>NC_143020.1:29082598-30282598 GCF_055824585.1 Amblyomma mixtum | reverse complement strand
ACCCGCTGTGTTGAGAGTTAGCGCTTGTCCCGTCTCGTCTTTGTCCTGCGTTCTTCCCGCGTTATGATTACTGCGTTACAGTATGGAGCATAAAATGTCGGTATGGAAAATAAGGAAGCAAGTATGAAATTTTACAGACTCCACATCACTTCATCTACGTTGTTTGGAAATCTTAAAGAAACTCTGTGGATTCCTTTTGACTCCGTGCAGAGGAGATATGAACTTCCATGTAGTTTTTCATATTTTTTGTATTCTATATTTCCGTAATTCTATACGAGTGGCTTATGTTGAATGTTTCAGTAGAGTCGCTGAGTTGTTTATTGCGACGTTCTGATCGACATAGCAAACGTCATCGCAGGTTGCCTAAGTGCTCCGCTTTATATTTTGTTTCATATTGGCTCAGTGCTATGATCACTATTTGCAGAAAAACGAAATATGTCCTTTGGATGCACTGAAACGTTCCAGTTACTCATTTCAGTCAGCTACGGGAGAGGGTAAAATAAGGAATAACTTTGCGCTTTCGCCTATTTTTGCATTCGTCCAAGACTTGTATGGAATTTAATAAACTAACGTGGTCAGCCGCGTCATGAAAGTCTTGCTTACGCGCGCTTTGAAACTCAACCACAGGAAAGAAAAATCAGTATACACACTGTTTCTTTCTGAATCACTTCGAAGTTCAGGCATTTCGAAGACATGGAGCTCCTCGCAAGACAAAAATCAAGCATTTCCGCCGATACAGCATGCAATATATTTAGGTGTTGCGGTTTGAGTTCCGCCGCGCTTGAAAGTAACTACCTTTTCCAGAAAGATAACATAAACACTTTGTTGAGTAGCAAATTGTTTTGACTGGAGATTTGATGTCCAAACAGCTGCATATGTTTGCGTAACACGAGAAAGGAGAGGCCTTTACCTACACCTACCTGTGTATAATAGTTGAGTACATCTGAGAAAATAAAATACACTTTCTGAAAATACGCAGTGGAACCTAGAGAAAACATTACTACAATACTCTCTTGTGATTGTATGGAAGAATTCACCTGCAAACCACTGTAAACCAGCACGAAATATGCGCTTCAAACCTCGCCTGAATTGCTCTCTTTTGATTGATACTACCGTTCCGCACTAAAACCAATCATTCGGCCATTACGGATGCCAGTGGAGCACTGTTCACCATCCGATTGTTAGCGAGCCAGCAGGACGCAACAGAATTTCACCATTGTGCATATGTACAGCTTTCTGCAGTACAATATGCGCCGTCCTCAGCTTTCCAATTTGTCTAACTACGAAACTCGCGGTGAAATGCCCTGCCACCGTTGTATGTATATGTTTATTTTATTTATTATTTTGTAATGGCTCTTAGATGAGCCACAGTCATTTTCAAGCTAATTGCTTCGGCTTTTGGCCTGGTGCTCATTCTAAAGGCTATGCACATTTTTGAAATAAAGTTTGGATTCAATTCAATTCAGATTGTTACTCGAGAGATGTCTGCCATCGGAGACACTAGAGAGGGTTATTCAGTGGTCTCCAGAACAGGCCACCTGTTGTCATCACGCTGTTCGTTCACATGGGGCATCCGTTGTGGCAGAGTTGAAGGTGCAATAACACGGTGTTCTTGCCTCTACGCATCGATAAAAGCCTAGGCACCAGTGTTCTATTAAACATTTTAATAGGCGCTAGTTCGCTGTCTTTATGGTCTTGCATTGAAGCTATTTTGAAAATGTCGACATGATGTCGGGTAACTGCCAAGAACACAGACGCGCCGGATGTTTTTTTTTTTTTTTTCAAGCTGGGACAGTTGAGTACTTATTTTGCACTCAGTTTAACTTCGATAATCGCTGCCTGGCTCTGCCCGCCACGTTCGACTCAGACAAGAGACAGTCTGTTCAGCCGCTCAAATTCAGTGATGTTCTTTGCCCTCAACCGCCATCCTCGTGACATTCATCGGCGGTCTGTTGAGACGTGCCTGCTGGTGGTACCTTGGAGAAGAGCTGGGGCTTCGGGAGCAGCGATTCAAACTCGTCTCATGCATGGCCCTCAACACGCTCTCAAACAGTCGGTTAAATAAGCTTTCAAAACAATGCGTGCCCGTGGAGCTGGCCACGAAATCACTCCCACCAGCACCCTTAAAGTTTGACCGTTTGTGCGCACGTCTCAAGAGAAAGACTGAAAGCACGATAGGCTGTATAGCCCATTTGTCTGTCATGTAAACAAAAAGTCACGGTACATTCCTTGCGTGTGCACTATGGTCTACGAATTTACTTTTTCTTGCCAATTTTTTTTTGTTGGACAGACAGGATGGTGTGTTAATATTCCTTTGAAAGAACATTTTACCTACCTGTCCTCTGATGAGTATTCGCACGTTGGGAACATTGCAGGGTCTGTGAAAAAAAAAGACAAAGAAGTAGTGCCTTCTGTTATTATACAAGGCTGAGAATTTATACAGGCATAGCACACAAGATCTGTCGAGGCACAAATTGTAAAAAAAACTACGTGTGTTAGCGACCTGTCCCTTGTACTTGCTGGCTGTGAGGTGTGGTTTCTGGACGCGAGGTTGTGACGGCAGCAATTTGATAGCCTTGAGCACGTAGTTTTTGTTCACTGTGTATATATATCATATTTCCCGCCGCGATGGCTCAGTTGTTACGGTGCTCGGCTGCTTACCTGAAAGACGCGGGTTCGATTCTGGCTGCGGCGGCCGAATTTCGATGAAGGCGAAAATCCAGAGACTCGTATGCTGTGCGATGTCAGTGCACGTTAAAGAACCCCGATTGGTCGAAATTTCTGGAGCCCTTCACTTGGGCGTCCCTCATAGCCTGAGTTGCTTTGGGACGTTGAACCCCAATAAACCGATATATATCATATTCATTCAGAAAAATTCAGTTGTCGGTGTGCGGGGGCCAGTCCACTCGAGCTTCTTTTCTCCCTGTTTTCTGGAGCAGTTTCTCCAATTACAAAATTTACCGAGCCTTGTGATCGGCTACAGGAGCACAGCTGAGTTGCACCTGACTCCAGGTTTTCAGGAATTCAGGGTCGTTGCTACCCAACCCCTTCTGGTGCCCTCGCCGCTAATACGACGGGTTGACGGTGACGTGCGGCGCGTCACTTGCAGTGGCGCCGGTTGCTGTTCAGCTGCAGGGTGGCATGACCGAAGGAAACCAGTATGGAACCTCCAGGCACCCGTTGCTGTCGAGCTGCTTGCTGACTTATTCATAACCATTAAACCATTATGCATTGTCCCCACCCGTCTGATCTTGTAATAGCGAGGGGGCACTCAGGGTCGTTCAGGAGTCAGGCGTACACAGCGCGTTGAAGAGTGACGGTGCGTTCGCTAGTGCGACACACTTAAAAGTACTACATCCGCCCACCGGCCTTTTATGCTTAAAGAATTTTCCCCGCTACAGTTACATAACGATGATCACAAATACGTTCGTTTAATAATCCGAAGCAATGCAGCCGGTTAAATACCATTCCAATAACGAGAAGACATGACGGAAAATGATCGAAATGAGTGGTATTTCCTGCAGCCTTGAAGTAGGCGGACTTGCGCTAGTTAATTTTGCTGCCGAGGCGTTTAGCTGGCGATACGACCTCTGCTGTCAAAGATGAGGCAGTTATTGCCGAGATAATTGTTAAGTTTTGCCCTACGGTTGACGAACTACACACGCGTCCAGCATATTGCGCCAATAATTTCTTGTTTCTTTTCGTTTTTTATCCACAAGAGATTAGAGCACTTATGTTCCGAAAGTGTTAGATCACACTAGTTTCGAAACTCTGCTCCGAAGCCCCTTTATTCTCCCTGACCTACTCTACCCCTACGTTAACTGTATCAATAACTGTAAGCTGGCCTGGCATTTATTAGAAGTTACCTGCGTCTTCCTTTTTGCTCACTAAATTCAAGCTTTAGCTAGCGGTGAAGAGTTCCTTCTAGTGTTGCTCATTAAACGACAGTCTATAGATATAGATTAATTAGTTGTTTTAACACATCCGTTCTATCGTTAGTTCGCATCTACAAGGGTAACTTTTGCGGTGAGCAAGGAAACAAATATTCATTATTCGCATTAAGTAGGAAAGGATATTTCAAACAAGCCAGCATTGCCTTGAGGGTTTAGGGGATTATTTTTCCCCACCTGGATATTGGATTCGATAAAAGGATCATTTTTGCCGCATTCAATTTAAATAAAGTTACAGCTCTTTTGAATAGAGCCCTAGATGTTCCGAAATGTGGTTCAGTCGCACAGAATGAGAGACCAAAAAGGGGGGTACGCACTTGTGGTCCGATGCGACTAGCTCATAACCAAGATGCTCTTTTAGGATACTACTTGTCCTTTGGACAGTTGACAGTTTTTCCTTTGATGGTTTCCCCATTGTGCAGCTTCCCATTGCCTAAAAGTGGCGCGAATTCAATTCGATGTGATTTTGGCTTGATTCATTTTCTTGTTATTAATTCGATGGTATTGCATTTGTGGGCATTTTTATGGGAACGAAATGGAACCTGCGCGAAGCAACGGCCTCCGGGTTGGTCTCGGCATCACAGAGGTATCCTCTTCCTCGGGAAATATAGCGGAAGCCGGGTACCTACTACTTCATCACACCCTGACAAGAAGCATTTCGTTCATCGCATTCACATGACCCACAGCAACCCTGGCTTTGGTGAAGCCTTCAAACTTCCACATCTTCCAGGTCCGCAAGAGCTACGAAATTATTGTTTTCCTATTTTTCTCCCATAAAACTCTCGCCCCTCCAAATGCTAAAATTTTTAACAAGTATAAGTCCAAAGGACTTTAAGCCACAGACAGCAAATCTCTGGGTTGCTCTGGTCTACTGAGATGAAAGGTACTCGCAAGAAACACTACTCTTCGTCGATGCATCAGTTTTTTTTAAACACAGTGCCTCTAGTCTTTTTTATGTGCTCTTGTCTGGGCAAATACTCTCCTGTCGCCTGCAGCGGGCAAAGTCTTCCACTTCTCAGAGCTCCAAGACGTCAAAGATGCTGTGTGTCGAATAGCTGGACGATGTGTGATATGCATACACTCCTAAGCAACTCTACAAAACGTCCCAAGCCTGTTGAGAAACCTAAACATTCACTCTACGTTGACTTTGGATATCTGCATCACTTTGCCAACGACACAGGACACTGTATGCAATTGGAATCCATGTCCACGCACTGAAACTATTGTCAACGAAAAGGTAGAAGAAAGGGCTCGCGGAGGTCTCCAACTCTAAACCTTAAGAAGGATATTGTTCACAATAACTTACACCTCTCGACTAGTAAGAAAATAAGCCTACCAGAAAGCTGGATGGCTCTCGAACTTGCCGTCTCTTAATTATGCATTTATTTGTTCCACTGAGCAATACCAAAGATCTAGACTACCGCACTGACTTCCTTGCCATCTGAAGTCTGCCTACCATCGCCTACGACAGAACGGCGCGTTTACAAACAGCGCCTGATACCGCCTATGTCAAGCAACCAAACCACACCGCGATAACTGTGCTTCAGTTAAAACTGTGCAACACATTCTCTGAACGTAGAGCTTATGCAGCTATGGGAGTATATTCCAAGCATCAAGTGGACACCCTGGATGAAATGCTAGTAAAAATGAACTGTGTTCGGGTCGTTCCACCTGCCCTGCCGCGCCTTGAACTTTGGTTGCGTATTTGGCACACAATGAAAAAATTGGAAAATATTGAAATGTTTTTCCATGTGCTTTCATGCGCATTTTTTGTGCACTGAACTATCTCTCTGCCCACTTGGAAGGCTATGGCCTTGTTCAATAATTCTAAACATTTTGCAGCACCCTTTTTTGTAGCACTCATAGCTCATCAATCCATATTTTTTTTCATAGCTCGAGCTTTTATGCGAAGCATACTACTTTAGCTACCACTTCAGCCCTTCACCGTGGTTATGCGCCTCCAAATCACGTGATACATGACGTCACACCACGTGACACGATGACGTCACGACAGTATAGAAACGGGGGCCCAGCTCGCGCCGTCGCTGTGGTTGTGCGCCTCCAAATCACGTGATACATGACGTCACACCACGTGACACGATGACGTCACGACAGTGGAGAAAGGGGGCCCACCTCGCGCCGTCGCTGTGGTTGTGCGGCTCCAAATCACGTGATACATGACGTCACACCACGTGACACGATGACGTCACGACAGTGGAGAAACGGGGGCCCACCTCGCGCCGTCGCTGTGGTTGTGCGCCTCCAAATTACGCGACACGATGATGCTTCTCATCCTCCAGGCTTAACCAAGTTACGCCTCAGCCATTTTTTATTTTACATTTCTAATGCCATTTTCCTTCACCATTCTCTCTCAAAGCCCATTCCCAAGAAATAGCAAGACATAGCAGGTTATGGATTCGTACCATAACCTTCGCAAAGGCAACCGACCCTAGCCGACCACTCGTTCAAGAACTGCGATATTACCGGTATCAGTTGCATACAAACTAAAGATACCTAAAATAATAAACAAATTAAAAAGAACTAATGATCCATTCTCTCTTACACTGTTTAGATCACCGCTGAGACAAACAAGAGCCGCCGCTAATTATAGATTTAATCTACCGCCTTGTCACAACACTTACGGTCAAAGCCTTATTATAGTATAATGGTGCTCAGATATGGAATGAGATTCTCCTTGGCATCAAACTCAAACATTATTTTTCGGCCTTATTTTAAAAACACTTTTCTTCTCTGTCCAGAGCCGTCGGACTAAACACGTTTGTGTTTGGTTTTGTACATTTCCGAATATTTTTGTTTTTCAGTAAATGTATGCGCTTTACATATTTGCAATGCTGCGATTGTAGTATCTCACGCCTTTTTGTACATGTAGTTTTGAATTTCTGTCATTTCTTTTCTGAATATCTTGTATATGGGCCTTTCACTAGCCGAGCTTCCTAAGGGTCCAATCAAGCTTTGTTGTATTGGTTTCGCAAAGTAAAATTATAATGATGATGATGATACTAGTGTTCTTCCCACCACAGGTAAAGTATGTGTCTCTTATTAGAGAGCATTTCCCTGAGTGCCTTAGAGCAGCGTGGCCTCGAAAATGTCAGTCTCGAGAACTGTAGCAGCCCGCTATGTTGTCGCAGACGCGTGTATGTGATAGCGGTGGAGGTTATCGAAGGACATTTTCCACCGATGGTTAATTCCCCTTTACTGAACATAGAATACACTCTGTACATCAAATTACTATTTTGTATTTTTTTATTTCTATAGTTTCCGCACCACTTTTTTCCGCCTTTCAATCCCAAAAATCTTTGGCAGCACGGACCTAGATGCCAGCGCTGTTTACACGGCGGCTCAATTATCCGCCTTTTAATTACAAAACTTCTCTCTCTCAATTTGACATGACCTCTGAAATGTCAGTCCTGAGCACCGGTGACAGCCTGCCATGTTGCAGAACAGGGCTGGACGCAGCCTTGATAGAGATTTTCGGATGACATATTTCCACATGTGCTGCTCCACAAAATATTGTTCTTGAGTGCATCAAACGATTTTTTCCGAAAATTGCAAAAAAAGTAACCGATGTAACCAAGATGTAATCGGTGGAGACGTTATCCTCACAATGCAAAGTAAAAAGTCTGAAAAAATATTCAGAGTAGGAAGCTGTTCTCAAACAAGCATTGTTGAACAATCGGAAGAACTAAAGCAGCAGATTACACGCGACAACGATAGATAATTTTCTAAGCAACTATCTTATTTCATTAAAACATTCCCTGAGGAGTTCTAAAAGCAAATAATGCTAAGATGATAATTAAATGGCACTTTTACAGCAAATGGCAAGTGAGAGCGTAATGATGCTTTGATGTGCAACGGCTTTTAACAACTATTCCAAGTCTGTATACACACAGCATGATGGCTCTCTTCCTAACTATTCCAGGAATTTTCCTTCAATTCATGATGTTGTGATTTCCGGGCCAAGTATTTCAAACCTGTTGTTAAAGATAAAAAAAAAAAACCCTAGGCCAGATGGCATTCTCAATGCAGCACAGAAGCGCTGTACAGAATAGTTTCCAAAATACTTACACATCTTGTTGGACAGGTGGCTTCAAGAAGGCTCATTACTGGATCATTCAAGAACAGCCAGAACTAAGCCAATTCATAAAACTGGATACAAATCATGTATTCAAAATTACGCTCCGGTATCATTATCCTCAGTAGCATGCAAAAATTTAAAATGCATTATCCACAAACGAATAGGTGTTATCTTCAAGTAAAATAGTTCCTAAATCAGGCACACAACGGCTCAAGACGGCAATTCTCTACCAACACTCAGCTAGTTCAAACCATTCATGACTTGGTACAGACAATAAACGAAGATAAAGATCCTGAGGCTATACTTATGTATTCATATTAAAAAGCATTTCACAGATTCTCATCATAAACTTCTTCACGGAGCAGGTAAATTCATTAAATAATAACAAACCGCTGACATCGATTTGAGCTTATCTAAGAAGCCATCGCCACTTTGTACCAATAAATAATTCTCCTTCTCTAGTACATGATGATTCTGGCGCGCCCCAGAGGCCCGTTCTTTGGCCCATTCTTTTCTTTAAATCATTATTAACGATATTGCTTCTATCTCCGCGTCTCTCAGATTGTACGCTGAGGATTGTGTGCATTTTGAAAAGATTACAGCCACTGAGAATGAAGTAGGGTTAAACAACGATTGTGCACAGGTATATTGGTGTGAACGCTGCCAGACGTGTGTTACATACGACAAGAGTGTTTATGCGTGTAACTGAGAAGAAGAAGCTTCCTCTATTTAATTACACTGCTAGCCATACTTTTATGGCGAAGCAAATAGCTGCAATATCGAAAGCTAAGGTTCTGCAATAATCTCTAATAGGCAGAACACACTCATAACGTCAAAGCTAACGTCCTACGCAAATCAATTTCCCTTCGACGTGCTTTGTAGTTCACCCTCGCCAGTGTTCTTTTGCTCATATATAACATATAATTGAAGGAGTAGACACGCCCATTGCTAGGGCTGCCGTCCAGATTTTGGATGCTATTGAACCGGTGCTTGCTACTCTTTAACAGAAGTCAGAAATTACGCCTCTACTATAGTCAGCACCATCACTACAGGACAGAATCTATCGATCGGCAGTATTGCAGTGGAATGCTCGAGGTCTGCGAGGTCGCCTAGCAGATTTCAGGCGGAGGATTTTCAAGTACCGATTTCGTCTGCTTATAATATGTTAGCCGAATATCACATCTTTTCGAGTGTCCGGTGCTGAGAATTTCCTGTCTGAAGCGGCTGGGCATTTGAGCAAGGTACTACTATGCGTCCGCCGCGACTTCACTTACGTTCGGCATCAAATACCTGGGGTCAGTAGAAACGAGCATGTTGCAATCACTGTGACATTGAATGGATGCACAATCTCTATTATAGGGGGCTACATCTTACCAAGTGGTTCATTTCACGCCATACGACTGAAATCGCTGCTCGACAGGGTTTCTGAGCCCTTTATAATAGTAGGAGATTTCAATGCGCATCAGCATGGCTGGGGAAGCGCCGTTACGAACGTTCGAGGACGGGATATCGCCACGTTCATAGAGAGTACAGGTCTTCTTTTGCTCAATGATGGCACGCCGACCTTGTTGCGCGGCACTACCCACCGCAGCTGCCTGTACCTGGCATTTGTATCCAAGCGCCTCTTATTGTCCGCAGTGTGGTGTGCTGATATTGACACGTATGGAAGGGACCACATACCAATGTATGTGCAGCTACGATGGTTTCATGCTCTTCCACATGCCAAATACGCTGCACCGACTGTAGTGCTTTCTGCATTGTTCTTCGTATTTTCCTGTTTGTGTGCCTTTTTGGGCAGTTAAAAATGTTGTACCCGAGATCGGCATAACAGGTCACACAAACTTACGTTAAACCGAGGTCATGCGAGCAGCTGCTTCAACAGATTGCGCTTTTGTTAGCTGAGGATTTTCACCGGGGCCATATCATAAAGCTTTAGTGGATACCGAGTCATTCTGGCATTGCGGGAAACGAACGTGCCGATGCCGAGGCTCGGCTAGCGCATGATGATGGTTCTTTCATTGGAATAACCTTTTACAGATCTGATATTGGAGCCTTGCTGGCGCATTTATTGCAACTCGCAATGCAGTTGCACTGGAGTGCTTCGAGCCATCAGCAGGACCACATCTCTAAGATGACGCCGGCTCGCGATTTCATCTGCGATCTCGGGTAACGCGACGTCAAGGGACTTTATTCTACCGTCTAAGGCTTTGCATTGGCTGCACCAAACACTAACTTCACAAGATTGGAATAGAAACTAACCCAAATTGCGTACAGTCCCACCACTCCAGAGAATATTGGACACCTTCTTTACGAGTGCCTGAACTGCACTGATGAGAGGAGACCCTGACAGCCACCGTGAGACAAGGGCATTCTAGCCCTCTCTCTGAGGAAGCCCTTCTCGGCGCCAGGGCGAAACATGCTGATTGGTGGTGTGTGATGAAGGCCGCGCTCAAGTTTTATGTGCAACAGGCCTCGATACCAGTCTGTAACCGCCTGTGCACTGCCTACACGGGTTACATAGTTTACAAGATTTAGTCAGTTTACGGGCTAACATGCGTGAGAGCGCGCTTTGTGTTTTCATGGAGCCCCCACTCCAGTATGCTAATGACATGTGTCGATGTGTATTGAAGACATGAATTTCACGTACGTCTACTCATCGGGATGCGAGTTCCAGCCAATGTATGTGCGCGGACATCACCCATGAAACTCATTGTATTATGCCATCATCACCGTTCACTCGCACTTTCTCTTTCCTCCCCTTCCCTTTCGCATGTGTGGAGTAGCAGGCCAGGGCTATATTACCACCAGCCGACCTCTTCTCTTTTCCTCTCATTAAAATTCCTTTCTCTCTCTCTCTGTTACGTGTAACACCGTTATTCGCCCGATGCTAGCATATTCCGTCGAACTCTGTGATCCGTTCATTGAAACAAAATCCCCTAATTAGAGACGGTACAAAAGAAAGTAGGACGGTTTATTTACGACACCCATGGACACACATCTATCACTCACTTCCTTTAATCAGAGTAGTTTGCTTCCAGTCTTTCCAAAGAAATCGCATTTGTTGTTTGAATTTCTTTTTTTTAAATAATCCAAAAAAGGTTCACATAATATTTTCACATCAAATATATCGTATTCCTATGGAAATAACAGAAGACAACGGCACGATTTAAGGTAACACCTTTAAATGCACTAATTCACGCCTGTAAGTATCTTTATTTCTCTAGACCAGCCCCGCCGCGGTGGCTTAGTGGTTACGGTACTCGGCTGCTGACCCGAAAGACGTGGGTACGATCCCGGCCGCGGCGGCCGGATTTCGATGGAGGCGAAATTCAAGAGGCCCGCGTACTGTGCGTGTCAGTGGACGTAAAAGATCCCCAGGTGGTCGAAATTTCCGGAGCCCTTCACTACGGCGTCCCTCATAGCCTGAGTCGCTTTGGGACGTTAAACCGCAGTAAACCAAACATTGCCGTAGAACGATCACTGGCCAGAATAACCTCAATAATGATGCGGCGACCAAAATTCCCCAAACATTTTTGAAACCCACGTTTATTTTTCTTAAATTTTTACATGCTATATACCTTTCTGTTGCATCTGTAATTTGCGTTTCTGCATTCCTGTTCATTATTTTTGGTAATTTTCTTTTTTATTGCAACATCCTAACATTTTGCTGTTTAAAGCATTTGTTCACTTTTTGCGAATGTCTACCAGAAAGGGCTCGTCAAGGATCCCACAAAATATAAATAAAACTAACATGTATGGATTGCTATCGGGTGCATTCTTGCGACGAATGAGATAGGCCATCCATAAGACTGTATTCACTGAAGATATCTATAAAAGCAAGATCTCTCAGCATTGCATAGAGTTGATGAACAAATAAATGTAGCGAAAAGCAACAGGTGCCGCCTGCCGTGGTTCATCCCGCAACGAGAAGATTCCGGTTGCGCATTACCTAGCTGCGGAGGCTACTGCTCAAAAAGTGTGCACAGAAACTTTTCCCAGCCACTCATTTCAGTCACCTGTTTTTGTATTCACACAAACTGTTTCTTGTAAAATTTTATTGCGCTACACACCATACACTCCTTAGGCACGCGCACACAATAATTTCGTAGCGCCACCACGCCTCGTCTATTCAACGGTATAGTATATGAGATCTGTGCTTTCATGCTTGAATACGTTCATTGCAATGCCTTTAAGAGACTTGTTGAACTTAACAAAGCGCAATAAAAAGACAGGGACAAGAAGAAGAAGCACGCAGGACAAACGCAAGCGTTTGTCCTGTGTGCTTCTTCTTCTTGTCCCTGTCTTTTTATTGCGCTTTGTTAAGTTCAACTCGCCCAACTTTCTGCATTGCTAAGAGACTTCTTGCGCAAGAAGGAGAGTGTAGGAGAAGGAGGAAGAAAATTTTAAGGAAATTGGAGCTATGCCCTTAAGGAGTATGACCCGGTAGCGTTAACCAATCCCTGCACCGGGTCCTATTGCCCAGGCACATGCGAACACTGTTTCAATATTATGTGAAAGACCAGACGGCATACGTATCTACTCGATGCAAATGAATGATTGCTGCTTTATAAAAATCCTGGCGTATGACGACCTCTCTGGAAAATTTTACAAAGCAATTAAGTTGGTTTTATCTCCTGTCCTAGTTCATGTTTTGGAGACCAGTATTTGGTATTGGTTTTCGGCCACAATCATTTACCGAAAGTCATCTCATCATAACACCAAAGCCTGATATTGGAAAAAAAACTCCGATTTCGAGATGGCAGCACACCAATGGACGCAGTATGGTGTTGGGGTAGAGCTTCTGCCTCTAGTGTAAGGAGTGTGGTTCGCGAATTCCGGAGCCGCGTAATTCTGCACAGGATAAATAAAAAGTGGTAGAATTTTAACGTCGCTAAACCTAGTAGACGTGCGAAAGTATGTGTCTAGCCTGGTTGACTAAGGAGCTTCCTTTGCGGGCTCGTACGCACGTATGGGAACTATATTAGTTCGATATTAGCGTCAGTTGATCAAGACGATGTGCAACCCACATCGCCAGTGTGTGTTTCTTAATCCCATAGTAGTGTTAGTTGCCGAACACGACGATGTGCACTGCAGAGCGCGTGAGTGTGTAGCAGTTTACAACAAGACGTGATAGGCTTCGGAGACGGCATGGTGCTCGTGCAGTGGCCAGCGAAGCTAATCGCTTCACGCCGCCGCGCGTTCCAAACCAAGTCCGTGCAATTTTAGTTGTATTTGTTTACTTATGGCTTAGCCAACGTCACCCTCAAACACACAAGCACAAACTCGTTGAGCCGGTTAGTCCCCACGAAGTAGTGCTTTCGCATTGGTAAAAACCACGTTTCAAGGGAATTGCATAACCAGCCTTGGTGTGCGCCTTGATCTCGATGAGCACAACCGACAACGCCCTCCCTCACCAGAGCAGGATTGGGCCACCCTGGCGTACTGCTTGGACGCATCATCTCATATGAATACACTACTTAACCCTCGGCCCTCAATCGCCAGCGACCACGGAGCAAATTACGAGTGCGGTGGTCTGTCCTGTGACGCCGCGACGGGTGCTAAGATTTTCTCGCTTGCGGCAAGCCGCCATGCAAAACTACACCTGGAAATATTTAGCACTAGAACCTTATCCGGTGAGGTTAGTCTAGAGGTGCTGTTCGGGGAACTGGAACTGGTGACCATTAAATATGATATCATAGGGCTAGTGAGGTCAGGAGGGCATATCAGGTGTAGACAGTTGAAAAGAGTGGGAACATACTATGCTATCGTGGATTAGCAGACAGACGATAACTACGTGTGATTTATCATCAATAAGGTAATAGCTGGCAACATAGACGAATTCTATAGAATTAGCGTGAGGGTGCCAGTTATGGTATTTAAGCTGGATAAAAGGTTCAAACTGAAGGTGGTACCGGCCTACGCGCCTACATCCAGCCATTATGACCAAATCGCGGAGAGCATCCATGGGGACGTAGAATCACCAAGATCAAAGTAAAAGCACTGCACAGTGCATTGATGTGTGACTTTAATGCCGCGGTTGGTAAGAACCAGGCTAGAGGCCAGACAGTCACGTGGTAATTAGGCATAGGCTCTAGGAATAGCCGGAGGCAGTTATCAGTAGAGTTCATAGAGAGGAATAATTTACAGATCTTGAATACCTGCTTGCGCAATCGGGATAACAGGAAGTGAGAGTGGAAAAGCCCCAATGGCGGGGATAAAAAAGGTGTGGACCATACTGTGCACTCATTCCTTAATCGTGCACAATTTTGAAGACCTCGTAGAGGCCTGATGTTACCACTGAACAATGTTAAGGGCACGAATCTGCCTGCACATGAAGAGGAAAGGGTAGAATCTAGTGAGGCAGAAGGCCGCCAGTTAGTTTGCGGTAAGATAGAATGTGCTGGAACCAAGGATCTCGCTGCAGAAAATATATTCGGATTTAACTGAAGGTGATAGCCTCACTGGCCAAACAATTAGCAATAATCTCACTGCTACCATTACGAAGTGCGCAATAAAGTAGGCGATAGGATGGTTAGGCGTGATATCGGTAAGCGCTATTACTGCACGAAAGATCTTATTAAGAAACGCCAGAGCATAAAAGTATAACCACACAGTAAAAATGGAACTGGCAGAGTTACCAAAGCTAAACTATATATGGAAGTTGACCTACATGCAGAAGTTTGCAATGGAGAGAATCGAGCAAGCTCTAAGGAACTGGGATAGGATGAAAGCGTTCAAGCTTAAACTATGCATAGAGAAAAATCAGAAGTATGCGCTAAGACACAAGGTTGGCAATGCCATTAGCACTATGGATGAGATAGGTAAAATAGCCGAGAAGTTCCACACATAATTATATAGTAGAGAATGTAATCCGAACGTTAATGAGACAGGCAGGACTGAAAAGCGGTTAAACATCCCACTATAGTGAAGAAAAGGGGAATAAGGAAAACTTTAGAAGCAATGCGAATGGAAAAAACAGCTGGTAAGGATCAGGTAACAGGGGATCTGTGGAACGAAGGTGAGGAATCTAAGCATGAAAAACTTGCTGTGCTTCCACCTTTTTCACGACGCGACTGCGCATGCGCCCATCCCCTGGCGGCGGTGTCGCGAAACATACTGGAAGTGTAAACAAACCGGCTTCCTACGCGGCGGGGCGCATTGCTGCAGCCTTCGGGCGCTCAGCACGACGCATTTGGCGATGCCTACGACATGTGTTGCATACGGCTGCAATGCCCAATATGTAAAAGAAAGCAAAGTCGAATTTTTTCGCTCTCTGAAGGCTTCCCGGGACCGCCTTCGACGCGAAGCGTGGATAAAAGCAGTTCGCCGGCTGGACGATCGTGGCCGCGCTTGGGCACCGTCAAGCACGTCAAGACTGTGCGGGAATCGCTTTGTGACAGGTACGGACGAGGTACCGCGGTTAAATGCGTGTGCAGTCTATCACGAAATCTTTTATTCGTGGGCAGGAAGGCCGCGGCACCGCGGCACCCAAACTTCCGGTCGCTGATCTCGAGATCGTGGTTTCGATGCACACCACGACAGCCGCATTTCAGTGGAGGCCAAATACAAAATAACTAGTGTGCTGTGTATGTCAGTGCACGTGAAATAAGTCCAAATCGCATATATTAATACGGAGGCCTCCACTGAAGCGCTCCACACAGCCCATGTGGCCGACGTTCAAATCCAAGTATAATACCATGGCGTGCGCTCATCGCAGGCAACTGTTTTTCAACAAACAAGCAAAGGTGCACTGCGGCGGTAGCCTCTCACGCTTCCAGTTCGTCATCAAAAATGGCTCTAGGTTTATATCCCGGTAGGGCAAAAAGTGAATCGGGTATATTTAAGTTATCTCCAAAAGTTTTTCAGCACGCACATCCGTACGGATCCCTACGGACGGGCGGATGGTGGAACGGAAGAAAAAATAGAGGACACTCGAGGCAAAAATGTGGCCATTTCATCTGTTCCTACATTAAAACACTGCAAACTGGAATCGCACACCAGTAAGAACATACGAGTTTGCACATTCAATATCGCGACTGTATGCAGATCGGCCTCCATGCAACCAAGCTGCGGCACGCTTTGATAAAGCTAAACAGCACTACCACCAATAAATGGGCAATGATCGGGGTATTTCATTGAACATTACGTTCCGAATGTAGCCTTAATCTTTGAATCGGCGGCCCAGACGTTCATCATTGAAGAGGCGGCCCTGAAGAATTAGCTCTTCGGTGGGCACAGCAGCCTGCCTCGGACTTCGCACCCCGCCATAAGTCAGCCGTAGAAATTCTCCAGATACCAGGTGCTGCCCAGGACACGCCATCGTCGACAGATTCCAACAAAACGTGCTCCGCAGCGGCACTCAGTCAGGCTCTCATGGCGCGTATTCGATAATCGACCATATGCACATTCACTCAGATGATACAGAAATGCGCAGACTATAAGCAACCGCTATGTTGCCTTCATAGAATGCGGAAAGTTTTTTAGTTAGAATTTCCGCAGTCGATCATGCAGGCATTAAGCTACAATTCTGTACATTAGCGCCATGTAAGCATACAAAGATGTCTATAACGGCTGCGCGGCGGCCATAGTCCTCCATAAAGTGATTAACATAATTTCATTAGGGAAGCGTGTCAGGCAGGAAGACACGATCTCCCAAATGCTATTAAACTCCTGTTAACTAGAGGTTTCAAGGATCCTGGATTGAGAACAGGTGGGTATTACAGTCAATCGAAAATACCCAAGCAAGCTTCGACTCTCTGATTACATCGTCATGCTAAGTGACTCCGGGGACGAATTGAAAAGCATGATCAATGCCTACGAGAGATATTTCAGAAAGGTGGGCGTAAAAATTATATGCACAAAACTAAAGCAGTAGTCGACAGTCTCCTAAGGGAACAGCAGTTCACGTTTGGTAGCGAAGTGCTAGGAGGGGTAAGGGGATACGCACGGCCACTTAGAGCAGGTAGTGACCGAAGATCCGGATCAATAAAGTGAAATAACCAGAAAAATAAGAATAGCATACAGCCCGTTTAGCAGGTTCTCTCACAGCATTAATGGCAGTTTGCCAATATCCTTCAAGAGAAACTATATGACTGCTGCACTTTACCGCTACTTGCCTATGCGGTTGAGAGGTGAAGACTAACATAAAGGGTTAAACTTAAATTGAGGACACCGCAACGAGATATGGAAAGGAAGATGACAGGTGTAACGTGTGGGGTTCTGCTGCCCCCTTTTAGCCGTTTAAACAGCGCGCGCTGCGTTCCAGTCATCAAGGTGCGCGCGCGAGCAGCGCAGTTGTGCATGACCGAACTCTGCTCGCGAGATGTGGCATGTGATCGCTGCTGCGATGACTTCATAAAAGCAGAGAAAGCGGGGCTGGGGGGATTTCCTGCGGGAGCGCGGGCGGGGCGCGGTAATGCATTCTGTGACCAGGGGCGCTATGCTGGAAGGCCCGAGTTTGCTGAAACTCGGAATCTTCCCGAGTTCTGGCGACGCCCTCAGATGAGTGAACTAATGGTAGCAAGACAAAATCCCACCCTCGTCACGCCTCCAGCTTCATTGGGTTATCGGGATATATTCCGTGGTTTATCATCGCATCGGCGCCACCTCATGGTCTTCTTGGGCGGTCTACAAAGAACGGGTCACGTGAGCCAATCGCCGGTGCACTTTTCATTTGTCTGTCGCTCCACCAAGTGCATTGCGTGTCCAATTCAACAAACGAGGTTTGTTGAATTTTTTAATGCACTTAGTACACCTTTATAAACATTTTATAGTGTGCAAGATTTGGATTTAAAGAGCTTTAGAGTGATTCATACATCATTAAACTTTCCTTTGTACCGCGAGGGAACGCTACCAACGCTACATCATGTGCAACGCTAGGGCTAGCAACGCTGTGAAGGCTACGGAAGTAGTCCGCAAATAAAATAAAGAGAGGTATGTCGCTGTGCGCTGTTTTGTGGCCGTGTGGTCTAACGCGTCGCTCCGGAGGGTCGACAAGCAATGGGAGTGCGTGGGTTCGAATCCCGCATAGTTAAACTTTTTTTCCCACATTTTTTTTTCATCGCAAGTTGAATTTCGCGTGACTTGAATGAGAAAACTCGTTTTGTTCAGAATCGCTTGAATATTATTCCGTGTTCTGAAAGGAACAGGATGCATCTGTTCATTTGATGCATACCGCATACGCCATGCATACACCACCTCGATATGGCCTGTTTTCCCGTGTTAAGTGTTAAATTTTGAACATAGTATTGATTTCCACAGTGACAGCAAATAGTACTGCCTCAGGAGTCAGCTTGGCTCGATTTCCCTGCTCTAGAAGAGCAGAAGCTGCTCAGGCAGGATTTTCATTCAGCCAGGTACAAAGAGTTCCAAGCTGTGGGAGCGTCAAGTAAAAATGCAGAAAAAGTTGTATAACGCTAGGTAAAAATTTTTCAAAAAAGCAAACCATAAATGAGACAGGACAATAAAGAATGCTGACCCTGCAGTGTTTGCAAGAAATGGTTTATTCTGGAAACAGCCAGTGGCATGGATCACAGTGCACACAAATTAAAGGACACGTGCAGTGGATGCACACCAACACACAATCAGTCAAGTGCTCCAAAACTGAAAAAAAAATGTGGAACCATCGAACAACACTATTTGATAAAACGAAAACCTGACCAATGTACTAACAAAGACGTGACTCGACACAAATTCACACTCAACTGAGCAAGAGCCAGCTTGAAATCACTCACACCTCCAAAAAATTAAGGACAAAACATACAGTACTCGCTACCTCAACACTGGCACTGCATAACATGTCAAAACGACCAGAGAGTGACGGTAATGCAAGACAGCACCAAACCAGGAATTCCTTTTCAGGACATGAAGATCAGACACCAATATATACCATTCCCAACCCTCACACACAAATTGAGGACAATGCCTATGGGTTTGTGAATGTTCGAACTTTTTGGACAGCATAATTGAATAAATTTCTGTTCAGTTAGTCGAACGAATTAAACAGTATATGTTCAAAATTATTTTAAATGAATCCAATTAACCCCCAATTTTCATATACTTTCCAAATAATTGACACAACGCTTCATTAAGCTCCCCCATATTTTTCTGCAATTAAACTTCCAAAAACTGCACACATTGACGACGTGTACCAGTATACGTATTCTAATTGGAAAGTACTATTTGCACTCCCTTACAAATTCTACTTTTCTACAGACACTATTAACATCACCACGTCCACACCTACACTACAAGTTACTGCCCAATACAATTTGATGCAACGAATTCCAATGATGCAATGATTTGATGGAAATGTTACAATTTCCTCGGCAGACTGATCGACACACACACCCACATACAGATATTTCACCTATCCACCCACACACGCACAAAGGTGATCACAGCAAGCCGATGAGTCCTCTCTCTTTCCTCGGTAGCATATGTATTACACATCAATTCGAAGTCAAACAGGTTCCTCGATGCCACTCAAATCTTCATCACTGGAATCGGTGCTCGACTCATCAGAGGAGGAGTTGCACGAGTCGGAAATGCTGAAGACAACCGGTTCAATTTCAGCGTCAACATTCATATCGCGTTGCCATGCTTCAGCCTCAACTTGCTCCACATGAACACAACAGTTATGCCAGTTTTCCTGGCTTACAGACGCCAGTGCTTCCGGCAGGAGCTTTTCCACTTCAACCAAAGTGAAACATTTATTGCGACTTACGATTATGAATACTGCATAAGAATGCAATCTGCCAAGTGACGCAAATGCTACCGTTTAAAAACCCATTAAAATGCATGCATGAAATAGCTGGAAAAATCCATGCACCTATTACGTGCGCAAACATGAGGTAAAAAAAAATTATCTACACTGAGTGTAAAACTGCTCAGTTACTGCTAAACGGAAGCGGTTTTTGAGGTTTAATACCCCAAAGTAACTCAAGCGAGGAGGCATGCCATGGTGAAGGGCTGCCAATAACTTCAACCATATGGGGTTCCTTAACATCCACTGACACTGCACAGTACACGGACCACTATCACTAATCAATGGGAGAACATTCCATTAACCGTGACATGCATGAAAGCAAAAACAGAGCACTCTTACAACCATTGTGTTCAATACATAATGTGCCTTCCTCGTGAAAAAGTAGGCCTTCACCACGTCAGAGCTGGACTTCGAAGGGGGCTTTACGCCAATGTCGGTCCTGTCGACGCATCCCACGACGTCTGTGATGCCGCCGCGCAGAAGGAAACGCTCCATAACATACGCACGCTCGGCCGCAGTCGTGGGGAAAGCGAGCCACCGCTTCTACACAGCCGCGTCGATAAGCGCGTCGGAGACGTCCTTCACACAGCGGCTCACAGTGCTTTGGTGGCGTCCAATAAAACGGTCTGCGCCGACGCTCCCCTGGAAGCTCCCGGTCGCGAACAACCGGAGGGCGCAGAGGACTTGCTCTTCGACCGAAAGCGAATGAGGCCCGGTACGCCCTCTCCGCAGGCGTGGGTCGCCGCCTAACTCTTTACACAACCATCGTACCGATGTTTTGGAGAGGCGAAAATGTCACTGGAATTCGTCGTCGGCCATGGCAGCAAACGGGTCCAGCCGGCCGTACTGACATTTGCCGTCAGTGGAAGCGATGACCCAGGCTGCTGCTGCTGCCGCCATGACAGTCCCGAGATGAATTCGGGGCACTTCACCGTTCACGAGTTTAGCTCCGAGTTCACCTGTCAATCAAAACCATTGTTCACGCCCCCGGCGTGCCGTACATAAATTATAGGCGTACGCGCTTTGGGTGGGCCACTCCCAACATCCCTGCCGGCTACAGGTATGCTGCGAGGCTGTGCTGATTGCTGACAGACATCGACGATGTTGACCATCGAAATATAACAGGCAAAACGCACGTCATCGCTGATTAATCTAAGCACCTCTGGGAAGGACACGCTACGTGGCGACAGCCGCCGATTTCTTCGCTCGCATACCAAGATTGCACAACACTATAGCCTGTTGCAACCACGTAAGACAAAGCACAACGCTGACGGCGCGTCACACCTGCTTGCAAAGCGTCAAACACGGACCGCGATGACGAAACGGTGCTTGGAGCACGTCCTACTCCAACAACATGGCGCCACAGGTGTTTGGCTTGGCCATGCTTTCATCGGTGATAAAGCTCAGCATCAATGTGTCAAACACATCCGGGATCGACAAACGGTCGCTGCTCTAGACCCAGTGCAATAAACGTTCACCTTTCTCGGTTATAAGTCCGATTCCATTATTACAAACAGGATCCCTCATCTGCCCGAACGATATTATTGCGATGTCACTGCGGTATAGACCTTTGCATCGGGCGAAGGAGTTGTCGAAACTCCTCTCTGGACTGTCGGAAACCGGTTGCACCGCCGCTTCGACCGTGCTAGCGCGAGGTGCTCACGACAGTCCAGTGAACAATATGGCAGCGCACAGGGAGCCCTTACTGCAAAGGTCTATACAACGAAGATCGACGTTAGTGACAAAACCAGCCCGCGCAACCTTGAAGTGCACGATGTAAACAAATACTACGCAGATACGCGCGCCACCACCTTCAGAGCTTTTAGTCAGCGTCTGATGACATAGGATGAGTTGTGTCGCTGGGTAGCACGCTCTTCGCATCCGCAGCGCACTAAAGAGGCGTCACACACAACAGGCATACGTAATGGATCATTGCATACAGCCAAACAGCATTTTTTTTTTTTCTCAGACCGCATCACAGCCGCTCGCACGGCCAATTTCTACCGCTGAGATTCGCCAAGAGCGTACTAAAAGCAATGGTTGGCCATAGGGGGCTGCGGCAGCGGCCGTAGCAGCGGAGAACTCCACCTGAGGTCACTGCAGAGAGCAGCAGTGACAGGGGGGGGTGCAGTGCAGTTCAGTTTTTTGTTGTTGTGTATTATGCAAGCCAGAAGATGCATGACTGTTATATTTTGATATACGACACAATAAAATATATTATCGCAATGGCCGAAAAATAAGTCAGATTCCGCGTCTAGTAGTTGCCCAGTCTTTCCAGTCGAAGGCAGCGCTACCGGCGGCGTGTGAGCGCAGGAGCTCTCGTTTTCGGCGCGGCCGGCTGCCGCTCTAGTTCGTATGCAAGCCACGCTGCAAGCAATGGTCTCAGTATCGCCACTAGCGGCAGAAAGTGTCAAATCTTTGTTAATTTCCTAAAGCTATACTTTTCAACAACGCTTCATTCGATTCAATTTTAAAATAAATTTGGAAATGAACAAAATGTTCGTAATATTATCTGTTGCCTTTTAACGTATTCGAGAGAAGAGAAAGGGTTGATACAAGAGTGCGCCTAGTGCGCACTGTTCGTCTTCGGAAATGGAGAGACAGACAGAGCCTGAAAGAGAAGACACGCCTTTGACGCCCCCGAAAAGGCGTGTCAAACAGCTAGCGGTGAGTGTGCAGATAGATAGGAGAGAAGTGACGATTTCGCGATTGCTGACATGGCGCTGATAACTTCAGGTAGCGCTGCGGCCTGGTATTGCGCAGTGTATTGTGTTTGAAGTGTGAAACGAGCGCGCAGAGTGCGCTTGTATCGCCTTTACGTGGCTTTATCTCTACATTTTATTGTCCGCTGCCTGCGCACGTTCCGCGCTATCTTCGTTCACTGACTGCCGTCATCGCAAACTCGGATGAAACTCGGGCGAGCGCCAAACTCGGGCCTTCCGGCATAGCGCCCCAGCACGAACCATTGCGATGTATAGCTAGAAGCAATATGCAAAACGCTTTGAAAAGCGCTGCCAATGCCATACGGCGAGGATGGGTGACATCAGTAGCATGCTCAGAAAGAGCCGCCGGCCAAGCTTCCTTTGGATACGCCTTTACCGCCGATACACCTTTACCGCCTTTTAGTCGCTCATTTTGGTGGTCATAAATGTTGCTAATGAAAGTTCCTGCTACTACTTTCTGGAGAAAGTTCCTGCTACCACTTTCTGGAGGTAGATATTGTTAGGCCGCCGCGGTGGCTCAGTGGTTATGGTGCTCGGCTGCTGACCCGAAAGACGCGGGTTCGATCCCGGCCGCGGCGGTTGAATTTCTTTGCAGGAGAAATTCTAGAGGCCCGTGTACTGTGCGATGTCAGTGCACGTTAAAGAACCCCAGGTGGTCGAAATTTCCGGAGCCCTCCACTACGGCGTCTCTCATAGCCTTAGTCGCTTTGGGACGTTAAACCCCATAAACCAACCAACCAGATATTGTTAGCACCTAGCACTTACTATCGGTAGTTACGAAGCAGCAACTTGTGTGGCAAGCACTTACTACACTCGAAGTTTTTAATGGTGACAACCCTTTCTAAGAGCACAGAGAAATAACCTTGCATATTTTGCACACAGGACAATGTGGCCGCATGGCCGCATGGACGTCACTTCAATGTCCGCGTGGCATTTTTATTCACTTCGCTTTAGAGATTACGAATGTTGGCTTATTAGGGCTGCATGTCTGAAATCTGTATCCTTATTTTTCAAAAAAAAAAAGAATTCTACCGGGCGCGCTGCCACAATTCTCTTCGAGGTAAAAATGATTAGACTACTTACTCCCCTTTCACCAACACAACCAACTGAACAAATTAGAAAGACACTCGACTGTATTTGTCATTTTCAAGGACCACTGGACTTGTTTATGTGCATTTACAGCATAATTATACGCTCGAAAGGACGCTACAACTGAAATAACCAAGCTAAGACGAGATCACATGTAACAACCAAGCGTATTAAAACCAAATATGATAGCCAAATGCTCCCTACGAGTCCGGCACGGCTACACCACAACATTAGGCTTGGTTTGGTATATTCGTTAAACGTGAAAATTTTCCTAACCTATATAACTATAGATATTAGTCCTCATACGCTGCCCTATTGACGCTTGCAGGTTCAGCCCAGTCACCTATGTAACGAAACAGGAAAGCCATTGCAGTCGATGCTTGTAAAATATCTGCGACAACATTACCAGGCGAAAAACTAGTGGCGGCCGGAAATTTGTTTAGGACGGCACACACTGAACTCATGTTGCCTTAATCAGGAAGGTCGTGTCAATACCCGTTTTGTCCGGCTCGGATCTTGTGAATAAACATGGCAAGGACATTTAGTTATGCAGCCAAGTTCAGTGATGACGTGCATATGTCAGAAGCTGTTTCCATATTCCATACGCTCGATTCCTCCTTTTCTTCCAACTTGAAATACGTGAACTGATAGCTATTGCCCTTATGTGATGTTGCCCTGTGAGCCACATTCACTATGAAATAGTGGTGCGGAGAATAATCTTTCTCTCTTGGTCTCACTATACTATTGGTCCATTGAGAATATTTAGCCTTTGTCAATGCGCTATTGCTTACCGCCGCGAAGGCTGCTAGTGCTAAACATGGAGCGTATTTAAAGCCCAAGAAGCAATTAATATATCTTCCTTTGAGAACAAGCAAAAGCTTGCCGATCTACTGCACATTCAGCAAGTGCGTTGCAATAATGCATATAACTAGAGTTCTGAAGTAGTTTCGGACACAGTTTCGTATTGATTTGAGAGTTGTCGTTCATGAAGAAAAAGAAAGATATAGAAAAGGTGGTTTATTGAAGCCACTGGCACCTCAGGAGCAGGGTGGCAACTGTCCGTGGTGAGCCAAGGCGAGCACAGGACGCGCAGCGATGGCAGTGCCGCCGCTAGACAGAACGGCCGTGTTAGTCTTCACAGATAACACAATTGATGAAGCGTGTGTGTACACCGATAGGATAGGATAGGATAAACTTTATTTGCTCTATTTTACAAGTTATTACGGTAGACAGAGGTCGGCGCCGCTGTTCCAGGGCACTGCTAAACTTAGCTGCTCGCTGGGCATGGATGACCAGTTCTCTCTGGAGAACCGCGTTGCCGCTGGACAGCAAACTCTCCCACTGTTCCGCACTCGGATTTTGTACACCGAACTTCCTCCGGACAAGTTTTTCGTCCATTTTTAAAAAGTGGTTACCTAATGCATCATAGCTGGGTACTTTTAAAGAAGCTTATGCCAAAATGGAGCTCGAAATGAGCTTTGGTGTTGCCTTAAGCAATTTTATCGCCCTTTGACCTTCAGCCTGCAATCGCCACTTTTTATGGTTGACAATGACAAACACTACATGGGAAAAGACGGCGGATGCATTGCCGTCCGCTTCCCATACGTTCTCATGGACAAGCTCGCAGCGACATCTTTTGTATGCACTACGAATTTGTCCTCATGATTGTCCTTCACAAGGTTACATTGTAATGATCGCGAGAAGTACGCGTGAGTTGCCGCCGTTGGCTGGAGCATTATTAACCTTGGCCTGCATTCGCTCGCATCGGAACGAGGACAAAGTAACGCGCCCATACGCTTGAGCCGCGCCGTCTTTAGGGGAGAGCTGAACGAGGACTTAGCCCCGTAACGAATATGACAATAAAGGTCCTGAGCACCGTAAGCTCAAAATTGTGAAGGTCTGGCGGTTCATTTGGGGGCTTTCGGTTGTTTTTTTTTTTTCCATTAACCTCAATCACGGTACGCCTTCAGCACCTGTAATTTTTATCGCGTTACGTGACGAGATCGAAGCGCAGCACTGCCTGCAATACAACAAATGCAGAGTGCTGAAAGTTAAGCTCTACTTACTATTTGTTTTTTAATTCGAAGAGCAATACATACAAATCGTTTTTGTAAAAGGTTACGCGCTCACGCAGGCACAAAGATGAGCGAATAATTATGATAAACTGAGTGTAACTAAAATTTATTAAATACGTTTCAGTTAGCTCGCTTGATTTCACTGTAAAGTTAGAGGCAGTGGCGTTAAAAGGCTTTTGTGTACTGCTCTTGGTATCTGTTTTTAATCCTTAAAGCCTAATTTTGAACACCCTGTATACAGCAGCCAACGGTTTATGCTCATGAGAGTGGGTTGTATTATTGCCGCGAGTTTCAGGCCTCCCCAGTTCGAGCTCTTCGATGATCATTCGCTGCTTCTCAGCATATTATGTTTGTGGAAAGGGTGCCCCAAAAATGCTGCTTCTAGCAGTGTTAATACGGTTTTTTTCGCCCCACGATGAGCAATCATTACTCGCGGACCACAAGGAGATCAAAGTATTATCCTTTTGTTACTGGTGCAGCTTCCTTTTGCTAATTCCTTTACCGCCATGCCCAGAATGGCGACAAGAATTCAAAGTTAAATTCTGAAAGCGTTACGTCGGGTAAATTTATCCATGCATTATAATTTCATTCAGTGCAGATTATAAAGAGAGACTCCAGTAGTAAAGAGGGTGGCGCATTGAGATACTTTATACTTTTAGACACATAACATTCAAAATTACGATCCGATTAATTTGATATTTAGCTGACAAGAAGCGCCATCTATGCACTTGAATTGAACATAACACTCACAGTACAAGCGTTTTCCAAGCAGAGAAAAATTGCAATGTGAGCCTTGGCGAAGGAGAAAGCAGTCGAAAAGACCGATTTTCTACACTCAACTTTATTTCTGTACTGTGTAGTGCAACCGAAGACGCGTCCTCAGTCACTGTAAGAAATTAGAGTGGAACCTCATAAGACAAAAGTTGAGGAGGCTCCACGATTTTTCCGTTAAAGCAATTGGTTTGTTAGAGTCATATACCATCTTGCCAGAAACTGTAGCATTCCAAAAGGCCCACCGCCGTCCAGACAGCGCATGTGCGTGGCAGTGTTCTGGAGAGCGCTTCAAAACTTACACCCGAAGGAAAAAAAACGGCTCAATTGGAAGCAATGGGAAATCTTTTTGTCCTCAAAACCCTCCATTGCCCTTAACTCTACACGCGGCATGCCTCTCTCTACCCATAAATGAGTGCAGTGCACAAACCCAATGCATTAACTGCTCAAAGAGGCACTAACTGGGTGGGGGAGGGCTAGTCATGCGGAAAAAACTCTTCTGCTGCAATGGCACTCGTTAGTTCAAAGGGAAGGACGTCAAACAACGCAAGGGACAAAACCGTCGCTGTCCATTCCGAAGTTAATAGACTCATCTGCAGGCATGGAAACAAAGCTTCGTGGAATCGAAGCAGTCGGGAGCTGAGGGAATAAAATTCATTTAACATGGACCACGCTCTTATTTTCTTTTTCGAATGTCACTTGCAAGAGTCATCGTTAAGTAAGTATGCGTAATATAATTCGTTGGATTTTGTTATGAGCTTTTTCGATTCTGCGTGAACATCAGAGGCACTTAGCGAGAGGGCCAAAGTGGAAAAACGCAAGACCCCGTAGCCACTGCCCGCCAGTAACGAAACACGAAGCGAAAGACTTTGGCAGTAAATGCTCGCCCATACTCTGCCCACTCTGTTAAACTATTTTCGCCAAAATAAAGTTAATATTGAAAATGTTAATAAGAAATCCATACATTCATTCTTTCTCTCGCAAATGTAATTTTTTTCTGGTTTCCTGCAGTGTGTTCTCCTCTGTCTTTTTTGTATTTTTGTGGGTTTGTTGCTAGGCACAATTGCTGTTATTCGCTCAGCATGTTTATGATTCACGTTGAGCCTTTATCCTTAACACACACAAAAAACAACAACTGAACTATGTGTAGTAACAGCTACAATGTCTGGTAAATGTGCTGGTATAACTGTTATTACCGACACCTCACCTCGCTGTTTTGCCATGTAATGGGGCCCGTGCGTCGTTAAGTGAATAAACGTTCAGTTTTCATCTCAGGTCCCTCATTTCTTACTGAAATGGAAATAAATTACAACTTGAAAAAACTTGAAAGACTGACTGCTCGCCTTGGTTTCAATAGGCCGCCACGTGTAGTTGCCAGTTACTGCAAGATCAAAACAGAAAACAACTTAAGCGCTTAAGTAACTTAAGTACCGGGAGTAAAGTGTACATGCTTCGCCTGTGCTTGTTCGGCTGAAAATGCAATTTCCGCCGCTGTGCTCATGCTATAACCTAGCTTGTTTTAAAAGCACATGACACCCAAATCATGAGAATAGGGAGAGTAGTAAACCGAAGTTATTTACGTGCTTCGTTTGCAGTTATTTTATTTCCAGCTCTGAGCGCTCTGCTGTAGTGGCTTGGTCATATCAGCGCTCGTTTTCCAATCCAAAGCTCGTGAGTTGGAATCCTAGTGTATTCGGGGGTGTCTATTTCTTTGTCATTTATTGTGAAATGACACAGAAGTGATATACTGGAGTGACATACTGCTTCCACAGCCATACAAAACGGGTGCTCGCAAATGAACGGCTACGGTGGGCTCCCGCTTTCACTGCGGCCTGTATTGACGTCAATCAATAAAAATAATGAATCAATGCATGAATTAATTAATTAATCACTCAATTAGTTTTCTTTTAATGCATGAAAGGAAAAAATAAAATGAGGACTCGAAAGATATGTGGACATGCGCGTTTTACGAGTTCCGAGCTCCTTAGCGTCTGTCGCCGAGCTAATAGCTTACGTTTCCTCGTCCTTTACAGCGTTATACCTCGAAAAGGGCCTATACACATGCTCCAAGCGCCCCCAAGGTGGCGGAACATGATTACAACCAAGCAATATGTCAGCCTCACCAACGCCCAGCACTTTTCCTTCCGACCCTGATTGCTTTGAGCGGGTGGAAAAGACGAGGAACAATGTGGCAGAGAGAATCATTTATATCCGCAAAATTAAGCCGAATATTCATAGTGCTGAGGCACATATAAGTGTTTAAGTAGTCATAGGAAAATAGCGAACAATTTCACTGCCTGCAGCGTTAGCATCGCGTACAGTGACGAGTGCCCCGCCCACTAACCATAGCCACAGTTATCACGGCGTTGCTCCTTCTAGTGCTGCCGTGCGCATGCGTTACTTGGGGTTGTTCACTGTCACCGCCTGCAGTCAGCTCTAGCACCTTATCTCTAGCTGTGTCGTCGTTCTCGAACGTCCGCTGCGAACATAGCAGTCTCAGCGTCGCTGACTGATTTAGTGTCTATGGTTTGTGGGATGTTTTCTTGGAAAGATAAGGCAGACGGCTAATCAGTGAACGGCTATTCAGCAA
This sequence comes from Amblyomma mixtum, assembly GCF_055824585.1. Lineage (NCBI taxonomy): Eukaryota > Metazoa > Arthropoda > Arachnida > Ixodida > Ixodidae > Amblyomma > Amblyomma mixtum. Next base: position 30,253,537 of record NC_143020.1, on the reverse strand, counting down.
ACTGCGACATATGCTAACCGAAGAGGAGCATATCCGGTGTGCACGAAGCATGATCGGCTGCCCCAAGTATCCTGCTGACTGCATTGAGGACAGGGCGGACCTTCGCTGTAACGGCGATCCACCGTGCGCGCCGCAACTCTGCCCTCAACAGTCGGACATCCTAAGAGCGGACGACCCCCAGGGGCGACTCAAAGCGCAAGTACTGTGCCCTGCTGCGCTTTACTTCGGAGTTCGGCTTGCTCAACCTCATCTAAACCTCCCACTTCTCCTTTAGGCCTCAGGAGATCTTTGTCAGTACAGATATACGATTGAATTAATGAATGAAGAGAAGGAACAAAGAGCGAGACGAAAAATAATTTATTGCACGCCTATGGGACGCCTGGTGAAAGCCCACTTTTACCACTCTTTCCTCTTTCATCTTTTCAACTTATTTCTCCTTTTCATATTTTTGAAAATTGATTTATTTGATTACTTGGCTCTATGCCCCAATCTTTAATTTTTACTGAGGTTTTTTTCATCGCCCGAGATGCGTTACGGGTACCGACGAGGTCTTCTTCTACCAACATCAACCTACAGTAAGTAGAAAACCCGACAAATGAAATGTGTTGAAAGGGCATAAGAGACAGCATTTAACTTTTATGTGGCTTTGCAGTCGCAAAAAAAGTGTTCTCTTTGATATCTCAGTTATCTCTTTCTGCTCTGGTTTTTACGAGGAGTAGGGGCATGAAATTCCAATGCTCACTCTCTGATCTATTTTGACTCTAGTACTGGAATCCAGAGCTCGCGATCACCATGATATAAGATGATTGTTAAGCACCATGATCTGGCACAACGTTTAGTAAACTCTGTGCATGTTTTCGTTTCAGCATTTTTTTTCGGGGTCACTCTATGTATTATAATTAAATAATCTCCTGAAAAACCGTGATGAAGTACCGAGTAGTTTATTTACTTTTTTGTGTTGCCTGCCCTGTAAAAAGAAATATTGTCACCAATTTTCAAGCTCCGTGCCCAGGAAGTAGGCCAGTTTAATACTACGTCCTCGCTAGAGGTGTGGCGCTAGCCTGGTTAGAAATTGTTTTTTTGCTTGACTTTGACAATGTGACACAAAAAGACTGCAATATAAAGCAGCTCTGCGTTTCAGACCCTCCATAGTTCTCACGTGTTTAATCACATGTGCTTAATGTTCGAAGAAGGCTTGCGGATCAAGCTGGTTCCTGCAAAAATGGGATGCGTTCAAGCTGGTATTCCAAACAGGTGATAGTGGCTCGGATGTGTAGGAGCTGGTAAAATGTGCATCACTGTATCCCCCACACTAGGTCTAGTTGAGCGGCTCACACGCATGTTTTATTTACCTGTACATCCAAAGGTCAGAATACATAAATCTGTACTATGCGCGATCTAAGTTTCCGGTTCCATAACATTCACATGGAACTTTTAAATATCTCTTTATAGCTACGTGGAACCAACGCGCTTATTACGTCCAGACCAAGGACCATATGCCACTAACGGGGCGCTCTTTCAGGAACAGCGGGAGTTCGAAATAAGGGAGTAATTACTCATTGACATCCACCGGGGCGCAGCCATACGGCTACAAAGGAAAGCTAGCTACTCCGCCTTGGGGGATTCTCCTAAAACATTGTACCAGTGCGAGTTGGAGAGAGCATTCCGTGTTGTGCTCACGCTTGAACCCAATCACTATCATCATCAAAATCATTAGCCGAGCTACGCCCTCTGCAGGACATTACAACAACCTTTTAAGTGACGTTGGGGGAATTACAAAATCATTCCCCAGATCAATTACGACGCTTTTGTCCGCCAACTGCTTTGCTCACTGAGCGCTGACTCATAAAACTCCGTTGCCAGATTTGTACTCTTATGTATTTTTGTCCCTAGCATTGTTACCTACTTTTCTGAGTGCACATTTTACACCTCCTATTTACCCAGTTACATAGCCGGTTTACTAGCGATTATTTTGCCGATGTATGTTTCCTTCTTTTATGATTCATTCCGTTGTCTATTGCCGTTCTTTCGTGATTTTTTTTTGACACACTACCTAATGCCCGCCAAGGGTCTTTTAGGTACTTCAATCGACCCAAAATTGAGAAACCATGGGAGGAGGGTTTGATTGGGTGTTAAAGGTCCGCTACGATTTATCGAATATCTTGGGGAGTGGGGACGTAAAAACGGTTGGGCAAAATCATCCGCCAAAGCTTGCCTGTTGTATTGTATAAGAAGCTCTATTCTTAATGGTGCAGCTTATACACCGGGGTGGTCTTGATTACAGCGGCCTGTTACGAAGTTCTCAGAGCAAAATTATCTACATTGCACTGTAACTAGCCGCATATCCCTGCGAATGCCGAACCTTGCTATGCTAAATTCATTAGACGCTATTGGTTCACTGCAATGTTTCACTACAAGATACAAAAGCAGACAGTAGCTGCGCAAATAAAGTAGTCATGACAAGAAGTTTAAGCGAGAATTAAATGAATGAAGCTAAGCAATACTAATACATTGTTCTTGTGGGAAGGCACAAATTCACTACATTATTTGCAGAATATTTTGCAAGATTATCAACGAACGTCTTAAAACAGAATTCTCACGAGAACCGCTTGCTTCTAGTGATTAAATATTTCAAGTAACGTTTTGCACGCCACTAGTTGCCCCGAATAACTCCCATTAAAACCAACGGTTATAACCGCACGCGGAATTATTTCGCATGTTGATGCATTTTTCTTAAGTACCAGCGCCGATGAATGCAAACAGGCGCCGCTGGCCATTCCAATCAAACGCGCTCGTTGTGATGCCGAAAATGGTTGCTATAAAGCGTGTAAAAGACACAGTGTCAATGCCGATTTAGTCCAATGATACCGAGGCGTTGAGTCGAACCTGAAACTAAGTTCCATATGGTTCGAGCAGCAAAAAAAAAAATGTTTATTTCTGCATCCCCTCAAGTTTATGCGTGACGGAACGCCTTATTTGGCGCTAACGGAACATCTTATATGGCGTTCCGTTAACGGAACGAATATAACGCCTTCTTGAGTACATGCACAGTCAGCAAAATATGGTACCCTGGTCGCGCCACTATTGCTACGCCTTTGTGTCACTAGCACCTTATGTCATATTTAAAACTGCAGCTGGTGGCACACGACAAGAATAAAGTACAAAAACAGTTTGTCGCGGAGTGCATGCATAATTAGAATTGTTTGTTGATCTATTGATGTAACGACGGCTTCAAATGGGAGACCGGTGAGAAGTTTTGATACGCCTAGCTGCAACTGATGGAACCTGAAGCCTGCACATCGGCATCGCTTTTTATTACAATTTACCTTCGATGTGAAAACGACAAGGCCGTTATTTCAGGCGCAAAGCGATCCGCTGTTATGTGATAATTCACAAGATGCTTCATGAAAATGAGGAACACGACACAAAGCGTAAATGACAACGTTTTAACTCTTAGGATGTGCTTTTGGGAAAATTGTAACAACGTATGAAGCTACTTATCTACTGGGGTTGACGAAACAATAGCAATTCTTTTCGGCAAATGAAAAGGTCAAAATGTTCTGCATGCAATATATCTCAAGCCTATAAAAATACACCCGTAGTTTTGGCGTGTGCGCCTCCAAGCACGGGTTTTGATGGTGCGAAAAATACAGTCTCCGGTGGAATAGGGATTACTGTGTACAGCTCAGTGATTTTCTGCAGCCGTTAGAACTAGCTACGAGGGCAGTGGGCAGTATAAAGACAGAATTTGTAGTGCATTGTAAGCCCACTACAACCTCAGTTCTGTTTCAGTTGCATATAAAGGTATCCCTTTTGTTACGTGCTCTTCCCCATTAGCGGCCGATAGATGGCGCCAGTCGGTACAGTCCAGGCTAGATAAGCAGTAAGGTCTAGAAAAGTAGTGCTTGTATTCCGTAGCTTTGATTGACCCCCGCGCTTTGGACTGTCTTCGACCGCTTATATCATGATTGTCTTCAAGAGTAGACACCGCCACGTGTGTGCAACGCCCAGTGCTGACGCAGAGTGACGCGGAGTGCCGCGACAGACGGCGGGAGGTTTGCTCTGGCGACACAACAGATTCGCAGAAAGTGGCACGACGTCAGGAGTCCCAAACTGGAACACCGTTCTGAGCCCGAGTTGGGCTATTTCGAGAATAGCGGATTAGAGAGCCACGCTCACGGTTCAGCGACTTGGCGGACGCGACGGCGCCAGTGTAAACACAGCGGGCGCTTCCGTTCTTTCAACAACTTGACAGCTCGGAGCGATTGGGGATGCCTCAGCGAAGGCGGAGGCGTTTCCCGTGAGGTCGACGTCACAGGCGCCTCGGTCACAGAGGCGCCTAGCGTTAGAGAGGACCTTCAACACTTGGCCCGCATTATGTGTGAGCACGTCAAAGAAGCCCTGTAGCTCTGGGACGAAAACTCATCTTATTTTGTTGCCTTGCTTTACATGAATTGGCTTGTGTGGATTGGCACCGATGGCCATAGCTCGTATTTGCTCGAAAGAGCTTTAAGTCTAATGTCTAACGGAAGCGGGTCTGTTTTTAACGGGGCTTAACAGAAGATAAAGCAGCGCCGACCAAGAAGACGAATGAAATGACGTCGTGGCTTCCACACAAGAGCCTTTCCCACATTCCACATAAAATTAATCTTCCCACTCTCTTCCTAAGGCTCTCGTATTGCAACCGAGACGCCATTTCTTTCGTCTAATGAGTCAAGGCCGCCTTTATTTCCGCAATATGCGCACAGTATAGCTATAAAGAGTGGGTAAGATGAGTGGGTAAGATTGTTCCAGTTCTTAAGCCAGGTTCTACTAACTACCGGCCCATATCTCTAACCAGCGTCAGTTTGAAAATTATGGAGCACATTATTTATTCGTAAATCACAAATTTCCTTACATCTGTTAAGTTCCTTAACCCTAACCAGCACGGATTTCAAAAAATATGCCCAGGCTTAGCTTGGTTATGCCAAGAATGCGTTGCATATTGCGCGGTCTCTTTGCGCGAGGTATCGCTTGGCGGCACTCGATTTTCTCAGCAGCTTTTCCTCCGTGACGTATGGATGTATGGATAGATGGATAGGGCGCCCCCTTTGAAACGGGGCGGTGGCAACCGCCACCATGCTCAGCCGTCCTTTTTATTCTTTTCCTCTTTTTTTCTTTTCTTTTTTACGTGGTTTGGTAACGTCACGTCACCACGTGACTTGACGTCACCAAACCACGTGACGTCACGTCACGCGGTTTGGTGGCTATCCGGCCGTGCCCAAGGGCTGAACTGAGTGATTGCAATATGCTACGCATAAAAGGACTTTCATGTGACACCCAACTTGCGCTATTTCTTCACGACATAAGTACTAATATAGACCTTAATACGCCTGTTTGCGCTCTCTTCATCGACTTCGAGAAGGCTTTCGACAAAGTTCCTCATAACGCCTACTACTAAAGCTTTCACAACAAAATCTTTACCCGCTCGTCTTCAACTGGATACAGGATTTCCTCACTAACTGTCAGCAATTTCTAGAAGCCAACAACAAATCTTCTTCACTCTCTAACGTACTCTCTGGTGTGCCGCAAGGCACAGTTCTTGGCCCTCTCCTTTTCTTAATTTACATCAATGACTTGCCTAATCATATTTCATCAAACATCCGCTTATTTGCCGACGATTGTGTCATTTACCGTCATAATAATAGTGCAGCACATAATAATGCCCTTCAATGTGATCTATTAACACCGGAAGAGTGGTGTCGCAGATGGCTGATGGTCTTAAATACTAACAAAACGGCGCTTGTTTCCTTCCACTGACGACAAAATTACCCTACCCCAAATTATCTTCTGAACGATTCTAGTGTCTTACCCCGCAATTGCGTTAAGTATCTTGGTGTTGACATCTCGAGTACCTTAACTGCTCTATCCATATAACGCGGATAATTAACAATGTTCGCAAAACTCCCGGCTACCTTCGTCGTAATTTACGTCTATCTTCATCAGCAGTTAAATTACTAGCTTATGAAACATTAATTCGGCCAAAGTTAGAGTACGCGTCTGCCATCTGGGACCCCGCTCAACTTAACCTAACTAACTTTATTGAACTTGCCCAAAATCGAGCCGTTCGGTTCATCTACTAAAACTACTCATACTCTGCTAGTGTTACTTCCCTCAAAAATAATGCACGCCTACCTAACCTCAAGCAACGTCGCACAGTTAGTTGCAAGGCTGTGCTTGTATCACAAAATGTATCATAACTTTTCTTACAACTGTCCTATCCAGCCTGCTCATCGTTCTTCAGCCCGCACAAGCCATAAAAATGTCGTTTACCCAACCCCTGATCGCATCGTGACCCATCTTCATTCCTTCTTCATCCAAACAGCGCGTGACTGGAACAGTCTTCCCGCAAGTACCATCCGTCATACAAACCCGGACCATTTGAAGAACGACATCGAAAAAATATGTTATTAACACCAGGTTGCTAGCCCAACCCTCATGTAAAGCCCTCACCCGAGGGCCCTTGAGGTATTTGTAATAAATAAATAAACTGCTTTTTCACACTTGAAATGCACAAATAGTGTTTTTTGTCCGTTTGATACAATTCAAAGCTTCTGTTTCGCTTCTAAGGGTTCAGTATACTTCACGCTTCGAAAATACTGGCAAAAAGTTTCGCTTACAGCCGCGTCTAAATCTTCACTGCTCCAATTTCCACTGTGGCTTACTCACGGCGGAATTTCAGGTACACTACAGGAAAGCGACATCTGTGCCGGAGCAGTCAGTTTGCCCGCACAAGCGCGGATTATACTCGCCAAGCAAACAGTAGCGAACTGCCAGCAGAAGCACAGTATTTCTGTGAGCGGGTTTACGACAACTGCTAACTTCAGCAGCAGCAGTAGAAGCGATGAGTTAGCACGCGGAGGCGTGACGAATGACGTCATTAGAACGTGCCACGGCAACAGGATAAAGCAGAGGAAGAGTAAATAGCAGTAGGACGAGGATAAAGAAAAAAAGCAGAAGGCAAAGAAGAGTAAGAATTAGAAGTAGAAGGGCAAAAACAGAAAAGAAGAGAGAGTGGAAGAAAAATTATTGTTTTCTTCTTCCGCATTAGCTAAGATAGAAAAGCATTACCGCTAGTTACTCGCAACCGTCGTGTGTTTAGTTTTTACTTTCTTCACAGCGGTTTCATCACAGTGAATAGCAATGAAAAAAAGTTGTTTCTAGAGCCTCCAAACGTACATTTCAAACCTCACTTAATGTGTGGAAAAGCGCAGTCGCAATGCCTTGTAAAACGTGCTCTCATGCAGCTGTTGTTACCAACCTTTTTCTCTTGCTGTTGATCACGTTTCCGCTTTTCAGGAAGCTCTTTCGTTGTAACTGCGCGAAGGTATAATATATTAATACGTATCCCAAAATGCAAACCTTAGCTATTCAACAGATAACTATAGCACAATAGGAAGATAAGATTACATTTCTTGATGTTGATAAAATGCTGCCGGTATTGTTTGTGAAATTTTAGAAATACAAGGACTCCCCTCTGTGGCAGTTCATCGCACAGTTGCTAAATTGATAAATTTTCTTAAGTTGCTGCTAAAATGCAAGCTAAATATGCCGTGAAATAATGTGGAACCGCATCTCAAGCGACAAAGCGCCATTTAAAAGGCTGACCTGCTGTGTTTGACACGTGCTGTCAAAATAGTCCGGATTTTCGCATGTAATGTGTAGAGCAGTCACGACGAGTCCGTAAGTTTAACATAATTGCGCATTCACTCGCTGCTTACCAGTCCAAGATGAAATTTTTATTCCTGATACAAATAATGTTGGAAAAACAAATGTCTTTGCAATACCTTGAAGTACCCTTTAAGGACTTACTGCGGTAACAACTAGGCGCTTCTCCATATCATAATAAAATATCTAAAATACATACCTCTCCAAAGATGTCATTCCCGAGAGTATCCTAGGAAAGAGCTGATTTCATACACCGCTTTAAACCTGTTTTATATCCCGAGTTCAATATGTCACTAAAAACGATCCCATATATAAGCCCGCCGAAAATTTAAGCTTTAGAATCAACGCGAAATGTCTTCCATATTCGTCGTATCTTAGTCACTTCAGAGAAGTTTCTCCCTTTATCATAGGTGTCTCGTTGGTTGCTTGTTATTTGTATAACGATGTTAAAATAACCATGTTCTACTTGCTTCTTTTTCCCACCCCAGTTATGTAACCCCCCTCACATAATACTCCAGTCGGAGCCCGTGAGGTATTTGAATAAATAAATAAATAAATTTTCGTCTTTCCAGACGCCTATAACTGAGACTCGCCAGAATATGCAGTTTCGCAACAGACAGACAAAAAATATAGGCTTCTCTATTGGCTATAAATACTTAAATAAAATAACAAGTTTACAGAAACTCCAATTTGTGAACACGTAGTAGTGCGTGAATTGGACCTTCCGGCCGTGGTGCGATGTGTACTGATTGCCACCACACTGCAGTCGGTGTTAACATTCCGGACTGATATGACATTCCAAGCACGGTATTCGGTGGGTGGGCCTTCTTTACCGTTACTAAATAGCACATTTATGTTAGGGTGCGCGCAGCCGTGAACATAATTTCCTTTTAAGCATTTTTAAACTTATTATTAATCCACTGCACTCTGTCCATCCTTTCCCACTGCCACTGAGCAAAATCGCACAAGCAGCGCCATATTTCAGCCCACAAGAATCTAAATGCAGGTTACTAAACAAAACAAAACGCAATACGCGTAAAATCACTTCAAGTAATCCCCAAGGTACAGAGCCGCTTATCGGGCATTAACGAAGAGGGCGATTCATAGAAGGAGGCTTTTCGTGCAAATCATGGCTTGCATACGGATTCATAACGCTCATTTAGGTGTAGGTAGATTGGTGCGAACGCGATAAAGAGCGAAGCTGAATACGGGAACCGATTCTTTGAAAACTGCTCAGAGCGAAGACTGCCCAACCACGCCTTAGGGCACCGCGCCGACAAACCATTTACAAGCCTACAGACAACTGCACGAGAACGGCAGCCATCTGATAATGAAAGATGATGCAGGTAGTGAGTACTTGTTGCACGATTCCTCTCTCTCTCTATTGCAGCCAGTTCTCACAAGTCAGGGCAGTTCTCACACGTATTTCGGCCGGACGACTCGTACAGCACAAGTTGTTGGAGCCACGGAGTGAGTGCCCCACCCGCTACAGCAAAATAAAAAACTGACTCATCCAATCAATAATCGTTTTTGGACTCGAAACCCACGTCTATTTGTGCATCCTTCTAAAGGCATGTAAGTAGGCACCGCTCTACATACGACTTTGTATCGAAAACTTAATCTATATAGATGTTCCAATTAGATCACTGATTCAGGACTACTTTATCAGCAGCCGTTGCCCGGCAGAGCCTGAATGAAAGTGGAAGTACTATTCCCGTGCAAATGTGCCCAGACAACGTACTTGTCAATATTGACAAACCCGTCGTATATAATGCTGGCACATCAGGGTCGACGCAGTTCCTAACTTATTTTTTGTAAGCGGGAGACAGGAAAGGAAAATATGTATACGCGAAATGTAGGCTCTTTTATTTTTGGCAGATAGTTTTTCTCCTATTTCCCACGAATTCTATCTTCGAAGGCGGTCCACAGCTTATCAATCCTGCACACAGTGACGTTCTTCAAAGAAGCATGATTTGAAAAATGATCGCGTTTGTTAAAACTGCGAATTCTTTGAGCCTTGAGACACACCTTCATCTAGGGTCCAAACCAACGCGATAGTTAACTTCAACTTAATTGTCCTTATAAATAAATTTGATGTCACTGCTTCATAGCATCAGCACACATTTACAATTCCTTTGCATATATATTGTACGCGTCGAAAACATCTTCTGAGGCGTCTTGTCAGTTCAATCAGTCTGAAGAAACGCACTCCGCAGCAGTCTAACGCTGAGCAAAATATATTTTTCGCTTGTTTTGGTCACGTTCCGCACAAAACAGGGGCGTTTATAGCCCTTGCAAGGCGCCTGTATGTATTCAACAGCAGGTGGACCTGTTTTGGTAACTCAGCAGCTGGTCTGAAAACTGCGGATAGCTGGAGAAAAAATAAGCCGCTCTTGACGCCCAAAGCGAGGCGGCTGTCTGGGCTGCCGTGCATGGGAACCGTTTGTTAGTCTAGCGGTGGCTATCCCCAACAACCACCTCGCTATATTTGGCGTGCTTCGCCACCGCCTTCACTAGACGCCTCAGCGAAATGAAGAAATCGTCGGCCGTAGGCTGCACTTCTTGGAAGGCAGGCTATACAACGAGTGGGCGAACCCCTTGCGTATGCGAATAATCTTTTTTGCATCTTACGTTTAGTCCACATAATGTGGATCACTGCTGTAGGAGCTGTAATTCAATGCTTTAGAAAACAATCTGCGGCTTTCTTTAAGGCAGATTTGAATTAAACAAAGCGAAAGGATAGGGTAAATTTTTTTTTGCATTCTGTCTTCCTTACCCGATCACCTCATTTTCATAACCACTAAGATCGGCACGTTGCGTATAAATAGTCCTTTACACTGTTTATTTTCTCCCAGGGATGGCTCAAACGAGCGTCGAGTAGGCCTCTTCTAAACTTAACGACTTCTCAGTGTAATGTAAGAATATCCACGTACATTAGGAGCGGGCTGTCTATCTGAAACAAAACTGACTGTTATTTGCCGCATCCTTTTTTGTTTTTAATACGTCCATGTTTGCTCATTTCAACCAAAGCTGGAACAGAGAATTTAGTCATAACCACAGCGTATCGATTAATGAAGTCCGTAAAGTTTATTTTCATACACTACGGCATGAATATTTCGCCACAAAAAGTTTTCTAAAAAAAATAGGAGAATGCGCGGTATTATGATGGCGCGAAAGCGGCGTCATATCAACTTTGCACCATTCAAGGCGATATAATACCACGAAGTACCAAAACATACCGTTTCAAAAGATTTAGCAACCTTACGCTTCTGAATTATTCCATTCGGCATGACATTGAGTGTAGCCTTTTTGCGCCGTTTATGAGCATACCAGAGTGGCTATGACTGTTGCTAATGGCATGCTAGAAACGCTTTCTGAGAACCGCCCATGCAAATGTAATAATTATTTAATTAACTCTTCACCGTGAAATAATTAGCATGGAAATAACAAGACTCACTTTTCTCCATAATTATTCACGCACTGGTATTAATCATGCCAGAAGAGTCATCTTTATACCTAAGACTATTTTGAACATTGCTCGCGGCGATCGGTAAAAGAACACCTGTGATAAAAAAAAAAGTGAAAACGATGGCTTGCATTTATTGTAGATGAGTTCTTGCCAAGTGCATTCATTTCCTTGGAGATATTGAAGCAGCTTTTAACCATTCCTCTAATACCGAGAATAACACAAGCGCAGTGCAAAAACATCAACGGCTTAAATGCCGAGGTTTGATCTGGGAGGTTTTCATTCATTTACTGCGCGACTGCGTACTTGGTACCCTTGGTGGCGTTCCCACGCGACTACATTTAAGAACGTACCATCACCTGCGTTGCGGCGGTACTTGCCAGCGATATCTCGAGCGTACCGTACACGCGTTTTGGGTTCCCAGCAAGTCCGCCATCTCTCGTGTTGGTGCCGCAAAATAAACTATTCACTTTAACGTCACCTAGCAAAAACCCATAGTGGCATTTTACTGAAAGCTTTTTAACATAGGTGCAACCGATTTTTCGAAATGGCATTGAGGATGCCATGCCCTTGAAAAGTGCGAGCGCTGTGTCCGCAAGCTTAATCGTTGACAAGTGCGCTTATGGTGCGGAGCCTACCTTGTACTATGCTCTCCGTATCATTCGTGTAAATAAAGCGCTACCAAGAAAGTCAGCGGCCGCGTTCCATCGCGCGATTACCGGTCGCGCTCGCACGCCACGGGGATTTCCGGCTAGCGGAGATTTAATATTAAGGTCGCGATGGTGCTCCCACACGCCGCGAGGCGCTACCGTAGAGGGCGCTCTAAATAAAGTGCCCAGACAAATAATACCCAGAAGATGGCGTCCAATTCAAGGAAACGGGAGACGCAAGAAGGGTACCACGTCGACAATTTTTACAGCGCCTCAGGGTACAGGAGCTCCGTTTGTACTTCACGGCCGTTGCTCGGTGTAAGGTCAAGATGTGCAAACTCTTCAGTATGGCAAACAGCAGAGAAACCAAGACTGCTGCAGACAAGGGGAACAAAGAACAAGAGAACAAAGGATATACAGCAAGCTTATACTCCATTTTCCCTGCGAAGAAAACAGCCTACGTGAATCCATGTTGACTCTCTGCAGCCTATTGTGCTGAGGCACTTCGTTCAGGCAGGGTCCCTGACATTGGTATCGCTGCAGTAGCCTATATCGCGTTTAAAATGTGCGGATATCACAGCGAACAATTGACCGCAGAAAGTTCGATTGTGCGGAACACTGCAGTGCCTATGACGCATGCGGAACGTCTTTGCACATGTGTGTAGTTCTAAAGCTTTCCAGATGCCAAAGAGTGGTTGAGACTCGAAAACCTTTCGTTAGCAGTATGAGATCTCCGTCTGCTCGCTAACACATCAGCTATTAGTAAAATGCCGTGGCTCCAAGAAAATTTTCTTATTTTATTTCGACACAGGTAGCATTGACTCAAAGCGCATGGGTCGCATGTACTGGTTTTGTATATTACAAGACGCAAATGACATATGCTAAGCGGAACTTTCTTGTATGCAAACCATTGCGAAAAACTGCAGTGAAATGGCTTCCCGTTTTCGCTAGTTCTTCCTCCGAGCTATTCTTTTGTAGGCGTTACATGGGAGAACCCTGTTTTGTTCGCAGCATCGCAGATCAAATCCACGTGACTAAAGATTTTTCTTTCCGGGGTGGGTAAAAGCTCTGGCATTGTAGTTGAATCCCAGATTAAAACGCACAATGGTGATTTTAGGTGCTTACTCTCTTCAGGTGCTTCAGGTGCTTCGTGTGTACAACTCCCCTAACCATTTAAACTCTCACAACCTTTCGCCCTTGAAATTATTTGCCGAAAGCAGTTTAAAGAATATTTTTTAAAAATAGAACATTAAGATGCAGCACTAAAACGTGTAGCTTCTGAGCACAGATAGACGTATAGTTTTACTACTTAACTCTTTCAGGCGCTTTGTACACAATTGTGTAAGCGGCAAACTTGCAGCTTTTTCTGAGAAACTGGAGCACTAAACAGTGATTTCATTATTTCAGTCAAATTGAGCACCCTTCTTGTTGCAAATAAGTTGCTTTTTTGTACCATGTCGCGAATGCAGTAAATAATGTTTCGCATAAGAGTGAGCTAGGTAGCACTTCGTCCGCCGTTTTTGTGCAGGCAGATTTTGCCGCGAGTGAAAACGTCGATTGTTTTTGCTCAATTTCGAGAGTAATGTGAATCTTCGAAACACAAAGCGATTCCACGATCCCTAGGGTGTTTACCTGACAGAGGAGAACATTTCGATGTTATTATTTCTGACAAATCTGACACTTTGTATGGAATTCTCCATATCGTTGTAAGAACTGGCCTGCTGGTCTTTCACGTTCGAAAACTAACAAATTCCCTTTCTTGAGGCCTGAATATACTACTTAAGTGAAAAACAATATATTTCAGTCAAAACAAAAAATGGCGCTTAAAGGGTTAACTGTACTTAATTTTGCCTCAAGAAAAAAAAACCCCCGACTTAAGCTGGGTGAACATGGCGCCAAGAAAGGGAAAGTTTTATGACCTGTAATATATTTTAGATCTAAACTGGCACGCAAACCCCCATCGCGTCATGATCTGGGAAGCTTGAACTCTACCACAACTAGGTATAATGGTGCTTGCAGTAATCTACTGGCAAAGCCCTAGAGCATGACATGCTTCAGCTTTGAGGACGCTTGGAGCGAGTAGCCGATTCTCTCGTACTAAACTTCCTCTGCCATTCACCATACAGAAAGCTCGCCCTTTTCTGTAGGTACAGTGCAAAACAGGGAAACGTGCTCCTTCTCCGACACTCCTCTCCTGACATGTGCTTCCAATTGGTCACTGGGTTCGCTACACTCGTATTCAATTCAAGCAAGCAAAGTTTTGGATTTTTCTTGCCTTTTCAATTACTACCGGTGAATCATAATCTTCCCTTGCTCCCGTTTCGTTTGCTATGTCCATACCTTCTACTAATTGCTCATGTTTTCAAAATTCTACTGCCACCAAACCATACCAGGACGTTTTCGCATCAACAAAAAGACATGAGGTTCAATTTTTCTGGTTTGAATAACCGAGCTATGCGGTTTTATGAGCAAGGTTTTGGCAGCTTCGTTTCCGAGACAGTCTAGCCACCCAGCCCTGACGTCCTGATTGAAGGGAATCTAATGATTCATGCACGATATTTATTATTATTATCAAGGCCAAAACATTTAACTCGGCTTTCTGCCTAAACTGCGCTTGAAAAACATTACAAAATCACTTCATGCTAAATAAATTAGTTAAGGAATAAAAAAAACCTCGCAATATGCAGTGCATTCTATGGCACCTTTGTCGTGCGTCAACGTCTTCGTCATTTTAGAACACAAGAAAGCATGAGGCGAAAAATCAAGAGGGAAAAGTTCAGGTGAAATGAAGACAGCCTGACTACGAAAGTTACTTGGTACCTCTGTGACTCATCAATACAACGAAATATTAAACCCATGATCAGTTTGTCCTTATGTGCGCACACCAAGAATCACAGCGTTAATGCTTTCGTTAAGAATTTAACCACGCTGTCTGCCCGTCGCCACACTGAATCATTAAAATTCTTACATTGTGTTGTCAATTTCTCAGTAAGGCTTTCAGCTAACCACTACATTAACTTTGCACCATTATTATCTACAAGAAGTCATCACGAGCTTAATTTGATACCGTATTTCGCGCATGCTAATTTTTTCAAATTCAGTTTTTTTCCCCGTTCAATAGAAGCCTGGAATTCTTTACCTGGGTCCATTCGTTCTCGTCCATTTCAAAACTTTGTAACTGCCATTGAAGACGCATAATAGCTGTGTATTCTTACCCTGTTGTTAACAGTTCCTTTCTTGTTTGATATTTCATTTGTGATTTGAACTTTTTGTAATTCTCACTTTGTACATTTTGCTGCATTTTGTTTCCCTGCATTTTGTGTTTTTCCCACTCCTGCCATAGCGCATACAAATTGCGCTGCAGTATGTATAAATAAATAAATAAATAAATAAATAAATAAATAAATAAATAAATAAATAAATAAATAATGCTGAGATGAGCTGGTATGCGCAAGCATTTTCATCGAAAATAAAAGTTCACACTTAGAACCTTTTTGAAGTGCATGGTTGTGTGCGCTTTGTTTCTGCTGCGGAGAAAGGGTGCCGACTTGCACTGGTTCAGTAAACAGTGTCGTTTAAGTGATGCATTTCTTCACTCATTCCATTCTTCTACTGCGTTGATTCGTCTGAAAAATTCAGTCAAATTAATTTGTGCGCCAAAATTTTGAATTTTTTAATAATTTTGATGTACCGTTCTCAGATTAAACTTGCTTTTCTCTTTACATTTCTGTAAGGTAATAAACTTGATTCCTTCAGCTGCTTAGTACTTCGAAACCACGGCTGTGAAGTGAGAGAAGCAGCTATGAGTTATATGCCAGTGTTTCTCTTTAAAGCAGGGTAGCCGCCGGACGATTATTTTTTCAGCAGAGATTCTATTTTTTTTTCTTACGTCGATTTCTATATCATTCTATACATGCATTCATTGAGAACTCAAAAAAGAAATGAAGCCGGTAAACGCTTAATGAACAATTTACGAAAACGGTCGAACCAGTTTATGAAGAATTCATAAGAGGAATACAATCATTGCTATCGGTGTTACATGAGGAAACTGAATATAGGGTAATGTTATAGCCAGTGGATGAGATTAATCCACTACAAGGCTTTACTGATTCATCGCTCGTGTATTCTCTACAACACCAAAGCCAATGACTACAAGAAATATGCTCTTATACATGCAATAACACTCTGGAATGCCCTACCTAACGACATAGTTTTATGCAACGATTCAAAATACTTTCGTACAGAACTGGCACGCCATCTTCAGAATAAGTGAATTCCCTGTCATTTTTACCACTTATTTTTACCACGTATTTTTACCACTGATTTTCATCTGTGCTCGCTGCCGGAAGCGAATTTTTTCTTTGTATGCTTTCACTGCACATGTACACCCTTCATCCTTTTTCTTTATTTTTTTTTCTCTTTAGCTTTTGAAGTTTCCAGTGTGTGTTCATTGTGCGTGTGTTTTTTATGCTTCTTTTATATGAATTGTAGCCCCTCCTTATGTAATGCCCTCGGGCCTTTAAGGATGAAATAAATGAAATGAAATGAAATGAAAAAAGGAAAAATAGCCCATCGGTAAAGCAGTTATGTGCCCAAATTTACTACCCTGTAGCTTTGTCTGACTTGACGTAAGAGATAGACATACACAAAAAAACACAGATTTACGAGTGTGCAACACCGATGGTCCGGTGATAGCTGGTCTGAGGTCGCGACGGAATGGATACAGATTGATCTTGATGTATTAGATTGAATGGAGAGGTAGGCACGCGGTTAGAACACTCGGCTCGTATGCCGAAGGTAAGCGCTCGACTGCTGATCCGAAAGACGCGGGTTCGGTCCCGGCGGCAGCGGTCTAATTTCGATGCAGGCAAAATTCTAGTGGCCCGTGTACTCTGCGTTGTCAGTGCAAATTAAAAAAAAAACCGAGGTGGTCGAAATTTTCGGAACCCTGCACTACGGCGTCCATCATAGCCTGAGTCGATTTGGGACGTTAAACCCCCATAAACCATAAACAGTATGCGGAAAGTGCTGTTAGAGAGGTGGTGAGCTCATAGGAGGGAGATGCATTGCTACCGGCGGGGGCCCGAAGTGCAGCAAAAGTAATGGTTTCGCCGACCCAACATTTTTCAAGAATAAGCAAAGAACAGCTTCTGCGGTGAATTGTCTGCACAGGATACGCTTTTCGGTGGACCGTAACAGGGGAGACAGTGATGCATTCGAAGTGGGGGTACCAAGCATTTCTTTCCTCGCGTGGTTACTTCACCCTCGAAGCATGGGATGAATGGTCGTGGCCACGTAAGACCAGCGCTCCTCCCATCCGCGTCTTACCCGCCGCTCTCGGGTTCTAAACACGGATACGAGTACGAAACACAGAGGAGAGCATTTCCAGCAACTGACAAGCAAAACGCGAGTCTGCACCCTTCTTTCCTTTTTTTTTATTCGTGCTTCCGCTCGCTCTGTTTCACGCGTTTCCAGACCATCAACAACGCGGAGACGGGCATCAGCATTCCTCCGGGCGCGTCAGCACTAGGCGCGTTTTTTACGTGGGTGTCGTCGCGTCGGCGCACGCGTAACGCGTTTATGTACTACGTCATCAGATGCGCGTGCGTTTCAGGAACCTTACAAACGTGTTAGGTCACACAATGGGAAGGGCAAGCGCTAAACTGCCGCCGGATTTCGACACTTCCTGCTTATGAAGTTTCTTGATAAGGTTTTAAAACAAAAACTAAGAGGAGGAACTCTTTGTGTCGCCGACAGCTCCGGCGTCTTTCATGTACTTCCCAAAGCGCTTCGTCGGAGTCTGTGCGGGCTTTGGAACATAACTACTCGGGTGGTTATCGTAAGAAGGAAAATCAAACATGACGCGGTGGTCGTTGTCAGCCTCTTGAACTTAAGCGAATGGCAAGGAACTCAACCTTCTGAGCGAGAAAGTGAAACAAATTATTTCAAAACTATAGGGAACTTGTCGCAGGTTAAAGACATTCCAAAATAACAATTTCTGCCTAGAACACTGATTTAGTGATTCCCATGAGTGTAGACTTGCTCATTACTAATATTCACAGTCTTATTTTGTCTGTAGATTTGGAATACGTACTATGCCATGTATGAGTTTTTAGGGCTAGTACGCTCACATATTTAAATACCGAGCATCCCTGTAGGCCCTCCACCTCCCTTATAGTTAGATGCTGCTAATAAGAATCAGAAGAATGGCAACAATCTTCATTGCCTGTTTGAATATTACGTTTTCTGGCACAAAGTTGTCAGAGCCGAAACTGGTTGAGCGACTAAGTAGTCACCAAGATAATAATAATTAGCACTCCCAAGCAGCAGATGTAAATGGCCCAATATTGGAAATGGATGGTTTCGCTCTGGTCACTTTATAGGAATCGCCTTTGCCGATACATTTCGAATTATAGGGAAAAACACAGCGCACACCTAGGACAAGGACGAAGAAAGACAAGGGCTTAGGCTGGGTCAAACACCAACGCGCAGAGGAAGCAACGTGTATTCTCAGTATCAGCGCTCCCGAAAATCATAATTATACAAAAAATGAAGGTCGCTAGGAAAGGAAATAAAGTAAAAAGTTTGAAGCACGAAAATAGCATCTAGCGAAGAACAAATGCTCCGTACATAGTTTATTTTAAGCCAATGGACTTGACATTCTATTAAACAGAGCACTAAAGCAAATAACTATTTCTTTTGCTTAATTCAGCGGCTCAGGAACTATTGTAGAAAGGGGTACGTGGTGCTCTAGGCGATATCATAAATAAATAAAGGACAGCACAGTACAACAACGTTTCGTGAAAGGAGGATTTGAAATCATAGCTCTCTTTGATGTCTGGTATTCTTCGCAGTGTCGGCGTGGTCATGGCATGTTTTGGGAGTAAATAAATCGCAGTTAGGACTCTCTATATCAACTACGACTTCTTCGTGAATAGGGCCTGAATGCATGCGCTTAACATTTTCGTTTGAGCACGAGTGGCTTTAAATGACCGAGTTTGGTATAATTTATAGTTTATCTCATTTGGCTTTTGTTTGCAAATCTGACAAATCAAACCATTTTATGTCTTAAGTGAACTTTTTATAGTTGATTGATTTTTTTGGTAATTCCAATAACAGGAAAACATGCGCAGAGCAAATAGACGTGGACAAAAAACTGTTAAAAGAGTAGAAAACTGAGCTAGTTGGTTCATAATTCTTGGTGGGTACAGCCGAAATAACAAGACGCAGACACAGAAAGGAACACGTAGAACGTAGACGAAGCTGACTGTCAACTAAAAATTTTATTGGAAAACCCGCGCTTTTTGTTTCCTTGTCAAAAAGATCTTGCTTTTATCTCCCGTGGGGTTCGTTCAAGAAGGAAATTTCTTTTCTTGATAGAGAGATTGATGGTGTACTAACGCACCGCTGTCCTGTTTCCCGTATCGCCAATGCCTCCAGGATCTCACGTGTCACTTGGTATGCAAACCTTTTCATGACTTGAACTTCATGCAACTTGGGCTCACACTTGCGCACTTTTTTTCCTTTTTTGTTTTCTTTACAATCTCTGCAATGCAGGGCTAGATTGCTGCTTGGGGCACCTGATAGCGATGATGCATGTTCCCTTATCCTATCATTAAGGCACCTTCCCGTCTGCCCTATATATTGTTTGCCACAAGCCAGAGGGATATTATAAACCACACCTTTGACACACTCGCTGAATCTTGTTCGGTGTGCGATCTGGCATTGCTGCTTTTTTTGCCTGTTGACTCGGGCACACATGCTCATTGCCTTGTTCGGTGCAGAGCAAACAACCCGGACCCCGTGCCTCTTGCCAATCTTCATGAGGTTGTGGGTCAATCCATGAACATACGGAACCACTGCTAATTTCTCCCTTTCATTGCCTTCTTCAGGTCCACCTTTCCTTGCTTGCACTCCTTTCACTTTCCGCAGCAAGCTTTCAGCTACGCTGCTGAGCATCGGAACGGGGTAATCCGCATGTTTTAGCCTATCAATCTGCCGCCGAAAACTTGTCTCCATCTGATGCTCACACGATTTCTTCAGAGCTGACAAGAGAGCAGCACTCGATATTGCCCTTTTCACGGTCTTTGAATGGCTTGATGAAAAAGGGAGAAACTGTTTCTTCGCCCTAGGCTCGTACCTCCAACATAAGTGTCCGGGTTGGAATTCAAGGCGTAAGTCCAGGAATTGCAGCGAATCCTTGGCTGGAAGCTCGTGGGTGAATTTCAACTCTGGGCAGGTTTTGCGAAAGGTCTCCAGTACGCTATCCTTGAGTCGCTCAAAGTCCGTTGAATCCCCTGTTCTGCACAGAACCAAGAAATCATCCACATAACGAAAAATCCGTGTGACGCGATTTTCTTTCACAGATTCTTGTATTCTCTTGTCGCATGCGGCCAGGTACAGGTCACTGAGTAGTGGTGCTACCTTAGAGCCGATGCTGACGCCTCTTTTTTGGACGAACAAGGAATCCTCATGAGCGACGATCGTAGAGCCAAGATAGGCGCGCAGCAGCCCACGAACCCCACGGGAGATAAAAGCAAGATCTTTTTGACAAGGAAACAAAAAGCGCGGGTTTTCCAATAAAATTTTTAGTTGACAGTCAGCTTCGTCTACGTTCTACTTGTTCCTTTCTGTGTCTGCGTCTTGTTATTTCGGCTGTACCCACCAAGAACAAAAAACTGTGTAATTATTCAGGTGATTGTGGGTTTTGGGTTTCATATGCCTTGTTCTGTGCATACACCACTCATACCCAACAATTCTCAAGAAAAGCTTTTATGAACGAGAAATAGATTATAAACGCAATTTTTTTGCGTATACTGTAAAATTCACTATAACAATCATCAAATATGCAGATCTCACGTCAACCGGCTGCAATTTTTTTTGCTATTGACGTTTTCGCTACTATCAAAATCGTTCCCGATTGCTTTTCTATCGCTGTCTAACTAGTCAATGCGAGCGATGGAAGTAATTTATTACAAATATTTTCCTACACATCGGAAAAACAGATCATTCAAGATTTTCATAACATTAGCTTGCAATTTTTTAACACTCAAAATTTTTGCCTAGAAAAGTTGCATGAGAGCAGCAGCTTTGTTTGGTTTCCTAAAAAACTTGCCTCAGCCGAAAAACCTTGATGTATGCAGATGACAAAACGTTGGACACTAAATAAAGTTTCCGCAACATTAACATCGTTTGCAGTGAATGTGCATGCCAAGGGCTAATGAAAGTTAACAATCGCTCGTCAGCCAAAACGCCGCTGCTATCATTTCTAAGGCTAATTGTGTAAATAGTAGAAATCATTTGTGCGCCTCATTAGTTGTCTAGAGACTGGGTAAAAACTTCTCAGGCCATAGGGGTCTGTTTTGAGCCTTGTAGCGTGAATTTTATTGCGCCCCTGAAGCTCAAAATAATTTAATACTGGGAATGTCTAGTACATTCATGTGAGACAGGAAGACGTGGCAGGACCAGGCAGGTTCCGCAAACCCTACTTTGATGCCCGATCTCAGAAGCAACTTCTCTACGCAGCAGTCGTCGGCCTCGAGTACAGAGATGCGATTATAGGTTTTTCTTCTTTGTCATAAACAGCAACAGTCAATTTTCCTGTCCCTGTAACTTGACCATGACTGAAGTAATATATTGACTAGGGTCCCCTAGGGCCGATTGTCCCCATATTCGAGATAAGTGTTTTGTTATGTCATAGCTACAAGTGTAGAGCACGCCACCATCTCGTTTTTTCGCACGGTTGCGTATTTATAGAATACGGGCATTAGCACTGCATTTATTTATAAACATTCCATTGATTATCGATCCGGCTACCTACATATTCGCTTCGTATCCCATTCGTTAGCAGAGCTACACTATTTTATTTGTTTCGGTTGCATAAAATTACTATTCGCTAAACATTAACATGAAACCATCCCATTCGAAGTGCTATTTTCCTTGAATGTAAGGGCAAAAAAATATAACAGTCTACTATTCACTTCTGTCCTCACCGACTGCGCCCATAAAATAGTTAAAACAACTTGTAATCCTATGAACACATTCTGCGCGCCGTTGCTTGCGGATCTATTCAGCGGAGCTTCCTGTGTGCCCCGCATTCCTTGAAGCCGGAAGTGACGTTGAAATGTGTAAGAAATGGAGCGGCTTTTCCTGTGTTATCGCCACCGGCACGACGTTTACGTATGAGGGGAAGCTGAGTTCGCGAGCGGAGTAAGACGATTCCGTGACTCACGTGTCAAAGTGATTCAGGGCTCCATAAACAAGCGTTGCCCTTGAGAAACAGCACCTTGCCCCCACTTCGGTGTGCCACGGGTGATAGTATTACGTTTTATTTTAATGGCTGAGCCATTCTAACATTCTTGTAGTACTTGGTTCGCCTCACACAGGGAGAGTGTATTACGTTAGTCAGCCTCAAGGGCTGCTCTGTGGCAAAATAATAATAATACTAATTGATTGTACCGTCGGCAAAGGTGCCGTAACTTTTTCACTAAGGGCGGGCATCGGATCACTTTAGAAACTGTTTCGCTCTGGGTGTACACCCGAAGAAGTCTTTGAGGAAAAGTGTTTATTGCTAGAAACTACCTCACTACTGGGCGGCCACGTCAAAAGCGTCGTGAGAGAAGAAAGTAAGATGTAAATAAGTGATGATGGAGCGAGTCAAAGAAGGCAGATAGTGGACTTAGCGTTGGACTATTAATTAATTTCGATCATTTGGTGTCTTCTAACTTGATTGTTGCACAACACAAAAGAGCATAACACAAGTTCTCCATTACCATTTCATCTCCGCGGAACCGCGGCTTTGCAACCCGCCGAAAAACTCTGTCCTTAAGACTTCTTCACTCAATAGTCGATTCTGCTAATTGCCTTTCAGAGGGTAAGCATATCTCATTTTCAAAACCGTCTGCAACCAGGAGCCATCACGATCTTAATATCCAACCTTTTTTTGCCCACACTAAAAATACAGCTTTTTTCCGCGCAATGTGGAGAGTTGGAATTCTTTGCATGGCAACATTCGTGCATTATCAATTCCTGATTTTGCGTCGGCAATTGAGTCGTAGAATTGTATGATGTTGTTTTCAGCGTTTATATTTGTAATGCTTGTCATGTACCCTTGTATGCGTGTAATTGTTCCACATTTTATGTAACCACTCGTGCTATAGCCCATAGAATGGGGCTGCAGTATTTTCAAAATAAATAAACCCGGCCGTTAGCATTCGTCTCCGCGCCTTCGAGCTCAGCAGGCGAGCTCATTATCCGAAACCAACATTCAGAACCCTCTCACTCAGTAGTGCAAAAACAATTTGGCACCCTACGTACTACTGGAATACCAATCGGTGAAAAGGGAAAGCCCAGAGGCAAACAGGTCGCCAGATTCCAGTAGCCAAAGAGAAACTCGAGCGGACCAGCCGACACCTTCCCACCACTCTCGTGCCGCTGGCGGCGGCTTGCGACATTGGCATTGTGCTGCCAGCGGAGAGACGCATTTGGACGCGGCGCCCACAGGCAGGCCCCCGTGCGGCGTCCAAGAAGCCAGCGGCGGCGACGGCAAGCGTCGGGGTGAGAAGAAAGGGGGGAAGGCGCGCAAGAAGAAAGCCACAAGCAAGAGGTTGGTTGCCCGGAGGAAGCGCAAGATAGGCGCTATACTACGCTGCGTGCGTGCGTGTTCGCGGCCGGAGAAGAGCGTTCCCATCGGCCAGACGGCGTTGAGTGCGCGGGGCGGGACCAGTGCTCGAGAGGGAAGAACATGATGCACGCCGCCGTGCCCTGGATGCTGTGCGTTCTGCTCGCGGGACTAGCGAGCGGCCAACGAGAGTACGAGGATACGTTATGTGAGTGTTTATGCCCGCTTACTCTCTTCATCTTTTTCTCTCTGGCGTAGCCTGAACTCAAATGTGGTGGTTGACAGGGCCTGTTAGTGGAGCGGGTAGTCAGAACGGCTCCTGGGTGCATGCGAGCCTATGTTTCGGCTTTACTCTTGGATGTGTTTTCAGAGCAGCGCAGAGCGCAGTGACCTAGTTCTCATAGCTCCCATATTTGGAATTCTTGAAGGGTTGAAAACATAGCAGCAATACGATTTTGGTTCTGAACATCTCATTTATGTTTATTGTTTGAACAGCTTTAACGGAACAGGCAGGCAGGTGCTTTATAAATCAGACTCCCGTCCTTGTTTTATGCGCCTGTGTTTTGGGGTACAAATATTTAGATACGATCGGACACGCTGTAGTCGCCCACTTACTAGCGTGTGTACGCTTTCATCATTCAGTGTTGGATGGTTTCTTCTCAATATATTCACTTAGTCTATGCCTCAGTTATGGATGTACTCATTAATCGACGGATATTGTGAAACACGTTGCACTAACTGCATTGGCTACCTTTTACTTGAAGAGCTAATATATAAAAAAAGATTATGCATTGTTTCTTCCCTATCGCTGTCATAAAGGTATCTAAAGTAATAGGAACGAAACGGTGTATTGTTGGAAATCTTCATTTTACAGTATATAAGCTGTAATGGCAAATATGACTTTTAAGCGTAATAATCCATATATAAACGCTTCTCTGAGTGTTTTTATGCGTTACAAAGAAAACTAAAATCTATTTTCAGGATTTCTAGTTGCACCGGCTTTAAAGCTGGGAGATGATCGCTTATAATGTGTTGCTCTATCTTTTCGGGCGAATCACAAATTAGGGCTTAATTGTACCGCTCTTCTCAAGAGAATCATATGAATAAATCTGAAAGATTCTTTCGCAACTTCATCAGCCGACGTCGGCAAAACAATTCTGTTTGCAGTGTAAACACGCAAGAATTTAATCGAAATTTGATGGGTAATAAAAGATCCTATGACGAGGTGTGCAACCTGTGACTTTGAGGAGGTTCAAACAGATGATCAAGTAATCTTCTGCTGACTACAAAAAGAAGTACTGAACACCAGCAGCTGCTCACGATTTTTCATTCTCCACGTGTGACGAGTTCAACTATTTCAACGTTTCATTTCAATTTTTTGTTAATTTTCTGATTTTATTAACCTCAAAAGACCCTAAGAGGGGTGGTACTCAAAGGGTGGCAAGAATACGAGAGCAGAACAACAACAAGAAAATTAAAAGATACGTTTTAAAAAACAAGATTAATAGATGTTGCGGTTAATTATGTGAGTGTGTTCAGAAATGATGACTTATCTAATGTAAGCACAGAATTCATGATTTCTTCCAAACGAAGTTTTTCCGCTTCCGTTCCGCTGCCACAGTGTTTCATGCACTTGTGCCGGCAGATTGTTAACTCATGCGTGCCCACTTTGTTGAGATTCAGTATAATGTTCGGTTCTTTAGTAAATACATACAAAAAGCTTCAAAATGATTTTATAAGTACATTGAAGTTCGCACTGTAAAACTTCTCTAAAATTTTGAGCCGTTTATAGCTAGCGGCGCTCATCGCTAGTTGGTTGGCAAAAACATTACCTCACTGACAACGCTACACATGACTATAACTGCCACTGCTCAACAAAGTGCACTATGTGTGAACGATTCTGCTGATTTGTGGCATATGGGAAGTGAACTTGATTTACTGTCCCAGTTAGCACTTCCGGTTCAAATTCGGTAGCCCATGTTAGTCTCCGCCTGAGCCTAGAACCATCACTGCATTGTGAGTGCCCCCGAGCCGGTGGCTTTGTACATATTTATATCCTTATGTTGTTGCTGCTTAATGGAAGGTTTAGACAGGACGACAAAGACAACAACGGCAAAGAAGACGCCAAAGCAGGAGAACTAGGCTAATGCGCCTGGTGCTGACATGAATCGCACTTAACTATCTGGTTGTTCCCAACCATCAAATGCGTAAATGCAGTTTAATCTAGCTTCATAAAAGACGCTTGATCACTACTTGTATTCGGGTTGGTTCATGAGTGATCACGTTACCAGCGCAGCGCAGATAGAAGACGTAAGGTGCGACTTTAGAGGGCCTATGCGGCCAGACACTTTTCTCAAGCTCCGAAAGCGCATTTTCTCAACATGGCCTGTGGGTTTAGTAACATGTTGAAGTCATCGAATTTTCACGCCACGATGTGATCTTCGAACATGTGAACGTTGCGCTGTTCTGGGGCTTCCGGATTAGCAGGGCAGATGTAATAGAAAAGTTCGCATATGGATAAGGATCTTGAATAATTTCTACTGCAAACAGAAGAGCAGAAAGTGTGTTTTGACGAGCACTATTGGCCGATCTAAAAAAACATAGGCGATAGTGTGCGCGCATCCTGACATCATGCAAGATGTGCAGCCGCTAGACAAGGAGAGGTATAGTAACCATAGCACAGTGAGGTCTAAAATTAGCGTAGATTTGAACAGGTCACGAAGGACACTGGCAAAAAACAACACATAAACGAGTTAGTGGTAAGAGTTCCAGTTGCACAATTCAGCCTCCCGCTCCATAACAGTTACTCCACTTAAACTGAGGACGACGACATTAGTAAACGAGCGCTGATTGATAATCTCAATAATATTACGCAGGGCGAAATACAAGTAGCGCGCAGGGTAGCAAGACAGGACACTGCCAAGTTCTTTCAGGAACGAAAGACCTGATTTAAAAAAATGCCAAAGTAAAACAGGACCTTAATCGCTAATCAACAAGCTTACGGTAAGTTACAGACAGAGGTACTATATGAAAAGAGTCAAGCCTGTTCTAAAGGGCGTAGTTGCTCTAAAACACTCCAGATGAAACAAGGAAATAGAAAAAACGTCATGTACGCACTAAGACGCAAGGAGAGCAACTTTAATACAAATATGGAGGAGACGCTCATAGAGATTTACACAGAAGCCGAAACAATCAGGACGCTCGTGAGGGTGGAAGTTATGTGCAAAAATCTGACATTCATCCGGTAACGAAGGAGGGAATATAGAAGGCTTTAGAAGCAATTTAAAGGGAGAGAGCGGCGGGTGAAAATCACGTTATTACCGGTCGATTTAGGACGGTAAGGACAATGTGTTAGGAAACTGACCCCCGTACACGCAATTGCTCATGATCTAGAGCATACCGCAATCTTTGAAGCAAGCAGATGTTTTGTTAAATCATAACCAAAGGGAGGCCAATATCTTCAAGAACTATAGTTCGATCAGCTTACCGTCGTTTGCGTAGTAGGTATTGACAAGAGTAATTGGTAATAGAGTGAGGGGTTCATTAGATTTTGATCGGCCACATTACCATCCTAGATGTCGTTAATTGTCGGCTAGAAACCACGCTCTCACCATTAACCAAGTGATGTAAAAATTGGCACATTTTAACTAACACCAACATGTAGTCTTCATAGAGTACGAGAAAGCATTAGAGTCGATAAGTCAGCAGCCACGCTTCCATTGTGGTACCAAATTGTAGAGAAGGCAGTTGTAAGATACTGGGAAAAATCTATAGCGGCAACGCAAACACTGTAATCCTCCATAAATAAAGAGGCAAAATCCCAAATCAGGGAGGGTGTCAGGCGGGAAGACACGATTCCCTTCCGCACGGTTCACTGAGTGTTTAAATGAAATATCAGAACTGGTTGAGAAAAGTTGAGTATAGAAGCTAAGAGAGAGCACATTAGCAAACCCCGATTTGCTGACAACATCGCGTTCTTGAGTAGCTCAGCGACCAAACTGCAAACAGGATTGAGTATCTCGACAGGCAAAGCAGGACTGTGTTCTAAAATTTCTTATGAAGAAATTCAAAGCAATATTCAACGCTCTCTCAAGCGAACAACAGTTTACGATATACAGGGAAAGGGCGGAATTCGTTAGAAGATACATCTAGTAGGGGTAGGTAATGACAGTAAATTCAGACCGGGAGAGTGGCTTAACTACTGGAATAATAACGAGGTGGACTACATTTTTCAGGCGCTTTCAGGTAATGAATAGCAGTTCACCAGTAACCCTCTAGAGGAAGGCATCCAACAGCTGAATCTTATCGGCGTTAACTTATGGGTTGAATTGAGGTGAATTGATACTGAGTACAGCGTGTTGGGAAATGGATGGGAAAATTATAAGTGCAGCGCTAACAGATCGGAAGAGATCAGTGTGGGTCAGGGAACAACTGCGAGTTAATGACATCCTAGTGGAAAACAAAAAGAAGCAATTGGCATGGCAGGGTCGTGTAATTGGAAGGGAAGTTAACTGGTGGTGCCTTCCAACGACGGTAACCAAGCGGATACGAAAGGATGGCGGTTGTAGCGGGGATGTAAGTGAGTCAGGTGTGCATATCAAATTGGAAAATATGATGGATAAGGTGGGCGCTGCCGGCACATGACAGGTTTTATTAAAGGCATATGGAAGAGGAATTTGTCGTGAAGTGAATATTATTAGGCTAATAATGGTGATGGTTTAACTCTGTCACTATGCTCGGGTTTCCGGTAGTTCTTTGAGTACCTGTACTGTCTTAAATATTCCTCGAAGATTTAACCTGTGAACCGTGAACGCTATCCGAATGCTTCAGCAGTTCGCACTTTTTTTCTAGGTGCCATGATGGCACAGTTGCTATGGTGCTCGGCTGCCGACACGAAAAACTCAGGATTGCTTCTTGCTGCGGCAGTCACTTTTGGGTGCGAGATAAATGCTTGGTGCACATTTGCTACACAATGCAAGTGTAGTTAATGAAGCCTATGTGGTAAAAATCGTCCGGAGCTCCCAACTACGGCGTCTTTGTGCGCAGGTAATCGCGCACAATGCTTTTGCGTAAGCACAAAAGCGTTGATCTTGCAACGCTTTTGACTAATTGACAGGTTGACATGGCGTTGCTGACGATGTTTCATCACGTCGTGGCTGAAGTCTGCGAAAAAGTAAATGTACCTGTTTAAGTACCGCGTTTTACGAGCACCAAGCTCTGTTTTATAGCTATCGCACGGAAGTTGCCTCCCGTGTTGGAGTCAGGCAGATAGCGCCGACTTCCTTACATGGATGCAGCAGTAGTGATAGTGTGGCGGCACGCAGACATCGGTGTCATGGTTTTCGCGGTAATTACAGCAATGCGTGGAAAAAAGAGGGCATATGATTCGCTTCCGGTCGAAGATATTGCTTTATACGGAATATCAGTGTAACTGCAAACAATGACTGAGAGTCTGAGGGCTGAAGTCGCACCAACTGCGGCACTGAATTTACCAGACCAAGTGGGAGAACTTTTCTGCATGGTTCTCCGCATGGTCACAATTTCAATACCTTACTGCAGCATATGATAACGCTTTCTGTGTGATACGACCGCAGGCGCCGCTGCGGAGCGTAAAACCAAGCGCTGAAGCGTTACAGGTATGTTTCCTCCGTAGTGTAACGCACTCTCCATCATGGTACCTTATGACAAGCCTACATGCAGCCCATCAGTACACCTGGCTTTTTTTCGGGGAGCAGCTACAGCCCTTTCTGCATGGCTGTTAGGGAGTCGGGTTACCTGGATAATTTTAGCGTCAGCCACGTCATGAAGGCGCGTGATTACACGGGTTTCGCTAAAGACAAACAACCGTGGCTGGCTAAGCCCGCAGTAGCCCCCTTTGACAGTTATCGTTGATTATCCCACAACTTTTCGAAAGCAAAAAGCAAAGGACACTAAGAGGTACGACGGGCTACCAGAGTCTGGATGATGCACGTGTAATTATGTCACCAACCGTTTACAATATGTAATGAGCCCTAAGCAGAAGAAAAAAGCGCAGTCGACGGAAGACATTACGGGACGCGGGTGGTTGAAAAACTATTTCGACGTAAAGTTTCTTATTTGCACTCACAACGTCACAGGCATCAGCTGCCAGTAAATCCGTGAGAAATATAAAGAAAAAAGAAAATACATAATACGGCTCCAGATGTGAACTTTGAACGATCAGAGAGTTCATCTTTCTTGATTCTATACAAAATGCAGCCATGTATCACTATCAATTTAGATTCATTGGGGCTGGTACAAGTGATTTTTATATTCAGAATGAAACTTGAAAAAAAGTAAGGAAATAAATTGAAGGAACTGGCTTTTCTTCGGCACCTGATCTGTAGCCGTCCAAAGAAAGCATATGGCGAGCGTTACAGATACGACAGATTAAAAGGAGCATAGACAAAAGAGAACGATAGCGGAGATAATTACAGATTGCGGCTATCGGCAAGGATGGTTTTCACACATACTTAAGCGGTGTCACAAAATATAAATGAAGAAACAACCTCATCTACGTGGAGTTTGCTGCTATTATTTGCACTTGTACAAAAATACCCCGTTTGCCACGTCCTGTTAGAACGAAGACACACTGGCTCATTCTTCATTAGCTCTTCAGCGTAAGAGCAAGGTAAGCTGGAAAGCTGGATACTTCCATAAGGTGGGTTCAAAAATAACATTTACGCGTTTTCGCACTTTACGCGCTGTTAATATTCGATATAACTTCGTCCGGTTAACAATAACACGCAATGTTCACCGCTTAAGAGAAAGCCTCGCTCTGAACGGTCCGTATTTCTTCTTCTGTTCAACGTTCACAAGAAATTTGGCTCCGTGCACTGAGTGGATAGCAGCTTCGAACTCTTTTGGAATTACAATGTCTTAGTAATCTGACTAAACGTGTTCTTTATAGAAGCAGCTTTAATAAGCTCTTCTTTAAACAATGCTCCAACAAGGTAGTGTTTATGGCGTATTCAAAACTACTGCGAGCGTTGAACAAGCAACAGGCTAAAGATATTTTAGAGGAAGAAATACGATAGCCCTAAATTCAGTTGTTGGCAGTTTCCCACAAAAAATGTCATTTAAGGTGTTGTCAAGTCTGACGTACCTGCTAAAACGGAAAGCTTAGCTTCTCATGACCGCACACCACGATTGGGTGTGCTTGGAACCGGCAACGACGAGCTGAAAAGAAAAGAGGAAGTATTATGGCTCCGATAACAACTTTCACAGCCAAATAAATGTATTTTAGTACGATGCGAAATCAAGAGATTCTTATCCACAGAGCGCATAAAGAGCGGACGCTATCTGAGCCAATAAAAGATCGGCCTTGCCCCCAGAGCAGCCAGCTGGCAAGAGAGTGGTCGCATACAAGCGACACGCCACGCCGCCAAAGCGGAACACAGCGGCGGGCCAGGAACCAACATATCCACTCATTGATAGGCATCGCACGCAGGGCGGACGTGAGAGCCGGTTTACTTTTTACGCGCTTGTTTTCATTCTCCCTATCTTTTCTCCTCTCTCGGCGTGTTGTTCACTTATTGCGGCATCGCAAGGGACGTGCCGCAACACACCGACTTTCCGATAGGGCACGCTCCTCCACTTCCGTGTCTCGGAGTTGAAGGCTTTGAACGCGACGGGCCTGAGGAGCAGCGCGCGTAATGGAGAAGTGACAGCTGTCACAGACAAGGCCGAGAGCTGTACGTCGCTGCCTGTTTTATCGCCTATTTGTTCCTTCGCCCCTTAGAGAAGCGGTAAATAGTGTTCGGGAGTCTGGCATGGCGCGTCACCTCGCTTAGAGCACGTGGTGTGCGAGGCCAGCGGGCCGTGCCACATCGAATTCATTAACTGTTTGCATGCGACGAGGGCTGCAGGCTTGCAAGGCCGGATGTGCATGACAGAGGCAACGCAACTACGAAGTAATGCGTAGATGTTTGGTGGCAAACTAAGAGAAGCAATGTTAACAGTTGTCGGTACGTCTTGCGCCAACAAATATTCACGTTGCTGTTCTTACTGGTTGTCGCTCATTAAAATCCTGGTCATTCCTAATATTACTCGTCGTCTATCACTACTAAATTGTCATGTTTTTCTTTAAGACACTGAATTTATGCAGTGTGGCTGCTTCGTCAACGTAAATGGATCGCAACACATAAAAAGTTTTGAGGAGAACCCGCATTGGTGGTTTATGGTTTATAGGTTTTAACGTCCCAAAGCAACTTAGGCTATGAGCGACGCCGTAGGGAAGATCTGTGGGAATTTCGACCACCTGGGGTTCTTTAACGTGCACTGACATCGCACACTACGCAGGCCTCTAGAATTTCGCCTCCATAGAAATTCGACCTACACGGCCGGGATCGAACCCACGTCTTTCGGGTCAGTAGCCGAGCACCATAACCACTGAGCCACCACGGCCGACGAACACGCATTCGTATTTGTGAAGCTGTATGAAAATGAAGCTTTATCTTAATAACAAAATGTCCCCTTCAAAATAACCGATGATTCCAAAGTCTCCTGTCTCTGAACTGCCAGATTTGCCGGCCTATTTTGTCATGTGCTTTCTAACGCAGAAATATACACGTAAACAAAAATGGGAAACGTTTCGCAAGACATACACACTACGAATGACGGCATTAGGCGCAATGTGTTTTGCGGAACGAAATCCGTGTAAAATACGAAGGTGAAGCTGCCTATTTGGTTCAGTATCGATGAACGTGGTTTAGTTCAGCCCTACATACATACATGGCACGTCTTATCAGAAGCCCTTGGTTGTTTTTTCTCAGTGTCAATTTTTAAAGATGTGCCTTTTTTGCAATGCTGATTTCAGAGAAGGGTTGCTGGCGAGAAAAGAAAAAGATTTTATGCTTTCAAGTTAATGCAATGTTTTTAGAACTTTCCTATACGTGGTACGCTGTCCTACCAGGTACTGAGTCATGCAAGCTTCCTGTTTAATTAAAAGCAAAAAGATTAAATCAGCTGCACTGGATTTATTCTGGCTGTTAGCAGAATATCTATACATATTCATTTATGATAGACCTAGTGTCGATAAGGAGAACTTTTGTTTATATTGTTACTTTTTCTGTTCAACCCAATTTTTTTTGCACCGCTATACAGCAGGGACAATGCTCTCATTACTTACGGTGTTTTCGTATTGAAGACTGCATATTTTTTTTCTGCACAAGCAGTCATGGCTCGCAAGTTTATCTGCCATGATTTTTCATTGACTATGTATGCGCTGACAGCAAGTTTTTGTATACTGCCGTATAAGAGACTACAAAAAATGTGTCAGGTATGTATTTGGTGGACTGTTTCGGCTGTGTACGGTTCAAAAGCACAGGCCACATCTTTATGAACGCGTGAACCTAAGCACTAGAAGTTCTAATAACAATAAGTAGTGCAAGATAATCACTGCGAAGTTAGGCACTGTAGCGCTCGAACGACTTAAAGAAGTGTGGTTATGTCCCTTCCCCCCCCCCCCCCCCGAAAAAAAATACAGAAGACAGCCTGCCGCCTGCATTAGAAGGAATTAAAGCCTATTGCATTAGGCTTAACACCTTTCCTTTTTAACGTCGACAAAACATTGAAAACAACCCGCCGCGGTGCTTCAGTGGCTAGAGCGCCCGGCTGCTGACCCGAAAGACGCGGGTTCGATCCCGGCCGCGGCGGCTGAATTTCGATGCAGAAGAAATTCTAGAGGCCCTTGTACAGTGCGATGTCAGTGCACGTTAAAGAACCCCAGGTGGTCGAAATTTCCGGAGCGCTCCACTACGGCGTCCCTCATAGCCTGAGTAACTTTGGGTCTTTAAACTCCAATAAATCAAATAAAA
Source organism: Amblyomma mixtum (assembly GCF_055824585.1). Lineage (NCBI taxonomy): Eukaryota > Metazoa > Arthropoda > Arachnida > Ixodida > Ixodidae > Amblyomma > Amblyomma mixtum. The sequence continues at coordinate 30,220,258 of NC_143020.1, read as the reverse complement.
AAAACTGGATACTAAAATTCATCAAAAGTCGCAGTACTAATAATCGTCTTCTAATAATAATCTTCTAAGCCTGTTAATCAGTAAACTTATGGGGAATTTCTAAAATATAGCAAATATTTTAAAACTTTTGATGTGTTATGCCTTCACCAAATAAGGAAAGAAAAGTTTTGTGTTTTTTTTTAACCCAGCGGCAGCCACCCCATTTGGTGCAATCTCTACTACCTTATGCGCATGCCTCTGTGACGCCCTTTTGACAATAGAAAGCTGCCTTCAGGGAGCCTAATGTCGAAGCTTGAAAGCAAAGGCCGCAACTACATACCTCAATGGCCGCTGTAAGCTTTGATATTGCTTCGAAACAACCTATATCGTGACATGCTACACGCTCCTTGTTGTTGTTTGTTGGAGTCATTCCTTCTTCGTTTGTTACCTACGTCCTCAAAAACTCGGGAAATAAACCGAATGAAGCCAACCGAGAAGTCATGTTTCGCGGAAGATATCTCAATGGACACAATAGCACCCTATTAATAATGCAGATCACACCTCGTCCTCTCTAGTTTCTTCCTAGCACTCCTTGTTACTTTCTGCATTATTATATCCATCGTATCTTGTCCCCAGGCCAAACAACTGCTTTGTGGTCAGTTTCGTCGGGCGCCGTTCAAGCAGAATAATAATTGTTCTTTTAACCACGTACGTGTTAACAGATAAGAAGGCAGAAAAGCAAGCCGGCTGCCCAGGTTTCAAAACGAAGGCTGAGCTGGTTGGGAAACACTCTAATTATTGTTCGCCTCAAGGTAGCAAATGGTCCTGTTAGTGCCTTTCGTGACTCAGGAGTGGGGTGAAATAAACACTCGCATATAGGAACCGCAAAATCAAGACGAACATAAGTACGTCCATGAACTATATTGCGCCGAAAAATCGATATTATCGAATGAGGCGCATGAGGTGCATACTCAGTACGTGTCGAGTGCTACTGAGAGGGTTGCGGCTTACATAATGATGCAACAGCATACGAGAGAACCAGCTTAGAGAGGGGCGTTATTTTTTCTAGCTCCTATAATTCAGAACAGCAGAGATCACGCATACTACCTTACTTCGATATGCTATTACACGCTGAGATCAACGACTTCAGTAATTTTACAGAACGCATGGTGGCTATGTCGTGAGGCGAATGGATTGTGCAGTGTAATAACCCAGCCTGTGGCTGATTGCGACTGCCGGCTACTGACCCAGTTAGGCAGCCTCGTAGGCACAGCGGAGCAATAAAACGAATGGTAGGTCACCGCTGCTTCGAGATGACTACGGCCGTTGCAAAGACGACAACTGGAACGACAATAACGCGTTCCGTGATCAGGAGTAGAAAAACAATCCCGAGGCCGCCCGTCGTTTACAGTGGTATGAAGGACCCAAGAAAATGCCTGAAGCAAGGGCAGGCTAAGCAGTGAGTATTAGTGAATTTTAAAGCAGTTATTTAAGAGTGTTTCTAGTAGTATAGTCGGTTCCATACCCAACAATTCTGGACAAAGGCATTTTTAACGCGAAGGGTCTTATGAACGATTTTTGTGTCTTCTACTGCAAGAAGCCACTATAAAAATCAGTATATCCGCATATCTGCCGTCGACACATTTTCATTTTTTTTGGTTATTAACTTTTTTGCGATCGTCAAAGGCGTTCCCCATTGGTCTTATAAGGCAGTTTTCAGTCCTCCATGCGAACGAGGCTAAAAATATAAAAGAAAGATCTTACTAATGATCGGAAGAACGGATCATTATTCTCAATATTTCCAAAACAGTATTGAAAATTTTTCTCCAAGAATGATTTACATGCACAGCACCGGATGTCGGCTTTTAAAAAGTTAATTGCAAATTCTAAACATTAGAGAAAATTGCCTGTCATGGTACGGCTCTTGAGAATCCTCTGCAGCAACGCACACCATTTATAAGTTCTAATAAATGTACACTATTTGTAAAAGTATACGGCCCGAGGGGTCTGCTTTTGAGACTTGCAACGCGGCTCCTCCTGCATACTCGGGAACCCTAATATCACGAACGGAGGAGGAGCTGAAGTCCTCAACCCTCTCAAGCTTAGGACTACCAAATGTACTTAAGAGCCCCGCTGCACGGCTTGGAAGCGAACGCTTTGGACTGTACATTTTTGGCAAAGACTGTACATGGACAAGGTGGGTGCATGGCAGTGATGCCACGGCTGCTGATTTATCAGTAGATCTACTGGTTTTTAAAATTTTCTGCTGATTCAGTGATAAAGCACTTGAATCTACTGATTTCCTTGCTTTTGTACTGAAACAAAAGCAAAAGCTGCTACTTTTTTTAGTCTCCGGCAGAGCCTTGCAATCTTTGTATACCGAATGGCGATATTTAAGAAACGCTGATATCCCTACAAGCGAAGATACCTCGTTGCACGAGTTCTGGGCAGTCGTGTTTTCTCAAAAACATTGTGATGGAAGCGCCGCTTTTCCTGCATTGACCGAGTTTGTGACGGCTATACTGTGCTTACCGCATTCCAGTGCAGCAGTTGAGCGGGCATTTGTTGTTGTTGTTGTTCACCTCATGGGATGGCGCATACCCACAGAGGGGGATCGGCCAAGAAGAGGGGTGCATAGAGAGTTTTCGAGATTTTTTGCTTGTTTGTTTGGTTTTGTTTTCTGGGGAAAAATCAATAGATAAATTAAGTAATATATAGAAATAGCAGAATGCTGGGGAAGAGAATCTTTATGAGAAAGCAGAAAGACCAAAAAGAAACAGGACAAGCAGAACGCACGCAGGAGCTGCACTCAGCAAGATCTCTAGCAGAGGAAGTTGATTAACAAATAAATGAATGATAATAATAATAATAATAGTAACGAGGGATAGAAAAAAATGAAATGATGTGTAAAAATTAATTAAATAAATAAAGAATAAAATATTAGCAAGGTAACCGTTTAGATTCCAGTAAAAAATTTTGAATGGCGGTAAAAACAGACCTGGGCATTTTCTGCTGTAAACAACCTGAAGACAAAGCTGCGGAACAAGCTTAGCACAGAGACTATCTGCGGCTTTCTGCACACGAAACGCCTGATGACGTCTTCAGCATGTCACAGCTTCAACATTGACAGGCCACTGATAAGAAGAATGGACGACTGGCACAAGGATAAGCATGAGTGTATTTAATGCGGCTTTGTTGGCACAGCCACTTGTGGAATTTCACAGCATATCTAGTCATATACATAGCCATTTTGAAGTTGCCTGTTCACACGCAATAAAGTTTATTTGCGTAAGCTATAAGGGACTCATGTTTTCTTATTTCTGGATCGTCATCATCGTGATCAACCTATATTTACGAGGTCTGTTAGAAAAGTATCCGACCTTTGGCCGAAGAAAAAAAACTGGCATGACTGGAGCGTTGGAAACCCAATAACCTTCAAAGTAGTCTCCTTGGGACTCCACACACTTCTCCCAGCGGTGCTGCCATTGTTGGAAGTATTCCGAAAAGGCCTCTTTCGGAATGGAGTTTAGCACAGCTGTCGTTGCAGCCTTAATGTCCTCTCTTGTTTGAAATCGCGCTCCTTTTAATGCCCTCTTGATTTTAGGAAACAGCCAGAAGTCGTAGAGGGACATATCAGGAGAGTAAGGAGCCTGTTGAACTACAGGAGTCTGGTTTTTCGCCAGAAAAGTCTGAATCAAATGCGAGGAATGTGCAGGAGGAATGCCGCGAGGGATGCGCCAATATCTTGTTGACCTCAATTCCGGTCTCTTGCGCGGCACAGCACCACGCAGGCGATGGAGGACATCTCTGTAGTACTCTTTAGTCATTCTTTGACCCTGTGGGGTGCGTACTCGTGTTGTGCCACACAGAGGGAGTCAAAAAAGCAGTCAGCATCACTTTGACATTGCTGCGCACTTGGCGGGCCTTCTTTGGTCTTGGTGACGTAGAATGCGTCCTCTGTGACGACTGTGATTTGGTTTCCGGGTCGTACCCGTACACCCAAGACTCGTCACTAGTGATTACGGCGTCGGTGAAGTCAGGGTAACTGTGTGGAATCCAGTATCTCTTGTGAGACTTCAACACGAAGCTGCTCTTTCTCCACTGTTAGCAGCTTCGGCACAAATTTCGCTGCCACTCTCTCCATGGCCAAATCTTCGGTGATAATAGAATATGCAGAAAAATTGCTGATGTCCACCTCTCCCGCAATTTCTCGGATAGTCACACAACAGTCCCGCATCACCACAGCGTTCACTTCGGCAATTAGCTGGTAATTTCGGCATGTTGATGGCCGTCCGGAGCGTGGCTCTCTCTCCACGGATGTGCGGCCGTCTTTAAGCCAGTTACACTACTGCTTAATCTGTGTGCTGCTCATAGCATCATCACCGAAAGCCGTCTGAACATTTCGAATGGTTTCCACTTGGCTATCGCCAAGTTTCTGGCAAAATTTGAGGTATTAGCGCTGCTCCTCTCGCTCCGCCATTTTCTTTGCAACAAAAAACCGACGAGAGAACGGCGCACTGCCTCCCTCAAACGCTGCTTCCCAGCGACTGACGCTATCGGCAGGCGGGAAAAAATTCGTGCATGCGCACGAGGGTTCAAGGTCGGCTGCTGTAAGCGCGCTTGTTTCATATCCATCAGGTGTTCGCAAAAAAAAAAAAAATAAAATAAAGTCGGATACTTTTCTAACTGACCTCATATGTCTACTGCAGCACGGATGCTTCTCCCAGCGATCTCCCAATCACTCCTGTCTGGAAGATACTGTAATCTAAAGATTTCAGGTACTAGCTACCATCTGACGCCTTTGAATATGCCATCAGAGGGCTTCACTGTTTTTCACTTCGTGCTTGACAATGGCTCTCTGGATCCCCGGGTTTTTCAAAAGTATCGCCAAGAATCTCGTGGCCAATTTTTGTACTATTTCTTAAAAGCTACAATACAACAGCAAAGTACTAATATAAGCGCTGAATTCGTGGGCTCATAAACTGAGTACAGAAATTGAAATTAAAAATCTACTGATTTCTACTGATTGCTCGCAAAAACATTTACTACTATTTTTTTATGTGTCGTGGCAACACTGGTGCATGGTCATACAGCGAGGCAATGACAGGTGCTGCTTGCTGCTCCGGCCATTAAAAGAACTGAAAATACCGCATCTGTATTCGAGCACACTAGACAACACTGTCACAACCATGCCGTAAAGGCTTGTCCCTCTGCCTTCCCTTATAAAAATTGTCTATAGAACGTCTATAGACTTCTTATTGACTCTATTCCATATTCCATAGACTATTTGTAGACAAAAGTCTAATAAAATTGTATGGCGATAAATCTAGAGATTGTCTATAGACTGTCTATGGCATTTGTATTTCGTATAGACTGTTCGCTAGGATATGTCTGTAGACAGTCTATATATAGACTTTATAGACAGAAGTCTAAAGACACTCTATAGACTACCTAAAACTTTTTTTGCAGGGGTTGGGAACTCTTACTAGAGATCGCCCTTTTTTCTCCCTTCATGGCCCAACATAGTTCTGTTCTAGGACTTTTCACAATCAAAAGACCGCAAACAAGCGATGAAGGCAAGAGTTAACGATGCATTCGACACTTTGGTAGTTATGCGCATCGACCGGAGCTCGAGGGCCGTTCAGTGCCAGCAGTAACTGACCACCTGGCATATGTGTGAAGCTTTCCAACAGTGCGTTCCGCGAACAATAGAATCGACGTCAAAGAGCAGCTGCAGGGTTCGAGGTACGCCGCATACATCCGTGCGGGTTACACGGCTGTTTCGCTGTGCTTGCGCGCAACTATTGTTTCCGCAACACACCACCTGCGGTCAGACGTCGACATCGGCGCTTCCACAACGAACCAGGTGCCCGATAGAAATATGTGCGCTAGAGCCTGCCCACCTGCCTTTCCCGAGTTTAACACGGGAAACGCGTCGTGACCCCATTAGCGGATTTGCCGAGTACGGAGGTGAACAAACGCAAAGAGTGGATTGTTTCTTGCTCGAAATATATTTTAGATGTTTTGTGCTCATTACATTCGCATATATGCCCGTTTAATTTCTTTATTATGCCTATCAGGATTAACATTATTCACATTTAGGTTTCTGAAGATACGACCAAAGAACAATGCTCGTAAGGAAGGTTAAGTCAGAATGAAGTGAAAGGTTCAACACGTGGAAGCAACTGATACTTCTAACCTTCAATCGAAAGGCGCTCGGGAGGGAGTTCGATCAGAAAACAAGCGTCGGTAACATTTTTTCACCGCTCGTATCGAAGGCATTGAATTTCAACGGGGCGCGTCAGGAGTTGAGCATAGAGAAGATGGTCTATCGGAGTTCGAGGTTCATTAAGAAGAGAAAGGGTCCGTAGACTAGAACAGAATAAAACAAGGAAAGAGTAGCCGGGTTCGAAAATTCGCACAGAAACAGGAGCGGGCCATGCCGCAGGTACCCGCTGCTTAAGGAAAAAAATTAGACAGTTATGATGACGACGTTCATGAATATCAATATTTATTACCGCCTAATTTTCTTTGCGTTAGCGCCAGAATCACCACAAAAAAGCGGCGCGCGGCATCGACCACGGAGCAGGTCTTAAATGGAATCAATTGTGGAGCGGATATCGGCGACAGGCTTCGAGGTAGCTATGCTCGGCGCGCCACTAGTCCACCGAACGACGACGGCCCGCTCGCGGCGCTAACGCGCCAAGCGTCGGCGGCGTCCTTAACCATTTGTTGCGGCAACCAACGCACTCTACGCCTCGCTCCATAGTAGAGGCATATTAGCCTTGACGTGACTCGTGGAGGCGTCGACGGCTAGCCGGGGCGCGGGCATCCCCCAAAAAAAGTCGTCCGAGGAGGGCTGCGCAGTTGGCTCAGCGACAGCGCGATGCGACTCTGTTTGTCTTAATCCGGTATGCATGGTACGAGCACCCTTTGTTAGACTAAAAACACTCCCCGGTTTCTCTAAATGTAATTACCGGTTCTCAGGCGAACACAAGAAAACAAAAGAAAGCACATTACAGGGGCATCTGACGTTCCAAGTTGGCTGCAGTGCGTACAAAGCCAGTGTCGTGTACCCACCGGCCACAGCGCATTAACGCGCTCGTATCGCTTTCATGTCGGCGCTGTTTCTTGTCATATTCTTATTAAAGACATGCGTTAATGGGTTTGAAGCTAGATTCAAGTACTTTTCACAATGATAGTTGTTTATGGAATGCTACCGGCGACAGAAGCCGCAGGGATTGATACCCTACTGTATAGTTAGCGAAAAACCGTCTTCTGCAGCATGCCAAGAAACTTTCATTCATGTGTGGCGAGACAAACCTGCTATTACAGCCGCACGCAGGTGCTCTTGTGAATGCTCCGTCGCCGGTCATGTCAATCAAATGGGCTTCGGGTTGGTCTGGAAAGGGAATACAGAGAATGTGGTGTTGATTATTTAGCACCAAAGCCGTTACTCTGTTAAGCAGTCTTGCTTGCTTGTATCTTGTTTATGGGGTGGAAGCTGCGAATTTCAGAGAACCCGTCCGCAAGATGAGAACATCGACTGCCATGCGAGATAAAATCCATATATTCATAGGAAAGAATTTCGGAACTTAATTTCTTTTCTCTTGGTTTTCCGGCTCCGGTTTGAACAACCGAACAAAGCCTCTCCCAAAGTGTTTTTCCTGTCACGTGGGGCACGGGCACATACACAAAAAAAACCTGCAATAATACAGTCTCTGGCTGATTCGCTGTGGTTCCGGGTGTTTTGTGAGATGGCTTAAGAAAGGAAGTCACTTAAAACAGCGAATTTGCGATTGTATACATGTTTTGTATTTTTCTCAGGTCGCCTGAGTTAAACTACAACGTCATATCCACCTTTATTTCCTTGGAACTGAACAAAAAATTGAAAAGAGAAGTAATATAAGTAATATTTATTTAACTGGTGTAGCCTAAAAACACATGAGGAATATTGCGTTCTAAGTTTACTTTCGTTTTCATTTATTTTTCTGAGCACACATAGGTGTTATAGCGACGAGTGGGTGGACAAGAAAGTATACGTATATATAGGCGGTTCAAGGTTGGCGACAGTACATTGGGAGATTTGAAGGCGTCAGGTGCGGCGACGGAAACATTGAAGCCTGATATACTACACACTCTTGAAAACATAAAAAAAACATGACCATAAATTAGCGTCTGAACTCTCGAAAATGTGTTGCCACATGGAAAACGAACGAAGAGCAGACACGTCTACAGCTGCAGATTCAGCGCCATGAGCTGCAGTGTCCTCGCGACTGAGTGATCCGATCTTCTAACACAAACTAAATGCATGTGTCCACAGCTGCTGGCCGTGATCCGCTTTTTCGAGCAGTGTCGTTCGCATTGTTCGGTGGTACGCTCTGCACTATCAAACGAGCGTTGGATCCAACGCACCTTTATTTTCTCAATATTTTAGAATGGTTTTTGGTGCTAAAAGTTGCGAGCCGCAGCTTGACATGGCCCCAAAAAGCCTTTAAAACGCGACGTCTTGACGTAAAATCATGCAACACTAGAAGGTAAAAAGAAAGTTTTCAGAGGAGTGTACTTGCGACTGCACTGAAATTTCATTTTAAGGGCAAAAATAAAAAAAAAGTGTAGTGATACTAACAGCAGGAAAAGCGATGCATCCAGATTTGCTGACAATAAACGGTAGTAACCTGAAAAAATCTGGAAAATACACACAAAAATGTCACCAAAGTAACTACTGACTGAAAATAGTTGCCCAAAAATGCATTTAGAAAATGTGTTTCAATTATTTCAGTATAAAGACTGACATGGCATTTAGGGTACTTAGTGTTTTGCGATTACAACCAAGATGTTATGAATGACTTCTGCGGTTGAATGAAGAAGTTTCGCAGCTATTTTTATATTCTATAGCTGCAGCACATTCGACAGACAACAGAAGAAGACATGCAAGAGCACACGACGTTTTGGTTATATTTATGCTAACTGAACATTGATTAAAGCATTTCAGTGTGAGATTACATACATTTCTTTTGCCCCGCCGAATTGGCTGGGTGGTTAGGGAGCTTGGCTGCTGAGCCCGAGGATACAGGTTCGAACCCGGTCTTGATAGCCACGTTTCGATGGCGGCAAAACGCATGGCGACCGTGCACTGTGCTATGTAACTGGATCTTAAAGAACTCCTGTTGGACGCAATTCAAGGGATATTTCGTTATAACAACAGCTGGTCTATTTGCTTAAAAACAATTCTGCCAGCGTTGCTACAATATGGACTGAAATAAAAGCAAGGAAACCTTTCTTTCCTAACGCCGGTTAGGTTGTCAGACTTCCTGTCAGTCACAACCGCTTAAAACCGACGCCATGTTATGTTCCACCGAATCAACAGTGCGCACTGAAAAATCTTTTAAAAGCTTTAAACCCTTCCATTCATTGCTATAGAATAGCAAGTTCATCAGGGAGAATCGTTTAGAGAAAAGCAGAAGGGTCTTTCTCTTAACAGACTAAACAATGGAGACGGTTCGTGCAAATCTCTGCGTGTTGTGTCCACTAAACAATTGTCTTAAGCACGTTCAATATTTTGCTCTGACCTCCTAAGGCAAAGTATAAACTAAATAGCGATAGCAATAACTGGCAGCTTTTATGAACAGTATCTCCAAAGACTAACAAAACTTTTCTATGTCATAGCTGGCTAAGCACTGGTAAGAAAATAGCATGCGCAAATTTTTCGCCGCAGAGGAGACAAGAACAACCAAAACATAGTGTCAGTTTTTGCATGACTAAGCTTTGTCCGAAAACAATGAAACTATTATCTTAGAGTTATATAAATGCGCTAAATGCCTGGATCTCATATTGACTTCAAATCCTATATTTACCTAGTGCCTGAAGGGAAACGCTATGCCTTACGGCTTTTACGAAATTGCTAATAGTGGCATGTTATAGCAACACAGGCGTAGACAAAGCGTTTGTTGTAATCGCCTTATTAGAAAACCTGTCATTATTGGCACGTTGTGCAACCTCCCTGCGCTGATACCGACGTCGGCTATACCAATCATGTATTTTCTGTCAGCGTCTCTTATACATACGTGATAAGTAGCCATCAACTCTTGCGGAATAGGCTGATGGTGAGTGGACTGGCACCCGCTTATTGTTGGACATCTAGCATCAGCATGTGTACAGAAGGCTACTTTTGAAGCAAAACTAGGATTGAGGGTCAAATATCTAACAAGACAAGCTCTAGACGCCCCATTAAGTGGGCAGAGTGTGATAAGCCTTAAAATAGACAACATCCTCCACGAAGACTTGGGTAGTGACAGTGGTCGCAGGCACCTCCAACAAGTCTCCATGTCCTCTAAATGCCCCCAGTGTTCTGACTGACCAGTGTAATTCACTCACCTTTTAGTCCTTAATTCATCGCAAAATCTGGATGTACAACCAGCATAGCAATTTTTGAAATTGCACATTACATTCCCTTAAATAGATCATGTTTGGCGGATTTTTTTTTTGTAGGGGTTTTTATATAGCCCGCGGAATTTCACAGTTGACAATTCATCATTCGGCACCTGCGATGCTGGCCCTTAGAACCGGGTCCCGGCCGTACAGGGATTCGGTTACACACAACGATAGTAAAAAAAAAAAAACAGGCACACGGTCGCAGCGGTGGTCCTGCGGTTCGCGCGGAGGCTTCAGCTTGCAACAATTGCGGTGCTCTTACCTACCTAAAGGTATTTTTGAATGTTTAAAGCGCCGACGACCGGGTCGCAGTGCTGACAAGGCTTCCTTCTCTATCCGCACGAATCTAACGAAAGGAACTTTCGGCAGCCATTGCGGAGGCACCGCTGGAAGTGACGGCCTCTTCATTCAATGCGACTTTAACCGCGCTTCTCCAGGCAGGGTGCATTCAAGGTCGCTAGCATCTATACGAGGTTGCTAACACCGCGAATATTCGTGTGTCAGTGTCTAAAATTCAACGGCTCTATTTTGACCTAGAAAAATGAAATAATTAAAACCTTCTACTATCAACAAAACAGAGTCGAACGGGCATTTTGGTACGCGCTTTGAAATTTTCAGTCTGAAAATCTTCCGTCGATGTGAAGGATAAAATGTTAAAGAATTTATAAATTATGGCAAGAATTGTAAGGTATTCCTCTTCCGGTCTTAAGCTCATTGATTACTGTAACTTGATCATTTATCTATATATTCGCACGTGCTATCTCTTGCTACGCACGCCAGCAGCATATAGAAATAAAAATGAGCGATTAATAATCTTTTTGTTACTTCGGAAACCAGGCCTATGTTTCTCGACTTTGTCCTGTCCCTGCGCACTGTTTTAAGTAGAAAAATGAACCAACTGGCCCCGCTACTTGCCATGATGTAAAAGATATACTGACCAGCACAAAATGTCTGCTTATAATTCTGCACTAGAAGAACCTTCGTAGGTCGCGTTGCTGATTTTTGCAGCTTGCACAACGTAGCTGAAAAATGCTTTGATTTATAGTTAGTGTACGAAGTTTAAAGTCATATAGCGATTCAGGCTATGGAGAAACCTCAAAGTGGTCGGAGCTTTATTGGCCGATTATATCACCATTTTTAATGCTTACTTTATAGAGTTTTACATCCCAATGCAGCTCAGGCTTTGAACGACGCCATAGTGGAAGGCTCCTGATAATTTCGACCACCTGGGGTTTTTTAATGTGCGCAGACATTGCACTAAATGCGAGAGGTTAGCATTTCGCTTCCATCGAAATGCGACCGCCGGCGTCCGGGATCGGACCTCCGTCTTTCAGTTGGCAGTCGAGTACCATAAGCACTGAGCCACTGTGGCTGCATGGCTGATAAAAAATATGTACAGGGTCGTCCACTCTTAGTTAGAACCCGCTAGCGCATGGCCATACTCTTCAGAGGGTCACCGTGTGCGACACAGTCGCTCATCGCAGCAAAGTGGCGCAGGAGGTGTACCTGGACGTGGTGCTTCGCGTCATTTGCCGCTTCACTTCGATGCGCAGCCGTTTCGGACGCAGTGACTCTCCAAGGAGCACGGCCATGCGCTTGCGCATTCTAAGAGTGGACGACCCTGTATGTATGTATGTATGTATGTATGTATGTATGTATGTATGTATGTATGTATGTATGTATGTATGTATGTATGTATGTATGTATGTATGTATGTATGTATGTATGTATGTATGTATGTATGTATGTATGTATGTATGTATGTATGTATGTATGTATGTATGTATGTATGTATGTATGTATGTATGTATGTATGTATGTATGTATGTATGTATTGTAGGGGTGCGTTTATTAGGCGTCCTCAAGAGACCGAACCGCCGTGCAGGATCTGGCAGCGTAGACGGGCGTAGCCAGCACCAAGAGAGCGGGGCAACTTCGTCGTCGTCAGGCGCAGCGTAGTGTCGGCGCATAACTTCGTGGTCGTCAGGTGCAGCGTAGTGTCGGCGCATGGCGGTAGCGGAACCTGTCACAGTTGGCACACTACAGTTTCCCCCGGGCGAAAAGGAGCCAGCCTGGCGTCTTAAGGGGAAGGAAGAACAGAGGGGTCGTAGTACGCCTTCAGTCGGTTGACGTGGACGGTTTCGCGGCCACGACGACGCAAGTCCGCAGCGGGTGCAACGGGCTCAACAATATAATTGACCGGAGAGGTTTGCTTGAGAACCCGGTAGGGACCATGATACCGATGCAGCAGTTTCCGCGAAAGGCCGGGAGTTGTGGGAGGCACCCAGAGCCACACAAGGGAGTCGGCAGGATAGGAGGTAGAGGCCGCGGAAGTGTCGCGGTCATGTTTTTGCTGCCACTGGGTCTGCGTGGTAAACGAGCGAGCAAGCTGACGGCATTCTTCGGCGTACCTGGCAGCGTCGGAGAGTGGCGTGGACTCGGAAATGTCGGGCCGGTAGCGAAGAAGAGTATCCATCGTGCAGGGGGGCTCGCGGCCGTACAGAAGAAAGAAGGGAGAGAATCCAGTCGTGGTTTGTGTCGCAGTGTTATATGCGTAGGTGACGAAGGGAAGAACTTGGTCCCAGTTGGAGTGGTTGGCGTCGACGTACATGGACAGCATGTCACTGAGGGTTCGGTTGAAACGCTCGGTCAGGCCGTTGGTTTGAGGGTGGTAAGACGAAGCGGTTTGATGGATAATGCGGCATTCCTTGAGGAGGGCCTCAAGGGCGTCAGACAGGAATACGCGTCCATGGTCGCTGAGCAGTTCTTGAGGAGCGCCATGGTGAAGAATCAGGTTCTTTAGAAGAAAGGAAGCCACGTCGCGGGCGGAGGCAGATGGTAATGGAGACGTTTCAGCATAACGTGTGAGATGATCCACGGCCACGATAATCCAGCGGTGACCAGCGGGAGTGGGAGGGAGGGGGCCGTAGAGGTCTATGCCAACGCGGTCAAACGGGCGGGCAGGGCAGGGTAACGGCTGCAGTGGAGCAAGCGAGGTGTGAGGCGGACATTTACGCCGTTGACAGGATGGGCAAGATCGCACAAAGTGGCGAACAAAGCGGTACATGCCACGCCAGTAGAATCGGAGACGCAGACGCGTGTAGGTTTTCAACACGCCGCCGTGGGCACACTGGGGGTCCGCATGGAAAGCGGCGCAAATGTCTGTGCGTAGATGGCGGGGGATCACTAGGAGCCATTTGCGTCCGTCGAACAGGTAATTGCGACGATAGAGGAGACCGTCCCGAATAGAAAAGTGACGGGCTTGACGTAAGAGGGAACGGGACGAATTATCAGTCGTAGGACTCGAAAGGAAGTTAATAAGAGTGGCGATCCAAGGGTCTTTCCGCTGCTCGGTGGACATGTCGGCAGTGGCAAGCGAGGACAAGTCGTAAGCAGACACAGGAGCAGGCGACGAAGCACTAGGTAGCGACGAGCGGGAAAGAGCGTCCGCGTCATTATGCTTGATGCCAGAGCGGTAAATGACATGAATGTCATACTCCTGCAATCGCAGAGCCCAGCGAGCTAGGCGGCCTGACGGGTCTTTGAGAGAGGCCAGCCAGCACAGGGCATGGTGGTCGGTTACTATACAGAACGGGCGACCGTAGACATAGGGACGAAATTTTCCAATGGTATGTATGTATGTATGTATGTATGTATGTATGTATGTATGTATGTATATATGTATGTATGTATGTATGTATGTATGTATGTATGTATGTATGTATGTATATATGTATGTATGTATGTGTATGTGTGTGTGTGTGTATGTATGTATGTATGTATGTATGTATGTATGTATGTATGTATGTATGTATGTATGTATGTATGTATGTATGTATGTATGTATGTATGTATGTATGTATGTATGTATGTATGTATGTATGTATGTATGTATGTATGTATGTATGTATGTATGTATGTATGTATGTATGTATGCCAGTATTTGCCAAAGTAACCAGGCTGCGCTGCCCGCTTCACAGTCATATATTAAAGGTATTATGCCAGTCCTCATGCTCCAATTCTTTGTATGGTAAGGAGAACCCCTGTCCTCCCCTTCAAAACACTTTTTGATCTTTTGGGAAGGTTTGAGGGCTCTACTGTACGAATGAGAAGCAAGCCATGCAGCCTAGTTACTTTTGGCAAAAACTCTATGTATGTATGTATGTATGTATGTATGTATGTATGTATGTATGTATGTATGTATGTATGTATGTATGTATGTATGTATGTATGTATGTATGTACGTACGTACGTACAGTCGCAACGGAAAAAATATTAGCACAGTGACGTGACACCGGAGCGCCAGAGAGCAACGCTTGGCGCTGCGGTTACGATCACGCCGATAACAATGCTAAGGGGTGTTCACGAAGCAGGGCCCTGCGCCAGCCGCACAGTGCGATTTTCGTCACTACGGTGACGTCATTGTGGCAATATTTTTGCGTCGCCACTGTACGTACATACGTATGTATGTATGTATGTATGTATGTATGTATGTATGTATGTATGTATGTATGTATGTATGTATGTATGTATGTATGTATGTATGTATGTATGTATGTATGTATGCATGTATGTATGTATGTATGTATGTATGTATGTATGTATGTATGTATGTATGTATGTATGTATGCATGTATGTATGTATGTATGTATGTATGTATGTATGTATGTATGTATGTATGTATGTATGTATGTATGTATGTATGTATGTTCGTATGCATGTGTGTATGTGTGTGTGTATGTGTGTATGTATGTCCATGCGTATGCCGTCGTGTTTGCATGCTAAACGTGAAATGCGGGTTGGAAAAGGTTGGTGCAGTCTGCGCTGCAGTGAAAGACCTATCGAGGCATTTCGGATGTCTTCCTAGCGCTAATAGCAGGAAAGAAGCAAGGCATCGATTACAACCGAGTCAAGCGACTGGAGAGCCGTAATACCATCGCCCGTGTCTTCAGAACTTCCGTCAAGGACTCATCCTTGCGGGACCGCGCACACCCGCTTGCGGATAAGTGCTGCTGTTATACAAAAAATTGCGTTGGCTCAAGCATCTTCCCGTCAAAATCCTGCGAAGTTCCTGTTATCTCCAAACTCCTAAACTAACAACAGACCATTTACTGTCACTGATGGCTACCTCACTGGGCGAGAAATGAGGAAACAGGCTTGAAAACGTTTGCCATCATGACAGTGCTTCGCAGACCACGACTCTACTAAGTCTTTCTTGACGTAAGCGGACAGTGCCACAACATATCCTCCCTGCCCCAGCCGTGTTTGAAGGGAATGAAGAAGGAAGCTTACGCGCGGAGCTGCGCCTACAAGGAGGATGCTTCCTCAACTAGCTACTTAAAGGAATGCTTCTAAGCCGCCTTAAGTGTTTCTTTTGCACTTGGACTGAAAATCACGTAATTTGACGACGGAGTTTAACTCAACGTTTAAAGGCGCCCTCCGTGGTCTATGCGTCGCACGAATCTGGCACTGAGTTCTCTGACGGGTTTTGCTACGAAGAGAACAGCCGTTGTGTACTTCAGTTGCACAAAGTTAGAACACCGGAGTAGCTGTAGGAGACTGAAAGTCATTTCAGCCACACAGATTGTGTGAAAGAGAGGGAGACAGAGAGGAAACCAATTTTGTTTTGTAAACTTTCCGCTGACACTCCTTTGTGCACTGGTATATCAGAAACTTAGAGAGTATTTTCCTCCCATTCAGGAAGTGTATTTAGCAAACCTCTGAGGACAGTGTGCAGTCGATGTTTCTGCAGAGCATAGTAGGCCATAGTGATTCGTTACTCTAGTATAGCTAGTGCTATAAATTGCTGCCTATGCGCTGTATATATTGTTTTTTTTTTAATGAACGCAAGAAATAACCGAATTGGCCTTTAAATGACGTATTGAAAATTTCCACTACAACCTCCCCTCACGCCCATGGTAATAGCGGTAGGTATTTGCGCAAATGATCAGGCTTCCTTTAAAGCACGTTATGATATGAAGCGCATCAGGAGGATCGTATCTGGAAATGAGTTTCCCCAGTTTTTATGAGCGATATCAGAAAACAATCTTTGTTAGGCGAAACCAATGTGAAGATAGCATAGGTGGGAAAGTGGAAGAATAAAATTGAGTACAAGTGCTAAGAACGGGAGAGAAAAGCGGGGTCAATGATTATAGCATTCGAGCTTGGGAGTCGAGATAAAACACGCCAATACACATGAATACTTTAAGAACAAAGCCTTGCCCCTAGAAGAGCGGTCAATACCTGAAGTTCCTATGCTATTGCAAACGCTCCTTTTATTACCAGCGATTCGCCACTGTTGATTTATCTGTTTTTGTTTGAGTGGTTTCAGTTAGCGGCAATAAGTGCAGGCGTTCGGGATCGGCCAATCTCGATCGACATCGTTATGAAGCACAAGCTGCACAATAAAGGCGCCGAATATCTTTTAGTGTGTTGCGAGGGGTGATCGCCGAACATCTGATGATTCTCTATAGAATTAAAATTGAGTAGTATTCCGTATCAAACATTTTAAACAATTTTTTTTTTCATTTCCCTGTTTAACACCGTTGGTTTCGTCTGATTCGTTATTATGATTTCCAAGTGAAGTTTTTGTCCTTTTTTATAGGACCAATACTAGCACTTTTGTCTTTTTTAAGCGGGCTCCACAGCAGGTGTCCTTTTTTATAGGACCAATACTAGCACTTTTGTCTTTTTTTAAGCGGGCTCCACAGCAGGTGCATCTCGACCTACAGCTCTCCGCACACACATCACAGCACGCATAGGGGTTCTTTTCCTGTTTTAGGGCCTCAAGGTCGGGAGTTATTTTGACTTAGAGAAGGGGGCTCGAGTCACATACGCAATAATGCAGTTGGGCTGCTTGCTGCTTGAGCGGTCGTATTCTAGGTAAATATATGATATCCAGTGACGTCGATTATAGGTCTCTGCAGGCGTAAAAACTGGTGATTACCGTGAAAGAGATGTTTTACCCCGAAAAAAAAAACTGGGATTGAGGTAAAAATACCCTTCCTGGCGACGTGAAATTCCACGTATTTTTCCTGACAAGCACTGCGAGCCGACCAGCATGACAATAGATGTTGAAGAAAAACCTGATGCCAGAAATGCCTTGATGCCTTGCAAAGAGACTTCGTAAAATCAACAAAGATTAAAAGCATAAGGGCAGACAAAAAGGAGCTAGCTCTATGAAATTTACACTTTTTTAATGGAGCTGTAGAGTTTTGCTAATGTAAATAGAAACATGTAACTCTCTTATAATGGAAAATGGCTGATTCAATGAGTGCGTTAGAATAGCGTCGCGTGCGGCAACAGTGAATTTGAATTCAGTGCAAGCCAAAGCTTCATAGACAATAAACGCTTGCAAAGAAAAAGTTGAAGCAAAGTAAGGTTTAGGATATTTTTATATCAGTTTTTATATGCGGTTTGCCTGATCGAGTATGACGCTGAGGTGAACTCTCATATACCGACATGATATTAAAAAGCCAGCATTCGAAATATTTTGACCACAATATTTTGTGCACGAAATATTTTCAACAGAGTACAAACGATGGAGCCGTATTAGCTTGAGCTAAAAATTTAACGGCTTGAATTTTGCACTTGTACGTAGCTTTCACTGAAGGCTCCATTTTTTTCAGCCGGTAGAGATGCACGATTTCGAAATGATGTATGAATGCAGCATAAGAGCAACTTTATTACCATTCAGTTCGCACGATATACTACAATCATATGAGCATAAAATAACGTAACCGGAAACGAGCTCATATTGGCATATAATGCACACATTTAAAAACAAAAATGTTTCTAAAGCGCAGCCGTGAGGGATGCCGGGGGTATAGGGCTGATAAAAATAATAATAATAATAGAAACAACAGTTAGGAAAAATTAACAACAAGAACGGACAAAATAAGAATGAACATCAAATAGATACCGCGCATATAACACAGGAATAATAATAAATACTTTTTAAACTGGTACATGATACCGAGCGTTTTTTTAAATGCATTTCTTGATGAAACCAAGAATACCTGATCTGGCAAATCATTCAGAATTTTGGGTACATAAAGAGAAAGTCTAGCTTCGCCACATCTCGTGGAAGAGTGCGGAATTACAAAATGAACACTACTTCCTAGACTTCGAGGAGCTGTGTAACATATTTTAAAGCCAATGGACCAGAAATGTCGTAGCACAACAGTTTGCACAAATAGATTCCAGAAGCACGGAAGGCCAAGTGCTGAGAAGATGTTAAGATTTGTAATTGTCGGAGTGTATTGTGTTCTTTAAGAAAGAAACAGCATTGCTTTGCCATCGGGTGGGGCAAGACGCAAAAAAACAGTGACACTGTATCAAAGAGTGCTGTAGATAAGAGCATGCGTAATAGATTCATTTGTTCGAAACAAAAGAATCAATAATTATTAGCAAATAAAATTGTGTTGCATAGAACTTTAAGCATTTGAAAACAAATAATTGATGGCCGTTATAAACCGGTGTGTAACCCAGATTCCCAAATTCACTCCTCCGCACCAACTGTTTCTGGTTGGCTGACGTCCATTTTTTGCACCTTACGTAAGAATGGTTTTGCTAATCCGTCTTTCTTGCCTTCTGTAGGCATTAGAGTGAGCTTGTCACCACTGAGCAGCCTTCCCAAATTGTTCGATCACTCAACTCGAACGGTCTTCAGGAGAAAGAAAGCGGTTTCTCCCGGCGGCATTTCGCGTCTAGTGCGGCCTGAGCGGCGTGCTACACCCTTTCGAATGACGTCATACTTGTCAACGCGTGTGATGAGTAGTTGGAATCCCAAGACACGTGCGCGTCTACAAGCTGTCATAACGACGGCGCCAGGATGCACGTCAGCCATCACCTAGCCGCGTTTTTAACCGCTGTGTCAGCTGCTTGCGTCACGACTGCTTCCTCGCCAAGACTGCAGAAGCTTTTTTTAGGATTCGTTTTTTTAAGTGCTGATTTGACCAGATGGCGGGGACATAAGAACTCTCGCTGCATCTACGTATTTGCGCCACTAATGAAAAGTTGTTTACATAGAAGAAAGTCGCGAAGACTGTTAAGAACTTTCTCAGCTCAGACAATTTAAATTTTCAAGGTATGGTGATTGAAGAGTTGAATTGTGCCCTAATCGGCCGTTGGCGGAGGGCAAAACAAGTACAGAGCACTGGTGGGCATACTGCGTGCAGATGAATATTTGTATCTCCGTAAAAGCGTTGCTAAGATACCCAACAATTCTGGAAAAAAGCCTTTTTGCGCGCTGAACCGTTGATGAACACAATTTTTTGAAATAATGGAACATTTAACTATGACAATCAATATATCCGTATATCATAAGACGGTGGTCCGATTTTTGTTTCCATACATAACGCTAATACATCTGAAACTTGATTTTGCGTCAGCTAATTGGAATCCTGACCCATCGTACTTAATTAATAACGGCGAAACCTTGGAAAACAGCGCTGTGCGTTTCATATTCTCTGATTTTTCGCGCCACTGAAAAGTAACACAACTAAAGAACCGCGCTCAGTTTGAAGACAGTGAACCGCCCCAAGATAGCCCGCACTCAACACTTGTTCTTAACTTTTATCATCATCCACATCATTGCGAGGACTTTTTTGAGCCCTTGACCGCCATTTTTCCGTGTCATGACCATATAAGCAAAGTTAAACACGTGATCTTTCATAATTATTATTTTGCGAGATCAATCATTCTCCACACTATCAAAGGTATGAACGAGTTTCCGTCACACATTGCAACCGAAACTAATTTATCGAAATTCCGAAGGTTTATTGTTGATCCGTGGCCACCTAGATTTCAATATATTTTTTTTTTCAAACCATCTGCTCATGCTTGTAATACGCCCTAATACTGTCGAGCGGTTGATGTATAATATTTCTTCTTGACGTTTGTGATGGCTGTCCTCATTTGTATTTTTATTTTGCACTTTTGCATATCATTTCATGCATTTTTCCCGTTCTTTCTGCTTATTTTTAATCCTTTCGGAAATGTCTACTTTTATTTACTTTTGTGCATAGGCTGGGCACTTTTATTTTTTAGTGTATCCGCATTTCTGTTGGCCTTTTGTATTCCCTATTATCTATTTGTGTTTTACACCTCATGTAATACCCTCTGAGGAGCATTGAGGGTATTCTGAATAAACAAACAAATAAAATACCACCTTTCCTGTCGTAGAAACGTTTCCCATCGGTTTTCTATGGCAGTGTTAACTTTTCTATGCCATCGAGGAAAACACTAAAAAAAAGATTTTGCTACATATCAGAAGAGTCGACCATTGCAGTAAATATTTACCTAGGAGTATAATGAAATTTCCAAGTTGCAAAATGTTTGACCGAGAATTTTAGACGTGGCGGTTAATGCATCAAGAAAGTGCTATCTTTCTAACTCACACTTGTATCTAGCACGGTTATTCGGTTAAAGTGCTTAGTTAATCGGCTTAAGTATACGGCACAAAAATTTGATGACGTTCATGACTATACTGTGCCTGCAAGCCTGCCTACAACTACAGGATGCATATTGTAGAGTACAACACGCCCACCAACGCAGAACAAACACCCTGTTAAGGTGTAGAGATTGCCAGACAAGACGCGTAAACAAGGATCGCCAGCCTTTGCTTCAAGCTCAGCATTTTTTTCGCGAGTACAGAGGTGGTGTATACGTCCTGTATGTTGTCTGCGTCTTCGTAAAGTACCGCGCTCTTCATGTATGGAGTACGCACCTGCAAGAAATTTCAGTGGCCTGTTTACGCGTCCATAAAACATGTAACAAGGTTTGGGGCTCAAGCCACATATTTCCAGTACTGATTCACCCACCCACCTCTGCCGCTGGTCTCGTCGCAAAGATCCACTGCACTATGGTGTTCCATTACTCTCTACCACCGTGTACCGAGCATGGTTCGGGGTATTCAGCAAACTCTTGTTTTTCACATCGCAGAGACCCACTGCATTACAGTGCTCTATTACCCTCAACAACCGTGTACCGAGCTTGGTTGGCGGTATTCAGCAAACTCTTGTTCTTCACATCGCAGAGACCCACTGCACTATACTGTTCTATTATCCTCTACAACCTTGTACCGAGCATGGTTTGCGGTATTTACCAAAGTCTTGTTTGTCATGTCAAAGAGATCCGCTAGACTATGGTGTTCCATTACTCTCTGCCAATGTGTAGCGAGCATGGCTGGCGGTATTCAACACTCTCGCTTGTCACGTCATAGAGATCTTCTGCACTATGCTGTTCCATTACTGTCTACCACTGGTACTGAGTATGGTTGGCGGTGTTCAGAAATCTCTTTGTCACGCCACAGAGACGCGCTGCACTGTTCTGTTCCATTACTTTCTACCGCCTTGCACCGAGCATGGTTTGTGGTATTCAGCAACCTCTTGTTTTTCACATCGCAGAGATCTGCCGCATTACTGTGTTTCATTAATCTCCACCACTGCGCACCAAGCGTGGTGTGCGATATTCAGCAGTTTTGGTTGCTACAGGCTCCTGAAATTGTTGGATCAGCCGCCTTGTGATATTTTGCGCTCGTTATATTTCCTTCGTAATTTCGACAACGCGAGAAGTTACTTTGAGATCGCCTCGGAAATGAATATTGTTTACTGAGCCTGAGATCTAAGTCGGCACTGGCCAACCACGAAAAAGATATGTTTTATTTTTACCCTGGTCAGAACCCGAAGAAATGCACCGGAATGGAAACAGATTTCCCCGCAATGGCATGGTCTGCGCAGCAATGGTAGCAAGCACAGAAAAGGCCGCAGTGTCCCCCTAAAATTAGACTTCGCTCCCCATGTCAAGCACCACAAAAAAAAAGCAGTAATAGTGTCCCTACATACACATCATCACTACAAAGTTGTGATAATGACAGCTGTACGAAAATAAATGTTTATTTTAATTATAAGAGTGCGCATGTTGCGTCCCTTTCTTGTTTGTGTCCATGTTGCGGCGCCTTTGATTTCACCATGCACGAACTCGCCCCTCAGGCCATTATTCAGCAGATTGGATGCCTTTTTGTCTTTACAAAAACCACTTCATATGGGCGAAATTGGTCAAAGTTCTGCTGGTCACCTGCGCAACATAAATCATATTCTAATAATTTATCGATTCTCGTGCTGGAGGTACTGCATTTTAAGTCTGATGTAGCAAATTTATTTCCTCAGAGGTGAAATGGCTGCGAAAAAATTCAGCGTACGTCTTGAAATGTTGGGTAGGTGAAAAACTAAAGGCTAGTCAGCGCCGATCTGAGCGCTGAGTCACCATCCTTTGTGTCTGCGCTGGTTTTGGAAAAGCTCCAAGGAAGGCATCGACAACAACGCAGCGGGTGTGCGAAGAGCGATTTACGATCAAGAAAATAAAAGAACGTAGTTTCATGCACGCTCTTTCTGGTTCGCACGAGTGACTCGAAGCATAGTATTGCACTCCGTGCTAACGGAGGGCAAACGAAAAAAGCAAATTCAGTGACGGATAAAACCCTAGTTCAAGGTACTTTACTCTCGGTTGTTTCCGTCGACGTGTCGCTAAGAAAGAGACAATATATCTTACCAGGTACCCTTTCTTTTGCTTTCCACTTTCGCAGGGGGACCTAAGAATCCTCAGACGAGCTGCTATGACGCGGTGGGCTACCACCCCTGCCGGGTGGCAAAGGCAGGACAGAGGTGGCACTTCGACATGCTCACCAAGTCTTGCCTGAGGAGTCAGACCTGCGCCGAAGATCGAAACAACTTTCACAGCAGGGAGGACTGCGAGTACGCTTGCCCAGCGTGTGAGTGAAAGTTACACTGTTTAGACGGGTAGCAGCTTTTGAAAGACACGAACTGTATTTATGCAAAAAACATTGGTGTTCATCTATGTGCTCCCGAGCATGCGCAATAGCTCAGTAACAAACAAGTGCCATGTGTGGGCATGTAGGAGTGGAGACTTGGAAAGTGAAAGCGAAAGTTTCAACTTTTATTTGTGAGAAAATACTGATTAAACGAGAAATTACAACATATTCTCACAGTGGTCAAACGAAAGCATTCAGCTGCGGGATGTCTGGTTGGGAAAGCAAATTTCATTTAACTGAGCAAAAAACACCAACTTGAGAAACACGACCTTTCAGCACCTCCTCCGTTCCTACATCACGCATGACTACGGGCGAGTGGCATTTAGCTGTTCAAGCGCAAGTTCAGACAACCGCCGGGTCACAGAACGCAAAACGTGGACGTACAAAGAGGGAAGTGTTCCTTGAGAGCGGTTACCATTCCCCGCCTCTCTTGAGTGTGCTATGACTCAATCAGTGGCTGCCTGCGCTGGTTTCTCCAGGTCTGCATCATAATGGTTCCGTCAAAGTCAATTTATGGGTGTCACGTACCGCAGTGCTCGGCCACTGTGCTTCGCTCCGTATTCTGCGCCAGTTCTGCTCGAACACGTTGAATACGATGGCCAACTCTTCCGAACCACTGCGGAATAAGAACTATAAAATGATTCCCGCGCGCTTGCGGAGTGTTTCCAACTGCAGCAGAAAATCATCATGGTACGTTCAGTGTCAATTCCGGAGTTATTTCATTATTCAGGGTCACGCGGCACGTGGTGGAAGCCGCTCATAGTAGACGCGATCTTGTTGTCGTGCACCTCACGTGCTTTACGGGCGCTGGCATCCTGCCGCCCTCTATCTCACCATAAGCACGAATTCTTGGGGATGTATTATTTGTCGTCAAGTGATGAAATTACCGCAAAAAATAGGAAGCGACACTGCAATTTGCCGAATAAGGGATGTTTATGTGTGAAAACCAGACACAGATTCTGCACCAAACTGCTAAGCAATAGTTCCAGTTATTTGAAAGACATATGGATGTTTTACGCAAGGCAGAATCATTACAGCAAGATCTTGTTTCTTACTCCGCTTGGCTTACATAAAATGCGGATGGCAAGGCCAAGCTCAAGCCTGTGCAAAGTTCAGAGATGGTGTAAATTCTGAGTCTTTGCGAAAGCTATTCATGCACTGTATATTATAGTGCCACTCTGTGTGGACGCATATTATCTTAGTACACAGCAGTAACTTATAAAACTTATACAATCTATCTACTCTAATAGTAATAAAAAACCTGCTACGCTTACCTAGACGGTGAGCGCGGGGCCTAAGTTAGCTAGCTCAGGTACTTCCCCTGCGTAAAATTACGATCGTACGGTAATGTAGACGCGCTTTAGGCATGAACGCAATGTAAATGCATACTCGTGTTCACTTGTAATCTCCGAAATTGCGCAAGAAACACGAAAGTTTGTTCTCTGCGTCCACGGCTTGTACGAATTCAATAATACAATTATCATCTTGCATTTGCGGGGGCATCGCGACAGGGGAGGGGGAGAGGCGGGGGACATTCTTTCTGCGTTCCCGGAATGTGCTCCACGCACATATCTCATTGTAGTATGATGATGTTTGGTACTTACCAGACCCTTAAGCTTTTTTTACGCTCTGAATATCGCCCAAGTACCTTGCTAGACTCGCTGAAGAAGGGGGAGAGCCAATCGCCGAGCGGAAGCACCCGACTGAAATTGGATATTTTCCATGACCTGAAAAAAAAATAAACCGTGATGAGGCAGTTCACGTCTATACTGCTTCAATTTTCATATGGCGTCATTGTTAATGATGACGCCATTGTACAGCCTTTGTCAAGCTCGGATTCTTCGGGTTTGGTAGTGTGTGTAGCAAGTATAAAAATGCATCTTTACGTCGCAAATTTCAGGTCCCCTCTCGGAAGCACTCAATTCCACAGCGCTATAAGCCTTTATTCACACTGTAGATGTGCCGCTGAGCTCCTGAGTTTCAAAATTTTGCACACTGTCCCACCACTGTGAGTCCTATTATATTTTGACACTGAAATGAATAAACGTTTTTCTTGTAAACGTTTGTTTATGCCGCCGATTCCAACGTTACTGGAGGAAAAGGCTTCACGATTAATTAGGCAGCTTGACAGCCTGATTAGCTCGATCATAAGACTAGAGAATTCTACCATACTTGTGACAGATGTAGCATGGTCACACCAGAAGTAAATCTAGAATGAATTACCGAGAGAGCTTATCAATAACTGACGTTCCCGGTCATTAGCCAGTTTAGCATTGCGGCTTTAGTATGGTACAAGCGTGCAATTCCTTAACAAAATACCGTAGAAAAATCGTTCCTATGTGGCCAGCACACGACTTGAGAAATAGGAGGCTTCCCATCGACAATGCTTAATCGTATAATGACTAATACTTTTCTTTATTAGGCAGGCATTAGTTATGTGCATTATTTAATGCAAATATTCGATCTCTCTCATACCGGCAATCAGTGAGGTACCGTGGACATAAATGCATTGAGAGGGTATGCACTATGCCCAAATTTAACGCACATATAATTGCTCACGCAAGAATAAATCATATTTCACTTGATTAACTCTGTTACCCCGAGTCTGTCGCAACCCACTATGGAAGTTGATGTCTCTACGGCGTTCACCGCTGCTGCTTTCAGCCACTTTCTCATTTTATGAAGCAGTGCCATAGCATCCGTTAGGCCAACATGTAGCCTAATCAAAATTAGATCATTCTGTGCACATCGACCTAGAAGTGTGAATACTGAACACAGAAAAAAAATAGTTCTCATCAATGAAGCAGTTTCCGACTGTTGACTGTCGATCTAATCTTCTTCAATGCCACATTTTTCTTCTTGCATTAGATTCTTTCTGCCTCTTCCCGAAAGTTGAACAGCACTGCTCCAATACCACCACGCAGAGCCAATGGTTCTTCGACGCAAAAACTCATCGCTGCAAAAAATCGGCCAACTGTGTGATTGGAGGCAATGCCTTCGTCACGAGATCAGACTGCGTCTCCAAGTGCAGAGCTGGTGAGAAATTACCCTTTTCCAATGCTGCACCTCTCACAGTTGCAAATGTTTTTTTTTTTGTTGCCTCTAAAAAAATGAAAGTTTTTCAATTCACGTTTCCGCCGACAGCATTCTTACCACTCTCGGCCACGCCTTGGTCGCAGAAATGCTTATAAAATTGGTGATACTTCATTACTGTGTTTATCAATGTCTTCTTGAAATAGTGAGCGCCTGTTCTGCAATGAAGGCTATTAGCACTAACATAAAATGCACCCCGATAGGAACACTCGTTGAATTGCGAAAGCTCAGAAGTATGGCGGATGGGGCTTGTTGGTGCAAGTATGGTTTGGTTAAGCTTATGGGATTTAACGTCCCAAAGCGACTCAGGTTATGAGAGACGCCGTAGTGAAGGGATCCGGAAATTTCTAACACCTGGGGTTCTTTATCGCGTACTCAAATCGCACAGTACACGGGCATCTAGAATTTCGCCTACATCGAAATACAACCAACGCGGCCGGAATCGAGCCCGCGTCTTTCGGTTCAGCAGCCAAGCGCCGTAACCACTGAGCCACAGCGGCGGCGGTGCAGGTACGACATATTTCAAAGCGCTAACACAATACGGACGTCCATGGTGTCCATGCGCTTTGAAAATGTTTGAAAACATTGTGAGAACAATTGCTGTCACCCCGTACCTTCATGCTGAGGACATTGCCTAGGAAACTATCTCTGAATTGATGATGCGAATTCGAAACTATTCAAAGAAAAGGGGAGTAACAGCAGACGGTCATGCTGGCAAACAAAAATTCATCTTATAGGGAAATGGATTAGCGGTGACGCCAACAGCATCACCTACTTTATCTTTCCTATGAATTGGCCGCTTGTGGCAAAACGTTCAGGCTTTCAGAGATTAGTTTTGCTTCTTTTTATATCACTTTCTCTCAGGACCCACAAAGAACAGTATCAGAACGAACAAGGGAAGCAGTTCTTTTTTAGTACTGACTTTTTATACAGTTAATGTTTGACTACACACCGCCGTTAATCATTCGTGCTCGGAACTGGGGTACTCAGGTGAAACAAAAAAATAATTCGCTGAACTCGGCGACTGCTCTAAATATAACTGTTGTTCTTTTTGTTTCTTCCTTCAGTTGACGTGTGCGATGCACCGAGGCCACTGGAACTTTGCGCAAGCGGGCAAAGGACCGTTTGGTACTACGACCCAACCTCTGGCCAGTGTCTCAAAGACGTCAACTGCCACAACAGGGGGAACAATTTCCCGAGTCGACAAGAATGCCACAGGGTTTGCGTTAGACGTGAGTGCCGTTCTAAGCCAGAAGTTCATTTCTGCTTGTGCGTTGGAGTATACTGGCGGCTTAGATGCTTGTGCCTTCCTGTGGAACTATGGAAGGCTGATTTGTATGGAACGCTTCATACATAAAGGCGATTTCATTTATTTAGCCGAGAACTCCATGTTCGCACTATTCTGACGATAAAGGAGGAGCGTACAAAGTTTGTAACAAATTTTGAGGCAGAGTTTTTTTCCTAAGCTGGAGGTGACCTTAGAACCTGCGTTATCTTGAGAACATTTCAAACAGCACACATTTGTGGAATTAGGTAAACTGATGTAAAACTAAAGGAAAATGACTGATCACGGGACATAAAATAACTGCTGGAATTAATTCTGTTCATTACCTAACAATTTCTCGGACAGCTACTAAATATGTGAAAGTTGTTTTAACAGGAGCAGATTTAAACAAGCTCCTCGAGGAGCACCTAGAGAACTGTCGCCAATTCCATGCCTCTCAGAAATTGAGGTTGTGCCGCAAAATCGGAGCGCAGTCAAACCAAATGCCGCGGTATACGCAACATTCGCAGCCGAAAGTGCCTAAGGGAAATAACGCAAGTTCCTATTTTTCTGTCGCCTCGTCCCCTGCACCTCTGTTTTCATTTGGTGGTGCCTGGCAGAGTGCTCCTGGTGCAATTTCATGGAGCACCATGATCTGCAAAGATACGGACATGTAGATCCTTCGCGCTTCGTTGCGAAAATTTGAAGAGGTTTTTGCTTTGAAGCCATAGAACCTATCTTGCGGTTTACTTTAAAATGCATAGCACCGAATTCAGTGCATGCGCTCTTTTTATGCTGAAGAACTTCCTCAAATTCAACACCGTTCCAATTTATTTGCTTGGGCACCTGTCCGACGGATCTGTACTTTCTAGCACTTAAGTGTTACCTGTCACGTAAAATGGCACTATTTCTAGACGCCTCGCAATTCACACGCATGCAGCCATTCGAGCTTTCAATGTGGTGCCGTGCGTCTAAGAAAAAAATATCTTGAAATGAGTAGCGATGGGTGTCATGTGAAAGATGTTATCCAATTGGCACTGGAGAGGAGTAGCGAGCGGCAGCGTATAAAAAGAGACGGCCTCAATGTCTCAGAGGCAAGAGGAGTTTAAACAGATGTACTTTCTGCATGCGGGCAATTAAATTAAGAGTGGAGAGCCAGCTCTCCTTCTCATGCTGTATTTTTGCCAATAATGCAAAAGAGCCAGGAGCTTCTCGCCCACCTCTGCTGCTATATTTATTTATTTATTTATTTATTTTTCCTCAAAGGTCTCTTTCGGGACATGACATGAGGAGTGGAGACAACATGGCAAAAATATTATACATTAATACAAAATGGTAAAAAATTACATTGATGAATAGGCTTCTTCGATGGTGGTCTTGAACGGTCGAAGACTCATGATGGTGGAAACTTCAGCAGAGAGGTCATTCCAGTCACGGGCAGTCTTTAAGAAGAACGATTGCTGGAATGTTGTAGTATGTGCACGTTCAGAGTAAACACCGTTCGGGTGGTTATGGCGGGAAATGCGATGCACACGTGGAATTAATCGGTTGGCTTCTGGAATGTTGGGAAAGAATTTGAGAAATAAGCAGAGACGTGCTGCGTTATGACGGGTGACCAGTGTAGGTAAGTGCAATCGTGTTTTCAGCCCTTAGATGCTGGTACGATAGGAGTAGTCAGATGATATGAACCTGCCGGCACGATTCTGAACTGACTCAATGGTATTAATTAGGCTAGTCTGATGGGGATCCCAGACAGAATTGGCATATTCAAGTTTAGGTCTGACGAAAGTCTATTGTTCTTTTGTTTGCTCTACATTAAAGTGAATCGAGAGCCAGAGTCTTAAGTAGCCACGGCCATCACCAATGAAAAGTTCTTTCCACAAACGAACGGCTGTGTTGATATGTCACCACAGGAGTTTCGCCGGTTGCGCCGCCCAGTCCCGTGTGCTACTCCTTCCCTCCTACGCATGGCTGTGGGCGGCTTATGGAGAGGTGGGTCTACAATCTGGACACGAAGAGGTGTGAACGACGGTTCGTCTGCCCTAAGGCCGGCAACAGCTTCGTCAAGAGGAGCGTCTGCGAAAAGACATGCCCGTCTGGTAAGCAAAAAAGTGTGAACTATACCAGATGACAGAATATACATATCAAGACGTTCTGGAAAAAAGCATTTTTGAGCAGGAAATCGTTTATGAACGGAATTTTTTCATATAGTGTAAGATTTAACTATAGCAATGAATATATCCACAGAGAACTCGACGGCAGTCTTGGGTTATTTTTTTATTAACATTTCTGCTATCCCCAAAACCGTTCCCCATTGGTTTCTTATGGCAGTCTAAACGGCTTGATGCGAGCGATGGAAACAATATAAAAGAAAGGTTTTGCTACATAACGAAAAAATTCACCAATACCTTCAATATTTTTGTACAAGTGTTTTACAGTTTTACAATATTCAAACTGTCAATATTCTAATTGTTATCAATGTTTTTTTTTAATTGCGTTCCTAGCGTTGGTGGCGGAAAGGACAAATTGTTTTCACTGAGGAGGTTGACAGCTTCGTTCATAGAGTTTTTCGTCGCTAAGCGACTCATGCTATAAGGGACGCCGCTCACAGTTGACAGGCCATGTTGACAGGCAACCTTTTCTTTATAATCTCGGAAAAGGGCTCGCAGCTCGGTCCGGTCCGAAAAAGCCACAGCAATATCTTACTGTGTCGTCTTCAGGCCTGCCCGTTCAGAACTTACGAACATTAAGTCCGAGTTGACCGCTTGACCACATGTGTATCGGATGTTTCGAGGGCGTCATCGGAGTATGCCACATGTCTTTTTAGGCTCAGGCTTACGCGGGTAACGATATCTTTCTGTAAGAGGTAGCGAGATTGTGGTCAAAGCGTACTAAATGGCGACGACGCCATTTAGCCAGCAAAATGCATCTCGTTCAACTACTGCTCGTTACCAATTTTTGTACACGCATTGCAGAGTCCTTCTGCCACTTTCCGAGACCAGCCGAGGACCCTGTTTGTGCCAACTACGCTCCGTCAAAGCACACGTGGTACTACGACAAGCACACCCGCGAATGCCGCCTGGGTGTCGCCTGTCACCTTGCGCGGGCCAACTCGTTCGCCTCAAGGCAGCTGTGCAGTGAAGTTTGCAGAAGCCGTAAGTACTGTCCAGAACTGAACGTTTTGAGTTTTCTGTGCCTCACTACAATATTGATGCTCCGCCATCGTAACT
Source organism: Amblyomma mixtum (assembly GCF_055824585.1). Taxonomy (NCBI): domain Eukaryota; kingdom Metazoa; phylum Arthropoda; class Arachnida; order Ixodida; family Ixodidae; genus Amblyomma; species Amblyomma mixtum. The sequence continues at coordinate 30,189,425 of NC_143020.1, read as the reverse complement.
AACTTGAATACACACTTACATTAAGAAGAGTGCTTGCAAAAAATAATGCATAGATGTTGAAACTCTGAACAGGGGTGGTATTCTGCCGGTGTCGCCTTTTGCGACATGTCGCATATGGGCGGGGCCTAAAAAAGTGCTTACAGATGCTCGAAGAAACGGAAAAAGCCGCCGGCACTTTCGTCTGCGGTGCATTCATTCACTCCGAGAAACGACAATTTACCACTGCTGATTCACTAGCAGCAGTAGTTTCGTGTCTTTTATAGCAAGAATATTTGCCATCACATGCCGTCTAATGTTCAAAAAAACATTTGCAAATTTAATATAAACTCGCTTCACTTCATTTAAGTCTATAAAACACCGCGAAAAAGCTCCAAATCTATTTTTCTTTCGTTCCGGACGGTTTTGCTAGGCTTCGGCTGCGTTTCGGGCAGTTGCAGACGGTAGCAGTGTAGCTGGAGGTCCCATTAGGCTTGCGCGCTCCAGAATCGAGAGCGTATCTAAAAAACTAGGCTGAATTGCAGCTTAAACTTTATCGTCGAAGCAAGGTAGGTCATAGCGAAAAGTAACAACACCAGTAGTTGCCGGTAAACATGCCGACCGGAATCGCAAGGACTGCTGAATTGGCTGAAGCGGGCGGCTCTCGCTTGAAAGGACGTCGCCATGTTTTCACGCCAAGGGCGCAAAAGCCGCAACTGCCGATTGCGTTCGTACGCTGAGTAGGTTCTAGTAACGTTGAACGGTAGCCCGTCGCCCGCTCGAATCGCTTCAGCGCATTCCGTTGTTCGACTAAGCGTAGTAAATTGGGGCGACGTCACGATGACGTAGCAGGAAGGCGGGTCCGTGTCGTCACGCCGCCGTCACCGCGGCTCGAGCCAATCAGCGAAGAGCGAATGCGACATGTCGCAAAAGGCGACACCGGGAGAATACCACCCCAGCAGTCGCTATCACATCTCTGCCGGTCATTGGACACAAGCGTTTGACCGTGGCTTTGGAGCAGTAGCAATTTTATTCCACTCGGTGCACAGTGAAGTGTCATCACGTAAACATTACTGTTTACCTAGACGGACCAGCAGTTGCAAAAGGTTGAGTGACAGATAGGAAAGTAAATGAACGCCGCTAGTGGCAGAGCGTATTGGCGATTTTCACGAAATTTATTGCACACTGCGGTGGCGCCACGAACTAGTATAACTAATCTAAGGAAGATCGGCGAGCACTGGAGCCATGCTGCTCTTCTCCGTTCTGTAAGTGGTTCGCCGTCACATCCATACAATGTTTTACGAGTTTCGCTGTAAACATATATCTTTGGAGGCCTGTTATACGGATATTTCTGCTATAACAGGATAGACGAGGCGTTTAGCGTCATGTTATTTTCTGATTCCAGGTAGTGAGAATGGCGCTTCCAACTTTCTACGCTGCAGTGGGGCGCTAACAGGATTATAAAGTGCAGTTGACATCGGGCACAGAGCCCAAAAAGCTATTTTCGAGGCGACTTCATGATAAAAGTGCGCCAGACGTTTCTAACAAAAGTTACTTCAGTGTTCAAAGGCATGCACGGTTGGCAGCCTCAGAAACCTTGGTGATTTGGCTGTGGCGACGATACCTGTATTTTAGATCTTGTTATTTTCAACTTCACCAGAGCATTTCTTACAGCAAGAGCAGACTCTTTGCGTCAGCAGCTGCCATTCTACCGATTTAAGCCAACATCACTTTCTCTTCGGTGTCCCCCCGCCGCGGTGGCTCAGTGGTTACGGCGCTCGGCTGCTGACCCGAAAGACGCGGGTTCGATCCCGGCCGCGGCGGTTGAATTTCTTTGGAGGATAAATTCTAGAGGCCCGTGTGCTGTGCGATGTCAGTGCACGTTAAAGAACCCCAGGTGGTCGAAATTTCCGGAGCCCTTCACTACGGCGTCTCTCATAGCCTCAGTCGCTTTGGGACGTTAAACCCCACTAAACCTAAACATCTTCGGTGTCCATTTATTGCGAGCTGCGTAAGGCTTGAAGCTACGAGGAACCTGCTGTTACCAGATGTTTGACGGAATTTCAATTCTAGCCTCTTTTCGGCCACTCCAGCGTCAACTTTTATTAGGTGTACCGGCAAACTTCGAGCGACCTCAATATGAGTAGAAAACGCCGTCATGACCACTAGCGCAGACGCACACAGTCCTTATTTTGAGTTATTGGTCGTTAACAGGCATTCACTCGCCTTTTATATATACTTTCTGGTGTAAAGCTCCTACTCTACTCCTTTTGATGCTACAGGTTCTTCTAGAATTTTATTCAGGAGCAGAACAACCCGCGAATTTTTTGGGGGGGGCGAAAATCAGGCGGTATTTAGCCGGAACCACGGAATTCATAATGAAAGTGACGGTGAATAGTAATTACCGTTATATGTAGTTTGGGGGTTTTACAGCAAATAATAGTGAAAATTCGATAGGTACGATAAATAATTGGGTTGGAGTACATCAGAATAGCGAAATCATTGAGGTAGGCAGTGGTAGGTCGGTTACTAAGGTTACTAACGTAACTATACAGGCAGGACAGCACCAGTCCTCTAGCGAGTGTTTCTTTGTGCGGACATTTTAGAGCACGTAACTTATGTTTTTGTGTTATTTTTCTTTCTCAAACGCTGCTCGAATGAGTGCTATAAAAATGCATACAACCATTTTTGGGGTAGAGATCAAAGTAGTCATCAAACCTTTCCAACATTTCAAATTTAAATCATGAGTGATAAAGCGCAACACCTCAATGTAAAAAAAATAATTTCTATGGACGGTACGAATGGTGTGAGTTCAGCTTACACAATAAGAACCATCGGTTATTAAAAAATCCAGTTGCAATGATAGAAGGTCTGATAGCCACCTAAACTGCCCTCATTTCGGCGACTTCTCTGTATAATGGAAGATGAAGTGTTTGAGTTTACATTCAACATTTCACAGCGCTTTTAATTTTCGGATATCACAAAGGAAACACTTTACAATAGTTCCCAATACCTGTGAATCATTCATTCATCACTCCCACACTCAATGAACTGCATTCGAGCTGCTGTAAAACATACCTTAACACAGGAGTCTCAGATCTAAGATATTTTAAAGCCTTAGTCTTTTAAGCTACGGAGGTGGGCATGTCAGAAACTACGTAAAGACCGGAGCTCTAGCTAGCGTCAAATAAAGCCGGGGCAAAAGTAGTATTGATGTTAAAGGGGAATTTCACGAGGAGTACAAGAAATTTATGAGAAAAAGAAAAAGAAATTAAACTGAAAGTCTACATCCGAGCGGCATTAAAGAATGGTGGCCGATGTACGGTATCAGCAGCATTTGTGTCCAGTGAAGCCGTAAAGCGTGATGGCTTGTGGTATGTGGTCGTATGATGTGAAGGAATCAGTGAAACCAGTTATTATGCGTTAAGAGCATGTTTAGTTTAAATGTGTTGCTCAGGTGGCTTATTTCATATAAATATTGGCCGATTAATTACTACATATTATTTTTTATGCTACCAGATCGACTCGAATATAAGAGGCTGTGCTGACGTCAGTGAATGCTACCTTTGTTAAACCAGGTGTGGAAAATGAAAAAAAATCGAAATAAGTGTCTCCGATGGAAGTTTCACAATATTTCATTACATATTTCCCTGTAAGCCCACAACTTTGTTAAGACACATTTACTGCATTGTTTATTGGTTTATGGGGGTTTAACTTCAAAAAGGCTATCAGGGACGCCGTAGTGATGCGCAGCCGGCTACTGCGCACGCAGTTTCCTGAAACAACCACGTGAAATCACTCTATCTTCACACCATAGGAGAACGAAAGAAAGTAAACATTGAGGTCCCATCCTACCCACATGCTATGTTCAAAGTTTACTCTGGCTTGATAGCACATCATGGCAAGAGTAGTAGCGAAAACCACAAAGACGAACGTATTCCTTTGTGGCTGTACTCCCGTTCATGAGCTCGGCCGCATTTCTTAGTAAGCTCTGTTTTAGATTATTTCGTTTCGTGTCTCGCAGTGCATTTCCTGACGGGCTGTTTCTTGCTTGTTTTCCTGCAGGTGATGTGTGCAGCCAACCCCCTCTTCCCCATTCGTGCTCCGAGAAGGAGCGCAGCGTGTACTCCTACAACCCGGACACGAAAGTGTGTGAGAAGAGATCCGGCTGCCACAATCGCGGTAACAACTTCCCCAGCATGCCGGAGTGCCGCAAGGCCTGCGAACGACGTAAGTGCACATAATCTTCCTCCACCTTCTCGTCTATCAGCCAAAGCAATGAAAGGGAAAAAAATGGCTCTGAATTGCACCTACTTACAAGTCCTCGCTGTGAAAACCGTGCGAATATCCGCGCGCGCGCGCACGCGCGTGTGTATGTGTATGTGTTGTGACACTCGATGGTACGCAAACAAAATGACGTCCACATGCAACCAGGCACGGAGGAAAAAAAACTGAGCAGGGAGTGTCCGGCGACAGCTTTGAAGCCTAGTCTTAACAAGTAAAAGTATAGTAAAAATAAGAAAGTTTGTCACTCCGTGATCATGCCACGTGATAGCGCCCCGCTGCGCGTGGGCATGTGCGGATATGTGCGGAAAACTGATTGTAGATCAACCTCCTTGTTGTATACGTCCCGCGCCACAAGCCGCGCGTGCGTGTGCACTGAAACATACCAAAATCAAAACATAAAGGACAGACTGGGAGAGCGAAATCTTAGGGAGAAAACGGCTTCATAAACACTCGCCTTGCGAACGCGGGCCGCGTGACGTAACGCTCCCTCCTTAGTTTTTTTTCTCTATGCAACCACACAGGTGGCGGTTAAATTATTCTTTGGACGCCCAAGCTTGCTCGGGAAGAGCAACCTTGATCAGACAAATTCAACTGGCGGCAGCGCCTGCCATCTCAGGGCAGTGGCGCCTCACTTAATCGCTCCACCACTACGCCAGGAGTGGTATGAGTACTCTCAGAGATCTATGAATGTAAAGTAAAGAAACACCAATTCTCCATTTATGGGCCTTAACCCATTAGGTATCACGTCGTACCCTTAAGGCGGATCAGCGCGTAGAACAGAAGGGATGCGGCGGCGCGGTGGCGGCGGTGGAGTAGAGCCATGTACAAGCAAAATCGCCAGCTTCGTGGCATCATGTTACACAAAGCCGCAGCGCGCGGTAACTGCGTTCGCAAAGTGAACGGGAGGATGGGGTTTCGCCTTCCCGTGCGTAAGCAGTCTTAAGTGTCTCTGCTGTCTATTTCATGTATTTGTCTGGCGCAGAAGCATATGTTTATTTCCCATTTCACCAAGAATTACATTCTTCGGTGTTTAACAATCAATGTTATTCGGATCAAAGAGCATCATGTAGCACTTTTGACGTGCATACGACAGACAGAGCAGAATTGAAGGCATGTTGTTGCAAACTGCGTTGAAACTTTTGAAAAGGCTGGCTGGTTCAGTTAGTGTCTTAAAGTGAGCTCTGGCACTGGCTTTTGTGGCTCGACGCGCCTGGTGTAGTTACTGAAACCTACAGACCAAGCAACTCTCCTGCCAGGCGGGAACTGTTCGGAGACAGAAATGGTAATAGCGCTGCAATAAGACGTACACAAGAAAGACTAAACACAGGACTTGCGCGAAACTTGCTGCATATGTAACTGTTCTATTGGGTTTACAGCTAAATGGTTTACATCGCCTGTAACATTGTATCTGATATGATCAATATGGATAATTTTTGAATTAAAACTTTTATAGCAGACAAAATTTCTTTTAAAACGCACAGGACGCATTAAGATCGCCAGTAGGCCTAGATGAAAGCAAATCGTGAACGATCAACTTTTTCAGCAATCGCAATATTTCCTGAGCCCTTGTCGGGGAGGGAGCAGCCATTCACGTGTGCTAAATATTTAACATGCAACATGAAATCTTATGATTCATATTTTGTTATGACGTAGTCCTTTTCACTGTCTCGGGCATTCCTAAAAGAAAGCAACCGAAAACATACATAGGCTAGATTCGAAACACTATTCGAGTAAATAATTGGGAAAACGGCATTCTTCCTCGATTCACCGCTCAAAACTATGATTATAAGAAACTTTTTACACTATTACTCGAGTAAGCCATGTATTAATAGACCAGCACTATAAAGAGGAAAGGTGACAACAGATCGGAAATGTGAAGCTAATAGAAGATTGAAAATAAGTTGAAGAGCATTCAGTATGAAGTTTGCGCATGACGTGTGAGTTACTCGTATTTCCATCGAGGAAATGTGATAAATTTTGCACAATACAAAGTGAGGCTTCAGCGGACAAGTAGACATTGGAGATATTTACTAAGTATGGCTTCACTACGGCTTCGTCCTTGTTAGGAGAAAATATTTTTTTGTTTTGCTGCTTACGTGTGACGCCGAGTAGAATAATGAAAAAAATTCTACCGTAAGCCTCAGGACCCCTTAGCTTGATGTAGAAAAAAATACTGATAACGGTTAAGACCTGGGAATATACAGCGTGAATTAAACTTCCACAACTTGATGCTCTCGCTGAGTCTGGATAGGGCAAATTAACCAATGCAGAAATAGTACTGCATACAACTGATGAACAGTTATTCTTTCAGAGAATTCAGATTATGTCTGAGAAATTTTACTCGGCGTTATCGTAGTACTGAGTGGTATTTTAGGAGGCAATTATGGGTGAAAGGCGCGAGCGAAAGGTAGCGTTGGTTCACCCGCATTTCTGAACGCTTTCTTTGTATTTTATAAAGTAAAATTATTTTTCTACTCTTCCAAGAACCCAGTTCGAATCAAAGATTGCAAAACTGAATATCGGCCATGTCGCACATCTCATCGCCTCGATAATCATAGCAGCTTTGGGCGTATTTTTGGTCATACAAAAGCATTCAACATGTCTGCTCTCCCACGTGCCAAAAACTATTGGAACAGCCTTCCTGACGATGCTACTAATACCAGAAATCCTGCTACGTTTCGTGATAAAATAACCGCAATCCTCACCTTGTGTCTCAGTGTCTGTATTCTTGCGAAAAATCTCTTTTATTGCTGCTTAGTATGAACTAATTTGTGCACTTTATAGCCTCACTGTCAAATCATGTTCTATTTCCATGTTGCCACATTTTGAAACTTATGTAATTATTGTGTATTGTATTGCTTTATTTGTATTATACTGAGTGCCTCTTGCTAACTATTGTGTAACGTTTCTCTTCTGTCGTTGTTTTTTTTTGCGCTGTTCGCTAACTTCTATGTACTGTCCCACTGACACAATGCTCCAATGTAATGGAGCCTGTGAGTAACTTGAATAAATAAATAAATAAGCACTACTAATACCAAAAGTTATAAAATACAAAAAAATGCCGCTTATCAGCGTTATGTTGCTTGTGCTGCATATGTTTTAACTACATTACCACTTTCAGGGAGATCCCCGGAGGACTGTCGCCACTGGCCAAACCGTGGACCATGTTACGCATTTGCGTTTAAGTGGTACTACGACCACTACCACAAGAATTGCTTTCAGTTCTTATACGGCGGATGCAACGGCGGACCAAACTTGTTTGACTCGAAGGAAGAATGTCTTGAAGTCTGCTTTCGTGAGTACCATCCACACAGCCTTCGTGTGCGATCTCCAGCAATACACAGGGTAATGATATATTTGTCGATGCTAGAAGCGTGTCCCACCAGGCATCGGGTCCAGGAGCACCGCCGCAGTGCCGAAGGAGGAAGGAAACGTGGGCCGGAGACGGGGAGTAGGGGAAGTGAAGGAAAAAACTGTATTCACATATTTACATTATTTACATAGAGCGGGACTGAGAATGGCTCTCAGTGGAAGGGGAACGTCTTCGTCAACCGTAGTCGACTGGAGCTAGCAGGCTTCTCTCGGCCACACTCACGGCCGAGTTAAATATCGTTCGGTTTCCCCAGATCCCTGGCTGGGGAATAATGGTCGACGAGCACTGTCCAATCCGATGGACCGAAGGGGACCTTCTTGTTACCGCCCACGGCTGGGCAGGTGCGAGCTTGTCCACTCTGTCGCAGCTGGGTCGAAGAGAGGGGGAGATTGCTGACTCATCCAGCCCCGCGGGAAAGGAATCTCCTGAAGTCTTTCAGCAGGGGAATGAACTTGCCTCCCCGCCGATTGCCCAGAACGCGAGTCGGGGACACAGAATTCTTCAATTATCCGCCAGCGTGACCGGCGCCGCCAGGTCGCCTCCGCATTCACGGTGGTTGCTCGGACAATAGCTCCTGGGCCTCGCCTGCCTTCGTCGCCGCTGCACTCTGCTCAAGGAATTTCGCTGGGATTACTGCTGACAATGGCCTTTGACATCCCTGCTACACTAATCCGCTGAGGCTCGGAGGGGCATTCCAAGCATCCAACTTCCCATGGTCGTCGCGAGGTTGTCGACCTCGATGAATGTTCACGGTAGCTGCATGATCGGGCCCACGTGGTCCGAGTGGACACAGGTGTGACGGGAACACACAAAGAGAGTTAAGGGGGGGGGGGGGGGTAGAAACACAACAGCACGTCCGCCGCCCGAAGAGGTCTCGTAGTGGTTGCAGCCAACGCTGCTGCGCGCAGAGACCTGGAGTTGTGTCCGTTCGGCCTTTGGTCACAGCTGGGCCCAAAGGTTCTTCTTGCTTCGTTGACAGCTGTAACGAGCTCAACCAGCAAAGTCCAAACCCCAACAAGCAGAAAGCGCCAAACTGACTTCAAGAACTGCCAAGCTGTTTTCGGTCAACAAAATCTCTTTAGAGAAAATGAGCTGTAGCGTGAAATTTACGTCCTCCTCCGAAAGTTGACATGTTTGACCAAACCAGAATACACAGAGCTTGTTTAGCCAAAAGGGAGGAAAATTTTCTAAAATTTTGGGGGGGTGCCGTAGCACGGTTTATGTCACAGAAAGCCACCGCCCGTGAGAGCACGAAGGGAAGGTGGTGCTGCTGAACACACACAAAACAGAGAAAAATGATTCCCGCTAAAGCAAAAAACAAAATACAAATTTACATAGCGGAATAACGTCTGGGGAGTCAGGAAAGGGCATTACACGGGAAAGCTTCGGCTGAGGCCATCAGCGTTGCCATTACTCGCACCTTTCGGCAACGCATGTGAACCGAGTCCCGCAATGCCAAGCTCCGAAATTTCGCTCTCATTTCGCATAGGAGAGTGATATGAACAAAAGACAAAAAACAAGCATTAAACTCAATATGAGATTATGCGTCATATCCGCCCCTTGCGCGGCCGTGGTCCGACAGCTGCTTTAGCAGATGAGACATTACATAATGCTAGGAATTTCAGCTTGCATTTCTGTACAGGAGAGTTAAATGAACAAAAAAAACAAGCATTCAACTCAAGACGGGATTATTCCTCGAATCCGTCTACAAACAGCTTTGCGACTCAAGGAATTTACTGGTTCCTATTTTTCAGCCGCCCCCTGCGCGGCCGCGGTCCGATAGCTGCTCTAGCAGGTGCAAAATGACACAAGGCTAGGAACTTCCGCTTAGGACCCTTAACTGTTCTTCGTCCAAGTCTCGTGGTTCTGAAGTTTGGCTGACGCTCAGAAAGCAGAACTCGAGAAGGGAACGGACGAGTGCGAATGCCGTGCCAGCGTATCCGTCTCTCTCGGATCGGGTTCGCGCGTTGCGTTCTCTTGGCTTGTGTTCCCACGGGGCGGGTGCGAACTCTTGAGCACCGAGGTGCCAAATTGGGGCGGCTACGCGGTTCGGATTTCAGTCGAGCTTTCAACAAGAGCCGCACTTTCCCCTTAATTAACTCTTCCCGTTTGGCCACCTCCATACGCTGCCGCTCCGTGGAAACCCTCGCAGTTGGTTTGCGTGGCGCGTCACTAGCAATCGCTGAACCGTCACAGGTAAAGTCGCTGGCGTTCGCCTCATCATCAGTTTGTAAAATTGCCTGCTCTAGCTCACCACCGTGAGAATTTATCAGGCTTACTGGGTCATGTTTGCCCTCGTCACCCGCGTGCTCTGCTGGCGCTGCGAATTCTGGAGCCTTCGAACTGGTGAGGACCTGCGCAGCGTTATCTCCAAGACTAAGGCCCTTTTCTTTGGGCAGCCTATCCAAGCGATTTGGGAACATCGAGGGATGCTGCATAGGCAGGTCTTGGGAGACGGCTGCCTCGGTCAGACGCAGCTCGAGCGGGCTCTCGATCGCGACGCGGGCAGAAAGTTGGTCGTGTTGGATACCTTTCCTATCCTTATACTGGCGGTACAGCAGGCCAGAACGGAGCTGGAAAGGTATGCTCTTCCGTGACACACCCATGTCACTTTGGTGACTCAAGTTTCGTAGAGTCTGGTCTTTCTCTTGCTCAGCGGTGAACGTTTCTCTGTCCACACGAAGGAGTTCGAGAAAGCCATCTGAGTGGGGCAACACTAGATTCGTTTTCAGTTCCTCACCTAGCCCCAGCTCATCATTTGCGCCTGCTTCGGAAGACTCACTATAGCTTGCACTACTTTCGGTGCTCTTAACCCCTGTGCTAGAAGTGAGTAAGTCCTGGGCTGGCTCGTCATTAGGTAGCGCGGAGCCGTCACGGCTTAAGTCGCCGGCGTCCGTTTCATCGCCAGTCTTTACTAGAGCCGGCTCTGGCTCAGCACTGTGAGAATTTATAGGCTTCGGGCTTACAGGTTCAGGTTTGCCCTCTTCAACCACGTGCTCTGCTGGCGCTGCGACCTCACGAGCCTTCGAAATGGTAAGGACCTTCGCAGCGTTATCTCCAAAACAAAGGCCTTTTTCTTGGGGCAGCATATCCAAGCGATTTGAGAAAATCGAGGGATGCTGCTTAGGCAGGTTTTGGGAGACGGCTGCCTCGGTCAGACGCACCTCGAGCGGGCTCTCGATCGCGACGCAGGCAATTGGCAAAGACACGCAGTTTTCATTGACGATTTTAATTTCACTTCGCGCCGAAACCTCCTGATTTAATGTCGAATTCCTCTCGGCGCGCTTCGCCAGTAAATTTTGCAACTCCAAACGCATTAAAGCAAGTTGCCTTTCATCGGCTTCCTTGAGACGAAGATATTCTTTTTCTATCCTGTCAGCCTCTTCCTTAGCGGCTTCCTTGCGGTAAAGGCGTTCTTTTTCTATCCTGTCAGCCTCCTTTTTAGCGGCTTCCCTGCGGTAAAGGCGTTCTTTTTCAATCCTGTCAGCCTCCTTCTTAGCGGCTTCCTTGCGGCAAAGGCGTTCCTTTTCAATCCTGTCAGCCTCCTTCTTAGCGGCTTCCTTGCGGCAAAGGCGTTCTTTTTCAATCCTGACGGCCTCCTCCTTGCGTTCCTTTTCAACCCTGTCGGCCTCCTCCTTAGCGTTCCTGATTCCCTCCTGAATGACTTCCCAGGTCTCCAAAATTTTGTCTCCCTCCTTAGCACCACATTCCCTAATAGCCTCAATCAGCTGCGGCTTTCTGTGACTCTTCCTGGCCTCAATACCCAGCTTTTCACACAGCAACATCAACTCTGGCTTCTTTAGCCTGCTCAAATCCATGGCAACTTCCGAACGAGGACTTTCAATACAAGCTGCTACGTGAAATGCATAAGCGAGCACGTGCAGAAAAACAATCTACAGGAAGTGATAAATTTCCAGAGTTATCAAGCCTGGCAGATTCTTAAAGAAAGTCAAGCGCTCACCACTGCTGAAGCCAGGACCAAGCGTGGAAGATCCCGCCGCTGCCAACCAGTTGATATATTTTGCCGATGCTCGAAGCGTGTCCCACCAGGCATCGGATCCAGGATCACCTCCGCCATGCCGAAGGAGGAATGAAACGTGGGCCGGAGACGGGGAGTAGGGGAAGTGAAGGAAAAAACTGTATTCACATATTTACATTATTTACATAGAGCGGGACTGAGAATGGCTCTCAGTGGAAGGGGAACGTCTTCGTCAACCGTAGTCGACTGGAGCTAGCAGGCTTCTCTCGGCCACACTCACGGCCGAGTTAAATATCGTTCGGTTTCCCCAGATCCCTGGCTGGGGAATAATGGTCGACGAGCACTGTCCAATCCGATGGACCGAAGGGGACCTTCTTGTTACCGCCCACGGCTGGGCAGGTGCGAGCTTGTCCACTCTGTCGCAGCTGGGTCGAAGAGAGGGGGAGATTGCTGACTCATCCAGCCCCGCGGGAAAGGAATCTCCTGAAGTCTTTCAGCAGGGGAATGAACTTGCCTCCCCGCCGATTGCCCAGAACGCGAGTCGGGGACACAGAATTCTTCAATTATCCGCCAGCGTGACCGGCGCCGCCAGGTCGCCTCCGCATTCACGGTGGTTGCTCGGACAATAGCTCCTGGGCCTCGCCTGCCTTCGTCGCCGCTGCACTCTGCTCAAGGAATTTCGCTGGGATTACTGCTGACAATGGCCTTTGACATCCCTGCTACACTAATCCGCTGAGGCTCGGAGGGGCATTCCAAGCATCCAACTTCCCATGGTCGTCGCGAGGTTGTCGACCTCGATGAATGTTCACGGTAGCTGCATGATCGGGCCCACGTGGTCCGAGTGGACACAGGTGTGACGGGAACACACAAAGAGAGTTAAGGGGGGGGGGGGTAGAAACACAACAGTAACATTTCGCCATAGGACTGTTGCCAGCAGCTACGCTTAAGATGGGGCAAACAGTGAAGCTATGATCGATCTTTCTTTTTTATATTCGCAGCCGCATTAACAGTGTACAGCTTTTTTCCTTTTTATTTGTGAATTTGCCTCGGTTGAGACTCTTGGAGCCCCGTTCGGGCTTCGGATCTGCAGTGCAACCTTTCCTTTCTTTCTTTCCTTCTTTCTTCCTTTCTTTCTTTCCTTCTTTCTTTCTTTCTCTCTTCCTTTCTTTCTTTCTTTCTTTCTATCTTTCTTCCTTTCTTTCTTTCTTCCTTTCCTTCTTTCTATCTTTCTTTCTTTCCTTCCTTCTTTCTTTCTTTCTTTCTTTCTTTCTTTCATTCTTCCTTTCTGTCTTTCATTCTTCCTTTCTTCCTTTCTTCCTTTCTTTCGTTCTTTCTTTCTTTCTTCCTTCCTTCCTTCCTTCCTTCCTTTCTTTCTTCCTTTCTTTGTTTCTTCCTTTCTTCCTTTGTTTCTTCCTTTCTTCCTTGCTTCCTTCCTTCCTTCCTTCCTTCTGTCTTTCTTCATTTCTTTCTTTCTTTCTTCCTTTCTTCCTTTCTTCCTTTCCTTCTTTCGTTCTTTCTTTCTTTCCTCCTCTCTTTCTTTCTTTCTTTCTTTCCTTCTTTCTGTCTTTCTTTCATTCTTGCTTTCTTTTTCTTTTTCTTTCCTTCCTGCTTTATTTCTTTCTCTCTTGCTTTCTTCCCTTCTTCCTTTCTTTCTTTCTTTCTTTCTTCCTTTCTTCCATTCTTGCTTTCTTTCTTTCTATCTTTCATTCATTCTTTCTTCCATTCTTCCTCTTTTTTATTTCCCTCTTCCTTTTTTCCATTCTTACTCCTTTCCTTCCCCTCTTCTTTTCTTTCTTCCTTTCTTTCTTTATTGATTTCCATTAGAAATAATGGAGGAGGCCGAGATGAAAGGTGCTAGTGTGGAGCTTGGGAAGCCCAGGACCCCCTTTAGACCCAGCAGCTCGGAAAACATCGCATACTAAGTATACTGTAGCCCTTTTACAAACAAATTTCAAGACCAAATAACAAATTTAATATGCAAACAATGTACATGATATTTGCACACATTGCCTGTCCTAGAATAACATAGCACAAAACATAGAGAAGAGGTAATCAAGAGAAAATATATTACATTTTATGCATTCATAATTAAGTACAGAAATGTAGGAAGCCTTAAATTCTGAAGGGCTCATATTTGAGATATCAATGCGAATTTAATTTATTTCATTTAATAATGTCGGCAAATTATTTTTAAGCGCTTGTTTGCTGTATTTTGTTCAAGACCTAATAATATTCCACATTTCTATGCTTTAATGAGGATAACTCGCGTTCATGTTAAAAACATTTTTGTGATTTGCTCTAGTTTCGGGCAATTCTGTAAAGCTTGCATGGTGTTTAATTCCGTTGTTCATTTTGCGAAGCTGCGATAGAAATTTTTTAAAACTCTGCTCTGAAAAGAGCGACTCTGAAGATAACCGGCGTAGGCCTGTTTGCCTGCTGGCGTTTTAAGGAGGGGTCAGAATGTTAAAATTAATTGGTTTTACTTTTTTTTTCAGCCCACAAACGCATTCCCCGAGGCTGCTGACGTCGATATTTTGTATGATGGAAACATGGAAAAAATAAATATAATGTTCCTGACCTACGAAATCATTTACTGTGATGGTCATAAGCATTGCACATCAATGCAGATAACTGGTGATGTTCGAATTTAGAAAGGGAACTTGGCCGTAGGAGACCAACGCAAGGTGTTCAGTCCTACAAAACATGGGGTCACAGCCCTGTATTCAGAGCACTTCGCCCCAGAGAAATCAACCACCTTAGCAGAGGAGTGCTTCTGCCCTCCGAACCACTGGTTGGTATCAGGTGGCATAAAACCGCAGCTAAGCAAGGAAGCTGTTTCTTTTTCTTTGTTGCAAGACTGATGCTTGCAATACACAGTATAAACAAAACAAATTAATCACAGTGTCAGCAGTGCCGCTAAGAAACATGAAGGAGCTAAACACCGCAGCGGACACGGGCCTACACATCTACCCTCCTAAGTTATGTGTCCCCAGACGTAGGCTCTTTTATGTGTTCCTTGGCCCCCGAGGTTCAGTGTACCGCCCTGTGTCGTCTTCTTTTTCTGTCCCGTGTCCGTTGCGGTGTTTATCTCCTTCATGTCTCACCAACTGGCCTACACATCTACCCTCCTAAGCTAAGAAACAGCTTCCTGCAGAGGACTGTTCGGTTTTGGGGAAGTCCCGATTATACGCCGATCTTTCTCCCTGAACATATTTCTTAAAAATGGGTAAAACATGAATCCATCCAAAAATCCTGCTCATATACGAAGTACGCTTACTGTGTACACAGAAACACCGCACAAAAATTTGAGGAAATGTGCTAACTGCAGACGTGTGTTTCCAGTTGACCTTACTGTTCATGAAGCAGATTATATGTTATGTTCTAAAAGTACGTTTCATAGCTTAGACGACAGAAGACGGCTGACTAGACGTCCGATTCGAATATTTACACCAAGCGCTATTCAAGTTAACGACGCTATGGACCCTCATTTGACTATAAGGATTAGCTATTCACTGTCCATTCCGGATTCATTCGGTCCTCTGGTGTTGGCTCACTCTTGTTCGGTGCCGCTGACACGGCTTTCAAGCGTCCGTGGAGAGCGGCCTGATCATTGGCTAGTTGGGAGACGGACCTCATCATTGGGTACTTATCGCAGCCAATTAAGAGCTGGCGTGTGCGGGCGGTAGGGATAACATTTGCGACGCGGGCACTCGCTCTGCCTTGTGATTCCTGTGACTTGCTGCCTGGCTGTTTCGTCTGATGCTGCCATGAGGCTGACGTCACGCCAAAAGGGATGAAAACTCGATAACAAATTTTTACGTAACAAGGCGCCTGCTCGAACCTTCTCGCGCTTTTATAAAGCCAACTTAATGTAAAATCCTTGTTATTGGAGTGGGAAAATAATGAAGGTCTTGCTGCGTAGGATACTGATAATTTACTCAAGGATATATTTGATATAGATGAGCAAGAAAGTACGAATTGGTAAACAGTTTCTTGATGTTGATCTTTAAATAATGAACGAGGAAATTCGCCATTTTATGAACAACACAAAAACGAGAGAGGCACGAAATTATTTTTACCTGCAAGATATCCCACCAAGTAATCCCAATTGTAGAATTTTTCAATTAATGACAAGATATTTATGAGAATTTGAGTTAAAATATATAGAACCATGTGGCACCGCGTTATGCAAAATGAATGGCGCTCTCGTTTTCCCTTCCTCTAACGCCATCCTATATCGCCTACGTTCCAAAAAACCCAGCAGAACACACCACATATGCCCTCCTCTCGTTCACGACTCTCCTTCCTAGGCGCACCATATTTGGAATCTCCCTTGCACAACAAATAAATTTCAGTGATTCGGTCGCACGGCTCGGAGCGGCGATCGTGCCTTCAGGTGTCGATGCAACGCTGAACCTGGCAGATCAGCAAGAGCTTGGTGTCCAATTTGGTGCACATGTTGAGCTCCCATAAATTTAATGTTGATTACAACACATTCGGAGACCAGTGCCTTTTACGAGCTTGCAGCATGTCGACCCAAGTCAAGATACTGTACATCCTGAAGAAAGCAGACGCCCATCTTGCTGGTTGCGTTTTGTTCATTGCTGCACTATAGGGTACTGAAAGAGCCAAGGTACCGGCGTTGTCTTGAGTGTCGAGAGAGATACCGATACTAAACCGGCGGGGTCAACATCTGTTATGTCAGTTGGTCCGAGGCTAGCCATGTTGAAGGCACCGTGTTATGGTTAAAGGGTGCTTAAATGGCGACATGGCAGGAAAAAACAAAACCGGCCTAATTACCTAATGAGCGGTGCAACTGCGGCATGCACAAGATGGCTAGAGGCAGCACAGGTAAAAATTTCATGGTTGACAGAGAGAGAGAAAGAAATTTTAATGAGAGGAAAAGGAGCAGAGGTCGGCCGGTGGTAACATGGCCCTGGCCTGCTACTCCACACTGGGGAAAGGGAAGGGGAGGAAAGGGAAAGTGCGAATGAAGGTTGATGATGTCACAATACAATGAGTTTCATGGGTGATGTCCACACACACACACACACACACACACACACACACTGGCTGGCACTCGCACCACGGTGAGTAGACGAACGTGAAACATTGTTGAATAGCGCATTGAAGTAACTACATGCACCGAAGACTGTTGTTGCGAGGTGGTGTAGATTCGTCCCGAAAAGGATTACCAACTGAGCCTCTAATGTCATCGTAGTGAAAATTCATTTCGAGGACGCAGCGGTGGCCCTGGGCTGCAAGCAACAACTGAAGACCACAGTTTTCATCTCGGCCCTAAGTTTCACACCGCACTTCTGAAGCCAGTTTGAGCTTCGTCTACTTAATCTGTTACACGTTGGCACACATCGCACCTACGCTCTCGACCACCACTCGCAAGTTCGAAGACTTTTCTCTTGCATATCTTGCAACAGGAGTTGTAGCAGTTTGAACATCATAGGAAAAGGAGCATGGTCGCTCACAATAGGAAAGATTATTCGTTTGCTTAGTACAGGCTTGAGGCCTCACCAGCAGTTCAAATTTAAGTTACATAAATATGCGTTACAGCAGCTAACGCATGACGCTATCAAATAAAAAAAAATACAATATGCTTGCTGTCAGCTTTGCCGGCTTTTAAGCAAATGAGACTCTCGGGACAGACTACCTAAAGCCAATTTGAAGAAAAAATCACCGTCCAAACAACAACTCCACCAGCATCGTCATCAGCATACTGCGCTTCTTGCTCTGTGGTTGCTCTTCTGGGTCTATGAATCATGGTCGCCTCAATTGGACTGCTATTTAAAGCTTTGTCTCTTCGTACCCCAAGTTACATGGAGCCGCGAGTGCCATTGTAACGACAATTTTATCGGGCGGAAACGTTCTATTAGCTCTTAAAAGAAGTCCAAACAGCCTATATTATGAGCAGTGAGAAGATTTCGGCGGAAGCATCACACCATGGAGGCACAACCATGCGCTGTTTAATTTCTAAGCGGTATTCCCCTTCCTGCTAACACATCCTTGCTGAGTAGTGGTCGATCTGGTCTATGTGAAAAAAGATTTTCATCCCGATTGAATATATTCTTTGAGGGGCTTGACATCGGCACGTGTAGGGTGGCAAGCACCATTCATTGCCGCATAATTAAAGGCTCTTCTCCTAGGATAAAAAAATAAACGCTGATTTGGCGCCTACCCACGTGAATAGCTGCCATGATATGCTGCCATGATAAGCCAGGGAAACAAAAATCAAGAATGACGTGATGAACAAGACATCGTAATGCGCAATAGTTAACTCCTTAAATGTAGAACTGACATTTTATATGCCCGTTTTCCTCCTGAACATTACGAGAATTGAATCGGCTACTATTAGGGCTTCAACTACTGAGAGCATTACTACTGTCATCAGAGCAGGTAAGTATAGGGGAATGGCGGACTCGTTATGATATAGAGTAATGAACAAAATTTTTGTAATGTGGTTCGCAGAAGAAAATCCACATTTTTATAGGCATGCCAATGAAGACAACTAAATATACACAGGCATGAACGGACATATGTGCTGTGTCCGCTGGGGCAAATACCAAGTGACTGGCTATATAAGAAATGGAGAAAGACATTCCTTAGGTTGAATCCGCTTCCAGTAAAAATTTCTTCGTAACTGTGCATGGGAAATAAACCAACACTGCCGGAAACGAAGAAAAGCGCAGGTAATGTTTTAATGTCTTGTGGTGTTGCTGAATGAGAAATAACTTGCATGATCAATTTTTGATGAAAGGCATTTCATTGTAAATTATGGTGCATTGTATTTTGCGTTCAGTTATCGCTCAAGTAAAATCAACTACACTACCAATTTTTATTCAATGACATCGTAACATGTTTTTTCTTAGAGTTTCCTTCGTTTCAATAAGTGCATGGTTCATGTAAAGTGGAATAATATTAGTCTCGACCTAATTTTAGTTAAACTCTGTTTTACGTCATATGCAAGTTGCTTTGGGACGTTAAACCCTAATAAACCAACCAACCAACCAACTTTTTAGTTTTGCGGATTTTAGTGCTAATTCTGTTCTTTGAATGAACTTAATTAGTACTTCTCCTTATAACGGAGCTTACCAAACGTGGAAGATTCGAATAAAGTAATTAATAAATGCTTCTCCCAGAGTTTTGTAGCGAAATAGCTATGTACAGGATAATGACACCTTTGCAAACGGTTCTAAAAAAAGCACTCTTGTATTTTCAAGGCCAGTTTTTTCTCGCGAAAGCGTCATTTCACTTGACAAATTTTGGGTTTCGCTCAAGTTGCATGGTGCTAGCACTGTAGTCTCCGCAGCTTATCGTGAATGAAGCACAAAGTTGACGATATAATGCTGACTCTATTTTTATGACAACCCTTTGTTTTTCTTTTCTAACAAGCGAAAATGACATCCAGCAAAAAAAAACCTACCCTATACGCGCCGTCGCAAGGAGGACGACTGCTTACCGCTCACCTGCACTGATAAGGCAGCTGAACCCTTGATGTTACCGCCACACTCCTCTCGTTTACTGGGCACTCCATTTCCACCCTCTTCAGCACCTGCGAATGGCTTGAGTCCTTTAATGAAACAATCAATCGCTGCGCGGGTTTTTATTCTGCATGTTCTCTAAACGGGTCCGAACTTCACCGCGTACTGAAATCACTGCCGCGACACAGTCGATTGCCTAAAGGAATCATCATTGAAAGATGTTTTACATAACACTTTATCTATAATCGGAGCGTAAGGAACGTAAGGAGCGTATGGCTCACGTTTCTTGTATCTCCAACCAAATATTCTCCTTTTTTCCGGGAATCTAGGAAGCATTAGCAGGCAAGGTGGTTGGAAGACGATATCGACAGGGAAGTGTGATTGCCCGTACATGAGCACTAGTAGAGAAGCAACCTACGACGCGAAGGCTGCGCGCGCTCAGCTCGGCCACGAAGATGTGACGCTTCTCTACTACTACCCTATGATACTTGCGGCTGCTATGGTCGGAGCAACTCCGTCGCACGCTTTATCTAAAAGGCCGTTGTGCGCGCTCACATGTTCTTCGAGTGACCCATCAGGGAGCGTTATGGTTTGGAGCTTTGCGGAAGTGCGCAATATTAGCGCAAGTAGCTATGTCGCGTGTCCCTTGCTTCCTCCTCGACTTCTACTGTCTTCGTGGATTTCCTCTTTATCTATCTATGTCTTCTCTCACTGTTTGTCGCCGTGCGTCCCCCGTAAGGTCAAATATGTTCTGCAGCCGAGGTAGAGGTCGAGTACATTGCAATGAAAATGTTATTTTAGCAGGAATGAGTTAGTAATTCTTGTCTCTACTACGCTGAAACACTAATCAGACAAAAAAAAGTGAGTTCCGTAAAACACTCCAGCAGCTTCTCGTAGAAACATTCAGCATATACCGCAAGAAAGTCTCTTCGAATAATCTCTAAATGCTTAGGGTTCCCGGGCCCACTAAAAATCCCGTGTTTTTTACTTCCTACGAAGGGCCAAGTTTGCAGTCAGATGTAGAATACAGTACAGTATACTGTGCCCTGAGCCAGGAGGCTGCCTTTAATATTCTATTGAGGTTGCTTCTGTGGAAGCGTTATTTTATAGGCCACATATTCAACATCGAGGTTCCTCAATTATTTGAAATGAACATTACAACCTACCATGCGCTTTCGGAGCACGTGCGCCTCGATATCCACTACACTGTAGTCCCGCAACGCAACCAGCCAGACTGTTTACAAGGAAAGCTTCGCACTGTGCAAAGCAGGTGGCGCCTCTAGAACGACCTTCGCAGCAACCTTTAACAGCACTAGTGCTCAGTGCAAACAGCTGCCCTGCAGCTGGCATAAAAACGTGCCGCGAGTTTCTAACACCGCTGCTCATGTACGTAACAAGAGTGTATTTTTAAACCATTGAGCCGGGAAATAGAGGTAATGTTTCTTCTGTCAGCTGTCGGGAAAATTCACGATGCTGTTCACGTACGGCTCACTTCCTGTAATGATTAAAAAAGAACGTTAGGCTAGTTGTTGCGGGGATACTGGCTGTGACGTGTTATCTAACACGAATAAAACAGCGGTCAGAGACAGAGAAGCAGATGGGACACACGCTAGACATCAACTGAAGTTTGACAGATATGACACATTATCTTGTCGATGCGTCTTGCATGTTCAAATTTAGTTGATGTCTGTCGTTTGTCCCGTCTGCTTTGCTGTCTCTGACCGCTATTTTATGTGAAGCATACTACTTTAGCTACCACTTCAGCCCTTCACCGTGGTTATGCGCCTCCAAATCACGTGATACATGACGTCACACCACGTGACACGATGACGTCACGACAGTAGAGAAACGGGGGCCCACCTCGCGCCGTCGCTGTGGTTGTGCGCCTCCAAATCACGTGATACATGACGTCACACCACGTGACACGATGACGTCACGACAGTGGAGAAACGCGGCACACCAGGAATGGGGGTACGCGAGGCAAGATCCGAAGGGCAGACATCTCCTTGAGGAGTCCCAAAATCTCGGACTTACCTTGCATACCGACCCATGTGCGCCCACTAGAGTAGGTAGCAGTGTAAGTAGAGACACCGCGCCGGACCTCACCTTCAGTAAAAATGCAGGCAGGGTAGAATGGGCAAACACCAGAGAAAATCTGGGTAGTGACCACTTCATCGTAGCTACGAAGCTGGGAGAAGGAATCAAGCTACGGAAACTCAAACAGGCGAGAATAGTGGAGTGGGACAAATTCAGGGAGATTCCCAGAAGCCACAAAGCTAAGGAAATTGGATACATAGGAGACTGGACGAAACAGCTGTGGGAAGATGCCAGGCACGCGGAAGCAGTAGCTGAAGGGGAAGATGCACCGGAGATAATGGATAACAAGCTAATGAGCATGTGGAAGAAGAAGGAAAGGCTCGAGAAGAGACTCAAGTCTCGAAAATGGAACAGAAATTTAAGGCGTTCGTTAGCCAGACACACCAAGGAAATGGAAACGTATGCTATTAAACTAAACGAGCAAAATTGGTACGCCAGGTGCGACGAAATGGAAAGGGGCATGAGCCTAGCAAAGACGTGGAATATATTGCGGCTTCTCCTCGACCCGGGAAAATCTAAACAGGCAGCAAGCGCTAACCAAGTGAAAGCGAGACACGCTTTCCAGGGGACGGACAAACACCTGATGGACAGGCTCAGGGACATTTACACAGGGGACGCGACAGAAGTACGACAGGCAGAATATGGAGGAGCGGAAAATGAAGATCTAGACGCGGACATTAGGGTGGCGGAGATCACAGCAGCTATCGCTGAGCTAAAAATTCGCTCGGCCCCTGGCCCGGATAAAATATCCAATGTCATGCTCAGGAATCTAGACAACGACTCGATAGATGCAATTGCGCGGTACATGAACAAAGTATGGACGGAAGGTAAATTGCCAGAGGAATGGAAGCAGGCAGAGGTTGTTCTCATCCCCAAGCCGGGAAAAGAACCAAAATTGGAAAACCTAAGACCGATCTCGCTGACGTCTTCCGTGGGGAAACTCATGGAGCACGTAGTGCAAACGAGTTTAACTAGATACATGGAAGATGGAAACCTATGGCCGCACGAGATGGTGGGCTTTAGACCTAAGCTCAGCACGCAGGATGTAATGCTCAGACTTAAACATGACATTGTAGACAAGAAAGGATTAGATGCCAAGGTGATCCTAGGTCTTGACCTCATGAAGGCCTTCGACAACGTCCGACACGAGGCGGTGCTCAGAGGTCTGGAGGAGGTAAACGTGGGCAAGAGAACATACGAGTGCATCAAGGACTTTCTCCAAGGGAGGAAGGCGGTGATTAAATTCCACGACGCAGAGTCCCCCGCCATAAGGCTGGGCAGCAAAGGTACCCCGCAAGGCGCCGTACTGTCCCCCTTCTTATTCAACATAGCGATGAGAGGTCTCCCGGCCATGCTGAACAAGATCCCTGATCTAAAATTCAGCATGTACGCGGACGACATAAACATTTGGATGAATAACGGAAGCGACGCGGAAATTGAGTGGAGTCTTCAAAGGGCAGCAGACGTAGTGGTGAAGTACGCGGCCGAAAGAGGCCTGGCGTGCTCACCGCAGAAGTCGGAGCTCTTCGTGTACAATAGCGACAGCAGGAACAAGAGAGACGTAGAAATTAAAGTGGTGGTGGGAGGCCTGGAGGTGCCCAGGGTCGAGGAAATGAGGATCCTAGGCATGTTTATCAACAAGAAAGGCAACAACACCAATACCATAAAGAAATTAGCCACACATGCAGACCAAGTGGTAGGCATATTCAGGAGGGTAGCGGTAAAAGGCAGAGGACTAAAAGAAAGGAATCTCCTGAGAATGTCGCAGGCGTACGTAATAAGTCGGATCTGCTACGCGACGCCGTTCCTAAACATGAACAAGGCAGAAATAGAGAAGGTAGACAGACTATTGAGGAAATGCGCCAAGTGAGCTCTGGGACTTCCGATATCTACGTCGACGGAGCGGCTTGAAAAAATGGGGGTACACAACAGATGGGTTGAGCTGGCAGAGTGGGTGAGAATATCCCAATTAGAACGGCTCGACCAGTCTGAAACGGGCAGGACAATACTCGAATGGGTAGGAATCCGGCCAGAAAGTAGCACGCACAAGATGGTAAACATCCCGGCAGGAATCAGGGCCAAGATATGCGTCCCACCTATGCCGCGGAACATGCACCCCGTGTATAACAAGGAAAGGCGAGAACATAGGGCTGAGGCCTACGAGAGGAAGATGAAGGAGCGACCGACAGACTAGGTGGCGTACGTAGACGCGGCGTGCGGACAGCACGGGGCGGTTGTATCCGCTGTGGTCGACGGGGCAGGAGTACCAACGGTAGCGGCTTCGAGCCGCACGAGAGATGCCAATGCGGCGGAAGAGTTGGCGATAGCGCTCGCTTGCGTCGTTACCAAGGCCACGATGATTTTAAGTGACAGCAAAACTGCAGTAAGAAACTTCGCTAAAGGAAGAATCTCGGAAGAGGCCAAACACGTCCTCGAGGCGAGGCCGATAGAACGTAACATAGAGATAATATGGATCCCAGCGCATGAGTCTATTGCAGGAAATGAGGCTGCACACGAGCTTGCCCGAGCTCTCTATCACCGGGCGGCCGCAGAGCAGCCCTCCCGCATAGACATGAAAGATAGCCTAATTTCATACCACGAGATCACGGAACATTATAAGCTGAGCAGGAGGGTCTATCCGCCGCCCGACCGTTCCCTCGCAAAAGAGGAGGCAATTGCGTGGAGAAGATTGCAAGGGGGGAATCATATAAGCCCCTTCTGGGTATACATAACAATCTCCAAAGAGGAGAAAGACCAATATTGTATAACGTGCGGGGAGAGGGGCACTCTCGACCATGTCATATGGGAATGTGCTGGAAGCCCGGGCGCCGAGCAAAATATAGAAGATAGAGAAGCCTGGGAGACCTTGCTGCGGAGCGAGGACCCCGCTAAGCAGCAACAAGCCATCCGCCTGGCGGCTGAGGCCGTGAAGAGACAATGTGTCTTCACCAGACCTTAGTTTGCGAGGAACCTAAGTAGGGCTCCCTGAGGCCTGCGTGCCGGGGGGTCCAAAAAGGAGTCTCATTTCGGTGGAAATAAACGTTTTGATAATGATGATGACGCGGGCCCACCTCGCGCCGTCGCTGTGGTTGTGCGCCTCCAAATCACGTGATACATGACGTCACACCACGTGACACGATGACGTCACGAGAGTGGAGAAACGGGGGCCCACCTCGCGCAGTCGCTGTGGTTGTGCGCCTCCAAATCACGTGATACATGACGTCACACCACGTGATACGATGACGTCACGACAG
The DNA here is from genome assembly GCF_055824585.1 of Amblyomma mixtum. NCBI lineage: Eukaryota > Metazoa > Arthropoda > Arachnida > Ixodida > Ixodidae > Amblyomma > Amblyomma mixtum. Next base: position 30,164,966 of record NC_143020.1, on the reverse strand, counting down.
TGGAGAAACGGGGGCCCACCTAGCGCCGTCGCTGTGGTTGTGCGCCTCCAAATTACGCGACACGATGATGCTTCGCATTCTCCAGGCTTAACCAAGTTAAGCCTCAGCCAATTTTTTTTCGCGGTAGATAACGTGTCGCAGCCAGCGACTTCCTGTAAGAGGCCGCCATTTTGCTGAGAGCTGTATCGCAAGTTCATGCTCGTTTTTGTGAGGATATAACACCAATGAGCTGCTGCAGAGGAAAAAGAAAGGACTAAAAACATTAGCATCCTCAAGCGCCTGCTAATTTCGTCGTCGAATTACAGTAATGCAAGAACAAGCTGATGATATTCATACTGCTATTATCACAGTGCGTTAAAAGACACTAGTTCAGGCAATTAATGCGAACACCTTAAAAATGAAGTTATAAGGCCGATAACTGAGGTCACTGTGTGCATGTCTCCAACAATGCTCACTTACTACGACAGTTACCCTGCACACAAAACATTCAATGGTTTTATAACGACGCATATATGCATGGTACCGCGGCGAAAATTCTCATCAGAAGATTTTGTATGCTTCAGCTGACTGCAACTGGATACACCTGCGGGTCCTAAACTTAGGTGCAGTTTTCAGCCTTTCTTTTGCAATATCATGACACAATTGGCCTAGGCGCATGCACCCGCATTTGAACAACGTGCATATCGCTCCTTTGGAAGCCGAAATGTTAGCGGAAGATAAAAATCGGAGGAGGCACTTTAGATTCGCCGTTTCGTTATAATGCGATAGCGTAATCTGTGGATTCCCATATATGAAGAAGGTCATTCTCTATTTCACATTCATAGATCCCTGGGAGTCCTCATAGCCCTCCTGGCGCACTGGAGCAGCGGTTGAGCGGTGCGCCACTGCCCTGCGATGGCAGGTGCTCTCATCGGTGGGCATTGTGGGACCTAGGCTGCTCTTCCCGACCGACGAATTATTAATTTCACTGCCACAAGCCATAGAGGGCAGTTTGCTCAATGTCCGGGAGGAGATTTTCATGAAGCCGCAAGGTCACGTGGCCAAGGTGGTCCACCTGCCTCCCAGGTTTCTCTCTCGGCACCACCTACCAGAGTGATGCTGGTGATTGCTCGCTCGCTACGCAATCATCACTTTAACGCTAACGCGTTGATAATATCTGGTAAATAAGATCCGTCACTGACTGGACGCAACCAGTATTTTGTAGCGGAGAAGCTGTTTGCCTCATTTGTAATACGTCAACACAGATTGGCATTCTCTTGGGTAACAAATTAGCTGAACATAAAACGTTCTTATCGTGCGCTAGTGAGGCAGCAACATGCCTAGCAAAAATTTGGACAATATTGCATATTTACGGAATAATTGTTGGAGTTCCGTTGTAATGGCCCGAAAGAACACTGGCACACCAACGACTTGTCCTGCTTGTGACTCTGTGTCTGTTTCGAGATGTTCAATCATGTCCACCGATACATCAATGTAGTATCGTTAAATTGGGGAGAAAAAATACTTTATCTACACCTGTAGATATCACCCCCAGCCGTTTCAGTGTGCGCGGGATGCCGCCAGGTCACTAGCGACTGATCTAGGCGTTCTTTTGTTGCTAGGAGAGCATATTTCAACAAGTGCGAAAGTTTTAAGAGTACATAATGACGAGTTTGTGGCATTTAATATTTACTTGGCAACATCTCTTATTATGATAGATTTTTATTTGGTTGCTGTAGAGAGGACTCTGCTAAATTCTGCCATTCTTGCGCTGTTCGCTGATGTAGTTAGAACATCGCACGTCAACTTGTGGCAAAAGCAACAGAAGCACGTTCAGCTCTTTTCATTGCATGATGCGTGATAGGTTGTTCTATGAAGCTGTGCGTGATCGCATGCTTGTTTCCAAGGCGGCAGCTGCGGTTGGGCATTAGCTGCGTCGCAGCTTGATCGGCCCTCGTTTCCGCCATTGCATGCAAAGGCTGGTTGAGAAGGCACACCATAGAGCACGTGGAAACAAGTGCGATCATATCTATAGCCGCGTCCACCGTGCTTAGTTTGCAGACGAATGGTATCCTTCGACCTGAACCGCTGCGTCTTTGCAACACCTGCGTTGCCTGGCACATATTGAGGACAGTCCATCGAAGTTGCGTCAATCCACGGTACCGCACATCTGCTGGACCGTGATGATGTGCTTCGCTTCTCCTAACTATCGTCCGAAAGTAAGACATCGCCGGCAAGTGCAGAGTACCACAGACTGGTGGCTGTTGAATGGTAAGCGCAAAAAACGACAGAAACGGTTTCTGCTTGCCACAAGCCACGTGCACAATGCAAAGTGCCGAAGCACTTCGCGGACAACACCGTACTTGACGGTTCGAGCGAAATGCCAAGTTCGAAGCACCAGCATTTCTTCTGATTGGAGATTACGAAAAACGCTACAAACTTTTGAGTCCCTTACTCAGCACCTACCCTCTATGCCGCTCCATGAAAAAGGCGCCCGTCAGATGTGGGATGTCCGTGCACGTTACCGATCCCCAGGTAGACAGAATTTTTCCGGAGTCCTCCAGTACGACACCTCAGCCTCTCTTCTTTCACTCTCTTTTCCTCACTGCCCTGCAGGCGCCGTTGAGGCTCACTTCGGGAAGTGAGGCAGATACTACGCCTTCGAATTCCTCAAATTGATCATTTTTTTCTGAAACCCGGAAATCGTCCGATTGCTGTGCGACGTCAGTGCACGCTAAAGCCTTTCACCAGGCCCTCTTTCTCTCTCCCTTCTTTCACCGGCAACAATTCTTTCCATGAGACGGTGTAGCTGTCCAACGAGTAGCGATGATTTCAATGCGTCTCTACTCGTATTAAAATGTTTCATCTCGCGAATAGCAAGAGCAGCGCCACCTCGTTTGTTTGCAGAGAGGCAGGAGGGTTATAATTATTCCAAACATGGCCAGGCGGCACTCCAGAGGCGAGTGGTGAGTTTCCTCTTTATGGAATTTCATACAACAAGCTCAGACCAGGCTGAACCTTTTGCTTTTAACCAGAAAATGGTCGCAGAAAGTGATGTTTTCTTTACGCAACGGAAAGCTTTTGTTTCAGTGTACAACGCCGTTTAGCGTGCAGATTCAAGAGGTCAGCTGAGCTTTACTTCATCTTCTAATGTAACAGAACAGCACAGAAGATTCAGTTAGAGCAAGGAAAAAAATCACAGTGCAGAAAAAATTCATTCATAGATAAAGGAAACACCCTAGATGATTGCCAAGGCACTTCAGCGTCGACTTGAAATGGTGCATTTCAAAATGTCTTAACAATGCTAACTGCCGCCAGCAATGGGAGGGTAATGCAACAAGAAAGTGATAGGCGAAACCTAGCCGAAATGAATAACAATAAATTGGCTTGGGCATGGCATGTTAATCGAAGGCAAGATAACCGATGGCAGTGAAAGGGTAACGCACTGGATTCAACCTTAAGCAAGCGTATCAAGGGGCTGCAAGAAGTTTGGTGGGCTGATGCATTAAGGAACTTTGTGGGAATATTGTCACAGCACCTGACACAGGAGAGGGTTAAATGCACAGATATGAGAGAGGTCTTAGTCCCGCAGTGGGCGCAGCCACGATGACAGTAATGGTGATGATGAAGAGCATAAAAAAGCTAAAAACTAGGAAGGTACTGCAGCATTGAAATCAAGAGCAGCATAGGCAAAATCACCTCTCAGAATTGATGTAAGGGCAACAGATTGCTTGTTTACATAAAGCTATAATAGAGCAATCTCTTAAAACAGGCTGCTCTTGGAGGCCTTCAGAAATCGGATGAGGCCGCTTCGCTTATCGCAGCACATTTCGAAGGACAAACCAGCAATGGCTATCGCCGTTATTATGATGCAGCATTAACTACATCTGAGACAACATCCGTCATCAAATTTCAGTAGGAAGCGGAAAGCACCACGAGCAACTGGAAGCACCATAAGGAGAGGAGTGCCAACCACCCAGGGCTAAACGCATGCCGCTTTTCCCTCTGGGTTTTTTGCCTTACCGCTGCCAGTTCAAAATCAAGCTCAACTAACGTGCTCCAATCTGCATTCTAACGATATAACTGATATGCGGTGTTTTAATATCGGTTTCAACCTGCCTTCCCTAAACGCGCACTGCCTTCGATCGCTTCAAAACATAAATGCACAACCCCCTACCCCTTAAGCGAAGCAGTCCGTCGTCGGGTCAGCCAGCCTTTGTGGGGTCCTAGCGGTATGGCCAAGATTACTAATGCTCTTACTCGATAAGAATTAGGCCATTGCTATTGCTAAGGAAACACTTGTCTCTGCGGGCGGTTACAATCTATGTTATGCGATCCTACTTGTAGGGCTTCCGTAGGAAACAGGAAATTTTAACAGCGATTTCCGGTTCTTCGAGAATAGTGGAAGCTGCTCTAGGACTCCACAGCACAACTCTAACGACCTCCAGACTTCCGCCAGGGCGTGTAAGTCCACTGGATTGCAAAAATTGCAATAAAAATAAGCGCGAAGCGCCTTTGACACGCCGGAACCCACTAGCATGCTCCAGAAACATCCTTCTTACACCCACGGGAAACCTAGGCCGCGCTGCTGTCGATCTGATAAAATTGAGCTTGGGTTCCGTCTAGGCAACCGATAGAAATGTTGTGCAGAAAGCAATCTTTAGCGACCCCAACCTTCACGAGTGGAAAAAGAAACGCCGCATTATAATGCCCCGGATGACTTTCGATGGCCTTTGTTTTCTTAACGCGATGAGACATCGGAGAGCACAACGGATTTTGCCTTTTAATGCAAGCAAAATGCTGCTGCCGAGAACGGGATAACACCCCGTGACCTGGAGCTCCGGAGCCAAAGGCCATGGACAATGAGCTGCCGCGGCGGGCACCAGATTACTACGGCTACGTCGCTAAGCTGCAGCCATTTTCAACGACGTACCTACTTATGACATTGTCGTACATATCGCGCGAAAGAACATCTACCGGCGGAGCCTTAAACACAATGTAAAGTGCCGAAGCCACGGAGCGCGGAAGGCAGAACAATGCCACCATGCTTAGGAGAAAGAAGAGAGTGCGAGCCGGACACCCCTATAGCAGAGAAAGCGTTTAAGCAATACAGAGGCCAGCGAGCACACGCCAGTGCTTTAGGAAATGATATGAGAATGGCATTCAAGGAAAAGAGAGAAGCACGGCAGATGGCAGCAGCGGTATCGTGTCAGGGAAGAAACCTGTCTCTACAAGCAGAATAAGAATAAGCAATAGAGAAATAGTTTTCTTTTCGCCATCCACCCTACCATGTTCTGACTGCGGTTTTTTTGGTCTTCTTGTGAAACTTATTCGGTTTTACTCCTATTTTTCATCGTAATTTTGTGTTTATTCACAGCCCTGGAATTCAATGCGAAGCCACTGTCGCCAGTGCGCACGCTAACCTGGTCACAGAGTCAAAACTACATCACTAAAAGGGTGATCAGGACAGACAGCGCTGACTGTCAACTCAGCAATTTATTCAAGAAAATGGCTAATATGTGCAGAAAACAAAGCATTATACCGCACGAAAAAGAGACCATGTGACTCAAAGCCGCTGCGGTGGCTCGGTATTTATGGCACTCGGCTGCGGACCCGAAAGACGCGGGGTCGATCCCGGTCGCCGCGCTCGAATTTCGATGGAGGCGAAGTTCTGGAGACCTGTATGCTGTGCGATGTGAGTGCAGATTAGACAACCCCAGGTGGTCGATATTTCCGCAGCCCTTCACTACGGCGTCCCTGATATAGCATGAGTCGTCTTGGGATGTTTAACCCCCATAAACCAAACCATGTGACTCAAAAGAGGTAGATTTACAATCTATAGGACACATATCCGATTTGTTTCGTGGTGGTGGAGCATGGTGTTTCGCAACATGATAACCTTCTATGGTGACTCTTGTTAGGTGGAATTTGCCCTTAGCAAAATTTCGCAGGCTCTCAGCGGACATTTTCCTTCGTTGCAGGCTCGACAGAGCGCCACCAAGTTCCCAGATACGGGTGTACTATCTCCCTTGTTTTTCTGTTCTTGTAAACGTACATTCAAGAACCTACCCTTCTGGCGGACATAAAAGCTGCCACATGTGAGGGGCAAAGAATAGATTACCTGTTTATGAATATGGGACAAAAGCCTTTCGATGATTGGTGTGGCAAGCCTTTTTATGAACCTCTGGTAGTCTTGGCGACTTGACAACCCCGGTCATTCTGATGAGTTTAATTAGGAGCAGAAAATAATACTGACTCTTCGCTGATTACCCATTTTCTTTAGTTGATGCGAAAGGCAGGGGAGATACGGAACCAACATTGTCGTACTTTCGTCCGAGCGTTCGGTAAGAGGTTGTCATCGCCTAAGCTTTTAGTTGTCTTTTTCGTTTTTGTATTTCCGCTTCCGAAATGAAGAGATGGTGAGAGAACCCAGCTGTCGCTAGCCTTGCTGTTTGATACTGAAAGCATGCTTCTACGCAGATCACGAAAGAACAACCAACTCTCCCGTACTTCCCCTAACGCTAGGCGTGCCCCTTTTTCCAAGGTGAACAACGATAAAAGAATAAATGCTCATATTCTACTATCAATGCGCACATGGGTTTTCACGGGCCTTGCATCGGCTACGCTTTTAGTAGGCACATGACGCATGCCTACAATCAACATCTGGCGCTCTAGTTATCACATTGAGGTGAGAACTTCTAATAAGACCTCGAAACTTGAATCCAAACGACATCATTGTTCATGGAACCACAATAACCATCCTGGGGCCATATTCTGCAAGCTGTCTATTTTTTCATGGGTCACTCAGATATACTCGCCGCTTTCAAGGGTCCTTGGCAGATGACTTAGCCATTGGTTGGTTGGCCCCTGGACGTCACCATTGGCTGCGCTATGCAACCAAAGATGAGGTCCGGTCACCAACCAACCAATCACCGAGTCGTTTTACACAGAAATTTGAGATCCGGGGGGCAAATCTCAGTGACCAATGACATTGGACCAAATGGGCGCGAAATGAAGAACGGAAGATGGAAGTCTTATAGAACTGTGCCTTTGTTTGTTGTGAATGAATTTGAAAGGGAGAATTTTGTGGGTGAACGTGTATTTGCGTTCATTAGGCATTAGCTTCGTATGGCAAACTATAATGTCTCTGGCTATCGATTGATCACCAATAATTCGCCCTTTTACCCAGAGAGCGGTTGATGGGACACATTCTGGAAATGAAAATGCGCGACAGAGCCTTCATTTCTCTGACAGCGTGTAACATCGCGGACAACGCGTAGCACTTCTGGCGACGCCTAAGCACGTTGCCAATAGCATTGACATGTCCACCCTCTGCATTTGTCTCGAGGAACCTCATCCGTGTTTGAATGGTATCGCACTGGCCTGCGAACAAGTGACCGCCACAGCACGTATCCGGCCCCTCGCGTTTCACATGACCTTTGCCGACATTATGGGGGGAACGCGGTTTCAAGACGCCGTGAAATACAAACCACGCGGCTAGTAGATGACAGCTCCTAAATGTGGAGGGCGTTGATTACTAGGTGGAAGCGTTCTGGCCGCTGTCTGCAAATGTACTCCCCCAAAACTTCCGCATGTTTATGCACGCACATTTATACAAAAAAAAAATGATGTTTGGCAATTTTGTTTTAGGTAAAAAGTGGTGGAAATCATATCGGAGCACTTTTTGGGCCGTGGCTTTTGGCAATTTCGTATTGGGAGGAAAGTGGAGGCAATTATTTCGGAACACTCTTTGGACCAAGTTTTGTTGCGGTACACTATCGGTTTGGCCCGTGAAACCATATTACTTGGCTCTTGTGCCGCATTAGTGGACGCATATTAGGCGTCGTTGAGTCTTTATGGGAGGCAGGGTCTGCGAATTTTTTAAATGACTTATGTCAGCGGGCTATGAATCACAGTCTTCCCGGCCCAGCAGTTGGTGGCAAGTTACAGACACTTCTTACTTCGCATGCTTGAGGCTCAAGACGCGAACAGGGCTAAAACAGCGCAATAAACGTCGCACAAGAAGGAAGGTAAACGCAGCACAAGTGCTGACTTAAAACTTATCCTACATACACGAGGACTTGTCTGTCGTTTTCTGCGTAGTTTTAACATCATGATCCCATACTAACAATCTAAACTCTACCTTTAATTGAAAGCGCAAGACTTTGCTCAATGTACATATATAGATACTGCATTCCATGTCTCTTTGCTGCTAAACAGCTAGGCTTTATAAACGGCGTATTCAGTACGCGGGCTTTTTTTTTCACTTACTTTAGTGAACAGCACAAGCGGTCACATGGTCATCGAATATTCACGTTTCATTTTTGGATCAAATCTTGTTTTCTCCGCAAAACACGGTTAAACTTAAGCACACTTGGTGAAGCTAAATGATCGTACACCATGATCCGGGTTGGCCAGGTGGCTTTGTGATTCTCCGGCCTGTAAAAAAAAGAGAAATGCCGTAGTTTTTTTTTCTTTAGCAACCGACAAGAGAGCTACGTGTCTCTCCGTCCACACATTCTGTGAAACTGTTTATCCCGCATATTATCTGGAGGCATTGCATTCGAAAGCAACACTGAAAGCCGCATGGCCAAAAGCTTCCACAGTTCTTATGTATTTTCAGTTATCAAGCTCAGTGGTGGTCTGTACTGGCAAGCAAATAGACCTTGAGTGATCGACTGGATATATTTGAACAAAACCTCTGCCGCAAACACGCAACAATTGTTTTATTTGATTTTAAAGTGGGCTATGTTCAGTATTCACAATTTTGCTGCCCGCTCTACGTGCATGTGTTCTGCTGAACGCAGTATGCTTTCTAGGAAAAGGTCAGTATACGTGGACGCTTAGACAATGTTGTTGCAGCGCATGTGCGCATCTCTTTTACAATGGACAATGAACACCTTCAGAGAATATTGTATCGGTGAGGCGCCCGCAAAAACACGTCTCAGTGGAAAACACAAACCTGTGTCACATATGTTTGGAATCTCCACTAAGGTTTGCGCAAATTTTTATTTGTACGGCTCTATGCAGTAGCGAGTCTGCCAGGACATTTCATTTAAAATAAAGAAGACCTTAAAACCAGCAAACGCGTCCACGTATTCATGTCTTGAAGTGTGGTGACTTGGAGAGAGGAAAAATGAACCGACTGCGTGGACCAATAGCATTGTTGTTTGTACTCCTGTTCGTATATCCGTATGGAGAAGGTAAGCATCAGAACTGCTCTCTAAACTAGGCCAATCGGAGGCGGATGGAAAGTGCTCATTTTTTCAATTCAGATGAAGTACGAACTGGAGAAAGGCCATCATTGCTTTGCGTTTAGTAACAACGTACCGAACGTATTTCATTTATTTGTTACAAGAGAGGGCAAATTATAGCATCGATTAATCACCACACTTTGTCCAAGAAAGATGTTGCAGAGAACAAGAGCGTGATTAAGATGTTTCTATAGAATGCACTAAGAAAGAAGAAAGCTTTATTATTCACGGAACAATAAGCGGTGCGCAGTTATGTGGCACGCCGGATTACTTCCATTTTACCCTTCCGTTGCTGCGACTCCAAACGCGTGTGTAGGGATAGCATAGAGGTGCGGAAAGAGAGAGTCCTTCCAAATGCTCGTCTCACGAACTTAGTTCCATTGATACACGCAGTTATCTTTCAACATTTTGTTATCCGTGGAACTATGAAGCGAAAGAACAAAACTCTACACCGATACCTAATTACCTTATGAGGTGGCGATGTTATAGCAGTGCATACTATCAATATCCTTACGCACTGTTGATATCTTTACCAGAATTCACATCCTGAAGAAAAGCGACGTCACTTCCGGTCTCATGACGCCACTTTCCTCCAGCCAATGAGAAATATGCGCTTCCGTTATATCACCTCCAATTGCATGACGTCACTTCTCTTCATCCAATGAGAATTATGCTGCCTGGCGACATCACTTTCCTTCAGATAATGGGTAAATTACAGGACCGAGGATGATTTTTTTTGTATGACGAGGCTTTACTGTTCTCGCTATAAAAAAAAATGAGCTGATATACGCAATACACTGGGTGTCTCGGTGCACAAACGCATTCCCATTAATTTCTCTTGGAGTCCTCCGTATTCCACCGAGACAATCTCCAGAATGTTCCGTTTTCAGAGATGTTAACAGCGGTTTGGTCGGCCTTGGTGATGCAGCCGTGACCAGTCCCGTGGCCACTCCCTCCACTTGCCTCGCGCTATCATTTTCGTATTCGGGTCGGGCGAGGGCTAATTCTTCATCACGACAGTACGCGTCGCACTTCCGCGCGATCACGCTGCCGCCATGGGCACACTGGTTATGCCTCGCGCTTCGTGCAGCACTCGCCTTCATCGCGTGGGATGCGCCGTCGTAAGGCGCTAGCACATGCTTGAAAACACCTCTCGGACGCTCAGGTCACGCCTCTGTAATAGTTATCAGATATTACGAGGAGATATTACGAGTTATCAGAGGTGCGGTAGCATCCATGCAGCAAGTTGGCACTGCCGTGGAATAAGAGAATAATGAAAAGATGAAATAGACGATTACACTGAGGAACGCGTAATTATTGCGAGGCATTTAAATCTTGCAGGATGATTACGATAGTAGGTAAAGTTGATCGCATGCGGACCACCAGCGCAGAAGCGCCAAGCTGACTCGGAACGACGCTTGAATACTTATTTCCAAAAAAAAAAAAATTCTCTCTCATTCCAAGAAGTAATGTTTACCGAATACCACAATTTCCTTGCGATTGATAGCGAACTTCCCGATGCACGGAGAACGCCGTCAGCGGGAAAAGCGCAGTCGTCCGACAACCCTGGGCGACGGGGTGACTAGCAACCTTGGAGAGGAAGAGGAAGAAGCAGACGCAGAACGGGCGCTGGATCGTACACACCCATGTCATCATCATCAGCCTGACTACACCCACTGCAGGGCAAAGGCCTCTCCCATGTCTCTCCAATTAACCCTGTCCTTTGTCAGTTGCCGCCACTGTATCCCTGCAAACTTCTTAATCTCATCCGCCCACCTAACTTTCTGCCGTCCCCTGCTACGTTTGCTTTCTCTTGGAATCCACTCCGTTACCCTTAAGGACCAGCGGTTATCTTGCCTTCGCATTACATGCCCTGCCCAAGCCCATTTCTTCCTCTTGATTTCAACTAAGATGTCATTAACCCGCGTTTGTTCCCTCACCCACTCCGCCCTCTTCCGATCTCTTAACACACCCATGTAATCACTCTTAATTTAAGCTGATTAGTAAACACTTATTCGAAAAAGTAAAATGCATTCTGCCGTTAATTCGCGCCGCAAAATGAGAAAAGCCTATACGATTTTTAAAATTCGTTTTATTATTCGAGCGAACGTTAGTCTAAAAGCATGGATAACCTGTTCGGCCTAGGCGGACATGTCTGCAGAGTACGCTGTACGTAGTTGTGTATGAACAGCAAGTTTTTAAACATATTGGTAAGTGGTTTGTTATCCAAGTAACTTCGGCATTGCGGTCGTCAAAGTGTTGCCAAGAAGTGAGGCGCCAAAGTTTTTTAAAAATACACTTGCGCAATGAACTTCTACTCTAAGTGAGAAGCTCCTAATGATTCCGCTGTGGTCATGAATGTCAGAGCACGAACTATTCAAAGGACCAAGTTTCTACCTCATGCTAGCGCTAATCGGGTTACTCGGACCATATGGCCGGTGACCATAAATTTGCAGCGCACTGACTATTCCACGGTGCATGATCACATGATTACAAGGTAACAGGTAACACTATAGTTTACGAGGAATCCATACTGCGGAGCTCGAGAGTATGTCGGAGCCATTTACATCCAGGAATTTCTCACATTGATCTATTGCCGTGAAAGGTGGAATAGAGATCGATGACTACAGGCTTCTGATTAGTTTTATGGACGTCCGGAGCGGTAGATTAATGTGTCGGTACTGAGAGCTCTGTTGTTGGTCCAGCAAGCCGTATTTGACCGTATATAAGATGAAAAACGTCACGGAACATGCACTGAAAACGTGTGTTAGGAGACTTTACGAGGTAAGGCGATAGCGTGAACTGATTAGCGGAATCTGCCTTGTCGTCGCGCAGGAACACCAGAATATTTCGTCACGACTGCTCGCAATGCTACACCCGCTAGCCCAGTGCAAAACCGAGTGCCAGCCCAGTGCAAAGCAATGGGACAAGGAGACGACGCATTATCGATTCGGCTATCTGATCTCAAAATTTGTGTAGCATATCCGGCGAGCTGTACTAATTTTGCCTGCCAGGGATACTGAAGTTGTAGCTCGACTCAGCGGCGGCAGATTGTCTCTTTAGGGCTATACAGTTGCTCCGTCTCCACGAACCTCTGAAATTATCCCCGAGGCGCTTCTTTTGCTCGATCCTTCGCTCAGAAGGAAGAAACGAAGTGACCAATGTCGTCAACGATGCTTTCAAACACTGAGCATAATGTCTGCACAATGCCGATTGTAACGCTACCTTGTCAATAACACACCACGTAATGTTTTCGAGCCTGTGATCTCCAATCTTTAGGCGCCCTGAAAAAGGCAGCCAGTTTGCCGAATTAAAACCCGAAGTTTTAGGGTGACATCTGGGGCACCAAACACACAACCTGTGCCTTGTAAACTACTCGTTCTATGCATGGAAGTAGCAGTAATTATGCTGAACACGGGTCTCAGCACTACTAATAGCTGGGCTTTAGTGGCACAGGAGTGACATAATGGTTCATTGTTAATGAGTGCTTAGCGTCCAAAAGTGACCAAGGCTACGAGGAACGCCATAGTTAAAGGCTCCAGAAATTTCGACCATCTGGAGTTTTTTGACCTGCACTCTCATTGCCCAGTACACGGGCCTCTCTAGAATTTCGCCTCAACGAAAATTTGACCGCCGTGGTCGGGATCGAACCGGCGTCTTTTGAGTCAGCAGCCGAGCGCAATATCTACTGAGCCACCACGGTGGACCAGCAATAACTTTTTCATGATTCGCCTATTGCAAGGTAATAGGCTGGAGAAGAAAAGTACGGAGTGACCAATTACATTATGTGTTGGAAATGTAATACCATTAGAAGCTTTGGCTTTGGTTCCCGGCGGTGACGTTAATTCCGGATTGGTAATGTCACTTCTGCTTTGATGGTGTCACTTTCCTTGAGCCGATGGGTGACGATGCATTTTGCCCTATGAGTCTCTTAATACTTCCCAGCGTGTACGGTGAGTTGTGGAATAAGCGTCACTGCCGTTCAACTGCATGTGATTAACTTTCGTATGGTGAACAAAGACGACACGCACGGAATGGCAACTGCAATTTAACACCCTTTCATATACTTCATGGTAGACGAGCCACCAGCCTGTTAATTCAAGGTCAAAAGTAATTACCCTCCATCTAAGCCTACTACATACACTTCCGCTACTTCTTGTGTGGAACATCCTGTATGGCGCATGGGCATCTAATCTTCATTTACCAGTTCAGAGCCTTGAGCGCAGGCTGTGATTGCGGTAAAACAGAACTATAGCACAAGACGTGGCATAGAGCGTTTCAGCGGTGACAATGTCGCGTGGGGGCCACACACGGCTCGCGGATGTAGCGCTGCGCTATCTGGAAAGAAATTTTCATATACACGGAACGCACTTCCAGCTTTACAGTGGCGGCACCGACGGAATGCTCGGTGCTGGACATGACAGTGTCTTTGGCTTAACTAAAAATTTAAATCCATGACAGGCACCCAGACACGAAACGGCGCTTGCCTCCAGCCACCTACTACGGGTAATTGCACCAAGGTCGAAAAAAAGTGGAGCTACTACCGAGACAAATCACTGCAAAGAAGGAATGGTCTGCTCTGGTCAAGACAATTCATTTCACGACAAATACAAATGCGCTCGAGCATGTCCGCCAAGTAAGTGCACGTGTTACGAATAGCCCGACTGAATATAATTTCACTAATGGTCCTAATGTTGTGTGTTTGAGGACACCTTAAGTATGTGTAAGGCTCAGACCAAATTAAGCTGTTTATCTTTGTCGCCGGCCACGGCAAGAATGGCAGGATTAGCTCAGGAGCGAAGGAAACGTCTCTAATATTTAATCACGAAAGGTTGATTGCTAGAATGACATCTTCTATAGTATAAATGTTCCAAAATAAACTTCAATTCAATGAAATTAAAAAAAGAAACCTCTTAGTTGTCAAGAAACATCGCAGGAACAGTCATCAAGAACAAGGTGTGGTCAAAAAGGAAGCCTCAGTCAGATCAGCAACGTTTCGGGAAAAGGTCTTCTCTTTATCTGGGAAAAATTAGTTCACTTGTCGAAGCATTGGGCAGCGGACTGAGGCTTACTTGCTGGTCGGCATTCATTTTCGGGTGTTTTCAAAAAGCCTGTCACACTTCTACTTTTCGTGTAGGTTAAGACATAAAAACTGCGTTTAAAACACGCTTTACTAATGAATTTGGACGTTATGTATACTATCGCAGATCGTTGGTTGGTTTATGGGATTTAACGTCCCAAAGCGACTAAGGCTATGAGAGACGCCGTAGTAGAGGGCTCCGGAAATTTCGACCACCTGGGGTTCTTTAACGTGCATTGACATCGCACAGTACACGGGCCTCTAGAATTTCTCCTCCAAAGAAATTCAACCGCCGCGGCCGAGATCGAACTCGCGTCTTTAAGGTCAGCAGCCGAGCACTGTAACCACTGAGCCACTGCGGCTGCGTTTATACCATCGCAGAGCTTTGCCTGATTCGGAGGGGGGAAAGTTGTCACCTGTTTTCCTTTTCTAAACACTGCTGCAGCAGGCTCGAATGTTTTGCGGCTGTGCCAGCATCAAAGAAGGAAAGAGCTTCTGCGTTTTAATTTGGCTCTGATAAGAGACAAACCATTCAGAACTAATCCACCGAAATAATCATATGTGGGAAAGAACTTAGCATTTCCTAGCCATTTTATATTACATGTGTAATATACACAGCTCAGGCTAAATATACATAGCGTTCTGTTGCAGGACCACTGATGGAGTATGGAGCAAACCTTTAGTCAATATGTAAAATACTCGGAATTTTACCAGGAGCATAAATAATTCGGAAACGTCCAAAGAATATTGGGTCAGTGAGCCATCGTTCACCTCCTAATTTAGCCATTTTGTGTCTTTCCCGCTCTCTTTCCCACTGAACGACATTGTCCGGTACCTTTGCCACCCCTCTCCAGGATATAAAAGAGTTACTCTTCAGAGGGTTTCACTGCATCAATCTATTTTTTGAATTTCGCCTTAAGCGGCAATATATGTTGCGCTTTATTCGCTGAAGACCGCATCAGTACATCGTCCTTTGAATGCAGCCGTAATTTTACTGCCGAAGCGCCTGTTTTTATATTCACCCTTAGGACTAAATATATGTGCCGTCTTAGAGAAGAACAAATATTTTGTTACCCTTGTCACTCACGTTCAGCTGCACATTATCGTGGCATTGTTGATCACAATATGAGTCCTTCTATTTTCGTAATATGAAGCAGAAATTCTCACAGTAGGAGACGAGCTCAGTGCGTTGGAGGAGCCAAAGCTACCCATATCTGGAAGAATATTTCTTCTGCGAAGGCAACATGAATCGTTTTTTTCCCCTCTCAGTTCTACCGCCAAGAGGTTTGGACCACTTCAAGCACTGCAGCGACTGGCTCCTTGGGCCACCTTGTTTCCCGCGCTGGTTTCTATCCTACCCTGATGGCCGTGGAAGAGTGCACACATTTATGTTTTACACAGGCTGCGGCGCACGGAGAAACAAGCTATACGTCTATGACTTTTTTAGTGGAATATGCAAAGGTAAGTAGGGCACCTTTGTGTTACTGGGCTGACAACTTTACGGGCTTGACTACACCACTGATAATGTGCCAGTTGGGTGCTTTGTTATATTTGCTTGAAACACCGTGCTCAAAAGAGCATCCCTCTAGAAAAGATAATACTGAGAGAAGTAATGTTTTGTAATAGTGTACAGAGTTCAGTACGCTTGCCTGGAACGCTCAAGGGGTCTGCGGCGACGCAAAAAGAGTGAAATCTTGTCGGAGCTGCCTTCCTAGGTGCAGGAACTTGTGTCACTGGGCTTGAAAAGCATATTCTCTTGCTCTTTTTAGTAAAATCGAGGCCGCATATAACTGCCGCCGTTACAACGAACGCTCAATTACTTAGAGTGAAAGGGGGTTCGCGTACTAGTGAACTCAGCGATACAGTTCACCAAGCAGCTGAGCGGACGGCAGCAAAATCACAGTCAGTCTACACAGCCAGAGAGCTGGAGCCGTGCGCCGGCACACTTCGTCGTCAACTTCTTCGTCTGCCGCCGAGGCTACCCGAGTCGCATTCATAATAGTTCAGGTGCGTTCATTGTAATTCACTGCAAGAGCAAAGATGGATCTACCGTCAAGTTATACATTAAGGCAATGGCGTTGGATTTCAGACACAACGAACTAGTGTAGGCGCACAACTTGGTTGCAGTGAACGAGGAGCTGTAAACTCGGCTCTGAGGCAAAAAGCCTCCGTTTTTTCAGGAGCAGAGAGCGACTAGCACCTCCCAGTCCCGTGACCCCACCTGCCCCCTTTCTAAGGAAAGGCCGCAACTCCAAAAAAGCAAAAAAAAGAACAATACAGGCTGTATAAAACGCCGACGCAACTTTTTCCCAGATGCGGCTGTCTAAAACGCATGCGTGGAAAGACGCTGATGAAAAGTGCAGAGAGCTTACAGTCACCATCCTGCAATGCCTTAGCATGAAAGACAGCTGCGATCTGGTACCGTGTTACTTCGCGAAGATTTGAAAGCTCAGAGCTTTAGAAGCTCTACGGTCGTGCGCACGAAAGAAAGGACAGGACGATGCGTGACTTTTCGGTCGGCGAGTGTGCTCCTAGGCATAAATTTGTGGTTATTTGTCGAGTGGCTTCAAAAAAATATAGAAGATCCTGTTCGTGCTCGACAACCGTGCGGCGCACCATGGGCTGCCTTTTCTGACTGCGGGGACGGTGTACTTTTGCGAACGAACGCAAAGAGCCGGACCTGCGACTTGACGTCGGGATAATTTATATGTTTGAGGTATTGTATCTGCGCCCCGTCAGGAGTGCATACTGAGATCGATTGACTGACAAGGTGGCGACCTCTCAGTTCAGGTAACACTGTTAAGTGGATTAAACTGAGCGTGGTCTGCACCAGTAGTAGCTTCCGGAAGGCAGAAATTGGGATCCAAGGAACGATGGAGGATGCTGTCGAACACCCACTTTGGTGTACGCGAGGACGCCGACATTGCGGTGCAATACACCGCAGGAAATAATAGCTCGCGAACTGCGAATACACTACCGTTGCCATTATCTGTTGACAATGACGAACAGGACCACCTACCACAGGCTGCCGAGTAAGCTACCAGCATGATTAGTTATATAATATGTCACTTTTCTAAAGCAGCTTCTGGGGAGAAGAGCTGTCCGTAAAGGTGGATTCACACGACGGACTGAATCGCAGATCTCGTGGACGAACCGCACATCACGTGACTTGATGAATATACATCAAGAATCTACTCATACATTTAATTTTGTGAACAAAGCTCCATTCTGGCAATCCAGTCTCTTTTCCAGCAACTGCGTTTCACGTAGTAATCGCCACAGGCATCATCTGATTGATCTAATTCTTTTGCCGCTGCCACAATCGCTGCGTACCAACACTTCCGCTACGCCTTCATTTTGACGACTACTCTTGAAACAGCTCTCGGCGGCCGTTCGCCGTCAACCTGGCGTCGAGAGCTTGGTTGCTCCTTCCGTTTCCGTCCACTCGGCCGTCTGGTATTCACGGATGGCACTCTGACCCGACATCACAGATTCGTTGCGCGTGATCTGCGATTCGGTTCGTTGTGTTAATCCACCTTAAGGAGCATGTAACTGCTCTAGAGAGCTTGGGCAGCTCAGCTTTCGGGTCTAGTTTGAATTAGCACCCGCGCATAACAGGCTGACACTGTGTGACTATTTTTGGCTGCAAGGTGGTCCACTTAGTACGAGCCTTGTATACAACGAACTCAGTCCTCAGAACCGTCAGGTTCGTTATAAATGTGCTCAACTGTACTATCGCGCTCAATATGAGTTGCAACGCGCGGTCATCGACCGGGGCTCGTTCCGTGGTGTGCCTCCTCCAAACAGTCGCTCGGAATTCTGGGAGAAACTGCTGTTCCAGGAAACAACAGCACCCCCGCTCAGGAAAAAGTTTATCCCAGAATTCCGAGCGACTGTTTGGAGGAGGCACACCACGGAACGAGCCCCGGTCGATGACCGCGCGTTGCAACTCATATTGAGCGCGATAGTACATGCTTTGAGATATCCCCACAGCACCGCTCGAAACCTCTAGACAACTGCGTGCACACCTCTATATATTGTTCTGTAAGCTCCATACCTGCCTGAAGAAAGGCAGCGTTGGTTAGAAACTAATGTAAGGAATTTAGGAAATCTTCAGCCTGTGAAGAAAATTAAGGTGCCTTTTACGTAATCACCAAGACCGGTGCCCTCTCTAGTGACTGCGGACGAAGCGCGCTGGCACCAACTGGAGAAACTGAACATGTCAATCCTATTTTCTCTATATATTATGCGAGTATAAAATGTTATGTTGAAAGATATGAGTAGACTAAAACTAGCCCATTTTACTATGCCGAGGTTCCTGGCCTACCTGACTTATGAAAAATTCTGCTCTATAAGAAACAGAAACCAGAAGAAGAGGCAGAAATATTTCGTACGCTCTGATGAAGGACTGTACCTCACAAAAAGCATTGCAACACATTTTGCGAAAAGGATAACTTAATATGATCAAAATGATATCAACTAAAAAAAAGGTGCTCTACAAGCTCAAATCTATTTTTAGATTAACAGTATTCAATGAAGATAGGATCTGGCTTGAATCGCAGTTTCCAAAATACGAACAATAACAATGGCACTGGAAAACAGTTGCTACAACAGCCGGAACAATCTTAAAGCTTAGTAAACCTGCCACGAAGAGCATTAGGTGTATTTCTCCAAACTTTTTTATACCGTATCATTATGTTATCATATATTAGCTTTCAACCCTATATAATTGCCGCTTTGAAATCCCTTTTCTTCGATGTCGTGCCATAAATGCGTCATTTTGCGTCACAAGTTTTACACTGTATCGCGTTTCAAACCGACACGTATCATTTTCAGTGACATGCATAACACTTTCCCCGAATGCACGAAACGAAAAACCTTAGACGAACACTAAGTTCGCGCGCCTTCTACTGGGTTCCGAATTGTAGGGAACATGGAATATTTTCGACGGAATGCGGTTGCCTGGCTTACAGCGTTGATTCGCAGTATTCATTACGAGCCCAAGAACTATTTTTCCAAACTTGGTTTTGTATGTTGTTTAACGCGCAGGAACCGCAGGAAACCACTTTCCACATGCTCGTGTAGCACCTCGAATAATTCTTAAAGTTTTCTCAGCGTTAAAAGTGAAAATTCCTCCGTTCTATTAGAGTGTTTGTTTAAAGAGGCCAGCAAGGGGCATTAAATGGTGATGTCCAGGAGAGATGAATTGTAGGGGAGCAAGCACACGCAGAGAAATACCGCCGGCCTGTGGTGAAATTTACCAAAGCCACAGTTGCGCTAATCGCCTTGGCGAGAAATATGTGGTGACCGTGAAATTCAGGATCTCAGTAATAACAATGCTCAGAATTCTCGAAAGGTTTCGATTCCCGAGTCAGCAACGATGTATGCTTGAAGGTGATTTTAATTTTCACTTATTAAAATGTAGCTGTCTACATTAAATACAGAATTACTTGCAGTAGCGTCGATTCACGGGTGAAAGTTGGGTTTCTACAACCGCGAGAAAAAAAATGATAACCTATGCTCAGTAGAGATTTTTGTGCTGTCAAAGCAGTGTTACTGATTTTCAAGCTTTGGCAGCCCATAGTTTCGGAAACGATTGATATTTGAATTACCTTTGCACGTCAGCACTCTGCGTAACAGTAAAGTAACTTTAAGAAAATCACGTGATATTCGCTGTACTTATGAATCTCTGAAGGAAATAGTAAAGTGCGTTTTGAATATATCTGTCAGCTAGAATTTAGCGCACAAGATGGGACTAGAAGAGAGATGACAACATGAGCTCTAATAACAACTGAAGCTTCATTGCAAGCGGAGCATATAAATAGAAGCATTTCTATCACAAACACACAATTGTCAATTGTTAACAAAAAAAAACGCATGAGCACATATGCTAAAGATGAAAAGTCGCAGGAGATAGCCCTTTAGATAGGCAGGCTTCCTGTCTAGCAGGAATATCGAAGGCGCGCTGACATATTTACCGCCCATTTTATTTACCGCAACTGCTTCTGCGATTTCGCGCGTTAGTTTATCCTGATATTTCTTTAGGATTCGTCAGCCTTAGCCCTCTTGGCCGGTTCCGAAATGAAGGGTGAGGTTGCTCTTAAAGCTGCAGTTGTCAGTAGCGCTCTTGTTGTCGTCTGTCTTCTCGTCCCGTGTTGAGCGCTAAATTATAGCGCTGAAAAACCAACTAGTCCAGCTTCATGCTTCCGTCCGCTACTTCATGCAGACAGCAATAAATTGAAGCGTTTTAGCCCCAAAAGTTTTATTTCCATCCATTGTTCTGCTTCTTTTTCAGAGATATGGGAATACCAAAGCAAGAAAAAGTAACTGGTCCACGTATACATACGAGAGCGTGAGTCTTACGTGATACTGTTCCTGTTGCCACAAAACCTGAAGAAGCGTCGCTGTGGAGACTGTTGGTTTATAGTAATTTTGTTTTTGTGAGCAGAAATAGATTAATTTCTTTTTCCTTTCGTCCTACCTTATCAGCGAGTAAAACACAAGGAAGTCTATGGTTCGACGGAATCACGTCTGGCGAGGGAAATTCATACTGATTTGTCAAAGAAAGCATACACTTGCCAAGGTTCAAAGAAAAATAAAAATAATTGACGTTTCGGCGCCCGTACGGGTACAAGGAGAGATCATTCTTTTATGCGTTTGCAATGCGATAGAAAACTTTTGATGCCTTGGCTTGAAGTGAGTGGTGGGGCTTGTAAGACCCAGTCGGCACTACCCGAGTTCCCACACACCACTTGCTATAGTTGGCTGGTGGCGACTTCAAACAGACGGTACTTGTACAGTGACATCACGTCCGGTCAAATGACGCCCCGGAATTTCTCCGCTCTGAAGGAGTCATTGGTGACGTTTTAACCTGGCAGCCAAAGACGACTTAAGGGCTCAAGAACTCAAGCCCGCACTCAAGCAAAAGAGCCCTTTGTCATTCTTGTCCACCGGTAAACAGGCTTTTCCCACCTGCCCAGGTGGCCACGTTGTGATGACGTCACAAAACCATGTGACCTAAGTGGCAGGAGGAACGCCATCTTTTCCGCTCACAACGCCACCACCGATGACACCGGATTCTCTACAGAACGGGATCTGCAACTCAAATACGATGTAATCATTGGAGGAGATTTTAACATAGACATGTCATGTTCAACGAGCAGCAGTGTGGATTTTGAGGTCTTACTTAGATGTTATAGCGTTACAAATATGATAACCAAAGCAACCCGTATAACTCCCAATTCCCAAACATGCATAGATCTCTTCTTAACAAATATTGATTCTGCGCTTATTCACTCAGGAGTTACATGCTGTGACATAAGTGATCATATGGGCATCTATTTGTTTTGCCAGAAGGAGGTTCCGAAGCGTGACCCTCGTGAGAAAGTTGTGTGTCAATGTATTACAGAAGGAGCTTTAGAAAGATTTCGAGCGCATATTCTAGGTGTGGACTGGTTCGATATATGCAAAGAGGCCAACGCGCAGAGCGGTTATGACTTATTCCTCGAGAACTTTACTCATGCTTACAGCATACACTTTGTTTCAAAATTAAAGAGGCTACCAAAAACAATAAGAAAACCATGGATATCACGCGAATTGCATACGCGTATTAAAGAAAAGCGCAAACTATATCAGCTATTTGTTCACACCAAAGATATTCTTATTTCTGATCGCTTTAAGAAGTACAGAAATATATTAAACTCTGTCATACGAGTAGCAAAACTGAGGTACTACGAGAACTACTTTGCAGATACATCTAATCGCCCTGATAAACTCTGGCGTAAAATCCGGTCACTTGACTCTGGCGTTTCACAGGCTGGTAATCCCGATAAAACTACTGACAATGGCATAGAATACACAGGTAACCGTCTCGCAGAAGAGTTTAACAAGCATTTTACTCCTGCGTTGAACCCCTCAGCTGATACATCTCACATATCCATTGACAGGCGCCCCCCCTTCTTTGTTCCTTGAACCTGTCTCTACCAGAGAAATCTTGTCAACTTTTAGTGACCTTAAAAACAGCACCTCGTGTGATGCGGATAATATCCAGATGCGTCCAGTTAAGTACGTTATCGACATCATCACTGCGCCATTGGAGCACATATACAACCTATGCATAGAAACTTCCACTTTCACCGCAAGAATGCAGATTGCTAGAGTAGCAGTTATATACAAGAAGGGAAACAAAAACAGCTTTGGAAACTATCGACCAATTAGTATTTTGCCCGTCTTCTCCAAAGCTTTCGAGAAACTGATCCTTAAACGAGTTGAAAGCTTTTTAAGTAAACACGCCATAATTACCAACTGCCAGTATGGCTTCAGAAAAAACCGGTCAACAGAACTTGCTCTTTTACACCAGAAGGAATATATACTGAGCAATTTCGAAGATAGGAACCTGGTCTTGGGAATTTTCTTAGATTACAGCAAAGCATTTGACTGCATAAACCATAGCATCTTGATGAAAAAACTTGAATGTTATGGAATTAGAGGCGCAGCTTTACTCTTACTTAAATCTTACTTGTCCAACAGAAAACAGTATGTCCAAATAAATGAATACAAGTCAACTCTTCGAACAGTTACCCGCGGAGTGCCCCAAGGAAGTATCCTTGGACCACTGCTATTCAACCTTTACATTAACGACATCACTAGTGTGGATAATAACGCTGGTTTTATAATTTATGCTGACGACACCAGTTTGTTTTTATCCGCCGCTACTGGTAGTAAGTTACTGGAAAATGCAAACATTCTCCTGGAAAAAATAAAGACATGGTCCGATAACAATCTTTTTCCACTTAATGCAACAAAATCTAAGGCAATACTTTTTCATCCAAAAAACAAAAATTGCAGTGAGTTTGGTGAGCTACATTACAACAGAGACCAGATTGAGTTAGTAAAATCATTCAAATCGCTTGGCGTAATATTCACTGAAGACATGCAATGGGACGACCACATAAGTCATATAGCATTAAAGACATCTCGAGCCATAGGATTTCTGACGCGTTTCAAATGTTGTCTCCCACAAAAGGTAAAACTTCTGTTATATCGTGCATTATTTCGCTCACATCTAAACTACTGTTCATTAGTATGGGGTACTGCTACACAAACCAGTCTGAAAAAACTTGCCGTTCTTGAAAATAGGGCCCTCAGAATTGTTCATAACCTGCCATATGGATACTCAACTAAAAACTTATTTTCCAAGCACAAGATTATTAACGTTTTCAACCTTTATGCATATAAACTATTGCGCACCTATAAAATAGAACAAAGAAGATGCATTACAAACATATCTGACTTAGCCCCAATTCAGTTATTTCAGTGCGAATGCCCACGCCGTCGCAAGCCACACTGTGTAGTTCCTTTAGTCAGAACAAACTATGGACGCCAAATGGTAACATTCGAACTTCCCTCACTCCTCAATAGATTAATTACTGCAAACATTGACATAGGAAACATTAGCTGCTCTGACCTCCTCAACTACTTTATTTCCGAAGCTACATTTTTCTAGCATTCACACTTTGAACTTGTATTTCATGTATTGGTTGCTGTTATAATCTTTATAACAGGTTTTTGTCTTGTTATTGTTGTTGCTTTTGTTGTTATTTTTTAAAGCCGCATTGATTTTCTGCACACGCTGGTGATTGTGTATCTGTCTGTTGTCTTTTTTTTTCTCTCTCTATCTTTTATTTTCTCAGAAGTGCCGTCGCATGCCACTGCCTACTTGCTGTACAAGGGGTGGGAACCTTGTCAAGCGATAACCGCTTTTATTCCCATCCCCTCCAACACTGTATGGTGATGGAAATAAATCATTATATGCAGGCATACAACGACTGCGTTAAACATTGCCATGTATCACTGTCCTTCACCCATGCCCTGTAAACACGCAAAATACACCTGATGTACTACTTTATTCGCATAGCACTAGCACCAGTTAGAAAGCACAATCGCGAGAAACAATGTAAAACAAAGTTAAACAGTGGCCATACGGTGCTGGCGCACCTGATTCGCATTTGGCCTGACTACGGAAATCTACCGTCATTTTTTTTTTCTAGACAACACCGGACGGTTCCCGCCAGCCTCTTCACCGCTGAGACCTCTATTCTGCCGCATAATCAACTACCACTAGTAGGATTTAGCTCATGAATTTCTAATCCGATACAATGTTTCACAGTATCAGCCCTAATGCGCAACGAACCCAAGGATTGCAACTAAACTTACAACACTGAAATAGCGGGTACAATTTAGCGAGAGTACGCTAGCGGGAAAAAGAGCGCAAATCTCGTTTTGGATTAGCATTCAAAGGTTCGGATTAGTTGTAAATTAGGCAGTCGGCTTCTATGGTAGGGGGAGAAAAATATTGTTCGGTACACCCCAATAGTGTAAAGTTTTGCTGTCAGCTGAAGAACATGAAGTACACGGACGAGGATGGCTGTGCTCTCCTGAGATCAGGAGTAGTAGATCTATGTAACAGTTTAAAATATCAATATAACTTTGCTAAATATGCCGTAAATGCATTTAAATGCCACAAACGATTCTCTAAGCCGCAGTATTGTATGTTTTACTACTGACAAGTACCCTTGTCGAAACGTTGGCTCAAGCAACCTGAGGTTTTCCCCTCCCTTGTTCATTTAGTGATCGCCAAGGACCATCTACCACACCCTCTCTCTACCATGGACTACTGTCTGGAGGTTGTTTTCACTAATGTCCAAGTTACAGAGGGAACATTACTTTTCAAATCGAATGAAAATGTTTTCATTAAATACGCCCCACTGTGCTGTTTTTAAAACCTAGTGAAAAAGAATATAATTGACAACAGGTGATTAATATGTGTGAACGTATATTTGCTGCCGTACTTAGAGTATTTTAAGTGTCAACAGTATGCAAAAGCGCTTTAAATAACTTTGGAAAGTATAGCGCGTGCTTCCAAGTTAGCTGTTTATTTATTTATTTATTTCTTCCTTTCTTCACTCCTTTCTTTCCTTATTTCCTCTTTTTTTCTTACTATACATAACGCTAGACAAATCTGAGATTAACGTGACACGGAGATCAACTAACACCAGGGATGGAATGCTAATTTTAGTAAACTTGTATCAAGTTCTAAAGCGGGCCTCACTGCAGTTGCCAAACTTGCTGCCGTGCTCCACTAAGGTCGCAAATACAAAAAGCTCGCGTCGTCTCCGGTTATTTCCCTTAAGTTCCGCAACACTACGAGCAAAGCGGTTGATACGTCACTATGACAGAAAGCTCTTAGTCATGTTTAAATTCAGTAAGGCCGACAACCTCGGCCGTGGAGCTTATGACAGAATGAAATATGTGCATATTATTATAACCACCCATTATTCTTTTCATTTTTGCCCCCTATTGAAATATTGACGAAACAAACAGCTTGCGGCCTCAGTATTCGTCCGTCAACCTGCCGTAGTGTCGTCACCGCCAAGGAGAACAATGCCGCTTGAGTGGAAGTCTTCGTAAAGCGATCGCCGCTGACAATCGGCGTTAGGTCAAAAACGATGCCGCGTCATTCGAGAGCCGAAACCCCAAGGGTTTTTGATTGTGCAGCCAGCTTTTGTTGTCTGTGTGAGAATAATTTCGCTGGTTAAAAGTTGTGGAAATGAAAAAAAAAAACAGACATAAGGCTTTTCAACACCAGTTGCTTAGTACGGCTGCTGCTTTGTTTGAATAGGCGGCGACGAAGTTGCTTGAATTACGCCAGGGAACGATATCATGCTGACAGCGTTGTTGATATGACAACAGGGATGTCGAGGTTACGCACCATAGTTGGAATTCTGGTAGCATACGGCAGCGCTCTGTACTACGCGAGAGGTAAGTTGCGTGTTCGAATTACGCGAAATTAGTCTTTGGCTGCAAATTTTATGCCGATTTGTGATGCTGTTGCTTCCCTTTATTCCCTTACGAATGGGATGTCGAATCAGGAAATGGGCGCTAAAATTGCTGTGCTGGCGGCCGTTGAATGCACTGGGGTCAGAGAGACAATTCACTGCAGGAAACAAATCTTTATTAAGGCGAAAGCCTTTATTGGCACATACTCGCGGCCATGACTCTGTTCGTACGTTCCACCGTTCATTACACCTGAATGAAACTCATAATTAGTCATTACTAGTCACGAGCCATGACTAACTAGTCATTAACCGAAATAAATCCAAAAATTTTGTGCACGGCGAGAATCGAACCACCATCCTTCCGTTCCGTAGGTGAGTGTGCTAACCACTATGCTAAGCCGACTTTATTTTTCCTTTATTGCCTGGCTTTGGCTCATGACATTGCACAACAAAAATACACATAACGCTATATACATACGACACTGTCGTGGTCAGCCAGCACGAGACTGGCTTCGTCAGCTTAAAATTCCCGCAACATACACAACGGCTCTAGTCTTGAGAGCCACTCGGGGGGCTCCGCAGCTGCTTTTTGGATTGCAAGAAACCAGTCCATGCTCTCCCGAAAATAAATTTCCTACCAACGGATGTGCAGTTCTTCTGGTCTAGCGTAAGGACTCTGGAGAGCGTTGTGGGAAAAGCTGCCGCCTTATCGCATCGAAGTGCCCCCTCAAATTTTTTTTCAGGGGCTGCGATGGTTTACAGCATGTTATTGCGCGCGACCACGTATTAATTCCCTTGTGTTTATTTTTCAAGATAGAAATGTAATTTATGCAGTGTTTTTGTTGTCCATGTTCGCCTGTCAGCATCGTTACAGGCTGCTGCCAAGACGGCGTGTGTCGTCGTTGGTGAAAGGAAATTTCTTGTTCTTTCTTTAACCATAAAGCCAACCTGTCGCGTTAACCTCAGCACACCCAAAATTGTTTGCCGCTTCTGGCTTGTCGGTCCATTTGGAGTGTACTGACAATGAGCGCGCCATCGACACACAACACTGTCAACGCCAAATCACCGTTTCCTTTAGTGCCCACGAACACAGTCGAACCATATCTCCGTTTATTTTAAGCTGAACATCAAAGGGAGGTAAATAGCCTGTAAATTTTTTCTGTTTCCTTTTCTATCAAGTGAACTCCGCACTCCTCAAGCTTACACCGTCCCGACCACATTGCCAAGACACCCTAGAACTCCGGTGTCATCAGCAAGCTTCGCTTATAGAGGCACTAGAAGCACTAGTCTTTAACACTCACTTTTGAGTGCTAGACAAGTCGTTGCTTACGGCGTCCACCACTCTGAAACAATTGTTCGGGAAACAATTTTGAAATTTTTAATTAGCCGCGACGAACTTTTCTAGCAGCTTCCTTTTGGTCCGTTCTCCTGCCGACAGATGCTCTGCTTGGACTGAGTGCCAGTGGAAGTAGCGAATAAGCCACTGCTGTCTGGTCGCGTTCGCCTATGCATATGTAGTTCAATGTGGCTTACCTTCTTATGAGTGTGCTGACCGTTCTGCCGCTTCTTCCCGTTTAAAGAGTGGTTTAAAAGATTTTCCGGAGCGCAATAGTTTATAGAGCCCAGCTCTGGCCATCAACCGCCGTTAACATCCTCTCACGGCGCATCGATTCTCTCTTTTAGGGCCTGCTTTCTTATATATTCTTAAGCAAACTGTTCTAACGCCCGTTGTTCTATTCCGGCACATGTCATCTCCCTTCCCCTTTTTAAATTTTTCTCTTTTCTTAGTATGAACAAAACAGCGCTTCTCAGCTTAAAACATTATGAGCAAGAATGCTAAAGCATTTCAAACTGAATTTCCGAAATTCACTAGACCATACAGAAATCGATCACGTGGCTTAAAGCGTCCCGATATATAGTGTGAAAAAATTAACCTTAACAGTTTTCCCACAATTAAGCACTGAGAGGTACGTGAAATCGGCCTTTGCACATAAGTAATTCAGCCAGGTGGACACAAAGTGCGGTGACAGTTGTCGTCGCCAGGTACTTCATTAACCTGCGCCGATTTTAATCTAACCCAGCTAATTAACAAACCCACACGTACCACCAGCACATCGTCTAATATTTTAGACCTCTGTTTTACTACAGCTCCAGATTTGGTCTCTCCGCCAACGTACCTAGAAGGACTGAGTGACCACTCACTGCTTCACTTCACAATTAGGAAGAATGTTCGTCCTAAGAAAATAGTTAAGACCATATGTGATTACAATGCCGCCGATACCACGTCCATCACAGCTGAACTAGAATCATTCATTGCCGACTACACTGAGAACTTTTCCGAACTTACTATTGAAGAAAACTGGTCCTTGTACAAAAATAAACTGATAGAATTAATAGATAGATACGTACCTAAAATTAGGATTGTCTCAAATACTACCTCTCCGTGGTTTACCAAAACCCTACGCCTGCCTTTTCTGGATGTCCTACTTACAAGGCACGACAAAGGCCTGCAGTCCTCGGTGCACAGGAAGCCAACCCACACAGGACGGTACCTACATTTCGATTCGAACCATCCCATCCCGCACAAAGCATCTGTCGTGACGTCATTACTGAAGAGAGCCGACTCCATATGTTCCTCAAGTGAAGATAAAAGGAAGGAGAAGAACCGAGTCATTTCTGACCTCCAAAAGAACGGCTACCCAAGCTCATTCATCCGGCGCATTATCAGGAAACAAGAAAGGCAAAACAAAATCCGGTCTATTATTTCCTCAGACGCATGCCAGAAGCGGAAACGTGTTTGCATCCCCTACGTGAGAGGCGTGAGCGAGACGCTCGGTCGCATTCTCGGAAAAGAAGGGGTGCTGACAACGCACAAACCGACCAGCACTATCGGTCGCCTTCTCCCCCGCCCAAAAAACCGGCAGCCCAGAGAAAAGGCCCAGGGCGTCGTGTACAAAATTCCGTGTTCCGTCTGCCCGGCGTCGTACATAGGGGAAACGAAGAACTTCGCGGAAAGGATGAACCAACACAAAGCGGACGTCCGTCACATGAATCGTCAACGCAGCGCCGTGGCCGAACACTGTGAAGGGTGTGACCACCCAATTGACTTCGACAGCACCATTGTATTGGAAACGGAAGCTAACCCACGCAGGAGGCTTCTACTCGAGTCGTGGCACATACAGCAAACACGAGAGAATGTTAATCGTTCCCTGGGGACTCTCCCCTCATCCTACGTCCATGGGATGCGGCCATTGACCCGCAGGTCCTCCACACAGGGGCTTAAAAAGCCAAGCTGCGCTCGCCCGTAGTCACACCGTGAAGAAGGGGCCGAGCCGGTCCCGAAACGTCGTGTTTTTCCTGTATTTTACTTGGTTGGCGTCACTTACCTTCTCCTAACAACAAAAAGAAGCGTATTTTTCGTCGCGCTAAAGCATCTAACCTTCCTGAACGCTGGGCAGCATATCATCGCATTCATGCTGAATATTTAATGGCTGTTAAAGATGCTAAACAGAACATTTTGACAACACCCTCCCATCACTTCTGCAATCTAATCCGCATAAATTCTGGAATATTGTTGGGGGCAAAGAAGATAAGGTAATTCAACTAAGCCGTTCTGACAATATTTCCATTCCTCCGAACCAGTGTTGTTCCGTTTTAAATGATGTGTTTGCTTCCGTTTTCCAGAAAAGTGCTAATATTTTACCGTCTGTAACTACTTTCTCTTATTTGCCAATGGACCCTATCAGTATTGACTGGGTCGGTGTGCAAAAGTTGGTTGAAAACTTGAAAATGTCTTCTTCGCCCGGTGACGATGCAATCAGCTCTAAAATGCTGAAACTCTCTGAACCCTACTCTTCTATTATGCTTTCAATGCTTTTTTCCCAGTCACTCTGTTCCTCAGTACTTCCAGGCGATTGGAGGGTTGGCAAGGTTGTTCCAGTACCAAAATCAGGTAACACTCATTTTCCCGATAACTATCGTCCTATATCACTCACAAGTATACCATGTAAAATTTTGGAGCATATCATATACTCTCATCTGATTGATTTCCTTGAGTCTAATTCCTTCTGAACAACACGGTTTCAGGAAGACATTTTCATGTGAAACACAGCTTGTATGTTTTACTAATGACCTTTTTGCTTACACTGACTTGAACATTGATGTAGACTGTGTGTTTTTGGACTTCGCGAAAGCTTTTGATACTGTTTCCCACGATCTCCTAATTCTTAAGCTTAGCATGCTTAACATTGACCCTAACGTACTGAACTGGATTAAAAGCTTCTTATCGAATCGAACTCAATATGTCTCTGCTAACGGCTGTTCCTCCTCTCACACCTCTGTGACATCCGGTGTACCACAAGGGTCGGTACTGGGACCTCTTCTCTTCCTAATTTACATTAACGATATTCCTGAATGCATTTCTCATTCTTCTATCAGGCTTTTCGCAGACGACTGCGTCATCTATCACAAAATATCTAACCAAACTGATTCTATTTATTTTCAGGATGATCTCACAAGCGTATCTAACTGGTGTGATAAGTGGTGCATGCGACTAAACGTTAATAAATGTAAAACGATGCATGTGTCACGTCGCACTAACATCACTGATAAAAAGCGTACTTATGTTCTTCACGACATTCCACTTGAATCAGTTAACTCCTACAAATACCTAGGTGTTCATATCTCACGTAACTTATCATGGCATAGACACGTCGAACATGTCGCAAATAACGCCAACAGGACTCTTGGATACTTGCGCCGAAATTTCTCTACCGCGCCTCTGCCGATAAAACTAACCCTTTATAAAACATTAGTACGACCAAAGTTAGAATATGCATCTGCAGTTTGGGATCCTAATATAATCACACTGATAAACACACTAGAATCCATTCAAAATCGTGCAGCACGTTTCATCTTAACTAACTATTCCCGTTACGCCAGCATTACTTCTATGAAAAACACACTTGCCTTACCAGACCTTTCTTCGCGCCGGAAGTGTTTTCGACTATGTATTTTCCACAGACTGTATCACCATAACCCCCTGTTAAAGGATCATCTTTTTTCGAGCCCTTCATACATTTCATCCCGTTCCGATCATATATTTAAAGTCGGTGTTCCATTTTCGAGAACCAAATTGTGTCATGATTCTTTTATTCCTAAAACCAGAGTTGACTGGAACGACCTTCCTCCCTCCATCGCTGCCATTACTGATGTTGAGAACTTCAAGAAAACTGTGTTTTCTGCCATCATATAACTTGTTTTGTATAACTATGCACTGTATTTTTTTTGTTGTACCACTCCTTTCTGTAATGCCTTCGGGCCCTGAAAGTATGTGAAATAAATAAATAAATAAATAAACTAAAAAAAATTAGGAGAATGTTTAAGCTCCGCTTTATGTATAGACGCGATAGTGCGTTTCCTTCTTTTTTTCCATTTTCATTCTTTCTGTTTCGCAATTCCTACAAGCCACCTATCCGCTATGACATTACCAATCGCGTTCATTGATTGCAATCACAATTACCAATCATGTTATCGATTACCAGTCAGGAATCAAAATTACAACACTTGGTGCCCCTCTAACACGTTTGAAGCAGCGGCCCTTTATGGCATGGAATTGTAAACAGAATAATGTCATCACCATGGCGTACTCGCAAGAATTAGTATTCCCGATGCTGAACTTGCGATGCCTAAGGTCTCGCCAGCGGCCGATACAACTCCGCCAACTTATGCAAAGCAGGCGTCTATAGATGCTGTGGCTGTCCAAAAGACAAACACTGAGAGTGAAGAGGAGACCCGAAAGGAACAACAGCCCTTTCTGGCAGATTTTAACGCTCTGGTGACTCATGCTGTCGGCTTGTCGGCGGGTTGCTGTCCTATTTTTGTGAAACACGTTCCTTTGTTCTGCCGAAATTTATAACAGCTACGCCGAGAGCCGGTGCATTAGCAGCGATTGTTTGCTTGATGGGAAGCCACGGCGACTGATAAATGTTTATGCGTTCAATATCGTAGCCCGGCGCATTAGACAGTTTGAAGGTATGGCTAAATTACTTGACTGTGACCGATACGTCATGCTAATGGGCATTTTCAATTGCATTTGTGACCCGATTGATCACGTCGGTCCTGATGACCGCAGGGACAGGAACGGTGATGTTTGCTTGTTGGTTACAGAAGATGCGAGGCTTATTGATGCAGTGCTTATGGATGCAGGAGCTTCATGCTTTGGTTTTCGATCATTCACGCGCATTCAGGGGCAGTCTCACGATTGCCTAGATAGGATTTATGCATCTCGTGCACAAGTTTCTCATGAGCTTGTACTTGAAACTATACTGGTTTTGTTTTCTGATCATTGTGTGGTAGTAGCACGGC
This sequence comes from Amblyomma mixtum, assembly GCF_055824585.1. Classification (NCBI taxonomy): domain Eukaryota; kingdom Metazoa; phylum Arthropoda; class Arachnida; order Ixodida; family Ixodidae; genus Amblyomma; species Amblyomma mixtum. The sequence continues at coordinate 30,132,450 of NC_143020.1, read as the reverse complement.
TCGGTGGCAAGGACAGGTCACAGTTTAGGCCGCAGTGGGCGCTTAGAAAGTTAAACTCATCGCTCTGGTGAATGACCAAGAGTTTGTTATTCTTGTGCGCTCGCAGCTGCTGTTCTGTTTTTCTGGCAGCCTCCCCTTGTTTGCCGCATAAGAAAGGTTCATGCCGGCAGTACGTGCGATAGCTATGCAAATCGGCTCTGTTAAGTCATTTCACAAGAAGCATCAGGAAGAGGCACTTAAATAAAGGTAGTGCGATGTGTATGAATTGGAATGTAAAACACCTGGCTTATATGCGGATGAAATCGCTGGTGTCAAAAGTGAGTTACAAAGGCATGAAGCGGAACGATGCAGTGGAGCCCTAGTCAGATCTCGTACCAAGCGTAAATTGCACTGTGAACACACGACACGACACGCTTTGAAAAGCAGATTCTGGGAATGATGTCCAGTGGGACTATAGTGACAGGTGCTGGCGAAGTAATGTCCGTATTCGTGGATTACTACACGGCGTTGTGTAGTGGTACTTCTGATACACAAAATTCGGATATTATGGCGCGCTTCACATCACTGGTGACGCCTTTATTAGAAGAGGACTGTTCCTTTATTAGCGGCTCTTTCACTCATCAGGAGTTACAACTATCAATCGATCCCTTACCGCTCATAAAAATGCCTGGTTGTGACGGGATTTCGAGTGAATTTTTAAAACATTTAAATCCATTCAAATTCCTATTCTTCAGCAGGTCATAATGATGGATTTCAATTTGGAGGCTCTTCCGCAGTCTTTTACAAGGAGTCACACAGTCGTAATTCCTAAAAGTACTGGTAAATAAAAACTACGGTCAGTATAGGATTACAGGCCCATCATGATGGCAAATGTGAATTGCAAAATTTATGCTAAAGCTTTGAAAAATGGCCTAAAATTCGCAATGTCGTATCAGTGGTCTTCACCGGACATGAGGTTTGAGAGGCCGTTCAATTCAAAGTAATTTACACACGCCGCTGCGGTGGCTCAGGGATTATGGCACTCGGCTGCTGACCGAAAAGATGGGGGTTCGATACCGGCCGCGGTTGCCGAATTTCAATGGAGGCGAAATCTTAGAGGCCCACGTACTGTGCGATGTCAGTGCACGTTAAAGAACCCCATGTGGTCGAAATTTTCGGAGCCCTTCACTTCGGCATACCTCATAGCCTGAGTCGCTTTGGGACATTACGCCGCAATAAACCAAACCAAAGTAATGTACACATTGCGCATACAATCCTCTAAACTTGCTCCAGCTCTCAAGATCAACTTGCTTTGCCTCAGATCGATCTCGCTAAGGCGTTCGACCCTTTTCGCAATTCATTCCTGTTTTCTCTTCTCGAACAGCAAATATTGGTGCACTTTACTTCAAGTGGAGAAAATTTGCTGCAGCAATTGTTTTACCCGCTTAATTTTTAATGGTCATTTGTGAAACCATGTGCCAATCCGCTATTCTATGAGGCAAGGCTGCCCGACATCCCCGCTGCGTTTTGCCCTATATCTGGAGCCGCTTTGTTTGACTGTTCTATGTAACGGTAGTATTCATATCTTCTCTGTTTTCGGCAGTGAAGTTAAAGTGCTTGAATGTGCTGATGATTTTCCTCTTTTCTACATTGACAAGCACTGCATTGACAAAGATGCATCGAGAATAGAACACTTTGGCATCGTCTCTGGCGCACAGATGAATCGCTCCAAAAGTTGTGGCTTGTGCTTCAGTTCATGGGCCTCAACATCACTCCGTTATGCCGGTAAAGAATGGTCTTGTGTTCCTCATAAATATCTCGGTGTTCCACGTCTTGCATTTAAATGAAGTGCACATTAATGCAGTGAGCGGGATCCGGCCACTGAGAGTTATGCTCAGAGCTTTGTCCCACATTGACTTTCAATTATTCTGCACACTACACTCTGTCTCTTAAGTAATTCTACATAATACTTTGTGGAGGTATTGGCTAGCACCATCCGATCACATCCAAGATCATCGAATTGGTCGTCGTAATGAGAGAAGCACAATGCGGACCGACGAAGCCCCTTCTACAGTGCATATTTCAATACCGACTGCCGCCATGGCACAACCCCGCTACCCGGACGCCATATTGTGCATTGACGACATCGACAACTGGCTTGCCATGTATGAGCGCATGATCAAACACAACCGCTGGAATGGGGCTCTACGGTCATACTAGATTAAGTTATTTTATAGTTGGTTAGCACCGCTCGCGTCTCCTTCAAAACTCATGAGGACGACTTGACCTGCTGGCGCATCATTGAGCAGAAGCTCCAAGACTCGCCTGAACAAACAATTGAATGCAAGCTCGCTACTGAAGCTGGTCTAGCCTCGTGAACCTAGTCTTCCGCATAGTCCTTGCTATCTTACACCCAGCATGCCCTAGCTTTGTGCCACAATGCGGACGCCGCCCTGAGGTAGACCCATAAAGTGGGCCATGTCCTGGAGGGGATTGCCTCATGGCCAACTTTCCCTGAAAAAAATTTCGACAGTGTGAAAATTGTAAGATACCCTTATCGAAATATCGAAGGTAATGGTCCATTCTCCTGATATGTATCGAAGTCTTCCTTTTAAAGTTTTTTCACCAACTGCGTAGAACAGTTAAGATTGCGATAGAAAACCAGTGGGCAGCTCCTTTGACGATGGGAACAACTTTCATAGAAAAAAAAATGCACAATTGGCGCCGGGTGATCTGCGGATATATTGATCGTTAGAGTGAAAACTTGTAATATATAGAAAAATTGCGTTCGTGAACGGTTTCGCGCTTAAAAGTGATTTTGTCCAAAATTTTTGGATATGGCGACGCTTACACTTTCTGAAGTGAATGAATTCAAAGTCAAATCAGTCGTTGTTTTCAAACCTGCACGAAACTCTATCAAAAATATTTGGACCGATGCCGTGCGGCTAGGGAAATGGTTCTGCGCAAAATAAACTAAAATACACAAGACAGCCGTAATGAGCAACAAAAATTAAAGTAAAAAGTAATAAAACAAAACAAACAAGCAGGAATAAAAAAGGGAGCGCCTCCAAGTGAAGGAACGCAGTGCGCCGCGTCTACAGGTCACGCGTGGCTACCGGCCGCCGCTGCACGACGACTGAAAGCGTCTTCAAAAGCGGTGCGCCGCGTCTACAGGTCACGCGTGGCTACCGGCCGCCGCTGCACGACGACTGAAAGCGTCTTCAAAAGCGGTGCGCCGCGTCTGCAGGTCACGCGCGGCTGCCGGCCGCCGCTGCGCGACGACTCAAAACGTCTTCAGTATTTTTTTTATATTTTGTTTTTGATGTTGTTGCGACTGAGAGAAAGAAAACATAATCTACAGCTGGTATGACGTTACACCGGCAGTAGCGCCACAGGTGCGCGGCGCGGCAAACACACACCGTAACTGCAGCCGGGCTCTCTGAAGGAGCGAGTTGGTCGCCCATAATCTACAGCCGGTATGACGTGACAGCGGCAGTAGCGCCACAGGTGCGCGGCACGGCGTAACTGCAGCCGTGCTATCGGAAGGAGCGAGTTGGTCGCCCATACGCACTCTGCTAAAGGTCAAACGTAACTACGGCCGGGTCACGCGAAGGCTTGAAAGTGCGAGTAGTATTGTTTTCGCAATAAAATGACCTGGAACGAAACACGCACCTGAAGCAACACTTCATAGCAAAGCAAACGTAACGGTCAACAATGCGCTCCAGGTGTGCCGACAGTTCGAGCAAGCCAAACAGCGCCACATTGCGCATCACTCGGCCGCCCTCCGAACACGACGGCTAGCTGGCTGTGCGACTACCTGCCCACCTGCCCGCGGCAGGTGTGCTATCCATCGAATTTTACCGGGACAGTAAACAAAGAAAGGGAAGCTATGACATCCCTTCACTTTTCCCCTCATTCGCAACTCCCCCCCCCCCCAAAAAAAAAAATATTTTCTTGACCTCAGCTGTCGATCCCCATGAGTTCCCGAAATGGTATTACTCTTTTTAGTGTTGAATGCGGCATGCGGAAGCACGATGACAGCGATGACGCGTGATGCCTGTAGCCTGTAGGCCTGATAGTTTTTCGAAATTTGCGAAAGTTAGTGCGCAGCACATATACTTGCTTTTCATAGGCATTTCTCATGTCAATAAGATGTAAAAAAAAATTGAAAATTTCTGAGCTCAGCGCCGACTTCGCAGAGTCAACCGGTCTCGAATTTTCCATATCGCACAAACAAATACTGCTCAGGCATAACTGCTCGTTTTTCTATATCCACGTGCAGAGTGTGGAATTAGAGTAAACAAAATCTACGCAATTGCTGTGCATTCGTATCCATCCGTGCGCCTATTTTCTGTTAAGTTAGGCCGTGATTTGCATACGTAGGTGTTGCGCGGCCATCAAATAGTCGAAGCCCGCGTAGTTGTAGTGTCTTCCTGTCCGTTCCTGTTGGTTTCCTGCGCGCTATGATGAAGTCAAGCTTGTAACCCTAATTAGGCCAGCGCAATATGAACGGATTATTTTCAAGTTGAAAACCACCTCTTTGTCTTTATCTGTTGGAGCAAGCCCAAAGGCGCCGTTAGAGCTTCATAATATACACTTAGAACCAAGGCTATTTGCGTTTGATCAGACGGAAAAGAAGGCACGAGGGGTAAAGGATACGTCTACTTTGTTTATAAAAATGGTATAACACTGGGTAACCACGACACTAAACAGAACAAAACTTGTAGGCTCAATAAAGAACGGGCGTCCATCGCGATTAATCCGTTCAGCAGTGCTAATAGATAAAGAAGATTCCATTGTACACTTTCTTTCGTCTCGTCTATGTTCTCTATCTCTAGCAGGTGCTGCTCGAAATTCCAGCTGCATCGAAGAACCAACTGTGGAAAACTGCACTACTGTTAGGCTTCTGTGGCGATTTATGCAAATAAGGAATAAGTGCGAGGCTGGATTTGTCTGCACAGATCACAAGAACGCATTTGAAACGGAAGAAAACTGCAATGTGACTTGTCCTCCTGGTGAGTTAGTCCTCACAACTAACTTTTTTTTTACTTCAAATCGTTCTGTACTTATTCACATGCCCATATGCGAAAATACATGCGCTTTCGAAAGCATACAGCAAAGCAACCCCTTAAGCAGCCGTAACAAGTCTAAAAAGCCAAATTTTCCCGAGCCACAGCGCCAAGGGTACTCGCGTTTTCTAAATTCCAACAACTATTACTAACGACCGACTGCAAATCTCAATTTGCGACTAGTCGCTTAACTCTACTAGTTAAAATGTTAATTATTATTCACCGGTTTTCTTGTCTCCACCAACGCTGGTAAAACTATGCGGGAAAAGGCATTTTTTAACCCCAAAAAGCTATCTTTGAAAACTTTTCGAGAGAGAGAGGGATAGCTTTTATTTTTCAGCTCAAGTCCGAGCCTTCTTAGCTGCCCATTTGGTGGGCGTTATTTATCGGCGGTGGCGGAGTAGGGCCACGTGTCCCTTGGATGTGTCGGATGTGGGCGGCGAGGAGCGGCCCGAGGGTGTGCTGCAGAGGGGTTGGTGGAGCGGTCCTTCGTGCCCACGTGAGGTGAAAGGAGGGAGGCAAGGTATGCGAGGAAGGTACGGTGGGAGAGTTAGTGGCGCGGGGGCATAACCAATATGTATGAATGTTTGAGGGATGTTCTCCGCACACGAGACAGGCGGGTTTTCCCCGCTCATGAGGGGTATAGTGGGAATACAGTTCGCAGAGAAGGGCGTTAGTCTGTGCCTGTCGAATTAGAGTGGCATCGGCACGGCAAAGGAAATGGGAGGGTGACGGAAGGATGACGGAAGGTCGCATGTCCCGCAAATTGCGAAGGTGTTCGCGGCAGTCCTGTCGGTGTGTAGCGCGGTCTGCCTTGAGATTATAATGGGCTGGCCAGGTAGTCGGAGGGCCCGGTGGTATTTTTTCTCGGGCCAGAGCATGAGCAAGCTCATTCTTCGGTATACCTAGATGACCAGGAATCCATTCAAGGCGGACATGGAGCGTAGGGTGGGCTGTTAGGTATTGCAGCAAAGTGTCTAGGATATGGGAAGGTTGGTTGGTTTATGGGGTTTAACGTCCCAAAGCGACTAAGGCTATGAGAGACGCCGTAGTGGAGGGCTCCGGAAATTTCGACCACCTGGGGTTCTTTTACGTGCACTGACATCGCACAGTACACGGGCCTCTAGAATTTCTCCTCCAAAGAAATTCAGCCGCCGCGGCCGGGATCGAACCCGCGTCTTTCGGGCCAGCAGCCGAGCGCCGTAACCACTCAGCCACTGCGGCGGGGTGATATGGGAAGGGAGTTTTTGAGATTCGATTGAGCGTATGGCAGCCTGAGAGTCTGCACATATGGTGATGGTGGAGGAAAGGTAGTTGTCAAGCGTAATCGCCTCTGCTATGGCAAGAGTGTCTGCTCCGGTTGAGGAGGGCACTCCTGTGTGGAGATCTGTGGAGGTGCTTCGAGGGCCGACTACTGCAGTAACTACTTGGTGCTCGAGGGTATGGGCATCGGTATAGAAAGTGTCGTGGCCCAGTGCGGGTAAATGTTGCGCCAGTGCTTCACGCCGCCCGGGATTTATCGTTGGAGACATGTGGCGTGGAATTGGTTTTACAGTAAGACGCAGGAGGTTTTTCCACGAGGGAGCAGATGGCTGAAGCGGGGGGGGGGGGGGGGGGGGGACTTTTTGAAGTGTTCGCTGAAACACGCAGTATAACTGCTATGTATTGCCTGCACTCACCTATGAGGTAGAAACATGGAGACTAAGAGAAGGGTTTTACTTAAGCCGAGGACAACGCACTGAGCCATGGAAAGGCAAATGATAGGTGTAACCGTACGGACAGGAAGGAGGAGGAGTAAGAGGAAAAGCAGGGAGATTAACTGGAAGAATAATGGGTTTGCTACCCTACACGGGGGGAAAGGGCTGAGCAGATAAAAAAAAGAAAGAGCAAGGGGGGTAGCAGAAAACTGAAGTCACTAAGAAAAGACACCGTTTCTAATAGTCACAGCTTATCATGCAGGCAAAAGACCGCAAGAAGCGGAGGAGTGCCTTCGAGGCCTTTACCGACAACGATCGCCGCGGCCAGTGGCTCAGAATCTTCATTTCCGTCAGTGGGCGTGGATCTAGACACTCCAGCGCATGACTGAGATACTGTCTTTCGGCGCTGTAGGTAGGGCAGCGACAAATAATGTGGGGGACAGTCTCCTCATACCCGCAGATGACACAGGCAGAGCATCAGCCATACCGATTAAAAAGGAGTAATGGTTGGTGAAGGCTACACAAGCCACAGGCGACACAGTAAAGTTTAATCACGTCGTGGTAGGCCGGACGGAAGCCCAAGCTTCAGATCAGAGTTCAATAATTTTAAACGTGAATTGAAAAATTCTACGCGGCAAGAGTGATGTTCCGGGCAAGTGCGCGAAGCCTGCCCGCTGCGTCTGATCTTGAAATGGGGATCGACACAAAATCGCCGTCGTGGTGAGCAGTTCGCGCGACCTCATCCGCGCGGTGATTGCCTGCTATGCCGCTATGCCTCTCGGTTGACTCTCACGTCACAGGAAGAGGGCACAGTAGGTCAGGCAGCAAACAGAGCTTCATAACTTCTTAGTCGAAATCAAGTGGAAGAAATGGGCTTGGGCACGGCATGTAATGCGAAGGCAAAATAACCAATAGTGACTAATGGTAACGACTGCATTGCAGTAGAAGGCAAGCGTACCAGCGGGCGGCACAAGTTATGTGAGTGGATGTGATTAAGAAGTTTGCAAGGACTGGGTGGCGGCAGCTGGCACAGGAAAGGGTTCTATGGAGAGATATGGGAGAGGCATTTACCCCTCAGTTTGTACAACAGTCAGGCTGATGGTGATGACAATGATGATGTTACGTAGAGGAGAGGACAGTCAGTTTAAAATCAAAGAAGCTGCCTGGCGTCCAAATCACAAATACTAATAAGGCCAACTTGTGCTCTCCCAGAAAAGGCTGGTGATAGGCTGTAGTTCAAGGTGCACTGGAAATTCGACGAGGATCATGATTACCGTTGCACTCGCTCACACTAAATTTGGTAATAACTGCGAATTTCGAGTTGAAAGTCTTCAAACACCGACAACAATGTGAAGCACCAGATACCAAGTTCTCGCGAAAGGGGAGTTTGCTAGTTATACCGGCACATTGAGCGCAGCAGACAAAGACTGACAAAGTTTCTTGGAGGAGATTGTAGGAGAACATAAAAAAGAGTCTTAAAAAACTGTGCATAATTCCTATGATAGGAATTCAGCGATCAGATTTTTTACAGGACACAGCTAATTGACGATTACGATACTCGTTAATCACAAGTTGAAATGCAGCTGCTTATTACATTTTCAATAAGCCCAAACAAACACATCAGGAACATAAACATGATTATATAGTTCACAGAAAACACTTTCACGAATGCTAGACTCATCTGTCTGTCATACTAACCAAATTCATTTAACGGCTCTCTCTGGCGCTGTACTTAGAAGCGATAAATGACTCCTTGTTGTTCGCAAACTGACGAAGCATTTGCATCAATCCCAGAGCAAATACTCCGCATTGGCAGCGCTCATTCCCGGATTCGAGCGGAGGCCCAGCAAATAACCTCCGAATCGCTCGGGCGGCCAGCTGCGCGGGCGCCCGAAGCCACAGCTGCGCGCTCGGCATGGACGTGTCACTGCGGGCGTTGTGTTTTGAAACGAAAATCTTCACTACGCGGGCCAGAGCCGATATTCGCGTGAGCGAACTGGTGAGTTATACGCATGCGCGAAACCGAGTGACGTCACGAGCCACGCATGTGGTCGCTCCTCGCCGCTGCCGCAGCCATCGCCGCCGCTGACTCCGTCGCCTGATCTTTTGGTGCAACCGCGCGCTACTGCGCAAGTGCGTCGCCTCCTCGCTGTCGCTACAACCGCGCGCTTCGCCTCCTCGCCCATCATTGGACCTTTCGTTGCAGCCACGTGTTGCCCGCATCACAGCCGGCAATCCTCTTCTCCGCATTCCTGCGGGCAGTTTTAATCGCGCCGATTTCCGTCTCCTCCTCCGTCTCCGTGCAGGCAGTGTGTGGACGGACATCAAACCAAGTATAACTGAAGCTTTTCGCTTGTATATCTAGGCTCAACCAGAGCTAAGCCACTGCCTAATTTTTTTGCTGGGATAGTGTGTTTAATAGTCTCTACCGACACAACATTTGTACTGGCGGTGGCTTCCTTCTTGCAAGTGCTTTTTTAATTTTTCTTAGCATCTAGGTTGTCCTCTTAAAAAACCTCCAGGCTTCTCTATAACGAAATTCCCTGATTGGTCTAGAGGGTCCTGCCGTCATCAGGAAAGCAAATTTTGAGAATGTGAGGTCCAAAAATTTCGAGCACCTTATTATTGTGGAGAAGAGATGACATAAGTTGTTATCGGGTCAGCTCGAATTGTATTTGTCGGAACCCGCTCAGTAAGCCGGGAGCGAGACAGCGCTTCGCCGCCATTCCGCTATGGAGCCTGAAAAAATCGAATCTGCTCGTGCTGGACAGGCGTGCTGGCCCGTGTCCTTGTATTATGCGGCTCGACCACTATGGCCCGCTTCAGAGCCCCCTTTCAGTGATGAAGCTATGCGTAAGGGATGAATGGCGAAAAGCTGATAGTGATGACGGGAACGACATGCGGCAAGGTCTGGCAATGTCGGGAGCTGATGAAGCTGCACATGTAGCGATGACGTCGGAATTAAGATGCGCAGGTTTTAGCCAATCTACACCGATGGTATTCTCCCTGCCGTTGATGAGGAGAAGTACTGAGCAGCACGGTGGAACACCTGGAACAGACCATCGTATGGCGCCGTAAGGGTGGACACACAGTGTCGTCTTCGGCGCTCGGCGCAGGTACCGCTGAAGGCCGGGGGGGGGGGAGGGGGGTACGTGGACCCGGCGAGAGTACTGTCATTAGCAAGAGGGGGGGGGGGGAGTGAGAACGACAGTGATCATACCGCTGCATAGACTGCAGGTGTTGTCGGAAACGCTCACAGGTGCGGGCGGCGAGTGCTCGAAGAATTCGCCAGGGACGCGAAAAGTAGTAACGAATCTCAACTCTTTGCACAGGCGGAAGAGTCATCGCGAATGCGGTGCGGAGGCAAAGCAACGCAAAGGGTAGGTTCTTAAAGGGTCAAGGGAAAATCGACACCATAAAAAAAGCTTTCAACTGCCGGCGAAACGTTCCATCACACTGTTGGAAATCGGTTGGTACGAGGTCGTCATGATGTCATCGACGCCGTGGAGGCGAGTTAGGTTGGCCAATAACATGAAGTCGAACAGACGAGCATGGTTTGTTGCAATGATAGAAGGGACACCGTAGCGCCTTATCACGGGAGTGATGAGTACTCTTCCGATCGACTCTGCCATTACGTCCATAAAGGCCATCGCGTCGGACCATCTGGTGAACCGGTCAGTGCAGGTGAGTAGGTAGCGGTGTTTCCCCCTGGAAGGAAGGACACCAACAATATCGACTTGCTTATAGCAGAAGCGGGCGTCCAGTGAGGGAAAGGTGCCAAGAGGAGTCCCAATGTGTCGATGTGCTTTGAACTTCTCAAAAGCGGAGCCACGCTCGCGACGAGCGGCGAACGTGGACGAGGATGCCTGACAAGACGTAACGAGATGTAACGAAGAGTTGGGTGGCGCGAATTCCAGGATGTGCCAAAGAATGAAGGGCATGAAAGACAGTTCGGCAGTACCACAGAGGCACACAGGAGCGGGTTTAAGTGGTCGACGTATTACAAACGAGCGGAACGGCGCAAGTCGTTATCCATCACAATAGATGTCTGGTTAGTATAGTGTCTGGTTAGTATAGATATGAAAGGTGTGTCCTTCCACCAAAATCCACCAAGTCCTACACTGTTTGACGTGCTTGTTCGCCTCCCTTGACGACATCCTCGTCTTCAGTCCCACTTCCGAGGCCCACAAGCTCTATTTCTGCCGCTTTGGCCTTGTGGTAGGCGCTCCCAAAGCAAGTTCGGTGTCGCAAAGCTGGATTTTCTCGGTCATCGCGTCAACGCACAAAGCACTGGCTCGCTACCAGCCCGTGCTACAGCCGTCAGTTAGTTTCCTCGGCTCGCCACCACCCGAAAATTTCGCGAATTTCTTCTCCTCATCAACTATTCTCGGCGCTTCATTCCTCGCTGCACCTCTATCCTGTAGCCACTCCACGACTTCCTCTCGGGCCACAGCAAGCCGACCGCTCTTGTCGCTTGGACTGATACCGCTGACCTGCACGAAGGAGCATAAAGTGTCATAGAAACCACACAACTAGTTTCCACAATTCATTCCTTTTCCTCTGTTCTCGATAGTTCCGGTCAGATTGACGTTATATTCCTGGACTTCAGCAAGGCATTCGATGAAGTCACTCACTCCGGTCTGCTATTCAAACTTGACGAGCTGGGTTTGCCACGAACTGTAGTGGACTGGGCATCGTCATATCTTGATAAGCGCCAGCAATTCGTTGATTTCGAAGGGCACCATCCCGACGTCCTCTCTGTAAATTCTGGTGTCCCGCAGGGCAGCGTCCTAGGCCCTCTTCTTTCCTTAATTTATGTAAACGACTTAATCTCCGTCATACATGAAAGCGTCAGTATTCGATTATTTGCGGATGACTGCTTGCTCTTCAAGGCTGTTAAAAATAGTAATGATAAGGCTGTGCTTAATGAAAGTCTTAATGTTGTTTCCAATTGGTGTGATCGCTGGGATATGAAACTAAATCTCGATAAAACTGTTTTCATGCGTATCAGAAACAAAAAGTCTCCTCTTGCTCACCAGTACACTATCAAGCAGAACCCCATAGCTCAAAATGACTGTTTTAAATATTTGGGCGTAAAGATTACAAAACATTTAAGCTGGTACGCTCATGTTGACAATACCTGCGCCTCGGCGCGCCACAATCTCGGCCAGTTAAGACACAGACTCAAATACTGCCCTTCCTATGTAAAGCTTCTGGCCTACAACACACTGATCAAATCTAGATTACAGTATGCATGCGAGGTTTGGGAACCTTTCAGTAAAAAAATGGCTCAGGCTTAACTTGGTTAACCCTGGTCAGATGCGAAGCATATTGATGGCTAGGCTTGGTAATACATGTCCTTCGCCGCGCGTTCGAAATGCGCGGGAATGCCGCTCGAGGACATTCCGGTGTCTGTGCGATGGCATCGTTCTCCCTCTCCCAGCGCGTGACGGCGATCTGTCGTGACGTCATGTGTCTTGTGGTATGTCACGTGGTGTGACGTCACTGTACCACGTGGTCTGCACGGCGTGCAACCACAGCGACGGCGCGAGGTAGACCCCCATGTTCTCTGTCGGGACGTCATGTGTCACGTGGTGTGACGTCACTGTACCACGTGGTGTGCACGGCGTGTAACCACGGCGAAGGGCTGTAGTGTACCTCCGTCTTCCTCTGTCGTGACGTCATGTGTCACGTGGTATGTCACGTGGTGTGACGTCACTGTACCACGTGGTGTGCACGGCGCGTAACCACGGCGAAGGGCTGTAGTGTACCTCCGTCTTCCTCTGTCGTGACGTCATGTGTCACGTGGTATCTCACGTGGTGTGACGTCACTGTACCACGCGGTGTGCACGGCGCGTAACCACGGCGAAGGGCTGTAGTGTACCTCTAGTAATATGCTTCGCATAAAAAGGCATTAGCAAACTTGAACGGATTCAAAGATCAGCACTTCGCTTCATATACAACCGGTACCGTCGACATGACTCCCCATCTGAATTAATGAGAATCAACAACATCAAACCCTTAGAATACTGGAGAAAGCTAGAAAGAATAAAATTCCTATTTAAACTCTACCATTCTCAGTTCCGTCCTGACCCTTCATTGTATATGAAACCGTCAACAACTAGAGCAACAAGGCATTACCATCCACATAAATTATTATGTCCTTTGTTTGCCCGCACCAATAACTTTAAATATTCCCTCTTTCCTCGAACTATAGCAGAATAGAACAACCTAACCCCTCCTGTGTTTTCATCTGAAGATGTGCTCTCCGCCGTTTAACAAGTACTTGATCGTTAACCATTATCTGTTGTTTGTTGCGACTTGTTTTATTTTCATTCTCCGTATTTACTACATCGCTTCTACGGAATTCTGCTGTTGGCGTCGTCTTCTGCAAGTCGTCGGAGTTCTCTGTGTGTTTATCACACTCCTGCTTGGACCTTAACGGCCTGCAGTATTGTATAAATAAATAAAACAAATAAAAAATCCGCACCGAATGCACAGCGAAAGGTACGGCGGAGCCCGATGTCAAGAATCAACCACTTGTAACCTTATGACCGTATGGTCGATCTGTTTACTGCGGTTAGAAAAGGCGATTCTGAAGGACAGCGTCGATCGGCCAACGTAGGAGGAAGGACATAGATCTCGGCGACGGTGTCAATACGGTAGCTGAATTTGGAAACATGATCGGTGACTTGGCAGCTGGATCTTGAACCAAGAACAACGGTCGCCTTCAATGTTCGGCTCCACCGTTTCCCGCGTAGGCGCTGGGCTGGCGGCATTGGCGTGCGCGATATCTCTAGCCGCGGCGGTACCAACAGAGCATACCGGGGGACGGAGCAAGGTTGCCAGGAGCACTGTGGATGGTGAAGCGGGAATGAGAAGAGGAACGCGGCCGGCGAGTCTTAAGGGCGCTAATAACAGCTGTAAGCAGCGCTGCTTGCCGGCTCGTTAGCAGCGATGAGAAGTGCATATCAATCGCCAGCAGCTGCGCTGAGGAACTGAGGGGCTGGAAGGCGATGAATTGCGATGAATCTGCGAAGGAACGCGGTGGCGATAGAACAAGGCCTCCATGGTCTGGAGGCAATGCTCCGAGTGATGTCCAGAATTCGGGGAGCTTGAGGGCGGAGACCGCGGGTTCACGAGGTGGTGGCGTAAGGGGCGATGGAGGCGGTACATGCGCGGAAAAATCCATGCCTGAGGCTTAAAGAAAGGAAGGCAGGCCGGCGAAGGGAGGCGAAGGCAGCCGGTGTCTCGAGCTCCGCGCGGTGGTAGGCCTAGCGAAGCGGCTGAGGCAAAGGCAGTGCAGGAGCAGATAGCGAAGAAACGAAGTCCAGAAACACCAAGTATGGAGAACAACCGACACAAATTGATGTCAGCTGTACACAAAACATTTCTCGAGAGCCGCTCTGTCAGACGGGTGCGGGAGGGCGCGCCGCCGTCATTCAGCTCTGCAGCGACGAAAAACGAATCTTCTCGTGCTTGCCCGGCGTTCTGGGACCTCTCTTCGGCGGGCGTGCCGCTATGGCAAGCTATATTATCATATGTTATTATACTATCCGCATTCACTCTTCTACCTTAATCCAGGCGTCCATACCTACAATATAATATAAAACACTACTAATACCCTCCAATTCCTATAGCCGGACTAAAGTGAGCTAGAAGGGGGTAGTGGGCTCACTCCTCAGCCGGCGCCATGCATTGCGGTGACGCCGTCTATGTCAACAGATTCTACTTCTCCGCGCCACCGCGAGGCGGCACCACCGCCGCCTTCACTGTAGGAGCGTGCGTTGACGCGCGCTTGAGCCGCTGCCGCCGCTGCAGCCGCTGCTGTTTGCCTTCGCGTCTTGCGCGTTGCCATAATCAGTACTTCAGCCTATCTGACGCAGAAAGTTGGATACAAATACTGGATGGCGTCAAGAACCAGTCAGGACCCCCTTGAAAACCTATTTGGTATTATCCGGCAGTCATCAGGTAGCAGTGACGGCCCCACTCCCAACAGATAATGTCTTTCATTTAGTGGTCTTGTCAAGACAGTAAGCCAGGGGAACTGTGACCAGGGCGAGCTAGCCGCATTGCTAGATATACAGACTTGTGCTGACACGCTGTCACATCAAGAAAGCACAAATGCAGCTACGAGTGTAAATAGGTCAGCCAGTTACTGCACCGACATCTGCTGACCACAGCCAGCATACAGCTAGAAGTGATTCTAGACTGATATTTTACATTTCTAGTTGCTAGAAAATGTGTAGTGAAAACGAATTGCGAAGCCTGTACAAGCCTACTAACCATGGCACCGCAGGGAGGCTTTCAACTTGTTCGGCTTACAACTTTTCGCGACCATTTCCAAATTTCAGCCAACTTTCATAACATCTCAAAGAACAGCTATATTTTACTCGCGTCCGCACGGTACTCGAATATGCCTCAGTGTGCTGGGACCCGCACACACAAGAACTTATTGGAAAAAATACAAAACAGCTAGGGCAGTCCGCTTTTGTATTTGGATATTATTCCACGACACTATTTCAGAAACCAGAAGGAATCTTCAGTGGAAACTCGAAGCAGAAATCTGTGATCGAAATTTTTACATAACATTTTCTATTCCAAGAGTGGTATAGACGGAACAAAATATTTGAAGCCGCCTTTCTATGTCTCGAAGCGAATTGGGACCACTACTTAAAGCTTTATGAACTTCCCTTAAGAGGTGGCGTACTCCGTTATTCGTTTTTCTGCTAACAGTTCGCGAATGGAATGCTTTGCCGCCACATATTGTTAATGTTCTACCTAATGAAGCCTTTTTTTTCACGCGTTGAGTGCATGATTTCTTGTTTTTTGAATATGAAGTGCCCCCCTGCTGTAATGCCGAAAGGCGATGCAGGTACCAAATAAATAAATAAATAAATAAATAAATAAATAAATAAATAAATAAATAAATAAATAAATAAATAAATAAATGAGAGACTGCTGTATAACGTCAGGTCAGCTGTACAGCTACATGAACAAACTAGAAAATATGTTCACGTTTTTCCTGCAACGATCGAGCTGCATTCGGACAGCATCATGGATGTACTCAGAGTTGTAAAAGAAAGGCTCTCGCAAGAAAACGGGTGCCCACAACATGCCTCGCGTCCCTCGGCTAACGTTTTTATCTAACGACACGGTTGCATTTTTTTTGTGTGTGTTTGTGAAAGGAATGCTGGCGGATCAGGGAAGCGAGAAAAAGATAAACATTTAAAGTTGAGCCGCTGCTCATGAACCATACACGTCCTATAAATCGTGGTTTTCATGTGTTCAGAACTCCATGGTGCGGCCTCACTTCTTTCCTATTCAGTTTTCATGTCAATGTAAAAACTGCATATGCGCTAATAGCCATTTCATATTACAGTTATTTGAGATAAATTATCTACATTGGACAAGCGCTGCTGCAAGCTTTTAAGCTATGTTGAACACAACAACTTTAGGTAGCTCTGTTCCAGAAACGGTGTGAGCAGCAAATTCACGAGCCAAAAGAAATGCGCGCAACGAAACGGCGCTGACAACTACAGCTGTAGTGAAAGAAATACCAAGAACATATGCTAGTCCTTGCACGCTTCGTATACTTGAAGCCGTGAGTAATAATCCTCAGAAAGCGGGGCTATTGGGCGCCGCAATCATTTTCATACAGGTGTGTATTCGTGTTTCTGATCTGCGTTGCGGCAGGTTCGCCGGAGAGGAGCCAGAAATGCGTTTGCGGTTCGAACGCGGTAACCTGTTAGTTCATCGTGTGCTACCGGCAGCAGCATTATTTATTATTATATTCGACGTCTGTCTACCTGCTCCATGCAAGTCTAACAAATGTGACTGAAGGCAGCGAGTTTTTCCAAGCCAGACTGCCGCGAGAAAGCTGCTCAACCAGCACAGCGCTACAGTGAAGTCGCCGGTGGCGCCACCCCGTGCGTGTAACATATACTGCGTCAGGGAAAGAGCCCCAGCGAGCCCACTACCCCCTTCTAGCTCACTTTAGCCGGACCCAATCCAATTGGACCCCCCTTAATTCATTTCCTGCGGCTGCTTGCTTCAAAAATTTGGGCGCTCATTTGAAATGTTTAGACGTGGGCAACTTTCAAAATGCTGTTGCATTTTCTTCTGTAAGAATGTAGTAAGAAGCACCCCGCTGGCCCAATGGTCTTCATTTGTGTTGCAATAAGTTAAACTGACATATGCCCAATCGGAGCAGCAATCTCTCTCTCAACACTCTTTCCTGTCTCTTCCTGCTCTCTCTTAACATCGCCACAGTCACTGACCCTCAACGAGGGGAAAACTACATTGAAACACAAGCCCGGATACCACACAGGGGACTAAAGATGTGTCCATCAGCTCTTTGAATTGCACTTCACTACTCCCAACGTCTCATTTCTGCACCTGCGTGCAATCGGGGAAAAGGCGTTGCGCCGTCGCGAAAATGTTCGCAGGTAAGGTCGCAAATTCGTTGAAAGATCCTGTCTGATCCGAATTAGAGGCGGAACAATTTTACGCTGAGTGATTGCAGGTGAACCGCTGTGTGTTGGGCCACACTGTCACCGTCTTCAATTGCGCACCGCGTTACAATATAGGGCAAGGTTTGACATTGACGCATCGACGGTTTTAAATACGCAACAGGTGTGGTTTCCACGACGCTGCCAGGCGCAGCCTATGACCATTATCGGCCATACCGCCGACAGTAATCTCCCATACACAGGATAGAATCGCATTACTTCGGTTGTATAATTGACAGTGGGCTCAGTGAGTAGAAAAAAGGGTAGCATGGTGTAATTCTGTTGCGAGGTTGCGATGAAGTCCATACAAAGAAAGCTTTTTTTTTATTCGAAGTAGATTTCCCTAAACTTGTTGGTACCCAGAGTAGACGTTTCCTTACCAGCCGCTTGCTGGCGCCCCCTACGTTAGGGAGCCTGAATGGCGTTGTTGAGGCACGGCTGGGAAGGGAGAGGGGACAGAGTGTGGGAGTGCGTGCGCATCAGGGGGGTAAAGCTGAGCCAGCAAAGCGGTCCACGCATGTAAGTCGCCATCTTGGACGCCATCTTACAGCACATTAATGTGGCCAGCACAGTTTTTTCTCGCGAAGTCAAGGATGGGTGAAGTTTGAACTTGAATTCGGAAAACTGCGGCAGAGAAAATAATTTTATGTCACTCATACGCGTATTTTCAATGTTTTAAATACGTTTTGTAATCTTTAGCATACTGATTGTGGTCATTTCTTTTAATATCGGACGATTGTGAACATGTTCACGAGTAAACTGAGAAAACGCTCTCGGAGTTTCGGTTTTAAACTTCTGCTTCCGAATCTGATTTCAAGTTGCCTAAGCTATGGGATCAAGGCACTTAATGCAAGGAGCTGCATACGACAAGGAGTCACTCGCGCTCTCGTGCACCGCGATGCCAGCTTCGTGCGTTGATGCATATCAAAAGCTCCAAAAGAATCGGCCATTTCGCATCATTTTGTGAGTAAACGTGGGAAGTGGTGCATATGCACAGTTCGCGACAACTGTGTACTGCAAAGGGTGTGAACGAAAATCTCCCATTCTCGGAATTTCTCTTTAAAAGCCGATGACACGAAGCGAATCAACCTTGCTGCCGTTTACTTTTTCACGGTATTCGGCTTTCTTAACGCCATTGCCTCAATCTGCTTGACAGAGTACACATTGGTGCTACTTATTAAGTATGTAGGTGCTCTTGCTTAAATGCATTTTATTACGTTTTTCAGCAATAATGCATGCGGTAATTAAAGGTAACACTGTTGAAATGAACGGCCCCGCAACGACAACGGCACAAGAAGGAGGACAACACATACGCACTCTACCAACTGTTTATTAGACGGAAAAGAGGCACACTAATGAATCTCAGCTCAAGCATGTGACACAGCTCTTTATCGCTCCGAACAGAGCCAGTGACAGGAAATCGGCATGAAAACAAGACAGCATACGTGTAATCGCAGGACACTTTTGTATCCCGTGCATATAAAGCCCTAGCGGCACTAGCTTCTCATAAATAGGTTTTTAAACCAAACATAGGAATAAAAAAAATCTCAGCGAAAAAGTAGTGTCATACATTAGAAGCAAAAGCACAAAACACAAAAGCACCACAACAACCAACCAAGCACCCACAATTTAGTGTGCACAATGTTACACATCGAACGAAAGTTTCTCGAGCGGTACATGCTGTTTCATATATTTCTGCCTCCACCTTGTTTCAGTCGTTCATGATGAAGCTCTGGGCGTTGCTGCGTACGAAAAAAACCCATTATGAGCTCGTCCCGCGCGAGTAAAGACACGGCGCAGTCTTGCTCGGCGAAGGCAAAGGATAAAAAACAATGCGAGAGGCCCGCGCTAATTTAACAAACCTTCGACATTTAATATAACAAACGCTGAACATTCAAAAGAGACCAGGCAGAGCAGTTGCTCCATTTACTTTGGGCATACGTTTCCTTTGCGAATTGTGTTCGTCCTTTTGGGGCCAAAGAAAATTTCCGACGTGTATTTGCACTCGGCAACAGAGGACATGCAAAATCCCGCGCGCTCTACGGATGAAATACACTCCAAGCGCGTCACAATCGCGGTACTTGCCTTCAAATAACAATTCAGTACACACAAGCCACCTACATGAAACTGCAGTCGGTTCTCTACTGTTCCGTCCTACGTTGTTGCTGCTCTTTCTAAAAAATTCACTTAATTCAATTAAAGCTTCGACTCCCGGTCCAATGCATATTCAGTGCCAGATTTTCCAAAATTTAGGCATAGTTGCTACATCACCGCTAATGAATATTCTGCGTATTAGTTATATGAGTCATTATGGTAGCTATTATGGCAGATCATGAGTGATAGTTTAGAAATATCCCTCAAGAGAAAAGTATACAACAGCTGTATCTTGCCTTTACTCACCTATGGGGCAGAAACATGGAAGCTAACGCAAATGGTTCGGCTTAATCCAAGGATTAATCCAAGGACAATGTAGGGAGCAATGGAAAGAAAATGATAGGTTATAACGTCACAGACCGGAAGCGGGCAGAGTGTGTGAAGAAACAAACGCGGGTTAATGACATGCTATTCAAAATCTAGTGGAAGAAATGGGTTTTTCCAGGGCACGTTATAAGAAATCAAGATAACTACTGGCCATAAAGGGTAACGGAGTGGCTTCTAAAAGACAGCAAGCGTAGCAAGGGGCTGCAGAAAGTTAGGTAGAATGATGAGTTTAGAATTTAGTGCGGATATGGTGTCGCTGTTGGCAAAGGACCGGTTTATATGGAAAGACATGGGAGAGGCCTTTGCCTTGCTGTGGTCGTAGTCAGGCTGGTAAAGATGAGTCATTGTGGTTCTTTGAGAAGTCAATTCTTTTTCGTTATAATGAGACAGCAGAATCTGAAGTTGTACCGAGACCAAAATAGGCATTGGTTACCAGCCCACCTCTTATTAAACTTTGCGATACTTTCTGAGTTTCAGTTTATGTTTCGTCCCTTTTTCCTAGAGTCACTGCGCAATTTTCCTTTGGCCTTCCATGAGTGAGACCGCCACTGCCGCGTAGACCACAGTGGGAAAGTTTTTCGCAACGGAACTAAAAACCTGATACTCTAAACATGTCTAAAAAAATTCGGCGCATTAGAACCATTGAATGCTGCTCTAAGCACAATGCGTTATCTGCGCTCAGCAACTAGAATTGTATTTGTTATTTTGGTACTTGCACAGGTAGCTGTCCTATGTTTGCTTGTCATTTGTTCAATGAATCAACTTTTTTTGTTTTATACCTTCTTTTGTGTCTGGGTAACAACCTTGTGCAGTAACTTCTATTCAAATTCTTATAATTTTTTTTCGATCTGGTGTAACTCGTCGCCAGTTTTCTAAGGCACTGTTAAGTTTAGGTAAACTCACGAATGTTAGGTTTGGTTTGGTTTATGGGGTTTAACGTCCCAAAGCGACTAAGGCTATGAGAGACGCCGTAGTGGAGGGCTCCAGAAATTTCGACCACCTGGGGTTCTTTAACGTGCAGTGACATCGCACAGTACAATGTTAGGCCAGGTAGATGAGACTTTTACCGCTGCCTACATCGTTTCTTTGAACAGAAAAATAATTTTTCTTTTTATGCTTTTTTATTCATTTCAAAACTACTGCACGCATTACAGCAGACCTAAGAAGGAGGGGCGTAAATATGCACGCAGAAAGTCAGGAATCTGAAACCAAAGCAGTATAAAGTAACAAGGTAATCAAACAAATGCAGCTAAAACTATAAAATGCAATTTCAAAATACAAACCATATGGGCACAAATGAGAATACAACTATACAAGCTGTGAAAATAAAACATAAAGACACATAATTAGTGTCAGAATAACCCGTTAACAATCAATTGCAAGAAAAGAATCACGCTATTGAAAAAGTGTGATTGCAATTTGTTACAATCATCCATAGTCAGGGGCAGAAATGTGTGCTTAAAATCGTCAATTCTACAATAGGTCTGTAAAGTGTTAAAGATTGCGTATTACGATGTGATAATTGTCAATAGATTCATGGCGGGTGATAGCGAATTGATAGCAGCGGGGGTGGAAGCTAAACTGTACAGCAGCTCTAGCTAATAGTCTGCTTCCTGTAACTTGAAGGCTTGAAGGCGACATTTCGTATATTAAATGAAAATATCCCCGGTTGTGCTACTCCAGAAGGAAACGAACCTAAAGGAACTACAGACTGATTTGATTCCTCTCTCCATATATTCTGTGGCATAAGTATGCGCACTTCTTTCGTGTAGTACTATCAATGCTAAATAATCTGGGCATTCCTTTTCTGCAGTTGTGACTGATAAGCCTATGTCTGAAAAGCACAACTGCAAGTACTGGCTGAGTCATCAATACCTGTGTAACAAGACGTCAATGAAGATGTACTATGACAAGAATAACAAACTTCACAGAGTGCTGTGGTTCACGCACTGCAAAGAGGAGGAACGCAAGGTTTATTCTTATGATTCGACTGACCACAAATGCAAAGGTGAGGAATTGAAAAGCTGCATGAATGACTTTCTAACGTCGCTTAGGTAAAGGTTATTTTAGGCACGAAATTCCATCGTACTGAATTTTTCCCCGTAGTGCGTTTTGCTCCACAAGTCTGTAATTTAATCAATGCCTTAAAAAAAGTTTTTATGTGGCCCCTTCAGCGTTTAATTTATTTCAGCCTACTCGCATTGCAAAGAACAGTATACCTTCTGTAAAGAATCGCAAGCTGGCAAGTTTATATATTGCATACATTTATGAAGTACCAGAAGATATCCAGCAGGCTTTCACCGATTCATCTCCTAGTATACGCATTATTACAGCAAAAACAGAGAAATAAAAATTCTATATTTCCTGCTACCTTCCAAAAGAAGGCAGCAAGTTCTACGCGCTTTCCAGCAAAGTGAGATTATATGCCCTTGATTTGATTTGGGTATAACATAGAACATGTTTTTAGAGATGTTCATGTACCATGAACTATAACTACTTTCAATAAATTAATTAAGCTCATCTGCTTGCTTGCAACAGTTATTTTACTTTAAAAAAAGGTTAGACGTTACCCTGGTCACACAAAATGGAGTTCTCTAGAGTAACTTCGTTGCAAATAGCACCCCTAATCCAAAGTTCTGTATTGTATGTAAAATGATATACATGTGTTTGTGTGCATGTAAATGTCAGCGAAAGGAAAAAAATTCCGGGGGCACTTTGGCTGTCTAAAGTGCTGCAAGGCGGAAGCATTTCCTGGCGCATTGTTTTTTATTTACTTTTCATTTTTATATTTTTTTAAAATGTATTTATGCTCCTTTTCTTATTTTTATTGTTTGTTATTTTCCCTTCGCTTAATTTTCTAGTGCAAGAGAAACCACATGACGGAGAATGCACAATTTTCCATGCAATTTTTCCATTTGGAGTGTGGGACAGATAACATTAAGGTGCTGAACTGCGCAAGTCATTCGGAGTGTAGAAAAGCTATATTCAAAGCGGGAATGAACCAAGGAGTGTCTTTGACACTGAAATTGCTCAATGTTCTAGTGCAAGAGAATCCACATGTCGGACAATGCACAATTTTCCATGGAGCTTTTCTATTTGGAGTATGTGTCAATTAACCTTAAGGTGCTGAACTGAGCAAGGGATTCGGAGTGTAGAAAAGCTATATTCAATGTGGGGATGAATTCCGGACAGTATAGACACAGAAATCGCTGAAATGTTCTAGTGCAAAGGAAAGCACGTGTCGGACAATGCACAATTTTCCACGCAATTTTTCCCTCTGGATGGTGTGACAAATAACCTTAAGGTGCTGGAGTGGGCAAGGCATTCAGAGTGTAGGAGAGCTATATTCAATGCGGGGATGAACCAAGGAGTGTCTATGATATTCTAATCGCTTAAAGTTTCAGGCAAAGACAAAGCACGTGTCGGCAGTAATGCTACGGGCGAGCTCAGATAAGGTTTAGACGAACGATACACAGCGGTAGCTCCCCGTTGTGTTGCATTTGATGCCAGGCTATCAAAATCATGCACTTTTAAGGTATGGGCGATGCTGGAAGCCGCAGGGAACTGCGGCCCCACTGCGTGCTTCAAACCTGTCGATATATTAAGCGGGGGTATTAGTTTATGCTTTTCTCCCCTGGGTATCAGACAGGGTAAATAATTTATGGCTTGTGCAGCCTCGTAATTAATACCATCAACAGAGTCCCACTTTCGGCTTCTGAGGCGATGACGAGCTGCCTCGTGTAGGGCACAGGCACTCAACCCAGAGAGGTTGCCACTTTGACCCGCATACGGCTCGGCGAAACTCCACGGCGCCTTCAGTCAGAGCTACAAGCCTATGCGAGGTTCAAATAAGCCAGTAATTTATCACCAATAAAACTGCGCTTCGAAGCCAGTGTGAATACGGCGTAATGTACTGTGTGATGAAGCAAACATTCTCCTTCACAAAAAACAAAGCAATTTGTTCCTGAGGTGTGCATTGTGTTTGAATAGTGTGCTGTTGCAAAGTTTGCTTCGTATCTTTTGTTTTTTTCAGATTGGTCGAAGGGTTCCACGCCGATACCGAAATAAAACACAGCTACCTTCCTGCCATGAAAGATGTATTAGCCAGGATATTTCTTATTTCTGAGAGCAGTACACGCATACGGGCTTCTTCTGTCTTTCTTCATGTGGTTTGGTTTAATTTTGGGGTATAACGCTCCAAAGCGACTGAGGCTATGAGAGACGCCGAAGTGAAGGGCTCCGGAAATTTCGACCACCTGGAGTTCTTTAACGTGCACTGATATCGCACAGTACACGAGCCTCTTGTGAACTTCTTTATGTTGCTGTATTTTTTTTTTACCTTACAGAATTAAGCTGCAACCAGCCAGCAAAATTTTCCGGGTACACCAGAATATTTCCAGAGTACTGCTGAAAAACAGGCTTAAGCCGGCGTCGAAATTTTGTACTGACCGATTAATTTAACTGAATGGTTTCCTATTATGTTCTCATACAGCCTGAAAACGGCTGGTCTTGGCACTTATCCGTACTAACGGCCACCGCGGTGGCTCGGTGCTTGCTGCGCTCGGCTGCTAAACATGAAGACGCGGGTTAGATCCTGGCGGTAGCGTTCAAATTTCGGTGGAGGCGAAATATTAGAGGCCCATGTAGTGTACAATCTCAGTGCACGTTAAAGAACCCTGGGAGGTAGAAATTTCCGGAGGCTTTCAATGCCGCGGCGCTGATTGCCTGAGTCGCTTTTGGATGTTAAATCCTCATAAACCAAATTTATCCTTAATTTTCAACTATCACAAACGGGGAAGCTTCGCAAAATACGGCAACGTCATGTGAAGCGTTGGACACGCAAAACCCTAATAATAATGAAGAAAGGGCGAACGAAAAGCAAAAATAAAACACCAAATACTATTAATTCTGTTCCGCTGTACCTCATTTGCTTCTTTTGCAGATTAAATTTTCATGCTCCGAAAGTATTAGATACCCTTTTCTTTACTACTGCTCCCCACCTTCTTAGCTCATCCTTAGCGTGAAATGAAACAATACGACCCTTCCTTATCCACTGTGTTGTGTCGTTATCCACTGGTTGTGTCGGGAGAGTAAGAGTCAGGACCAGTTCCGGAGAAGAGCGCCGGCGTGGCGTTTATTAAGGACCACCTGACATCCGGAGTAGTCACATCTGCTTCATCGTTCCACCATGTTTCGGCTGGAGTGGCGGATTTTTCGTCCGACCCCTAGCAAACCACCAACATTCAGTGCACCAACTTACTTGATTTCCACGGACACTTTCCCCTTTAAGGTGGAGCCCGCGAAACCATCCTTTGGCACAACTTACCGGGCGGCTACTCCGGTGGTGCAGCTAAGCCTAACGGTGGCGCCAGCGCCCAGCGGGTCTGGGCTTCCGTCCACGATTCAACTGACACCAACTAGCGAGTCGGCACCACTTACTTTCAAGAGCAGCGCGCTTGCTGCTGCGGTCGCTCGCCGAGCGCAGCGCAACGTGTCCGTCGACGCGGCCTCCCCGCTCGTTCGGGCAACACACTGACGCCGGCGTCGCACGCAGCGGACAGCAAAGGCAAACTCCTTACCAAAAGAAGGCCTCAATTTGTACCCAAGCCTGCGGATGACTATTATGTGATCATCTTCGAGCGAAGCAAACAAATTTCTCTTCATACGGCCTTTCAAGCCAAAAGCTACCAGCGGGCGTTTAACGCTCATTTCGGACCACAAGCTATTCAAGCCTTCACAGTCATAACGGTGAGTGACCAAAATCTCCTCATCTAGACTTCGCGCCCGGAGCTAGCCGATAATGTACTGGAAGATTTTGAGGTCGACACGCCAACAGAACGTGTCCTACTGGTAAGCCACCTGAGGCATGATACCGGAAATGTGTGATACGGAGCTGTGACTGAAAAAACCGCAGACACAACATTAACACTGCGTGCTTGTCTGCAATGGCAGCAGGGAAAGAAGACCAAGGTTATCCGCAAATTCGGATATTCGAACAAAGCGCGGTTGCTCGTAGTCAACGGTATCCCCGACTGCAGCTTCTTGTGCACGGAAAATGGGAGCAGGTTGACAGGTTGACAGCTACTGAGTCCTCTTTGAAGGCCAGCGTTGTGTCCGCAAGTTTAGCTCGGACCACCCAGTCATATTCACGCGCTCATTCTATGCTTCTGACACATATATCAAGAATATGAAATTCCGCTTCACAGCCTTCGCTGCTCCTGACTTCCTTTGCTTCCTTATTCACGTTGCCACGTGCAGCAAAATGATTCTGCCTTTGCAATTTCCTGTAAATTTCGTCAAATGCAGGACAATTTCGCGGACCGTGCGAACGTCCACATCTACGGCACTTGAACGTTGCAGGTTACTCGTAGCACTCATGATGGTGGGGCTCCTGCTGGTTTTGATGGTGTTATCTGTATGTGTTCTCGGGACCAGATTTCGTTTAGCGCGACTGTCATTGCCGAAGCCCAGCAGATTTGTTCCGTTTTAGCCAGGGTCGGCTTTTGTCCTGCAGGAACTTTGTTTACTTTGTCATTATGTTTTCAAAAAACTATTTGGTCACGTAAAAAGGACTCTGCCATAGAGCCAAAGTTGCAAATCCAGACATCCTCCACATTTCTCTGACAAACTGTTCGACTGGCTCACCTTGCTTGACCTTGGGGGCGTTGCCGAAACAGGTAGCGTTTATGCACATCATTTCGGTGCTCTGCGCAGTAACTGTCGAACTTGGCGATGACAGTTGCAGTGCTCTCCCGGCTCTCGTCGCTGTCAGAGGTGAAGTTGTAAATTTCCAATGCTTCGTCGCCTGCCTCCGTTAGCAATGCAGCTATCTTCGCATTGTCTTGACTAGGTTATCCGTGTCGGGCTCGGAAGCAACCAAGAAGGGCTGAAACGTTAGCTTCAAAAGTAGCCACTGCTTATCGATTTCGCCGGTGAATTCAAGCGGCTCCGGTGGCTTCATGAGTTCCCTTTTACTTCTCTACCACTAACACTGCGGCAGTGACTTCAGAGCACTTATGACATCATTTATCGCTGGCTGTGTCTCCAGAGTAACAGCCGGGACCAGCTCCGAAAAAGAACGCCGGGTGACGTTTATTCGTGCCCGCCAAGGGAGAGGGCACGCACGTTCCGAGTATGCGCGCCGCAGCCAGAGAACGCGAACATGCGTCGCAGTGGGCTTACACAGAACGCCGGCACGCGTGGCGCTCACACAACGTAGATATACGCGCCAGGCAGCCATTATTCGCTGTTCCTTTCCTAAAAATGATCGGAGTGTAAAGCGCGGTCAACGCCAACGCCAATGAACACAACGAACGCCGATGGCCTATGGTTTCGGCGCCCCGTTTCTTGCACAACGTTGTCAATGCCCACGCTTGCAGCGCACACCTGTCACTACCGCCACTTAGCTTAAGGCAAGGTTGAGGTGTCCACTGTTCCAAGAGGGCAGTTATGCGCCTTCCCTCTGGCTCAGGTGTCCACCGAGATGTGGACACCTCGCACTCACCTCATGCTACGTATATCCTGGCATAGCAGAACTAAGCCACTGCCAATTTTGCATGCACCCAAACCACGCAGATGGCGATGCGTAATCGTAAAGAGAGAGAGGGAGAATGTCGGCGAGGTGATGGAGAGCTCGCGATGACGGCTGCGGCCCCGGCGCGCCAGCTGTGCGTCGTGTGACGTCACCTTCTTCTCGCGCATGCGCGGCTTGGTCTTGTCAGAGCTCTGCGAAATGGCTCAGCGACTAGCGTAGTGTTGCTTTCGCAACAAAAGTCTTTTTCACGCTCTACATCAAGTAGGGAAGTGTGCTTCCCCTGAGCGAATCACCGCCAGAGTATATATAAATGAGTCAACAAGCGAAACGCTGTGTGCATGAGGAACAGCGGCGCTTCCTTTATTCCGTCACTCGAAAAGAGACACAGTGGGCGTTAATCCTGGCGACATGGAGGGTTGATGGTAGCTGCGTCCAGAAATCCACCACCATGGCAACACAACCCGCAGACATGTATACTTGTTCACAAGCGATACACTGCGCAGGAGGTCACACTTCCCACAACACCGTCTTTCCCATACACGATGGTTTCACTGCTGCCCCTAAAGCGGTATGACCCACCTGTACACATTCTAAATATTTACTGCCCACCGAAACTTAAGAACGTCACGTTCAATGAAATTTTCACTCAAGCTATGCAGGTGGCGGGTACGGATCCCCTCCTAATCGTCGGCGATTTCAACGCCCCGAGCAGGCTATGGGGATACCCCCGGGATGACAGGCGTGGGAGGAGGCTTGCGGAACTTCTTTCCACACTTGGACTCACCCTGCACACTGACCCCGCATACCCAACACGTGTCGGCAATTCCATTCAACCAGATACTTGCCCGGACCTCACATTTACACGCAACATACGCCATGCCGACTGGCTGAATACAGAGGACACTCTAGGTAGTGATCACTGTATAATCAACACAACAATTTACATGCGTCCCCTGAAATGCCCACTAAAACAAGCTCGTATCCCTGACTGGACGACTTTCCGCACCTCTCTACCTATCGTAGACCCCCTCCAGTCGGGATACGACGCCTGGTCCAGATCGCTCACGTCTACACTCACACAACACGATAAGCAGATACAGCTCACAGAAACACAAACAGACGTGGACAACCACCTTCTCCACCTTTGGGAGGCCCGTCGCAGCCTCACGAAGCGATGGAAGAAACAGAAACATAACAGACGCCTAAAGAACCGCATCCTCGAACTCACACAACAGGCAGCGGAATATGCTACTCAGCTAGCCGACACTAACTGGGTAGACCGGTGCAACGCGGCTGCTCGCCAGATGTCTGGCCGCTACACGTGGCGCCTGTTCCGCGCTCTCATCGATCCAACACAAACACGCACGGAAACCCAACGCCAATTACATAGGGCCTTGCACAACTGACAGGAACGACAAAACAGCTAGCGCACACGCTCAGGGATCGATACCTGTGCACTACTGAGGACCCCCGGCAGGCGGCGTTCTCGTATGCAGGCGAAGAGAACACGGAGCTGGACAAGTCTTCCCAACTCCACGACCTCCGAGCAGCCTTAAGCAAAATGAAGCGGAGCACTGCACCCGGGCGCGACAAGGTTACGGTCAAGCTCTTGGCCAACCTTCCCGACGCAGCCTACGCCGCGCCCCTCAAATACATCAATAGCATTTGGGACGGAGAGACTCCTCTCCCTCTCGATTGGAAATCGGCTCTCGTGACATTCATTCCGAAGGCCAGAAAACCTATTGATGTGGAGAACCTTCGCCCCATCTCCCTCACGTCTTGTGTCGGCAAGCTGATGGAGACGATGGTGCTCGACAGACTCTCCGATTTTCTCGAAACACAGCACACTTTCGCGGACACCATGTTCGGTTTTCGCCCTCACAAGTCAGCACAGGATATACTTCTGCAACTTCACCACGACATCTTAGATCCTGTCGAATGTCCCCACAACGACAAGGTGGTCCTGGCCTTGGATCTTAAAGGCGCATTCGACAACGTCAAACACGAAGTAATCCTGGACCACCTCAGTAACACCAACTGTGGCCACAAAACATTCAACCACATCAAACAATTTCTTACAGACCGTCAAGCCTACATACGCATACAAGATGCGGAACACGGGCCATACACCATCGGCTCGAGGGGAACACCTCAAGGCGCGGTCCTGTCTCCCCTCCTCTTCAATTTGGCAATGCTTCATCTTCCCTCCAAATTGTCTTCTCTGCCCGGGATACATCACGCTCTTTATGCGGATGACATTACAATCTGGGCCACGCAAGGTAACCTGGGCCACATGGAGTCCTGCCTGCAAGCAGCGGCGACCCTAGTCGATGACTACGCGGCCTACTGCGGACACCAGCGCGCCCCAGCTAAATCAGAATTTGTGCACTTACGTCCCTCCCCTCGGGACACAACACCGCTTCGCATCAGTCTTCCCTCGGGACCGATCCGGGAGGCCAAGGAGATCCGCGTCCTTGGCCTCTTCATACACCACCAATGCAGAGTCCACACCACCCTAGCCAAACTTCGCTCGGTGGGAGACCAGGTGTGCCGAATGGTCCACCGGGTCTCCAACAAGCGGGGCGGATTACGAAGCAAGGATGCATTGCGGCTTGCCCATGCTTTCGTAACGAGTACAATCCTCTACTCAACTCCCTACTTGCACCTGCGCAAACACGTTGATGACCAACTGGAGGTCATCCTGCGGTAAGTCATCAAGCGGGCTCTCGATCTCCCGGTCACCACATCTAACCAGAGACTTCTGGCCTTGGGCGTGGTAAACACATTCCGGGAGCTTCGAGAAGCCCACTTAGTCAACCAATACACGCGTCTTGCACAGACCACGTCCGGTCGCCGCCTCTTGGACCGGCTACACATCAAACACGACTGCCACATTGAGGAAAGGGAGAGAGTGCCAGAACCCTGGAGACGCGCCCTCCGGGTCCGACCCCTTCCCCGCAACATGTCCAGAGAAGACCATAGCGGTCGTCGCCAGGCGCGCGCGGAAGCGTTGGCGCGATGCTATGGTAACCAAGAACATGTCTATTACGTAGACGTTGCCGGCCCACACCACGGCGGGCGGTACACGGCCGCAGTCGTACACAACACAAACACAGTTAACGGGCTCACTTTCAAAGCCTACAGCGCAACACACGCGGAGGAGATTGCCATTGCTCTGGCTCTCACGAATCCCAAGTCAAAACACATCATCACCGACTCGCGAGGGGCCTGTCGGAACTACGAGTTGGGCTGGGCTCCCCCGCTTGCCTGGCGCCTACTGGAATATAGCTGTCGATCTGAAGATCCAACTCCACGCAACCTGATTTGGGCCCCCGGTCACCAGGGACTCCAGGGAAACGAACAGGCCGATCAGGCCGCCCGCGCACTCTCTCCCCGGGGTATCTCCTGTCCTTGGAAGGGTACTCCCAATCAGACAATCTGGCCATTACATTCAAACAAATCACCGATTACTACAAGGAGGAGCACCGGCGCTACCCGGCCCCTTTTAAGGTCTGGATCGCGCTGACGAGCGCCTCCTCATCAAAGAGAGAGAGAGAGAGAGAGAGAAAAGGACGGAAAGGCAGGGAGGTTAACCAGGCGATGCCCAGTTGGCTACCCTACACTTGGGGAGGGGAACAAAGGGGAAAAAAGGAAAAAGAGCGGCAAAGAAATGAGTCTGTCAAGTGTCCATCGACCACTATGTGACAGGGACAGAGGGCGCGCACAGAAAACATAGATTATAGGCGGGAATGCAACCCCGAGTCCCTTAGGAAATTCAGGAGCGCTTTCACCGCTTTCCGTTGTCTGGAAGGTTGCGTCCAAGGCCCCAGAACGTTAGACTCTGTTAAAGGACGCGAGTCCAAGCGGAGCATAGAAGCAACTAGGCAACCGCGCTCTCGCTCAAAACGAGGGCAGTCACAGAGGAGGTGGCTGATCGTCTCGTCACAACCACACTGGCCACACGCAGGAGAGTCAGCCATTGAGATGAGATGGGAATAGGCGTTTGTGAACGCCACTCCCAGCCACAGGCGGCACAACAGCGTAGTATCACTGCGGGGGAGGCCGAATGGTATATGATGTTGGAGCAAGAGGTTGAAGTGATGCGAGCGGGGTGTCGCATCCTATGAAGTCTCCTCATCAAAATTCTCACTAACACTGTACTGTGCCCGGCGGTGCTTAAACATTTCAATACATCCTTTGATGGCGCGTGTCAGTTCTCTGGGGAGGTGTCTGACACCTTCCACATGATTTGGGCGTGTCAATCTAACCCATCTATCCCCCCCAACCCCAAACCCACCAGAGAGGACTGGGAGGCGGCCCTGCTCGGCTGTCAAGATCTAAAGAGCCAAAAGGCCTTGATTCAACGGACGCGGGCGGCGTTGCTTGCCAATGGGCCCCCGGAATAGGGGCTCCACCTAGTACTGTGAGGGGAAAGGGCCAATAGGGTCCTACCCCAATCACCTTTCTGTAAAATATTCAATTGCCCATAAATGTTTTTCACCACCACCGCCGCCTGGAGTAGAACCAACAGGGTCACCTCCATCTCAGGGCTGAGTACGTATCGAGGGCCCATCCCTGGAAGAATAAAGCAAGCATGCTTGTTTTAGAAGCCCGATGCTCAAATTGGCAACAGGATAACGAACGAAAATAAGGGTAATTGAGGGTGAATAGGCTGCAGGGCATAAATATATTTTTGACACATGAATTTTTCAAGAAATGAATGCGGAGCGGACGTGTGTAGAACGAGCTCTGATAACACTTCTGTTTCTCATTCGGTGAGAATTGGAGGTCTTGAGTAGGACTCTTCGGTGCTTTAAACAAGGCAGAAGAAGGAATGGGCACGGCAAGAAAAAGGCTTAAAAACTGTTCGTTCTCTGTAACCATTAAAAACAATAATGTCCTTACTGTGTAGTGTTTTCATTGTGCCGTCATTGTTAGTCGCGTTGCCTAACAGATACAGAATGGGATAGAGTAGAACGACTGGTGCCAACGCAGCCGTGTGCTTAAAAAAGCAAACGACGTCAAGGGCTAATGCTTGTATTTGGCAAAGCGTATTAGAAGCAGGCGAATGTTGCAGTGCAGTTACATTTGGAATGAACTCTCAAGTACCTATCTAAAGAATCTGGCCAAACGCTGCAGGACCGCTTCGTACCCGTTATGAGATATAGTCTACATAAAACGCTTGTTCCGAAGACAGCTGACCATGCCCGATGTTCTATATCTAGACTAAAACTCTATTTTGCAACCAAGAGAATCATTTTTTGCGCAATGCGGGTCGATGCGGGATAGAAGCGTAGCATGGAAAGACCACCGCCCTAAATCGTAGGTGCAAAACTTCGCGGGGCACTTTGGCACTTTGACTGTCTAAACTGCATAGAGGCGAAAGCGTTTTACTGCACCACTTTTTGACTGCCTCTATGGCAATGGTGACGTCACACCTAGTAAGTGAATGGATATATTATGACCGATTACTATGTAATGAGTGACTAATTACTACGTAATTATCTCTTAGCGAGAACTAATAAGTTTGGAATATACGGTGGACTATTTAAATTGTATTTTAAACATAATTCGCATTCACGAATGCACTAAAAATATGTAGTAAATACGCTCCTGAAATTTCATGCTTGGTAACAGAAATATATTCTTAAAATATGCCAATAATAACTCACTTAAAGCATCTTTCGAGCATTGTTCTAATGTGTGACAAAATATGTATTCAATTTTAGCATCTTTGCAGTGTATTAAAAGTGCACTTCCGTAAACACGAAACTAATTCAGCCGAAGTATACTTCAATTCTAACGAACGGGCAGTTTTTTAAACGTAATTGCAGCGCACATCGAGCTGCCGTTGAATAGTCGAGTGCTCGAAATCGCGTTTCGGCAAAATACATTTGCGTGTTGTCAATGTATTTCGAGAGTACTCCCTTAAATACTCATGAATTTGTTCACAGGGCAACAAGAACGGGACAGGAGACGAAAGAGTAACACAAAAAAACCCTTGTTTGTGTCCCTCTTTGGTCTCCTGTCCCGTTCTTGTTGCGCTGTGAACAAAATCATGAATACTTACCAACTTGCCCAAATTTCCGCCTTGCTCTCGTAAATACGCAGTTAATTCGTTCAAAGAATATTTAAATTTTAGCAAATTGACAGTCCACATTAGCATATTTACACCACACTTCAAGCTGCCGTTGAAAAATCTAACGCTCGAAATTGAGTTTCGGGAAATCGCATTTTCGTGATGGCATAGTGTTTAAAGTGTACTTTTGTAAATACGCAGTTAATCCATCCAACGTGTACTTAAATTCTAAGAAATGGGCAGTCCGCGTAAACATATTTGCATTACACTTCAAGCTACCGTGGAACAATCTAGGGCTCGAAATGGTTAAAAGAGTAGAAAACTGAGCTAGTTGGTTCATACTTCTTGGTGGGTACCGCCGAAATAACAAGACGCAGACACAGAAAGGAACACGTAGAACGTAGACGAAGCTGAGTACAAAACTGAGCTAGTTGGTTCATACTTCTTGGTGGGTACAGCCGAAATAACAAGACGCAGACACAAAAAGGAACACGTAGAACGTAGACGAAGCTGAGTAGAAAACTGAGCTAGTTGGTTCATACTACTTGGTGGGTACAGCCGAAATAACAAGACGGAGACACAGAAAGGAACACGTAGAACGTAGACGAAGCTGAGTAGAAAACTGAGCTAGTTGGTTCATACTTCTTGGTGGGTACAGCCGAAATAACAAGACGGAGACACAGAAAGGAACACGTAGAACGTAGACGAAGCTGAGTAGAAAACTGAGCTAGTTGGTTCATACTACTTGGTGGGTACAGCCGAAATAACAAGACGGAGACACAGAAAGGAACACGTAGAACGTAGACGAAGCTGAGTAGAAAACTGAGCTAGTTGGTTCATACTTCTTGGTGGGTACAGCCGAAATAACAAGACGGAGACACAGAAAGGAACACGTAGAACGTAGACGAAGCTGAGTACAAAACTGAGCTAGTTGGTTCATACTTCTTGGTGGGTACAACCGAAATAACAAGACGGAGACACAGAAAGGAACACGTAGAACGTAGACGAAGCTGAGTAGAAAACTGAGCTAGTTGGTTCATACTACTTGGTGGGTACAGCCGAAATAACAAGACGGAGACACAGAAAGGAACACGTAGAACGTAGACGAAGCTGAGTAGAAAACTGAGCTAGTTGGTTCATACTTCTTGGTGGGTACAGCCGAAATAACAAGACGCAGACACAGAAAGGAACACGTAGAACGTAGACGAAGCTGAGTAGAAAACTGAGCTAGTTGGTTCATACTTCTTGGTGGGTACAGCCGAAATAACAAGACGCAGACACAGAAAGGAACACGTAGAACGTAGACGAAGCTGAGTAGAAAACTGAGCTAGTTGGTTCATACTTCTTGGTGGGTACAGCCGAAATAACAAGACGGAGACACAGAAAGGAACACGTAGAACGTAGACGAAGCTGAGTAGAAAACTGAGCTAGTTGGTTCATACTTCTTGGTGGGTACAGCCGAAATAACAAGACGCAGACACAGAAAGGAACACGTAGAACGTAGACGAAGCTGAGTAGAAAACTGAGCTAGTTGGTTCATACTTCTTGGTGGGTACAGCCGAAATAACAAGACGCAGACACAGAAAGGAACACGTAGAACGTAGACGAAGCTGAGTAGAAAACTGAGCTAGTTGGTTCATACTTCTTGGTGGGTACAGCCGAAATAACAAGACGGAGACACAGAAAGGAACACGTAGAACGTAGACGAAGCTGAGTAGAAAACTGAGCTAGTTGGTTCATACTTCTTGGTGGGTACAGCCGAAATAACAAGACGGAGACACAGAAAGGAACACGTAGAACGTAGACGAAGCTGAGTAGAAAACTGAGCTAGTTGGTTCATACTACTTGGTGGGTACAGCCGAAATAACAAGACGGAGACACAGAAAGGAACACGTAGAACGTAGACGAAGCTGAGTAGAAAACTGAGCTAGTTGGTTCATACTTCTTGGTGGGTACAGCCGAAATAACAAGACGCAGACACAGAAAGGAACACGTAGAACGTAGACGAAGCTGAGTAGAAAACTGAGCTAGTTGGTTCATACTTCTTGGTGGGTACAGCCGAAATAACAAGACGCAGACACAGAAAGGAACACGTAGAACGTAGACGAAGCTGAGTAGAAAACTGAGCTAGTTGGTTCATACTTCTTGGTGGGTACAGCCGAAATAACAAGACGGAGACACAGAAAGGAACACGTAGAACGTAGACGAAGCTGAGTAGAAAACTGAGCTAGTTGGTTCATACTTCTTGGTGGGTACAGCCGAAATAACAAGACGCAGACACAGAAAGGAACACGTAGAACGTAGACGAAGCTGAGTAGAAAACTGAGCTAGTTGGTTCATACTTCTTGGTGGGTACAGCCGAATTAACAAGACGGAGACACAGAAAGGAACACGTAGAACGTAGACGAAGCTGAGTAGAAAACTGAGCTAGTTGGTTCATACTTCTTGGTGGGTACAGCCGAAATAACAAGACGGAGACACAGAAAGGAACACGTAGAACGTAGACGAAGCTGAGTAGAAAACTGAGCTAGTTGGTTCATACTACTTGGTGGGTACAGCCGAAATAACAAGACGCAGACACAGAAAGGAACACGTAGAACGTAGACGAAGCTGAGTAGAAAACTGAGCTAGTTGGTTCATACTACTTGGTGGGTACAGCCGAAATAACAAGACGCAGACACAGAAAGGAACACGTAGAACGTCTACGTTCTACGTGTTCCTTTCTGTGTCTGCGTCTTGTTATTTCGGCTGTACCCACCAAGAAGCTCGAAATGGTGTTTCAGGGAACAGTGAAAACTCTCCCTTGCCTGTCGTCCTTTCGTTTGGAGTAACTTCTGGCAGGAATATATTCACCACTTATTTACACTACGTGCGGTGAACGTGATAGCATTATACTGGCAAAGGCGGCTTGGGTACTTCCGGACCCGAATATGCCAGCGATAAGGACCCCGACTGGCAAGGCCGACTGGCTGGTGATTCAGACATGGTGGTTCTGACAGCTATACAATATTCTCCACCATACTTGTTAAAACGTATTTCTCTTTTTTCATACTCTACACTGAGTAGGTAAGGATCTGGTGCCCTAAGAGAAGCACCGCCACAGTACATCAGAAATAATAAGGGAGTGATTACTCATTGGCATCCACCCAAGCGCAGTCATACGGCTACAAAGGAAAGCTATACAGCTTTCTCAGAAACTTCGTAGTTAAAGAAAAACTCTTCCTGGTCCGGGGTTCGAACCCGGGACCACCGCTTCAACGAGCAGTCGCTCTAACAACTGAGCTGACCGGGACAGCAAGCTTATGGTAGGGCGAGAGCGACTTGATCAATAACTCGAAGTGGGAACAGTGTTGGTCAAATGTTTAGGGGAATCCCCCAAGGTGGAGTAAATTCGTAATAAAGGAGTATATTATAAATTTGCAGTAAAGTTTCTGAGAAAGCTGTATAGCTTTCCTTTGTAGCCGAATGGCTGCGCTTGGGTGGATGCCAATGAGTAATCACTCCCTTATTACAAATTTACTCCACCTTGGGGGATTCCCCTAAACATTTGACCTACATCAAAAATGAGTCATCAAGCGAAGCGCTGGGTGCATGAAGAACAAAGGGCAGCCTTTATTCCGTCGCTTTAGGAGAGACACCCTGGGCGTTAACCGTGGCGGATTGGAGGATTGGTGGTAGCTCCATCAGGAAATCCACCACCATGCATCCCCTGAAGTTCGCCTAGCAGCCGGAGAAGTTGCTCACGATTGTGCGCAGCCTGGACAAGGACGAGCCGAGTGGACTCCGTCTCAGGGCTGAGCAGGTATCGACGGATCATCCGCGGAAGTATAAAGAAAGCAGGCTTGTTTTGGAAGTACGATGTACAAATGGGCACAAGCATAGTGAATGCAAGTGAAGATAATTAAGGGTGAATGCGCTGAAGGGCATAAATATATTCCATGTCATTTAAAGCACTCGAATACACCAAGGAAGTAGCCAAGAAGAAATGAATACGCAGTGCACAGTAGACGAAACTGGAACGAGCTCTGATTACACCACTGTTTCCCATTAGGTGAGAATTGAGGATAACTTTAAGACTCTTCGGTCCTCCAAACGAAGCAGAAAAAATTGGCACGACTAGAAAAACTTGCTTAAAAACTATTCTTCCTTTGTAATCATTAAAAGTGAAAATGGGATGTGCTATGTACTGTTTTCTTTGTGTCGTCATAGTTAGTCTCGTCATGCTACTTAACAGATGCACTATGGGATAGAGTAAAACGACAGGTGCCAGCTGCAGCCGTGAGCTTAAAAATATAAACTATCTCAAGGGTTATTCCCTGCACTCGGCAAAGCGTACTGCAACCAGGCTAATTTTACAGTCCAAGTACATTTGGCATGAACTTTCAAGAACCTATCTAAGAAAACTGGCCCTATGTCCGCTGGTGGCCAAGACACCCTGGTGGTGGAAATTATTCCGGAGAGCTCCACTACGGCACCTCATCCTTCCTTTCTTCTCTAAATCTCTCTTTTATGCCTCCCCTTATGGTACGGTTTAGGTCTCCACCGATATATCTGAGACGGATACGGCGCCATTTCCGTTCCCAATAAACCAATGCAATTTAAACTTGACCAACGCTGTAGGAACGCTTCGTGCCCGTACCGAATTATAACAGTCTACAGAACACACTCGATATTCTATATTTAAAGAGTGGAACTGGATTTTGCAGCCATGAGAATCGGTCAATGCGGAATGCCGGCCAAGGTCTTACGCGCGAAAAAGCAGAAGTACAGCTTGGAAAGAAAGCCCTCCTAAATCGTACGTGCAATACTGTCTCAGTCAAGCAGGGAGAGGAAATCGTTGGCGAACACACTGCGTGGTGCATGAGGAACTGCGCATCTGTATCGTCTATAGAGGCGTGAACATGCATTGCTGACAAGCAACACAAACAGCTACGGTTTCAGAGCAGTTCACTTGCGAAAGAGAGGCGGCGATTCCGCTGGACGCTGTTCCTCGGTGAATCCATGAATGCTGGTACTCGCACTCGCGGTCGGGCCGTTGACGTCGAAGGACGGAGGAGGGCGGCACCTCTAACAAAGCTGTAGTTGTAGCATACGGGAGGCGGCCGTCCTAGATGTTGTTGTCGTTGTTGTTGCTTTTGACAGAATGGCACATACCCACACTGGGGGATCGGCAAAGAATCGGGAGGTAAAGGTTGGTTTTCACCTGTACGTAGTAAAGGCAAAAGGAAAGCACACGGGAGAGGAACATCGCGGGAGTCTACCAGAAGAAGGACAGGGAGAGGATGAAAAAATAAAAAAAATATTAATAAAAAGTAATGATAATTTTAAATAATAATAATAATCATAATATATATATATATATATATATATATATATTATATATATATATATATATATATATATATATATATATATATATATATATATATATATATATATATATATATATAAGAAGGGGGTGAAGATCGGATGGATCCGGTAGAACATAAACGTAATTCGGTTGACACACGGTCGAAAAACAACAACTTTATTCTTAACGTTTCGACCAGGGTCTGGCCTTCGTCAGAGTCTCTGACGAAGGCCAGACCCTGGTCGAAACGTTAAGAATAAAGTTGTTTTTCGACCGTGTGTCAACCGAATTACGTTTATATATATATATATATATATATATATATATATATATATATATATATATATATATATATATATATATATATATATATATATATATATATATATAGGAGTTTGGATTGGAGAGAGAGTGAGAGAGAGAAAAGAGGGAGATTAATTCGAAAAATAATGAAGCATAAAAAGAAAATACTGAAAGCTTTAGCAAGGCAATCGATGAGATTCCAGCAAGAAATTTTGTACAGCATCACAAACAGACCTGAGGCTGAACCCAAGCATGGTGACACCAAATGATAGCAAGTGTGGGCTGCTCAAACTAAGGCCAAGTTGCTGTAAGGGCAACTCCAGCAGTCTTCTTCTCAAAGAGGTGAAACGACGACAATGGAGCCAAAAATGATCGATAGATTTTACTCGCAGTCATCATCCTAAATGACAGCGTTGCTCCCAGGGCACGAGCGGTCGGAATGATAAACACGTGATTCGCTTCTTCCGAAAAAGAAAACGTTGAAGGAAGTCCATTTCTATTCAAGAATCAGCTGTTTGTGAATCAAGAAAATTTGAAGCGGAGGTGTATTCAACTTGCAAAAAAATCTAAAAAGCTTTTGCAGAGGCTGGTCCAGTAATGAAGGATACCATCAACGCTGATTTATTTTATTCTCTAGCGACCGCCATCAGCCAGCGCCGGTTACCGTCCGAAGACGACGAGGTAGCTCGTGCGTGCTAAAGCGCGCGACCAAATGTCTATTACTTTTGGTGTGTAGGTGGCGTTTCAGAATATGTTAACATGAAGACAGAAATTCCTCGCTACCTCTAAAGTCTGCACAAAATTCTGAATCGTATGAAAAACTTTAACCTATGTAATGCTTTCATAGCGCGGTGATCATGTGGCGCTAAAATCGACTCCTCACCCCCTGCATCACTTGGCAAGATATTCTAGCCACCGCTCATTCTCTGGAGTGATGGGAGACCGTGCTTCTAGCTCTGACCCCGGAACACAAGTTCTGGCGGTGTAGTGGGCTGACAAAGTTGTCGAGCGCTATGCACACTCTACACCACTTAACCCGACCTCTTACCGAGCTCTTTCCTGTGAATAAAATGTTTTACAATAAAATGACCAGCTCTTTGCTCACAGCATCTGTCATTGGCCCCACCGCGATGCACTTGAGCCATTCCATCTGGAAAAGAGTTCCTCTCTGCCTTTGTGTTCCGGACACGTTGGCTCGCAAAGGCTGCAGCCGGCGCTGTCTTCCGCTATTATTCGCGCGCAATTTTCGAAACCTGGTCTGGAGAAGGATATCGGTTCTCATGAATGT
Organism: Amblyomma mixtum; assembly: GCF_055824585.1. Taxonomy (NCBI): domain Eukaryota; kingdom Metazoa; phylum Arthropoda; class Arachnida; order Ixodida; family Ixodidae; genus Amblyomma; species Amblyomma mixtum. The sequence goes on along the minus strand of NC_143020.1, from coordinate 30,092,159 downwards.
TCATGTTTATGTTATGACATTAGCAAAGTTCGGACTTAAGCTTGGCTCGTCTGCTTTCACCACCAGAGGCCTCGTTTCAAAATGCTGGCGACGCTGAGCGTAGCGCTGCTTCCATGTTAAGTAAACAATTGGATTGGAAAACATTTATTGTATCAAAAATACAGATGCAGACAGTCCGCGCTAGATGGCCACTAAACCATGGCTGGCGGCGACCTGAGCGGCCCACTCGGTGGCCAAGGCTTGAATGCCCAGGTCCGAACTGACCAGCACGGCCTCCCATCGCTCAACTGAAGGAATTCGTACCAGATCCTTCCGTGAAGGTTCTTCTTTACATTGCCATAGTATGGGGTCATACGTGGCTTTTTCGTCGCAGCACCTGCACTCGGGGATATAGTCATCCGGGTAAATTTTTGATAATAGATAGGAGGTAAGAAAGGACTTCGTTTGGAGTCTCCTCCAGGTGGTCTCTTCAGCCTTATCCAACGTTTTGTCAGGTGGCGGAAATTTGTGTCTTTCCAATTTGTAATGAGTTGTAACATCATGAAAAGATGCCGGAGCCTCCTTGAAGTAATCCATGGATAATGACAACCCACCTACTCGGTTGACCAAACCTCGAGCCATGTTGTGGGCCGCCTCGTTTCCCGGATTCCCCGAGTGAGCCGGCACCCATATTACCTCAATTTCTTTTTAAGGTTCCCTGGTCAGTTTCAGTATTCGCTGTGCCGCATTCAAAATTCTTCCCCCCCCTCCCCGCAGAACTACGGACGAAGTTTTTCCTCTTTGAAAATATTTAGAGGTACGCTGTTGGTAATGCATATATCGTACGGAAATGCTTAGAATCACTATTCCCACTTCATTCAATTTTAATTCGGAGGCATTTGCGGTATTCGAGTGCGAACAGGTATGTTCCGACGAACTACGCATTGCTGACTTATAGCGGGATTCCTCTTACGTAAAACAATGACGAAAAGGTTTGCTGACTGGAAGCGTATTACAAAAGCATACTCTGTAGGCGCACTGGAGCAAAATCCCCTGAACAGCTTTCAGGCCTTTCAGCTTTCAGCCTTACAGTCGACGTCACTGCACGCCGGTTGCGAAGGCTGTCAGCGCCTGGCGCACGCTTGATTCGATGCAACTGATGCCACACACAAATTCTCCGACCGCCAGGTCCTCACGATTTACCAAGGCCACGTCAAAAAATTAAGGAAAATGGCGCTACTGAAAAAAACATTAACGGGAAGTTTCATCTTGCTTTAAATAAATATATAATGTTGTGACATTTTTTAAGCCAATCGTATGACAAAAAATAGAACGAGAAAAAAAAACGGAAAATTACAATCCTGACAATAAATGTAGTCTCGTGTAAATCAAAAAGAAAAAAAAACTATATTGACATTTGCAACCCCCAGGAAATGAAAAATATTGTATTGAGAGCGCATTTGAGTTATGTCTTGGTAGAAATCATAGACAGAAATTTGATGTGGAGGTCAATATTACAAGAAGACAATTTCAGTGCATGGAGGACGTTGTCTACCACTACAGATTATACGGCGAAAATGTACGATTGCACGCCTGGCATTTGCGCTTTGAAGGCCCTCCCGCAAAATAAAGCGAGTAAGCTACAAATAGGACCGGCATTTTTACTGCAGTGGGCATTTTTGTAGCCTGCCTCATTTATTTAAATACTCAACCTTGCCATTGAAGACTCATAATAGCTGTGTATTCTTACCCTGTTGTTAACAGTTCCTTTCTTGTTTGATATTTCATTTGTGATTTTAACTTTTTGTATTTCTCGCTTTGTTCATTTTGCTGCATTTTGTTTCCTTGCATTTTGTGTTTTTCCCACTCCTGCCATAGCGCATACAAATTGCGCTGCAGTATGTATAAATAAATAAATAAACCTGAATGAAACCTGTTGAATCCCATTTGCTGAATACTGAACTTTTTCAGTAAAATTGAAAGCAGTAGCTTTGAAGCTTTGAAAGCTTCGATACGCCTATCCAAGACCTGGCAGCTGCTCCAAGACCTGGGCCCAAGACCTGGCAACTGCTCAGCTTCCTGATCGAACCCAGTAAGTCCAAAACGGCTGCCAACATAGAACAGATCAAGGCGAGGTATAACTTTAAGGGTACGGACAAACAGCTCATCGAGAAGCTCAAGTCCACGTACGTAGCTGCCCCCGCCACAGCGCATTACAGAGATTACGACGGACCGGCGAACAGCGAGCTTGACGAGCCCATAACAGTGCCACAACTCAGAGCGGAGCTGCACGGCCTAAAGAGACGATCGGGCCCCTGGCCAGACCTCGTTAATAACAAGATGCTCGGAAATCTGGACGACGAATCGATCAGAGCCCTAACCAGATACCTAAATCAGGTGTGGGAGAGTGGCCAAGTACCCCAAGAGTGGAAGAGGGCTAAGATCACCCTAATTCACAAGCAGGGAAAACCACCGGGCTTAGCGAATCTCCGCCCAATATCACTAACCTCCTGCGTAGGCAAACTACTAGAGAAAGTCATTCAGAGGAGGCTAACCACATACACCGAAGAGAATGATGCGTGGCCGGCTGAATTGGTCGGATTCAGCAACGGCCTCTGTATGCAAGATACCATGCTCAGACTACATAACGATGTATTCAGCGACTTCAGGAAAAAAAAAATACGGTAGCCATTCTAGGCTTAGATCTCAAGAAAGCTTTCGACAACGTCAGCCAGGACGCCATTCTCGACGGGCTCGCTGAGCTAGGAGTAGGCGAAAGAACATACAACTACATTAGATCATTGCTGCCAGACAGGACGGCGATCATCAGCTTTCAGGGCTTAACATCGGAAGAGTTCCCGCTGGGCAATAGAGGCACTCCGCAGGGGGCTGTGCTCTCACCCTTCCTTTTTAACATTGTAATGAGGAAGCTCCCCCGTAAGCTTGGGCATCTCGATGACTTAAAACTAAGCATCAACGCGGACGATGTGACCGTCTAGATCTGCAAAGGGAACGACTCGTACATCACATCGAGGCTCCAAGAGGCAGCAGATATAATCAGCAAACACGCAGAGGACGTAGGTCTATGCTGTTCGCCAGAGAAATCGGAGCTCCTGTAATGACCACCAGTAGCGGGAAGATAACTCCAGATATCAAAATTAAAGTCAACGGGAACGAGGTCCCGAAAGTAGATGAAATTAGAATATGAGCTATGATTACTAACCGCAGGGGTAGTAACAAAAGCCTGGTTAAGAAATTAAAGGACCAGGCGGAGCTCGTAGTCAGAGTTTTTAAGAAGACGTCCAACAGAAGGAGTGGCCTCACGGAGGCTAGTAGACTCAGACTCGTACAAGCTTTTGTCACGAGCAGAATCTGCCACACGACTCCATTCCTAAATAGCAAGAAGAGCGAAGAACGGGAAATCAACACCATAATTAAGAGATGCACGAAGTGCGCTCTAGGGCTCCCCATAACTACTTCTAACGACATTCTAGAGAAAATGGGGTTGCATAATGAGTGGAAAGAGCTGGCTGAGGCGGTCAGGATATCCCAGAGAGAGCGACTCGCAGGAACGACGGCAGGTAGACAAATCCTGCACTGGGTAAACCTACTAGCGCCCGGGGAAGGCGAAAGTGTCAGGGAAAGCATAGATCGAGAAATCAGAAAGCATCGATACGTCTGCCCCATATATGCACCCCGTACACGACGAGGGGAGGAGGAAAAGCAGAGCTAAGCACCTCGCTAACAAATTGGACAAACTCCCGCCGGGATCGGTCGCCTACACCAATGCAGCGATCGGGAAAGAAGGCGACGTAACCTCAGTCGCCCTATTAGACACCGGGATCGCCATAGGAATCGAAAGAAACCGAGATCTACCGCCGGTAGAGGCGGAGGAGATTGCAATAGCCATTGCCATTGCAGGACCAGGCGTTAAACACGTCGTCAGCGATAGCAAAGCGGCGGTTAGGAATTTTAGCAAGGGTAGAGTCAGCAATCGTGCTGCCAAAATTCTGAACGAGTCGTCTCTCGCCGAAAGCGTAACTATCGGACCCCAGCACACTCCGGTCTCGCCGGCAACGAGGCTGCCCACTTGCTCGCCCGCTCCTCATTACCTCGGGGTGCTGCGGGCGCCTCCACAACATCATCTAAAAGCAAAGAAAGTATTGGCACGTTTAGGTATGTAACCGAAAATCTAAAGAAAGACCGCAGGATATATCCGCCACCGGATAGATCCCTGAGTAAAAAGGAGTCGTACGACTGGAGAAGACTCCAAGCTCGAAATTTCTTCTCGCCCCTTTGGACGAGTTGGACGGGTGCGAGAGGGCGGAGGAGGGACGGTGCAGAAACCGAAATCTGTAAATTTTGCGGCCATGTGGCAACATTAGATCACATAATTTGGAGATGCGTTCGTGCCAAAGGGCACAGCGCGATTAAAGCTAGCGATGAATGGGAGACCACGCTGAGAAGCTCCGACCAAAAAAAAAAAAAGCAGCGCTTCACCGTCCGCATGGCGGCAAAGGCTGAAGAATTCTTCTCCTAGACGGGATCGGATGTCCTCCGGCCGCGGTGCGACAGACTGCCTCCCCGGACGCCTGCGTGCGGACCCGGAGGTGGCTGCCCCGCCATATTCGGCGAAAATAAATGTTCTTCCTCCTCCTCCTCAATACGCTTGCACCGAAATCAAAACCAACTAATTTCACCCCATAAAAGGCCTGCTAGGCCGGAAACTTCTAAACATAATTATTACTTAGAGCAGTGCATACGTTCGGGTTTGTTCTATATTTCTTCTTGTAAACAACTTTATGTTGCTCTAATTTTTATATCACAAAATGAGGCTAAAGTAGCCGCGCAAAAAGGTTTACCCGACCTGCTCCGTGGCTCAAACCCCAACGAGGGTCGTGGAGCTGGTAGTAGATCTTAAGTTAGATCATAAATGAGTCAATATGCGAAGCGCTGTGGGCATGAATAGCGAGCTCTCCTTTATTCTGTCGCTCGAAGAGGGACAAGGCTGGCGTTAGCCTCGCCGAAATAAGGGGTTGGTGGTGCCTCCTTGACGCTCTGCAGCAAATATCGCCCGAATTTCGTCGACAATCCGGAGAAAATGCGCACGGTCTTGCACCCTGGTGGCCAGCATCTCCTCCGCAGCAGGGCTGAGGTGTCCTGGGCCCATCCCTGGTAGTATAAACAAAACAGGCTTCATTTAGAAGCACGATGCTCGAACTAGCCGCAGCATAATGAACGCAAATAAGGCTAATTAATCGTGAATGCGCTGCAGTACGTAAATATATTTTTTGTCAGTGAAGCACCCCGAATACCACCAAGGAAATAGAGCATAAAAATGAATACACAATGAGCAGAGAAGGAACTACAGTTTCCCTTTAGGTGTGAATTAAATAACATTCCTAGGACTCCTCGGTCAACCCGCCACGGAGACTCAGTGGTTATGGCACTCGGCTGCTGGCCCGAAAGACGCGGGCTGGATCCCTGCCACGGAGATTGAATTTCGATGGAGGCGAAATTCTAGAGGCCCGTGTATTGTGCGATGTCAGTGCACGTTAAAGATCCCCAGGTGGCGAAATTTCCGGAGCCCTTCACTACGGCGTTCCTCATAGCCTGAGTCACTCTGGGACGTTAAACCCTAATAAACCGAAACCAAACTGCTCGGTCCTTTAAAAAAATTACCGACGATTACGTTACTTCCTAATGCGAAATTTGAGCGCAGCAAATAAGCTGTTTCACCTTTTCGATAGATTGAGGCAAAGAAATCGAGCAACACATGTATGCGCTATCACAGAATTTTTTTTTTTATTTTTCACACGTATTCCATTAACAAAGACTCCACTAACAGTTCTTGACAGTCATGAAGGAAGCTTTGTGGTCGGAGAAATAGACTGATATATGTTCGATTTGGTACACCAATGCTTGATTCTCAAAGACGAGATCTATACAAGTGCCTCGCGAGGTTGTCACAGCCGTGGGACGCGTTACGAGCGAGAGGAACGGGATGTCCTCCCGCATAAGTGTTAGGAAATTGCTGTTTGTCTTTATGTCAACATTAAAGTCCCCCACTACTAACATCGGTGTGGATCGATGGACGGTTAAAGCGAGTTGCAGGAAGTGCACGACGTCTTTCGTGAGTGCGGTAGGGGCGAAGCAGGCAGCTACTACCAGCAAGCCGTTGGGCAACTTTGCGGCGCACAGTTCGCCAACTTCATGTGACGTGCCAAACATTTCGACTGGTATTGCAGAGAGACCTGTGCGCAAGTAGATAGCGACTCCCGCCGCTCTTTTGTGGTCTCTGCGAGCACCACAGCAGTATAGGAAATCTATGATTTCGAGAGGCTCTTTGGGATCCATCCAGGTTTCAGCAAAGCAAAGTACAGAGGAATGGCGCAGAATGTGATCGTGGTGTACGTCCTTGGCATGTGCGGCAAGAGAGCGTACGTTAAGAATGTGGTTGTGAATGATGAATCAAGTGCTGCCAGCGAATGACGCGTCCATTGGCTGTCTGCGTGTGTTACTGATGTGTGGTTAACATGTTAAGCTTCGCCTGTAAGAGTGGAACGCGACAGCGTCTTGCAACGCTGCCAGGGAGTTCACAGAACGCCATCGCCAATTCGGCTGTACGCCTTGCTGGACGGTAAATTTATTTTTTGAGGAAAGGAAATGTATCTCTCTCGCATATCTGGGTGGACACCTGCACCTCGCCGTAAGGGAAAGGGGGAAGATGGGAGTGAACGAAGACGCCGTATTAGCTAGACGCGCCTTTGTTCATTCCAAACCATTCAGCTGGCATTACGGAGTGGCTAGCGTGCTCGTATCGCACTCCGGAGACCCTGGTTCGATTCCCCAACTCGACCAATTTTGTTCTCGGTTTTATTGATTTATGCGGTCTAACTAGAAAGGTTAATTAGGCTATTTCATATTTATATAATTGCATTTCTATCCATCGTGTTCTGTCATTAACCTGTCAATTGTTGGAACTGTCTACGATGTTCGATACAACGTATATGAAACGAGCAACGTCTTACTGAGTGGGGAAGTGCGTGGTGGTGGAGGGAACGCGGCTTCGTACTTATCTGTTTTTTTCAGCAGCGTCTCCTTCCGCGGACGCTGTTGTCGCTGCGGCGCGCGTCTTTCTTTTCTTTTCTTCTGACCTCTTCATTCTCCTCTATATTAATTAGGCTAATTGATTAATTAAGCAATTAACTAAACTCAGTCCAACTTAGTTGCAGCATCACTATACGATCCCTTTGATTGGTTGCATGGTTACTAGCCAAAGTACAATTGGCCCCATTTGAAATTCGCGCACTGTGACGTCACGAGCATTTCGACCAATTGAAAAGCGTGACATTGGGGGCGGAGCTGGTTACGAGGCCGACGACGACGCGAAACCCAGGAACGGACGCCAAAGAGCTGCGCTCTAAAAAGTCTGAAGAAGGAATCGGCAAAGGGACAAAAATTCCCTTTGAAACTGTTCCTCTTCTGCAACCATTATAAACGAGACTGGAAATTACACTGTTGTGTTTTTTAAGGCGGAAGCCTTTAATGTCTCATCGTTGTAAGCAGGAGCTGTCGACAGAAATGTCACGCTTTTCAATTCGTCGAAACGGTCGTGACGTCACAGTGCGCGAATTTCAAACGGGGCCAATTGTACTTTGGCTAGTAACCATGCAACCAATTGAAGGGATCATAAAGTGATGCTCCAAGTAAGTGGGAGTGAGTTTAGTTAGTTGCTTAATTACACAATTAGCTTAATTAACTTTTCTAGTCAGGCCATATAAATAAATAAAACCGAGCAGGAAATTGGTCGAGCTCGGGAATCGAACCCCGGTCTTCGGAGTGCGAGACGAGCATGCTATCCACTCCGCAATGCCAGCTCGATGGTTTGGAATGAACAAAGGCGCGTCTAGTGAATACGGTGTCTTCACTCACTCCCATCCTCCTCCCTTTCCTTCCGGTGAGGTTTAGGTGTCCACCCAGATATGAGAGACAGATACATTTACTTTCCTCAAAAACCAATTTACCGACGAGCTAGGCGTAGAACCGAATGGGTGATGGCGTTCTATGGACTCCCTGGCAGGGTTGCAAGACGCTGTCGCGTTCCACTCTTAGAGGCGAAGCATATAACATCTTAACCACACATCAGTGACCGCACTTTAGGTAAAAAAAGTGCCCCCCTGAATTTTGACGGGTGTCCACCGAGATATGTGAGACAGTTGCTGCGTAATTTCCTTTCCTCAAATACAATTTTCATTTTCTTCATTACGGCCCTCTTTGTCTTTCTTCTTTCACTCCCACTTTCTCCCTTCCTCTACGCTGCGGTTCGGGTGTCCACCGAGATGACAGAGAATTACTGCGCCATTTCCTTTCCTCAAAAACCGTAGCGTTCAAAGGGCAAGGCATCGCGCCGAACGGGTGGTGGCGTTCCGTGGACTCCCTGGCAGCGACACGCTTTCGCGTTCCACTCCTGAAAGCGAAGCTTAAGCGTCATTAATTAGCAGTTAATTAGTATTCAGTCATTCATGAGTAATTAACCAATAATTAGTGATTTGTCATCACTTAGTAATTAGTATTAAATTATATGTGACGCCACCAGTGCCACAGAGGCAGCCAAAGTGGTGCGCAAAACGCTTTCGCCTCTACGCACTTTAGACAGTCAAAGTGCCCTCTGAATTTTTTGTGTCTTCATTGTTCGCCGTGTTCTTTCACTGATACAGAATGGGACAGAGTAGAAAGACAGGTGCCAGCTGGCGCCGCGAGCATTAAAAGTAAGCGACGGCGTTAGCTACTCCCAGTATTGCACTGCAAGCAAGTAAACGTTGCAGTCTAACTACATTTAGCGTGAGCATTCAAAAACCTATCAATGCTCACGCTAAATGTAGTTAGACTGCAACGTTTACTTGCTTGCAGTGCAATACTGGGAGCAGCTAACGCCGTCGTTTACTTTTAATGCTCGCGGCGCCAGCTGGCACCTGTCTTTCTACTCTATCCCATTCTGTATCAATGCCGCCGCGGTGGCTCAGTGGTTATGGTGCTCGGCTGCTGACCCGAAAGACGCGGGTTCGATCCCGGCCGCGGCGGTTGAATTTCTTTGGATGAGAAATTCTAGAGGCCTGTGTACTGTGCGATGTCAGTGCACGTTAAAGAACCCCAGGTGGTCGAAATTTCCGGAGCCCTCCACTACGGCGTCCCTCATAGCCTGAGTCGCTTTGGGACGTTAAACCCCATAAACCAACCAAAAACCTATCAATGCCAACTCGCCCAACGTTGCACGAACACCTCCTACCCTTTACGGGATATAGTTGTCCAGAGAAAAAGATTGGTCCGAAAGTAGCTGACCACACGGGACGTTCTATACCTAAAGACTAAATCACGGTATTGCAACCAAGAGAGCACGTCAATGTGGAATGCCGGTCAAGTGTTTAAGGGCCAAAAAGCAGAAGCATAGCGCGTAAAGAACGCCGCCCTAAATCGCGGCCGCAATACTGTTTCGGTCAAACAACAGCCGAAAAAGGTTGGCAGAGACATGGCCCGAAGCGTCAAGAACTGCACATTTGCGTCGTCCGTTAAGGCGTCAAGATGCACTCCTGTGAGTTAAAACATGAAAAGCTACGGTTACACACAAATTGACTTACCCCGGAGAGCGATGCGGCGATTCTGGCCCGCATTGTTCGCTGGGGAGCACATGTTCGTCGATGCTCTCACTGGTGGTCACGCTGTGAACGTCAAAGTACTGAGGATGCCTGCACCCTCTAGCACAGCTGATGTAGCGAACGTAAGGCGCTCGTCCAAGGTGACTGCGTGGCTCCCAGAGCACGAGCGGTCGTAATGAAGACAAGCGTTCCTTCGAAAAGAAGACGTTGAAGGCAGCACAATTGTATTCAAGAATCAGCTGTTTATAAAACTATAAAGTTGCAACGAGCAGCGTAATAAAATTACAAACAATACCGGAAAAGCTTTTTTTGGAGGGCGATCCAGTAATGAAGGATAGCAGCAACATTGATTTTTTTCGTTCTAGCGACTCCCACTAGCCAGCGTCGGTCATCAGGTGAAGAAGACGAGGTAGCTCGTCATCTTCATCGTCGAAGACGATGATGAAAGCGTCTTCGAAGACGTCTTTGTCGTCGAAGACGATGTAGATGAAGAAGACGAGGTAGACGAGGTAGAAGAAGACGAGGTAGACGCCGCCATGATTTTGCTGCTCGCCGTCCGTTCCATGAGATATTGAACTGCGGGGTAGCGGCTGAGTACCTGGCGGTGTTGTGCTAGCTTGCCCAATTTGTCCTTCTTGTTTTCTGTGCCTGCTCCTGTTATAGGGTGATAGGGCGCGGGACGACGGCTTAATGTCTACCTCTTCTCCCGGCCAAGGGTTTTCCCCTTGGTCGGCCTCTCTTCCACAGGACCAGCTTCCAATCGATGTCTTTTTTCGCAGTGGAGTCACCAGCATTCCTGTGGCTTTAGTTCCAGCTGATGGAGGCGCCATTCGTTTGAATAACCCGGAAGCGGTGCAGGTGGCCCTTCAGACTACATCGCCACATTTCATGCGAATCACAGATGTGCGGCAGTTCGGCAAGGGTGGGATATTGTGCAGGTCGCCGGACAAGGATTGTGTCGCCGACCTTTTGAGGTGTACCTCCTTCGCCAACCACCCGGTGAGCGCATTTATTCCGCCTCATTTAGCATGTTCCAAGGGCTTAGTCCGAGGTGTTGACTCTCGATTGAGCCCTTCAGAAACGCTGGAGAACCTCTCGTCTGCGGGCGTCATTGCGGTCCATCGTTGCAGCAGAATGGTAGAGGGGGTGAAAATACCTACAGAGTCCGTCATAGCCACATTCGCAGGAGTAGTGTGCCCTTCAGAGATCAAAGTGTGGCCACTAGTGTTTCGAGTTGACGCATTTAACTCTCGTCCCCTTCAGTGTCAGAACTGTTGGAGATTTGGCCACAGCGCCAAAGCGTGCAAATCGGGCTCACGGTGCTGTGCATGCGGCGAAAGCCATGCTAGAGAAGAATGCCCTGAACAGCAAGAAAAATGTTGTCTGTGTGGTGGTGCCCACTCTGCCAACTGTCCTGATTGTCCTGCACGAGCTCAAGAAGTGCAGGTTCTAGAGATAATAGATAAACGTCGATGCACGCGACGAGAGGCCTTTGCAGCAGTCAAAGAAAGAGCCTCATGCTATTCTAGTGTGGCTGCCAAATGTCCACCTGCAATGGACGCCTCTTGGACACAAGGAATTACCGCTGCGGTTGAAAAAGCAGTGGCGAATGCAATGGAACGTTTTATGGAAACGGTATCCACGTGCATCTCACAGGTAGTAGCTACCCAGATGACTAATATGCTGCAAGCGCACGCCGCTCCGCTCTTGTCCTCTATGGTTTCGGCTGCTCCTCCACCATCTGTGGACATCAATAGCGCTCCACAGGGCCAAAGTCAGCATGAGCGACAAACGACTCCTGAAAAATCTCTCCCGAACAGCGTTAAGGACGCATCCTCTGATGAATGTGTTGAGATGGAATTCGATACCCGCGCCCAAAAACGAAGTGGATCTCCTTTGAGTATCCCGGATCCATCTTGTCACCAGTCCAAGTCCCAGAAAAGTCATGCAAAACAAAATCCTAAGACCAGGATTCTCGAAGCGGCAGTTGCCGCTGCAGCTCTCCCGCCAAGATAGGGTCGTTAAGTGTTCTCCAATGGAATTGCCGATCTATATCCTCAGCTTCAACAGATTTAATATGCCTATGTACTCAACTTCAACCGGATGTAATTGCGTTACAGGAAACATGGCTTACTTCAGATATTAATTATCATCTCAAACATTACCGTTCGTTCCGGCTAGATAGGTCTTCACGAGGGGGAGGGTTGTTGCTGCTAATTTCCTTAAAGTTTTGTCACAGGGCCTTCATTTCTTTTCAGTATGCGGACAGTCAGTGCGAAATACTGGCGGTTGATCTCAATATCCCAGGTCAACAGCCCTTTACTGTAGCTAACGCATATTTCCCTTCTGGTGTGCATGACACTCGGCCCCTTGACTCATTGATGTCTAGCAGCAGATCTCAGGTTTTATTAGTTGGGGATTTTAATTCGCACCACGTGACGTGGGGGTTTAAAACAGATTGTTTCGGCTCTAGACTATTTGATTGGATTTGCGACAACAACATAGTCTGCAACAATTCAGGCATGCCTACATTTGTACGTGGTCTATGCCGCTCTGTTTTAGACTTAACTTTTTCCTCCCAAGGAGTCTCTGTCTCGTCTTGGGCGCCTGTTGACTGCGCGACTAACAGTGATCATCTACCGATCAGTTTCAGGGTTGCGTGTATCTTAACTCTTCCCGAACGACAACAGCGCACCTTCATAAATTATGTTCGCTTTAAAGACACTCTCAAATCAGCTCTCACAATCGATTCGGACCGAAACACCACTACGAGTTCCGAATGTAAAGCTACACATATATGCTCAGTGTTGGAACGCGCAAGGCAAAAGTCTGAATTCATAGTCACAGGATCCAAGGATGCAATCACCAATAATTGGTGGAATGCAGAGTGCACGCGTGCCTATAGACGGCGGAAAGCAGCCTGGAAGAAACTCCTCCTAAATCAATGCCCTAAAAATTGGTTGGATTATAAGTATGTCGCAGCAACATTTAAGCGCACTATCTCCCGCGCGAAGGAGGAGTATATTACAAGTCATTATGATTTTCTTTCTCAGTCAGGGAATAAACGGGCCCTGTTTAATTTTATGAGGAGAAGGAAAGTGATTCCACCGGCTGTCAATATTGAATCCCTCGTTCAATCCCCTGCTGACATCGCTAAGGCCTTAGAGGGAATTGCGGGTGGCCTAGAACGTCGATTCACATCTGCACTTCATTATCCACCTACATTCTCATGCATCTCCAGTGATTTCATTGAGGTCACTATGCCTGAGCTTTCGCAAATTGTTTTGCGCCTATCTCCAGCGGCTCCTGGCCCCGATAAGGTCACTACATCTATGATTAAAATTTTGTTTACCGAATCTCCTGAAGATCTATTGGCTTTGGTTAACCATTCTCTTAAAGGTCCATGGATACCCCATGAGTGGCGTCTTGCGGAAATAGTTCCAATACTTAAAAAACAAGGGGAGGGTTTCACTTCTGACAACATACGCCCGATTTCATTAACATCGAATTTAGTGAAATTGGTGGAACGGGTCCTGCTTCGTCGTATCATGTATTTCATTTCTGCAAATGATATCTTGAATCCTTGTCAAATTGGTTTCAGGCCGGGCTGTTCGATTTGGTGTGCTCATACTGACCTTGAGAGCCGTATTAAATTAGCTCGCAGCACTAAACAGTTTGCCGCGCTTGTCACACTGGATATCAGTAAAGCCTACGACAGCGTCGAGTACTCGATGCTGTTACACAGATTACAGGTCCTTAATTTCCCAAACTATTTCGTAGCCTGGATCTTTGCTTTCCTGGAAAACAGAGAATTTTATTGCTGCCGAAATGGTGTTTCTTCAAAGAAATTCCGACAGACAAGAGGTGTTCCGCAAGGCTCAGTTCTTTCCCCTGTTCTTTTTAACATCTTTCTAAGCTCCATTCCATGCATCCATAATGTGTCAACTTACGTGTACGCTGACGACATCGCATTTTTTGCTTCTGCAAAAGATATTCACTCTCTGTATCAGATCTTGCAGGATTACCTCAATATTCTTGACAACTGGTTAGGAAGTATTCATCTGTCCCTCAATGTGAACAAATGCGCCTTGTTGGTCTTCCCGGTTTCTCATCCTGTACATATCTGCGTTTCTTATAGAAATCATATAATTCCTCAGGTTCAAACAGTGAAGTATCTTGGAGTGATCTATGACTCTACTATGTCCTGGCGGCCTCACATTGAGCAAGTTTCTGTAAAAGGAGTTCGGGCCATTGGCATCCTGCGTCGTCTTTGCAGCGCTAGGTCAGGGATGAGAAGGCACACACTTCTGCTGATCTATAAAATGTATGTCCGCCCAATTTTGGAGTTCGGATGTGTTTTATTCTCAGGAGCTCCTGCCTATAAACTTCGACCGCTTGTGCTCTTGGAGCGTGAGGCGTTGCGCCTCTGCTTGGGACTTCCGAAGTATGTAGCTAATGTTGTCCTGCACCTTGAGGCGCGAATTCCATCTTTATTAGCCAGATTTCGCCTTTTAACAGTCCAAACCTTTTTAAATTTGTGTGACTCTCCTCTCCACACATCCAATGTGATATTTCTTAGTCAGCCCGCAGTCTTTTTAAATGCTACCTGGTCTCGTTTGCATACTCCGCAGATATGTTTCGTGCAGTCTCTCCTCGATCCCTTAAACATTAAGCTCACAGATATCCATCCTCTGCATAACATCTCACCTTCAGTCGAGATTGCATTTGATAACATTTTCCCATCGAATGCCAAGCTCCAGCCCTTTCCTCTCCTTCTCGGTTTGTTACAGGACCACCTAAGATCCTTTCCTTTTCATATTCTCATTGCTACCGATGCCTCGCAGGATCGTGAAAAGGCAGGTGTGGGCATTTTTTCTCCTGCATTGGGATGGTCCTTTTCTCTCCGTCTCCCTGACTTCACTCCAATTTATCTGGCCGAATTATTAGCTGTCATTCTAGCTTTACGTAAATTAGATCCTGCCGTTTCCAAAGTCATGGTTATGACGGACTCTCTATCTATTTGCTTTTCATTATCATCAACCTCTGAGTCTCGGGCATTACGCCTCTTTAAGCAGCTGATCCCGCTTCATCTAAATTCGGTGAGGTTGCTTTGGGTACCGGGTCACGTGGGCATTCAGTTAAATGAGGTTGCTGATTCATTAGCAAGGGCCTCTCTCTGTGGCCCAATAATTGCGGTCCTGCCAACCTGCGCATATACAGCTGCGGTGAGGTTTCGCAGTTACACAATATTTCAGGAATTTTCAGCCTCGGCGCTTACTTCATCCCCCGAATACAAGCATCTTCTGCACCCTTGGAGCAGCAAAGACTGGAGTTCGCGCAGACTGGAGGTCTCTTTCACGCGTTTGCGATGCCGAGTTCCTCTGCTAAATTTCTACCTTCACAGATCTGGTCTGGCGGTTTCTCCACTGTGCTCATTTTGTGCCGAGCCTGAGACAGTGGATCACTTCCTGCTGTTCTGCCGCCGATTCTCTTCTTTGAGGAGGCGCCTATTAGAAATTCCGTTTCATCAGCTGGGTCTGCCTGTGTCCACTGAGGTTGTTCTTTCCTTTGGCGCTACTTCGCTTGGACGAAGCAACAGGAGTGCGCGCTGTGCAGTTCAAAAATTTCTTTTAGAAACACAGCGACTCCCATGCTAATTTTTTTTACCTTTTTTTTAATTTATTTATTTATTTATTTATTTATTTTTTTCCCCTTTTTGTTTTCATTTTTCTGATTATCAATCTCTTAATTTATTATTATTATTATTATTTTTTATTTTTTCTGCCTCTCTTTCAGTCAATACAAAATTGAACCATTCCAGATGTTGCATTCAAATCTGCACATTATGCCGTCCTCCCATCTTCGATCTCCCAGCTAACAGGACCCCTTTCGTTGCGTCGTCCAATCTGTCAGCCTATACCCTATTAATTCTCCTTTTCCTCTAAAGCTCCTAATCATTCCAACAGTTCACCGCCTGTGTCTTGGCCACTCCCCCGTAGTGGGTATGTGCCATTCTACTCGAGGCCAACCAACCAACCAACATCTGCGAGCTTTCGTCCCAACGTTGCTTTCGTCCGTAGGTAGCATTGCAGAAGGCCTCAACAACAAAACAGAAAATTGCTTGCTAATTCTAAATTCGGATGAAAAATGTACACGGAGTGAACAACGTGCTATACACGTTATAACATATGCCTGGTGATTCCGGTGAGCAGGTGACGCTAAAATTGACTGTTTTTCCCTTACCTCGCATTCTCAGGTACTTTCTCACAGCGTCTGGCGCTTGCCGTTACAGCGATGCACTTAGCCATTCTATCTGCAAAACATATTCTCCCTCCGCACGATTTGCGTTCCCGAGCCCTCGGCTCGCACTGGCCACAGCCGCCGCTGTCTTCCGCCCTTATTCGCGCACAATTTTGCAACACTGGTCCATAGAAAGGCGGCACTTCACATGAATGTTCCCGTTTGTATAAACAGATAAGGAAACTTCGCATCTAAGCTGGCCCGTGTCCTTCCACCGCCAGAGTCCTCTTCAAAACGCTGCCGACGCCGAGCGTAATATTTAGAGGCACGCCCATTCTGAGGCAGATGTTATAAATAACGCTTGAAAGTTGTACTCTGAAGTGCTTCAGTTTTAATGCAGAGGCATTCGTCAAATGGAAGTAAATATGCTCCGGAGACCTACGCTGTCATGTCTGATCGCGGAGTTCCGGCTTGCGTGAAACAATGCTGGAAACCTTTGCTGACCGGAAGCGCATTCCCAAACAACATCCTCTAGATGTTCTCGAACAAAAATCACTTGAACAGCTTACATGCCTTCAGGTCACGTTACGTGACGTCGGCGACGGCACTGCGCGCTGGATGCGAAGACCGTGAGCGCTTGCCGCGGGCTCGCCTTGCGGGAACTGATGCCATAGATAGGTTCCTCGATCGCCAAGCCTGCACGAATATTCAAGATAAGGGCAAAAATTAAGGAGTGTGGCGTTCCTGAAAAACAAGAGAAGTTTTATCTAGCTGTCGAATGAATTGATTATATCGTCAGAATTTAGGCTGATCTCTTGAGAAAAAACAATGGGAAAAGTAGGAAAAGTAAAATCGCGGCATTAAACGTAGGCTCGCGTAAGGACTAACGAAAAAATAAAATCAAAATTGACAGTGGTAACTCCAAGGAATAGAAAACAGCTTTATTGAGAGCGCAGTTGAGTTAATAATGTTTTGGCAGAATTCATAGAGAGCAAAATTTATCTGGAGGTCGATCGAACAAAGGGAACGTTACAGGGCAATGAAACGTTGCCTGAAAGTACATAGTATAAGGCGAGAACATTTGACTAGACGGACAGCAGGTGTGCGCCAAAGGGGCTCCCGCAAAAAGAGCGAATCCGGTACCAATAGGAGAGGCCTTTCTCTCGCAATGTACATCTATGTACCCTCCCTCCCCCTTTGTTTAAACGCTTAACCTGGACTGAACCTGCTCCCCCCATCTGCCGAACAAATAACTTTTTCACAAACTTTGAAACCGTAGTCAATGTTGAAACCTCTTAAATGTGTACTCGCACTTATTCAATGAGTGCAAATGGGTGCAAATTTTTATTATATTTATAATCGTGACTACAGCAGCCTACTGCCCTCAAGGCCTACTACACAACTGATGAGAGCAGCTGGCACGAATGATTAACTTTGACTTTGCTCCAGACCCCTTATCCCTTTCCACATTTGAATCCACCCAACTCTCTTCCCCAGTGCAGGGTAGCCAACCGGAATACCCCTATCGCTGACATCCCAGCCTTTCTTCTTCCTTTTTATCTCACTCTCTGTATTATATTTACGTTTTGGTCTGCAGCCTTCACTCGTAGCACATAACCATCATCATCATCAGCAGCCTGACTACGCCCACTGCAGGGCCATGCGAAGTTTTGAGTTGAACCTACTAAACCACCGACGACAATCTGAGGCACCGACAGCAAGCCCTCACGAAAAGCACTATTCCATAGTTACACCGCTAAATTTGCCTTAGCGGAGAGAAAGTGGCAAAGCCGCACGGAGGCTGCAATAGAAGACCATGAAAAACAGTCGTAAAACCGTACGCGCTGATGCCCCTGCTAATAAAGCAGTGGTCCAATTCTTACGGAAGATAACTCATTGACGATTGCGAAACTCAGTAATGATAACATTAGGTGCTACTGCGCACTACCTTTCGAATCAGCCGACAAAAAACATCACACGAATATACAAGATTGTATATATCACAACAAGATTTTTTCATGCTTGCATGACTCGTGTGTCATCCTGACCAAATTCACGGGCCACTACAAGCTGGCCATACCTTCGAAGCCATAAATATCGGTTTGAGTTTGAAAAATTGCTTCGATCCGCTCACTCCCAGACTATAGGAAAGACGCCGCTCATGACCTCTGCATCGTCTGTGCGCTCAGCTGCATGCAACCTGTGTCACCTCCTCGCATCAGCTCCAGTTGCGTGTACGGCAGGGTCGTGTCACCACCGGCGCTGTGTTCCTCTTTGGGCAGTGTGTTTAACATCCTCTGAAGATTCAACACTTGTACTAGCGCCGGCTTTCTCACAAATTGCGCAGGAAGGACAGACGGAATATTTATTGCACCTAGCGACTGCAACTTTTAAAGATTTTTGGAATCTTGGTCATCCTCTTCCAAAAGCCTCCCGGTTTCTGCACACATTTGACTGCTTTGTCGAGAGGGTCGTGACATCATCAAGAAAGAGAATTTTGAAAATCTTAGGACTATAAATTTCGAGTACTATCTTATCATAAGAAATTATACTATCCCCACTCGTTTTCAATCCTTATTTCAGCCATACATACCAATTGATCCACCCGAAAGCAACACTAGTCTTCAATAGTTCACATTATCGCACCTAATGCCCAACAGATAAATTTAATACATTTGCTGGTTATGGCCTGCTTTTTGGGATATCTTGAGGTGCGCCAACTTAATAACGCCATCGCATTATCTTCTTTCAGAATGGGGTAAAAAGCCCCCAGCTGGCCCGAATGGCATTAATCTGTAAATATTTGTCTTGCAATCAAGTAAAACCTCCATATTCCCAATCGCATTCACCAGTCCTCTACTACCACTCTTTCCTCTCTCTTCCTGGTCCCTCTCTCACCGTCGCCGCAGTCACCGACACTTCTATCCGTGAAAAACTGCGCCGTAAAAGAAAGCTCCGATCGGCAGAACGAGATTAGATGCTGTCCATCAGCGCACATAATTTCCCTTCAGTACTGACAAGGTCTTTCCGCCGTAGCAAACATTTTCGCAATTAACGCACAGATTTGTTGTAACATCTTCTCCGACCCGAATTTTCGCGGAACACTTTTACGCTTAGTCGTCATCGGAGGAGTTCTGCAGTGCGTTCGTTCACACAGTCACGATCTTAATAAGCGCCCAGCGGTAGAATAGATGATAGGGTAGTTCAATGCCTCCTGGAGGGTTTTAAATTTGTTTAAGAGAGGTCTCGTTTGGACGATGTTGCTAGGCGCAAATGACAAGTATTTTTGATCGTCATCTTTGGGCACCATAGCGCCGAGAGTGATCACATCTCTTCCGTACACAAGTTAGAATCGGGTTATCTTGGTTGTCTAATGAACAGCGGTGGTTTCAGTAAAGAGAAAAACAGCAATTACCCCAAGCACCTGACCCCGATTCCCAAATAAAAAGTGACAAATTCATCTCATGCACGGTCTTTTAGACAGTATAAATTCTGAAGATATTTATTTTTGTGCAATGCAGTC
Source organism: Amblyomma mixtum (assembly GCF_055824585.1). NCBI lineage: Eukaryota > Metazoa > Arthropoda > Arachnida > Ixodida > Ixodidae > Amblyomma > Amblyomma mixtum. The sequence continues at coordinate 30,072,761 of NC_143020.1, read as the reverse complement.
TTTCGGGCTTGTGCTGTCTTTCTTTTTGTGAAAAATTTTATCTTCCATTAATTTTTACCTTACAGACTGTAGCAAACTAGCCCCACAAAAAAATTTACTCTGCTCCTACCCGGCAGCTCTAACGCCGCCCGTGTCGTGCGACGGGCAGTAGATCATAAATGAGTAAACATGCGAAGGGCTGTGTGCATCAGGAACATCGTGGCTTCCTTTATTCAGTCGCTCGAAGAGAGACACGGCTGGCGTTAGCCCTGGCGGAATGAAGAGTTGGTCGGGGCTGCGTCACGAAATACACCGCCACATAGCCCTCGAAGTTGGTCGAGCAGTAGTAGACGTTGTGCACGACGGTGCGCAGCCTGCAGTACGGTGTACCGGATGACCTCCGTCTCAGGACTCAAGAAGTATAGAGGGATCATCCCTGAAAGTATAAAGAAAGCTGTTATGGGCCAAAAAGCAGAAACGTAGCTTGTAACGAACGCCGTCGTAAATCGCAGGCGGAATACTGTCTCAGTCAAGCAAGAACAGAAAAAGGGTGGCGAACACATTGCGTGTCACGTCATGAACTACAAATTTTTGACGTCCATTACGGCGTAAAGATGCGCTCTTCAGAGCAACACATTGAACAGCTGCGGTTTCTGACCGGTTGACTTACCACCGAAAACGCTGCGGCGATTCCGGTCGGCGTTGGTCATTGGGGGACACATGTTCGTTGATGCTCTCACTGGTGGTCACGCTGTGAACGTCAAAACACTGGAGGCCACACCCACTAACACAGCTGTTGTCGAAGCGATCGGAAGGCGCCAGGCCGAGGTGACTCCGTGGCTCCCAGGGCACGAGCGGTCGGAATGAAGAAAAAGGTCGCCTGCAAAAGAGAACGTTGAAGGCAGCACAATTGTATTCAAGAATAGGATGTTTGTAAAACAAAAAGTTTTCAACCTGCAGCGTATTAAAATTACAGATAAAATCGGAAAAGATTTTTTTTATAGGCAGACCTTGTAATCAAGGGTAGCAGCAGCGTTGATTTCTTTGATTCTAGCGTCTGCCACCAGCCAGCGTCGGTGACCAGCTGAAGAGGACGACGTAGCTCGCGCGGTGTGACTACGCGCGGCCAAACACCTGTGATTTTTCGTCCGTAGGTAGCATTGCAGAAGGCCTCAGCAACAAAACAGAAACTTGCGCGCTAATTCTAAACTGGGCTGAAAAATGTAGATGGAGTGCAAAACCTGCAAAACACGTTAGAACTTCTTGGCGTTGTGCTCCCGGCGAGGAAGTGGCGCGAAGACCGACTGTTCGCGCTCTACATCCATTGGTGAGATATTTTCTCATGGCCTCTGCCGCTTGCCCGCGTAGAGATGCACTTTCGCCATTCCATGTGCAAAACAGTTTCTGTCTCCGCACCCTTTGCGTTTCCGATCCGTCGGCTCCCAATGGACGCAGCCGGCACTGGGTTCCGCCATTCTTCGAGCTAAATTTTCGAAAACTGCTCTAGAGAAGAGTTTCAGCTCAAGTGAGTTGCCAAGTATATTTAAAAACATGTGCAAACCTCGGATCTAAACTGGCCCGTCTGATTTCACCACCAGAGTCCTCGTTTCAAAAAGTTCGCGTTGTCGAGCGTAGGCTGGCTGGCTCTGTTAATGAATGGCAGTTTTTCCTACCTGTAAATATTTAGAGGTACGTTCTTTGTAAGGCATATATTGTAATGAATGCTTAAAATCACTATTCACACGTACTTCCCTTTTAATCCGGAGGCATTTACTATATTCGAACGCAAGTAAATATCTTACGATGACCTACGCTGTCATGGCTGGTCGCGGAGTTACCTATTGCATACAACAATGAATGACACTTTTGGTGGCCGGAAGTGTATTACGAAACCACATCCTGTAGGCGCACTACAGCAAAATACCCTCAATAGCCTTCAGGCCCTTTAGCTTTCCGTCTTTCTATCGACGTCACTGCTCGCAGGCTGCGAAGGCCATCAGCCTTAGCGCGCGCTTACCTCACTGGAACTGACGCCACAGACAGGTTCCTCGACCGCCAGGCCCGCACAATTTATCACGGTAAGGACAAAAAATTAAGGAATGTTACTGAAAAAAATAACGAGATATTTTATCTTGCTTTCATTAAAGATACAATGTGGCGAAAAACTTTAAGCCAATCTTTTGACAAAAAATATAACCCGAAAAACGAAAACTGTAATCGGGACAATATATGTAGTTTCGTGTGAGGAGTAAAGAAAAAAAGAACTGTATTGACAGGTGTTAATAAAAGCAAAAGTAAGAAGATTGTATTCAGAGAGGGCATTTGAATTATTATGTCTTGCTAGAAATCATAGGCAGGAAATTTGATCTGGAGGTCAACGTAGCCGGGCGAAGGTTTCAGTGCTTTCCCAGACTTTGTCTACAACTACTGATTATACGGCGGAAATATACCATTTCACGCCTGGAATTTGCACAGCGAAGGGCCTCCAGCAAAAAAGAGATAATCGTCTACCAATAGGAGTGGCCTTTTTATTGCAATGGCGATTTTGTAGCCCCCCTCCCCTTTAGTTACATGCTCAACTTGAGCTGAGCCTGCTACGCCCCGTCTGCCGAACACTGAACTTTTTCAGTAACTTTGAAACCCTGTTCAAGTTTAAACCACTCTAAGGTGTATTCGCCCCTATTCAATGAATGCAAACATTTATTTATTTATTTATTTATTTATTTATTTATTTATTTATTTATTTATTTATTTATTTATTTATTTATTTATTTATTTATTTATTTATTATACCCTCAGGGCCATTATGGCATAACCGAGGGGAGTGGTTACAAAAAATGAAATGTATTTAACAAACAGGAGTTAATTAAAACAGGAAAAGCTACAAACATGACTCCTACACATACATTGTTATCTCAGGCGTTCAGTGAAGAGAAAAAAGAAGAAAATAAACAGACAAAAGAAAAACAATTACACAGTATAAAATACATCCTAGTTAAACAATGATAGCTATAACATTCTTGAAAAAAACTCTGCCTCTCCCGTAACCGAGAGTAGAGTAAGCATGAAATGTTTACGGGCCTAATGTCATCTCGGTGGACACCCGAACCGCACCGTACAGGAAGGGAGGAACGCCACCACCCGTTCAGCGCGATGCCTTGCCATTTGAACGCAAGGTTTTTTGAGGAAAGGAAATGGCGCAGTAATTCTCTGCCATCTCGGTGGACACAACGAACCGCACCGTAATGGAAGGGAGGAACGCCACCACCCGTTCGGCGCGATGCCTTGCCCTTTGAACGCAGCGCTTCTCCCCCGGGCCCCTATGCGCCTGCGCGGCTTTGCTTCGATGCGCGAAGCCCCTAAAAGATCACGTATGACAACGAAGTGTATCGTGGCATTTGTGTGCTTTTTGCACGCGTTATTAGAAATCGGAAATTATAATTCCGTGCATTATCACGGCACTGCACAGCAGTTATTTTTTGTGACTTCTTTGGAGACCAACCGGCGCTTGCATGCCGGTCGCGTAGGAGGGCTTAGAGAGTCTCGTTAAATCTCGTTAAGTCTCGTACGGTGCCCGGATGTTCTCGTTTCAGAGCCCGGATGAATGGAATTCAGTGCCCGGATGAGTGGATTTCAGTGCCCGAATGATGGCTCTCGGTCTAGGCGTGACGTCACCACACTGCCGACAACGGGGGCTAAAAGCATTTCATGCTTAAAAATTCAGGGGCACTTTGACTGTCTAAAGGGCGTAGAGGCGAAAGCGTTTTCCGCTCCACTTTGGCTGCTTCTGTGGCACTGGTGGCGTCACATGTAATTGAGTACTAATTACTAAGTGATGACAAAGCACTGATTAATGGTTAATTACTGCTTAATGCCTGAATACTAATTAACTGCTACTTAATGACGCTTAAGCATCTTTTATGAACGGTGGCTTAAGCTTCGCCTTTAGGAGTGGAACGCCACAGCGTGTAGCGCTGCCACGGAACGCCACTACCCGTTCGACGCGATGCCTTGCCGTTTGAACGCAACGCTTTTTGAGGAAAGGAAATGGTGCAGTAATTCTCGGTCATCTCGGTGGACACCTGAACCGCACCGTACAGGAAGGGAGGAAGTGGGAGTGAGATAAGAAAGACAAAGATGGCCCGTAATGAAGAAACTGAAAATTGTATTTGGGGAAAGGAAATTACGCAGTAACTGTCTCACATATCTCGGAGGACACCCGTCAAAATTCAGGGGGGGGGGGGGGGGTGCACTTTTTTGACCTAAAGTGCGGTCACTGATGTGTGGTTAAGATATTAAGCTTCGCCTCTAAGAGTGGAACGCGACAGCGTCTTGCAACGCTGCCAGGGAGTCCATAGAACGCCATCGCCCATTCGGTTCTACGCCTCGCTCGTCGGTAAATTGGTTTTTGAGGAAAGGAAATCTATCTGTCTCTCATATATCGGTGGACACCTAAACCTCGCCGGAAGAGAAGGGAGGAGGATGGCAGTGAGCGAAGACACCGTACTCACTAGACGCGCATTTGTTCATTCCAAACCATCGAGCTGGCATGGCGGATTCATCTAAGAGACGTGTATGCCCAGACTGAGTACGAACCGGAGTGGCACTCAATATTAGTGATGTGATCTGCATTGCCCCTTTTCTAGTGCATGGCCTTTGAATATGTATTGTTTACCACTGTTTTCATAATGGCTTGTATATAGTTTATGTACATAGAACATTACATCACTGTAATAAATGCCATGTCGAAGAAAAGAAAGAAGCTGGCATGGCGGAGTGGATAGCATGCTCGTCTCGCACTGCGAAGACCGGGGTTCGATTCGTGAGCTGGACCAATTTCCTACTCGGTTTTATTTATTTATATGACCTGACTAGAAAAGTTAATTACGCTAACTAGGTAATTAAGTAATTAACTAAGCTCAGTCCCAATTTTTTGGAGCATCACTATAGGATCTCTTCAATTAATTGCATGGATACTAGCCAAAGTACAATTGGCCCCGTTTGAAATTAGCGCACTGTGACGTCACGACCGTTTCGACCAACTGAAAAGCGTGACATTTCTGTCGACAACTGCTGCTTACAACGATGAGACATTAAAGGCTTTCGCCTTAATAAATGATGATCTGTGATGGTGGCCGTCGGAGAAGGAAGGTGATTCCACTCATTCGATGTGCGTGTTACGAATGACTGGAAAAAAGTTTTTGATCTGCAGAAAGGGATGTCAACCTTGTGAACGTGATCTAGTCTCGGCGATACGTACTGAGGTGATGAGATAAGTTCGGCATAAAACTGCGGTGCGAGAACAACTTGTGAAAAAGGCAGAGGAGAAAAATTTTGCGATGTGATGATAAAGATGGTAAGTTAAGGCTAGAATTCATGGCACTAATGCTTGCTGTTCTGGTATAGTTAGAAAGAAAGAAGCGAGTAGAATTATTCTGAACCATTTCCAAAGCCTGAGTTAGGTTTGTTTGGCCTGGATCCCAAACTGACGAGGCGTACTCAAGTTTGTGCCGTAGTAGAGTTTTGTAAAGGAGTAATTTCAAAGAGGACGGTGTTTAGAAAAATTGCGTCGTAAGTAGCCAAGCATTCGGTTAGCATTGGATATTATATGCGCGATGTTAATGGTCCATGTTAGATCAGAGGTTATGTGAAGGCCAAGATACTTGTAAGTAGTTACCGGATCTAATGGTGCGTCATTAAGAGAATAGACAGGCAGCTCATCAGTATTTCTTGACACACGCATACATTTACACTTGTTAACATTCAATTCCATTAACCATAACTTGCAGCATACAGAAACAGCGTTAAGGTCTGATTGTAGCCTGGTTACATCGTCATCACAAGTTATTTCGGTGAAAATTACAGTCATCAGCAAAAAAAAATGAATGTGTCAGGAGACGCAGGAGGGTAAGTCGTTAATGTAAATGAGAAATAAAAGGAGCCCCAGCACAGAGCCTTGTGAAACACCTGAGTGAATTGGACGGTGCTGCGAGGTTACGTCATTAACTGAGGGTCAAATGTTTAGGGGAATCCCCCAAGGTGGAGTAGATTTGTAATAAGGGAGTAATTACTCATTGGCATCCACCCGAGCGCAGCCATACGGCTACAAAGAAGAGCTGTACAGCTTTCTCAGCAACTTCGTAGTTAAAGAAAAATTCGAATTTGAGAAAGCTGTACAGCTTTCCTTTGTATCCGTATGGCTGCGCTCGGGTGGATGCCAATGAGTAATTACTCACTTATTACAAATCTACTCCACCTTGGGGGATTCCCCTAAACATTTGACCAACATTCTTCCCACTTCGAGTAATTGATCAATTAGCTCTCGCCCTACCATAAGCTTGCCGTCCCGGTTAGCTCAATTGCTGTTAGCGGCTGCTGTGGTGAAGCGGTGGTCCCGGGATCGAACCCCAGACCAGGACGAATTTTTCTTTAACTACGAAGTCATTAACTGAGATAAACTGAGAGCGGTTAGTCAGGAAAACCTCAAGCCAGTACAGAATTTTGGTATTAAGACTTAGTTGATGCAATTCATACATTAATAAACTATGGCACACCTTATCGAATGCTTTGGAAAAATATAAAAATATTAAGTGAGCTGCTGAAGAGTGATCAAATATTAGGTGCAGTTTATGCGTGAACGATACTAGTTGGGATTCACACAAGTATGTTTTGCAAAAGCCGTGCTGTGAGAAAAATGAGTTCGCTTCTAAAAAGTTGGCAATCTGAGGAAAGAGGATATGCTCAAAAATTTAGCATGGTATACTGGTTAAAGAAATGGGCCGATAGGTAAGTGGGCAATGTTTCGTACTTGATTTGTGGAGTAGAATCACCTTCCCAACTTTCCATTCAGCAGGCATTGAACCTTTCTCAAGTGATTGTTGAAAAATCTTTGAAAGTATAACGGAACAATATCAGTTAGTGTTTTTCTGAAACTTTGGATTAATTAGGTCACAGCCAGGAGCAGATGAAAGTTTCAGTGATATGATTCTTTTTTTCTACGCCGACTGGTTCAATGGTTAAAAGGTACAGCAAAGTCGTAAGAGTGTGTAGTTGGATGAGCGGGATGGGTGTGTTTCAAAACGTTGCGTGTAAAAACATCATTGAAGATGGATGCAGAATCGGTAGGTGGGATGACGTTTTCAGCGTCATCAACAAGGGTTATTCTGTCGTCATGCTTTGGGTTAATGGTGCGCCAAAACTTTTTCGTGTCAGTAGGTAACATAGATGGCAATGTTTTTTAATAAGTTATCTTTTGCAGCCTTAATGGCTGTGATGTAGGCGTCAGATGCACGTTTGTAAGCTGCCCATTTTGCACTGCTAGGAGATGTTTTAGCTGATTTATATAAACTTTTTTATTTGTTAGATAAGTGCTTTATGTGAGTGTTGTACCAGGCAGCGTGACCGTCCGAGGAGACAGTGTATGCAGAGATAAACGTTTCTGTTAATTCAGTGGTTTTAGCCATCAACATGTCCCAGTTCGCTTGCACACTGCGTGCGTTGAAATCTGTGAGGAAGACATCAGGAAATATACAGAGCTCTTTGTTAATGGAATCAAAATCTGCTTTCATGTAGTCGCGAATGATCTCTGTTTTCTTTCTGATTTTTGGCCGTTAAATGTTGATGTTGAAACTAATCAGTCAATGGTCGCCCAGGGGAGGAGAATGGCAAATGTTCGAAATAAATTCGGGCCGAGTAGTTAGCAGTACGTCAAGAGTACTAGCAACATGTGGTGTGGTTCTGGTAGGCTGTGTTATTAGTTGACTGAAAGTGAATAACGCACACAAGTCGAGAAAATCTTTTGCTAACGCACAAAAAGGGCATTTGACAGTGGGTTCGTTATTCCATGCAATGTTTGGAATATTGAAATTGCCAAGCAATAAAAGGGGCAAGAAACGGTGGCGTGTTAAGATGATGTTGATCGCATCCTGTAATTCGTCAACAAAGGAGGTAGAGTGAGTACGAGAACGCTAGCATGCGCCAATTATAATTTTTTGGAAGTTTATTTCAATATTTGCCCATACTATCTCCAAGTTCGTAGTAATACTAATACGCTGAGAGGGTAAGTTTTTGTTAATAGCCAGAAGAACACCGCCCCCTTCTTTTATTGTGCGGTCGCAGCGATAAACAGAGAAGTTATGAGCGGTTAAGAAAATTTCGTGGTCACGAACATGCGCATGCAGCCAAGTTTCAGTAAGTACAATGATATCTGGGTTACATGTGTTTATTGCAGAAGTGAACGAGTCGTGTTTGTTTTTAATGCTTCGAATATTAGTGAACAATACCGATACGGGAGATAAACGACTACCACTGCCCCTCTCGCCTTGCTACGCACTGCCAGGGGATGAAATGCCCTGTTGCGTATCAATATGCAGTGTTTGTGAGGGGCATTCTGTCACGCTGTCAATGGCATGGTCGTACATGTAGAGTTTCTTGTTTACTGACAATTTGTTGTAGCGCAGATGAAAGAGGGGTGTTCCTGGCAAACTCTTAGCAAAGGCTATCAGTTTACTTCGTGCATGACGGATGACGGATGAGTAGTCGTCAGATATTGCAATGTCTTTTTCTTTTAGTTCACTGTGTACGGAAAACACTTTTTCTTGTAATGGCTGAATTTTGCAACGATGGGAAGGCTTTGTTAGGCGAGTATGAACCGAGACGATGAGCGCGTTCAATTGCCATGTCGGGTAAATTGACGCGAAGGCTTAACACGTTGACGACCAGGGCTTCAGATTCCTCCCATGATTCCCGAAAATCACGGAAACTGTGAAAAATAACGTTATTTCTTCGTGGTCTGTCCTCTAGATCGGTAAAGCGAGATATCATAGAATCAGGCTGAGCGTTGCGGGCTTCCATAGATTTTTAGAAACCTTTAACCTGCTCTTCAAAGTCATCAAAGCACTTTGTTTTTTCTTGAAGGGCGTCAAGTCTATCTTGGAGGCAGCCAATCTTGGATTCAATATTTTTTTGGCTAGCTTTGATTGATCTAACATCTCGCCACCAATTCAGTCTGACACTTAGAAGACTGGACAGATCGCAGCTAAATATCCTTGAGCAGTTTGAAGATAACGGCCATCTGTTCCGAGGGTTCGTCAGGCAAAGTCAGTGTTTCTAGATTGGATTCAGAGCGGGTGTTAGGCCCAGGATTGGATTCAATGTCGCCACAGCAAAGCAAGAGCACAGACATAAGAAAGCACTCGCAAATAATTTTAGAAAGCACTTGTGGTCACGGGAGCAGCTACAAGGAGATATCATCGCTTCTCTTAGCGTACAAGGAAAAAGGCTTACACGCCTGCGAAATGCAGAAAGTTGGAATGTAGAACATGTTGCTGTTGCTACTCCGGTGCCCACTGAAGGCGGGGAAGCACAGCCAGCAGTTTAAATAGGCGCCGGAAATTGACGTCATCGAGGGTGACGTATATGCGCCGTACGATGGGCGCATCTGTCTGGGTGGGTGCAGCGGGACGTAGATATCGGGACCGGTATGGTGGTTCGGTGATGCCACACAATCTGAATGTCTTGGACGGGAAACGGTAGCAAGCGCTCACCACAGAAGAAAAGACGCCAGGAACGCCTGCGAAGTGCAGAAATGTGCAATGTAGAACATGTTGCTGTTTGTACTCCGGTGCCCACTCATGGTGCCCGCCATGGTCATAATGTTTATGACCATGGCTTGAGGAATCAACTGCCCTGAAGGCCTACTACGACTGTAGTGGGAGGGACTGGCTTGAATGACAAGATTTTGCACCTCACCCCTTGTCCCTTCCTCTTTTCAATCCCCTCATCCCTCCTCATCAGAGCAGAGTTGCCAACACTCTACTAACTGTTCGTGATTGTCATGAAGGAAGCTTTGTGGCCGGAGAAATAGATGCATATATCCTCGACTTGGTGCACCAATGCGTGGTTCTCAAATACGAGGTCTGCGCAAGTACTTCGTGGGGTTGTCACACCTGTGGGAGGCGTTACGAGCGAGAGGAACGGGATGTTCTCCCACATTAGTGGTAAGAAATTCCTGTTTGTCTTTATATCTATATTAAAGTCTCACCCACCCTGCCACCATGGCAAATGGCAGTCGACGGATGACCGCGAAAGTTGTCTCACCTTTGTCAGCGCTCATGCATTCTGCCCACATCTCTCTCTCATGAACCCACGCACCTATCAGGGTGATTCAGGGGTCCACTGACCCAGGGAGCCAGTTATGCACGCTTCCTTTCCTTAAAATGATCGTAGTGTAAACATAGGTGAACGTTTTCGACGCCAACACCAATGAACACAATGAACGCTGACGGTCTATGGCTTCAGTGCCGCGCCTCTGACACAACGTTATCAATACCTGCAGCCTCGAAGCTAGTGTGAAAACTGCGTGACGCAATGTGACATTAAGCAAATGTTAAGGCGGAAGCCTTTAATGTCTCATCGTTGTAAGCAGCAGTTGTCCACGGAAATGGCACGCTTTTCAATTGGTCGAAACGGTCGTGACGTCAAAGTGCGCGAATTTCAAACCAGGCCAATGGTACTTTGGCTAGTAGCCATGCAACCAATTGAAGGGATCGTATAGTGATGCTCCAAGTATGTGGGACTGAGCTTAGTTAATTGCTTAATTAACCAATAAACCTAATTCAGTTTTCTAGTCAGGTCATATAAATAAATAAAACGTAGTAGGAAATTGGTCGAGCTCGGGAATCGAACCCCGGTCTTCGGCGTGCGAGACGAGCATGCCATCCACTCCACCATGTCAGCTGGATACTTTGGAATGAACAAAAGCGCGTCTAGTGAATACAGTGTCTTCGCTCACTCTCATCCTCCTCCCTTCCCTTCCGGCCATGTTTAGGTGTCCACCGAGATATGAGAGACAGGTACATTCCCTTTCCTCCAAAACCAATTTACCGAAGAGCGAGGCGTAGAACCGAATGGGCTATGACGTTCTATGGACTCCCTGGCAGCGTTGCCAAGACGCTGGCGCGTTCTACTCTTAGAGGCGAAGCTTAACACTTTAACCACACGTCATTGACCACACTTTAGGTCAAAAATGTGCCCCCCTGAATTTTCACAGGGTGTCCACCGAGATATGTGAGACAGTTACTGCGTAATTTCCTTTCCTCAAATACAATTTTCATTTTCTTCATTAGGGAACTGTTTGTCTTCTTTCACTCCCACTTCCTCCCATCCTCTACGGTGCGGTTCAGGTGTCCACCGAGATGACAGTATTACTCCGCCATTTCCTTTCCTCAAAAAGCGTTTGGTTCAAAGGGCAAGGCATCGCGCCGAACGGGTGGTGGCGTTCCGTGGACTCCCTGGCAGCGCTACAACACGCTGTCGCGTTCCACTCTTAAAGGCGAAGCTTAAGCGTCATTAAATAGCAATTAATTAGTATTCAGGCATTAATCAGTAATTAACCATTAATTAGTAATTTGTCATGACTTAGTAATTAATATTCAATTATATGTGGCCCCACCAGTGCCACACCAGCAGGGAAAGTGGTGCGGAAAACGCTTCCGCCTCCACGCACTTTAGACAGTCAAAGTGCCCCCTGAATTTTACTCTAAAGTTGAGAATCACCATTTCCGCTTGATCTATGGGCACGAACCCAGTAACACTATCGGGACAAACCCACAAGGTGGAGCTTAGTGCCACCTCCATTTTTCAATGAACACGCAATGAACGCCGCCGGGCTCGCCATTCTGCGACATAGGCGCGTTGCTTAGCCAACCGCTCTTGCCTTTCTTCATCTGTCTCCTCGGCACGGCGCCGGCGTTTGCGCGCAGCACGTCGCTCCAACGACGCCTTGTACAACTCCTCAGACATGACTAAGCTGAGGGCGCCTGCGGCGCCCCGTTTATCTTCTGCTAGCGAGCGCCCTCACGCGGCAGGGCCGATGACGCCGTCACGTGGTAGCCGCCGGTGGTGGTGGTGGTGGAAAACATTTATATGCAGGTATAATACAGGAGGTTATGCATGAGCTGACTCACAGGGGGCCAGCCCTTACAAATACTAGGTGGAGGTCCCTAGTTCGGGACCCCAGTGGCATCGGCCGCCGCCCAGGCTCGCGCGACCAAGGCCCTTTGGGCCTGCAGGTCAGAGCAGCCGAGCAGGGTCGCCTCCCAGTCCTCCCGGGTTGGGTTGGGGTGAGGGGGGATAGCAGGGTTTGAGGGGCAGGCCCACACCATGTGCTAGATGTCCGAAGACTTCTCCGCACAGTGCGGACAGCTGCCCGAGAAAGAAGGGTCGAAGTGTTTCAGAGCTGCCGGGCACCGCAAAGTATTAGTATACAGGCGGAGCAGAAGGCGCTCCTCCGCCTTTGACAGACCTTTACACGGGCGGGGATAAAGACCATGGCCAGATTGATAGAGTAAAACGATGTCTTTGAAGGTGTAAGCTGGAATAAATTCGAGTTCCTGATCGTCAGGGTCGGAGGGGAATGTCCGGTGAGAGAGCGCTCGGGCGGCGGCGTCAGCTGCCTCATTTCCCTCAAGGCCCATGTGAGCGGGAGCCCAAACGATACGCCGGTGCGCGGGGTCACCGGTGTAGACGCTGCTTTGAAGAATGCGGTAGGCTAGATACGGTACCCAGCCCTGTTGGACGTTCCGACATGCCCCTCGCGAGTCGGAAATAATTGTTTTTGAATTGGAATCAGATGCAGCGAACGCAATGGCGACCTCCTCCGCGTGTGTTATGTCACGGGCTCGGAAAGTAAGGCCGTTCACTGTTTTGGATTGGTTGATGACTGCGGCTGTGTACCATCCCCCATGGTGGGGACCTGAGGCATCCACGTAGAATACGCCGGGTTTCGATCTATAGTGGCGGGCCAGGGATTCCGCCCGCGCCAGGCCCCGGCCATTATGGTCCTCACGGTTGATGTTCGCGGGAAGAGGGCGCACGTGGAGGGCGCATCTCCACTGGGATGGAATACGTACGCGCTCTTCCATGAGAGTGGTATGTTGGATGTGTAGTCGGGCAAGGAGGCGGCGACGCGACGATGTCTTCGAGAGACGTGTGTATTGGTTAGTCTAGTGGGCTTCCCGGAGCTCCCGAAATGTGTTCACCATGCCTAGCCCCAGGAGGCGCTTGTTGGAGGTGGTCACGGGGAGGCCTAGAGCCCGCTTAATAATTTAATAATAAAGGGGCGTATGTGCACAAATTCAGACTTTTGGGTGGAGCATTGGAGGCCGCAGCGGCGCGCATAACGGTCCACTATGGTCGCCGCCTCCTGCAGGTTAGCCTCAATGTCTGCAAGGGAACCCTGCGTGGCCCACAGGGTGATGTCATCAGCATACAGCGCATGCTGCACACCGGCGACAGCGCCCAGCTGGGCCGGTAGGCGCATCATAGCCAAATTGAATAAGAGGGGAGAGAGCACCGCGCCCTGGGGTGTACCCCTGGTTCCTAAATGAAAAGGGCCATGTTCTTTATCCTGGATCCGAATGTAAGATTGTCTGTCGGTTAAAAATTGCCGAATGTATGGTAAGGCATTTCTGCCGCAGTTAGTTTGAGAGAGGTGGGTGAGAATGATCTCGTGGGTAACGTTGTCGAATATGCACCCTTCAAATCCAAGGCGAGTACGACCTTGTCATTGTGAGGGCATTGACAAGGTCGTACTCGCCTTGCCGAGCGAAGGAACGACTACGGTCTAAGACACGAGTTGGGGCCCCTGCTCTCCTCTGGTCGTGACGTCACGGTGCCACGTGGACGTGCACCGCAGCTGCGCCGGAGCGAAGGAACGACCTCCAATGACGGCAGAAAAGTGCTAGCAGTATTGCTTTCGCAATAAAATTAAAGTTACTATTGGACCATGCCCAGTGGCCTCCCATCACTTGATGTGGCGCGCACGTTGCGGGATTGACGTCTCGTATCACCGGCCTTGATTTTAAGGCGGAAGCTTTTAATGCCTCATCATTGTAAGCAGCAGTTGTCGACAGAAATGTCACGCTTTTAAATTGGTCGAAACGGTCGTGACGTCACAGTGCGCGAATTTCAAACGGGGCCAATTGTACTTTGGCTACTAACCATGCAACCAATTAAAGGGATCATATAGTGATGCTACAAGTAAATGGTACTGAGTTTAGTTTCTTTGCTTCTCGTCGGACCTGATAACTAAATAAAACCGAGTAGGAAACTGGCCGAGCTCGGAAATCTAACCCCGGTCTCCGGAGTGCGAGACGAGCACGCTACCACTCCGCCATGCCAGCTCGATGCTTTGGTATGAACAAAGGCGCGTGTAGGGAATACGGTGTATTCGTTCGCTCCCATCTTCCTCCCTTCCCGTTACGGCGAGGTTTAGGTTTCGACTGAGATATGACAGGCAGATACATTTTAAGGCGAAGGCATTTAATGGCTCATATTGTCGTGAACAAGACATGTTAGAAAATTTGTCCATGTTTCAGATTGGTCGAGTGTTCGTGACGTCAATGCGCGTGAATTCTGACGGGTATCCCCCGAAATATGTGAGACAGTGCTGAACAATTTAATTTCCTTTCCTCAAACCCAATTTGCGACTGGTGTCCACGACGTATGTGGGACAGTTACTGCATAATTTTCTTTCCTCAAATACAATTTTCATTGTCTTCATTGCGGCCCTCTTTCTTCTTTCACTGCTCTTCCTCCATTCCTGTACGGTGCGGTTCAGGTGTCCACCGATATTACAGAGAATTACAGCTCCATTTCCTTTCCTCAAAAAGTGTTCCGTTCAAAGGGCAAGGCATCGGCACTGCAGCGCCAAACCGAGCAACTGGAGGAGCAAGTGGCGGCCCTCCCGAACCAAATCATGTCAGCAGTCAGCGAGTCCTTCCAGGATATGTTCAAGGCAGCTTTAACGCAAGCACTTCCCGACCTTATGGCCCAGGTCACTGACTCGGTCCTTAAAGCCGTGCAGCCCTGGGTCAGCACCCAAATTAAGAACGCCACAAGCTGCGAATCCCATCACCTCAAACGTAAGACAGCCTTCCGTCAGGCAGCGGAGGAACATGGTTCAGGCTCGGCAGCTGGTGGGTCGGTGCGGCCCCTCACTGGGGTTGCGCCGGCTTCCGGCCAGAGCTATTCCGATCACCCTTAAATAAATACGACAAGATGGCTAGCAGATGTAATAGGAATGCTAAAAACTTTGAAAAATTCCAGATCATCCAATGGAACTGCAGGGGTTTCAGATCTTGGAAAAAGCGGTCACACCTCCAGCTTTACCTGCAGTCCCTAGGTGACATGCCGGCGCTCATTGCCCTACAGGAGCCCGGCATAGACGCTAAATTATCAGGCTACAGCACCTTTCAGGGGGGCCCCTCTACGTGCATCCTGGTGAATAAGGCTTACACCGTGGTTCAGGTCGACTTAGACTTGAGTACCGAGCAAGAATATACAATGGTCCGAGTATTGCCTCTCAGACGCCGCGACCCGTCAATACATATCCTCAACATATACTGCCCTCCGCGTAAGCCGCGCGTAACTTTCAATGAAATCTTCCTTCGCGCGATAAAATTGGCAGCCAAAGAGCCTCTAGTGATCGTTGGAGACTTCAATGCTCCCAGCCTTCATTGGGGCTACCACTTCGAACAGGCAAGAGGACGTAAGCTGGCGGAGCTCATCTCCACCCTCAGCCTCACGTTGCTCACGGACCCGGCGTATCCCACTCGAGTGGGGAATTCGGTAACCCGCGACACGTGTTCAGACCTTTCTCTCGTTAAAAATGCTAGAGCGGCTGCATGGGAGAACTTGGGAGATTCTCTAGGCAGCGATCACCTCCTTCTCCGGATTACACTCGAGGCAAAGGCAGCGCGCAAAAAATGGGGTCAGGCCAAGCTGACCGATTGGCACAAATTCCGGAATCACACTATCCCTCCCGTACTATTTTCCGGCGGCTACGCGGAATGGGCTAACCACATATACAACATTCAGAAACAACACGTCACAACACTACAAACCACCGAAGAGATCCCCGCAGTGGACACCCACCTCCTGCATTTGTGGGAGGCGCGCCGGAGCTTAACTAAACGGTGGAAAAAGCAGAAAACTAATCGCAAATTACGCGACCGCATAGCCAAACTCACAGAGCAGGCTGCAGCGTATGCTGCCGAGCTCTCAGATTCAAATTGGATAGCACGCTGCGACGCCGCAGCTCATCAGATGAGCTCGAAGGGGACGTGGCGTCTCTTTCGCAGTCTAATCGACCCCTCCCAAACGAGAGGGGAGACGCAAAAGCAGCTCCGGCGGGCTCTGCAAGGGTATCAAGGTACGACGGCGCAACTTGCGGACACTCTGTGCGACAGATATCTCTGTCGTATGGAGGACCCGCCTGGGCAACAGTACATGTACTCTGGCAGGCCTAATGAAACACTCGATGCCCCTTTTGAGTTGCACGACCTTAAGGCGGCCTTAGCAAAAATGCGCCGGGGTACGGCTCCGGGACGGGACCACATAACAGTGAACCTGTTGGCGAACCTACCGGACTCAGCCTACCTTCATTTATTAGAATACATCAACCAGATCTGGGACGGGCGTCCACTCCCTCCCGAGTGGAAAACGTCACTTGTGACGTTTATCCCTAAAACAGGTAAGGCCGTGAATACGGACAACCTGAGGCCCATATCACTGACCTCATGTGCGGGCAAGCTTATGGAGACGATGGTACGGGATCGCCTCTCTCCATACCTGGAGAGTAAGGGCTTCTTTGCAGTCACCATGTTCGGGTTTCGCCCTCACATGTCTGCACAGGATGTCCTTCTCCAGCTGCACAGGGATGTAATACGACCCACAACTATGCAACACAATGACAAAGCCATCCTCGCCCTTGATCTGAAAGGGGCTTTCGACAATGTGAAACACGGAAGCATCCCGGCCAACTTGAGTTCTACCGATTGTGGGGCTAGGACCTACGCGTATGTAAGAGATTTCTTGTCTAATCGCCAGGCCTTTCTTCGGATTGAGGGCGAGGAATACGGCCCTTACATGATGGGAACACGGGGTACCCCTCAGGGAGCAGTGTTATCACCGCTCCTGTTCAACATTGCTATGATGCGCCTCCCAAGCCAATTGGCCCGGGTGGAAGGCATTCAACACGCGTTATATGCAGATGATATTACAATTTGGACCACTCAGGGGAGCCTTGGAGACATGGAGGACCGCCTTCAGCAGGCTGCTTCCATAGTCGATGCGTATGCTAATGACTGTGGGCTCCAATGTGCTCCAGCGAAATCAGAGCTTCTGCATGTCAGAGCGAACCCAAAGGATAGGACAGCAATACACATCTCTCTGTCAGGAGGTCCTATTAGAGAGGTGGAGGAGCTCCGTATCCTGGGCCTTTTCATTCACCAGAGACTCAGACCGGACTCCACTATTGCGAAACTCAAGAGAGTAGGCGAACAGGTAGGGCGCATGATCCGCCGCGTTTCCAACAAGCGGGGTGGTCTGCGGGGCAGGGACGCGCTTCGGCTCGTCTATGCCTTCGTGACTAGCCGGATCCTCTACGCCGTGCCATATCTCCGCACTACTAAGCAAGACGAGGCGCGAATAGACGCCATCATCCGCAAGGCAACTAAGCGAGCCCTGGATCACCCGGTGGCTACCTCTAATGCCAAACTCAAGGCATTGGGGGTGCTAAACTCCTACCAGGAGCTGCGGGAGGCCCACCTCGTGAACCAATACACGCGGCTCACGCAGACGGCTCCTGGGCGCCGCCTGCTAAACCGCTTACACATCCAACACGACTGCACTCCAGAGGAGGCGGAGCATATCCCAGTACTATGGCGCCATATGCTCTGGGTCTCCCCGCTCCCCCGTAACATGGACACCGACGTGCATGAAAACAGACGACAAGCGCGGGCTCGGGCTCTTGAGAGACAACACGGCTCCCGACCCGGTGTATATTATGTAGACGTAGAAGGGCCATCGCCCACGGGATTTTACTCGGCCGCTGTCGTTCACCAGGAAATGCACGTTGATGGACTCTCCTTTCGAGCCCCGAATTCAATGCGGGCCGAGGAAGTAGCGATAGCGCTTGCTGCCGCCCACGCCAATTCGAGAATAATCATCACGGACTCCCGAAAAGCATGTGAACATTACTTGGCAGGGGAGATCTCCCCCTTAGCTGCTTGTATTCTACGACGGACTGCCACTGATCCAACACCCAAACGAATCATTTGGGCTCCTGGCCACCAGGGCTTACGAGGTAATGAGGCCGCTGACGCGGCTGCCCGAGCGCTTACTCACCGGGCTCCTCATCCCAGCTCTTCTGGCTCGGAGACTAACCAGCCGCTGCTGCGATTCAGGGAAATATTAACACATTATAGCGACAACCACCGCCTTTTCCCGGCCCCTGCAAAAGGGCTGAGTAAGACGGAGGAGCGAACTTTAAGGCGCCTGCAGACAGGTACTCTACTCTGTCCTGCAATAATAAAACATTACGATCTTAACACGGATGGGCGATGCCCACACTGTGGGGAGACCTGTGATATCTTCCACATGGTGTGGGCATGTACTCAAAATCCCCACCTCCCCCCTTCCCCTACCCCTTCCAGAGAGGCATGGGAGACTGCCCTCCTCAACTGCTCCTCGCTTGAGTCCCAAAGGGCTCTGGTGAAACGGGCGAGAGACGGGGCCTCGTCGTGCGGTGTCCCGGACTAGGGACGCCGACCATGTAGCGGGGCCACTCTGTGGCTCCCAAACTCTTTTTTACAATATAAAAGTTTTCACCACCACCACCGCGCCGAACGGGTGGTGGCGTTCCATGGACTCCCTGGCAGTGCTACAACACGCTGTCCAGTTCAACTCCTCAAGGAAAAGATTAAGCGTCATTAATTTGCAGTTAATGCGCCAACCGAATGAGAACTGAACAATCGCGTCGCAGATTGCAGCACTCAGGCTTTCGCCTTTCACCACTTTAGCCGCTCAAGTTCCTCGTAATTTTTTTGCTTCACAAAAACGAAATATTTTTAGAGGTGTGGAATGTTTCACGAGAGTGGTGATGAAAAATTTGCTTCGATTTTTTTTTGCAGATTAGCCCACTCACTAGACGCCGGCACGGAAATAAAAAAAGCAGCTATTTGCACCCCGTGAAAGGTTTATTCGAAGCGAAACTTCTCAAGATTATTTTTTAAGGCAGTGCATGAGTTCGGGCTTTCTCCGTCTTTTTAATTCCGAACACCAATATAGCTCTAAATTTTATCTCTCAGAATGGAGCTAAACTAGACCCGAAAATTGGCTTACTCGACCTGCCCGGTAGCTTTAACCCCCAAGGGGTCGTGGAGCGGATAGTAGATCTTAATTTAGAGCATAAATGAGTCAATATGCGAAGCGCTGTCGGCATGAATAGCGGGGCCTCCTTTATTCTGTCGCTCGAAGAGGGACAATCCTGGCGTTAGCCTCGCCGAAATGAGGGGTTAGTGGTGGCTTCTATAGTGTCTGCACGAAGCATCGCCTGAATTTCGTCGAGAATACGGAGAAAATGGGCACGATGGCGCGCAGCTTGGACCATGAAGAAGCGGATCTCCTCCGCCGCAGGGCTGAGGTGTCCAGGGCCCATGACTGGAAGTATAAAGTGAGCAGGCTTGTTTTAGATGCAAGATGCTCAAAATAGCAGCAGCGTAATGAACGCTAATAAGGCTAATTGGTCGTAAACGCGCTGCAGTACGAAAATACATTTTTTATCAATGAAAAACCCTGAATACCGTCAAGGAAATAGAGGATTACAAATTAATTCACAATGAGCAGTGAAGGAACTACAGTTTCTCTTTAGGTGTGAATTAAATAACATTCCTAGGTCTGCTCGGCCCACCCGCCGCGGTGGCTCAGTGGTTATGGCACTCGGCTGCTGGCCTGAAAGACGCCGGCTCGATCCCGGCCGCGGTGGCTGAATTTCGATGGAGGCGAAATTCTAAAGGCCCGTGTACTGTGTGATGTCAGTGCACGTGAAAGAACCCCAAGTGGCCGAAATTTCCGGTGCCCTTCACTACGGCCTCCCTCATAGCCTGAGACGCTTTGGGACGTTAAACCCTAATAAACCTAAACCAAACTGCTCGGCCCTTTAAAAAAAAAACAGAAGAAGGAATCGGCAAGGCGACAAAAACTTCCTTTCAAAGTGTTCCTCTTCTGCAACCATTAAAAACAGGAGCGGAAAGTACACTGTTGTGTTTTCTTTGTGTCTTCATTGTTCTGGGTTCTTTCACTGATACAGAATGGGATAGAGTAGAACGACAGGTGCCAGCTGGTGCCGTGAGCATTAAATGTAAACGACGGCGTTGACTACTCCTCGTATTTGGCAAAGTGCACTGCAAGCAAGTGAACGTTGCAGTCTAACTGCATTTAGCGTGAGTATTCAAAAACCTATCAATGCCAACTGGCCCAACGCCTCACGAAACACCTCCTACCCGCTACGAGATAGAGTCGTCCAGACAAAAACATTGGTCCGAAAAGAGCTGACCACACGGGAAGTTTTATACTTAAAGAGTAAATCTCGATATTGCCACCAAGGGAACACGTCAATATGAAATACCGCTCAAGCTGTTATGGGCCAAAAAGCAGAAGCATAGCTTGTAAAGAACGCCGTCCTAGATCCAGCCGCGATATTGTTTCAGTCAAGGAAGAAGAGAAAAAGGTTGTCGAGCACATGGCCTGAAGCGTCAAGAAATGCGCTTTTGTGTTGTCCATTAAGGCGTCAAGATGCACTCCTCTGAGCGAACACTCGAACAGCTACGGTTTCAGACCAGTTGACTTACCGCCCGAAGCGACGCGGCGATTCCGGTCCGCGTTGTTTTCTGGGGAACCCATGTTCGTCGGTGCTCTCACTGGGGGTCGCGCTGTGAACGTCAAAGTACTGAGGATGCCGCAACCTCTAACACAGCTGTTGTACCGAAGGTAAGGCGCCCGTCCAAGGTGACTGCGTGGCTCCCAGAGCACGAGCGGTCGGAATGAAGAAAAAGTCAGTTGCAAAAGAAAACGTTGAAGGCAGCACAATTGTATTCAAGAATCAGCGGTTTGTAAAACTCGAAAGTCTCAACGTGGTGCGTATCAAAATTACAAATAAAAACGGAGAGTATTTTAGAGGCCGGCCTAGTAATGAAGGATATCTGCAGCGTTGATTTCTTTGATTCTAGCGACTGCCACGAGCCACAGTCGGTCACCAGACGATGAAGACGAGGTAGCTCGCGCGCATGAATACGCGCGGCCAAACAGCTGTCAGTTTTCATCCGTAGGCAGCATTGTAGAAGGCCTAAACAACAAAACAGAAAATTGCCCGCGAATCGTAAACTGGGCTGAAAAATCTAGACGAAGTGAAAAACCTGCAAAACACGTTAAAACTTCATAGCCTGGTGATTCTGGCGAGCAAGTGTCGCTAAAATTGACAGTTCGCCCCCTACCTTGCTTCGTCAGATACTTTCTCACAGCGTCTGGCGCTTGCCGGCACAGCCATGCTCTTGAGCCATCCCATCTGCTAAAGAGATTCTTCCTCCGCACACTTTTCGTTCCCGACGCGTCGGCTCGTAATGGCCGGAGGATAGATGCTAGTGTTTTAAAAATTTACGAAGTTTAAGGCGCAACACATGTGGAAGGTTTCCGTAGCTGTTTTCTGCGTTATAGGGCATCAAAAATAAACGAAAATACCTGAGCTCGCCAGCCTGTTTTCCAGACTCAACGAATCTTTTGCATTTTCACACAGCGCGCAAAGAATTATATTGTGACGTTGTAGCGATGGCAGTCCAACAGTAAGGAAGACAGCAACAAGGCTTGCAAACGAAGCTCTTTATTTGGGCTATCTCGCGCCCGCAAGAGAACTAAACAGAGCGGCAGCGGAGTCAGCAACAAACGAGCTCGTTAGTCGCCGAACTACGAATGCCCGCCGCTCGCTGCATCGCTGAATTTACTGCCAGGTAGAGAACTTCGAGATCTGTCGTCAAAATCATCTGCAGTAATCTGGAAAAATGTACATTCAGTTTTTCATGCCTGTGATCAATCGTGATAAGTGCGGTCACTTCTCGCGTCACGAGAAAAAAATGATAGCGCCCTGTTCCTGCGGCCTTAAGCGCGAGAGAACGGACACTGCAATGATATGCGGCTTTACCTCTCTGTCAAAGAAACATCGCCTCGATGCTTTAAAATGAAAATATACACGGAGAATGCAAACTTCGAGCCCTTTAGCGTTCATAATAAGGTTTAAGGCGTATGACATGTGCGACTTCCGGGCGTGTGCGTCGTCGCTGAGATGCTGCCGTGCCGTCGGGGATGACTTCATAGTCTAAGTCACCGATGCGGTGGACTTAATTGTGTGGGCCGGACTAGCCCCGCAGCAGCTTTCCACTCAATCCACGGCAGAGAGTTGGCTTCCATATCCACAAACGATCACCCGGCTTGTAATGTGTGTCGCATCGGCGCAGATTGTAGCGCCTGAACTCGGTGTGCTGCTGCCTTTATTGTGAAGCCGCGCAAGCCTTCGGGCTTCCTCGGCGCGATATAGGTAGGCGGCGACATCGAGGTTGCTTCGTGTGAAACGTGCGGGTGCATTGCGTCGAGTGTTTTCGTGGGCTTCCTGCCGTATACATCTGGAATGCGGTCGACCTGGTTGTCTCCTGGACGGCAGTGTTATAGGCGAAGATGACGTAGTGCAGAATGGTGTCACACGTCTTGTGATTGGCGTCAATGTACATGGAGAACATGTCTGCGATGCTTTTGTTCAGACGCTATGCGAGTTCCTTGGCTTGCGGGTGATAGGCAGTTGTCTTCCTACGGCTTGTCTGACTGTACTTTAAGATGCCTTGCGTCATATCCGCTGTTAACGCCGTTCCTCGGCACGTCGGGGGCGCTGCGTCGCAGGAGAGTTCGATCGTTAAAAAATTTTTCGACTTCTATTGCGGTACCGTTAGGCAACCCTTTTGTTTCGGCGTAGCGGGTCTTGTAGTCGGCGGTCACGATGATCCACTTGTTGCCGAGCAGGTCCATCTTTATTTGCTGAAAGGACTTAGTTTGGGGTGGTATGGGGTCCTGGAGTCGGGCTGGTGAGAGGCGTTTTGCGACGCTGGTACTCACGGCTCGTTTTCAGGTAATGGGAAACGTCGGCACCTACCCGCAGCCCATAGTGCTTCTCCTGGATGTGGTGCAACATGAGAACCGTTCTGAGGTGCCCTGCTGTCGGCTCATCCTAACATGCCTGCATAATTTCTTGCCTGAGATTTCAGGGCACGACAAGAAGACGCACTGTTCAGCTGGTCGCGAAGTTCTTCTTCTGGAGGGCAATATTGTGAAAAGCGAAGGACGACAGTTGGCTCTAGAACCTTCGGGGAGGTGTTGCGGTCTTGCCTTTCTGATAATCAACTAGGCTTTGCAACTCAGCATCAGAGCGCTGCTGCTGCGCGAATCTGCTGGTTGGTTGGTTGGCCTCAAGTAGAATGGCACATACCCACTACGGGGGAGTGGCCAAGACACAGGCGGTGAACTGTTTGAATGATTAAGAGTTTTAGAGGTAAAGGAGTATTAATAGGGTATAGGCTGACAGATTGGACGACGCAACGAAAGGGGACCTGTTAGCAGGGAGATCGAAGATGGGAGGACGGCATTATGTGCAAATTTGAATGCAACATATGGAATGATTCAATTTTGTATTGACTGAAAGAGAGACAGAAAAAATAATAATAATAATAATAATAATAAATTAAAAGTTTGAGAATCAGAAAAATGAAAACAAATAGAAAAAGAAAAAAAATAATATTAGCATGGGAGTCGCTGTGTTTCTAAAAGAAATTTTTGAACTGCACAGCGCGCACTCCTGTTGCTTCGTCCAAGCGAAGTAGCGCCAAAGGAAAGAACAACCTCAGAGGACACAGGCAGACCCAGCTGGTGAAACGGATTTTCTAATAGGCGCCTCCTCAAAGAAGAGAATCGGCGGCAGAACAGCAGGAAGTGATCCACTGTCTCAGGCTCGGCACAAAATGGACACAGTGGAGAAACCGCCAGACCAGATCTGTGAAGGTAGAAATTAAGCAGAGGAACTCGGCATCGCAAACGCGTGAAAGAGACCTCCAGTCTGCGCGAACTCCAGTCTTTGCTGCTCCAAGGGTGCAGAAGATGCTTGTATTCGGGGGATGAAGTAAGCGCCGAGGCTGAAAATTCCTGAAATATTGTGTAACTGCGAAACCTCACCGCAGCTGTATATGCGCAGGTTGGCAGGACAGCAATTATTGGGCCACAGAGAGAGGCCCTTGCTAATGAATCAGCAACCTCATTTAACTGAATGCCCACGTGACCCGGTACCCAAAGCAACCTCACCGAATTTAGATGAAGCGGGATCAGCTGCTTAAAGAGGCGTAATGCCCGAGACTCAGAGGGCGATGATAATGAAAAGCAAATAGATAGAGAGTCCGTCATAACCATGACTTTGGAAACGGCAGGATCTAATTTACGTAAGGCTAGAATGACAGCTAATAATTCGGCCAGATAAATTGGAGTGAAGTCAGGGAGACGGAGAGAAAAGGACCATCCCAATGCAGGTGAAAAAATGCCCACACCTGCCTTTTCACGATCCTGCGAGGCATCGGTAGCAATGAGAATATGAAAAGGAAAGGATCTTAGGTGGTCCTGTAACAAACCGAGAAGGAGAGTAAAGGGCTGGAGCTTGGCATTCGATGGGAAAATGTTATCAAATGCAATCTCGACTGAAGGTGAGATGTTATGCAGTGGATGGATATCTGTGAGCTTAATGTTTAAGGGATCGAGGAGAGACTGCACGAAACATATCTGCGGAGTATGCAAACGAGACCAGGTGGCATTTAAAAAGACTGCGGGCTGACTAAGAAATATTACATTGGATGTGTGGAGAGGAGAGTCGTACAAATTTAAAAAGGTTTGGACTGTTAAAAGGCGAAATCTGGCTAATAAAGATGGAATTCGCGCCTCAAGGTGCAGGACAACATTAGCTACATACTTTGGAAGTCCCAAGCAGAGGCGCAACGCCTCACGCTCCAAGAGCAGAAGCGGTCGAAGTTTATAGGCAGGAGCTCCTGAGAATAAAACACATCCGAACTCCAAAATTGGGCGGACATACATTTTATAGATCAGCAGAAGTGTGTGCCTTCTCATCCCTGACCTAGTGCTGCAAAGCCGACGCAGGATGCCAATGGCCCGAGCTCCTTTTAAAGAAACTTGCTCAATGTGAGGCCGCCAGGAAAGAGTAGAGTCATAGATCACTCCAAGATACTTCACTGTTTGAACCTGAGGAATTATATGATTTCTATAAGAAACGCAGATATGTACAGGATGAGAAACCGGGAAGACCAACAAGGCGCATTTGTTCACATTGAGGGACAGATGAATACTTCCTAACCAGTTGTCAAGAATATTGAGGTAATCCTGCAAGATCTGATACAGAGAGTGAATATCTTTTGCAGAAGCAAAAAATGCGATGTCGTCAGCGTACACGTAAGTTGACACATTATGGATGCATGGAATGGAGCTTAGAAAGATGTTAAAAAGAACAGGGGAAAGAACTGAGCCTTGCGGAACACCTCTTGTCTGTCGAAATTTCTTTGAAGAAACACCATTTCGGCAGCAATAAAATTCTCTGTTTTCCAGGAAAGCAAAGATCCAGGCTATGAAATAGATTGGGAAATTAAGGACCTGTAATCTGTGTAACAGCATCGAGTACTCGACGCTGTCGTAGGCTTTACTGATATCCAGAGTGACAAGCGCGGCAAACTGTTTAGTGCTGCGAGCTAATTTAATACGGCTCTCAAGGTCAGTATGAGCACACCAAATCGAACAGCCCGGCCTGAAACCAATTTGACAAGGATTCAAGATATCATTTGCAGAAATGAAATACATGATACGACGAAGCAGGACCCGTTCCACCAATTTCACTAAATTCTATGTTAATGAAATCGGGCGTATGTTGTCAGAAGTGAAACCCTCCCCTTGTTTTTTAAGTATTGGAACTATTTCCGCAAGACGCCACTCATGGGGAATCCATGGACCTTTAAGGGAATGGTTAACCAGAGCCAACAGATCTTCAGGAGATTCGGTAAACAAAATTTTAATCATAGATGTAGTGACCTTATCGGGGCCAGGAGCCGCTGGAGATAGGTTCAAAACAATTTGCGAAAGCTCAGGCATAGTGACCTCAATGAAATCACTTGAGATGCATGAGAATGTAGGTGGATAATGAAGTGCAGATGTGAATCGACGTTCTAGGCCACCCGCAATTCCCTCTAAGGCCTTAGCGATGTCAGCAGGGGATTGAACGAGGGATTCAATATTGACAGCCGGAGGAATCACTTTCCTTCTCCTCATAAAATTAAACAAGGCCCGTTTATTTCTTGACTGAGAAAGAAAATCATAATGACTTGTAATATACTCCTCCTTCGCGCGGGAGATAGTGCGCTTAAATGTTGCTGCGACATACTTATAATCCAACCAATTTTTGGGGCATTGATTTAGGAGGAGTTTCTTCCAGGCTGCTTTCCGCCGTCTATAGGCACGCGTGCACTCTGCATTCCACCATTTATTGGTGATAGCATCCTTAGATCCTGTGACAATGAATTCAGACTTTTGCCTTGCGCGTTCCAACACTGTGCATATATGTGTAGCTTTACATTCGGAACTCGTAGTGGTGTTTCGGTCCGAATCGATTGTGAGAGCTGATTTGAGAGTGTCTTTAAAGCGAACGTAATTTATGAAGGTGCGCTGTTGTCGTTCGGGAAGAGTTAAGTTACACGCAACCCTGAAACTAATCGGTAGATGGTCACTGTTTGTCGCGCAGTCAACAGGCGCCCAAGACGAGACAGAGACTCCTGGGGAGGAAAAAGTTAAGTCTAAAACAGAGCGGCATAGACCACGTACAAATGTAGGCATTCCTGAATTGTTGCAGTCTATGTTGTTGTCGCAAATCCAATCAAATAGTCTAGAGCCGAAACAATCTGTTTTAAACCCCCACGTCACGTGGTGCGAATTAAAATCCCCAACTAATAAAACCTGAGATCTGCTGCTAGACATCAATGAGTCAAGGGGCCGAGTGTCATGCACACCTGAAGGGAAATATGCGTTAGCTACAGTAAAGGGCTGTTGACCTGGGATACTGAGATCAACCGCAAGTATTTCGCACTGACTGTCCGCATACTGAAAAGAAATGAAGGCCCTGTGACAAAACTTTAAGGAAATCAGCAGCAACAACTCTCCCCCTCGTGAAGACCTGTCTAGCCGGAACGAACGGTAATGTTTGAGATGATAATTAATATCTGAAGAAAGCCATGTTTCCTGTAATGCAATTACATCCGGTTGAAGTTGATTACATAGGGAAATTAAATCTGTTGAAGCTGAGGATATAGATCGGCAATTCCATTGAAGAACACTTAACGACCCTATCTTGACGGGAGTGCTGCAGCGGCAACTGCCGCTTCGAGAATCCTGGTCTTAGGATTTTGATTTGCATGACTTTTCTGGGACTTGGACTGGTGACAAGATGGATCCGGGATACTCAAAGGAGACCCACTTCGTTTTTGGGCGCGGGTATCGAATTCCATCTCAACACATTCATCAGAGGATGCGTCCTTAACGCTGTTCGGGAGAGATTTTTCAGGAGTCGTTTGTCGCTCATGCTGACTTTGGCCCTGTGGAGCGCTATTGATGTCCACAGATGGTGGAGGAGCAGCCGAAACCACAGAGGACAAGAGCGGAGCGGCGTGCGCTTGCAGCAGATTAGTCATCTGGGTAGCTACTACCTGTGAGATGCACGTGGATACCGTTTCCATAATACGTTCCATTGCATTCGCCACTGCTTTTTCAACCGCAGCGGTAATTGCTTGTGTCCAAGAGGCGTCCATTGCAGGTGGACATTTTGCAGCCACACTAGAATAGCATGAGGCTCTTTCTTTGACTGCGGCAAAGGCCTCTCGTCGCGTGCATCGACGTTTATCTATTATCTCTAGAACTTGCACTTCTTGAGCTCGTGCGGGACAATCAGGACAGTTGGCAGAGTGGGCACCACCACACAGGCAACATTTTTCTTGCTGTTCAGGGCATTCTTCTCTAGCATGGCTTTCGCCGCATGCACAGCACCGTGAGCCCGATTTGCACGCTTTGGCGCTGTGGCCAAATCTCCAACAGTTCTGACACTGAAGGGGACGAGAGTTAAATGCGTCAACTCGAAACACTAGTGGCCACACTTTGATCTCTGAAGGGCACACTACTCCTGCGAATGTGGCTATGACGGACTCTGTAGGTATTTTCACCTCCTCTACCATTCTGCTGCAACGATGGACCGCAATGACGCCCGCAGACGAGAGGTTCTCCAGCGTTTCTGAAGGGCTCAATCGAGAGTCAACACCTCGGACTAAGCCCTTGGAACATGCTAGATGAGGCGGAATAAATGCGCTCACCGGGTGGTTGGCGAAGGAGGTACACCTCAAAAGGTCGGCGACACAATCCTTGTCCGGTGACCTGCACAATATCCCACCCCTGCCGAACTGCCGCACATCTGTGATTCGCATGAAATGAGGCGATGTAGACTGAAGGGCCACCTGCACCGCTTCCGGGTTGTTCAAACGAATGGCGCCTCCATCAGCTGGAACTAAAGCCACAGGAATGCTGGTGACTCCACTGCGAAAAAAGACATCGATTGGGAGCTGGTCCTGTGGAAGAGAGGCCGACCAAGGGGAAAACCCTTGGCCGGGAGAAGAGGTAGACATTAAGCCGTCGTCCCGCGCCCTGTCACCCTATAACAGGAGCAGGCACAGAAAACAAGAAGGACAAATTGGGCAAGCTAGCAAAACACCGCCAGGTACTCAGCCGCTACCCCACTGGCTGTCCGCTAGAGATTCGACGTGAACACGGAGTCGTTAGGCTTGTGGGCTGAGCGCAGCTTCTCCTGTATACCATTTTTCTGAACGAGCACAGCTACTAAGCCTACACTGCTTGCATCGCTGTGAATCTGCGAATCTGGTTGGTTGGTTGGTTGGCCTCGAGTAGAATGGCACATACCCACTACGGGGGAGTGGCCAAGACACAGGCGGTGAACTGTTGGAATGATTAGGAGCTTTAGAGGAAAAGGAGAATTAATAGGGTATAGGCTGACAGATTGGACGACGCAACGAAAGGGGTCCTGTTAGCTGGGAGATCGAAGATGGGAGGACGGCATAATGTGCAGATTTGAATGCAACATCTGGAATGGTTCAATTTTGTATTGACTGAAAGAGAGGCAGAAAAAATAAAAAATAATAATAATAAATTAAGAGATTGATAATCAGAAAAATGAAAACAAAAAGGGGAAAAAATAAATAAATAAATAAATAAATAAATAAATTAAAAAAAGTAAAAAAAAAATTAGCATGGGAGTCGCTGTGTTTCTAAAAGAAATTTTTGAACTGCACAGCGCGCACTCCTGTTGCTTCGTCCAAGCGAAGCTACTGGCGCTTACCGGTCCTAAGAAAGCGTCGTCGTCTTCCTCTTGCAGTGCTGCGTCGACGGAGGCTAGCGATAAGCAGTCTGCGTCGGAATGCTTGCGGCTAGATTTGTAGACCTCAGATATTTTAAATTCTTCATGACGCAGGCTCGAACGAGCAAGGCGGCCGGAGGGAGCTTTCAAATTGGCTAGCCAGCACAGAGCATGGTGATCGCCCACAACCTCTAATGGTCGTTCGTACAGGTAGGGGCGAAATTTCGACGTGGCCCAAAGGAGACATTCCTTCTCAGTCGTCCAGTAGTTGGCTTCTGCTTTCGACAGTGAACGGCTAGCGTACGCGATAACCTTCTCCTGTATACCATTTTTCTGAACGAGCACAGCTACTAAGCCTACACTGCTTGCATCGCTGTGAATTTTCGATCGGCGTTTTCATCGAAGTGTCCGAGCACAGGAGGGGACTGTAAGCGGCGCTTGAGCTGTTTAAAACCTTCCACTTGCGGTGTCTCCCACTTAAAAGGCACGTCAGCCTTTGCAAATTGGGTGAAGTTTTAAGCGATGCGCCAAATGTTCTTGACGAATCGCCGGAAACAAGCGCACAATCCAAAGAATCTGCATTTATTTTTCTTGTCATCAGGCTGTTGAAACTCTGCGATCGCAGCCGACTACTGAGGATCTGGGCGAACTCTATCTATGCTTACGGCGTGACCAAGGAACAGCAGGCCCTCGTAGGTGAAGTGGCACTTCTCTGGTTACAGTGCTATGCCTGAAGAGTTGATTGTTTCCAGCAATATCTGAAGCGTTCTGGAACGGTCTTCAAAGCGTGAGGAGAAGGCAACAAAGTCATCTAAGTAGACTAGACAAATTTGCAACTTCAAGCCTGCGAGCGCCGTATCCACTACACGGTGGAACGTCGCTGAGGCAGCGCACAGGCCGAATGGCATCACCTTGTACTTGAAGAGTCCGTCTGATGTGATGAACGGTCTCCTCTCAATCTCCTTCGTAGGCTTCAATTTGCCAGTTGCCGCTCCCCAGGTCCATCAATGACAAGTACTTAGCGTCGCACAGCCGATCCAATGTGTCTTCGATGCGCGGGAGGGTGCAGACATCCTTCTTCGTAATGCTGTTCAGGAGGCTGTAATAGACGCAAAAGCGAAAAGTGCCGTCTCCTCGATGGCTCGATGACGTCGTCACGAAGCACCTCCTCAACTTGTTTCCAGATAGCTTGACGTTCTGGCTGTGATAAGCTCTAAGGGCTCTGCCGCAGTGGTCGGGCGTGTTCGTCTTTGACAGTGCGGTGCTTGGCAAGCCGGGTTATTCGTATATTCGATGGTGATGAGAAACAATCGCTGTACCTTTAAAGAATACTGCATATTTGTACTCGTATGCTCCGGGGTATTGCTGGGTGATATCAAACTTGGGTAGATGGCCTTGGTCAGATGGTTCTACTGGTTGGTCGGGAAAGGCAAATGTGTCTCTGATGTCTGCCGGCTCGTTGAGAAAAGCAATCGGGGTACCCTTGTTTTGATGCCGGTATTCATCGGTAAAGTTGGTTAGCAGCACCTAAGCTTGGCAATTTCGGAATTGGCCGACTCCTCTCGCGACGCCCAGTCCTCGATCCGGAAGTAACTATGTGTTCCCTTCGAAAACGCATTCGGCAATTTCGATGTTTTCAGTACCTGTGTACGCGATGACACTTCACCGGGGCGGCATGCTAAATGCTTCGTCGAGGATCTTTAAGGCAACGTGATGAGTCGCACACGTCGCAGCAGGTATGGCTTTGTCCATGGAAAGCTTGACTGACTTAGATCGAAGGTCGGTGATCGCCCGATTATCATTTAGGAAGTCCATTCCCACAATCACGCCACGCGAGCATTGCTGTATAACAAGGAAGATTGTACCATAGATTCGCCCATTTACTTCAACTCTCGCGGTGCAGCGTCCTGAAGCAGTAATAAGGTTACCACCTGCGGTGCGGATAAGCGGGTCATCAGAAGAGGTTGTTACTTTCCTGAGTCGGACAGCGAGTGGCCCACTCATGACGAAGTAGTCAGCTCCCGTGTCGACCAAGGCAGTAACCGCGCGACCACCGACCGTAACTTCAAGGTCACTTGCTCGCGTTTTCGTATTGCACATTGTCTTCGGTGTGCGATCTCGGCTTCATCGAGTAGTGAGGCTGCGGTGAGCGTGCTCGGACGTCACTTCTCTGGGCAGCGGTAAAAAGATTCAAGTCTGGCCGCGTCTTCGTCGTCATCGGTGTTGCCGTCGTAGTTCAGGTATGGCCTGGCGTTTTCGTAGATGGAGGATCTTTGTTCTTGCTCTTAGAAGCAACCTCACCTCCAGAGGCTGCTTTATTCAGGGTAACCTTTGGGGGTGGGAGGAGCGTCCACGCACGGCGTAGCCTCGGCTAAGTGATACAAAGCGCTGTGACGATGGTGGCGGGGAACGTGATAGGCGGCTCGGTGATGAGAAATTCTTCCCGACACAAAAAACTCCACGATTTCGGCTGGTAGCTGCACGGGTTGGGGCCGTGGGGTGTCGTAAGAGAACCCTCGGATGCCAATTCTTCTGTATGGGCAGAGCTCGAGGTTGTGACCGGCTTCACCACAGTGGAAGCATGTTGGGTGGCGCTGGTCGGAAGTTCTCCACTCGTCGCTTTTCCTCGGCCTTGTGCCAAACTCCTAGGACGGGCGGGTGTAGGGACGGAGCGGCGGTCCAACGCAGCTGGCTGAGAGTGATAGTGGCTTCGGTGCCGTCTTAGAGGTGCAGGACGGCGCACTGCTGCGGAGTAAAACATGGCTGGGGGCTGCAGAGGCTGCGTGGTAGTCGGCGTCACACCCAAGGCCTGTTTAATATCGTCCCAGTTGACTTCAGTGAGAGACGTAAGCTGCGGCTGTGTTCCTGTTGGCAGCAATTGTTGTAGCTCTTGTCGCAAAACTTGAAGTATAACATCACGCAGGTTATCGTTGCTAGCAGTGCCCGGGCAGCTTGCTGAGAAAACGCGCTGCTGGCGGTTATACTGGCGGGTTGAGGCATCAAGAGGTTTTTCCATAATGGATGCCTCTTCTACGAATTCCGCGACGGTTTTCGGTGGGTTGCGGACGAGACCGGCAAGGAGTTGCTCTTGAACTCCTCGCAAAAGCAGCTTTACCTTTTCTTCTTCCTGCATCTCTCCGTCCGCACGACGGAAGAGACGCTTCATCTCCTCAGTGTACAATGCAATGGTCTTGTTTTGGTGCTGCATGCGAGACTGTAGCAGCTTCTGGACTCTCTCCTTTCGCACGACTTTGTTTGTGTGTGTGTGTGTGTGTGTGTGTGTGTGTGTGTGTGTGTGTGTGTGTGTGTGTGTGTGTGTTGTGCGTGCGTGCATGCGTGCATGCGTGCGTGCGTGCGTCTGTGTGTTGTGAGTATAGTTACAGACAACTTATTTTCCAAGTATATTATTCCTTATTCAAGAAACACTCCACTAACAGTTCTTGATTGTCACGAAGGCAGCTTTTTGATCGGAGAAATAGATGAATATATGCTCGACTCGTTCCCACAATGCCTGGTTTTCAAAGACGGTGTCTGCGCAGTGACTTCGTGAGGTCACAGTTGTGGGAGGTGTTACGAGCGAGAGGTTGTTGTTGTTGCAACTGAGAGAAGTATGAAAGGGAAAATTGCACAGGCCTGCCTACTGGCTCGAGCCGAGCCACCACCGCGGCCATGTGCAGATAGAAGAGTGTTAAAAGATTAGAGGAAAGAGAAAAAGAAGAAAAAAGACGCGCGTCGCAGCAACAACCGCGTCCGCCGAAGTGGACGCTGGCTGAAAAAAAAAAACGATAAGCGGCCGAAGCTGCGCTCGCTCCACCTCCTACAAGCGAGAGGAATGGGATCTTCTCCCTTATATGTGGTAAGGTTGGTTGCCACTGAGAGAAGGATGAAGAGTAAAGTGCACGGGCCTGCCCACTGGCTCAACCCGAGCCACCACCACTACCACGTGCAGATAGAAGAAAGCTCAAAGATAAGAGGAAAGAGAAAAAGAGAGAGTAAAGACGCGCGTCTCAACAACCGCGTCCACCGAAGCGGACGCTGGCTGAAAAAACAGATAAGCGACCGTAGCCCCTCATAAGTGGTAAGAAATTCTTGTTTTTGTCTTTATACCTACATTAAAGTATCCACCCACCCTACCTTCCTGGCAAGTGGCAGTTAATGGTTGATCGCGAGAAGAAAGGGAAAACTTTATTTTCACTAATGGTTTTTCCTGCGGTTTGGGGGCATCTTCAGAGACGTCTTGGTTCTACCCCCCGGAGCCTTCTCTGTCGAAGTCGTCCACCTCTAATCAGTGGTCGGTTGCCCTCAGTCCAGAGCTCCGCTGGCCACTGCCGCCCGTTGAGCTCGCTGTACCAGACCTTGTTGGTCTTCACAGCGGTCGCTGGACAGCAGAGTCTCCCTGTCACAGAAGTGGCGGCAGCCTGTAAATTACTTTTGTTTGTATAAAACTGATGCGTCCGCGTTTCTTTGTATGTGTCTCGGGAAGAGCAAGAATGCATGCACGCTTTTTTCAGTTATGTAGACAACCCCTCGCGTTGCGAAAGCGGAGGCGGCTGAAACTCGTCCCCGATACTGCCGGTCTAGAGCTGACCATTAGCGGGAAAGAAGTTGCGGCCTACGTGACTGGCTTTTTGGTTGTGTTTTACTTTTTTGCGTTCCCAAGGTCACCGAATCGAGAGTCGAAGCCTGGGGCTTCTTTTTAGTTGTGCGTTAATTTTTTCCTCCTCAAGATGGCGGCCATGCAGAGTCAAGGTGTAGGTGCCTACGTGCTCTCGTTGCGCTTTTTGGTGTTTTGTTTTTTCGACGCCGACGCTGTGGCGCCGCGAGTGCTCGCTCGCTAGCGCCCGAGGGCTTTAAAAGGGGGCCGTATGGAAACGAACTTCAGTCCGCTCGTCGGTGGAAACGCTGCCGCCGCGAACTCCCGGGTCTCCGAGCCGCCGCACCGCATCCTCGAAACCGCAAGCTGCCCTGGACGGACGTCGCCTTCGGGGGCCGCACTGACTGCGTGTTTTGTGGATGGACTGCAGCCGCGCTTCCCGGTTGACTGTATGTTTGTTCACCTTCTGACTTTTGATCGAATGTATCTAATTGGCCTCTCACTTGTGTTCTGACCTAGCTGTGTAGAAATATTCAATGTATAACTTAATTCAGCGTGTTTACTGCTATGTGCTTTCCGCAATTGTTTTGTAGAATGTGAATTATGCATCTGTGAAAGCTGCCGCATTGTTCAATCGAACTATAAACGTTATTTTGTTGTTGTTACCCCTTAACACGCCTCGGTCTCAGTCACTGCGTTTGCTTACCGGCTACGCCGGGCATCAAACGGCCACCCCCTCATTGTCCGGACTCGGTGATGATGTCGACTAGTCGCCGAACCCGTGACAATTAACTGGCGTCCGCGACAGGACGTTTGATGCGAAGGGAACGTGGTGAACTGAGAGGGAGACTTGTTGAGGTATTGAACTGTGCCGACTTTATAGAGGTGTCGTGTATCAATAGGATTTGCTTTGTGCTGAGCTTGTAGCTGTGTTATTGAAAGTGTGCTTGGAGAAAGAAGCATGGATTTGGAAAGGTTGATAGCTATGGGGAGCCAGTTGGGGCTGAAAAGCACTGAGCTCAGAAAATGGGTCGAAGATAAGCAGCGCGAAGAGCGGGCGTTTGCCCGAGAGAGAGCGGAGCAGGAGCGCGCGGCCGCGAAGGCAGCTGACGAACGTCAGATAGAGATTCTGCGTTTAAAAATAGAGAGTCTGCGACTAAAGAAAGAGGCTAGAGAGAAAGAGCGGGAAAGTCAGCCAACAGAACGTGTGTGCGACGCGATCTGCCGCGTCACCGAATCGGACAGCGAGGGAGCCATTCCTGTTCCGACGCTTGAACAGTCAGAAGCCGAGGGAGATGTGAAGCTTTCTGATGATTTGACGGCGGATCCACGGAGACAGCTCCGAGAAGTGATTTCAGAACACTCTCGCATCTTCTCCGACGTCCCGGGCAAGACGGACTGGGCCGAGTGCCGGTTAGACCTCACTACCCGCACTCCGGTCCAGGTAAGACAATACCCACTTCCGTTTTCGACGAGAGAAGCCGTAGGAAGAGAGATTCAGCATATGGAGCGACTGGGAACAATCGAGAAGACCCAGTCACCCTACAATTCACCGGTCCTCTTGGTGAAGAAACCTGAAGGCACGAACCGGCTTTGCATTGATTTCCGACGCCTTAACGACGTCCTGGTTGCCGATTCGGAGCCAATGCCCAGAGCGGACGCGGTCTTCGCTGCAGCTGGAGAGAAGAAATACTTCTCAAAGGTAGACTTTGCCAAAGGATATTGGCAAATCCCATTGACTGAGGAGTCCAAGCCCAAAACGGCGTTTTCAACGACATCGGGTCTCTTCCAATTCCGTTTTATGCCGTTCGGTATAAAAACTGCCCCGGCAGTATTTTCAAGATTGATGCAACGAGTGGTGGAGGGAATTCCCGGAGTGCAGCACTACTATGATGATGTCCTCGTTGTCAGTGCTACGTGGAAGGAACATCTTTCTTGGCTGAGGCAGCTGTTTGCGAGAATCGAGATGGCCGGCCTGACAGTACGACCAAGCAAATGCGAATTCGGGATGGAAAGCATCGAGTTCCTCGGGCATCGCATTGGCAGAGGTGAGCTGGCACCACTCGGGAAAACGCTCGACAAGATACAGGCGGCGCCAACTCCTCGAACAAAGCGTCAGGTACGCGCTTTCCTTGGCTTGTCGGGGTATTACCGCGACTTCATACCCGACTATGCAAGAATCAGCGAGCCCCTCACCCAGCTGACGAGAAAAGGAGAGAGGAACGTCGTAAGGTGGACGCCGGCCCATCAGGAAGCCTTCGAAGAGCTCAAGCGACGAGTCTCAAGCCCTCCGATACTACGGCTGCCAGACTTCTCCAAACAGTTTGTGCTGCGCACGGACGCCTCTGATACCAGCCTTGGCGCGGTACTAATGCAGCGGCACGACGGAACGCTTCACCCGGTGGCATACGCGAGCAGAAAATTGCTCCCCAGGGAAGCAGCATACAGCGCAATCGAGAGGGAGTGCCTAGCGTTAGTTTGGGGAATACAGAAGTTTTCCACCTACCTGTATGGGGTACCGTTTTTAGTTCAGACAGACCACCAACCACTGAGCTACATCCAAAGAGCCAAACAGCTCAACAGCAGAGTCCTGCGCTGGAGCTTGCTGCTCCAAGAATATCAGTTCACCGTCGAGCATATAAAGGGCAAGGACAATGTCGGTGCTGATTTTCTTAGCAGGCTGTAGATTTTTCGCGCGGTTAATTTTCGCTATTAATTTATTCAAGTATTATGGTGCATGTGTACACGCTGACTTGAATTATGTGCTAGTTTTATATGTGGTTATGTCACGCGCTGTATATCTGTGCACAGGCCTGCTCGCCGACTTCTGTGGGTCTAGAATATTATCGGATAATATTCCGAAAGTGGGGGGCCGTGTCACAGAAGTGGCGGCAGCCTGTAAATTACTTTTGTTTGTATAAAACTCATGCGTCCGCGTTTCTTTGTATGTGTCTCGGGAAGAGCAAGAATGCATGCACGCTTTTTTCAGTTATGTAGACAACCCCTCGCGTTGCGAAAGCGGAGGCGGCTGAAACTCGTCCCCGATACTGCCGGTCTAGAGCTGACCATTAGCGGGAAAGAAGTTGCGGCCTACGTGACTGGCTTTTTGGTTGTGTTTTACTTTTTTGCGTTCCCAAGGTCACCGAATCGAGAGTCGAAGCCTGGGGCTTCTTTTTAGTTGTGCGTTAATTTTTTCCTCCTCAAGATGGCGGCCATGCAGAGTCAAGGTGTAGGTGCCTACGTGCTCTCGTTGCGCTTTTTGGTGTTTTGTTTTTTCGACGCCGACGCTGTGGCGCCGCGAGTGCTCGCTCGCTAGCGCCCGAGGGCTTTAAAAGGGGGCCGTATGGAAACGAACTTCAGTCCGCTCGTCGGTGGAAACGCTGCCGCCGCGAACTCCCGGGTCTCCGAGCCGCCGCACCGCATCCTCGAAACCGCAAGCTGCCCTGGACGGACG
Source organism: Amblyomma mixtum (assembly GCF_055824585.1). Lineage (NCBI taxonomy): Eukaryota > Metazoa > Arthropoda > Arachnida > Ixodida > Ixodidae > Amblyomma > Amblyomma mixtum. The sequence continues at coordinate 30,035,345 of NC_143020.1, read as the reverse complement.
TCGCCTTCGGGGGCCGCACTGACTGCGTGTTTTGTGGATGGACTGCAGCCGCGCTTCCCGGTTGACTGTATGTTTGTTCACCTTCTGACTTTTGATCGAATGTATCTAATTGGCCTCTCACTTGTGTTCTGACCTAGCTGTGTAGAAATATTCAATGTATAACTTAATTCAGCGTGTTTACTGCTATGTGCTTTCCGCAATTGTTTTGTAGAATGTGAATTATGCATCTGTGAAAGCTGCCGCATTGTTCAATCGAACTATAAACGTTATTTTGTTGTTGTTACCCCTTAACACGCCTCGGTCTCAGTCACTGCGTTTGCTTACCGGCTACGCCGGGCATCAAACGGCCACCCCCTCATTGTCCGGACTCGGTGATGATGTCGACTAGTCGCCGAACCCGTGACACTCCCACTGCTCTGCACTCGGGTTTTGTAATTTGGGGACCACGTCTATGTTTTGGCAGGCTCATGTGATGTGGTATAGAGTAGGTTTTTCGTCGCACCAGGGACATTTGTCCGCGTATATCGTAGGGTGCATTTTGTTTAGTATATGTAGGTTTGGGAAAGAGCTTGTTTGTAATTGTCTCAAACTGACAGCTTTCTCTCTGCTGAGAGATTTGTGCGGTAGGGGATATCGCATTGTTCTGCCTCTATAGTTTTGTAGTATGGCCAAATATTCTTTGGGTGCTGGCTCGAGTTCCGCGGGGCTCATCGCATGCTCGGAAAGTAATGTACCCTCGAGCTATCCTGTCGGCCTCTTGGTTCCCTGCCACCACCGTGTGCCCCGGTACCCACATAATTTTGTGTGGGATCTTGTGCTTTTGTTCTTCGTGGTTTTTAATTCTGTCGGTCGCTGCGAGGAGTATACGGAGCGAGTGACGACCTATCCTGCCATTCATGTAATTTTCGCAGGCTGTTTGAGAGCCCGTGAGTATTGTTAGTGACTGCCCGGTTCTATAGCCCTCCGCCACCGCTAGAGCAACGGCTACTTCCTCGGACTTTGCAGCTGTGCAGCCTCGGAGAGACGCGCTGGTCATTTCGCTTAAAGACGAATCGACCACCGCCGCTACAGCGATTTTGCTGTCTCCTCCACTCCAAGACGCGTCTGCATAGACGGTCGTGGGTTGAGGAGCGTATGTTTTCTCGATGAATTCGGCCCTCACTTCTCTTCTGCCTCGATGGAGGTTGGGATCGATGTTTTTTGGTATTGGCGCTACCTTGAGGGTGTTGCGAAGCTCGTCGGGGATCGTTGCCGTCCTCGAAATTTCTCGATTCTGCTCGCGGTATCCGATCCTCTACAGGAGCGCTCTTCCAGTCGTTGTTTGCAACAGCCTGAGTTTTTCCGACTCAAGCTGCGCCTCTCGTAGCTCCTCAAAGGTGTTATGTAATCCCAGGGCCATGAGTTTTTCTGTAGACGTGCTGCGTGGTAGTGCGGAACCGATGCGACGCGCGTCCGCTTGCTTGAACCACCATGTAGCGTCCACTAATCGCGAGAGTCCGCACACTGTTGTCAGCACCCGCGTATGCCGCGCACATATGTCTCTCTTCGCCCCACGTACCTATAAGCGCGATTCAGGCGTCCACTGACCCAGTGAGCCAGTTATGCGTACCTCCTTTCCTTTAAATGACCGTAGTGTTAACAAAGCATAACATACACAGAACTGTAGAATGTTGTCAACGCCAACACCAGTGAACATAATGAACGCTGACGGCCTATGGCTTCAGCGCTGCGTTTCTGACACAACGTTGTCAATACCTGTAGCCCACACCTCTCTTTCATCACCCCACGTACCCATAAGCGCGATTCAGGCTTCCACTAACCCAGGGAGCCTGTTATGCGCACTTACTTTCCTTAAAATGATCGGAGCGTAAAGCATTGTCAAGGCCAAAGTCAATGAACACAATGAACGCCGACGGCCTATTGCTTCAGCGCCGCGTTTCTAACACAACGCTGTCAATACCTGTAGCACACACCTCTCTTTCATCACCCCACGTGCCCATAAGCGCGATTCAGGCTTCCACTAACCCAGGGAGCCTGTTATGTGCACTTACTTTCCTTAAACTGATCGGAGCGTAAAGCATTGTCAAGGCCAAAGCCAATGAACACAACGAACGCCGACGGCCTATGGCTTCAGCGCCGCGTTTCTGACACAACGTTGTCAATACCTGTAGCCCACACCTCTCTTTCATCACCCCACGTACCCATAAGCGCGATTCAGGCGTCCACTAACCCAGGGAGCCTGTTATGCGCACTTACTTTCCTTAAAATGATCGGAGCGTAAAGCATTGTCAAGGCCAAAGTCAATGAACACAATGAACGCCGACGGCCTATTGCTTCAGCGCAGCGTTTCTAACACAACGCTGTCAATACCTGTAGCACACACCTCTCTTTCATCACCCCACGTGCCCATAAGCGCGATTCAGGCTTCCACTAACCCAGGGAGCCTGTTATGTGCGCTTACTTTCCTTAAAATGATCGGAGCGTAAAGCATTGTCAAGGCCAAAGTCAATGAACACAATGAACGCCGACGGCCTATTGCTTCAGCGCAGCGTTTCTAACACAACGCTGTCAATACCTGTAGCACACACCTCTCTTTCATCACCCCACGTACCCATAAGCGCGATTCAGGCGTCCACTAACCCAGGGAGCCTGTTATGCGCACTTACTTTCCTTAAAATGATCGGAGCGTAAAGCATTGTCAAGGCCAAAGTCAATGAACACAATGAACGCCGACGGCCTATTGCTTCAGCGCAGCGTTTCTAACACAACGCTGTCAATACCTGTAGCACACACCTCTCTTTCATCACCCCACGTGCCCATAAGCGCGATTCAGGCGTCCACTAACCCAGGGAGCCTGTTATGTGCACTTACTTTCCTTAAAATGATCGGAGCGTAAAGCATTGTCAAGGCCAAAGTCAATGAACACAATGAACGCCGACGGCCTATTGCTTCAGCGCAGCGTTTCTAACACAACGCTGTCAATACCTGTAGCACACACCTCTCTTTCATCACCCCACGTACCCATAAGCGCGATTCAGGCGTCCACTAACCCAGGGAGCCTGTTATGCGCACTTACTTTCCTTAAAATGATCGGAGCGTAAAGCATTGTCAAGGCCAAAGTCAATGAACACAATGAACGCCGACGGCCTATTGCTTCAGCGCAGCGTTTCTAACACAACGCTGTCAATACCTGTAGCACACACCTCTCTTTCATCACCCCACGTGCCCATAAGCGCGATTCAGGCTTCCACTAACCCAGGGAGCCTGTTATGCGCACTTACTTTCCTTAAAATGATCGGAGCGTAAAGCATTGTCAAGGCCAAAGTCAATGAACACAATGAACGCCGACGGCCTATTGCTTCAGCGCAGCGTTTCTAACACAACGCTGTCAATACCTGTAGCACACACCTCTCTTTCATCACCCCACGTACCCATAAGCGCGATTCAGGCGTCCACTAACCCAGGGAGCCTGTTATGCGCACTTACTTTCCTTAAAATGATCGGAGCGTAAAGCATTGTCAAGGCCAAAGTCAATGAACACAATGAACGCCGACGGCCTATTGCTTCAGCGCAGCGTTTCTAACACAACGCTGTCAATACCTGTAGCACACACCTCTCTTTCATCACCCCACGTGCCCATAAGCGCGATTCAGGCTTCCACTAACCCAGGGAGCCTGTTATGTGCGCTTACTTTCCTTAAAATGATCGGAGCGTAAAGCATTGTCAAGGCCAAAGCCAATGAACACAACGAACGCCGACGGCCTATGGCTTCAGCGCCGCGTTTCTGACACAACGTTGTCAATACCTGTAGCCCACACCTCTCTTTCATCACCCCACGTACCCATAAGCGCGATTCAGGCGTCCACTAACCCAGGGAGCCTGTTATGCGCACTTACTTTCCTTAAAACGATCGGAGCGTAAAGCATTGTCAAGGCCAAAGCCAATGAACAGAGCGACCGCCGACCGCCTATGGCTTCAGCGCTCTGTTTCAAGCACAAAAGGAAAATGAAATGGACATCAGATTTAAGGAAAGGAACACCCGAGCCGCGCCGTTAGGACTTCAAAGAAAACGAAATAAAAATTGGTTTTAAAGAAAGTAATACGCCTGTCTGTCAGATCTCTGTGTACACCCGAAAGGAATGGACCCCTTCTAAGACACCGTATTGACTTGACACGCCTTTGTTGATTCCAAACCGTAGAGTTGGCGTGGTATGGCGGAGCAACAAAGACAAAAAAAAAGAACTGGCGTGCCGAGTGGTTAGCGTGCTCATCTTGCACTCCGGAAGCCCTGGTTTGATTCCTCAACTGGACCATTTTCCTACTAGTTTTTATTTAATAATGCTTCTGGGTTTTTCGTTCACGGCCAACGCCGCGGATGCCGACGACGACACCGGCTTTTCTGAGACACGGTGCCCTTAATGCTGTCGCGTTAAAAGTTGACGGGTGTCAGCTTCATGTTCCCTGCTGACTGTCTGAGACAAATTGGCTGGGTGCGACGTCTGCTGTGAAGTCGGCAGGTCGTTGCACAGCGCACTAGCAGCGCGTGCTTGGAAGGCGGTTCAAGTGATGAGCAGTGCGGCGTTTTTTGGCTTATTTGAACTGTAGGCACACCTCGAATGCAGTGTTCACCGCTGTGCAATCTATGCGCTACAGGAAATGTAAAGCGTCGCCGGCAACCGCTTGCAGGATATGGCCCGCTTTATGGATCTCCGAAAGGGCGCCGTGCACTGCGCCATTGCGGCATAAAAAAAAGAGGACAGCCTGGGTGTGAGAGGTAGGACTTTGCGGAAGACTGGATTCTTAACGTTCGACCGTTTTCAATGGCGAGCTTGTGTCGAACGATTTGGGCAAGCTGGTCTCAAAGTTCCTGTAAAACTCAACTTGGGCGAGGTGGTTCATGTTGAAAGAAAGCTGGTGGTGGTGGTGAAAACATTTACTGAGAATGAACAGGAGGTAAGTTTGATCAGCCCATAAGGGACCGATCCTTAGAAACACTAGGTGGAGGTCCCTAGTATGGGACCCCAGTGGCGGTGGCCCGCGCCCGGGCGCGCCCGACTAAGGCTTGTTGGGCCTGTAAGTCGTGGCAGCCGAGCAGGGTCGCCTCCCAGTCCTCCCGGGCTGGGTTGCGGATGGGGGGAATAGCGGAGTTGGAGAAAACTGGTAACGGCGCAAGAAACGAGGACACAGAAGGACACAGTCCTGTCTTTTGTGTGCCTTCTGTGTAGTCGTTTCTTGCGCCATTACCAGTTTTTCTTTCGAAGTTCCTACTTACAGATGTTCCAGCTGGTCAAGTCGTCGTTGTGTGTCTCGAAGGGGATGCAGGCGCAATTCTGAAAGAAATTTGGTATGGAGAATTACCTCTTCATTATTTAAAGGCTGAGATTTAACAAACACATTACAAGACGCAATAATTTTTTCTAGGTTTTGTAGCTTAAAAACGAGGTAAGACTGCAGAAAAAAATGTAAATGTAATACACTGATCTCCACTAGGTGGCTGGATGCCGCATTTCCGCTTTCCCAGACGAGCGCGAATGAAGCCACCGGAAGTTGGACAGCTTGTCACGGAATTCCGGTGTCTGCTGAGTATTTCAATGCAAAAATTCTCGTCTATCGCCCTTTCGTTCTCAGTTTTTTCCGTTGCTCTCGCGTAATGTCTGCTGTTATATAAAGGGAACAAGCAAGTTGAACGCGTGAAATGTGAGCATTGTGTGCAGAACCCTGTGATTTCAGATAAACCGAAGAAAACAGGCATGCAGGTCTCACCCTGCCTTGGCAAAGGAGTACGCGCATTAAACACTATGTTCTTGTCTGGTTCTTGTGTTCCGAGCGTCAAGGAGAAGTAGTGGAATGACGATGAGGCTAGGTCATCTTAAAACCGAATTTTTGTGCAGGAAAGAAAAGGCACAACGCGAGAGGAACGACTGACAAGAAAACCGAATGCTGCAGTGCGTGTGAGAAGCGCTGTACCAAGTCAACTGCACCAAGCACCACGAATTGAAGCCCATTCAGGCTTAACTTGCTACAATACCGAGCAGTACTTGACACGCTCTGTCGAAAAAAGCAGTACCTTACCTTTCGGAGGCCCTAATGTGAACTAACCGAGCAGCGTCGACACCTCACCAGATAGTAGCCTAGCCCTCGCTCCGGTTCGGTCCAAACATAATTCGGTATAATGGTCGCTGCAAAGTCAGCTGCCTGGCGAACGTTTCCACCTATTCTTTTTTATATTTATCCACCATTGATAGCATAACTAGGGCTTGAGCGTGGGAACAAGCATCACATTCAAGAACAGAGTTGGCGACGCTAACGCAACGCGACAACACAGAGTTGAGCAGACGAAGCTCCATACTTGCTGTGTGTAGCGACGTCCTGTCGTCTGCTATTGTCGTCTCATTGCGATGGATTGGACCCTTATATTTGAAACTTCTTTCCCAAAGACTTCACTGGTCTCCTCGCTCCGTTGACGGCGCAACAGGTAGGTATTGTCATGTAAAAAGATGAGAACGGCAAAAAGACGAAATGCAAAGTGGGAAAACAAAAATGGAAGTGAAAAACCGTGCTGAGATTCATTTCGTGCACTGCCAAAGGCTGACATCCCGGACAAGGCCGCTTACTCCGGTGGCTTCACTTTCGGGCGCTTATTGCGCCATCCAGCCCCCTTGTGGAGATCAGTGATGTAATACAAAGAGAAAGATAAACTGGAACAAGTAAGGTTGGTATGTGAATTAGGCGGGTGCTCCGGCTGGCAACCCTGCACTGGCGAGGAGGGATGAGGGGATTGAAAAGAGGAAGTGACAAGACGTGAGGAGCAAAGCCATGTCATTAAAGCCAGTCCCTCCCACTAATGCCCTAGTAGGCCTTCAGGTAGTCGACTGCTGTAGCCGCGGTCACAAACATTATACAAATCTGACCTCATTGAATAGGGGTCAGTACTCGTTGGAGTGGTTTCAAACTTAAAGAGGCTTTCAAATTTACTGAGAAATTTGAGTGTTCGGCAGACGGGGGGGTAGCATGCTCAGTTCAGGTTGAGCATGTAAAAAAATGGAGAGGGAGGGTGCGAAATCGCCAGTGCAGTAAAAAGGCCCCGCCTATTGGTAGCCGATTAGCCCTTTTTTGCGGAGGCCCTTTGCTACGCAAATTCCAGGCGTGAAAATGTATATTTCCGCCGTATAATCAGTTGTTGTAGATAATGTCCTGCATGCACTGCAACCTTCTTCTAGTTAGATTGACCTCAAGATCAAATTTCCAGTCTGCGATTTCTACCAAGAGATACTTAACTAAAATGCGCTTTAAATACCATGTTTTCGTTTCCTTGCAGTTGCCAATGTCAATAAAGTTTTTTTTTCTTTAGTCTCTACGCGGGACTACATTTATTATCGCGATTGTAATTTTCTGTTGTTTTGATGAAAGGACAAAAAATTTCTCGTTAATTTCTTCCCGGTAACGTCAGATTTCTTAATTTCTTGTCCTTAACTTGATAAACCATGCGGGCTTGGGGTTGGATCAACCTCTCTATGTTATCAGTTCCAGGGACGTGAGCGCGAGCCAAGTGGTGACGGGCTTCGTAGCCGGCGCGCAGTGACGTCCACTGACAGGCTGAAAGCTGAAAGGTCTGAAAGCAGTTCAGGGGATTTTGCTCAAGTGCGCCTAGTGTACATGGTTTGGTTTATGGTTTGTGGGGTTTAACGTCCCAAAGCGACTCAGGCTATGAGAGACGCCGTAGTGGAGGGCTCCGGAAATGTTGACCACCTGGAGTTCTTTAACGTGCAGTGACATCGCACAGTACATGGGCCCCTAGAATTTCGCCTCCGCCGAATTCGGCAGCCGTGGCCGGGATCGAACCCGCCTTTTTCGGGTCAGGAGCAGACCACCCTAACCACTGAGTTAAAGAGCGGCCATATTTCGCAATAGGATTGTGGTCAGAAAAAGTTTTCATTGTTGTTTTACGCAGAACTGAACTCCGCGATAAGCCATGACAGCGTTGGTCGTGGGACCATATTTATTTGCATTCGGATATTTTAAATGACTGGATTAAAACTGAAGTACGTGAGAATAGTGATTGTAAGCATTCCTTAAGATATATGACTTACAAAGAACGAGCCTCTATTTGCAGATAGGAAAAACTTGAATTTATTAAGGCAGAAGCCTTTAATGTCTCATGGTTATAAGCAGGGGTTGTCGACAGAAGTGTCGCGCTTTTCAATTGGTCGAAACGGTCGTGACGTCACAGTGCGCGAATTTCAAACAGGGCCAATTGTACTTTGGCTAGTAACCATGCAACCAATTAAAGGGATTGTATAGTGATGCTCCAAGTAAGTGGGACTGAGTTTAGTTAATTGCTTACTTAACAAGTTAGCCTAATTAACCTTTCTAGTCATACCAGATAAATGAATAAAACCGAGTAGGAAATTGGCTGAGCTCAGGAATCGAACCCCCGGAGTGCGAGACGTGCACGCTACCACTCCGCCATGCCAGCTGAATGCTTAGGAATGAACAAAGGCGCGTCTAGTGAATATGGTGTCTTCGTTCATTCCCATCTTCCTCCCTTCCCGTTACCACGAGGTTTAGGTGTCCACCGATATATGAGATACAGATAGATATCCTTTCCTCAAAAACCAATTTACCGACCAGCAAGGCATAGAGCCGAACGGGTGATGGCGTTCAATGGACTCCCTGGCAGCGTTGCCAGACACTGTCGCGTTCCGCTCTCAGAGTCGAAGCTTAACACCTTAACCACACATCAGTGACACAAGCAGCAACACCACGCTTAAGGCTTTCGCTTCACCGCACTTTAGGTCAACAAAGTGCCCCCTGATTTTTAACATGACAAGCCGATTTATGCATGGCGTCTCCAAATTTCCGAAAAGAGGACTCTGGTGATGAAATAAGACGGGCCAGCTGAGATCCGACGTTTGTTATGTTTTAAAAGAAGCTTGAACGTTAATTTAAACTTGAACACTTGTCGGGACCAGTTTTCGAAAACTATGCTCGAATAAGGGCGGAGGCCAGCGCCGGCTGCGGCCATTGAGAACCGACGGGTGGGAAACGCAAAGGGTGCGGGAAGAGAAACAGTCTTGCATATGGAATGGCGGAAGTTCATCGCTGTGAGGGCAAGCGGCGGACGCTGTGAGAAAATATCTCACCAAGTGATGTAGGGGGCGAACAGTGGGTCTTGGCGAAACTTCCTCGCCGGAATCACAAGGTTGTGAAGTTCTAATGTGTTTGGTAGGTTTTTCACTCCGTCTACATTTTTCAACCCAACTTAGAATTCGCCTGACCCGAAAGACGCGGGTTCGATCCCGGCCGCGGTGATTGAATTTCTTTGCAGGAGAAATTCTAGAGGCTCGTGTACTGTGCGATGTCAGTGCACGTTAAAGAACCCCAGGTGGTCGAAATTTCCGGAGCCCTCCACTACGGCGTCTCTTATAGCCTTAGTCGCTTTGGGATGTTAAACCCCATAAACGGAACCAAACCAACTTAGAATTAGCGCGCAATTTTCTGTGTTGTTGTTGAGGCCATCTGCAATGCTACGTACAGACGAAAAATCACAGGTGTTTGATGCAGAAGCTCTGCTAAGTGCCCCTTGCAATGGACAAAGTTTTAGGTCCCTTAGCCTGCCTTAGGCAACAGATACTTGCAATTACTTTTCTATTCACATATTTAAAAGACATTGGACATCTCGATAAGCTTTAAATTCACTTGCACGTCACCTTCATGCGTTCTTCATGCAGTGAACGTTGTCAGCCCATTTGACGGACTATGCACTCCATCACTCCATAGGTTGCATCAATACTCGCCATTGCATCCTTAGTACCCATTTCATGGCCGCATTTTATCTTCGTTTTTTTTTACCTCTTCCACTCTGCTCTCCTTCTGTCTTTATCTCCCAAATTCCCCTCCCTACGCAGAGTAGCATGCCAGCGATTTTTAAACGCCGGCTAAATTCTCTGCTCTTCATTAAAGAGTATCTCTCTCTCTCTCTCTCTCTCACACAGGTGTTTGGCCGCGCGTATTCATGCGCGCGAGCTACCTCGTCTTCTTCAGCTGATGGCCGACGCTGGGTGGTGGCAGTCGCTAGAATGAAAGCAATCAACGTTGCAGCTCTCCTTCATTACTAGACCGGCCTTTAAAAAAAGCTTTTCGGAAATTATTTGTAATCTTATACGTTGCAGGGCGAAACTTTTTTGTTTTACAAAGAACTCATTCTTGAATACAATTGTACTTGCTTCAACGTTTTCTTTTCTGAAGAAAGCAAATGACGTTTTTCTTCATTCCCACGGCTCGTGCCCTGGCAGCCACGCAGTCACCGTGGTCTGGCGCCTTCCGTTCGCTAAAACAACAGCTGTGTTCGAGGTTGCAGCCTCTTCTGTACTTTCGCGTTGACAGCGCAACCACCCGTGAGAGCACCAACAAAAATGTGTCCCCCAATGAAAAACGCTGACCGGAATCGCCGCATCGTTTTCGAGGGTAAGTCAACCGGTGTGGAACCGTAGCTGTTCATGTGTTTGCTCTCAGGAGTGCATCGTGACGCCTTAACGGACAACACAAATGTGCAGTTCTTGACGCTTCATGCCATGTGTTCGCCAGCCTTTTTCTCTTATTGCTTGACCGAGACACTATTGCCGCTGTGATTTAGGAGGGCGTTCTTTACAAGCTATGCTTCTGGTTTCTGGCCATAACAGCTTGACCGGCATTCCACATTGACGGATTCTCTTGGTTGCAATATAGAGATTAGATTTTAGGTATTGAACATTTAGCGCTGAATTGAGCGTCGTGCTTCGAAAACAATCCGGATTTCTTAATACTTCCAGGGATGGGCACTCGATACGCTTCTAACCCTGAGACGGAGAAAAGCCGGTTGGCCCTATTCCATGCTGCGCACCATCGCGCGCAACTTCTACTTCTGCTCGACGAACTTCGGCGGCTGTATGGTGGTGCATTTCGTGATGCAGCCCCTAACAACTCTTCACTTCGCCAGGGTTAACGCCAGCCTTGTCTCTCTTGAACCGGCGGAATAAAAGAAGCCTTGATGTACTTCAAGCACATAGCGTTTCACGTGTTGACTAATTTATCATCTAGTGCCCTCACCACGACCAGGTCTGGGTTTGCAATGGGGTCAAGTTTGACTCATGGGTGGCCAGCTCGGGCCAACCCGCACCTGGCACCTTCTACCATACTTTTTAGACCCGCGTGTTTGCAAAACATCCCAACGAGACAGCATTTCCCGCATAGTCATTGAAAACCCCTGCACAGACGAGGATCTTCTCGATGAACTTCGTGTCTGCTATCTCAGTAGATATTCCCCGGACCATCTCTCACCGAAACAAGGGTAGTGCCAACTCTGCCCTCGATGCGGAGATTTCGGAGGCTGATATCAGATTCGCTCTCACTCAGCTGCGCTCTAACTCTGTCCCGGGATCGAATGGCATTTACAACAAAACTCTACGCAATTTACATTTCCCATCCACTGAAGCCCTCATTGCGTTTAAGTGATTGCTGAAGAGGGGGTTAAATCCCCGAAGCATGGAAACATGCACACGTGACTTTCATACCGAAGCCAGACAAGCGGCTAGGACTTGAACACCTCTGCCCCATCTCCCTCGCATCCTGTGCTGGCAAACTGATGGAGCACGTCCTTCTCAACTGCCTTAATCATTACGTTGAATACCACGATCTACTACCGCGCACCGGCATTGTCTTCGACTCAAATCTCTCCACGGAAGACATTATAACCCAGCTCTCGACAGAGAGTTACTGTGCCCCTCTACCAAGCGGGCCCAAAGGCTATTCCAGAGTTTGATTTAACACAGGTTTTCACGGCGTCTCGCACGGAGCTATTCTTGCTAACCTCTCGCTAACAAATCCTGGTGACCGTACCTAAGAGTACATATGCACTCTTCTCTCTAGTTGCACAGCTGAATGTAGCATTGGCTCTCTCCTCTCAGACCCTATAACCCTCTGTAATAATGGTACCCCCGGGGAACCGTTCTCTCCCCTTTCTTTTCAATGTCGCCTTGCTCACGCTACCTTCTCAATTAGACGCTATCAACCGGCTATCTCATGCCTTATGCGCAGGCGACATCACCCTCTGGGTTTCAACAGGCAACGATGCTGAGTTTGAATCCACACTTCAACAATGGGTGGATGTCATTGAGCGCCATGTAGCCGGAACCGACCTCTCGAGCGCCCCTCAGAAGTGCCAGCTGCTGCTGATCCGAGGTCATCCCGGCCTCCACGGCCATCCTACCATCTGCATTACTGCTAGTGGCCAACCCGTACGCGAAGTATCCACCATTAGGATATTGCGGCTTCTCTTCCAGAGCAATCGGAAAAGCACCGACGCTCTTGCTAAACTTACTGTCTGCGTCCTGAAGACCATTCGTTTAATCCGTCGCATTGTAAACAAAAATAGATGCATACGAGAGGCTGACCTCCAACGTCTTGTTCAGGCGTTCATCAGCCGCCTCACATATACCCTCCGTAAACTCTACCTTAGCTGCCAGGAACGTGACCGCGTTGACTGCCTTATAAGTTGACGCGGAAAAGCTACACGGGCAGACTTGAAGGCACCACAACTTGGCAATTTTCATTTACCCTGTTGCCAAATTCTCCGCTTATATATACTAAATGGAGCACATCTGCGTATGCAGTAACTTTGTGCACGCTGTATGAACAGATTCTTTGAGTCTGGGAGCAGGTCGGTGAGCTTGGAGTTTTTATTTTTTGACATCTTATTAACCTAGAAAATAGTTGAGGAAAGCATATACCTGCGCTGCGCAATAGACTTCATAATTTTTTATCAAAAATTAGGCCTACAGAATACGCGTCACGCGCCACCGCTCTCGCCGTGCTTCCGAAAGCCCTATTCCACACCAAAAGAAAGAATAATATATACTTCGCCAACAATGTGGCAATACGGCTGTGATCAGTGAAATTCTTGCGTGGGCCGAATGAGGGGAAAAATTGGAGGACGCTTAAGCTTCGTCTTTAGAGTGCGACGCGACAGCGTGTTGCAAAGTGCCATGAGTCCGCGGAACGGAACGCCATCACCCATTCAGCGGGACGCCTCCCCGAAGGAAAAGAAACGACGCCTTTCTGTCATATCTCGGTGGAGACCCGAACCGCACCGTAAGGGAAGGAAAATGGAATGAAATCGGTTTTACGGAAAGGGAACTATTTCTGTCTCTCTCATATTGCGGTGGACACCCGAAACCCGCCGTAAGGGCCTTATGCAAAATGGAATCAAAATGGTTTTAAGGGACAGAATACGCCTGTCTCTGATATCTCTGTGTACACCCGAAAGGAATGGACACCTCAGTGGGTGGTGGTGGTGAAAACATTTATTTAGAATGAACTGGAGGTATGTTTGGATCAGCCCGTAAGGGACCGATCCTTACAAACACTAGGTGGAGGTCCCTAGTATGGGACCCCAGTGGCGGTTGCCGCCGCCCAGGCGCGCCCGACTAAGGCTTGCTGGGCCTGTAAGTCGTGGCAGCCGAGCAGGGTCGCCTCCCAGTCCTCCCGGGTTGGGTTGGGGATGGGGGGAATAGCGGGGTTGGAGGGGCAGGCCCACACCATGTGATAGGTGTCAGAAGACACTGCACTACAGTGTGGGCAGCTGCCGCTAAAGGAGGGGTCAAAATGTTTTAGCGCTGCCGGGCACAGCAAAGTATTGGTGAGAAGGCGGAGAAGGAGCCGCTCATCCGCTTTCTTCAGGCCTTTACATGGGCTAGGGTAAAGGCGATGACAATTTTGATAATATGTTGTAATATCTTTGAATGTATAGACCGGATTAAAATCGGGTTCCTGATCGGATGGGGAGGAGAAAACAGCCCGGTGAGAGAGCGCGCGGGCGGCTGCGTCTGCTGCCTCGTTTCCTGCCAACCCCTGATGAGCAGGGGCCCATATGAGGTAACGGTGTGCGGGGTCCGTATCCCGTATGCAATTTTGATATATTCGATAGGCTAGGAAGGGAGTGCAGCCTTGTTCGACGTTCCGACAGGCCCCTCGCGAGTCGGTGATTATGTATTTTGAATTGGAATGTGAGGCCGCGAGAGCAATCGCGACCTCTTCTGCTTGTGTTGCACTGCGAGCTCTAAAAGTTAGGCCGTTAACTGTGTTGCTGTTGTGAACTACCGCGGCCGTGTACCATCCCCCATGGTGAGGGCCGGAGGCGTCCACGTAGTATACACCTGTTTTGTTGCCATAATATCGGGCTAGCGCTTCCGCTCGTGCCACGCGCCGACCATTATGGTCTTCATGTGACATGTTTGCTGGAAGAGGCCGCACGTGGAGGGCACGTCTCCACAGTTCCGGGATGCGAAACCTGTCTTCCATTGGAGGGGTGTGTTGGATATGGAGTCGAGCAAGAAGGCGGCGACCCGACTCCGTTAGCGACAAGCGCGTGTACTGGTTTGTAAGGTGCGCCTCCCGGAGCTCCCGGAAAGTATTCACCACCCCAAGAGCCATAAGCCGGCTGTTTGAAGTAGTGATAGGGAGGTCAAGGGCACGTTTAACAATTTTGCGAAGGATGACCTCAAGGGCGTCCTCCTCTTGTTTCCGTAGGTGGAGATAAGGAGTCGAATAGAGAATTCGACTAGTTACGAAGGCGTTTGCCAGCCGCAAGGCATCCTTACTTCGTAACCCACCGCGTTTGTTGGAAACCCGGCGGACCATGCGGCCCACCTGGTCCCCCACCTTACGGAGTTTGGCCAATGTAGTGTCTGACCGCCTGTGTTTGTGGATGTAGAGTCCGAGTACCCGTATCTCATCACTTTCGCGTATGGGACCACTCTCAAGAGAGAGAGATATTTTAGTTGTGCACTTCTGTGAGGGGCGGAGGTGCACCAACACCAAGAGAACACCATATTCACTTAGCTCCCCTTTGTTAATTTTAAACCATCCGCCATTTTAAACCAGTAGTAGTAGTAGTAGAAAACATTTATTCACAAAAAGGCAGATAAAGAGGTGATACTACAGATTTTGGGTGGAGTCCTTATTTCAGGACACCAGTGTCCACAGCTGTTGCTCTTGCTTGGGATATCAGATTACGCTGGGTCGCCAAATGAGAGCTGAGTAGGGCAGACTCCCACTGTTCCTCGGATTTATGATTGTCTAGTTCGGGGGGCTTGGCACCGGAGTAGCCCCCTGTTATATGGTATGCTGTTGGAATTCCGCCACACCAGGGTCAGATTCCATCATATCTATCGGAGAAGATGATATGGTATTTGTGTAGGTTAGAAAAGGTGTTGGTCTGTAGTTGTCGCCAATCACTCGCTTCTGCCGCCGTCAGCTTGCGGTGTGGCGGGGGATAGCGGGGCCGAGTGGCTAGCGTGCGCGTCTCGCACTCCGGAGGCCCTGGTTCCATTCCTCAACTTGACCAATTTCCTACTAGTTTTCATTTATTAATGCTTCTGGGATTTTTTGCTCAAGGCCAACGCCGACGACGACACCAGCTTTTCTGGGACGCGTGGCCCTTAACGCTGCCGCGTTGAAAGTCGACGGGTGTCCTCTTAATGTTTCCTGCAGGCTATGCGAGAAAAATTAGCTGGCTGCGACGTCTGCTGTGAAGTGGGCAGGTCGTTGCTGAGCCAACTATACTCCGTTTCATACATAGCTGTCAACGCAGCCAAGGCTACGGCGCCTGTTCGCGCTCCTCGTCCGCATCGTAATGTAGTGCGTCAAAAGTGAAAAGAGTAAAGAACTCAAAATTAAAGTTATTATTGGTTAATATTGCAGTATAATGATAATGGTGTTTTATTTTGCAGAAAGATTGCTTTTTCTTTAATGTTCTTCAAAACAGAGTGCCTTAGTTTTCTGGTGTTTTTTCGGCTCCTCCTGTATCAGGTTTTCGCAGCTAGGCCGGCCGGCGATGTCGTCTGCTTTCGTCTTTCGGTTTCCGAGAATGCGAAAATGGCACCGCTATCTCCTACTCGCTTGTTTTCTTCGCCCACTGCGGCTTTAAAAATATCTCCTGCTCGCATATTCTCCAAGCTGAAGCCTCCGAAAATTTCGAAAGACTGCAAGCAGGTGATCGTCAACGTTTACTGTAGCGTAAGAAAGCGCTTCCCGGAGAAGACTGCGCGTGATGTTCTCGAAACTGTGGGCGAGGTGACCGGGGTGAGCCCTCGGACAGTTGCGAGGTTCAAGAAAGAAGGTCTCTCTGCTGGAATAAGATCACCTTGTGTGCCGCATGCTAAAAAGTCGCTCATTGCCCGAGAAAAGCACTTCGCAATCACGTCCGTCGCCAATACAATACAGTGCCTTTTCCCTTCGAAGCAAGTAAAGAGCGCTGTGTTTTTCAAGGTAGGCATTAGAGTTTGACAGTTTCGACTTTCTACCTAATGATTATTTTAATAAAAATAAAAAAGAAGTGAAAAAAAACAGCAAAAGCCGGGAGTCGAACCTTGGCATCTTGTAAAATGAACACACAGGCGCGCGCTTCGTACCACTCAGCCACGACGCGAGGCGGACGGATACATTTTGCTTGTTTTTTGCACAGGACTACTTTCGTACCTTTGGCAGCGTTGACAGCTATGTATGAAACGGAGTATAACAGCCGTGCTCAGAAGCCGGGTGAAGTGATGAGCAAAGCGGCGTAGTTTGGCCTAATTGGAACTGTAGGCACCCTCGAGTGCGATGTTCACCGCTTCATAATCTGTGATGTACAGGAAATATAAAGGGTCGTCGGCAATCGCTTTATCTCTCTCCCTAGCGTCATACACACTGCGCTTATCCTCAAACCCCTTCCTAAGAATGTTTACCCTGAATACCATCAATCCCGCCCAGTCGCGCGAGCCAAAGCTCTCCATAAAGAATATGGCACTTCAGAGGATGTGCGCTGGGTGCACGCCGCTTGTGGTCCAGACCGTTCAGTAGCAGTGGCTTACCATCCAGCACCCCCCCCCCTCCCCCAGTTACCCATTTCATAGACCCCCCTTGTACCCCGGAAGAAGCATAGGAAGCAGATATAGCGGTTTTAAACTACTGTGGACGGCCACTGGTAGCGCGCTGCATACCCGTCAGATCACCTGAAGATCATGGGAAGGCGGCCATAGCCTTGGCGATGGTCTCCACCTCTGCAGAAATCATCTTCAGCAACTCTAAATGTGCGATTCGTAATTTGTCGAAAGGCCGGGTCACCCCTGTTACCCCCATCTCTCCTCCACTCCTCCAACCTCCAACTCCACCCGAACCAATTGATCTGGGTTCCTGCGCACTCATCCCATCCAGGGAACGAGGCGTCCCACAATTTTGCCCGAGGATTCGTCTCCCGGGAGGGGGTGTCGCCCGTTTTGCGGACGGCCAGGGATCGCATGGTTACATTTCATGTCATAAGCATGCAGTACCGCTTAGGCAGACTTCTATATCCCCCCCGCGCATAATTCCTTCACCCAACGCCAAGAGGTTGTGTGGAGGCAACTCCAAGCGAACACGTTCCCCAACCCCGCGATATAAGCCCGCATATACCCTGCGGTCTGCTCCCCTTCCTGTCAGCTATGTGACCAACATGCCACTCTCCTCCACATTCTCTGGGCTTGCGTTCATGACTACCTCCTCGAGGTTTGCAGCCCTGGAATCCATACCAGTGAGATGCCGGATTGCTCATCTCCGGCTCGGACACACAGATCCGGGTTATGACAAGAGCCCTAGAAGTCTCCGAACGCCACGAGTTCACGGCCACTTGATGGGGCTACAACCCCACACCATTTGCTACTTTTGAAGGCGGAAATGAAGTTGATCCTCCTCATCCTCCTCAAGCAGCGGAAGAGAGCGGCTGCTCTTAGAACCAGTCCGTACCTTCTGCGGGCGTGGGGCCCTCTATTATTTTGGGTGAAATTCTCTAAAAAAAAGACCCAATTCCGAAATTTCACCGAGTCCCCAGCCCGTACCTCGTCACACCACACGATTCTTGAGCAGAACGCTTTGACGTGTAAAAAAAAAGTTCCTTAGAGGATTATCTCACCAGGAGGATACGTCACATTGCACGTCTGTTCCGTTTGAAATGCATTCATGTGATCTGAGCAGCCGGCATTTTTCGCTCACGGCCAACGCCACCGATGCCGACAGCGGCTTTTCTGCGACGCGTGGCCCTCAGCGC
This sequence comes from Amblyomma mixtum, assembly GCF_055824585.1. NCBI lineage: Eukaryota > Metazoa > Arthropoda > Arachnida > Ixodida > Ixodidae > Amblyomma > Amblyomma mixtum. Next base: position 30,017,245 of record NC_143020.1, on the reverse strand, counting down.
TGTCGCGTTAAAATTAGGCGGGTGTCTGCTTCATGTTCCTTGCTGACTATCTGAGGCAAATTGGCTGGGTACGACGTCTGCTGTGAAGTGGGCAGGTCGTTGCCGAGCCAACTAACAGCAGTGTTCGGAATCCGGGTAAGTTATGAACAAAGCGGCGTTGTTTGGATTATCGGAACTGTAGGCACACCTGGAGTGTAGTGTTCACCGCTGCGTAATCTATGCTCCACAGGAAATGTAAAGCGTTGGCTGCAATCGCTTGCAGGATATGGCCCACTTTATATGTCTCCGAAAGGGCGCCGTCCATTGCGCTAGTGCGGTACAAAAAAAAAGAGGACAGCCTGGGTGTGAGAGACGCAGGACTTCGCAGAAGACTGGATTCTCAAGGCTCGACCGTTTTCAATGGCGAGCTTGTTTTGAAGGATTCGGGAAGCTAGTCTCGAAGTTCCTGCTTACAGATGTCCCAGCTGGCCAAGTCGTCCTTGTGTGTCTCGAAGGAGATGCAGACGCAATTGTGAAAAAAATTTGGTATTCAGAATTCCCACTTCATTTTTCAAAAACTGAGGTTTAACAAACACTTTACAAGAAGCATGTTTTTTTTCTAGATTTTCTAGCTTAATAATATCGGGTGGAAAAAAGTGGCTGTATTTTGTGCTATGCGAGAAGACTGCTGAAAAAACGTAACTATAGTACAGAGAGAGATAAAGGGGAAGAAGGAAGGCTGGTATGTAAACCAGAAGGGTGTGCTGGTTGGCAACCCTGCACTCGGCAGAAGGGATGAGGAGACTTAAAAGAGGAAGGGACAACAGTTCGTTCCCAAACCAGTCCCTCCCACTAATGTCGTAGTAGGCCTTCAGGGCAGTTCATTGCTGTAGCCCCCTTCATAAGCAATATACAAATTTAACTCATTCAAAAGAGGTGAGAGCAAGTTGAAGTGGTTTCAAAGTAGGAGAGGCGTTCAAAGTTACTGAAATGTTCAGTTTTCCGCTGAGGGGGCAAAACGTTCAGTCACGGTACAGCGTTTATATAAAGGGGAGGGAGCTATGCAGGTGATTTTGCTCGAATGCGCCTACACGATAGGGTTTGGTAATACGATTCCAGTCAGCAAAACTTTTCATCATCGTTTAACGCAGGACGAAACTCCGCGATAAGCCATGACAGCGTTGGCCGTGGAAACATATTTACTTGCATTGGAATCTGTTAAATGCCTCCGGATTAAATCTTAAGTACGTGAGAATAGGGATTGTAAGTATTCTGTAGGAGATTCGTCTTACAAAGAAATTGCCTCTAAATATTTGCAGATAGAGAAAAGTTGCATTTACTTAACACGGCAAGCCGCTCTACGCTTGGTGTCGCCAAATTTTCGGAACGAGGACTCTGGTGATGAAATCAGACGGGCCAGCTAAGATCCGACGTTTGTTATATTTTGATATAGAAACGGAACCAGCGAAAATAGGCGCAAGACAAGAAAAAAGAAGGCACACACCACAACGCTGGCGTTGTGGTGTGTGCCTTCTTTGTTCTTGTCTTGCGTCTATTTTCGCTGGTTCCGTTTCAGTGCAATATGAACCAACTAGCCCAGCAATTTGCACTCCTGAGTTATATTTTGAAATCAACTTGAACATTCACTTGAACTGATACCCTTCTCTGGACAAGTTTTCGAAACCTGTTCTCGACAAACGGCGGAAGCCAGCGCCGCCTGCGGTTATTGGGAGCCGACGGTTCGGAAGCGCAAAGAGTGCGGGTAGAGAAACTGTTTTGCACATGGAATGACAAAAGTAAATCGCTCAATCTGCAAGCGGCTGACGCTGTGAGAAAATATCTCACCAAGTGATGCAGGGGGCGAACAGTCGTTCTTCGCCCATTTCCTCGCCCGAATCACAAGGCTATTAAGTTCTAACGTGTTTTGCAGGTTTTTCCCTCCGTCTACATTTTGACGTCTCACCTTCACGTGTTATATTAGTTAAGATGCTTGGTTTGCTTGTGCCGCTTGTCTCATCATGACCTTGTAGATTCCACTTGTTCTTGCTTTCCTTGTGTGGTACGCCTCCCTGACATGGCTGTATATATACGTTGCATCTGTACTTCCAAAATAAAGTTGAAAGTTCAGCGCTCCTGTTCGTCGTGTTCCGCCTTTTTCGTGTCCGTAGTGTTTTTTGCGCTGGTTCGTTCAGAAGCTAATACATTTTTCAGTCGCATTTAGAATTAGCGCACTATATTCTGTATTGTTGTTGAGGCATTCTGCAATGCTCTCTACGGCCGAAAAATCACAAGTGTTTTGCCGCGCGTATTCATGCCCGCGAGCTACCTCGTCTTCTACAGCTGGTGACTGACGCTAGCTGATGGCAGTCGGTAGATTCATACCCCTGTAACACAGGCATAATAATGCTCCTTTACTATAAAGGCGAGCGAGCCGGTAAAGGTAGCATTATCCCAAAGTACCCGGTGTCGGTGGTACACGGAGCATGATGTTGTCAAGGTATAGGATGCGCAATCAAAGGACGAACCACGAAGAAAGACACAGAGACAGTTTTATTGAAGTACACGGAGCAGACCCGACTTTAGTTGCTTTCTTATCTTGCCGCCAGAGGGCCAGCACTTTCGGTTTTGTTTGCATATCTGTGAGAAAAAATTATGTACACTTAGCATTTTTATTTTTGTATGAATTATTTTTGCACCCAGAATGTTTGTTTTTTGCGAAATTATGGCAGCGGCCCGGTAGCACAATTTAATAAACGACGTGTGTTTCCAAAGATTTGCCTTGTTCGCGTCTATCCCAGCCACCATGGACCGTTTTGCTTGTTTTGCTATTCGTGCGCCTATCCGCCATTGTGTGCGGTGACATCGTGCCAAGTGTCCCATGTTCTAACTTTCGCTTGCGTATTCAGCAAGACGCTGCTAGTTTCTAGTTCAAATAGTGTCTCACCTGTGCCTGTTGAGTGTTGAATTGTGTATGTTGCGAGCGTTGTACGAGTGCCGCCATGAGTGACGAAAGCTATCAAGTGCGACGAAAGTGGGAGATCGCGCTCGCTGTTGCAGCCATTGTGTCATCACAAATAGATATCGAAGCGACACATGCGCAAGTGCGTGCTATGAAGAGCGATTCACCGCAAACAACGCGATACTAACTATGCTCGCAGCGTTGCCACGCCCTATGCTTCGCGAAGTCTGGGCGTAGTCGAGAATCTGACGATGGTTCGAAAACACGTTGCCAAATCTGGGAAGCCGGAATTTCCGGTAGCCGTTTGAAGTTTCGGAGACGACACTCCGGTGCCTAGTTGATGCTTGCCGGCCAACATGCAGCCATGAAGGCAGTGAGGCTCTACAAGCTTTGTTCTTCGGCAGAGGACAGGACTGTTGCCCACTTGTTCGACATAGGCAGTTCCACAGCCAACATCATATACTGAGAGTTTTGTGAAACAGTAGTGAATGTGCTGGACTGGCAGTGGATAAAGATGGTGGCGGAGGATGACATGCCGGTACATATTATGGAGTTTTAGGCTGTGTGCGAATTTCCCCAAGCTATTGGAGCTTTGGATTGATGCCACTTTCCTGTCTCTCCACCTAAAGAACACGTCAGCGATTACTACAACTACAAGGGCTGGTAAGTACTGAAAGCATAGAATAAATATGGATGTGTATTCATAACTTGCGATAGAGCATGTTTTTTTTCATAATTGAAATTATATTGTCACCGACAAACGGTTGAAGAACACAGTCCAGGATTAATTAGACGAGAATGGGCGTGCCAGACAGCAGGGAGCTCGATCGAGGAAGGCGACAATCTTCAAGCACTTCGAATGCCCAAGGCATGGCAAGTTCCAGCTAAAACAGTTCGGCCGCGGTACGGCGCCACTGAATAGTTTGTACGGTGCCATTGCCCCCCCTCCCTCCCTTCCCTCTAAGGGCACCGACTCGGTGCCGCAGAAATGACAAGCGCAAAGAGAAGGGACGCCACGTGTGTCCGGCGGCAGGCGTAGACACTCCTGAAGCGCTAGCGGGAGTGGTACGGCTTCATCCGTGGGACATGGACGACTTAGGAGGTTGGCCGTCTAGAGGAGCGAACTGTTCCTTGGGGTAGAACTTCATAGTTCACCTCACTGACTTGGCGGAGTACCTCGTAAGGGACGAAATATCGGTGCATAAGCTTTTCGGAGAACCCACGCATGCGGATTGGGCTCCAGACCCAGATTTGTTCGCCGGGCTGGCATCTGAAAGCTCTGTGGCAGAGGTTATAGCGGCGAGCGTCTTGGGTTTGCTGGTGCCGGATGCGCTGTCGAGCGAGTTGGCGGGCGACCTAGGCGTCACGAATGAAGTGAGCAGCACCCGGAAGGAACCTAACCGGAAGCAACATTGCGTCCAGCACGGTTATGGCTGCGTCACCGTGCACTGAACGAAATGGAGTGAAGCGCATCGTTTCTTGAAGAGCACTATTACAGGCGAATGTGGCGGAAGGGAGAGTGGCTTCCCAGTTCCGGTGGTCAGGGTCAACATACATCGAAGTCATGTCGGCGATCGTCTTGTTGAGTCGTTCGATGAGTCCGTTCGTATGAGGGTGGTAAGGGGTTGGTTTGCGGTCACTTGTGCCGCTAAGGCGCATAACCTCCTGCGTAAGGGCCGAGGTGAACGCCATTATTCTGTCAGTTACAAAGATGATCGGTGCACCGTGACGAATCAGAATGTTTTGAACGAAAAAGTTCGCAATTTCGTCAGCGGTACCACGAGGGAGAGCTTCAGTTTCACAGTACCGGCTCAGGTATTCGGTGGCAACCACAATGTAGCGGTTACCCAGCGAGGACTCTGGAAATGGGCCGAGTATGTCCATGCCGACTTAGCGAAAGGGGACTTATTGTGCATCAATAGGCTGTAGTAGTCCAGCTGGCTTAGTCGGTGGGGTCTTGCGACGTTGGCACTCGTGGAAAGTTTGCAAATAGCCACTGCGTAAATCTAGCGAGGAGAAGTGCGTTGCATGGCGTAGCCGGTCCAGGGAGTCATCCATCCGTGAAAGAGGATAAACGTCTTTTTTGGTCACTTTGTTTAGACGCCTGTAATGAACACAGAACCGTAGGGTTCCATCCTTCTTCGCCAGAAGAACAACAGGCGGTGCCCGCGGGCTCGTCGACGGCTGAATCACGTTGTCTGGAGCATTTCTTGAACTTGTCGGCGAATGGCATTACGGTCCTTCGAAGAGACCCGATAAGGCGGCTGGCATAACGGTCGCTGGTTTGCGTCAACTATAATGCGGTACTTTGCGAGCGGAGTCTGCCGAACCTTGGAGGTCAAGGCAAAAGAGTCGCGGAAAGATTCGATAACGCTCTCCAGGCAGCGTTTCTGATCAGACGTCAGTCTTTATGCGGCGCCTCCATTGAAGCCGCGATTTCGGACAACGCGTGCTGTCCCGCGAATTCACTAAGTTCTTCGTAATACGCAATAGCTGTTTTGCCAGGCACACACTGAGGTTCAGAACCAAGATTGGTCACCAATAGTTTGATTCGCCCACTGCTCAAATTCAATAATTCCCCGAGCTACACAGACTTGCCGACCAAGGAGCAGCGGGATATTGGTTTCAGCGATTGAACGTCTGCTGGGGCTGTTATCGCAATCTACAGTAAAACACATGCCGAACACATGCTGGCTCTTGACGGGATCAACACCTGGTCGTCAGAGAGGCACAACTTAGGCCTGCGTGGCACGGTATCGTCGTCGACCGTGCGTTGGGTGGGAAACGACACGATGAGCTCCGGAAGGTTGATGACGGCATTGTACTCCTGAAGGAAATCCAAAGCGAGTATGAGGTCCTTACACCACTCGGGTAACACAGCAAAGCAACTAGGGAAAGTGACACCGCGGATCTGGATTCGCGAAGTGCAGACACCAATCGGAGTTGCGACATGGCCACCAGCTGTCCGGAACTGCGGCCCAGACCAAGGGGTCAGAACCTCCCTCAGGGCCGTGGCTAACCAACTGCTCATTACAGAAAAATTGGCGCCGGTATCCACGAGTGCGGTGACGTCATTATTGTCGGCGGATACCATAATTTCGGCGGAAACCAGTCAGTCGCAGCTCGTCGTTGAGGTTGTCGGGTGATGTAGTCGTCGGTTGGAGCGTCGCGGCGAATCTTCGCGTGGATGCTCTTGACAGGCTACATATATACAGCATATATACAGAAACAGCTGTGCTAAAAGGTCAGGCTTTCTCAACAATTTGACGTTTACAGCGTGACCACCAGTGAAATCACCAACAAACATGTGTCCCCCAATGAACAACGCGGACAGGAATCGCCGCATCGTTTTCGGGGGTAAGTCTACTGGTCTGACTGTTCATTTGTTTGCTCTCAGGAGTGCATCTTGACGCCTTAACGGACGACAAAAATGCGGGATTCTTGACGCGTCACGCCAAGTGTTCGCCAACCTTTTTCTCTTTTTGCTTGGCTGAGACGGTATTGCGCCTGTGATTTAGGACGGCGTTCTTTACGCGCTATGCTTCTGCTTTTTGGCCCATAACAGCTTGACCGGCATTCCACATTGACGGGTTCTCTTGGTTGCAATATCGAGATTTAGTCTTTAGGTATGGGACATGTAGCGTCGTCAGCTGTTTTCGGAGCAATCGTTTTGTCTAGAGCACTATATCTCGCAACGGGTACAAAGTGTTCCTGCAGCGTTGGCGAGTTGCCTTTAAGGGGTTTTGGGAATTTCATGCTGAATGCAATTGCAATGCAACATTTGCCTGCTTGCCGTGCGCCTTCGCAAATACGGGGAGTAGCCCTTGACATCGTTCGCCTTTTTAATCTCACGGCTACTGCTGGTGCTGATTCTTGTTGTTCTACTATATCCCTTTCTGTATTTGTGAAGTATCGCGAGGAACATATGAAAACGGATACTTTTTCTCGTTCCCGTTTTGTTCAGTGGTTGGAGAAGAGGGGCAGTTCCGAAGCAGGTTTTTCTCGCCGTGCTGATTCCTTCTTCTGCCTTATTTTAAGGAATGAAGTGTCTGACTAAAGAACCTTCATTCTGACTTAGCGAGAAACAGTAGTTCCTCCCCAGCTCATTCCACCCTCGTCCATTCTGCATTTTGCATTCATTTATTATCCGCTATTTCCTTGATGGTATTTGAGATTTTGCATTGACAAAATTATATTTATGCACTGCAGCGCATTAAAATAACTAGACTTATTTGCGTTCATTCTGCTGCTCGTAAACTTTGCGTCGTGCTTCTAAAACAAGCCTGCTTTCTTAATATTTCCAGGGATGGGCCCTCGATACCTATTGAGCCCTGAGACAGAGGTGGTTCGGTTCGCCCTATTCCGGGCGGCGCACCATCGTGCGCAACCTCTGCTTCTGCTTCTGCCCTGCCTTAGACGCAATTGGAGCAGAAGCGAAGTGGCGACACTGGTGGCATGCAGCTGAGCGCACAGGCGATTTAGAGGTCATGAGCTGCGCCTTTGCTAGAGTCCGGGAATGAGCAGGGTCAGCCAGTTTGCCAAAGATAAGGTGGCATCTATCGCTTCAAAGTATATGGCCAGAATGTAGTGGTGCATGAATTTCGTCAGGATGACAGAGACATGTGTCATGCGTGCATGAAAAAGTCTTTTGTGGAATATATATTGTATTTTTGAGTGAAGTGTTGGTGTGGGCTTGTTGGAAGTATAATTCACAGCAGCACATAATGTTATCATTACCGAGTTCCGTAATTGTCAATGAGTTGTCCCCCGCAAGAATTCGACCACTGCTTTATTAGCAGAAGTTTCAGGGCGTACTTTTTTAGGACTATTTTTGATCTTCTATTGCAGTCTCCGTGCGGCTCTGACACTTTCTCTGCTAAAGCAAATGTAGCGGTATTACTATGGAACGACGCTTTTCGTGAGAGTTCCCTGTCTGTGCCTCCGATTGTCTTAGGTGGTTTATGAGGTTCAACTCAAAACGTTGCATTTATTGTTAAGTTCACTGCGACGTAGTGCAACGGCAATCGTGATTATCGCCGATAGTCAGGTGTGCCTTGAGCTACAATCACCCATCAGCCTTTTCTTGTGGAACACAAGCTGGCTTTAGTAAAGTGTGCGAGTTGCATGCAAGGAAGCGTCTTTTCCTTTTAAACTGCCTGCCTTTTCCGCTAAGTAACATCATCATCATCATCATCATCAAATTCAACCGTCTAAACCCACTCTAATGCAAAGGTATCTCCCATATCACTTCAATTAACCCTGTCCTGTGAAAGTCGCACTAGCCAGTCACCTCAAAGTTTTTAATCTCCTCCGGACACATAACTCTCCGTCGCGCGAAACTACTGCTTGTATCACTTGGAATCCACTCGTTACTCTGACACTATCGGTTATATTGGAGCAGGAGGAGGAGGAATAAGAGGACAGGCAGTGAGGTTAACCGGAAGAATAATCTGTTCGCTACCCTACACGGGGGGAAGGGCGTGAGGGGATAAAAAAATGAGAGAGAAAGGAGATTAAGAGAAACTTGAAGTCACATGGAAAGTCAACGTTCGTTATGTCACAGGCTATCAGCAGTGTCTTGGAGGCCTTCACCGCCGGCGATCGCCGCGGCTAGTGGCCGAGAATCTTCATTTCCGTCAGAATCTTCATTTCCTAGACGCTCCAGTGCATGCCTAAGTGACTGCCTTTCGGCGCTGTAGGCAGGGCAGCACAAATATTGTGGGAATTAGTCTCGTCGTACCCGCAGGCGGCACATGCAGGGCTCTCAGCCATACCGAGTAAGAAGGAGTAATGGTGTGTGAAAGCTACACCAGGGCAGAGGCGACACAGGAAAGTTTTTTCACGTCGTGGTAGGCCGGATGGAAGCCGGAGCTTCAGATCTAAGTCCAAGTATTTTAAATTGAATTGGAAAATTGGGCAGAATTCCACGTGAGAAGCGTGATGTCCCGCACAAGTGGGCGAAGCCTGCCCGCTGCGCCTGATCTCGGAATGGGGATCGACACTAAATCGCAGTCGTGGTGAGCAGTTTGCGCCACCTCATCTGCTCGATAATTGTCCGATATGCGGCTGTGCCCCGGCAGCCATTGGTGGATAATCTCATGTTCTGTATTGATGGTAGAGTGGTGTAGTCGAATTTCCGCGACCAGTTCATGTTCTCCACATAGAAGAGCAGCTTGTTAGCCTTGGAGGCAGTTTTGGAATTGGTGAAAATAGACCACTGCTTAGAGCGCTGTTGATTGATGTGTACAATGGCGGCACGAAGAGTGGTGAGTTCTGTACCCGTCTAAGAAGTCTGGTGAGATATCCTAACTCTAATTTCGGTAGTCCTTGCGGGGGTGACCACGGAGCCCGAACAACTTATAGGTTTCACTGAACCGTCGGTGTAAGCGTGCACCCGGTTTCCATTGTGCTTATGCAAAATATTCAAAAGTTACTTGTTTTAGTTCTATTGGCGATGAGTCGATCTTCTTCAAGATGCCAGGTATTGAAAGAAGCTCACGGGAACTGAGCAGGCTCCCGTGTGGCGGGGATGGCCTAGAGCGGGGTATAAACTGGGACGGCACAATGGCGCGATGGGCATCAATGATGTCTGTAAACTGTGTGCGCCGCCTAGAAGCAGGAAAACTGGCGAAATGCCGATAGGGAACGCGAAATATGTGTCGAAAATGCACCTTCAGGCCGTCAGCTGTTCGGTAGATAGGGATTGGATTCTCTTAGGCGGTGACAACAGATGCGGTTGTAGAAGCACATTTCGGCAATCCTGGGCAAGTCCGGAGATCTTGAGCTTGAACGCTTTGCAGACTTCATATGTTTCTTTTTCGAATGTTTCCAAATGCAGTGAGGTGGTAGCGAAGAAATCCATGAATAAGGCGCTGTAGCATTGCATCATCGCCTGCGCTGAAGCTCCCCACGACTTTCCCCCAAGAACGGCGAGAACGTGAGAAATCACTATCAGTATCTTTTTTTCATTTACGAAATATGGGGGGTGCATGATAGATTGCGGTCGATGATTACTCTCAGAAACCGATGGATCTTTACGCAGGGTAGTGTTGCTCCGTATATGCATACAGTATAACGAGACATATTCTTGCGTGTAAAGGCAACAAGCCTGCTCTTTTCGGTCGAAATCTGTAGGCTTTGCAGATAAAGGTGTTCCACGAGAATACTTGACGGCTTTTGAAATCTCGCTCGAACTTGTGAGCGGGGACAGAAACTTTTTTGTACATGGAAAGGCTCAAGCGCATCGCTGTACCGGCAAATGGTAGACGCTGTGAGAAAGTATCTGACGAAGCGAGGTAGGGGCCGAACTATCGATTCTAGCGCCACATTATCACCGGAATCACCAGGCTATGAAGTTCTAACATGTTTTGAAGGTTTTCAAATCCGTCTACATTTTTCAGCCCAATTTCAAATTAGCGCTAAATTTTCTGTTTTGTTGTTGAGGCCTTCTGAATTGCTACCTACGGACGAAAAATCACAGGTGTTTCGACGCGCTTATTCATGCGCGCGAGCTACGTCGTCTTCTTCAGCTGGTGACCGACGCTGGTTGTTGGCAGTCGCTAGAATCAAAGAAATCAACGATGCTGCTATCCTTCATTACTCGACCGGCCTCTAAAAAACTTTCCTATTTTATTTGTAATTTTAATACGCTGCAGATTTAAACTTTCTTGTTTTGCAAACAGCTGGTTGTTTAATACAGTTGTGCTGCCTTCAATGTTTTCTTATGCAAGGGTCGTTTGGTCCAATCCCCCGCCGTGGGTATGTGCCATTCAGCCTGAGGACATCATCATCATCATCATTTCGACCGCTCGAGCCCTGGGAGCCGCCACGCAGTCACCTTGGACGGGGCGCCCTTCGTTTGCTACAACAGCTGTGTTAGAGGGTGCGGCATCCTCAGTACCTTTACGGTAACAGCGTGACCACCAGTGAGAGCACCAACAAACATGGGTTCCCCAGAGGACAACGCGGACCGGAATCGCCGCTTCCCTTTCAGGGGTAAGTCAACTCGTCTGAAACCGTAGCTGTTCATGTGTTCGCTCCGAGGGGTGTATCATGACGCCTTATCGGAGGACACAAATTCCCAGTTCCTGACGCTTCAGGCCATGTGTTCGCCAACCTTTTTCTCTTATTTTCTCTTGACCGAAACAGTATCGCGGCTGCGATATAGGAGTGCGTTCTTTACAATCTATGCTTCTCAAATTTGGCCCTGAACAGCTTGACCGGCATTCCACGAAGACGGATTCTCTTGGTTGTAATATTGAGATTTACTCTTTAGGTATAGAACGTCTAGTGTGGTCAGCTCTTTTCGGACCAATCTTCTTGTCTGTACAACTATATCTTGTAACGGGTAGAAAGTTTCCTGCAGCGTTGAGCGAGTTGGCATTGATAGGTTTATGAACGTTCACGCTAAATGTAATTACACTGGAACATTTACCTGCTTGCAGTCCACTTTGTCAAATACGACGAGTGGCCAACGCCGTCGTGTACTCTTAAAGCCCACGGCACCTGCTGGCACCTGTCATTCTACTGTATCCCATTCTGTATCATGCAAGACGCCCGGAACAATGAAAACACAAAGAAAACACAACAGCATTCTTTCCGCTCTCGTTTTTAATGGTTGCAGAAGAGGAAGAGTTTAAGGCAAGTTTTTCTCGCCATGCCGATTCCTTCCTCTGTTTTGTTTAAAGGGCCGAGGAGTCCTACTAAAGATCCTAAATTCAAACCTAAAGGAAACTGTAGATCCTTCACTGCTGATTGTGTATACATTTCTTATGCTCTATTTCCTAGATGGTTTTCGGGCTTTTTCATTGAAAAAAAAATATATTTGCGTACTGCAGCGCATTCACGATTAATTAGCCTTATTTTAGTTCCTTATGCTGCTCCTAGTTTGAGCATTGCGGTTCCAAAACAAGCCTGTTTTCTTTATACTACCAGGGATGGGCCCTGGACACCTCAGCGCTGAGGCGGAGATCCGGCTCTTCATGCTCTTGGCTGCGTACCAGCGTGCGCAATTTCTCCGGATTCTCGACGACATTCAGGCGAAGCTTGCTGCAGAGCGTAAAGAAGCCACCAACAACCCCTCATTTCGGCGAGGCTAACGCCAGCCTTGTCTGTCTTCGAGCGACGGAATAAACGAGGCCCCGCTGTTCATGCGCACAGAGCTTCGCACGTTGACTTATTTATGATCTAGTTTATGACCTACTGTCCGTTCCACGACCTTGTGGGGGTTATTGCTATCGGGGAGGTCGAGTAAGCCTTTTTTCGGGGCTAGTTTAGCTTCATTCTGTCAGGTAAAAATTGGAGCAACATAAAAATTTACACAAGGAGAAAGACAAGTTAAGCCGGACGCATCCACTGCCTTCATAAATAATTATATTCAGAAGTTTCCTGTCGAATAGACCTTCTACGGCACGCAATTAGCTACTTTTTATTTCGGAACCAGCGTCTAGTGGCTGGGCTTAAGTGCAAATAAAACAAAGCAAATTTTCTGTTTCACTATCGTGATACAACCCACACATCTCAAAACATTTCGTTTTTGTGAAGCACAATCTTTCCTTAATGGCAGAATGCGTCACACAATCTTCACACTGGATTCCAGGCGCCGTTTTTGTTGTTTTGTGAGGAAAGTATTGGCCTCGTTTAAACTACGCTTACGCTTCTAGTTGTGAAAGAACGCACCGTAGAATTTCGTCTTACTGTATGGGTGCCAAAGCGGCGACCGCTGTTGGGTGAATGGCTACGTCCTAAAAAGGGGATTTTTCATCTACTCACCGGCCGTCAGTGGGACTCCCCGGTTTGTGTTAATTATGAGGCTATGCGGACCACAGCTTATCTTCTATGTCTCATACCTAGGGGAGATAGGCACAACCATTAATTAATCAACGAGAGTGAGACACGCAATCGGTCCGCAGTTCCCAGCGAATTCCAGCATCGCCCAACCTCAAGGCTGCATTGTTGATACATTTGCATCAGATACAACAGAATCGAGAGCTACAGCTGCATTTTCTTCCTCCAATCCTTATCTCATCTCGCCCGTAGTTTAGCCCCCAACATGCACATTTTCTTGCAGTAGATCATCAAGCAATATAAGTGTCACAGAGTCTCTGGTGCTGATCCTCGAATTTAGGAAGGCTCTTCTTTGATCCGAATCCATTTTGCACATCAGCCCTGTAATTTTGTTCATGACGCAATGCGATTAGTTAAATTCATAGATCAGCTCTGCGGAGGGCACCCGTGTCCTGTGACGCACTCCTACTCTATCCCCCCACTTCGATTTGATTGGCAACCGCAGTCTCTATCGTTGTTGTTGTTGTTGTTGTAGCCTTTGACAGTTTCTATCTCTCCGTGTCTCCTCTCACCTCCCATCCTACTTTTCCTCTTCTTCCTGCTCTCCCTAAAAGCGGAGATATCTGTCTCGCCGCTTTGCGGCCTAGCAAACGATGGTGGTGCTGTGCGGACACCGACAACAGAAAACTGAGAAAGGAGATAAAAAGATGATGCTTTATAAAGGACTGGCAGCGTTGAAGCTAGCATCAACCTATAAATGATATCACGTGACAGGTTTGTATAAAAATAAGGTAGCACGCAACAAGCACAGAACAGAAGGTAAAAATTTCCCAAGATCCGAAATCTAGTCATGGAAGCGACTGGAATAAAACTGTAAAGAATGCTTTTTGGTAGCTTTATGATTCTGTAACGACATTTTATTGCGACCGCACGGTACTCATAAAGAGCGAAACATCGCGCATTACTGCGTCTGAATTCTAAAGGTTCGAAAATCGAAAAAAAAAAAATACCTGTTAAGTAGTGTTGGCATTTTTTTACATGTGTAAGCACATATGTTGTATTTTCCGTAGTGACTTGTGCGGCGTGTTTTTCGCAGACAGCATTCCAGAACGATGGTCTGCCTATCAGTTTCAAACAACAGGAGAGATCATAATTACTTTCTATGAGACACAAACGCACACACACACACACGCACGCACGCACGCACGACCGCACGCGCACGCACGCGCACGCGCACGCACACACACACACACACACACACACACACACACACACGCACGCACGCGCGCACGCACGCACACACACACACACGCGCACACACGCACGCACGCACACGCACACGCACACTATTTTACATACTATTTAGAACACTGGATTAAGGGCGGTACTTATAGTGAAGCTACAAAAAAGAACTGTTTTTTAGTGACCATGGGAACGTCTAACGGCAGGTCGTTATCACAGCCCACCAGCAGAAGTGCTCGGAAGGCGGTCTAAGAGGTGAGCAATGTGGCGCTCTTATGCTTGTTCGAACGGAAGGCCCACCTGGAGCGCAGTGCTTACCGCTGTGCAATCTATGCACTGCAGGAGATGTAAGCTATCGTCGGCTATTCTATAAGGATATGCCCCACTTCGGGGGTTTTCGACGGGGCGCCGTCCGCATTTTGGCGCAAAGCTAGGATACCCTGGTTTTAAGATACGCAGGACTATGCGGAAGACTGGATTGGTGAGGCTAGACCATTTTCACAGTCGATCTTGTGTCCAATTTGTTGGTCAAGCTGGTCTCGGTGTTCCTGCTTACAGATGTTCCAAATATTCAAGTCGTCCTGATGTGTCTCAATGGAGATGACGGCGCAGTAAGGAAATAAGTTTGCTACTCATTATTACCAGTTCATTTCCTAAAGGCTGAGACATAAAAATAAAACATTTGACGAGGACCACTAATTTTTTCCTACGTTTTCTAGCTTATGCACACAGCGTGGAAAAAACCCACTGCATTCCCTGAAACAGGGGAAGGCAGCAGAAAAGCCGAAAATATGATTCAGAGAGAGAGAGAGATGAAGAGAAGAGCGGTCTAGGATGTTAACCAGAAGAGTGTTCCGGTTGGCAACCCTGCACTGCGGAGGAAAGATAAGCGAATTGAAATGAGGAAGGCACAGAGGATGAGGAGCAAAGTCATCTTACTCAAGCCAATCCCTCCAACCAATGTCGTAGTAGGCCTTCAGGGCGGTCGATTGCTGTAGCCAAGGTCATAAACATTACGCAAATTTGCACTCATTGAATAGAGATGAGTAAACGTTGGAGCGGTTTCAATGTTGAACAGGCTTTCAAAGTTACTGAAAAAGTGGAGTCTTCGGCAGATGGGGGGAAGCAGGTTCAGTTCAGGTTGAGAATTTAAATAAATGTGGAGGGAGCGTACAAACGTTTCTATAGCAATAAAAAGGCTCCTCTTATTGGTAGCCTAATCGTTCTTATTTGCGGGAGGCCTCTCGCGGCACAAACGCCAGGCGTGTAATCGTATATTTCCGCCGTGTAATCTGTAGTTGCAGACAACGTTCTGCTTCTACTGAAACCTTCTCCCGGTTAGATGGACTTCGCGATCAAATTTTCTGTCTATGATTTCTACATATGATTTCTACATATGATTTCTACAACACATAACTCACTTGCGCTCCCAATATAAGCTGCCTTTCTTTCCTTGGAGTTTCCACTGCCAGCACAGTTTCCGTTTTGGCCGCCGCGGTGGCTCAGTGGTTATGGTGCTCGGCTGCTGACCCGAAAGACGCGGTTCGATCCCAGCCGCGGCGGTTGAATTTCTTTGGAGCAGAAATTCTAGAGGCCCGTGTACTGTTCGATGTCAGTGCACGTTAAAGTACCCCAGGTGGTCGAAATTTCCGGAGCCCTCCACTACGGCCTCTCTCATAGCCTTAGTCGCTTTGGGACGTTAAACCCCATAAACCAACCAACCCACCAACAGTTTTCTTTTCTTTAGACTTTACGTGAGGCTGCATTTCTCAAGATTATAGTTTTCCGTTATTTTCTCGTTCTATTTTTCCCAAGACTTGGCTTTATGAAAGCAAGATTTATTATCACATTAAATTTTTCCAGCTACGTCAGATTTCTTAATTTTTCGTCCATACCATGATAAGTCATGTGGGCTGGACGCTCGAGGAACCTGTCTGCGGCATTAGTTCCTGGGAGGCGAGCGCGCGCCAAGCGCTGGCGACTTCGCAGCCTGCGGACAGTGACAGCGACTGAAAGGCCGAAACCTGAAAGGCCTAGTGAAGTTCGCGGTGCTGTACTTTGTTTTGCCGCGCCCGATTCGCGTTAGTGGACTGCCCATTACGTTCTTTCTCTTGTGTCCTACGCACAACTGCAGAGAAGGGGGTGAGTCGTAGTCAACCCAACGGGATAACGGGGGCGCCAGATAGCGGAAGATTACAGGAAAGGTCAAACTCCCTTCATGGACGGATTCATTAGGTCGCATCCTGTGCGCACGTGTTTGCGGCGAGGCGGACCCGCGTCACAGTGCGTGGCTTTTGTCCCATGTCTGCAGCGGCACGCGTTGACAGCTTGAAGCACGGTCAACAGGATATTGTCACGCTAGGTGCAAGCATGAGGAGCGACGATGCGGAACAGATGGGTTGAAGCGACTTTCCTTGAACTTGGGTCAACCGGACATTGAAGTAATCTGCATCATGGGAAAGTGACAGTGTTCGTGAAGCTCGCAGCAAGAAGGAACAATTCTCCAAAATTGTGATGGTGGAAAGTGTACATATGTGTACAGTGTTTGTCGCGATGACTTACCTTCTTTCCCCAATCGTTGATTGGTTTGTTGTCCTTTCCGAATTGCTGATTGGTGTTCCTTTCCCCAATAATTTATTGGGTGGATGTTTGTGCAGTTACCTGATTGGTTAATCTCCCCACCGAGGGCGGGGACATAGGGTTTAAAACCAGCTGTTTCGGCTTGACCGAGGGCTGATTTCGGCACGTAGAACTACCAGCCAGTCAAGGTTAAATATGTTTTCTCCTTGCTTGTACCTTCCTTTGTGCTTTTAATTGTTATAAACGTTAACCTCTCCAGAAGTGTCCTCTAGCAATGTGATTGAGCTATTCTCATCTCCAAGACGTCCATCATCCTTCAATCATCATCATCAATCCGATTCTCCTCCATAAGATCCTAAGAGAGGAAATATCACCTGGCCTGAAAGCTGTTCGGGGTATTTTACTCGAGTTCGCCTACGGGATATAGTTTTGTAATTGGCTTCCGTTCAGCAAAAGTTTTCATTGTTGTACGCAGGACGAAATTCGGCGATCAGGCTTGACCGCCTTGATCGTCGGAGCATGTCTACTTGCATTCTACTCTCTTAAATGCCTCCGGATTAAAACTGAAGTACGTCAGAATAGTGGCTGTAAGCATTCCTTACGATATATGCCGCTCTACGCTCAGCGTCGCCAATTTTGTGAAATGAGGACTGTGGTGGTGAAAGCAGACGGGCCAGCTTAGGCCCAAAGTTTCCTTATGTTTCGAAATAATCCTGAAGATTCACTTGAAATAAAACACTTCTCTGGACCGGTTTTCGAAAATCGTGCTCCAATAAAGGCGGAAGCCAGCGCCGGCCAATGGGAGCCAACAGATCGGGAACGCAAAGGGTGGGGAGAGAGAAACTCTTATGCACATGGAATGGCGAAAGTGCATCGCTGTGCGGGCAAGCGGCAGACGCTGCGAGAAAATATCTCACCAAGGGTTGTGGGGGGCGAACCGTCGGTCTTGGCTCCACTTGCTCGCCGGAATCACAAGGCTAAGAATCTCTAAAGTGTTTGGCAATTTGCTCATTCCGTAGAGATTTTTTGCGACATTTAAAGCTACCATGATATTTCCTATTTTGTTGTTCAGCCTTGTTGTTGTTGTTGTCTTGTAAATAATGGCACGTACCCACTGCGGGGGATTGGCCAAGGAACAGGCGGCAACTGATAGGTGCTCAGAATGTTAAACAAATAAATAAATACTGACGCGCGTGAGTTACCTTATGTTCTTCAGCTGGTGACCGGTGCTGGCTGGTGGTAGTCGCTAGAATGAAAGAAATAAATATTGTTGCTATACTTCATTACTACGGCGGCCTATAAAAAAAACTTTTTCGATTATATTTGCATTCTAATACACTGCAGGTTGAAATTTTCTTGTTTAAAAAACAGCTGATTCTTGAATTCAATTGTGCTGACTTCAACGTTTTTTTTGGCAAGTGACGTTTTTCTTCATTCCCACCTCTCGTGCCCTGGGAGCCACGCAGTCACCTTGGACGGGCGCCTTCCGTTCGCTTCGACAACAGCTGTGTTAGAGGGTGCGGCATCCTCAGTACTTTGACGTTCACAGCGTGACCACTACTGACGGCACCAACGAACATGGGTTCCCCAGTAAACAACGCGGACCGGAATCGCCGCATCACTTCCGGGGGTAAGTCAACTGGTCTAAATCCGTAGCTGTTCATCTGTTCGCTCTGAGGAGTGCCTCTCCACGCCTTAACGAACAACACAAATGTGCAGTTCTTGACGTTTCAGGCCATGTGTTCGCCAACTTTTTTCTCTTATTGCTTGAACGAAGCAGTATTGCGGCTGAGAATTAGGACGGCGTTCTCTACAACCTATGCTTCTGCTTTTTGGCCCTGAACAGCTTAACCGGCATTCCACGATTAAGCATTCTCTTGGTTGTAATATCGGGATTTAGTCTTTATGTATGGAACTTCCTGCGTGGTCAGCTCTCCTCGGACTATTCCTTTGGTGTAGACTACTATACGCCGTAAAGGGTCGGAAGTGATCCTGCGGCGTTGGGCGAGTTGGCATTGATAGGTTTTTTAAAGTTTGTGATAAATCTAATTACACTGCAACGTTTAGCCGCTTACAGTCAACTTTGCCAAATACAGGGAGTAGCCCATGCCGTCGTTTACTTATAAAGCTCACGGCTCCAGCTGGCACCTGTCGTTCTACTGTATCCCATTCTGTATCAGTGAAAGGACACGGGGAACAATGAAGACACAAAGAAAACACTACAGCATGCTTTCCGTTCTCGTTTTCAATGGTTGCAGAAGAGGAACAGTTTGAAAGCAACTTTTCCTCACCATACCGATTCCTTCTTCTTTTTTGTTTAAAGGGCCGAGGAGTCCTACCAAAAATCCTCAATTTACACTTAATGGGAAACAGTTGTTCCTTCACTGCTCGTTGTGTATTCATTTTTTATTCTCTACTTCCTGGATGGTATTCGGGGTTTTTCATTCACAAAAATATATTTACGTACTGCAGCGCATGGGCGAATATTTAGCCTTATTTGCGTTCATCATGCTGCTGCTAGTTTTAGCAACGTTCTTCTAAAACAAGCCTGCTGTCTTTATACTTCAAGGTTTGGGCTCTAGACGCTTCAGCACAGAGGCGGAGATCCGGCTCTACATTCTGCAGGCTGTGCACCAGCGTGCGCAATTTCTCAGGGTGGTGGAGGAAATTCAGGCGAGACTTGCTGCAGATCGTCAAGAAGCCACCAACAACCCCTCATTTCGGTGAGGCTAACGCCTGCCTTGTCTCTCTTCGAGCGACTGAATAAAGGAAGCCCCGCTCTTCTTCCTGCACACAGAGCTTCGCATGTTGGCTCATTTATGATCTAATTTATGATCTACAGTCCGTTCGATAACCTGGTTGGGCTACAGCTTCCGGGCAGGTTGTGTAAATCTTTCTGCGGGGCTAGTTTAGCTCCATTCTGTGAGATAAAAACTAGAGCAACCTAAAATTTTACGTAAGCAGAAAGGCAAAACAAGCCCGAACATATGCATTGCCTTAAGAAATAATTATCTTTAGAAGTTTCCTGTAGAAGGGACCTTTTACGAGATGCAATTAGCTGCTTTTTATTTCGGTACCGGCGTCTAGTGACTGGGCTAATCTGAAAAATATATGAAGCAAATTTTTCATCACCATTCTCGTGAAGCAATCCACACCTCAAATTATTTCGTTTTGTGAAGCACAATCATTGCTTAATGTCACAATGCGTCACGCAGTCTTCACACTACATTCGAGGCGCCGTTTTTGTTGCATGGTGCTAAAGCATTGGTTTAATTTAAGCCTACCTTAGGCTTCTAGTTCTTACTGAACGCGCCGTAGACATACGGCTTGCTGTACGGATTCCAAAGCAGCGACCTTTGTTAGCTGAGTGGCTACGCCCTATAACGGGCGACTTTTCATCGACTCATGGGCCGGCAGTGAGACTCCCCAGATGGTATTAATTATGAGGCTATGGGGACCACAGCTCCTCCACTATGTCTCACACCCAAGGGAGATAGGCATAACTCTTTATGAATCAATGAATGTGAGGCACAAAATCGGTCCGCAGTTCGCAGCGAATTCCAGCATCGCCACAACATGAAGGGTGCATTGTTGATACCTTTGCATCCAATGCAACGCAACAGAGAGCTACAGCTGCATTTTGTTCCTCCAATCCTTATCTCATGTCGCCCGTAGTTTAGCCGCCAGCATGTGCATTGTCTTGCCGTAGACCATCAAGCGATTTCAGTGTCATAGTCTCTTGTGATCGTCCTCGAATTTAGCAAAGCTCTCCTTTTGCTCCGTATCCCTTCTGGACTTCAGCACTTTAAGTTTGTTCATGACGCATTGAGAATAGCGAAACTTATGCATCAGATCTGCAGAGGGCACCTGCGTCCTGTGACAGTACTCCTCCTCTCTCCCCGCACTTCGATTTGATTGGCAACCGCAGTTTCTATCGTAGTTGTTGTTGTCGCTGTAGCCTTTGACAGTTTCTGTCTCTCCGTGTCTCCTCTCACCTGCCATCCTACTTTTCATCTGCTTCATGCTCTCCCTAAAAGTGGATAGATCTGTCTCGCAACTTTGCGGCCTAGCAAACGATGGTGGTGCTCTGCGGACACCGACAAGAGAAAACTGAGAAAAGAGCTAAATAAGCTGATGCTTTATAAAGGACTGGTAGAGCTGAAATCAGCATCAACCTACAAATGATATCATGGGACAGAATCACATAGAAATACTATTTCACGCAACATGCACAGAACATGAAGCAAAACATCTCCCAGCACCGGAAGTCTAGCGAGGAAATTATTCGAATAGAACTGTCGAGAATGCTTTTCGGAATCTTTACGGTATCAGGAGCTCAGCGGCATTTCACTGTGAAAGCACGGCCCTAATAAACTGCGGAATATCGCGCTTACTGCTTCTAAATTTCCAAGACTCGAAAATCGAAAAAAAAAATAGCGTTTGAGTGGTGTTGGCACTTTTTTCAGATATGTGTAAGCTCAACACGTGTTGTATTTTCCTTTGTGACTTGCATAGTACACCGCGTGCAGCGCCTAACTATAATGCCTGCGTCGTGCAGGTTCTTTAAGGCGTTTTTTTAGAGCGCAGCTATGTGGCGCCCTTTCTGCGTTTCGTGGTGTCGCCGTCTCCATTGTGCGTTGCTACCAGCAGTGAACACCCTTTAAGCTGGGAAACCAATCAAGCGGGAGCTCGGAAAGCAGAGGGTAAACTTGGTAAATTGGTTATTGAGGAAAGTAAATGCGCAATATCTCTCTTACACAGCTGCGGAACCAATGGAGCGGGAGCGGGAGCGGGAGAGGATGAAATTGGTAAATTCGTTTTTGAGGAAATCAAATCGGCAGTATCTGTCGCGAAAATCTGTTGTTGTTGTTGTTGTGACTGAGAGAAGTATGAAAAGGAAATTGCACGGGCCTGCTACTGGCTCCGGCCAAGCCACCACCGCTGCCACGTGCAGATAGAGGAGAGTTAAAAGATCAGAGGAAAGAGAAAAAGGAAAGAAAAGACGCGCGTCGCAGCAACAACTGCGTCCGCCGGAGCGGACGCTACTCAAAAAACAGGTAAGCGGCCTAAGCCGCGCTCGCCGAAGCGAAGACAGATACTCCCATCGCGAAAATCTCGGTGCACCTGATCCAGATGGAAGGCGCACAACTGCCCTCTTGGAGCTGTGGACCCCTCAATCGTGCTTTAAGCTACGTGGCGGTAGTGACATATATATGCTACATGCGTTGGCATTGACAACATTTTGCCTTAACGCTCGGTTAAGGTGTCCACCGAGATATGAGAGATCCTCGTTTCCTTAAAACCAATCTTCATTTCACTTTCCTTCTTACGGTGCGGTTCGGGCGTCCACCAAAATATGAGACCGGCGCCGTTTCCTTTCCTTCGGGCAAGGCGTCCTACCGAACTGGCAATGGCGTTGCGTGGACCCCTTGGCAGAGTTGCAACACGTTGTCGAGTCCCACCCTTAAATTCGATGCTTAAGCGTCCTCCAATTTTCGCCCTCATTCGGCCCACGCAAGCATTTCCCTGATCCCAGCCTCATCTCCCCATGTGTGCGCGAAGTATATATTGCCACGAATGTAGTTTTTGTTCATTCTTCAACGCTGCCGGCACGCCGCTTTATCTCCTTGTTTCTGACTCAAGACGCGCCTAGATTTATCTCGATTAATCGCATCCAGACGGAGCAGACTCTACGTTGTTCCAGAGCGTCCCAGTAACTTTTCGTCATTTACCTAGAAAGTTCGCTATCAGTTTTAAAAAGAGCACGGCCGAGAGAGGGGGGCATTCTGTTCGACGACCGCCGAGCACGCTTGTTGCTACTCCGCCTCCGAGTGATTGTTATTTGCGGTCGCCAGTGAGCCGAGTTTCGTTTCGGAGCTATTCTCGCTGCTTTCCTGTTCACCGGACTGCAGGCACCACTACGTGACATCTGGTGGAGGTGCTGACCTGCTATCCAGCTATGCCCCTCACGATGGAACCTGGTGCACAGCCAACGCCCGTCGTGCTTCGCAAGCCCCGTGAGCCCCCGACTTTTTGTGGAGAACCACATGAAGATTAAAGACTGGCTGGACATGTACGACCTTATGGCAGCACTGAACGCCTGGGACGACAGCGCTAAGCTCCGAAACGTTTATTTTGCATTGGAGGGCCCTGCCAAAACGTGGTTTGAAAACCAGGAATCTTCCGTGACGACCTAAACGACCGTCAAGATGCAGCTGCCGAGTACGTTTACTAGCGTTGTTGGTTGGTTGGTAAACATTTATTAAAACAGTCAAGGGGCCGAAGGCCCAGATCTAGGGGTCGGCCAAGACTCCTTGGAATCTGGCAGCCTCTAGAGCGAGACCGATGAGCGTTCGTTGGTCCTCTAGGGTAGAGCTGCGTAGACGAGCCTCCCAGGTATCTTGTGTGGGTGTTGGCATGTGTTGTCGTGGACAAGTCCAGACCATATGAAGGAGGTCTGCTGGAATATTGCAGTGTTTACACATCGGCATATACCGTTCAGGAAATATATTATGGAATGTTTTGGGATTGGAGAAAGTGTCCGTCTGGAGTTGGCGCCATGTGAGGGCCTCTGTCTTTGTAAGTTCTTGGTGCGGACCTGGATAGAGTTGGCGAGAAAGACGATAGTGCTGGAGCAGATCGCGTGAAGTGATTATGGTGTCCTTCCTGACCAAGGCGGGCATGTTGGGGGCGGGGTGATAAGCTGCTCGGAAAGTGAGCCATCGAGCTAGCTCATGTGCTCCCTCATTACCCTTGAGACCCATGTGGGCTGGAGCCCATATCAGTAGGGTCAGGTGTTTATGAGGATTTGATACGAGTACGCGAAACGCTTCGACTGAAATACGGCCATGAGTAAAATTAAGAATGGCGCGCTGTGAGTCACTTATGAGTACTCTAGCTTTAGAAGTGGAGAGCGCGAGAGCAATAGCTATTTCCTCCGCTGTAGTGATATGTGAAGTGCGTCGTACCTAAGGAAAGAGCGGAGGTCCTGCTGCAGTCAAGAATTGAACGCCCACACGAGACAGTGACTGTGTATGTGGAAGACAAGAAACGCCTTTCCAGGCGCGGAAACCCCGACATGAATGAAGAAAAGATGCTCTCTTTCCAGATGCGTGGCGTGAATGAACAACTCTTCGCAGGCCTGATCCGGGATCCTCCACAAACGATCGCCGAGTTTGTAGTTGAAGCTTGAATTATCGAAAAGACCCTGGACGCACGGACCGGTCACTACAACCGACCATTTGGAGCGCTGTCGGCAAGCCCCCAAAAGATACCCCTGCAAGCGGTTATAACTTTCGAAATCTTATATGAGAAATTGTTCGCGAAGAACTTCGTCGACTGCTGCCATCCCCAACACAGCTGACACAGGATATTCAGGTGGCATTGCTCACGGACATAATCCACGAAGAAGTACATCATGCACTTGGCTCCCCGTCGCCAACGACACCAACGGAAGCTACAGCCATGACCTGCGCCGCAGCACCACGCGGTCCTCAGCCTCGACGAGACCCCCTATGCCCTCTTCGACGGGCACCAGCTCTACAAGGACGACGGCCCTAGCTCCCGCACGCCCACGTTACGAGCGACGCAACAACTTTAGGAAAAGCGACCAGTGGAGGAATCCGGACAACTGCCCACTCTGTTTCCATTGTAGCCATGCAGAGCACATACTTCGTCACTGCCCGTACAGACGCTTCGGCCTGCGAGGTTTCGCCATCGACGCCTCACGATCGCTCCTCGGCCAGCCACTGCGCGAAATCGACGTCTATCTTCGCAGAGGGGAGTACGCATTGTCAAGCCGTCTTTCCCTCTTCCCGTCGCCGTCCAGCGCATGTTTTGCATCACAGGACCGCACCTACACCGCGGCTGTCCGAGGAAGGTCCCCTAGCCCCCGTAGGGAAAACTAAACAAAGCAACCTGGGTAGGTCAGGTTGCTTGCCAAGGAAACGACGAAGATCCTACAGCGACCACGCCGTATGAAGACGCTGCACCCACTACACCGACAACGCATACAACAACCTCGACCACGACTCAAACCGCCTTCGAAACTACGCCGCCATCAAGAAAAGCTCCGAACACACGCCCCACCCACGATTCACATACCCGACGAAGTCGGGACCCGACGCCGAGGACGACGTGCAACTCCAGAGCCAGGACATCCGACTTAGAAGTGGTTATCGACGGCCGGAAAGTCACCGCTCTAGTCGACACAGGAGCCGATTATTCGCTGATGAGCGGGCCACTCGCTGCGCAGCTGATGAAAGTAACGACCGCTTGGGACTGCCCACAAGATCGCACCGCAGGGAGCCACCTCATTGTGCCATGAGGACGATGCACAGCGCGAGTGACACTAAAGGAACATACCTATCCGGCGACCTTCGTAGTGCTACGGCAGTGTTCCCGAGAAGTGATCCTGGGCATGGATTTCCTGAATTAGCATCAAGCGATCATCGACCTGCGACTACAGCTGTTTGCACTTTCCACGGACGAGGCCATCCCGTCGATGGGAACTCCGGAACATCACGTTGCACTTAGTGTCCTGGAGGAACAAGTGAGTGTCCCACCCCGCTCAAGTGCTATCGTCACTGTAGGCGTCACGGAAGCGAATAACACTGAAGCCATTATTGAGGGGAACATGAAGTTGCTTCTTGACCGAGGAATCGGCATCGCAAGAGGCATTGCCCATTTCTGGAAAGGACAAGCCGAAGTGCTGCTCACTAACTTCACCGAAGAATACCGGCACGTTAACAGAGGAATGACGACTGCATTCCTCTGCGAAATACCCGACGTACGAGACTTCTTCGCCTTCTCCGACCCATCCGCTGAATATTCCAATGACCAGGAGGACTAGCCCAATTTCGACATAAACCCAGACCTGCCCCGGAACAGAAAAGACCAGATCCGCAATCTCCTTCGATGCTACAGCGAGTGCTTCTCGTCGTCGCCGAAGGTCCGACAAATGCCGATTGCCCATTATCGCATTATAACCGACCAGCACGCCCGACCTCTCCGCCAAAGCCCCTTGGCGGCACCTGTTGTTCTAGTGAGAAAGAAAGAAGGTGCACTTAGATTGTGCTCTGATTACCGCCGCTTGAACAACATCACAAACAAGGGAGGCTACCCCTTCCCCCGCATCGGCGATACACCGGCCAGCTCTGCAACGCCAAGTATTTCTCATCGATGGACCTCAAGAGCGGCTACTGGCAAACTGAGGTCGAAGAAAGAGATCCCGAGAAGAACGCAATCACCACTTCATATGGCCTCTTCGAGTTCAAGGAAATGCCATTCGGTCTCTGTTCCGCACCAGCCACATTTCAGCGAGTAATGATTACAGTGCTGGCAGGCCTGAAGTGGCAGATTTGTCTTGTATATTTAGATGACGTCGTTCTCTTCGCCTCGAACTTAGAAGAACACCTAAAAAGGCTTCAAACAGTACTAGACGCAACCAGATTATCCGGTCTAACTTTGAAAGAAGAGAAGCGCCACTTTGCCTATGAAGAGCTGCTGTTTCTAGGCCACACCGTTAGCAAGGAGGGAGTACGGCCAGACCCGCAGAAAACAGCTACTGTCTCAATGTTTCGCCACCGGCGGATAAGAAAGCTACGCGCAGTTTCCTTGGACTGTGCGCGTATTACCGACGATTTGTGAAAAACTTTTCGCGAATCTCCGAGCCACTGACCCACCTGACAGAGGCAGATGTGTAATTTGAATGGGAAGCGGCGCAAGTGGAAGCCTTCAAGGAACTTCAGCGTCGGTTACAGTACCCACCAATCCTCATACCGATGCAAGTAGTATGGGCCTAGGCGCTGTTCTTGTTCAGAAAACTGACGGAGTGAAGAAGATGATCGCATACGCTAGCCGTTCCCTGTCCAAAGCCGAGGCTAATTATTCGACAACCGAGAAGGATTGCCTTGCCATCATCTTGGCTACGTCAAAATTCCGCCCCTACCTGTACGGACGACCATTCAAGGTGGTCAGCGATCACCACGCTCTGTGCTGGCTCGCCAGCTTGAAGGACCCCTCCGGCCGCCTCGCTCGATGGAGCCTGCGCCTCCAGGAGTTTGTCGTCACCGTCGTTCACAAGTCCGGACGCAAGCACTCTATCGCCGACTGCCTGTCCCGAGCCCCTATAGATGCACCGCCGCCGGACGACAATGAGGACGCCTTCCTGGGACCCATCAGCTCCATCTCTTTTTTTTTTGCACAACAGCAGCGCTCGGACCCCGACCTAAACTGTCTCATCGACTACATGGAAGGCAAGGATTCCACCAACCCCCCCCTCCCTCGTTCAAGAGAGGATTATCTTCGTTCTTTTTACAGAATGATGTCATCGTGAAGTAGAACATTGCAGCGAACAAAACAGCCACCTCCTTGTTGTACCTGCAAGTCTGCGTGGAGTAGCAGGCCAGAGCCTTGGTACCACCGGCCGACCTCTCCACCTTTCCCTCATTAAAATTCCTTTCTCTCTCTCTCTGAGTGGAGAAGTTCTTCAGGCTTTACACGACGAGCCGACGGCTGGACATGTCGGGTATTCACGCACCCTCCGCCTTATTCAAGACAAATATTACTGGCCCCGACTGTCTGCCGATGTCGCACATTAGAGAGTTTTAGAATAGGGTAGGGGCGAATAGGGTGACCCTATCCGCATGCGCTTAGCTTTAGGGGAACGGGTTCACGTTTTCTGTCTATACAATACGGTCGCGGATGATCGCTTTGCGTTTCTTGAAGGCAGCGCCATAACGGCGGGAATAAGAAGCTTTTAGAAGAAATAAGTTAGTATATGTGCTGTATTTTTTCATTGTGTAAATAAAACGACAAGCAAACTGTTGCAGTTATCAATTTCTACTTAGGAAATACGAAAAATGATGCAAATATTTTTTTTGTAATGCGGACATGTTCAATCGGAGGTAAGTCTATCCACACAGCAAGATCAAAATTGCAAACCTGTTTAAGGAGATCAATAGTTCGAATCTCCCGCGCTTTCTGACGTCAGTCGACGCGTACTCGCTAAGCCTAGCAGCTCTGTAAACACGCAAGCAATCTGAAAATTTGGCGCGTTTTATTGTCAAAATTTTGTTGCTGGGGCAACTTGAGCCAAAGCGAAAGCCTCGTGCGCCTTTAGTTTGCCGTGAGCGTGAGCCAAAGTGCAGCGGCAACGACCATTCGGGGATAAAGCGAGATGGCCCGCTTCCATGGGCCATGTTGACCGAGCGTAAAGCGGCTTTGGGGTCCACGCTGTTTCGCCGATTTAGCGTTAGCGTCGCCCGCTCATCCAAAGACCCAAGGGGCGTTAGCGTTCTGCGCATGCGCAGTAGCGTCCCGCTATTCCCCTATGACCCAAAGTTATAGGGTGACCCTATACTAAAACTCTCTATTATGTGAAAACCTGCCGAGATTGTGGGCGACGAAAGGCCCCTCCAACCCGACCAGCAGGATTTCTGAATCCGATTGAACCCCCTCAAGGCCTTTTCAGCAGATCGGCATGGACTTGCTTGTCCCTCTCCCGAAGTCAACATCTGGAAATAAGTGTATCATTATAGCGACTGACTACCTAACCCGCTACACCGATGCAAAAGCCCTTCTGAAGGGAACAGCAGCAGAAGTCGCCAAATTTTTCGCGTAGTGCATCCTTCTGCGACACAGCGCCCCCGATGTGCTTATCACGGAGAGAGGAAAAGCATTCACGGCTAACCTGACGCAAGCCGTCCTGCGTAACAGCCAAACCAGCCACCGGAGCACAACTGCATACCATCCGTAGACCAACGGTCTGACCGAGCGCCTGAACAAAACCATCTCCGATATCCTCGCCATGTATGTCGATGGCGAACACAAGACCTTGGACGTTATCATTCCTTACATCGTATTCGCGTAGAACACCGCAGTGCAGCAGACCGCACAGATGACCCAGAGTGGTGTAGCAAAGTTTTCTTCATTGTCTCTTTTTTTTGGATTAGTCCAAGCAGTCGACGCTGAAACCAAAATAAAACACAGCCAATTTACTCTCATGAAACTTGGGTTAGCTATGATAACTTCTAAAGCTATCTTATTTATTAAAGCAGTGCATCCGTTCGGGCTTCTCCTGTCTTTATCCGTCTGAACATCTTTATGTTGCCCTATATTTTCGTGACACAGAATGAAGCTGCAACTAGCGCCAGGAACAAGTTTTGTTTCCACCAACCCGGTAGCTCTGACCCCGACCGGGTCTTGGGACGAACAAAGTACACGTAGCCGGGCTCAGAATTTTGTACTTAACGAGTGATTTAACTGACTGCGCTCCTATTTGTGTTCTCACAGTGCTAGAAAATGGCTAGACTTGGCACTTAACCCTACTAAAAGCCGCCGCGGTGGCTCAGTGGTTAGGGAGCTCGGCTGCTGACCCGAAAGACGAGGCTTCGATCTCGGCAGCGGTGGTCAAAATTCGAGGGAGGCGAAATTCTACAGGCTGGTGCACTGTGCGTTGTCAGTGCACGTTATTGATCCCCAGCTGGCAGAGATTTTTGGACGCTCCACTGCGGCATTCCCCTTAGCCTGAGTTGCTACGCAGCATGATGTGACATGTTGGACATGCAAGCAACTAATAAGAATGAAGAAAAGGGGAAATAAATGCAAAAAAGTGAATATTATTCATTGTCTTCCGCTTAATCTCATTTCATCCTTTCGTTAACTTAGATTTTCACGCTCTGAAAGTTTGGCCACCAACGATATTTGCCCGTCCTCAGCGCGAAAAGAAACACTACGTCTATTCGTCATCCGAGTCGCATTTGGCGTGTATCGGGAAAGTTATGCACGGCGCACATGGCGTGCACCGGGGAAGTGCGGGTTTCATTTACACGAAAAAGTTGCTGGCTAAAGTGATTTGCACCATCATGATCTTCTTGAATAAGCAGCGCGAACGAAGACGAGCACAAAGGACAAGAAAACAAGAGACAAAGATTTCTGAGTCTACACAGGCATTTCAGCGTAGTATAAACACAGCTGTCCCGCCGCGGTGGCTCAATGGTTACGGTGCTCGGCTGCTGACCCGAAAGACGCGGATTCGATCCCGGCCGCGGCGGCTGAATTTCGATGAAGGCGAAATTCTAGAGGCCCGTGTACTGTGCGATGTCAGTGCATGTTAAAGAACCTCAGGTGGTCAAAATTTCCGGAGCCCTTCACTACGGCGTCTCTCGTAGCCTGGGCTGCTATGGGACGGTAAACCCAAATGAACCAAACCAAACCTAAACACAGCGGCGGAGGAGAGGCACTCGTCCTGCATTGAGCGTGAACAGGTAACGCTTTCAAAAATGGTAATTCTGACTACGCAATCCTCCACGCTTCACAGTATAAAGGCTCGATCTGTTTTTAACACTCTACGTTGTGTAGGGAGGAATCTGTTGCGCTGTGGGTCGCACACCGACTGTAGATCAGAAGTGAGCCAACAGACGAAGTGCATTGTGGGGGAAGAACAGCGCGGCTTCCTTTAATCCATCGCTCAAAGAGAGACACAGTGGGCGTTAACCCTGGCGAAATGCAGGGTTGGCAGGGCCTGCGTCAGGCAATGCACCAGACAGCCGTCGAAGTTGGTTGAGCAGGTGGAGAATTCGTGCACGTTGGTGGAACACATACTGGAGAAGGGCAAATGAGGCCGCCTCCATCGCAGGGCTGAGAGGAGGGCCCATCCCTGGAAGTACAAGGAAAGCAGGCTTGTTTTAGAAGCACGATGTTCAAATTGGCAGCGCGGTAACGAACGGAAAAGGGACAATTAAGGCTGAAACTGACGCACGGGATAAAAGTTTTTCAGTGAAAAATGTCGAATCAAACCAAGGAAACAGCGCAGAAGAAATGAATACAGAGTGCAGAATGTACGAATGTGGAATGAGCTGTGAAGGAACTACTGTTTGTCATTAATTTAGAAATCGATTACACTCTTCGGTCCTTAAGACAAGGCAGAAGGAAGAATCGGCACGGCGAAAAAAAGTTGTTTTAAAACTGTTTCTCTTGTGTAACCAGTAAAAAAAAACGAAAATAAAGTACTCTGCCGAGTTTTTTTTTGTGTTGTCATTGTTACTCGCATTACTTCGCAGATACAGACTGGGACAGAGGAGAATGAGGGCTGGCTGGTAAAGCCGTGAAGTTAAACTAGTAATCGACGGCATTTGCTATTCCCCATATTTGGGAAAGCGTACTGCAAGCAGGTAAATGTTGCATTAAAATTGCACTTAGCACTTATCAATGGCAACTCGCCCAACGCTACAATAACACTTAGTACCCGTTACGAGATATAGCAGTCGAGATAAAACGCTCGGTCCGAAGAGAGCTGACCGTGATTGATGTTCTATTTCTAGAGACTATAAGTCGATTTTCCAACCAAGCGAATCAGGCAATGCGGAATGCCGGTTAAAAATTTTATCTGACAAAAAGCAGACGCATAGCTTGAAAAGCTCTGTGTCCTAAACCACAGGTGCGGTACTGTCTGTCAAGCAGGAAAAAAATACTGGCGAATACACTTCGCAAGGCGTCAAGAACTGCGTATTTGTGTTGCCTATTAAGGCATCAAGCAGCACTCGTGAGAACCAACATATGAAACACTGCGGTTTCAGACCAGTTGACTTACTCGCGAAAAAGATGCGGCGATTTCGGTGGACGCTGTTCATTCGTGAACCCATGACTGTTGGTGCTCTCACTCGTGGTAACGCTGTTAACGTTGAAGTACTGAGAACGGCGGCAGCTCTAACACAACTGCAGTTGCAGCGAACGTAACGCGCCAGTCCAAAGTGACTGCGTGGCGTTTCTCCCTAGGCACGAGCTGTCGGAATGAAAAAAAAAACGTCATTTTCTTTCTTCAGAAAAGAAAGCCTTGAAGGAAGCATATTTGTATTCAAAAGTCAGCCATTTGTGAAACAAAAATTTTCAACTCGAAGTGGGATGAAATAACAAAGCAAAATTGTATAGATTTTTGTAGACGCCGATTTGGTAATGAAGGATGCCAGCAAAGCTTATTTGCGTTATTCTCTAGGGGCCGCCACAAGCCAAAGGAGGTCAACAGCCGAAGAAGACGAGGTCGAGGTAGCTCGCACGCGTAAGTTGGCTCGTGCATCGCTGATTCAAGGTTGTTGGCCGCTGTTCCTGCCGCTGTTACTAGAGGAGAACGAGGAGGAAGAACATTTATTTCTGCCGAATATGGCGCGGCAGCCACCTCCGGGTCCGCAAGCAGGCGTCCGGAGAGGCAGTCTGTCGCACCGCGGCCGGAGGACATCCGATCAAGTCTAGGAGAAGAGGTCTTCAGGCTCGGCCGCCAGGCGGACGGCGAAGCGCTGAGTTTTCTCGTCGGAGCTTCTCAGCGTGGTCTCCCATTCATCGCTAGTTTTAACCGCGTTGCGCCCTGGGGCACGAACGCATCTCCAAATTATGTGATCTAATGTTGCCACGGGCCCACAAAATTTACAAATTTCTGTTTGGGCACTGTCCCTCTTCCGCTCTCTGGCACCCGTGCAACTCCTCCACAGGGGCGAGAAGAAATTTCGAGCTTGGAGTCTTCTGCAGTCGTACTACTCCTTTTTACTCAGGGGTCTATCCGGTGAGTTTTAGTAGAGCGTTAGCGTGATAGCGGACCGAAGGTAAATTACGTTAGCATGCCGCAAGCAACTTATCCCAAAGACAGTGTTAGTATAGCGTTCTGGAAACGTTAAACTCGATGTGCTTTCATGGAGGCGATAGGTCCTTCTAACATGGTCGCCACTGCCGCTAACATGTAAAATATAATATTTCAGAGTCTTCTAACCCAATTATTACAGCAGCGCTTATTTTAACCATCAAAATGACCCAGAAATTGATATAAAGTGCAGTAAAAAATGTATAACAGTGGCGCCATCTAGTCAAGGCAATGTTAACTACAAACCGTTCAAGCAAGATTATTTTCCGTCACATCCCGTCTAATGTTGAGTAAACCATTATAAACTTAATATAAATTGTTGTGTTACATCATATCAGTACATAAAACTTCGCGACAAATCTCCAGATCTATTTTTTTTTCGTTCCAGAGGGTTGTGTTACGTTACCTGAAGTTGCAGACGGTAGCAGCGCGGCTTGAGGTCCTATTAGGCTTGAGCGCTCCAGAATCAAGAGTGTATCGAAAAACTGGGCTAAATTCCAGCTGAAACTTTATCGTCGAAGCGAGGTAAATCATAGCGAAAAGCAAAAACACCAGTAGTTGGCGGTAAACATGCGGACCGGAATTACAAGGAATGCTGAATCGGCTGAAGCGGGCTTCTCTCGCTTGGATGGACACCGCCATGTTTTCACATAAAGGCGCTAAAGCCGCATAAACCGCAACTGCCACAACGCTAACTTTTGAAAATTGCGTGCGCACGCTAACGCTATTTCCCCGCTAGCGTTCTGCGCATGCGCACTCTGGACCTGCTATGAACGCAATTACCCAAAGTCCTCAATACAAAAATTCTCTACTCTCTTCGATCTTGTCGCCTCCTCCCGTCTCCTTCGACACTCTTCTACGATTAGGTGGTTCCACGCGTTGGTGTTTTGGGCAGGTTGTTTTTTTGTTGTTGTTGAAGCGGTAGTTAGGTTTAATGTCACTTCAGGCTTTAATCTATCTCTTTAGCGGCCCCGGGTGGAAGTTGGGCACTCTGGTTCGCCCGTCTTTCGACTTACAGTTTGCTCCTGGATTCATTCGGACGGAATGGCGTCAGCGCAATTCCAGTGGCGCTTGTTCCTTCTGGAGGCGGAGCCTTGAAAATGAAGAACTCTAGAATGATCCACGAGCAGCAGACGTGTTACCAGCCGCCAGTTGGAAATCTCTGAGGTGCGTCCATTCGACAGGTGGGGCTATGTGCAATGCGTGTCGCACTTGTAGCAATGCACATTCTTCGCGTCTTTTCCAGTGAAGCCTTCCATTCCTGAGCAACTCGCTTGTTACAAGGACGTGGACCCATCGGCCACTCCTCAGGAAATGCTTGAGAGAGTTCAAGAAGCCGTGCTGGCGTGATATTGGTAATCCGCTATACCATAGACGCCGATGGCTTTCGTGTGCCGACAGATTCCGTGGTCTTTTGCAGGATCGTCGTGCCCGTCTGAGCTTAAAGTTCGGCACACAGTGCACCGTATCGACCCGCTACAACCATCACCTTTGCAATACAGAAATTGCTGTCGCTTTGGAAATAGCAGGAAAGCTTGCTAATCTGCGACGCGTTCTGGGCTTTGTGGGGACAACCTTTTCTCGGATCTCCACATCTCACGTGGCCAGTAGCAATCTCAGTCGCGGCTTTCATCCGGCTGATGATGCTGGCTGTCCTAATCCCTCTGACGAGCAGAGCGTTCTGGACATCATCCAACAGAGAAAATACTCAAGAGCTGGTGCCTATACACGGTTAGACAAAAAAAAGGCATTTTTATACGGGCTTATCTAGGACATCTGCGTGTGATCGAGAAATCAGAAAGCATCTATACGTCTCGCCCATACCGAAGAACATGCACCCCGGTAGAGGGCTCGTTTCTCCGGTGGGTGCGAGATGGCGCCACGGGTACCAGTGCTGCGAAGACATTCGGTTTCGGTTTTTCCGTCACCGCAGACAATGGGGATTTCCAAATAATTCTGACCGAATCAGGAAAGTACCCCACCCAAATGTAGTACAAAACAACACTGACTACCAAATGCAACCTCCGTGCGAAATTTGAACCACATCAAACGCGCGGTTATGCCGATACGATTTTTTTTTCGATTTTCTCAGATTTACGCAACAGTCGGTACATGGGAGGTGACCGCTTTGATCAGAAACGAAACGCTTGCATCGCTAATAGGAGGTCGAAGAAGGGTTGGGACAGGCTGTTTTATTATATATAGAATGCAGCTGTTGTGAATTCTTTTATTCAGTATCACCACCACAAGCCCGTGGAGTACTTCTGCTTCCGTTTGATGCTTGGGCGAGAACTAGTCGGGGGCCAGAGATTGAAGTCCGGGAGAGGAACGCCGGCCTGCAAATACAAAAAGAGCGGTCCCAAGAGTGGACAAAAAATGATGGATGTGCCACATCAAGTCCGTTTTGAAAGGAACCAACATCATCCCATAAAAATTCTTGGCAGAAGGTGCCGGTGGTATTCCACTAAAGAAAAAGAAGTGAGAACGGCATTTGTATGCCGAAAGTGCGAAATGCCACTTTGTGCAGCTTGTTTTTTGCCATTCCATCATCAAAAGTTAGATGTTTTTGCCAGTTTGTTTTGAATTCTTCTTTCATGTCGAAATAAAATGTCTTATTTTGAGCAAATTGCAGTTTATGTAATTTTCTTGCTTGTGGCTAGTGGGGCGGGGCCGTGCTACTTTTCAGTGAAGGTATTCAAGTGCACAACACAATTGTCAGGCTAAATCCACTTGAGATAAAATAAATTAAGCAGTTATGCATGTGGCTTGATAACTGAATATAATTTGTTTTAAATAAAAAAAAATATATTCTTGAATATGTCAGTGGGACAACAGTGTCCCACTTTCAAAAGTGCCTCATAGGCGCAGTGGGACATGTATGTCCCAATTTTGTTTTTAAAACAATATAGTGGTAAATGATAATTATTTTTGTTTGCAGTGTAAAAGGAGGTACAGATTTCGATATTGCGATCAGATCGCATGTAATATCCGCAGGCACCTTTTGTCTCATAAAGGGTTAAATACGCAGCAAGGCAAGTCTCATTTCCATGATTTTGCTAGGCGCAGACGATCAGCATTACTGGCCGTATTGCCGACAGTAATCTGGCGTACACAATATATAATCGGAATATCTCGGTTGTCTAATGCACGGTGGTGCCTACACTTAAAGGGTTAAGGGCGTATAACGTCCCAAAGCCACTCAGACTAAGAGGGACGCCGTTGTGAAGAGCTCCGGAAGTTTCGACCACCTGGGGTTCTTCAACCTGCCCTGACATGCACAGTAAACAGACCTTTAGAATTTTCCCTTGATCGAAATTGTACCGCACCGGCCGGGTTCGAATCCGCGCCTTTGGGTTTCGGCCGTGGCGGACAAATTTCCATGGTGAAGATCAAAATGGGTAACACGGTGTATTCAATTCAGGGGTCCCGCCGAAGTGGATGCAAAGAAAGATTTTTTTTATTGCGAAAGCAGTATTACGACCGGTTTCAGCCCTTACGACCGGTTTCAGCCCGAACGGTTTCAGCAGCCGCGAGGCACGTTTGAACTTGAAGGGCGGCGCATGGCGCTGCCCTTGCCGCGCTCTCGCCAGTTGCGGAGTGTGGAGAGGAGGCTTGATAACGAGGGGGGGGGGGGGGGGGGTATAAGATGCGTTCGCTCGGTTGCCGGCTTCGTCGTTATGCCATAGAGAAAGATATTGGTAAAGAGCGGACACTCGGCGAAATCTGGCCCCAGGAAATGACGCGCAATCCTCCTCCTCCACTAGATAATCTTCCAACTCCAGGATGGCGCCACCAGTCTCTAAACGCGCGCGCGCGCGCGGGCGGGTAGCCGGCGCGGCGGCTCAGACCCATCCGAGTGGCAGACAACGGAGCGTCGTGGGGGCTGTTTTGTGCGCGTGAAAGCGTGCGGCGTATTTGTTCGTGCGGGCAGACCGCAATTTTTTTCGTCTCTCTTGCCCTTCGACGCAGAACTCCTCCTGTTTATGACGGTGGCAAGGTGAGAAATGTTTATTTGTGGAAGTACGCTGTATTGCATGCAATTTAGGCGGCCGCGCCGGCCGCCGTTGCCTGTCTGCAGTTCGTGAAGCGGCGCGCTCGCTCTGTGGCCAGCCGGCTGTTGTTCACGGCATTATTGCAGTTTGTGACAACGTCAAGGAAGGAATGTTTTGTTTTTGCAAAAGTACGCTACATTTCAAGCACTTTATGCAAAATTACGCTGCATTTCGAGCACTCTAGCTTAGTACGCCGGCGCAGTTGTGAAGGGCGCGCGCACGCTGTGTCATGCTACGCCGTGGCGGGAGCGGCGGGAGGAATGATGCTGCATGATGCAGCCTCGCCGGTCGGTGCGTAGAAACAAAAAAAAAAAAAACCTGACCACGGCCTGTGGCCCGACGCGCTGTGCCTAGCGGTTAGTTTTGCTTGGTTTCGCGCTTTCTCGGGACGTCACGTTTTTGTATGGCCCCCGACAATATGTAACTTCTTATGGGTGACATTTGTCGGTGTAAGGTTAAAATGTACTTTTTTGAAAGTGGGCGAACGGCGAAGACGACCGTTCCCGCGCAGCAAGTACGGGACCGTAGTTTTCAAGACTGGTGGAAAAAAAAAGATGCACGAAAAGCTCAAAAACCTTACTCTTGTAGTACGTATGTATGTATGTATGTAGTACGTGTGAAAGAGTCCGTTATCTACGCTCGTGGAAACGCACATTTCGCCCGTGCATTGACAACACAGGGATGCGCTTTTGAAAACCGGCAAAAAAAGGCAACGCGTCGGGCTTTCTAAACTCTAAAGAGCTTGAAAACCAAGAACTGTTGCGTCGATAGTTTAATTTTCTATGCTTCTTAAAACATACGTTGCACCCGTGTATTTCTCAGTGCCCCTAACACATTGTGTACTTCTGGTTCGTAGTCCGTGTTGTGGCCGTCTTTGTACGAAATATTCTCGAACAAACCGCGTACTCTGCTGTCCACCTAGGTTTTAGAAGGTAGACAATAACGTCGGGGAATGTAGAAATGCTTGCAAAAAGCTGATTGGTATCTGCCGTGTAGTACGGTATGTGTATTGTACTTTGCGCAACGACGTTCAGCACGCGAGTTTCGCAAAAACATGTTTACTCCGCTCGTAATTTCGTTCCCTCGCCGCTTTCGCACCTTTTCACTGTTTACAGAGTTACAATATAAGGTGACTGAGAATGACCATACTTGCGAATTTTTCAGGTGATGCCACCCGTCGGCAACACCGGCTGTGTGCCGTGGTGCCGCAACAGGATCACCTTGAGCAGGAGGCCAGGAACCATCTTCCGCATCCCACGGCTTTGTTTATGTTACACAAAATAAATGTTCTCATTTCACTCAAAACCTGGTGTCTTTTGTGGAGTGCTAATATTTGGCAAAGGCTGTGATGCAGCTGCGTTCATGGCTGGTCAAAAGCACTCGAAATCTATTTAATTATACGCTGCCAACGGCGCAGCGGGGCGCGGCGTATGCTAACATTCAAACCGCGCGCCCCTGAAACCGGAACCGGAAGTCGTCCCAGCCAGCGAGGCGCAGCGCATGCAGCCATTCAAACTGCGCGCGTTGAAACCGAAACCGGATGTTATGAGACTCCGCCCGCTTGGTGCGCTGCAGTCAAATGGGCCGCTGGGCCCTATGGGAGTGTCCGCTCTTTACCAATATCTTTCTCTATGGTTATGCAGCCTGAAAAACAGAAAGGGAGGCTGCGTCGGCTTGCCGAAGCCACGAAACGACAACGGGCTTCGGAGACAGATGAAGAACCCGAACAGCGCCTTGCTAAGCGGCGCGCTCAAGACGCTGCTAGACGGGCGCACCGCGCCTCTATCAAAACCGAATCGTCTACAACCGGTGATGATCCCGAATGGAACGCTATGGATGCTTACGCAACCTACCAGGTTTAACCAAAGCTAAACCTTAGCAACTTTTCTCTCTCTATGGTTTCGTGTTCGGAGAGCCGCCCTTCCTCTGCTGAGCCGAACCAACTTGCGCGGATCGCTGCACCGCTTCGGAGCCATCCTCCTCCATTAGCTGCCGCACACCGACTGACGACGGAGCATCGCTCGACGCCGGCGCGCTGACAGCTTCACCTGTCGACGAAGATGACGTCACCATTTGGCAGCTGCGCTCATCGATGATTCACCCCAGGCGCTTGATCTAACGCCGGACGAACAGACGAGAGAATAAGCCATGACAGGCTTCCGCCTTGAAATGCAATGATGACCCGCCGCGGTGGTACATTGGTTAAAGCGCTCGATTTCTAGCAGATATCCCGAAACTTTTTGCTACCCAGGAAGAAAGCAGGTTGATCGCACATTACAAATTATTTATTCGAAATTGGTCGCCCCAAAATGTAGAACTCAAGATGGCGCATTGCTACAGACAAGCATACACATAAAAATACAAAAATCGCTTCTTTGTCACGCTCTATAATGGAGAGCTAACCAGAAATCCTTCATTTTCATACAACAATAGAGACTTTAAGCCAAAGCATCTCGACTTCTGCACTGTTGCGTCCTATGTTGTTACTGCTCTTCCTAAGAAAATTCATGTAATTCACGTAAATCATGTACCCCGCGTCCCATGCGTAGTATATGTAAGATTTTGCAAAATTTATTGGTATATCCTGCACAACCGCTAATGCACGTTCAGCACGTTCAGAGTTATGTCATGAATCATTAGGCAGCTTTGCGGCTCATCATGAATATCACCTTTCTTGGTAAAAATTCTTTAGCTTTTTCACACTCAGCACTGAGTAGGGACGAATGTTTCCCTCAGAGAAGCACCGCCATAGTAAATCAGAAATGAGTCAAAGCCAAACGCAGTGTGCGTGAAGAACAGGGGGCTGCTTTTATTCCGTCGGCTGAAGAGAGACACAGCTGGCGTTAACCCTGGCGAAATGGAGGGTTGGTGGCGGCTGCGTCAGGAAATGCACCACCGTTCAGGGCCTGAAGTCCCTCGCGAAGCCAGAGAAGTCGTGCCCGATATTGCTCAGCCTGGACTTGGACCAACCGCATGAACAACATCTCAGTGCTTGATAGGTATTGACGGCCCACCCCTGGAAGTATAAAGAAAGCAGGCTCGTTTTAGAACCACGATGCCAAACCTAACAGCAGCATAATGAACGCAAATAACGCTAATTAAGGGCGAATGCACTGCAGTGCATCAATATATGTTT
This sequence comes from Amblyomma mixtum, assembly GCF_055824585.1. Taxonomy (NCBI): domain Eukaryota; kingdom Metazoa; phylum Arthropoda; class Arachnida; order Ixodida; family Ixodidae; genus Amblyomma; species Amblyomma mixtum. The sequence continues at coordinate 29,977,880 of NC_143020.1, read as the reverse complement.
TCTGAAAGAAACACCTCGAATACCACAAAGGAAATAGCGGAGAAGAAATGAATACACAATGCACAATGGACTACTGTGGAACGAGCTGTGTAGGAACTTCGGTTTCCCATTAAGTGAAAATTAACGATCTTTACTAGGACTCATCAGTCCTTCAAACAAGGCAGCAGGAGGAATCGGCACGGTGAGAATTGACTTGCTTCAAAACTGTTCCTCTTCTGCAGCCATTGTAAACGAGAACGGAAATTATGCTGAAGAGTTTTCTTTGTGTCTTCTTTGTTTCTAGGGTTATCTCACAGATACAGAATGGGGTAGAGTAGAACGACAGGTACCAGCTGTAGCCGTGAGCTTAAAAAAGTAAAGGACAAGAGCTGCTCCGCGTATTTGGCAAAGCTCAGTGCAAGCATGTAAATGTTCCATTCCAATTACATCTAGCACACACTTTCAAAAAACTTATCAAAGGCAACTGGCGCAACGCTTCACGAACACATCGTGCCCGTTACGAGATAGAGTAGTCTAGGTAGAATGCTTAGTCCGAAGAGAGCTGGCTTCGCTCGATGTTCTATACCTAAAGACGAAAACTCGATTTTGCAACCAAGAGAATCAGTCAATGCAGAATGCCGATCAACCCATTATATTTAAAAAATCAGAAGCCTAGCTTGGAAAGAAGGCCGTCTTAAATCGCATTGCAATACTGTTTCAGTCAAGGAAGAAAAAATTACGAGGAACTTTAGCGGCTAAAGTGCTGAAAGGCGAAAGCCTTAGTGCTGCATTCTGCTACGCGATTGTTCACTTCACATTTTGTTGGTGCATTAATTAACTGCCAATTAATGACGCTTAAGCTTAGCCTTTAGGAGTGGAACGCGACAGCGTGTTGTAGCGCTGCCACGGAGTCCATTGAACGCCACCACCCGTTCGGCGCGATGCCTTGCCCTTTGAACGCAACGCTTTTTAAGGAAAGGAAATGGCGCAGTAATTCTCTGTCGTCTCGGTGGACACCTGAGCCGCACTGTACAGGAAGGGAGGAAGTGGAGTGAAAGAAGAAAGAGGGACCGTAATGAAGAAATTGAAAATTGTATTTGAGGAAAGGAAATTACGCATTAACTGTCTCGCATATCTCAGTAGACACTAGTCGAAAATTGTATTTGACGAAAGAAAGTTGCGCAGTAACTGTCTCACATATTTCGGTGGACACCCGTCAAAATTCGCGCGTGGTGACATCACGAAAATTTGGACCAATCTGAAACGCGGACAAATACGCCTTGCTCGTCAGTAAATTGGTTTTTGAGGAAAGGAAATGTATCTGTCTCGCATATCTCGGTGCACACCTGTACCTCGCCGTAACGGGAAGGGAGGAAGATGGGAGTGAACGAAGACACCGTATTCACTAGACGCACCTTTGTTCATTCCAAACCATCGAGCTGGCATGGCGGAGTGGTAGCGTGCTCGACTCGCACTCCGGAGACCGGGGTCCGATTCCCAAGCTCGGCCAATTTCTTACTCGGTTTTATTTATTTATCTGGTCTGACTAGAAATGTTAATTGGACTAATTGGTTAAGTAAGCAATTAACTAAACTCAAACTTACTTGGAGCATCACTATACGATCCCTTTAATTGGTTGCATGGTTGATAGCCAAAGTACAATTGGCCCCGTTTGAAATTCGCGCACTGTGACGTTACGACCATTTTGACCAACTGAAAAGCGTGACATTTCTGTCGACAGCTCTTGCTTACAACGATGAGGCATTAAAGGCTTCCACCTTAAGAAATGCTGTCAAACACATTGCGTGACGCAACGAGAAGTGCGCATTTTTTCCGTCTATAAAAATGTCAACATGCAGTCCTGAGAGCCAACCCATGAACAGCTACGGTGGCAGATCGGTTCACTTACTTCTGGAAACGATGCGGCGATTGCCTTGGGCGTTGTTCATTGGCGAACACATGATTGTTGGTGGTCTCACTGGTGGTCACGCTGTGAATGTCGAAGTACTTAGGAGGGAGGCTCCTGGGACACAGCTGCAGTTGCTGCGAACGGAAGACGCCGGTGCAAGGTGACTACGTGGCGGCTCCCAGGGCACGAGCTGTCGGAATGAAAAAAAAAACGTCGTTTTCTTCATTCAAAAAGGGAAATCTTGAAGGATGCACATATGTATTCAAAAATCACCTATGTGGAAAACAAAAACGTTTCAACCCGAGGTCTAATTAACTTACAAAAAAAATCGGAGCAGCTTTTCCAAAAGCCGGTCAACTAATGAAGGACAACCGCAACGTTTATTTCTTTGATTCACTAGCGACTGCCACCAGCCAACGTTGGTCACCAGCTGAAGAAGACGAGGTTCATCGCGCGCGTCAATACGCGCGACCAAACGCCTAGGACCTTTAGTGTGTACGTGGCGTTTCAGAAGGCGTCAACAACAGAACAGACTATTCCACGCTACTTCTAAACTGTGCTCAAAAATCTCAATGGAATGATAAACCTTCAAAACTTGCTAGAAGTTCAAAGCGCCCTGATTTTCATGAGCATGCGGCGCTAAGACCGACTGTTTACCCCGCACCTTGCTTGGTAAGATATCTTCTCACAGCGACTACCGCTTCCCCGCACAGCGATGCACTCAAGCCATTCCATGTGCAAAAGAGTGTCTCTCCGCGTTCTTTGCGGTCCCGACCCATCGGCTCCCAATGGCCACAGCCGCCGCTGCCCTCCGCCCTTATTCGCGCACCATTTTCGAACTGTGATGAAAATAAGGGTTTCAGACCACATGAATGTTCATGTTTATGTTCAGACATAAGAAAACTTCGGTTCTAAGGTGGCCCGTGTGCTTCAACAGGCAGAGGCCTAGTTTCAAAAAGCCGCCGACGCCGAACGTAGCACGGTGGCTTCCCAGGGGAAGTATATGCAAGTTCTTCCGAACTCTACAGACTGAGACGCACGATCATTGTAAGCTAAATAACGAAATGAATGTTTAGAATCAGTGAAGGTAGTTCTTGGGCTTGTTGGTAAGCTTGATCAAACCCATAGTTTTTCTTCGTAACGCCACATGGCCAAAAAAAAAGAAGCAGGAAGAAAACAAGGACGAACACAGCGCTGTCTGACAACTGTTTATTTAGGGACGCACATACAGCTTAAATACACGCAGACCAGTGCAGGCGCACACTGTGCAAGGTGAACAAGAAAAGAGAGAAAAGACTCGCATCACACCTTAATCGCAAAAACTTCAAAAGGAACATCTTTTCTTCAGTATACAAAAGAAGTGAAGTATCGCTGACACATTCTGACACTGCTCTCTGAATATAATATGCCTATATCGTTTCACGGGATGTTTTTATTCACTGTTCACCCACGCTTTAATTTTAAACCGGGTGTATTTACCAGACTGCAATTCAAGTAAATACGTTCCGTCGATCTACGCTGTCATGGCTGATTGCGGAGTTTCTTCTCGCGTAAAACAAAGACGAACACTATTGCTGGCGCGGAGCTAATTACCAAACCATATCCTTCCGGCGCACTCGAGCGATAAACCCTGAACAGCTTTCAAGCCAACAGGTCACGTGACGGTACGTCGACTACTCTCTACCCGTCGGCTGCGAAGGCCGCGAGCGCTTGCCGCGCGCTCTCTTCGCGAGAACTGATCCCGAAGACAGGTTCCACGGCCGCGAGGTCCAAGGTAAGGACAAATACTTAAGGTTACGAAGGAAATTATACGTATTTATTTAGCGCAGCAGATGCGGTTTGCGGCTGAAACTAATGACAGACCACAAACAATAATGCCCTTTAATATCGACACATGTTGCCTTTTATAGTCTGTATTATAGAATCATAAATAACTGCCAGCCGAAACAAGTTATTGCACAGGTAAAAGGCACACAAAGTGTTTTCTTTCTGCAAAAAAAAAACTCGTCGTCTTTCCCGTATTACAGATACCGGTGCACCTCAGCACACAACACGTATTTGGCATTTTAGTATTTATTTGGCGTCGTGCGTGAAAACAAAATTGTATAAAAACAACACAGGTAAACGATAATTGCGACCACTCCACTCGAGCCGGCCGGACAGCGTGGCACTGGGAGCGTGAAAGAGGGCGAAGTAGAGCGTAATTCATTTCGCTGACGCTGCGGCTTCTGAAAGTGTGATATGACGTCAAAAGCGGATATCACGTCAAAATTTCGGGCGCAGGTCTCAAAACTGTTCACGAGATTTTTACTCGAGCAGATGACTCCCAGAAATGCTACTCCGTGACATGACGTTATTTCCGCCGACAGTTTGTTGATGAGAGAAACTGAAGGGAACAATGCCCTCTCACAGTGCGGCCGCAGGTTCTTCGCGGCGTAATACGAAAAAATTGATCCCTAGGATCTGTGCAAACCATGCCTTTAGATCCTGGATATTCACATCCAAAAATTCAGGAGGAAGAGGATAAGCTTTATTTCTGCCGACGAATGTAGCAGATGGTGTGGAGTTAAAGATCCATCGAGTGGCCATGAGCCCATGGCGTTGGACGACCTCTTGGGCTCTTGTCACAACCCGGAACTGTGTGTCCGAGTCGGAACTAAGCAATGCGGCCTCCCACTGGTCTGGATTCGAGAGCTGCAAACCTCGAGGAGAGGAGTCCTGAGAGAAAGCCCAGGGTATGTGGGATAGAGTGGCATGTTGGCCACGTAGATGACAGGAAGGGGAGTAGACACCAGGGTATATGCGGGCATATTCGCGGGATTGGGGAAGGTGTTTGTTTGGAGTTGCCGCCACACAACTTCTTGGGGTTTTGTGAGAGAACTATGTGCGGGAGATATAAAAGTTTACCTGAGCGGTAGCGCGGGGTTAGGTCATGAAATGTAACCATACGATCTCTCGCCGTCCGCAGGAAGGACGACACCACATCCTGGTCGACGTATCATCGGGCATAATTGTGGGCCGCCTCGTTCCCTGGATGGGATGAATGCGCAGGGGCCCAGATCAATTGGATCGGGTGGAGTTGGAGGTTGGTGGAGTGGAGAAGAGTAGGGTGACAGAGGAGACCCCGCCTTGCGAGAAATTACGAATCGCAGATTTAGTCGCTGAAGATGGTTTCTCCAGAGGTGGAGACCATCGCCAAGGCTATGGCCGCCTCCTCGGCTTCATCAGGCAATCTGAAGAGAATGGAGCAAGCAAACAGCGGCTGTCCACAGTAGTTTACAACCGCGAGCGCAAAAGCTTAGCGGTCGGGGTATTCGGCGGCGACGACATAGACCGCTGTCCGACCTGTTGAATACTTTTTGTGCAGAGACTTAGTCCTGTTTTTGTGGCGAGCGACATGATACTCCGGGTGCATGTTTTTAGGAAGAGGAGTAACGATAAGGTTACGGTGGATATAGGTGCAGAAGCTGCGCTTTGTCGGCGACGGTCGTTTCGAAGCGTACTCCAAGCTTGTCGGGTATGTGACGTCCCGCGGAGATTTGGGTGAGACGCTCTTGCTGAGCAGTGAGAAGAGCTTCTGAGAGCTCCCTCTCAGAGTTGTCGACCCCTAATGCCAGTAGTTTATACGTGGTGGTCCGCTGGGGAGATGAAGAGCCGCCTTGTACCTGTATGCCTGTCTACTAAGGCAGTCAACGCGGTCCTGTTCCTGGCAGCTAATGTAGAGGTAAGGGAGGGTATATGTGAGGCAACTAATAGCAACCGCCTGAGCAAGACGTCGGAGGTCAGTCTCTCGAGTGCCTCTATGTAAATTAGCAATGCGACGAAATAGACGAATGGTCTGCGAGACTGTAAGTTTAGCCAGAGTGTCAGTGTTTTTTTCGATTACTCTAGATGAGGAGCCCCAATACCGTAATGGCGGATACTTCGCGTATGGCCTGGCCACTAGCAGTAATGCAGATGGGAGGATGGCCGTGGAAGTCGGGTTGACCTCGGGTGAGCAGCAGATCGGACATCTGAGGGGAGCACGAGAGGTCGGCTCCGGCTACATGGCGCTCAATGACATCGACCGCTTGTTAAAGTGCGGATTCAACCTCAGCATTCGTTGCCTGTTGAAAGCCAGAGGGGCTTATCGTCTGCGTATAAGGTATGGGATACCGGGCGGATAGCGTCTAATTTAGAAAGTGGCATGAGCAAGGCGACATTGAAAAGAAATGGGGAGAGAACGGATCCCTAGGCGGTGCCATTGTTACCGAGGGTTATAGGTGTGAGAGGAGAGAGCCAAAGCTAAGTTCAGCTGTACGACCAGAGAGGAAAGTGCGTATATACTCGTAGGTTCGGTGACCAGGATTTATTAGGGAGAGGTTAGCGAGAATAGCTCCATGCGAGACGCTGTCAAATGCTTTAGTTTAATCGAGCCCTAGAATGGCCTTTGTGACCGCTATCTCTCGTGAGAGCTGGAGCATAATGTCTAGCGTAGTGAGGATACCAAACCGATTATTCTTCCCGTTAACCTACCTGCCGTGCCTGTTCTTCCTCCTTCTTCTCGGGAGACCAACAGTAATAGTTGAATATTTATCTGTTCAATATTTGGGAACCTACTTAGAAGTGAGCATGTTTTATCTGTATTTCTGGTGCGCAGCACCACTGACAATGCTACTCTGAAGAAGCCACTTTTTTAAATCAGAAAGCCTGTTTTTAAAATTGTAGAACATTTTAGGTTAAACTCTGGGTAGCTTCGTCCACAATAGCGACATGTGGTTTTGTTTTCGCGTTGAAGCCATCAATCCGTTTGTATTACGAAAATCTGCCAAGCAGACTTGGCCGTGTGTCCAACATACCACCAACTACATTCTCAAGCAGGTTGACTCGTATCAGGCGGCAAGCAAGCTCAAATATAAAAAGTTAAAATAACGGAAAAATGGGGCGTGATATCTCGTAGCAAGATGATGACCAAGGTAACATTACAGAAGTCTGGAGAAAAACCTCTCTAGGAAGAGCGGTGCATCGAAATGATTCTGGCTGCATAAAGTTGTTGAGAAAGCACCTCATGGCAGAGATCATGAGCTGCTTCGAGTCTTCAGGTGATACCTACACCCTTCTACAATGCTTTTGTAAGCACTGAGGATAAATAAATAAATAAATGTGCATCACTGCATACCGTATTTTATTAAAACGGAAATTATCACAGCTTAAGCATCTTTAACGTTTTAAATTTTATATGTTTTCCTGGCCCAATGCAACATAATGACAAGGCGGAAATCACAAATTGAACTTCGTGAGACGCCAGAGCATAGAGAGAAGGTCAAATTATTTCGGTTTGACTCGTCGCTTGTCACGTGTTCGGAGGAGCCCTGTCACGTAGCTTGAGTAATTTTATTTGTTGTTTCCGAGATGTGAGAGCCCAGCATCGCTGACACAACTGTCAGCTGGTCTGCAGGAAATCGGTGTGAATGTTTCGTCCGAATGTGTGACAGACGGAACAAATGTGTTATAATTTCATCACTTACATTTCTTAGAAAAAGAAACGCACTTTTCCATGGAAGCCAAGCGCATCTCCGCCTAACACCTGAATTTCGACAGGAGAATAAGGACCTCGAGGTCATCGTTATCCTGCTTTCCTGGAAGTACATTTTCTGGCTAGGTCACACTTCCTCCGTACGCTGCCCCTCCATTGTGTCATAGCATTGATGACAGCGCTGTACTGAACAGATGTCCTTTAGCCAAACGCTGTGGGAAGAAATGGCGCTACTGCCGTGAACCCGGTACACAGAACTGTCGAAAACTTTCGGTGCGAACCTAGTCTTTTGAAAGCCTTGTCAGTTTTTCCACACAGCCTCATCGACGATAGCAAAATCTTTAGCGGCCACGAAGAACAAACAAAAGCGGGCCCCTAACGATAAGGTGCCCCGCTCTGATGCAAAAGAAACTCTCACCGGAAGCTGACCTTTTCGGAGGTAAAAAAGACAAAAAGCCGAGATGTTTATGCCGTCATCATAGTCCGATTTGGCAACTAGAAAGCTTGTGGGAACGATAACAATGGGACAGGCATCCCAAGGAATAGGCTTCATCGCCATTCAGTTGAGAGCGGTTTCAACTTATTCTTCTTGGCAAAAACGTTACGCATGTGCCTCGACTGGCACGTGGATTTTGTAATGCAATATTCTCGCTTGTACAAGTCATTTTGCCTGCTCGAAAAACGCCAACGTACCTTGAAGGGCCAGAGGATCAATTTTTGTGAAAAATGACGGCATATATTTGTCTTAGTGTACCATTAAAGTTATGCTATTTGGCCGCTTGTTTACGGAGTCAGACACACTGTGCGAGATTTCGGTCACGCAGAGGAAATAATAATTCAATCAAATCCCTGCACATCTAGCTGAATTAAGATTCAGGGCTTATTTTTTCATCGCATTATGAATGCTAGGGCAAGCTGTTCAGTGACTTACCCAATTAAAGGAGAATAGTTGTAATAGCGTTTCACAGAGCCCTTGAATATTTGTTCGCTTTGACTTGCGCTTTCGTGACCCCACCCCCCTCTTTCCTCAAGACGGTTTTATAAGTGTAGTTGCACCCAACTTCCTATATCGCCGTAGTAGGGCAAAGGAAGAGAACAGATGACCTCCACCTGGCCGATGGCGATGGAGTGGCAAAACATGACACTTCTCTTGGTCAGCGTACAGCTATTATATGAAATCAAAAAGGGTTCAGTTTGCTAAAGTGTTCTGTTTAAATGGTTATGTTTAAAGAGTGCCACTTGGCTCCTCAATAAACGAAATTTGCAACGAAACAATGTTGTGTGCACTAAACACGTTGCGCCTGAGGTAAATATTCCTACTGCTTTTATAAACCGATCGACGCGGCCTTTTTCACCATAACGCGTAAACTCAAAGCATTGGTGGTGAACACATTTATTCAGAAGGGACGGGAGGTATGTTTGGATCAGACCGTAAGAGACCGATCCTTACAAACACTAGGTGGAGGTCTCTAGTTTGGGACACCAGTGGCGGTGGCCGCCGCCCGGGTGCGCCCGACTAAGGCTTTTTGGGCCTGTAAGTCGTGACAGCCGAGCAGGGTCGCCTCCCAGTCCTCCCGGGCTTAGTTGGGGATGGGGGAATGGCCGGGTTGGAGGGGCAGGCCCACACCATGTGATAGGTGTCTGAGGAGGTAGCCAGGATGTAAATTTATTGGTAAACGTGGGTTCCAGCGCTGATTACTAAGCATGAAGGTTTTGCCACGCCACCACGTGGACCCAACATGAAGTAACAGCGAACGTTTTATAAAAATTGTAACTTGTAACTTTTCGGGTTTACAGTTCCGAAACAACACATGTGCTACAAGGGGCGCCGTAGTGGAGGGCTCTGGATGAATTTGGAGCACCTTGGGTTCTTGAATCTACGTTGACATCTCACAACCCAAGGGCACCATTTCCGTTTCGCCGCCACGGAAACGCGGCCGCCATACCCTGGATAGAACCCAGGTCCTCCTGCTCATTAGCAGGGCGCACTAACCAGTGATTTTGTTTGAGCTCACTGGGCCCAAACTTTTCTGCCATTGACTCTGGGATTTTTGAGGGAGAGAATTTAACTCCTAGGTTTTCACATTTCCTTTTGCGGACATTCTTGCAGATCTTCTCTTCCATATTAACCACTATAAAACTGAAGAAAATGATAAACACTGGAGACAAATATCGGTTTAAGTGCGATGCGAATTCATGCCTCTTGGATGCTAGGCTGACGCTTAGAGCAACTCGGCTACCTCCGCAAGGCAGTTTCTTGTGTCCCTATCTGCCTTTGCATTTCCCTCAGCAACTGAAGACACAGCTGAGGTTCTTTAGTTTACCGATAGAGAACGTGGAAGATGAGTCACAAAGGTAAAAAAAGAAAAAGAGATCGGGAATTATGAAAAATAACAAGAAACCGCGAGAAAAACTTAGCAAATTCGGACGAGATTAAGCGACATGAGTACCTCGAAGTTCCTGTCCGTGCTCTGGGGAATGTTCTGACTCGGTATGAGGCAACGCCAAGCGGCTTGGAACAGGTCTGGACAGTTTTGCGGAAACCCCGCAGCGTTGCGGCGTTTCTGCGGCACCGAACCATTTACCCCAGCAGCGGAAGTAACCTTTGCAGGTAAAGTATTTGGAGCACACTTTTCAGGTCTTCCTTGCATGTGCTCGTCTAAAAGCTGAGTCATGAATGTAGTGCACGGTTTCGTTCACTTGGTTTATTATAGCTGTTTATGATAGCTTGTGGTCTTTCCTTTCACCCGATTCACCATCCTTTACCGGAATGCGTGCCACTACACAGATAGGCCTCTGCCAGCACAAACTATTGCATCGCTGGTTGACTGAATTAATAGAGCCAATTATGTAATAAATTAAATGTGCGGGATAATGTGAAGCTGCTTTGGCTATAAAACATGGTAATATAACTGCTTAATGGGATGGGTAGAGTTTGGGAGGAAAGGAAAAAATAGATATAGAGATTCGGCAACAGCGCCCCGCAGCTGTATGAGCGGTCTCGGGAATCACGGCGCTTGATGAGTTGTTTCGGTATTTTTTACGACTTTTCCCTCTCTTATTTCTTCTTCTTACTTCGCTTCTTTTAGTATATTACGTTCTGAAGATTGTTACCCGGTTTCTTTTCTTGCTGCTGGAGATTTTGCCAGTCTTAATTTTGCTGTTTACTTCGGGTCAACAATTACACCGCAAATTACACCACACAAAAGGAAATTAAAATAATGATTCCTGAAGAATAAAATAGAAGATGATTATCTAAGCGAATGGATACCTTGCTCATCCGGGTCGATTATTTGTGAATGAACGCTGGTCTTTGAAATGCAACGTACGCACCTGCGGGAGTTCGCTGATATCCTGCTTAAGTGTTTGGTTTGGTTTTATGGGGTTTAACGTCCCAAAGCGACTAAGGCTATGAGAGACGCCGTAGTGGAGGGCTCCGGAAATTTCGACCACCTGGGGTTCTTTAACGTGCACTGACATCGCACAGTACACGGGCCTCTAGAATTTCTCCTCCAAAGAAATTCCAGCCGCCGCGGCCGGGATCGAACCCGCGTCTTTCGGGTCAGCAGCCGAGCACCATAACCGCTGAGCCACCGCGGCGGCCATGAATAGCAGTTTACCAAGTTCCCTTAAGAAAAAGTGTACAACAGCTATATCCTAGCCGGCACTAACCGGTGCGGCAGAAACGGGGAGGCTGACGAAAAGGGTTCATTTTAACGACAGCGCAGTGAGCTATGGAAAGAAAAATGATAGATGGCCTTCGTTACTCCCGACGGCTTCTACGAATTTAACGTCATGCCGTTCGGCTTGTGCAGTGCGCCGGCCACATTCGAGCGCATGATGGACACAGTTCTCAGCGGACTCAAGTGACACGCGTGCCTCTGTTATGTGCACGATATCGTAGTCTTTTCTCGAGACTTTTCGTCCCACCTGGTCCGCCTCGAGCATGTCCTGCAATGTTTGACCGACGCCGGCTTGCAACTGAATTTGAAAAAGTGCTGCTTCGCAGCCCGGCGACTTACCATCTTGGGCCACGTCGTCTCCAAAGAAGGCGTCCTTCCCGATCCTGCAAAACTGCGCGCCGTCGCCGAGTTCCCTCGACCCACATCCCTGAAAGAGCTTCATCGGGCTGTGTTCGTATTTTCGCCGCTTCGTGCGCCATTTCGCTTCCATCCTCTCTCCTTTGACCGATCTGCTTGCCGGCTTCGCCAACCTCTCGTCTTGGACACCAGACTGTGATGCGGCGTTCACCATGCTTCGCCGCCTGCTTTTGTCCCCTTCGATCCTCCGCCATTTAGACCCCAGCCTGCCTACTGAAATTCACACTGACGCCAGCGGCGTGGGCCTCGGAGCCGTTCTGGCACAGCGGAAGCCCGGCTTCGCCGACCATGTTGTTGCGTATGCCACCCGCACTTTGACAAAGGCTGAGCGAAATTATTCCGTAACAGAAAAGGAATGCTTGGCAATAATTTGGGCTGTTGGAAAGTTCCGACCTTACCTATACGGTCGCCCATTCTCTGTCGTTACCGACCACCACGCCCTCTGCTGGCTGTCGTCCCTCAAAGACCCCTCAGGACGTCTTGCTCGTTGGGCGTTGCGCTTACAAGAGTACGAGATTGAAGTAATCTATCGATCTGGCCGTAAGCATTCTGATGCCGACCCACTATCGCGCTCGCCGCTACCTTGTGACTTAGACTCCACATCTTTCGCCACCACTGATGCCTCTTCCCTTGATATTGCCGACATGCCATTTGAACAACATCAGGACCCCTGGATCGCTTCCCTCCTCGCTCTCCTGTCATCACCATCTCAGCGACCTGCGACCCGCCCTCTCCGTCGTCAAGTCTGCCATTTTGCTATACGGGATGGTCTACTTTACCGCCGCAACTACCTTTCGGACGGGCACAACTGGCTCCTTGTCATTCCTCGGCACCTCCGTTCCGACATATGCGCCTCTTTCCACGCCGACCCCCAGTGTGCTCACGCCGGTGTTGTGAAGACCTACACGCGCCTTCGAGTCCGCTTCTACTGGCGGGGAATGTACCGTTTTGTCCGACAGTATGTTCGCTCCTGCCCGGAATGCCAACGTCGCAAAATCCCTTCTCGCCGTTCCACTGCTCCGATGCAGCCCTTGCCTTGCCCCACGCGCCCATTCAACCGCGTTGGCATCGATCTATACGGGCCCCTTCCCATCACTCCGGCTGGACACCGCTGGGTCATAGTGGCAGTCGATCACCTGCCCCGTTACGTCGAAACCTCATCCTTACCATACGCGTCTGCAGAAGACATTGCGTCTTTCATCTTGCATCATCTCGTTCTACGCCATGGTTCCCCTAAGGAACTTCTCAGTGACCGCGGCCGTGTTTTCCTCTCAGACACAGTCGAAGCCCTGCTTCGCCAATGCCGCATTGTTCACCGCTCTACAACGGCCTACCACCCTCAAACGAATGGCATTACTGAACGTTTCTATCGCACATTGAGCGACATGATCGCCATGTATGTTGCCTCTGACCACTCAAACTGGGACCGCATTCTCCCATTCGTGACATATGCTTACAACACTGCTACACAGAGCACAACTGGCTTCTCTCCCTTCTTTCTTCTTTACGGCCGCGAGCCTACCTGTACCATGGAGACCATTCTTCCGTATCGCCCTGATGCCTCCGAGTCTATTACCCTTTCGCAAGCGGTGCCCTATGCTGAGGAATGCAGCCGGCTTGCCCGATCTCTTACAACGCAGGATCAGAATCGTCAGAAGCACCTTCGCGCCCCTACCAGTCCGCTTCCATCTTATACCCCAGACTCGTTCATGTGGCATTGGGTTCCTTCAACCAGTCCCGGTCTCTCCACGAAACTGATTTCAAAGTACCAAGGCCCGTACCGTGTCGTCTGCCAGACCTCTCCAGTGAACTACATTATTGAACCGCTTTCGCCAACCCAAGATGCGCGTCATCGCGGCCGCGAAACAGTGCACGTCGACCGCCTCAAGCCTCACTACGATCCGCCTACAGTGTGTGCTCCCTAAGTCGGCAGGATGCCTCCTTTTTCGCCGGGAGGTAATTGTAGTGTAGCAGCCGCGCTCTCTCACTGTGGGGAGCTGTGTGAGTGAAAGACGACGACGATTCTGAGGAGTTAAGCTCGCTCGCAGCCCGAACGTTTGCCTGGACCTTTGCTGGACGTTGGAAGGCGACCAAGGTACTGCTGAGCCAAAACTCCCACTTACAGGTGCAACATTGAGACAGAAAGAGGACTGAGTGCGTCAGGGATCAAACAAGGGTTAATGACATCCCAGCCAAAATCAAGAGGAAGAATTGTGCTTGGGAAGTTAATGTAATGCGAAAGCAATATAACGGATGGTTCTTAAGGGTAACAGACTGGATTCCAAACCTAGGGCAGCATAGAAGTGGCGGCAGAAAGTTAGGTAAGCGGTTGAGATTAAGAAGCCTGCAGGGATAGGGTGCCGCAGATGGAACAGGAGAGGGTTAATTTGAGAAATGCAGAGAGGCCTGTGTCCTGCATTGGGCGTAGTAAGGCAGATGGTGATGATGAAAGAGAAAGATATTGGCGACGCACTCATGATGCGGCACTCATTCGCAGTTGATCATACTCCTTTAGTTCAGCACTGCGCAGCATAGCGTTGACGTGCCATGTCGGAGCTTGGGCGACGCGTTCTTCTCATTATTTTGCGAGGACGTGCTTCGGCGGCATTTTCAGAAACTTTTCTTCTACTTCAACGTGTACAGTCAGTTTCCCTCCTACTTTCTCTCGTTCTCCTCCATAGTCAGCAAGTCGTACCATGCTAATAATGCAGATTACATAATGTCGAATTTATTCACATTTACTTACAGTCGCGGGACAACTTCGCTGCCATCAGAACGTGGCCACTCGAATCTTCATCTCTGATTCCAGCCCTTGTTCTTTGGCGCTCATTCGTTCTCTCCTCCGCTCAGGCTCCTCCTCAAATGCGAGCTCTAACTGCTCTCCCCTTCTCTTTTCTTAATCCTTCTGAAGGCATCGTCCGGGCTGTTTCCCGGAGCCCGGCGGATTATATTTGCAGTTAGGGAAAAATAAATGAATAATTGGCATTATACTTCCTTATTAGCCTGCTGTGGGCCAATGCCAATGAGTAATTACTCCCTTACTGCAAATCTAGTCCGCCGGGCTCCGGGGAATGGTTTCCGGAAATGGTTTCCTAAATGGTTTCCGATTCTTGACGCATGTGACTCTCTCCCGCAATTTTGATTTACTATTGGAGTGCAGTGTACTAAGGCATGAGAATATCTGTCCGCATCGCGGAATGGTATGCGTGCGTGCGTGCGTGCGTGTGCGTGTGTGTGTGTGTGTGTGTGTGTGTGTGTGTGTGTGTGATTGTGTGTGTGTGTGTGTGTGTGTGTGTGTGTGTGTGTGCGCGCGCGCGCGCGTGTGTGTGTGTGTGTGTGCGTGTGTGTGTGTGTGTGTGTGTGTGTGTGTGTGTGTGTGTGCGCGCGCGCGCCCGCAAACCATTTGGCAGCTTAGCGGCTTTGATTTCCTTGCAACAGAGAGAAAAACAATGGTCGTGGCGGAGTGGAAGCGTCCCCGTCTAGCATGCCGGAGGCCCGAAACATGATTTTATTCTGTTTTCTTTTTATTAATTAAGGACGCTGCAAAGTAGTGTCTGTGCCGTAGCATGACCTTCAAGGCTTGTATGCGAGAAGTCAAGCTCAAGCTCCAAAGATTTTCTGTCGAACAAAGGATACAAGGGTATGGCTATGGTTCGCGTCGAATGTTGCAAATACGGCACAGTTTAGTTTTCCTATCAATTTTTTTTTCGCTGCCTGCGTGCCTGTAAGCGTTTGACGAGGGCTATACCAGCACCTTGCTCCAACTGCAGCCGTACACTTCGATACAGAGGTAAAATGGAAGAGGGCGACCGGAAAGTGTGCGCTTTGGCAATAGCTTCGGTTCTTGCTCAACTTTTCCGCGTAGTTACGTGTACATTCGTAGAAGTAAAATGAATGAATGAATGAATGAATGAATGAATGAATGAATGAATGAATGAATGAATGAATGAATGAATGAATGAATGAATGAATGAAAACTACCAGCGTATCTACTGAAGAATCGCCTCCGAGCGACAATGAATAGAGGAATGAATAGGGCCGAGTGGTTGGCCTCTGCTGGACTGAAAACTTCACAGGAGAAAGAGATAGTGACAGCACTACTTGCACTTGCACATTTTATTGATACTACATCAGGATCTTTCTCCTTAAGGCTTTCGGCTCTCGTAGTCTGTGGTCTCCGTATCTGTATTCTGAGCTCTTTTGACTCTAAATAACCTCGGCGTCGATTATTACTATTTGAATGTTGTGGGCCCTATTGATATACCCGTTCGTTGTTGTTCTCCATTTGTAGTAGCATAGCGAGGTGCATGAACAGAACACGCTTCTTGCAACAGCACTGATGTCCCCATATTTGTAACTGAAACAATTTTAAAGACTTTCAACTCAAAGTTCCAAATTTATGGCCACACCCTGAAAATGACAATCAGGGTCATAGTTTGGTTGTTAGCTTACTCATTACCGTTCATATCTATCCAAAGCACATAGAAGGCGCGTGTACATGCCCAGTTCCTGAAGGACCCCGCCGCGGTGGCTCAGTGGTTACGACGCTTGGCTGCTGGCCCGAAAGGCACGGGTTCGATGCCGGCCGCGGCAGCCGAATTTCGAAGGCGTAATTCTAGAGGTCCGTGTGCTGTGCGTGTCGGTGCACGTTAAAGAGCCCCAGGTGGTCGAAATGTCCGGAGCCGTTCACTACGGCGACCATTATAGCTTGAGTTGCTTCGGGACGTTAAACCCCAATAATCCAAAGCAAACCAATTTCCTGAATGTCGTGACTAATGCTAACATAACACGGTCGATAACATCAGCAAAGATACTATGAACTGAGATTCAGTTTGTTGCTCGTCACATCTCTCGCTAAACGGTTTGTTGCGAAAGCATCTGTCCTCTTTTGTTCCTTCGTGTCGTCACTGGCACGTGAGAGCATAGTGATATACGTAAAGGTGGACATCGGCTGATGACGTCTTAAAGCAGAGCGAATGAATACGGACGTAAAAGACGCAAGTGGACATGACGATGGTCAATGCCCATCCTTTGCCCATCGTTTTGCGTTTTGCCTTCGTGCGTGGCAATTCGAGCACTTTTAAACGTCACTATACAACCAAGTGCTCTGACTAAGCTTTTTCTGCAACATAGGTGAATGACCTCACACAATGGTCATTGTGTCAAAAAGACAATAGAGCGACTTGTAAGGCAAAGCCCTGCAGATTTTACATCGTATAAAGCGCTTTTATGCAGAACAAAAAACTGTTTCAAAAGAGCCGTCAAAACCCGAACTACGTATTCCTAGAAAAAGCGGCCGGAAAACCTCTCTGGGGCTTTGTCAAAAAACTAAGGAATACATACGCGTGAGCTTCGCTGGGGCACACTCTACTGCGGAAAAATATTTTTATAAGAATCTTGAAATGTACAAGTTATGCATCACGGTGGTAATCCTCATCGTCTATACCAACGTTCCACAGGCCAGAAGTGGTAAGTTTTCTATGTCCAACCGAAGTCGAATCGGATGTGTGGGATGATGAAGCCCTGCTTAACTGCCTTACAGCCGCAAAGATGAGCTTTAAGCTGGAAAACTGCCTGCCGAAATCGTCGCCCTGATTTACGATAATATACGATAGCATCTTATCCTGCCTGGAAGGCTATACCTGCTGAATACAATAGATTTATTACATTTTGGGTGGGATGTGTACTGATAGTGATTGCGGAAATCAGCTCGTGATAATAGCGCATTTAGTTCTCCTTCAACTGTTTTCGGAGTGTGGCAATATAATTCTGTTGCTCTTCCGCTTTTCCGATAAGGCTAGATCGTCCTGCTCCTTGACGGTCGGCGCTTTGAATGCACGAAGTGAAATGTGGCGACTTATTGAAAGTTGTGTTGTCATGAAGGAGATCAGACCTCTTCGATAAATTTGCGTCTGAGTTTGCCCATTGCTAGTGGAGGGTAATGTAGTTCTAGGTGTGCCGGTGATACTTACCGCGTATAAAATTCCGGGGAGCACTTAGTTGACCTAAAGTGCGGCGGCGCGGAAACCTTAGGCGCGGGGTTGCTGCTTGTGTCACTGATGTGTGGTTAAGATGTTAACAATCGCCTGTTAGGGGAGCGCGACAGCGTCTAGCAACGCTGCCAGGGAGTCCACAGAATGTCATCGCTCGTTAGGCTGTACACCTTGCTCGTCGGTAAATTGGTTTTTGAGGAAAGGAAATGCATCTGTCTCGCCTATATCGGTGGACACCTGAACCTCGCCGTAAGGGAAGGGAGGAAGATGGGAGTGAACGAAGACACCGTATTCACTAGACGCGCCTTTGTTCATTCTAAACTATCGAGCTGACATGGCGGAGTGGTAGCGTGCTCGTCTCGCACTCTAGAGACCCAGGTTCAATTCCCCACCCCGAAAAAATTCCTACTAGATTTTGTTTATTTATCTGGTCTGACTAGAAAGGTTAATTAGGCTAATTGAATAATTAAGTAATTAATTAAACTCAGACGCTCCAAGTAAATTGGTTGCATGGTTACTAGCCAAATTACGATTGGCCCCGTTTGAAATTCGCGCACTGTGACGTCACGACAATTTCGACCAATTGAAAACCGTGACATTTCTGTCGACAACTTCTGCTTACAACGATGAGGCATTAAAGGCTTCCGCGTTAAAATGCGGTCACTTTTGTACACAGGTGTGGTTGACCGAAGAGCAAATAGTGTTGCCAGGTAGGGGAAACGGCAATACTTGCATCATTAAAGCAATGAATGGCCGAGTCAAGGAGATTTGCACGTTTCCTTCTTCGTCTTACTTTAGGCGTAAAGAAGTTCAAATGCAGAATGCTATCGTGATAACAGACTACGTCGTAATACATATTCGTAGTGCGTAGTGGGCAAAAATTTGTGTGATTTCTGCATGAAAAACCGTTTTCACCTAAACAAAAATGTCAGTAGCCGAGTCAAACGTATATAGCAAAGGTACCAGTGCTATGGTGATGTTATCTGAGGTATAAGTCGGTATTGTTCCACGATATTTTTTTCATTTTTCTCTACAAAGGTATTCCAAAAGAACTGCGCAAAGAAGTTGAGACAAGCATGAGACATATTTTGCTAAACTCACATGTCACAAGGTTATTTCGTATTGGTGTATAAGCTGTTGCGGTAATCCATAAACCCCCAGAAAATTATCACATTTGTACACAACTCACCAAAAACCCCAAGGAAGATGAGGCTCCATTGTTCGTGATTTTGGCCTGTCTTTTATGACTCTACTACTTGTATGGATGCTTATGGCAAGGTCGTGGTTGCAATTAAAGAAGAAATGCTAAATTGTTAGCGTGTCCCTGTCTGCTTCGTGCGCCTCTCATTACTGTGTACAGTACATCTGTTGACTTATTTACCTTCAAAAACTATTAAGTAAAAGGTCTTTCAAATAGCCCTCGATTCACCAAAATTCACTCACTCCTTTCGAGTGATCGCTGATTTGGTTAATAATACTTAAAGGTTGGATATATAATTTATTTTTATAAAATTG
This sequence comes from Amblyomma mixtum, assembly GCF_055824585.1. NCBI lineage: Eukaryota > Metazoa > Arthropoda > Arachnida > Ixodida > Ixodidae > Amblyomma > Amblyomma mixtum. Next base: position 29,958,869 of record NC_143020.1, on the reverse strand, counting down.
TTAATGGCTCTAATTTCATTCTAGAGAGTACTGGCTTATCTAAAGACTGTAGGTATAATAAAACATCATATATAGTTCAGCGGTGCGCACAGTTAAAGTTTAGGCCACTTCGGACTCCTCTGTTCATTGCAGCTTCATAACGACTCGTCCCTTGAGCGAGCTAAAGGCTTCAGCTTATGGTAGAACGCACTCTCTGTCACTGGGTTTGCTTCTGTTCTCAGAATGAAATGTGCATAGGGATGGAAGACGGAAGGATCCGTGTTGTGGAAGGATACCCAATATGCTGCCCGACGAATACATAAAATAAAACCCCCTTCAAATTGCCTGCCGAAGGGACCGCTAAATGGACTGCTAAAGGACTGCTGATGAATTAACTGGCGCCTCAGAGAGGACGAACGCAGCGGCTGGCTGGAGTATCGCTAAGTACTTATTCGCTTTTACAAATAACCTTGAAGAGGGAGCAGCATTAAAGCGATAATTTCCTGCAGGCAACGAGTGCGTAAAAATGAACGACAACAAAGCAAAAGTCATGGAAGGAATTGTACAGGAACGTTTCTTGGGCGTAAACAGATGTGGCATGCAGGCTACAGGTTTCGAAAAGAGTCAGCTTACTGCCAGCTGTAACGGGACATTACGCCAGCGCAGAAATCCTCAAGGAGATGCAACGCTGCGATGCAGGAATTAACTCGTTCACACTGACCCTGCTTTGCTACAGTGCTACAATTGCGGTCAAGAGTGCTCGAGAGTCACGCGATTACGGCACTGCATGCTTCCTAGAGTTGTTGCTGCGGACGAGCCAGTATTGTTGCCATAAAACTAGACTTAGTTATCTAGCTCTAGCTTGGCTTGCCTAATTACTGTTCCAGCCGCAATCTATGTCCAAACCAGAGCACAGCTCGAAGGCTAAACTTCGTAGGCGCTGATCAGCTTTCAAACCACATGCTGGCAAAATAGAAAAAGGGGCCTGAAAAAAGTTGATTCCTAAAGCGGGGACAGTATACAAAACTGTTATTTAGGTATTTAAATAATTCATTCATCTCTGATTGGTCGCTCCTTCCGGCAGCATAGGCTGTGGTTGAGGAAGAAAGTTTTCACAAAAGAGCGAGCTGCTCGAAGGCAGAGGATGTGCCACCGGGAAAAGGTCGGAACTATACGCGCCCTATGGGTATTGAAGGTTCCACTCTAGCGCCGAACAAATGGAAGCTGAAGCTTGAAAGTTGCAGCGGAATTAAAATTTAGCGTACGCCTCATACTCCGGTCGCCGCAAAGCTTGCAGCAATCAACAGATTAGGGGATTCCCATGTTACATTCTTTTACGTCGACGTTGCAAGTGGAGAGCACCGATTTCCTTCGCATGTTCCAGTGAGGTCGACGAACGTGCCGGGACACAAAAAGCATCTCAAACATGCAATAGTGTCTGACAAACACCTTGCAACTGTCCAGGTGACATGAACTTTAGCCAAAGATTTCGGATATGGGCAATGATGTTGCCCCTTTCTTCCCAGAAGAATGACTATTCACTAAAAGCAACGGAAACTGCGAGCATTGAAATGAAAGGAGCAATGCACAATCACTTCAACTGGCGGTGCACCGTTGTTTCGATCCACTACACCTGCAGATACCTGCTTGAAGAACGACTCATACAACTAGAGCCTACAGTACTGATATGTGCGAGAAGAAAATGAGCTAAAAACGGACGGCGTCTGCGTAAGTGGCGGCTGCTGTAATGTTCACTGCGTGTGGCAGTGTAAGCAGATTTTCAGCGACAAGTTCAAGACCGCAATTTTCAGAGTGACGAGGACTGCGTCTTGAGTAGCAGGCAAAGGGTTATTCAGTCGTACAGTCTTTGTCAAAAGTAACCAGGCTGCACGTTTTTCTTCTCAGTCGTATATTAAAGCTATTATGTCAGCCCTCAAGTTCTAAATCTCTGTATGGTAAGATGAACCCCTGTTCTTACCTTCAAAGAAATTTTTTATCTTTAGGGAAGCCGTGCGAGCTCTATTATACGAATGAGAAACAAACCATGGAGCCTAGTTAGTTTTGACAAAGACTGTACATTTGAAGGAGACGTATCTGACCTATAAAACTTATATATACGTTACTTATGCTGGCTACGAACACTGTTATCAATGGCGTAGTTTCAACAAGCCGTGATCTTTGGAAAGCTATAAAAACAATTTTGTTGCCAAAGCAGGTTATGTGGGAAACGTAAGCAGTGACTTTGTGGTGCCCATGACACTCCCTATGGTTCTGCTATATCGCTCGCCTGATATGCCTGCAAAGGATAAGTGCGCGTCTTTGCCATCGTATGGTTACAAGTGGGTGCACCTGCGATGCCCGGAAAGTTTGTCGCCTTAAGAGCGGCGTGCAAACGCTTGGTCTTGGAGGTTGCTAGATTAAGGCCGAGGTTCCCACCCGGCGGGGTATAAAGAGAGGGGGCTCTGGTTGTAAAGTTCTTTATTCTGGCGGTGAGGCCAGCATGCAAGGTGTGGAAGCGCCATCTTTCCAGGATAAGCAGTGTCGGTGTAACGTTGGAGTAGAAGCAGCACCTGGAGCGAGCGGCTGAATCGGCCGCAGAAGCCCGGTCGTTGTCAGCCCGTCGAGCTTCGATAACGTAGGATAGATTTCTATGAGCATGTTACATTCGCCTTCTTTGGTTAGAAGAACCACCGCGCAACCTTTGTGCATGGTGGAGCGCGATTGCGCGTAGCTTCGGGTAAACGCAATAGCATTGCTTCTTGTACAGTGGCTAGCGCGGAATAACGCTGCGTTTTTAGAGTCACTATGATCGTTTCTCGGTGGTGTGTTTAGGACCTGCAGATGATCACGGTAATTTTCTAGTCAGGTAGCTTTATTATTCGCACTGCCATGCGGTGAAATTTATGCCTCGAGGACAGTTAAATGTTATTCTTTTTGCTTATAGTAAACGGTGTAGAGTGTGGTGCGCTGCGAATTTTGTTTTTTGTGTAGAGTTAAATTTGTTCTGTTCGGTTTTAATAAGCAATGTATTGTGCGATGCTTGCAATGTGCTTCCCGTCCGACGATAGCATGGCTCGAATACCAAAAAAATAATGGAGGTTCTCTCAAGATGACGGAATCAAGTTCTGGGAGAGGGAAGTTCATTGGGTTAGAGTTAGGATGCGCAAAAGAAATTGTCAGCCTCCTGCTTGTGCGTCTAGGTTTCCTGCTGTCTACACTTTTTCCAGCATTATTCACATTTGGCACCTTCGTGTTGGATGGCGTAACTATAACGTTTTAATGTATGCAGCTACGAAATATTTGGCCACCTGGCACGCCATGACTTTCCAGTTAATGTCACATAGAAATTGTCATTCACACTGCCTTAGCACATTTTCTGGTCAGCGCTTTTGTCTCCATCCTTCCCAGAAAGAAATAAGGTTTGTGCGCTATAAAATCTCAAATGCTCCAGAATTATTGAAAACAATCGAAATCTACTGCCTAAGCAACGTTGCAATAGACAGGAACTACTTTCAGATGCCTGTGACAGGGCTGAGAACCCTGGCTGAAAAACTTGGTTTTATGCAGCGGTTTATTTAGACTGTCAAAATAATTTCAATTAAACCCAACCTACGCAACCATGACCAGCGCACTGAATGCTAACTGCTGTTCTTAGCAGACGCAGAGAGTTATGCAAGACATTTATGTACTCACGGCATGCACTTCCGTCTTTTTATAGCCAGCCTGGATTCAATCCTTCAATATTCGGTCTCTGCAGCAGCGAATATCTTGAATGCACCTTTGGGTGACACTGCTTTTCTTTCAAGTTGTAGTGAAAGGGGTGAGGAAGCAGGAGATACAGTAATGGTTCTGAAAAAAATCATTACAAATAGGAAACAAATAGGAAATAGCTACAAATAGCAAACCCATATGCACCACAGTGGGCTGGAACTGCCAAGAGAAGATTTTGTCATTGTGCTACAGAAATATTTCTGAAAAAGGTTTAGATCCTGCACTAATACTCATCATTGAAAGATCTTCCTATTATTTCACCACAAGCCTTCCACCCAGCCAGCTTCGACACAGTTGCAAACGTAGAATGACATTTTTTTTCTGGGCATGTAATAAATATTAACTCGTAAAAAAAGGAATGAAACATTGATAAATGAATGTAGCCTTTTTTTTGGGCTGTAAATTTTGTTACAGCCCGTCATTCCTAGCGAAGCTTCGTTGTAACACTGGTTACAGAGCGAATCCTAACGAAGGCTTCTTTTCTTACATTAAAGGTGCACTGAAGAGGAATCTGAACTTGTCTTTTTGCCGCGGGAACTCTGTCTACAGGTTCCGAGCTTTCTTAGAAACTTCAATTTATTGCCCTGTGTGGCCAATTTTCCTAATTAAATGGAATTAATGTCCGGCTCCTGCCTTTTTTTTAATTCTCCCCCGTACGATGGGCGGAGTCGACCAACGCGTGGAGTGCCATTCACCCAGTCCCGTTGCGGCCTGCCGCTCTGCCATCGGCGGAGTAACACGTAGTAGTCCGTAGTAGCAAATAGTCCGCGCGTCTTTTTATTTCTGCGGGCTTATTTTGCGGCTATATTATCCGCGAATGGAACTATTTATTCATGAAAACCTGAAAAATAAAATAAAGCGAAAGCAAAGCCTCCACGCAGCTGGCTGAAAAGCACTTCACGCGTTGGTCGACTCCGCCCACCGTACAGGGGAGAATTCAAAAAATAAAGGCGGGAGCCGGACATTAATTCGATTTAATTAGGGAAATCGGCCATACAGGGCAATAAGTCGCAGTTTCTAAGAAAGCTCGGAACGTGTAGATCGATTTCCCGCGGCAAAAAGACAAGTTCAGAATCCTCTTCAGTGCACCTTTAAACTTGCTTTGGTTGCTTAAAAACTATATAAAAGTAACAAAGGACTCAAGTGAAACGTATTCGCAAAGTTTTAGGCATTTGGAAGTTTGATTAAAACGAACGATGTTCAAGACGGTGGAATTTCACACTTTAAGAACGCGATGTCAAAGTATACGGAGTTGTTTACTTACAGTGGGTGCTGCTTCGGCGACCCATATTTTACCATTTACCATCGTTTGAACGTCAATGCTCTTAGATCAGGCACATAGAGTCCTGGGGCGTGGTCACAAAATCGGGTTAGCGGTCTTACGCAAAAGTCACTGGGCATCAGTATTCTTTCAGAGAGTGCTGCGGACTCCGTTTTTGTGTAAATAAAGAGATAATTTAAATTTCAAAGAAAGGAAAAGGCCAAATATTCTTTCCTCCTTATTTGCTGCCTGTGCAAAAAAGTCTGACTTCTTTTGTTTTCACGCGTCAACTCCATATCTTGGAACAGGTGCTGCTAAGGGAAAAAACTGTACCACAGCACGCACGGTGGAAGGATGCTCCATTATTCGCCTTATGTGGAGTTACGACGGCAGCACCAGTAAATGCGAACGTGACTTTGTCTGTGCAGATCACGAAAACGCATTTGAATCACAAAGTGAATGCAGTAATGCATGCCGGAAAGGTAACCTCTGTCCCATGGATATCTTTTATTTTGGCACAAAAGATATAGGGGCTTCGCGTGAATGTTTTATCTGTCGATGCTAATTGCCGGGGCCTATAGAACATTATTCGTACCTGGTGCACCCAGGCACGCTGGGCAGAAAGAGAATGCTGCCATCATCAATATTCCCATAGTGATTAAATCTGGCGGCCGTTATTTCGCCTTTTTAGCGCACGACTTTGCATCAGCTGCCAGGTGAGTCATTTGTTTAGCCTAAGTGTTTTAGCTGAACAATAAACTTCGTTTGTACGCAGAAATCAGACGCTGAGTTGAATTGATTCAACACGCTATAACTGCGTTCTCGCAACAATCCAGGTAGTATGTTACTAAGCTTTCGTCCTCATCAAAATTAGGCTCTTTGTGAAGTTGTGCCTACTAAAATATGGCAGTGGTGTTTCCTCACTTACTACGCTATGAACGAAGAAAGCAGATTTGCTGCGCCATTTTTGCCGCATGTTAAGAGGCCCGAGCGTCCGTTTCGTACTGATGGCCTCTTTGTTGCGGCAGTGCAACGCCCACGTTTTATATTCTAAACCGCTATCACAGGCAGCTTTCAGCAGAATGTATGAGATATTGCAGCGCAGGTTCCGCCAGCAGTACACGTCGCGTACGCTGAGTTCATCTGCTTTTGCTGAAGAACAGCATTACAAAGACCTAGCTCTTCATTGTTTCGACCACATTGTTTCGACGTATCACTTGCATGCACAATTCTGCAATGCTTCAGGCACAGCCACGTTTTGTCTTGAAGCCCGCCGCATACAAGCGTCCATCTAAAAGAAGAAAAAAAACTAGGCGTATGTGAGAGCAGAAAGTGACTTGTTTCAAGCACGCCGTGCGCATAACAAAAACGTTCCTACTCTCTCATCTGACAAAGCCAACAGTCGTTGACAGGCAACCAAAGTCCTCATAAAGAATTTGACATATGGTCACGTGGTGGTGACGGGAGTCCAGGTAGTGAGAAAGACAGCGAAAAGTGCTTCTAAAAGTACACTGTTTATTGGGAACACCTGCGCCCACGATGGACTCAATCACTCTGTGGCAGCGAAAACAACAAGGGTGCTAGGCCGTCGCCGGACAGAATGCCCGCCGCTCCCGGCCAAGCTCGATTTAAAGCTGATAGCGAACTTTCGAGATACACAACATGCTCGAACAACGTATAATCGGCTTCGCCTGGTTGCGATCAATCGAGATAAATCCGGTCGCGTCTTGCATCACCAAAAATGCTATAAAGCCGCGTGCCGGCAGCTTTGAAGAATGAAAAAAAAAAGAGCAAAAAGATTCACGTCTTCATTATTGCTTTTCACACAGGAAATTACTTGATCATTCTTATTGTTTAGAGGTAACCTGACTATGCATAATACTTCGCATGCCTCCATGATTAGAAATCGAAGGCACGGCCTCTGCATGCTGCGCACTAAGTTTTGCAAAATAAGCTGTGGCTTCTGCCATAGTTCAGTTTATACCGCGCTACTGGCTACATCCGTAGATGGTCGTTCATATAAGAATGAAGATATGTTTTGTGTTCTTCTGCTTTTTCAAGCTAACTCTCAGTGTTAATCAGCCGCAATCAGGGTGTAGCATGTTATGCTTCTAAATTCCCTCCCCCCTCTCCCACACATATGGTATTCGTGGAAGCCTACTATCACTGGTCGTCGCGCGAGCAAAAAAAAAACTGAAATAAAGAAGACCTAGAGCTGAAAGCTAGAAAAAATGTTGACCGGTTGATGTATTGGTTCGAGCGTTAAAGACGTAGACTAGATCCACATAAATTCGAGGCGGAATTGTGTGTAGCGCAACACATAAAGGGGACAAGGCAACTAGCCACTACACCAACAGTGCTGGAAGAGCCACATAGTCCAGCAGAAGTAAGGCGAGTACAGACGTATCTTAGGTTGGCGTCTAATTTTATTTGACGTAGCTGAGCACGACATATGCCATAAAAGAACCATGCTGGGCATTCTTCCACGCGAAAACAGAGATACGCAAATATACGTCCGTGCACAAGACTTGATAACAACCAGTCAATTTGCATGCTGTTAAATGAGGCAAGCAGCGCAAACGACAGCGACGTGTCGTGAATACTCAGCATCTTTGTATCACGTTCTTAGCTTTGAGCTATTTCCCAAGTTTTACTTTATGGAGCAATTAGTCCGCCAAAAAGCCCCTTTGCAAATTCCGTGCATATCATTTAGGTAGAAAACTAGCCCGCCTATCTACGCTATGTATATCATGAGATTAATGGTTTATAATCACAATGATCACACTTTATGCAAAAAATGTCCCAGAAGCTCCCAAGCAACCACTGAAAACTTCCCACCAGAAAATTGTCTTCCATGACACCGATGCACTGGTGTGTAAGCAACATTCATGAATGCTTAATTTTCCTTCTGTCTTACGTCCGTGCTGTTTAGGCAACCAGCCATCACCTACCTACACGAAAATCTGTCGTTTCTACATGGGTATGCAGTATACCTCCCCTAATACACTGAACATACTTCACTCCTCGCAAAAAGTTGATGCACGATCAATACAGGACACCATGTGCTAGTTATCGCTACCTGATGGCACCATGAAGAAAAAGAAATAATGCACAGTCTAAACAAAACGTGTTTGGCGAGCTTCTGTGCCTAGTGACGTCAATAGGAACGCAAAAAAGTTTTTTTGGCGGAAAACAGTCAAATTACCTTCTTCTTAAGTACGCGAGAGAGATTTCCGAATCTTGTGACCAACGAAATTTTATAATGACTTTTTATTGCCCTGTCATTTCTATTCTTCAGTTCCGACGAAGAAGCCTAGACCTCCAAACCGTGACTGCTGGTACTGGCTGACTCACCTGAACGAATGTCCCCTGCAGTACTTCGACTCACGCGCAAAAGTTCTTTTGTTCAGTAGATGCCGTGGGTCGAAGAAGGTGTTCTCTTACAGCTTACTGAACCGAAACTGCACAGGTAAGAGAAGCGAATAATAAATAAAATGGCTTCTTTTGTATGCGGCAAATGCCACTGCATAGTGAACGCAAGTCGAGGTGGATATTGAATTCCAGTACCTGAAATTAATGTTGAAAGGCTGTGTAGCAGGTTTCCAGATCTATTTAATGATGTAGAGTCTCCGGTAATCGATCGCTAATTGAACTCAAACCCGCATTCCGACTTCTTATGCCACTATGAAAACCAGAGATCTGATTTTTTTGAAACACGAGGGCAAGCTCAAGCTCCACCTTAAAGGTATGACGAGATAGAGTTTATAGCTTAATGCCCGTATATACGGAATTAGCAATTCTCTACGCCATATACCACATCGCTGGGAGCCCCCATACCACTCCTCGAGCAGGCGTCCAGCGGATTAGCGATATGCCACTGCCCTGCGAAGCATGTGCTGCCGATGGTGGGGCTTCTGGACCCAGGTGGCTCCTTCCAAGCAATCATCGCAATCAGTCATTGCTTGAACAGCCACTTGCCACGCTGCTTAGTTCTGGGTAAGCAGTCCGGTGCCCGCCGGATTGTGCAATTTGTTATAGCTCTTCAAGGTCACGAACAAAGTGGTTCACCTGGGTTACCAGAGTGGTTGCTCTGGCCGCTCGCAGACGGTCACGAACGCCGCCAATGCTGGACATCTTTTCCCACATGAGGGTGAAAACGCTCTCGTATTAAAAAAAAAACCTGAAACACGCAAAAATTATATTCATTTATGGCACTTTCTCGGTCACTGCATGTGTAAGAACTGGTGGGAACTGAGAGATATATAAAGAAGGCGTATAGTCATGAAACCAGGCAACGCATGAAGCTGATAACTGTCAAATCATTTTCTCTTAGCAGAAGCCTGAAGTTCTAGTTCACTCTTTTTTGGCCCAGGACGGCTTTGGTCACAGCATGCAATTGCTTTGTAATTAGGAAATAAAAATATTGTTTCACGCTCTATGCAACTCTTTAAACAAGGTTATCGAGATTAGTGTCGAATATTTACCGAAGTTACTTTGCAGGCTCTTGCTGACAAGCAATTAAAACCTGCTACTATGCCATTGTAGCCGTTAACTCTTTTCTTCCCTCTTTGCTTAATTGAGCGTTGCAATGTACTTCACAGATTGCTTCACGGAAATAGAAGCAATAAAGTTATATTCATAAATAATTTTCATAATCATGAAGAAACTGCCATTTTCTTTGTAAGAACTCGGGCTGCACGGCTTATTACGCTTTGCGGTCCCCCGCAGGCAAAGAGAACATATAGTAAACTGTAGTTTGATGTACGTTTTTAGTGCAAGTCTATCATTAAATTGTCATTGGTTTGAAAGTATTAATGATCTCTAAAAAATGCCTCTCTCTGTTGCCGTCGTGCTGGCTCGGTGGTTATGGCACTCAGCTGCTGACCCGAGGCACACGGGTTCGATCCCAGCTCGACGGTCTAATTTCTATGGAGGCGAAATTCTAGAGGTCTGTGTTTTGTGAGACGTCAGTGCACGTTAAAGAACCCCAGGTGGTGGAAATTTCCGGAGCCCTTCACTACGGCGTCCCTCATAGCCTGAGTCGCTGTGGGAAGTTAAACCCCCTAACCCATAATATAATATCTCTCTCTCTTATGCTGCGCATTATTTTCTTCACACAACAGCTGACACATTTCAAACTTCATGTTTTGCGCCAATATGTTTCTTGAGACAGGCACAAGGAATTATATGAGATAGATTAGGTGGCATCGGGGGTACGCGGATGGTGATACGGAATATGAAATTCTAAAACACCAAAATGCAAATACAGTTGTAGCGCTGTGTGGGTTTACACAGCGTACTTCTCATTTCGTAGAGACCCGCCGCTATGGTTCCTTCGTTAAAGCGTTCGTCTCCTGAGCCCAAGGAAAGAGCACAGAAACCCTTTCGCGACCGCTGCATATCAATGGAGGTGGAATGCGGTTTGGGATTTACGATGTCCCATGTGTTTGCAAGGAGCTTTAAGCTACAGCGTCTTCAGTAGCCCGTGTTCAGTTTTCAGGCCTTCTAAAACCACACTACTATATGATGTCCTAATGCAGCATTACAGCTCTAAGGACACAACAGTTTTTTAGAGCGAAAGCAGCACTTAACACGATCCAAACCATGAATCCTAGTGTGGAGCCTAGCAGTAACTCGAGTAAGCTCGTCCTAGTCTGGAGGAGCGTTGCACAAGCGGCAGCCAATGGGAAGAAGCTCGGGTAAGTTCGGAGCAGCGTCGCGCCAGCTGTAGCCAATGGGAGGAGGGCGTCGCGCCAGCTGCAGTCGAGTGGAGAGAAGGTGTGAAGATGAGGAGCGAGAAGCCCGGTTGCGTGCACATGCAGATGCCAGAAAGAAGAGGCGAAGAATAAGCACATGCTTTCGTACGTCAACTCTATTTTACTACTTTAAAAGCCTACCGCGTGTCCATCCGCAAGTCGTAGTAAGTGAACACCTCCTAGTTAAAAAATCAAAACAAAATCAGAAAGAAAAAGCTTCTTGCTAAAAAATGAGAATTGGGAATGCTTAAACCAGACCCTATCAGCGTCCTTTCTGAGCTCCAAAGCCTTTCATGTGCACCTTGTCTAGACAGTCACTTCTGAAATGCCGCTAACTATAGTGGGAGTGTTTATTGTCACTCATAAAGGTGGGCCTCCTTGTCTTTAACTTCTGACATAGTTGTCAGCACTTAGCGATGATGCCAGAGCAGTGCACATGCGCAAATAACATGCAGCGTACGCACTGTGTGCACGTGGTAGCAGCACAGACTGTGGAGACCCGATTGGGCAGGCATCCCTCGCTATATGACTGCCTAAACCTGCACGGCTTTCCTCATGATGGTATTCAAGCTTCTCAGATGGCTTTCGTTGGCTTGTCACCGAACGTGACTGCGGGTTTGCTTTTACGAAAACCTCTCTCTCGCTCCCTCAACGGTTCTGCTTCCACAAGCTGGCGCTCTTTCAAAGACGGCGCACGCGTACGCATTGAGTGACCTTGTAGCTGTTCTGCCTTGCTTTTAGGTAGCATTGGAGCACATAATTTATTTTCTCCATTATGCTATACTTTGGTAGCATGCTCATTACTTTATTGTTTTTTGTGAAGGTTATACCCACAAATTTTTACACCAGGACCATTTAATCCTTCCGCATATACAATAGGACAAGGTGTGCCTTGGAGCTTTGCATGAGTAGCGAGAAGATCATTTCGCTCTGAAATGAGCGCAAGAACCAGTGCTGACGGCTATCAGGAACCAGAAAAAGTTCTGAAAAAAATGACTGTATTCAATTTTTTCATAAGAGACTGACTGCAGAAGCCGATGAGAGTATACCACTGCCAGTAAAACACTTGGAGGGGAACCGTATAAATGGAAAGAAATATGTTTAGTGATATACAGGATGATGCCTAAAGGAACGACAAACGCATCGTTGCGTTATAAATGTAGCGTATACCCATTTCTTTTCACATATAGGTATCACGAAAGGCTCATAGATCAATACAGATAAGGTGAGCGAGTGTCCTATGAATAACTGTGTTCTTGTTCCCAATTGCCTGTATAGCTTCGTCTAGGGTTTCATTACAAGAAAAAATGATTGATTCTGTTTTCTTGTTCACTCATTCAGCCAGTATAATACAGTGTGACAAAAGAAAATATTCTTTACATCTGATTTTATTACAAGTGTTTCAGTATCCGTTAATAGCTTGTCTATGCATGCCTGACTATTGACGAACGCCATTTCATCAAAACCAGGTTTTCAAATTATAACGGGAGTTCTCCTGGACTGGAGACAATCAATGACATTAATGATTAAGCCACAAGTTTACGTTATTTTTCGATTACGAGTAACGGCCTGATGTTGACCGAAAATATGTAGGTTGCCTGAATGTCTCTCAAGTAAACTAGTCCACAAAAATTTATATGTTTGGTGCTGTTGTCAGTTAAATATTGTATTTTGTGACAACTGTAATGAAAAGTTAGTGCTGCTGCCTTTTTTTCAGAACGGCCAAGACGAGGTACCGGGAATGCTGAATAAAATAGACCTTTCTTCCACATGGTAACTGGCCGAGTGCTGGATTATTTTGGGCTGTCGTTTCTATCATTTTTCTTTAGCGCACTATGGCGGCGCGAAAGTGACCCCTCGAAATTGTACCGAGAAGTTTCTATCGCAAGGAATGTGTGTACTGCCTGAGTAGCGCACTTGTAAAGAAAAAACAAATTCTTGGAGCCGGAAGTTTCCTAGCAATAATTTATCACTCTTTCATGTTAAAATTAAAAACTGCTCATAAACATCATCCTAGAATGCCCCGTTGAACGCTGTAAAGGACCGCAGCAGAGCTGAAGTTCCAGTGGACACAAGCCTCTCTTGAAGTGCCAGGCAAAAACTCGTGCTCTGTATGCACACACCGCATAAACCGTTGCTACACACGCTGGGTTAGTTAGGTTGAAGTAATGTAATCTTGGACCGCTGGCGACGGCTGTTACAAAAGCACAAGGTGATAAGTTAGATCTGTTTTTCTCCGCCAAGACTCATAAAGTTAACATTCCTTTCAGAGCTATCATTTCGGAAACTGGCACTTGGCAGCACTGTGTATCTAGTTATCTACAAAAGCACCTTTCGTATCTAGTTGTGGATGATTCTTTCCTGGTTAGTAATACAGACAAGGTAACCCTTTTCCTAAAGCATAGCAATCCAGGTGGTTGTACAGGCTTCAGTATTGACATTGAAGATCTTTACTATTCACTTCCTCACAATGGGATTATGAAAGCAGTAAAAAAGTGCATCACTGATGACAATGATGAAGTAGGCTTTATTGGTCAGTGCGGGGTTCCTCTTGACACCTTTCTTGAACTGTTATCGTTTTATTTAAGGTCAACTCATGTAGGCTGGCAAGGCGGCGTCTATGTGCAAAAAAAAGGGGATCTGTATCGGGTCTAGGGTAGCACCTGTTTTGTGCAATATTTTCTTAGGTGAGATTGATAAACAAATTAGTAGACACAGTGAGGGAATGGTGGTGAAGATTTTCAGATATGTGGATGATTTTTTGGTACTGACAAAAAGAGACAACTTCAATAGGACGATGATAGACATCTTGAAGTTGTTTCGAGAGTGCGCAGATGGCCTGTCGTTTACCCCTGAAGTGCCCTTGAAGGATTCTCTCCAGTTTCTTAATATTAAGTTGTTTTTCAAGAACGACCATGTTTGTTGGCTTTACTCCCCAAGATCAGAGAAATAGGTTTTGCACTATTCTTCCGGACATTCAAAAAACATAAACATCAACGTAACCATTTGCGTTTCTTGGGAACGCTGAATATTCTGGCGAAGCTACAGCAGATGCTTGGCGAGTAAAACCTATATGCTTGATATGTTACTGCTAATGTAGCATATGCCTTTTCCACAGGTTTTATCATTCGCCTTTAAGTCATTTCGTTATCACCTCTGCAGACCGCCTTTCACTTCGCATCAGTCATCCAAAAGCTGTTCATACACATCGACCATCCACTTTGGCGCACCTGAAATGATTCTTCGCCCAGACCGCAAGATATTGGAACGACCTGCCCGCTGAAGCTTTCATCCATCCTGACCTGGAATCCTTCAAATCATTCATCACTGATTTATTTAAATGATAGGTATTCCCACCCCTTATGTCATGCCTCTAGAGGGGCTTTGTGGTACTAATAAATAAATAAATATTCCCTGCAATGAAACTTGCGAGGGATCACATGGAAGCAGGGCGCCGGAAAAGCCTGTCTCATTTAGTTGCTCCTAAACATGCATATGTCGCCTTTGTCAACTGAGCTGCAGGCAGAACATTAATGCAAGTCTTTCCTTTGGTCGAGGAGGCAACGAAGTGTAAAAGGCCGGCACACGATTCATTGAGAAGAACCATTGAGAAAAGGCACCTTAAGAACTTCAAAAATTACCACACGCTGAGGCAGCGTATGATCGAGCTTGAGCTGTAAGTTTTGCTTGTTTGTTTTGTTTTGCACGCTCTGTTTTGATGTCAACGTATACGGCATAATAAGAGAAATTGTTTGACATCATTTCAAATGTCCCAAGCTAAGTAGTAGCGACGGCCCCTATTAGAAAACGGCTCCTCAGGGAGGTCGGCCTGTGGTGGAACCGCGACGGGGACTATGTGAAGTGGACTATGGACAATCACTTCACCAGCAGCCTATGCGAGTACCTCGCCGAAACTGGTCTACACTCCTTCTTTTAACTTTCTGAAACCTACATTCCACTCCCCCTTTTCTCAACTTATGCCTCATGGCAGACTTCTCGAATAAAAAAAAAAGTAGTTTGGTCCTAATAGACGCATGAAGATCCAAGCAATTATTTTGGAGAAAAAAGTCGTCGGTACGATTACCTATTATATGGTAAGGTTTGATTCGAGTAGTAGTTTTATGCTCCATAACAAGCTGAATCGTTTGACACAACTCCGAATATTCTACGCCAATTAAGTTGGTCACAATATGTGAAGAAATGGTACCACTAAGAGGCTCAATTCGGCTGTTTCCACACTGGGGTACTTAGAGTCAAACGAAGGTATAGTAGTATGTGTGCACTTTTGTGCACCACTAAGGTGGTGCTTATATGTATAGAGCGTTACTGTGAAACTGATTTGGTCACCTGGTATGGTACCGTCCTGGTATCTGGTGGTGCAACACCTGGTGACTTCTGGATACCACCGATGGTTACGTATTAAGGAGGCCAGGTTGGTGCCGTGATATCTGAATTTTGTTGGTGCAAGCGCTAGCCGCAGTGGCCGCCATTTTTAGACAATGTCCTCGCGTTGCATACTCACACGGCCTTGAGTAACGCGAGTAGTAGAGCTAAAGCTCTAAAATTAAGCCCCATCAGCTCACTGTATACACCATACCACCAGTGACGTAGCCGGAAATATTTTTCCGGGGGTGTTACACGCCGCCGGTAAAAAAAAAAAAAAAAAAAAAAAATCAAGAAGCCTACGCCCAAACAATACCTAATGATTTTTCTTCTTCATTAATGGCGAAAAGTTGGTTGCTTCGTTCATTTTAATATGTGCACAAAACTGCTAATGCACGCAGGACTCCGAGGACTTAAACGTAAAGAACATTTATTTTCTCACAAAAAATGACATCGTACGATAAATCACCGCTATTGACAATTTTCGCACATATTATACAACAACACAAAAGCTGCTGCTCTACAACAAAGTGAGTGAGCAACTTCGAACGAATGGTATTTGTCAAAACTTCATCATATGCATGCGTACATGAACCTGCGCCCGGCCACAGAGGCGCTGTAAGAAAAACAAACAGCACTTTTTATATCTGCGACCGCTTATGATCATTTGAGGACAATGCAAAGGATAAACAAGTAGCCTAACGTGAAAAGGTAAGTTTAACGGGTTGAACTGTGCCTACAATTTAAACGAGTGCCATACGCCATGTGATAGCGAAGAAGAGTGACTCTTTTGCAATAACTGCCGCCTCCTATTATAGAACCACGACAACATACGCCAACCTTTTCCAGAATAAACCAATAATCTGCGGCGAAAAAAGGCCGAAAGAATGGGGCAGGGGGTTGCAGCGCTCAGAAAATTTTGGGGGGTGCTCTGAACCCGAAACACTCCTCTGGTTACACACCTGCATATCACTATATCACTATCCCGTAATAACGCCTACATTTACAGAGACCGCCTCGCCCACAACTCTTCGCACTTGAAATGGACTCATCAGTCAAGTGTCCTGAGCGATATTCCTTAAAAAAATATTGTCTTTTCTTCATATAGGCCCTTCTGTTCAAGGAAAATCATTTATTAAAAAACGTACGCTGGATGACTGAGAATAACTACGCTTCGAGGATCCTGACAGCGTTCCACTACAGCGCAGGAACCTTCGCCTGCGGACGCGTTCATCTCACCGCGTGGCAGATATTGAGAATGTGCACCCTAAATCCCGATAGGCGTATTGAGCTCGTGTGGGTGCCGGCTTACTCTGGCAATCCCGGAAATGAGGCCGCCGATAACATAGCCCGAGGACTTATTTGCCGGGCAAATGGCGACCCCAGCCGGGATTTCTCGAGGCAGCGGGCACACACGTCCTCAGAACTAACTCAACAAGCACGCCTTGCCCGTCGACTCTATCCCCCTGCCCACCCCCGCCTATCCCACTCCCAACAAATCCTCTGGAGGCGACTCCAGACCCGAACTCTTCCTAACCCTCAGCGTCTATCCTACTTCCGCCATGTTTCCCTAGAGTGCACTCTCTGCGGAGAACCGCACGCCACCCTGGACCACATCCTCTTCGGCTGCCCTGCCGATCCTCCCGGGCAGGGACAGCCCGCCATCGGAACATGGGAGGAATGGGGGGCCCTCCTTGCGTCGCAGGACCCGGACGCGCAACTTCGCTGTGTGAACCGGGGTGCCAGTGCCATGGCCCTACGTGGCCTGGACACATGCGCGTAATGTAAGGGCTGTGCGGTGGTCCTGAGACCTTGCACGGTCCAAACTCGCTTGCTTAATAAAGTTTCCATCCATCCCATGCTCTCGCTCTTAGTTTCATCGAAAAATTCACGCAATCACTCTTATTGGCTCTTTCCGTTAGGTACATACGGCCATGTATCTGTACATATATTATAGATTCTCACAGCAGAACTGTAATAATTTCTCAGTCGCCTGGTGAATAACTTAGGAAACGGAAGAAACGACACGGTTCCTGCACGCAGCGATACTTATTGCACTTTTGCACAGCGCCGCCTTGACGTGGCGACGGCTTTATGAAAATCTCGAATAGGGTCTCCGCAGGAACCAATGTTTAGTTCTTGTTACCCGTGTGCGGCTCTCCATCACATGGGTATGAAACATTCACGGATTGCACAGAAGTAGACACCTGCGCCTCATTTAGTACGCGTCTGCGGCTCGAGCATTGGTTTGCTGCTACATCTCGTCCTTTTTACGGCATTTTGTTTTCTTCACTTGCCCAGTGCGCATACAAAACTTTTCTTTTTGTATGTACGTACAACATGCAGTTTCATACCATGTTAAACGTAATCAAACCAGCAATAAAAACGCGAACTCAAGAAGAAGAGCTACAAAGGACGCCGGTCAACGATACAGGGTAGTGGTTTCATAGTCGAGCGTTATTCTGCGCACTTTCTCCTCTTGTGTTCCCGTCTTTGTTGTTCTTTCAGTATTTTTATTCGGCACCAACTAGACTGCACAGATAAACTGTTGCGGTTCATGAAAATTTATAGTTTATGGTGGTTTTAACGTCCCAAAGCGACTAGGGCAATGAGTGAAGCCGTAGTGACAAGTACATATAAACAGCGCTAAACAAGAGGACCACAAACAGGAGGAGACAAACACGGCCTGTTGTGGTCCTGTTATTTAGCGCTCTTTTGAATGCACTAGTCACCATGGAACACCAGCTCGCCCAATCTGCTGTTCTGCCGTAGTGAAGGGCTCTGGAAATTTCGACCACCTTGGGATCTTTAACGGCACTGACATCGCACAGTACAGGGCCCTCTAGAATTTCGCCTGCATCAAACTTCGGCCGCTGCGGCCGGGATTGAACCCGCGTGTCTCAGGTCAGCAGCCGAGTGCCATAACCACTGCGAGACCGTGCCGGCTAGTCCATGACAAAAGTAATATTACCTTTCAAAACAACACATGGTGGCCGCGCGCGCTCATCGACATCGTTCGTAATTTCTCATATTTCCAGCAGATGGCGCTGCCCAGCCGCTTCTAATAAAGTTCCTTGATATTGAAAGTAGCTCAATTCTGCCGCCGTGCCGCGACCCCTCGCGCATCCTCCTCGCCTGTGTCTATGCTCGGCGGTTTTCTGAACAATGACTGGCCCCCTCACACTGGAAACGCGCTCGCAGGAATCACTTTGGTTGTGTTTGCGTTTTCCTTCGCCGCCAGGCGCAGGCCGTCTGCCTCTGCTGCAGGCCGAGCTGCCTTGAGTTGCTCGATGAAAATTCGAGCTCTACTTTTAGTGCTCCGTTATACCCGTTTGCAGCGCATTGCAGGGCACAAGCCGGCGTGAAAATGGCTTCGTACTTTTCGCGACTTTTCGAGGAACAAGTTACATCAGCCGCAGAAAAAAGTGAATGCACAATATCGGCCTTAACGACTCCGGTCCGACAAAACACACTGTCCTTTAGTAGGTATTAGACATTTCTTGATATCTAAAGTGTGCTGTGTCTACTTGAAACTTTTTTCGAGATCATCAGGAAGATGATAATATTGCTTAATTCGCTAGTGATTGTGTGCCTTTTCGCACACTATTCTTTCAATTCCATGGTATCGCTCTGTGTTTTCTATTTTAAGGCGGAAGCCTTTAATGTCTCATCGTTGTAAGCAGCAGTTGTCGACAGAAAATGCCACGCTTTTCAATTGGTGGAAACGGTCGTGACGTCACAGTGCGCGCATTCCAAACCGAATTTGGCTAGTAACCATGCAACCAATTGAAGGGATCGTATAGTATAAGTGGGACTGAGCTTAGTTAATTGCTTGATTACCCAATTAGCCTAATTAGCCTTACTAGTCAGGCCATATAAATAAATAAAACTGATTAAGAAATTGGTCGAGCTCAGGAATCGAACCCCGGTCTTCGGCGTGAGAGACAAGCACGCTATCCACTCCGCCATGCCAGCTCGATGGTTTGGAATGAACAAAGGCGCGTCAAGTGAATACGGTGTCTTCACTCACTCTCATTCTCCTCCATTCCCTTCCGGCGAGGTTTAGGTGTCCACCGACAAATGAGAGACAGATACATTTCATTTCCTCAAAAAACAATTTACCGACGAGCGAGGCTTAGAACCGAATGGGCGATGGCGTTCTATGGACTCCTTGGCAGCGTTGCAAGACGCTGTCGCATTCCACTCTTAGGGGCGAAGCTTAACATCTTAACCTCACATCAGTGACCACACTTTAGGTAAAAAAGTGCCCCCCTAAATTTTGTGAGACAGTTACTGCGTAATTTCCTTTCCTCAAATACAATTTTCATTTTCTTCATTACGGCTCCTCTTTATCTATCTTCTTTCACTCCCACTTCCTCCCTTCCTCTACGGTGCGGTTCAAGTGTCCACCGAGATGACAGAGAATTACTGCGCCATTTCCTTTCCTCAAAAAAAGTTACGTTCAAAGGACAAGGCATCGCGCCGAACGGGTGCTGGCGTTCCGTGGACTCCCTGGCAGCGCTACAACGCGCTGTTGCGTTCCACTCCTAAAGGCGAAGCTTAAGCGTCATTAAGTAGCAGTTAATTAGTATTCAGACATTAATCAGTAATTAACCATTAATTAGTGATTTGTCATCGCTTAGTAATTAGTACTCAATTATATGTGACGCCTCCAGGGCCACAGAAACAGCGAAGGTGGTGCGGAAAACGCTTCCGCCTCTACCCACTTTAGACAGTCAAAGTGCCCCCTAACTTTTTTCGCGATTGTTGGCGTATGTAACGCGCCTATAATAGTCGATTTAATTTCTGGATCTCAGTGTGAGTTTCCGGAAATAAACGAATGCATCGTAGACATTAATTTTGCGTTAGCAAACACGCCTGCTTTTGATACGGCGCAGAATACAAAAAATGTTGATTTGCGTAGCGTATACGGCAGTCGCTCTCCTGTGTGCCCAAGAGCTGTAGTGTACTACTATCTGTAACGACGTTATACCACCGCCTATTTAGGGATGATAGGAGTTGTTAATCTTGAAAGTAATTAAGGTGCTCGTTCGACCGTCGCGACCGCGCAACTATAGCGCGATTCCGAGGTCTAAGACGCCCCATGAGGAGCTAGTCACAGAAAAGATTTTTTAGGTTGAGCTTTGACTTCTCATGGGTGAAATCGTTATGATATACAATAGCGAAAGGTGTTTTCAAACTAATAGCAGGTTCTTCAACTCCGTAGTTTATAAAATAATTAGAATTGTTTGCGTGAAGTTTGTTTTATCACACAAAGACTACATTATTTCCGACCGTGCTCTACAGTGCTGAATATTGATCCAGCACAGCCATTAGAAGCACTCTAAGTTCCTTTGTGAGACTATTCTAGATGAGTCATCGAGATAGCATCATCTTTGCACCACTTAATCTCATCATCCCTTGGCATCAGCAATCATCGAGAAATTTCAAGCCAACCCTGTCCAGGCACGCTTCTGCAGTAGTAAATAAAATCAATGAAAAAAGTAGAAAACAAAATTGTCCTCTTTCAAGCAGCCGTGAATCTGTTTTGTCCAGGCAATAAAACCGCTGCTTATGCATCACTCCGAGGAGCCCAGCTTAAATGTTTCACTCCTAAATTTGCCAAAAAAAAAATGCATACCGTGCATTAAAGAGAATGTCCCAGCATTTTCGTAGCCACTATTGTGCTTCTGAGACTTCTGTCGTGAAACATCTTTAACTTAATTACCGGAACCTTTGCTTTGCTCGATTGCTAAAGAGCAGCGTCGTACGCAAACATATTTTCTCGAAAATGCAGTGCTAAGTGAAATCTGCTTGTAGCGGAGCATAATTGTGCCAAAAATATTGAAGAATATATAAACTTAACGTCACTTCTGCCCTAATAAATCTGCACCGTATTGAGGAGGATGGAGTAGGCTTTGATTGTTCATGTCGCAAGCGCTAACGTTTAGCGCTGTCAGTGCTCAAACGAGAAGGTGATAAATAAGGCTCGTGGTAAAGTCAAGCATGCCGAATCATTCTGCTTATTGTGTTTAATAACAGACAATGAAAAAAAGCGCGAACATTGGCGCGTTCACGTGTACAAGCGAGTACATTGAGACGGGGAGAGCGCAGTGGCCTTCAAAGCCACCGCGGCCTTCAAAGCCCGCAGCGCGGACAGCCGGCGAGATAGGAGAATCGAAGAGGAAAGCTCGGAAGTGGAGGGGAGTGTCGCTACTTTCAATATCAAGGGGCTTTAGCTTCTAAATATGATAGCAAGTGCCGCCCACCCATGAAAGGGGGCGCTCTTAACTTCCTTACATTCATCAAACCACGCGCCTGATCCAGGCGGTAGACAGCGCCAGTAATTTCTGATCTCTGCAATCCAAAAGTTAGTACTCTAGACGGAAAGCTGCGCATTCAGCCCATGCATTTCAGTGGGAAACAAATGAGCACGGGCGTGTTAAAACTGTTTTGTCGCGTGATTGCGGTTCTGATATTGCAAAACCTCTTCCGCTTGCTGTGCATCTGTAAGCTTCTATGAATGCTAAGAATGCTCGGAGAGTGTAGGTCAAGTTCCCAAGGTTAGAAGATTTCATATTGCTCGTTAGTGCACCTTTAACTTGTATGCTTGGGAAAGGAAGGAGCCGTACACGGGCAGTCTGCTCACGTAGAGAGCACATTCTGCTCGTCTAGCTTGCGAACGCGCACAGCGACATTATACATCAGCAGGCGCTACTAGGCGCGGAGCTAGAAGTACCCACTACTGCCTAGCGCCCACGGGCTTCACGGGAGGAGCACAGGGTTGCGAAGTGGTACGAGATTTTAAACCAACCAGAGCTTTGGAGGTTCAACATGAATCACTGCTGTACCTGAAAGAAGACAGAAGAGGTAATTTAAGATTTGTAAACTCTGAGTAATTGATTAAAACTGTAATGGCCAATTAATTTCGCGAAGGCTGAAGGTTGTTGAAGCTGACGGAAAAGGAGGGCCTTAGCCCGCAGGCAACAGCGCGTATATGTCACATAATATTAAGCACTTCACAAGCACAAGTGATTGCCCATTGCAATGCATTCCGCTGAGTCTTATTTGTTTTCTGAAACGCTAATAACAGCATAAATTTTACTCGAACTAATAATAACCCTTTAGCCGGGTTGTAAAGGTAAGTATACTGTTTCGTTTATGTAGGAGTACTGATAACAGGACTACATCTGTTACCCTTCAATGAGAGCTTTTTCACAGCCCGGTGATGAGAAGGGAAATAAGGGTGCGCTGTCAAAATTAGTGCGGAACTGACTTGTCAGATTATATTCATTTGAACGACTTACACAGTGTACCTAATTTCCGTCGAAAAAAAAAGACCTGGTAAGGCGCTGAAAAAAAATAATCAAAGAAATCTGCTCTTCACCTGTTCTGATCGGGCACCCTCTGTCTAGATAGAACGAAATGAAAGTCCTACTGCATTGTATTATCGCTGTGAAATTACTCCCCATGAAGAATAACGAAGACCGAACATGAATAGCAGCATTAGACGCTTCAATAATTGGGCGGCTTGCGGTATACACCATTACTTAATTGCTTTGCTGACTGCCATGTCAACATGTAATGAGACTCAAATTCAACGCCCATACATAACAGTTGGCGTATTAAAGGTGTTCGTGAAAGAATGCAGCGCAAGCACACAGGAGTGCTCACTGGGCATAACAGCGTTAAAGCTCATACGCGGAAACGCAGACATTCATCTGTAATCAATAAAAGCAAACATGACAGCGTTAGTCAAATGTTTAGGGGAATCCCCCAAGGTGGAGTAAATTTGTAATAAGGGAGTAATTCCATACCCGGGAATAGTGGTGGTCCCGGGTTCGAACCCCGGACCAGGATGAATTTTTCTTTAACTACGAAGTTTCTGAGAAAGCTGTATAGCTTTCCTTTGTAGCCGTATGGCTGCGCTTGGGTGGATGCCAATGAATAATTACTCCCTTATTATGACAGCGTTAGTGTCCGCACTCTCCAGTATGTACATCGGCTAAACTAAATCTTCGCAACAAGCTCCGCAGGTCTTCCTGGTGGCAGTAATACGCGGCGGGGAGGAAAATTATCCAAACGAATGCGCAATTTTATGAAAAAAAAGGACAGTCAATGCCACGGAAATAACTTGCGAGCCCATTTTAGGAAGTGTAGAAAACATCGGTGCTGAAAATAATGGCGAAGTTAAGAAAAAATTACCGCAGCAGCAAAGAATGTTAACTGTGGAAGAGGTTTATGCTGCCATAGAAACACCACCAGAAACACGGCAGCCGGAGCGGACAGAATCGAGAACGCCTTAATCCGCAACCTGAGGGACGACCTCATACAAGAGCTAGTCAGCTTTCTTAGCAAACATTGGGAGGCGGAGACGGTTCCCGAAGATTGGAAACACGCCGAAGTAATAATGATACCTAAACCTGGTAAAAAGCTACAAACTGAAAACCTCAGGCCCATATCACTCACGTCGTGCCTTGGCAAGCTTTACGAACGGGTTGTAACTTTAAGAGTGCAAAATTACGTGGAAGATAGCGACTGTGTACTACACACCATGTTCGGCTTCAGAGCGAAGCTCTCGACGCAGGAAGTTCTCCAAATACAAGAAGATGTCCTGCGAAACGTACCTCGGACGGGAGAATATGTCATAATGGCCCTGGACATCAAGGGGGATTCGATAACGTCCGCCACGAAGCGATCCTTACGGGCCTAGACAACCTGGATTGCGGACGCAAAATCCACGGCTTTGTCAAAGCCTTCCTGTCCGATAGAACTGGCACCATCGGCATAGGAGACCATCGATCGGACAAAATTCGCACTCTAAACAAAGGAACACCCCAAGGGTTAGTTAACTCACCCCTACTCTTCAACATAGCTATGATAGGCCTAGCTCGAAAGCTAGAGAACATCGAAGGCATCAGGCATGCAATGTATGCTGATGATATAACAGTATGGACAAACACGGGCTGTCTCGGAGAGAAGGAAGAAAGGCTACAGCAAGCGGCCTCTTGTGTAGAGCAATACCTTGCAGAAAGAGGACTCTCATGCTCGACCGAGGAATCAGAACTGCTGAGAGTCTGGAGAGGCAAGCAAAACCGGACCGTCCCAACCAACGAGGACCTAAAACTCAACGTCTACCTTGAAGGGAAGCCCATACGCGAAAAGACAAAAATAAGAATTTTGGGCATGTGGGTTCAATCCAACCAGTCCAGTACTCACACTTTTACCCTACTGAAAGCAACAACGCTACAAGTCGCACGCATGACCACCCGCATCACCAAGAGGCGACATGACACGCGTGAGGAGGACACACTAAAACTAGTCAGAAGCCTAGTAGTTAGTTGAATCACGTACTACCTACCCTACCAGTGCCTCAACAAAAACGAAATACAAGTGGATGCCCCGCTACACAAAGCGTATAAGACAGCGCTCCGACTACCACGCAACACGTCTACAGAAAAACTCATGGCACTGGGATTACATAACACCTTTGAGGAGCTACGAGAGGCGCAGCTTGAGTCGCAAAAACTCAGGCTGTTGCAAAAAACGACTGGAAGAGCGCTCCTGCAGAGGCTCGGGTACCGCGAGCAGATGCGAGAAATGTCGAGGACAGCAACAATCCCCGACGAGCTTCGCAAGACCCTCAAGGTAGCGCCAATACCAAAAAACATGGATCCCAACCTCCATCGAGGCTGAAGAGAAGCCAGGGCCGAATTCATCGAGAAAACATACGGTCTTTTAGCCACGACCGTGTATGCAGACGCTTCTTGGAGAGCAGGAGATACCAAAATCGCTGTAGCGGCGGTGGTCTATTCGTCTTTACGCGAAATGACCAGCGCGTCTCTCCGAAGCTGCACAGCTGCAGAGTCCGAGGAATTAGCCGTTGCTCTAGCGGTGGCGGAGGGCTATAGAACAGGGCGGTAACTAACAATACTCACGGACTCTCAAACAGCCTGCCGAAATTACATGAATGGCAGGATAGGTCGTCACGCGCTCCGTATACTCCTCGAAGAGAGCGACAGAATTAAAAACCATGAAGAACAAAACGACAAGATCCCACACAAAATTTTGTGGGTACCGGGGCACACGGGGGTGGCAGGGAACGAAGAGGCCGGCAGGATAGCTCGAGGATATATTACTTTTCGAGCACCCGACGAGACCGCGGAACTCGCGCCAGCACCCAGGGAATACTCGGCTATACTACAAAACTATAGAGGCAGAAGAATGCGATGTCCGCCACCGCACAAATATCTCAGCAGAGAGGAAGCTGTCACTTGGAGACAATTACAAACAGGCTCTGTCCCAAACCTACATATACTAAACAAAATGCACCCTACGATATACGCGGGCAAATGTCCCTGACGCGACTAAAAACGGACTCTATACCACATCACATGGGCCTGCCAAAACATAGACGTGGTCGCCAAAATACAAAACACGAGTGCGGAGCAGTGGGAGACTGCTGTCCAGCGACCGCTGTGAAGACCAACAAGGTCTGGTACAGCGAGCTCAACGGGCGGCAGTGGCCAGCGGAGCCCTGGACTGAGGGCAACCGACCATTGATTAGAGGCGGACGACCTCGACAGAGAAGGCTCGTGGGGGTTTAACCAAGGTGTCTCTGAAGATGCCCCCAAACGCAGGAAAACACATTAGTGAAAATAAAGTTTTTCCCTTCCCTTCCTAATGCCTATAGCATGATAGAGTACAGACGTGGAATTTGAATATTACTGTCCGCAAGCATCCAAGAGTGTTCCGGCCAAAACAAACAAAGATAACATAAATAGAATAGGTTATAAAAATGTTTTGCGTGTACCTGGGGCGCAATCAGATTTAAAGTACCTAAAAAGAGTGTCAAAATCAATGTCTCGTACCTAACTTGACCATGGTTGTCTACGTGGCACCGTGAACTTCCAGAAAAAGTGGAATCGATGCAGTAAAAAGAAATTTATGCACATTTGGCTAAGGATCCGCGTTCGAAAACTCTTCTTACTTCCTCGGTTCAGTTGCCCACAAGGCTGCAATTTTCGTCCTCCTTTTCCGTCCTATGGATAGGGAGCAAGTCCCCTCCATCGAAAGAGTGTGTGCTCCAGTCTTGCATAAAAGATCGTAGCTATCCTCAACAAGCCAATGAAATAGGGGAAAGTGATTTAAAGCGTTGCGGAGAACCTCTTTCCGCTTCCGTAGTGACGAGGTTGACCTTCATCACCATCAAGGCTGAGGTCCATGGACGCGAAAACTCACGCGATCGCGAAGGTGACTGCGGAAAGCAAAGACCAACCCCATGGCGCGAATTATTTTTGCCGTGCCGCTTGCCTCGTCGCTTAGATCTGCACCCAGAGAAAATTTCGATCCGCGCATGGAAGTCCGCCCCCCCCCCCCCCCCCCCCCGCACCCCTTCCCCGCTATCAGTCAATCAGACCCCAGCTGAGAGTTTCCGGTTTGGCAGAGCTTCTCCTCCGAGATCAGTCTTCACCTCAGCAAGCGCTTCGTCTTGGTCACCGCCACTGTAGAGAAAATATTTACTTTGATGTTGCTGTGAGGCAGACCCGCAACATTGAAATAAGGATAACATTCTTCTTGTCGGTTAAGGAGGGCTAGCAGCATTTGGAGCGGGCTGTACGAGCGAGAGGACTACAGGGAGAGATGTGTGTCGAGCAGCGGGTAGCGGCTCTTAATCTACCATGCGTTTTGTTCTGTGCACATACGTGAAGAAATATCCGCGGCGAACTTGCATAATATGGTTTGCTCATTTGCAAACAGAATGCAATGACAATTTACGAAAGTGTTTTTATTAAGCAAAAATTCGCAGGCACCGAACAAAGCACACTCCGCAGTGGATCCATGATGGTGATGTTGGGGAAAACATTTATTAAGAAGGGACAGGAGGTATGTTTGGATCAGCCCCTAAGGGACTGATCCTTACAAGCAATAGGTGGAGGCCCCTAGTTTGGGACCTCAGAGGCGGTGGCCGCCACCCGGGCGTGCCCGACTATCGCATGTTGGGCCTTTAAGTCGTGGCAGCCGAGCAAGATCTCTCCCAGCCCTCCCAGGTTGGGTTGGGGATGGGGGGAATAGCCGGATTGGAGGGACAGGCCCACACCATGTGATTGGCGTCCGAAGACACTGCACTACAGTGTGGGCAGCTGCCGTTAGAGGAGGGGTCAAAATGTTTTATAGCTGCCGGGCACAGCAACGCATTGGAGATGGAGCCGCTCATCCACTTTCTTCAGGCCTTTACATGGGCTAGGGTAAAGGCGATGGCTATTTTGATAGTAGGTTGTGATATCTTTGAACGTATAGACCGGATTAAAATCGGGTTCCTGATCAGGTTGGGAGGAGAAAACAGCCCGGTGAGAGAGCCCGAGGGGGCTACGTCTGCTGCCTCGTTTCCTGCCAACCCCTCATGAGCAGGGCCCTGGATCCGTGATAGCTTTCGCCGGTGCTCGTCGCGACATGCTCGCGGCCTACAGGGCGCTGGGCATTCTTCCAGACGCTCTGACGACGTTATCGTTGCCGCAGAGCAATGAACGCATCAGTGAGCGAACAATGGTGAGCCTCTGTGCATTCCTCGAACAGACGGGCTTGACGCCCAGCCTGTTCTACGCCAGGTAGTTACGTGCAGTGACCGAATGCTCCACGTGTGCTACCTTGGACGACGATCACCTCGACGCACCAGTCCAACTGTTGTGTTTATTGTGTCTTGCGTGTGTATTTGTACTATGCACAACCAGATCATCACGCGCGTGCGACCTGTACATATGTTAGTATGCAAATAGATTTATTACAGTGTGCCTCGCTCTATCCTTTCTAACTGTCCCCTCACCGCATTGATTTCACTTTAACACACTGCCTGCTAACCATTATTTCTGCTGCCCCAGCTCAGGTGCTTCCACCTGCAATAGCAGATGCTGGGGCTAGCAAAAATCGTTTCCTTCCGTTGTTTATGATTTTAATAAAACCACTACCACTACATTGCCTTCGCAAGCACGCCTGCTTGGTCATCGCCGCTGCCGCTACACCGTCGCCGTAGAGCCGGTGTGAGCCGCTTCCAACGTTTATGTGTAAACATTGGTCTTTTCGGATGCTGTTCTTGATCTGCCGAGCGTCGCAAGCGGCTGTGGCCACACGCTCTCGTCACCTTCCGCGGTAGGTGAACGGCAAGATCCTGCGCCCTGCCGCTGGAATTCTGGTTCCAGGTAGAGAAACGAGCGCAGCAAACGCGCGTTGTCGCCACTCCCCCGGGGATGGCTTGCCGCAAGAATGTGGCTCCATGAGGAAGATCTGGCTGCCATGCATTCTCGGCAAGTGCAAACGTTCGCCGCCGATACCGCATATGTCGCGGCCCTGCCTCAAGTAGTAAGCCGGAAGGCCTTCCTCAGTAGCCCTGTACTTCTGGGGCCTATACTTCATTATACTTATCCTCATTTACCTTGTGTAGCTAGTTGGCCTGCTCGGTGTATTGCTTGCTTGTGTAATAAATAGCACATGAGCGATCACGCCTTGTCGTCCTTCCTTAGATCTGTCGAGCACGAACTTCTCCGTGGTTAGCGAGCGATTACGCGGCAGCCGTGGACTGGGTGCGCGAGGAGGAACTCTGGAGCCCAAACTTCCGCAGCATCGAAAGGAATTCCGAGTAGTCCTTCAGTTATTGAAGCTTTTTTAAGTTACGGCGCTGAAAAATTCAGTCTTGTCGGCAATATACTCTTTCAAAGCATAGGTTATCTGTACTGCTAGTGATGTGAGCGTAAACCTGGAATATTAACAAGGTGAGACTATGAGCGTGGTTGCAAAGAGCGAAGTGTTGAAGCAGCTGTAAACTGTGTTGAAATCATCAGTAAAAAGGCTTGATGTTCAACCACTGCCGTCGAGAAACAATAACAGCCAAAGAGTCATATCGCCTATTGCAGACTGCGCCAAAGATCACCGTTTACTAGAGGGTAAACACAGCAGACGGCAGCACTAACCCTAACACTAAAGGAAGCCTGGAGACAAATACAAGATCAAGGAGCAAAATATAGGTGCCGGCTTGTCCGGCCGATTTGGCATGTCAAATGCATGCGGGAAAACAGGTTTTTGGGCGTGTATAATTGAGCTTACGCTAGACCACCATCAGCTTCAAAACAGTAACAACCTATTGTTTTTGTCGCGTACTTCAGTAGTAGAATTCGACTCGGGGAAAAATGTTTTCACTTGGGGTACACATAAAAAGAATCAGACTGAACTGAGATCAGTAATTGCATCGCGTTGTCCATAGTGTCCATACGCAAAACTACCAAACAAAAGCGTCAAAAATGCAGAGCCGCTGGATACTTTCAATCTAACCGTCTTGAATAAACACATCTCAGAAGGAACGATGTTCGGTAAAATTAATGTTTGTAACAACTTAAGCTCAGGAGATGGCACTTTGTAATCGCCCGCTGCATCACTAGTGAAAGCTAGGCTTATCACCAGGACCAATTGCTAAGGCTGGAATCTAGGGCCCATATTCTATAAGCTCGCCATTTTTTGTTGCCCATTTCGCGTCCATTCATTTCTTTGTCCGTGG
Source organism: Amblyomma mixtum (assembly GCF_055824585.1). Taxonomy (NCBI): domain Eukaryota; kingdom Metazoa; phylum Arthropoda; class Arachnida; order Ixodida; family Ixodidae; genus Amblyomma; species Amblyomma mixtum. Next base: position 29,929,174 of record NC_143020.1, on the reverse strand, counting down.
TCACTCAGACGGCTGACCCGAAAGACACGGGTTCGATCCCGGCCGCGGCGGCCGAATTTCGATGAAGGTGAAATTCTAGAAGCACGTGTTCTGTGCGATGTCAGCGCACGTTAAAGAACCCCAGGTGGTCGAAACTACCAGAGCCCTTCACTATGGCGTCCCTCATAGCCTCTGTTGCATTCGGACGTTAAAACCCCAATAAACCAATAATCAGACACACCCGCGCTTCTCAAGCATCTGAGGCAAGCACCCCAGCCACTGGGTGGTTAGCGACTGAATGTTACCACTTGTCGGATGCAATATGGAGCCAATGCTGAGGTGCATCGCAGCGCTCTGTTAATCGAAGGTGACCGGACCTGACCATCGTCTCCTATCGGCTGAGTCATGCAGCCTATAGTGAGGTTCACTCACCGACTACCGAACTGCTGGGTCGCTTGCCCCAGGCGCTTGGAAGCCGCGGGTCAGTAACCACTGACACAGGAGGAAATGGATGCGAAATGAGCATCGAAAAGGACAGCTTATTGAATACGGCCCCTGATGCTCTTATGCGTTGGGCTCGGACACCTTCAGGGTGTTTGCTAAGAATGGACCTCTCACAGCGAGGAGTGTTTTTGGCTAGAGAGAATGAATGAAATGTTTCTAAATGCGGAAGAAGACACCAATTTCAAGCCAAGGGCAACAATCGTGCTTGGTTCAGGCTTTTAAAACCACATTTTCGAGAAAGCGGCTTCACCCTAAATCTTTACTAGGGTGCTTGCTGAATGATATGCGCCATCGTGGTGCGTCCAGGATATTCATCAGAATTCTGTTTCTGTAATGGCGTCTCTGCGAAGGACACCCCTTCCAGGCAAGCTCAGCGTGTTGACTCAGTGCCAAAAGGAACCGATGAATAATCCTCGGTGCGCTCTGTGTCGTTGTGCATATTTGTAGTTCCCTTGTCTTTTACCGCTTCCTTCGAACCAGTCGGGGGGTCAGCTTACTCACGGGTTTTTGGTATTCCGCACTCTAAGCCCCTCTGTTCGAATGGTTCATAGGGAGAATCTGCGGCAGGCATGAGTTTTGAAACAGGAGAAAATACTATGCTTGAGAAGCGCCAAGAAACAAGCAGCAGGAAATGACTGGTCAATTATGAAAGCAGGATCACTCTATTGATGTGTCTTCCCTCTATAGTGGGAGAGTAGGGGTAGCTCTGAAACAAAGCACTCAGTTTACAGGCAAAAAGCAATTCTTGCCTTCTGCATTGAAAGGGAAAATGTCTCATGGGCATTCAGATTCACAAGAAACGTATTTTAAACAAAAAAGTCTAATTAGCACTCAGAAGCATTATGTAACAATGTACCAATTGGTTGAATGCGGATAACTCGTTCCCTTTTATATTCCAGCTACCTGTACCCAGTAAGCTGGAAAGTTGCCTGATTCGGTCATTTAAAAACGCTACGGGCGTAGTAGTGCATACTGACGCCACATATACGTAATGAGTGCCATCGTAACTGGTTGTTGAAATACAGGTTGGAAAAAACAACTAACCAAGCCCACTTGTGGTCTTTCCGATATTAATGGCCAGAATAAGTCGTAAGAAACAACTAGACGAATAGCCAGACCATTCTGCCTGTGTTAGTCTTTCCATCACAAGCTTTGCCTCTACTGAATGTTACTGCTCGCTGCTGTCGTTACTACTTTGTGCATTTCTAACACAAAACCACGATACATATACACTTTGCCAGGTTGCTGCAGACGGCCAAGGTTTCACGCCGGAAATGCTCACGGCGTGCAGCTAGACCTTGTTTTTTTAGCTAAAAAGAAATGTACACAACACAACGGAACACGACGCAGATAAACAGCGCGTTTCAGCCGAAAATGTTGGCTTGTATAAAGGAACAGCTGCAAGCAGCCAATAAATCATTGACTGTGTTTCGAAGCAGAAAGTTTCTCGGGCACATGCTTCTCAAGCATTCTCAGGCACATGTTGCGTATAGACGTGCGAGATTTCTTACTTAAATCCAATACACATTTCGAAATTTCTAATTACTGCTAGTTTGTGCATATTGCGATATTGTTTGCAATGGGCGCAGGGTACGCAGTAAGACTGCTGGCTATTGTTCATTTGATTTCATCACTTCGTGTAGAAGGTAAGTGCAATGATTCGTTTTTTCTTGACGTTAAAGGTCAACATCCCCCGAAAAGCTAGTCACTAAAATAATCATGCAGACAGTGAAAGAGTCGCAGGTCTGCATAGAAAATTAAGTTAACAGTTATAAATTGAATGTCTTCGCTCAAAGATCTAATAAGTTCTTGCTGAGTGAATAGTAGGTAAGTTACTCAAAATCCGCGACCTCTGAGTGCGTCTGTGAGCCCTTCACATTCCGAAGGCAACACAACCCAAAAGGTGAACTGCCAGCCACGACTCGAAGAAAAACGAATTTGCTAAGAGCTTCCACCTAGCATCTACTCACCCTGCCTTTTTCACTCTCAAGCTACCCTTAGCTTCTAGAAGACAACCCGCCCCACTTCCAGTCTTCGGCCCTCTGTACTCTCAAGAAGGCCTGCATCCGGCAACCCACAGCCCCTCACACAACACCTGAACAAAAAGCGGCGGCGAAAACACGCGTTCGTCCGCCAACCTCCGCATGTTCCACTCACCAAACTTTCCAGAAACCCTCTGCCAACCAAATGTGCACACACATCCGCACTACAGAAGCTATCACTTACCATAACTCCACGCAGAAATGGAACCAAAAAGCGACAGCGAAACAAAGTTCAAAGAGGTGGTGAGAGGACTATGAAGCTAAAAGCGAAACGCACGACTGGTAACGTTGGCGCTGATAAGATCGCCTGTAATTTTTCTTTTGCTAGATACAATAAGCCGTCTTTAGAGGGCAGTTGGCGTTGTACTGTAGATTTTAGATGACGTGAAAAGCTCGTTGCCTTGGCAGAATAACGTTTTTTAATAGGGCTGTGCCTCGCTCTTGTTTTAGTGCGATGAATAATGCAATTCCATCTCGTTTAGGAAAATTGATAGTAGTGCCGCATAAACGCCGTAACATAAATGTTAACGTTCCGTGTTCAAGGGAAAACGAATGCATTTATTTTTCTGGCAATAGATCTAGGTGTTGGCACTGAGGTTCAGAAATTGCACTGCAGTTTCAGATCGAAAACATTCAGGATCAAAAATATCCCTAAAACAAATCGCCACTCCTCTAAAACATTTTTAGTCTATCGTGAACGTTGCTAGTCTGATTTATATTGATATACTGAGCTGTGAAAACCTCTGTGATGAACATATGCCTCATTGTTTTCACAGTGGGTGGCGTGTCTGTTAGCGCATCCGCCGCAGAAACGCGTGGAGGTCATAAAATATGGGTAGTGCCTCTGATGGGAGCGAGCTCACCGGTTGCCACTGACCACTCATCTCTGCCGCCGACCGGGCAAAGCCCTTATTTGCGGTCAGGTGACTGCTGCATGCACGCCAGCCATATCTCCCGCATCGTCGGTACTTCTTTCGTTGTCGCCGCCGCGGTGGCTCAGTGGCTATGGTGCTCGGCTGCTGGCCCAAAAGACGCGGGTTCGATCCCGGCCGCGGCGGCTAGAATTTCTGTGGAGGAGAAATTCTAGAGGCCCGTGTGCTGTGCGATGTCACTGCACGTTAAAGAGCGCCAGGTGGTCGAAATTTCCGGAGCCCTCCACTACGGCGTCTCTCATAGCCTTAGTCGCTTTGGGACGTTAAACCCCACAAAACCACAAAAATCTTTCGTTGTCCTCAGTTAGGGTGAGCGGCCGTAGGGTATCGCCGAGTGCTTCCAAATGGCCCTCCGACAGCGTCAGCCTGCTCAGTCTGTGCAACGTCTGCAGTCAATATATGGAACATTCAATGATAATAGACACACAAGATGATTGAGGCACCTTTTTACAATCTTTGCGCGTTTGTTTAGCGGTTAGAGATTGTGACAAGCAAGGGCAGCTGTAGAAACTTTGCAGGGGTGAATATCTTGCACCCTGCTGCGACGAATGATACAGAGAAGAAATTTTCACTCTCCTGAAAAAGCTCTGTTTTCACGTCGGTGAAGAAGTGGCAGCCTAATCCACGGCAGGTTTTAAATCCCTTACTCCAGGAAAGCATGCGGGCTGTTCGATGTTTTCTTCGGATGCATAAACAGGAAAAACACAAGGAAAGTTCCACTAAACTAACCTTTATGTATTTGCTTCATTGGATCACTTGTAAGCAAACAGCGGAGACGTAGTGTGTACGACATGTCTATTTAGAATCAGCACGTGTTATCTACGTCTGGGCGCCGCCATTTATTCGTAATTTCATTTACTCTCCAGTTATGACACGCTTTGCAGGTGAAGTTGGTCTGGCAGAATCAAGGAACAAAGAACGTAGCGTTTGCACATGGGTTTATGCACGCTACAGGCGAACAGGATAAACAGAAATTGTCAGACACAAAAGGTTAAGTGCGAACGCTACAAGCATGCGTGAGTGAGGCTACGCTCCAGAGAACCCAACACTAATACAGACACTCTGCGTGTTCCCAAAGCATAAAAAGCTGCAATGTTTTCAAAGGGTCTCTTTTCGGTCATCTAGTGAGGATATTTTGGATTCATAAATGGTTGTAATTTATATCTCGTATAATGTTTTTTTACAGAAATCCTACTTTACTTTCTTGTGCTTCGCTTAGTACCAAATTCGAGCCAGTTTTAGCAAAGCGGTTGTTAATAAATTCGCGATAACTGAAAGCTGACTGTTATATGAGCAAGGTAACATAAATATTAACATTCAGTGTTCAAGGGCCAACGCATGCATTTATTTTTCGGGCAATAGATTTAGATGTTTGCACTCAGGTTAAGAAATCGTACCGTACTTTCAGATCGAAAACATTCGGGATTAAAAGTATCCCTAAAGAGATATTACCTATCCTTTAAAACATTTTTAGCCTATCGGGATTCTTGCTATTATGATCTATACTCATATACCGGGCTGCCAAAATTGCTGTGATGAATATATGGCGCATTGCTTTCACGGTGGGTGGTGTGTCTGGTACGGAATGCACTGCAGACACGCGCGGAGCTCATTAAAGGTGTCTAGGATATGGTGCTATCCACTATCCAGGATATGGGGCTGGAGCAAACTGGCTGGCTTCTTGTTCTCAATACATTTGCTTCAAAATCGCGTCCGTAGCCGTGGTTTCTGCAATGCGCCCGTCATTTCATTCTTTCCTGGCATTAATTTCTTTCAACTCCCTTCTGTCTGTACACGGTAGTGGTAGCGTCCCAGTGGGAGGTAGTCATTTTCGCGCGATGCGAACATTAAGTCTAAAGCACCAGACTGTGATGAGTGAAAATGTTGCTGTTAAATGCTTTCTTGCTCTAAAATTGTCCTTTATATAATCACATGCATTGAAACGCACTTAGTCGCCATGCAATACGCAGGAAAATTGGATATATATATATATATATATATATATATATATATATATATATATATATATATATATATATATATATATATATATATATATATATATATATATATGGGTAGTGCCTCTGATGGGCGCGAGCTCACCGGTTGCCACTGACCACTCATCTCTGCCGCCGACCGGGCAAAGCCCTTATTTGCGGTCAGGTGACTGTTCCTTCTTGTGTATACCCTGAGGAAGGACGGTCCTCCGTCCGAAACTGTCGGTATTAAATTAAGATAATTGCAAGGTTGTGACCCCTTCTTCTACAAGTCTTCCTGGCCCATTGAACGACAAGACCTCCTGCAACTACTTCTACTACAATGGCTGCCAGCGCTCACACACTCGAGCGATTATCTTTTCACCTCCCACGGAACCCCATCACCACTGCTATAATTGGCGACGAACTTTTCAAACACGTGTACGAGTATTTCGACCCAGCACAACAAAACACCCCTGGCTTCGTGATATACAGATCAGCCAAGTTCGTGGATATTCCGGCACTCTTGGAGTACCTGCCTGCCACCATCCGTAGAGTGATCCTTCACGTTGGGACAGCCGACATCGCGGCCACGGGCGCCGCTGCCGCTCTGTCAAGCCTGAGGGAGATCGTGGGGAGAATCGGCCGTGAACAACCCTCGTTGGAAGTGTGCCTGAGTCTTCCTGTTCCACGCGCCCTGAACCGCCTACGCCGAGGAGCCAACAGAAGGTTCGTCCACTGGTTCAACGCTCAGGCGAAAGTCTTTGTGGAACAGGTGCGGAGGCTATGTCACCAACGGCGGCTTGGCAGGGACGTGGTATATATCAATCACGCACCTGAAGAGTTGCCACCATGGAGAGTGCTCGCGGCCGATGGACATCATCTGAGCTTCGAGGGCGTGGCTATCGTGTGCGAGCACCTGAAACGCGCCCTCGGTGCCAGACCCCCCGCTACGGGATGGAGCGTTCGTGGACAATCGATGGCGACGACCCAGGGAGGCAGCGGCGCAAGAACAGCGCCATCACTGGCTCGTCCGAGAACCCAAGAGGCCGAGACACCCCCCGTACCGCCACGCCGCCGCTACATGACGAGACAGGCCTGCACCGAGGCGGCACGACACAACCCAACGCAGCGCAGCGACTGACTCGCTGCCGCCACAGGTACGGCCCGCTCCCCAGAAACTCACTCACCGTCATTTCTAAAAATCCGGAAAACTATCGAAAAACGAATTAGATATGAATCCCACGCGACCACTCTAACTAGCTATTCAGAATCGGAAGCCATACCAAAAGGTTTGCGACTGCAGCTTACCCCGGCGATGACAACCCTTAACGCAGATGAGGACGCGGAATGGAAACAGATTCTACATGACAGTTCATTACGTCTTGTGGACCTAATTATACGGCACAGCCAACGAAAAGCTCTCGAATTCGAGCATGTCGAACAATGCTTACGTCGTGAACCGGACCTTACGCCGAGAGAAATAACTCAGCCAAAAGAATTCGAAGAACGAAAGAAAAAAGACACAAATATGCAGAAACTTAGCAAACTCGGGCGAGACGGTGTGACCCCGGCGCCACGTTCACCAATTCCGCCTTCTACTAAAAGCACGCTAGGCCCTGAGCAACCTAATACTAGCCGGTCTTCCATCGAGGCTGACAACGTTGTGAACGTATCGAGCCATCCACTCTCTCCTTCGGAACGAAAGTTGCTCTCCAAGGGTTTAACTTTTTGCCCGACAACGGGAAAATTCAACGAATTCCAATTATATCAGAATCTGGATAACTTTGCAAGGAATCTACGTCTGCGCGAGTACTTCCGAAACCGCGAAAGCAACCGTGAAATCAACATACCCGGGACATCAAACCAATCATGGACTCCAAACGAACACAGAGATAAACATCTAGATATGTACATCGCCGCCATTCAAAAGGATATCATCGCCTCATATTCAAAATCAAAATTAAAAAATGTCCCGAACAACCTCTCATCCGAGGAACGGCGAGCCCTCGAATCTTTAAATCAGCGATCTGACATTGTCATCAAGCCGGCGGACAAAGGCGGTGCTGTTGTTGTTATGGACAAGTCCGAATACATAACAGAAGGTTTCCGGAAATTGGAAAACGAACAATTTTACACGGAGCTAACCAGTGATCCCACAGGTCAATTCGAAATCGAAATTAACAATAAGTTAAAATCACTTCATCAAGATCAAAAGATATCCGGGGAAATTCTTAAAGCAATGACTCCAGTCAGACCAGTCCCTGGACGGTTCTACCTACTCCCGAAAATACACAAACCCAACCGTCCGGGCCGTCCCATTGTGTCAAGCAACGGCACACTCACCGAAAAAATATCTAGCGTCCTCGACTTCCTTTTGAAGGACATTATACCAACTATCCCGGCCTACATTAAGGACACAAATCACTTTCTCAGAGTGATATCTAACCTCAAAATTCCCAACCGAAGCTTCTTGGTTACAGTGGATGTGACATCTTTATATACAAATATCCCCCATCCAGACGGCATACGCGCGACAGTGGATGCATACTTGAGGACAGATCCCCCCGTTCATCTTGATGAGGAAACTCTTTCTGCAATCCTAGGCTTAGTACTGAACTACAGCAACTTTGAATTTGAGGGAAGACACTATCTTCAGGTCAACGGCACGGCGATGGGAACAAAGATGGCTCCGGCCTACGCTAACTTATTCATGGCAGCACTGGAAACAGAATTCCTTGACACTCAGTCCTTGAAACCACTCCTTTATAAACGTTTCCTGGACGATATTTTTTTCATTTGGCCGCACGACGAAGCCAGCCTCTTGGCATTCATAGCGAGGTATAACGCATTTCATCCTTCCATATCGTTCACCCACAGCATCTCCACAAAATTTATAAACTTTTTGGACGTTCAAATAGAGAAAAAAGGCAGCGTGCTTAGGACAACCCTCTACAAAAAACCCACTGACCGCCAGCAGTACCTACATTTTAAGAGCAGCCACGCACGGCACTGCAAGACTGGCATACCCTACTCACAGGCTCACAGATACCGACGGATTTGCTCTGAGCTCGAAGACTTTGACCGCCATGCTGAGCAGCTAAAAACAAATCTTTTACTTAAGGAATATCCAGCGTCCATCGTCGATGACGCTATCCTGAAAGCTCGTGGTTTAGACAGGAATAAAATAATAAATTCCCCACAATCGCGGGATGGTGAAAGGCCAAGCAACCTTATTCTCACGCATTCATCTAACATTCCACCTGTTAATAGTATCCTATCAAAACATTTTAATATTATCCATCAAAGCAGTCACTTGTCTCTCATTTTTAAACAACCACCAAGAGCAGTATACCGGCGCAGTAGGAACCTGAGGGACATTTTAGTTAAGTCCAAAACAACGCCAAACTCCAGCCCGAGTCCTGGATGTCAACCGTGCCGTAAGCCACGTTGCAAGGTTTGCAGTCATATGCAGACAACAACCATCGCTAAAGGAACATTCTCCGATTTCACCTTCAGGATTAGGGAAAACCTGAATTGCGACAGCGCGAACGTAGTGTATATGCTACACTGCAGTGTGTGTGGCATGGAATACATCGGTCAAACGGAAACACCGTTCAGGTTGCGTTTTAACAACCACAAGGCCCATACTCACGCGCTGCCAAATCTTCCTTTTTCTAAGCACCTGTGCCTGCCCCAGCATGCATTCGAAAACATTCACGTCATCCTTCTCCAATCGGGTTTCCAAACAAGTCGCCAAAGGGAACAAAGAGAGTCGTATTTCATACACAAATTTCGGACACTAACACATGGAATTAATGAAAACTTGGGCAGTTTTACCTTCCTCAAAAGCCTAACTACCTAGAACAATTTGAACGTCTGGAATCCCTCCTCTTCCATGAAGCCTGCACTCTGCGGGGTCCCACGTCCCCATTCTTACTTTTCTTATTTTTTATTTCTGAACGTATTTACTCTTTAGGTTCCTTCCCACCCGTCCTTTCGGCCCCTTCTTTTGAAAAACCAGTCTGTACTCGAATGCCTTCGCGACGAAAAGCACGAAGGGAATGGCCTACTGTGGGACGGACGCCGCGGCACTCGGCTGCGGGATCGGGTTCCCGCACGGCGTCTGGCCGGCCGCCCTGCCTCCCTCGACCGCGGCGCCGCGCTTCCGCCGTGTCGATAACGGGCTTGTCTTAAACAGCTCTAAATGTTGTGGCTGACTCATAACTCACGTTACAACGGTTCAAAACACCTGCACCGCTGGGGAGCGGTCCGTTCTGTGATGTTATACACTGTACACATGCATGCGTGCGCTTGTTTCTTTCTTCTTTTTGTGTTTCTTTTTTTGTTTTATTTGTGGTTTTGCTTTGTACTTTCCTTGTTAGAATATTGTTTGTGTTAATTCTGCTGGGTTCACCACCCACACCGAAGGGAGCTTCTCTCGAAACATTCCTTCTGAGAAGCAACTAGTTCCCTCCCTATCTATTTCTATAGCTTTGTTACCCAAGCCTCCGCCGTTGCCTTCCTATATTTATTTTTATATTTTAATGTTACTTTTGCTTCCTTTATTTTTATATTTTTGTGCATATATGTTTTTCCCCTTCCCTGTCCTTCGCAACCGTCACCCTCTTCCCCCTATATGGACTGGAGCACTTGCGTCTTATACTGACTTTGCGTCCCTTTCCACCTCACCCTTTGCGCACGCTGCGTAGAAAATGAGAAATTGTGTTCATTCTTGTGTATACCCTGAGGAAGGACGGTCCTCCGTCCGAAACTGTCGGTATTAAATTAAGATAATTGCAAGGTTGTGACCCCTTCTTCTACAAGTCTTCCTGGCCCATTGAACGACAAGACCTCCTGCAACTACTATATATATATATATATATACTCGTTTCTTTCTCGAACAAGCTCTCTGATGGAAAGAGCAGTCCAAATGCTTCAATTCGGTAGTCATGAGGTTTTGCTCAATTAGTTATGCGGCTCATCCTTTTTAGTCGACAACTGGTGCCTGAATGTTTGGTGATTTTTGTTAGCTGATTTTCAGGCGTAATAATCTAATTGCCTTAATTACCACCCCAAAAAAGGTGCACCGGCAAGGAACAAAGAATGCCTCGAACCTCCTGAAATGGAAAAATGCACTATCGTCTTGTGGAAGTGGAGCTACAAGAATGAGTCAAATGAATGCGCAACAAACTTCGTATGTTCTACACACCGTAACAGCTTTTTGACAAAAGAAGAGTGCGAAAAGACTTGCCCACCGAGTAAGTACCTTCTTCAGGGAAATTATTTTTATTTTCAGTCCCATTTGGCTTCACTACGATTGTTTCTTTTTTTGCATAAACCCTATTACACTCTCCCATTGAGAGAACGTAATTTTCTTGTCCCGTTTTTTTTTCGCATACTGATTATGCAAGAAGCGTCCACGTACCTTTTCCCCGATCGACTTTATCACACACGTTGTGATCAGCACGGCGAAAAAAATACCTTGCTGTTGCAACAAATCTTTTAAGCATCAGGTAGATAACAAAATGAATGCAAAAAATAGAGAAAAAAACGCTTATTTGCATCATGCATATTTTTACAACTACCTCTTGGAGCGCAGCATTGTAGTGCTCACATAAAGTTTTATGCATGCAATAATTAATAATTTCTTTCACTGATCTCTCATGAGGTGGGTAAAAAACAAAAAAATAACTCTCTAAACCGCGCTGTTTCGCTGTAAGTGAAACCTTGTTCACAACCTGTGGACAAGTAGCAAAGAAAGGCGTTGAAAGGATTTCAAAAGTGCGCGTTACTTTTCGCACGCAGTACCTGGAAAGAAGCCAAAACCACGAAAAAAAGACTGCAAGTACTGGATTCTTCATGGCAATGATTGCTACAAGTATACTTTCACTTCGTATTATGACCGCCATGGGCATCTACACTGGGGCATGCTCTACACCGGCTGCAAAGGATCGCGCAATAGAGTTTACTTCTACGACCTGAAGACGAAGAAATGCCGTGGTGAGATATTGATTTAAAGCATACGTATTTCTCAGAGGTGTTTTTTGTCCTCTACGCGAAGAACATTCTTTTCTAAATTAGTTCCTAGAAAGGAGGAATACAATGTCTCCGTTTTCGGCTCAGTATCTTTTTCTAGTCACCACTCCGTGAAGGCAACTCAGCATTTTTTTTTTGATGCTGCCTTAAAAATATATGCAGTGGAAGAAGTGAAAATGTGCATGTAGATTTCGTCTCTAAAAGAAGGAATTGCTAAAAGGATATATCACGAATGTCAAAGAATGATGCTGCCGCCATATTACGCGCATGGATGTTATGGAGATTCTGCTGAAGAGGGCAAATGTTTATCGTAAATTCCGTTGTTCATTTACGGCACTGTTAAAGAGGTAGGTATTGGAGATGTGATGAGATATTAAACAGCAACAGGTGTGATATTATGCCCATAATGATTTTATTTATTTATTTATACAAGTACCTCCAGCGCCCAGGGTCATTATAGCAGGGGGGACAATAACAGTAAACATATACCTAAAATGAGCATGTCACAAATATTAACAATAGACAAAAGGCACATAAGGCACATTTTGTTGGGATAAAGCTATAGAGAATGTATAGAAACTGGCATTTATTCTACAATCCTAGACTGTGCATAAGTTGCTTTTCATTCAGTTTTCCTATTGCTCTTTAAGACTATTTGCAGACCTAACGAGAAAATACGTTGATTTCGAGAAAGTAATTTTTATCATTAACACGTTGTAAGGCATATCAGATGATGGCACCGAAAACACCATAGAATGTATTTCCAGTCCTCATTCGTTAAGCGTCACAGTTACCACAGGAGATTCGGATATGAAAATCAGAATTCGCCTCTTAATAAAATTACCTGGCGGAAAGAACCCGACAGTTTTGCCACCGGGGAACGGAATGGAAGGGCGCCGAGAGCTTTGGAAATTCAGATTTGTCTAAAGGCCTCGAGTTTTTCTAGGAGTGTGCCACAGTCCTTAAAAGTAGATGGACATATGAAGTAAATGAATTGAGACCAACATTTCTCTCCACCTTCTTGTAGGCACTGGTAATTTATTTAAGTGAAGCGAGCACAGCTGGCACGAAAGAAACAAGTTCATATTTCATCGTTGCGTTATTCTAAGATTGATGGTTTGTTTTTGGCAAGCGAGCACCTGCCCTCGGTGTCCGCAGCATTGTTGAGGCGCGCTTAGTTTCCGAACATCGGAAAACAATCGATTTATACGCTGTCGATTCTTTCTCCATTTCTTTGAGTCCTTCGCGTTGTACTGTTCTTTCGATGCATCCTTTCGACTGTGTCACTGTGTTGCCCCGCTTTATTGTTCCCTTGTGGACATAGCGCGCTATTGTGAACGCCAGCGTTCAGGCTACAAAGACAGCCAGCTCACTCGTACAGCGTGTGTATGGCGTCGGGCGTGCGATGCTGATGTGGTTCGTATCGCATCTTGAGAAAACCGGAAAATATGCTTCTTTGCTAGGGTAGCCTCCTTCCAATCGCAAGGGGGCTTAGGTGAGAAGAGAAGGCCACACGCAATCGGTACGAGTTAACATTTTTAGAAAATATTTCTCAGAAGCAGAAACCACCGAGAGCGGTAGCCAAAATTACAAAGAAAAATAAAAATGAAAAAACAAGCACATCAATGACAGAAGTTGACAACCGCAGCCAAAGCTTGAGTAGTAAATGAAAGCTTCAAATCTGTACTGCTTTCTAAAAAAAAACTGATTTGCTATGCTTCCACAACAGTCCTGTGAAGGTGCTCCTGGCCTACACATAAACTTGTGCAAAACATCCATCAAGACTATAATCGCTGCACATAGGAGGCGTATGGAGCCGTGTACGAAAGTGTACAATAAGAAAAGAAGCATGCGCCTGTAATCGCTCCCCTCTTCCCCTTTTCTAAGACAGTACGCTTCAGCTTGATGTAGCACTGGGAATGGCGGCAGTGGTTCAGGGCACATCAAACCTGTACTGTCTTCCTACACCGCCTTTCATCCAGGTGTAGATCATGTTGTACCGGCGTTCGGAGCATTAAACCTAAATAATGGGATTGGCATCTGTATGAAAATAGATGCGCCAAAGCATACCTTCACCTGTAAGCGACTTGCGGCACACAAGTGAGTCGCCCTTTTCTCCTGCATTTTCTCCTGAAGACCACAATAATGTCGGCGAAGAGGGAAGTACGTTAAAGCCACACTGCACAGACATACTTCTGCCGATTGATACTTCAGTCAGCTTCTTCCCACGCTTTGCTAGAAAAACAGTGGTCGCTGGATTTACTTCCACACTACATTATATGTGCAGTATTTCGTATCAACTATTCACCGCAACAACAGGGCCTTTATACCTAACATGGTAGTGTTAAAAAAAACTAAGCAAAAGGCTTGCACGCATTTTCTTCACACCTCTTGACTGGTGCTCTCTGAGGATTCACCTGGTCGACTTGCCACGAGGTTTAAAAATTAAGGTGGGGGGGGGGGGGGGGGGGCTTTCTGCTTCCCTGTCCTCAACAGTCTGGCTTCAAAACTCTTGCAGTGCAATTACACATTGGTGCACCGAAGTGTATGCACAAATGTTTATCCAAATATGCAACAGGAAAGCCATCAGAGGTAGCGCTGCCTTAAACAGGCATGATGTCTCGTTGAGGAAGGCTTGTTCTGTATGTGTATCCGTGCACAAAAACTCAATAAAGCTACAGCACACATATTACTCGTATTATTTCATAGGTGGTTCCAATTACAGATTAACCGTGGCACTGGTTGAAAATTTGGGAAAGCCGGCCTATGCGGGAAAGCCACTCGTTGTTGTGTGCCCCACGGTTATGAGAAATCTTAAGAAACGCCGGTTCCAGTACAAATTGAGATGCTATCATAGATATTAGTGTGGCCTAACACCTTTGATTTGACTACCATTGATTGATTGCCATTATTTTCGCATGAAATTAGCGCTCCTTCTATAATAGTAATGTTGAGGCTGCAGAGTATCCTATGCCTAATGTGGAGATTTCTTTTTCATCAGACATTGTTATTATCTAGATGTCTAGGCAAGCCGCCTTTTAGCAGCACTAAGTGGTCTGTAATTCTCTAATGGGTTTGTTAAATTGCTCTAAATTAGGGAGGAAAATTTATCTTCACTTAAAAGAAACATAGATAAGAGAGGCGTTCTACTTTTTTGTGCCCCGCACGAAAGTTCTAAAGAAACGCTAGCGAAACGAAAACTTGATTACAACATAGTCGGTTAACTCAATGAATAAAAACTTGTTGATTTGATCTCTACTTAATGGTGACAAGCATGATGTTAAAAACTATCGCCCCATATCTTTGACATGTGTTCCATGCAAAATTCTTGAGCATATCATATCATCCCAAATCGCTACCCATCTTGATTCTCAATCTTTTTTTCATAGTTCCCAACATGGCTTCAGAAAATATTATTCATGTGAAACGCAGCTGGCATCTTTCACTTACTTTCTTCACAGCGTCCTCGACCACGGCGGTGTTGTCAACTGCATAGTTTTAGACTTTTCAAAGGCCTTTGACAAGGTATCACACACTCTACTGCTCTTTAAATTACACCAACTTAACCTGGATCCCAACGTTTTTGCATGGTTGAGAAGTTTTCTTACTAATCGCTCCCAATACGTAACGATTAACGAAATCGACTCCAATTATGTCCCCGTTGATTCCGGCGTGCCACAAGGCTCCGTTCTTGCTCCCTTGCTCTTTCTAATTTACATAAATGACTTACCCACCAAAATTCAATCTCGCGCTGGCCTTTTCGCAGATGACTGTGTAATTTTTCGCGAAATAACCAATCCTAATGACGAAAAGATTCTGCAATCAGACCTTAACGCAGTAACTGCATGGTGTCAGGATTGGTTAATGACTCTTAACTCTAACAAGTGTAACTTAATGCATGTATCTCGAACTAACTCTAATGTTTCTTCTTATATTCTTCAGGATCCCCCGCTTGAACAGGTAACATCTTACAAATACTTGGGCGTCTTATTTTCATCGAAATTATCATGGGAACAGCATATCAACTATATAACTAGCAACGCTAACAGATCTCTAGGCTATCTGAAACGTAATTTTGCGAACATTTCTTCATCTCTTAAATTACAATTTTATAAAACACTTATCCGTCCAAAGCTTGAGTATGCTGCTTCTGTATGGGATCCCGGCCTTGATCATCTGGTAACAACCATCGAAGCTCTTCAGAATCGGTCTGCTCGCTACATTATCAGTAATTACCATCGTACTGCCAGCACAACTAACGTGAAAAACACGTTACACCTACCTCCACTCCCCTTGAGACGTCAGATATAGCGACTTTGTTTGCTCCATAAAATATACTACCACGACACACTTCACGATCTTTTACTCCACCGGCCCTCTTATGTGTCACATCGCGTGGACCATCGTCATAAAATTGGATCTTTCGTATGCCACACAAATACCTTTCATAATTCATTTCTCCCGCGCTCAATAACAGAGTGGAACCACCTTCCCGAAGATCTTGTGTCTATTACTGATGTTACATTGTTCAAAAATGCCTTAAAAGCTCATTTTGGTGTTCCTGATTAATCGTTACGCACTGTTTATTTATTTTTTACCCCCGTATTACTACTTGTATTGTGTTCTACAGTTATATTTTGGTGTTCCTTACTTGTAGTACTTGTATTGAATTCTTGGATGTTTATTGTTACCTTCTGGTGTTCCTTACTATTTTTGCACTGTTTTTGACACCCCTAATATATATATATGCCTGTGCTTTTATCTTAATTATGTTGTGTATTCCATTCCCCTCTGTAACGCCCGACCCGGGCCCTGAGGGTATTCGAAATAAATAAATAAATAAATAAATAAACCGCGTTTGAGAAACTAATTCTGAAAGAATGATGCTGAATTAAGGTACATCCTTGATTGTTCAGGTTGCTTCATTCCGCAATTTTTTTTGGCCTTGTGCTTGTTAGTATGTGCGTAAAGGTTTGCAATATTTTATTTTGCTTTCAGGTAATAGTTGCCGCATTTTCGATTTCAGTGATATATTTATACTACAGCATGTATTGTCGACTATTATTTTTTGTTTTGTTGCATTTTTTTTAACAGAAGTATACGAACCATACAGCACACGTGCAGTGCACTAATATACGTGAATGGTGTCTGTAGTTTGTAGAATATTCTTTCCTTCCTGTTGAAATCTGTGAGCACGCTGTGTGCCTGGTTTCCGCGTTAAATTTGCGTTCTTATTTGCTTTGTATTTTACGTGTCCTACGCGTTGGCTGCATGATTACGACAGGAGTTGTCTCCAGATAAATTTTTGAGATAAATAGGTAAATTGGTTTTTGAGGAAAGGAAATGGCGCAGTATCTGCCTCACATATCTCTGCGGACACCTGAACCGCGCAGTAATGGAAGGGAGGAAGGTAAGAGTGAAAGAAGAAAGAGGGAAAGAGGTGCCGTAGTTGAGGTCTCCGGAATAATTTCGACCACCTGGGGATCTTTAACGTGCACTGACATCGCACAGCACACGGGCGCCTCTTGCGTTTCGCCTCCATCGAAACGCAGCCGCCGCGGTCAGGTTCGAACCCAGGTACTCTGGCTCGGTAGATAGGCGCCTTACCACTGAGCCACCGCGGCGGGAAAATTTTTGAGGGCAAGAGCAGCTTTTCAGAAGGAAAGGCGTGATTCATCTTCAACTCTCTTCTTCGATGTCTTTGGAATTTCCCTAAAAAAGTGGACTGAAGTCGACTTCTGCCGCTTTCATGTAAACGCGACTAAATAATATTCATGCTTTGCTGCTGATCTTGCACTGCGATAGATGATACCTGCGTCAAATATTCTTGATTATTTTTCCCAGCTGCTCCTCGTACAGTGATTTAGAAAATAAATGCTGATATATTCAAAATTTTGAGCCTATTGCTATAGTTAAAGCTACCATATGATGTAGTGATATGACACGATAAAGAAAAAAGTACTTTCATTAATGAAATCCAAAGAAATGACTGTGAACATCTTGACGGAAATGAAAAATATAGTAGGTGTTATTTTAGGCTATTCAGTTCAAACTAATGCTGCTTCTGTGTTCAGAACTCGCAAGAGAGAAAGTAAGCATTATTGAGAATCTTAGGGACATGTTTGTGGGGACGGGTTCAAGGTCAGCAAAACGAAACAGCTCCCAAAAAAATGCATGCAAAGGAAAGCTATTGGCAGCGACAGTCCTTCCTTTCTTCGTCTGCGTGTTTGTTGCGCTGTTGCGTTAGGATGGACTACAGAGGCCCGTTCATCCCTCAAAATAGAGTTTATGATATCTCGCGGTTTCGCAATGCCGAGAAAGCTCGTGTTGTGGCTTAGAATGAGTCAACCAAAATACTTGCTGCCGACCGGACAGTCAACAGTGAGGTAACTAAGCAATGACAAAGCCTGAATATTTATTTGAGCCACTGACTACCTTCCAAGAAAACGCTTTGAAGCTACACATAATTACCAGGTTTTGAGCACTTGTTACACGTAAAGAGAGGATTCCATATCACTCTCGTACAGAGAACTGTCTATCAAATTTCAGTGTTCCTGTATATTTTAAAACGTGCTGCAGATTTCTGAAATATGACGATTCAGTTTTATGACAGTTTTTATTCATTCGTCGAAGCTTAAACCTCTTTCTTTTTCTTTTTTTCAGAAAT
The DNA here is from genome assembly GCF_055824585.1 of Amblyomma mixtum. Classification (NCBI taxonomy): domain Eukaryota; kingdom Metazoa; phylum Arthropoda; class Arachnida; order Ixodida; family Ixodidae; genus Amblyomma; species Amblyomma mixtum. The sequence goes on along the minus strand of NC_143020.1, from coordinate 29,911,035 downwards.
AACCAAACAGCGAAAACCTACACAGGAGTAACCAAGAACTTATTCCGGAAGGAATTTTCTATTGTTTTGAAGATAAAATATATATTGTGAAACTGGATATTCTGCCACTTTAATAGATGTATAGAACATGTGAAAGACTTGTTGAGCAAGGTTTTACACAAGGGTTGCGACTGGTAAATCGATAAATAAAATACAAGCTCATCAATTCACGCCCAGGTTTAAAACGCGCTCTAGGTGTCGTAAGTGCAATGAGGGCAGCCTTTTATGCATCTCCAACTTTACAGGCAGTACTTCGCGCCAGTGAGCTTCTGATTGCTCACACAGGCATATGAGTATATGAGGAGTAAGGGTTTCTAGCAGGGAGACGGCCTTTCATCTAGGCTATGTAAGCAATGCATCTTGGTAAACTTGAAGTAAATTTTTCAAAGCAATAGAGATGCGTAATTTCCATTTTTTGCGTAGTTTTCACCTGTGAAAGATACAGTAGCGAAGACACCTTCATACAAATTATTCGCCTTTGTTTAAACCTGAAATGTCTGAAATGGACGCAGTTGAGGATAATAGTTAATGGAGGATACCTGGATAATTTGCGATTCACTGATAACGCTGCCTTGCTAAGCTACTCAGAACACGAACTGCAAAGCATGATCAATGAGTTAGACAGGCAGAGCAGAACGGTGGGGCTAAAAATTAAAAAGCAGAAAACGAAATAATGTTCAACAGCTTTACAAGGGAACAGCAGTTCGCAATGGACAGCGAGGGGCTGGAAGTAGTAACAGAATATGTCTACTTAGGGCAGGTAGTGACCGCAGATCCGGATCATGAGAGGGAAATAACTAGAAGAATAAGAATGGGGTGGAGCGCATATGGCAGGTTCTCGCAGATCATGAATGGCAGCTTACCAATATCCCTGAAGAGAAAAGTATACAACAGCTGTATCCTACCGGTACTCACCTATGGGGCAGAAACGTGGAGGCTAACAAAGAGGGTTCAGCTTAAGTTAAGGACAACGCAGCGAGCTATGGAAAGGAAAATGATAGGTGTAACGTTAAGAGATCGGAAGTGGGCGTAGTGGGTGAGGGAACAAACGCGGGTTGATGGTATCCTAGTTGAAATCAAGAGGAAGAAATGGGCTTCGGCAGTGCATGTAATGCGAAGGCAATGTAAACGCCGGTCTTTAAGGGTAACGGAGTGGATTCCAAGAGAAGGCAAACGTAGCAGGGGGCGGCAGAAAGTTAGATGGGCGTATGAGATTAAGAAGTTTGCAGGGATATGGTGGCCGCAACTGGCAAATGACAGGGCCAATTGGAGAGACATGGGAGAGGCCTTTGCCCTCCAGTGGGCGTAGTCAGGCTGATGATGACGATGAAGTTTAATTCAAGTAGTTCCAGTCTGATGTATATTGAAAGACAATGGTTACGAGTCAGAATGTGCTTGCTTGTTAACGTGATCAACAATACACTGGGACGAACGAAATATTTAAGCATGTCGATGGCCTTCATCTAACAAAGGAGGTGTTGATAGAACCATACCGCAGTGATATCCTTTGGCGGCAAATCGGGAAAGTAATGTACACATCTTTGAATCTCGAACACTATTTCTCGATTTTTCCATGCTGAAGCCACCTGCAAGTTTCGGGACGGTGTTCCCACCGAGTAATTTGTTTTTTAGAAAAATGAACGACGACTACTAACACTATGCTAGCTACGCGGAAAGGGCAGAAACCGTCTTGAAACCGCCCCCAGATGTTATGCCGCAATCTAGCGCAGGAACAGCGAGCAGGAACAGATCAGGCTCTCTGTCGACAGAAAAACTCTATGAGGCAAGAAGGTAAAGCAGCAGTTCGATGGAAGACCCCTGCGTTCATTTTTTTCTTTGCTCAATAATGTGACCTCAGTCAATACTTAGGTGTATCAAATATAGCAGACCTTCGCCTGAGCGTGACTCCTCGTGACTACTCTTGAAAAGAAAGGCTTTTATTGCGTTATTCCTGTTGAACATACTCCTAGTTACGTTTAAAAGTGGGATCGATGGTACATACCGGTTTCCCATCAGAGCGATATAAAACAGTCTGTTTTACAGACCTTGCTATGTTATATTGTGACGTGCCGTAGGAAGCGAAGAAGCAGGGGTCGGTCGCCTCTTGCTTGCGCACGCTCGGCCGCCTAGAGTAGTTTCTGGCCGCAAGTGGTTGTTTAGCAACATTGGTTACAAATGTGGTGGTGGAACTGGGTGCGCTTCCGGACCTGCTCAGACTAGAGTCTTGCTCCGGCTACCCGCCAACACGTATCTCTCCTTGGTACACCAGCGCCGCGGCCGCCTCCGCGGAGCGTAGCCTGAATTCGGACCCCTTCTGGCTGCCACAAGGAGGACATAGACTACGACATCATAGAAACCAACTGTCGTGAAAAATGAGAGCAGGCGCCCAGCACAAATCCTTCGCAACCATACAGGATCATCCGCGGCTTTCTATGGCGTGGTATTCGAGGATGCCGAGGATTCACTCGACACTTTCCAGAGTGTCGCCCGTTACAAGGGCTCGAGCGATTATTTCTGAAAACAGGCACATTTCGGGCTCTTCTACGGCTTCACGCTTCTTTCTTTATTTTGCAGTGGCCGAATAAGACGTAAAATATTGGCAGAAAGCCGAGAATACTTCAGAGAGAAATAAAAATTTAACGGTTGACGACCTTTTATCTCTGGAAGTTTTCTGCGTGTGTTTCATTACTTGTAGCCCCTTGCCAACGTAAGTATAGAACAATTTTACATTGGAGCTGTTTTTTTTTTGTTGCGTTAAAGTACTTTCTCATCATGTGATATTTCATGTTTTAGGACACGAAACACTTCCTGATTTTGGAGGCTGCAAATAATCAATTGTGCGCCTATCTGTCTACTGCCGCCTGATGAGGATGACTCCGTTACTGACGAGGCGCACTTACACGAAAGTGATTTTTCTGCGGGTAACCCCAAGGATTTGGCGGGAAGGTTGAAGTTGTATTGTTCAGCGTTGAAACGTTGATTTACCTTATCAATTAGTGTTGATCCACGTAAAAGTCAAAGCATTAGCATATGTAGTATAACTAGTATACGTCTGTTCCAGTGGCGGCATCCAGACAGCGGTAATGAACGCAAAAACGACACGAGCCATCCTTATTCTGGACAAGTCAGGCAGCCCAAGGACGCCATGGCTGTCAAATAGAGCCTTTGGTTAACATTTCCCTTGTAAATTGATCACTTAGCATTCAAATCTTGTGAATGGTCCTGTACATTAGAGAATGGAAGGGCGTGGGGAGCGCCTGGCTATGAACGCCCAACACGAAGAAGTGCCGCAGAAGGGTGAAGAACCGTGAACAGCGCTCTTGTACGGAGAGCGACTTGTCTATCATGCAAAGATATTGCGACCCGTCTGGGGGCTCAGGCACGGCCCTGTGCAAGGCATGGCTACCAAGCTAATGCATCCTGGCGAGTTGGGGGCTGCATGGATCATTTTTCAAGCCTTGAAGTAGAACTACGGATTCCGTTGAGCAATAGATTGTTCAAAGTTCAGTGCCACCACTGGTGACGGAAACCATGACATGAGGATCAAAGACATTCTTCTGCAGGGTGCTCAAATAGATCGGCTCCACAGTCGCATGAAACATGTCGAGTGTAGCATCGGGCCAGGAAGCAGATACGCATACTGTTGATGAAGGAGGCACGAAGATATCACGAGAAGCACACAACACACTTTCCTCACCGCACGAGTATTCCATGAGGCCTAGTTAAGTAATTTGGCCACGCTGTGTTAGTCACATTCGATTGTTATTTTCTAAAGGAAAAGAAATGTGACAGCATACAATATTTTGTTTATAACTTAGGGCTACAAGCAGCAGTGTTGCGGTTTCAGATAAAAATAAACTATTGGCTTTGAATTGGCGGTGAAACAAGATTTTTTTTTTTAGAGAGGGTGACTGGCACATCGGTCATAGCAAGAGGGGTTCTCAGTCCAGGATTCCGATAGCTTCAGCTGTCCTGCGCGCCGTGATCATCATTGCTGATTGCTCCAGCAACAGCTGAACCGAGCCGCTTCTGATGTTGAGTTTGAGTTTAGGTGGTTGCCTAGGAGCCGTTTGGACACTTCCACGTGGAGCTGTATACATTGGGCTGAGCACTGTTGCAAGTTTCATGAAGGGCACTGCAAGAAATACTGTGAAGGGAAGACTGTCTGCTTGTGATGTAGGTTCGAGAAGGAGGCCATCTGGAGGTAGTGGCGTGTCCTTTTTTGAAACAATCAAAAGTGCGTCATTCAGTGCAGTGTAAATACATCAGTGGTGTGGTATACTTCTAAATCTTTGTTGGTGTCCTGAACAAAAGAATTAAAAAATGAAACCTTATAGAGAGGCACATTGTGCCGCACAAAGCCCCTGTTTAACTGAAAAACGCAGTTTACAAAACTTTTGGACCTGCTAAAACAAACAGCCTCTATAATAGCCTTCTGATTAGCCCATTACCGCGTGAAATGACGCTGTGCCATTAACTATAAATTCTATATGCTAATGCTGTAGTGCTAAGTGCTGATTCGTGCAAAAAATTGTTTCTCGACCGTCTTCCAATGTAAATGGGTCTTGGCAATGTTATACTTGTTTCTTTAACTGATACCAGTGTCACCATAATAGCTTAGCAATGGGTATGGACTTATTGGAGAATGTGTGGAATTGTAGCGCAGACGTTTTGCAAAAAAAAAAAAAAACACCGCAGGGTTTTTCAACTACAATTCTCTACTGTCCCCGTACACAAGCCGCATTCTGGGCGGCACCTTGGACCTCTCACTCCCCCTACCCCCCTCCAATGAAAGAGCGTTCGCGCTGGTAAGGCGATGATGTGCGCACCAGCGTCACAATGGCTTTTTTTCTGCCGTCCACACCTGCTCTCTGTCTACTGAAACAATGAAGAGCGCTCACGGCTTGCGTCATCGCAGTATTGAAAGTATTGAACAGTTTCTTGGAATCTATCTGAAATGCAGCTGCGTATGAACGTCCCATGTGCGATTTCTACACGGTTTCGGCTTTCAGATACGCGTTTTGATTCGCAGTTATAATAAATATAGTTCTTCAACGGCGGGTCATTTTTTGCTTGCAGTCTGTTTTGGCGTTTATTTTCGCTCATTGGAACCATTTAGAGGTTATTTCACTGTTGTGTTGTGTTTTAGTGTTTCTTTGCTTTTTGTTTCACTTCGGCATTATTAAAGCGTATGGAAAACCCAGCTAATAAGGGGAAATGTTTATGGAGTCCGCCAAGGTGTGGTATATTTGTAATAATGTAATATTTACAAACACAGTATATACGGCCACAAACAGAAGCTATACAGCGTCCATAGAAACGTCTTAGTTAACGAAAATATTATCCTGGTCCGTGGTTCGAACCCGGGACCATGGGTTCACCGAAGTAGTCGCTCTAACAACTCACCTAGCCGGGGCGGCGAGTACATGACGGCGCCAGAGAGAATTGGTCAATAACTTGGTGCCGTAAGCTCTGCATCTTTCCTTTCCAGCCGTACGGATGCGCTTTGGTGGACGCCGCTGCGTAATGACTTTCTTATTACAGCTTATTGTAAGCTCTGTGTATAAGAAAGGGTTGAGATGGCCATTTTTGCATGGGAAAAAACTGCTGATGGCTTGCAATTGCTAAGCACGAAATATTGTGCAAACACTGTTTTTTTCAGATGGACACCAGCCGCCATGTACCAGAGAGCGCTGTTGAGATATCCAAAAACCCAGGGTGCCAGTTATACGCGTCTTATACTTTCTTTTTCATCGTCAATAGCAATTTACCTAACGTAGGCCGGCGGCCTATGCTGCTGTGCCGCGTTTCTCTAGCAATGTTGCCAACCTCAATGCGTATTGCTTGCATGCCGTGCTTCTGCCCCAACGTTGTCCGCGCCAACGTATGCAGCGCATATCTCTCTGTCGCTACCGCCACATAGCTGAGAAACGCGAACGTTAGTGTTGTATTAGCGTTAGTTAATGAAGATGATGCGGAATGCACAGCGCGAGAATGGGTCGCAGTTTAAGGCGAGGAGTGGTTGGCTGCGGGGATAAACAAGTGCTATCATGCAGTGGCCAGCGAAACTCATCTGTTCGCTCCACCGTGGGTTCGAATTTCAGTCGCGGGTATTTATTTGATTTATTTTTATTCACTTATTTAACTTGGCTGAACCCCAAACACATCGCTAAAGCTTGCACGGGGCTTCCTCATAGGAATAGCGCTTTCGTACTAAAATCGCTTATGCCTTACCGCATGCAGCTTGGCAACGCTTGTGCGGCCACTCACAACAGAATTTTGTGGGCCTGTATCTAAATTTCAGCTAGTTCACATAGCAGATGTGGCTGGATAACTAAAACAAACCTTTGTTAGCTGGACAAATATCGGCACTGAGAGAAGGAAAGAAAACAAAAACAAAGAATTCTACAGGACTCTTACGAGGGACTAACACGGAAGTTTCCTTCCTCTTCAGCTTTTATGTGTTTTCGGTCTCTTTCTCTTTTTATTCTTCGCGTTGCTGAAGCGTGTTGCACTCTCTAAGTAAGTAAAGAAATAGCAGATGGTTAGCATGGCTAAGCGCGGAATATTGTGCAGCATCAGTCGTTACTAGTTGACAGTTAAGATCCTCACATGCTGAAGGAATTTGACCTCAAGTCATACACCACAAAAACGCTTGGCCTAAAGGCCTTCTGCCTAAACGTCTTTATGCAGAACTCGTTCACCGTAAGATCTTTGCCCTAACGAGTTCCGTGTAAACACCTTCCAAAAGGTTTAAAGGTGAAGATATGATAGGCGTACACACATTGCAGGTACCGGAATGCATTCGCTATAAAAGCCTTCACCCTGAAGTTCTTGGGGAAAGGAATTGTGTAAAGGCCTAAAGGCCTTCATCCAGGTCAAGGCTTGAAAGGTGTTTACATCTGGCAGGTTGCCCGCAACCCGGTGGGCACGTGGACCACATGCTATATAGCAAGCTTCAGGGGGTACGTAAGTACGGAGGTGTGCCCGAAAAGGGGGAATACGCCTTGTAGTGCTACTGCAATAAAAAGATTTCGTAGTAAGTTGTATTAGATAGTCGAAATTTCTGACTGTATGATCACTTTTAAGACGAACCTATGACTCCCTGTAACTAAAAAGCGCTATGAGCCTTCACCTGCCAAATGAGCGAAAGTGTGACTCCGTAGACAGCCGCCCAGTCACTTCGTTCATGTTGGTAAGCTGGGGAGATGTGACACGATCAGCATGGCTGTGTTCCAAAAAGCGAATTGCTCTTATTGAGAAAATGATTGCCCTTGATTAGAGTCATAGACGACTATTATAGGCGAAGGTTTGCTAAATGATGATGATCAATTTTTTATGGCGCAAGGGCATCTGTGGACAAAGCTCGCCAATGCCCGAGGTATTCTTTCCTACTCAAGGTAGCGTCAAATGCCCATTTCCGAAGCATTTCACCCTGAATAATGCGAACACCAGATCAGGGGAAAGCTTGTACCCATTGCTTCACCGGTGCGTACCAGTAAGCACTGGGGATCGAACCTCGCATTTCCCGCATGCGAGGCGGATGCCCAGGCCGCTGCAGTGAAAGTTTGCTACAGCTATCGACAGTGCCTTGATGAAGCCCAAAAGAGAATGCATTCTAATCACTAACAGTTTAAGTATTTGCACGTATTTTGTTTGTTCTTTTTGGACTGGTAGACATTAAATACGGGGGAGACTTAGTGCAGCATTATAAAAATAATGTACAGCAGAAAATAAATTGCTCCACACTAGAAAGTTGCACTAACACCTAAAACAGTTCATGTGAATTAACAGGACGATAGCATTCGAAGTTCTTGACGCTTTAACCGAAAGTGAATGGTCGGGCATTTGAAATCCCGGTTCCTCTCCCTGAACAATGCCGTGAAGGAATAGCTGCTGGAGGCCTCATTTTTGCCCAGGAGTTTTGCGGGAGGCTGTCTATCCTGTCGTTATCCGAGTCGTTTCCTTACTTTTTATGTAGGCCTGTCGTTATTCGAGTCCTTTTGTTACTTCTCATTAGTCAACGCCCCCTACCAGCGGGCACGGTTCTCGGATGGAGGCTTTCCAAAGATGAATTTGATCTGGTGCCATCAGTACTTTCCAGACAATCAGCGTTCTCCGGTCGGGTGACAGGAATGCCAGTCTGGTGACGCCACTGATGACGTCAAGTCCCGCCAACTAACTCGCGAGTTTATAAGAGGCGACAATGGATTTTTTCTTTACTTAGACGTTTCTTGCTATTGCGTCAATAACACAATGAACAGTGCGCTATGGTCGCATCACGGATATGTTTCGGTGCCTTGACAGTGCAACGTACTGCAGCGTCCCGAAACTCGATTTTTGCACAACGGAAAAAAAATGTTCTGCGTGTTTGCTTAGAAACAAAAGCAGGACCTAAGGAGTGGATGAAAAGGGATGTTTGCGGTAATCACCGCCTGGAAACGAGGTCTGCGTTTATAACGAAATATCAAACCGATTTTTGTGGTAGACGTGCGGAGATGTGGCAAAAGCTCTTTTCAATGCAAGATTCACAGGCTGTAGGCAAGAAACAACTTTGCTTTACTTCCGACATACAGCCAGCTTTGCATTTGCCGTAGAAATAAGGCCGTCGTGCGCACAAAGGGAGGAGGAGAAAACATTTATTGTTGCACTGTACAGAATTGGTAAAGGGAGGTGTGGATGGTCGTTGACCTGGGTGGCAGTCCCTATTCCGGGACGCCATTGGCTGCCGCCGCTGCCCGTGCTCTCTGGACCAGGGCCCGCTGGGCTTCCAGGTCCGAGCTGGACAGGGCCGCCTCCGAGCCCTCCCTAGTTGGCTGACTTATAACTGCTACATTTGTATTTAAGTGGTAGGCCCACACCATGTGGTATAGGTCAGCATACTTCCCGCAGAATTTGCACCTGCCCGTGAAAGTCGGGTCCACGTGTTTTAGTACGGCGGGATTTAGGAAAGATCCGGTTTAGAGCCGTCTGAGGTGGCACTCCTCGGTTCTGTCGAGACCTTTGGCGGGTCCAGGGAGTACCCTCCTGCAGAGCGTTAAAAGGTTTGTGATATCCGCGTAAAAGATTAGCGGAATCGGTATTATTGTCGCGGCAGAACCGGGGAATTGAGTGGAACCCGGGGAAAGGAACACTCGGGCAGCCGCGTGAGCGGCCTCGTTTCCCTCAACCCCCTGGTGACCGGGCACCCATACTATCTGTTAGCCATAGCCGACGCATAGGAAATAGCGTCTCTCGAGACATGCGCACAAATAATTATGAAGGTAAGCATTGGTACTGCCAGAATGCGAGGATTTTCAGAATTACTTTAGAGCCAGCGCATAAAAAAATACGCTTATCATATGAAGCACCCATAAAACCAACACGTATAAGGGAAAGAGCACCATCGCGTCAGTGGAGTGTGTAGTTTAAAAATAATAATAACACTCCGGTTGCTACCTGGCCCTGCGCTTGGCAACTTTATTTCAGAGACAGAAATACATGCAGGTAAGTATCAAGCCAGCAAAATGTCCATTGGTGGAGCTTCTGTTACCGAGCTCGTGAGATAAAATTTTTATCTTCTAGAACTAAGTAAGAGTTGCAGCCTACTAGATCGCAGAGCTTTAGGTCTAGTTAGTAGACGTGCGACTAAGTTCATTGGGACGATTGAGCAAGCCTCGGGCTAGAAACTTTCGCAGTAAGCGCAGCTTAATACGCCGTTTTCGTATAGTGTACGCACATGTCCGGAAGAACAAACGTTCAGGGTTCAGCGCCTCCAAGTGACAGATGAATCACGAGAGTGAAATTAGTAAAACATAAGAATAGAATGGAGCCCCTCTTGCACGTTCTCTTAGGCCCCTAATGGTTGTTTCACAATATCCCTGAAGAGAAAAGCATTTAAGAACTGCATCTTACCGGCACTCACCTATGTGGCAGAAACGCGGAGGCTAAAGAAAAGGGTGCAACTTAAATTTAGGACAACGCAGAAAGCTATGGAAAGCAATTGTTACTTGCAAGGTTAAGGGACAGGAAGAGGGCACAGCGTGTCCGAGGACACATGCTTGTGAGGACATCCTGGTCGAAATCAGTGACAAGAAATAGGCTTCGGCAGAACACGTAACGCGGAGGCAAGTAAATCGTCTGTCGCTAAAAATAACGGTATGGATAGAGCAGATGGGAGAGATTTTAGGGGGCAGCAGAAAGTTAGGTTGACGGATTAGATCAAGAAATTTCAGAGATATGGGTGACGACAACTGATACAGGACGGCGTTAATTTGAGAGACGTGGAAGTGGACTTTGTCCTGCAGCGAGCTAGGTATGGCTTACGATGATGATTACAACTCAAGCTCGAATAAATGCCGCGAGCAAGTTTCCATAAGCTCGAGTAAGGGTGCCGGTGTACTAAGTATCAGGTGTTGGGAATCGGTGGCTTATGAAAAAGTAGTGACGTCTACTTCGCGTAACAGAAATTCAAGAAGCCGTGCTAGGCAAAGTACGCCCCAGGGGACGATGCGCTATAGTGCTTTGCGCATCATGCTTTTGTCCGGTTTTACGACTTACTCCCCGGTAGTGTAAAAGCTTCATATTATACTAATTTCCTTTCACGAACCTGACAACCCTAGGCTTAACCAAAGTTGTCGGTTTATTTTAAAAATGCTGTAATTTGCAACCGGCACAAACCGATATTGTGGCTAGAGTGACCTTTGCGTTTGCTTTTGCTGACGTGAAATAAAAGTGCGTCTTTAGCGTACAGCTTAACTGGCCGTTAAGTGCCTGACTTTAGCGTACATAAGTGTGCGCACATTTTTCTAAGCCTCCAATGAAAATAAAAGCTACCATTGGGACATGGGTATAGCACCATTTTACACTCTACAGCACGAAAGGCAATTTCCTGCTCACTCATATCGTGAGCATGTCCTGCATTCAACAAACATCTATCAGTTCGCGCCATTTTCAGAGTACAGAACTCATTTTCCAATCTCAAAACACCATAACATTACTCGCAAAGAAGCCAAAAGATAGGTTTCGAATGGCGGTCGTTATTTCACGAGCATATATAGTGAGTCGGCCTCATATGCTTACCTGTGAGTTTTTATTTGCCTTAGTAGATTAAAAATCATTTTTGCCTTCATCCGGTCATTCTCATGGTGCTCAACTACACCTCCGATTTATCTTATGCCTACCGCGCGGTTAAGAAACTTTGTTTTGCGATATGTCTCGACGCCGACTTGACAGACTACTATTCATTGCTTAGTGGTGGGGCCAACAGTCTTGCATGTGCGATATATTACTGCGGAGAGTGAAAATATACCTAATGAGTGCCCTTTGTTACAGATAAAAGACAAATGCATTAAATCTTCTGTATTTCCGACCGCTATGTAACTTATAGGACAGTAATCATACCAGTAATTTTCACTAAGTGCATGCAAGGAGTAGTGTGCTGGTAGCCGCGTTTACGCTACATGATGAAACCTTACGAGACATTACCTCGGCTTACGTATTTGGGCCCTGAATGAACGCTTTTCCTCCTTTCTTACGTCGTATCCTTGTTCCTCATCCACCGTACAGGTTAGCCGACTAGAATATTCCGTGATGACAACTTTCCAGCAGCTCTTCAAACACATTTACGCTGACTAACTGATGTATCATTGTGCCGTGCACCATAAGCTATTGACTGCTCTCCTTATCACAGAGAGCTTTTGCAAGGTACTATTTCTTTTTATATAAATTTCAACCTTTCCATGACTTGTACAGCATTTCCTAAGTGTTTTTTACGGTTTCTAGCTGCATTGTTGCTGCGTGTTTTAAATGAATCTACAACTGTTCACAGTGTTTTTGCCTTTCACTTTGCGTACCCTCCGTACAGTAATGCCCTGTGGGGCAATTTTTTACGTACTGAACGGCGCGCCTAACGCCTCTCAGCTTTGTTTTGGTGAATCTTCTGACTTTTTCATAGTAAATTACGCCGCTCTTAATTTTCGTGAGAACGACTGTGTCCGCTGTTTGCACCGATGAACCGAGATGGCTCATCGCCAATTATAAGCTTTGAGAAAGCTATTTATGACAACCCATTCGTTTCGGGCTCTCTATTTCGTTTGGTTTAGTAAATGGTGGCTTAACGTTCCAAAGCCACTCCGGCTATCAGGGACACCGTAGGGAAGCGCTGCGGAAATTTCGACCACCTGGGTATCTTTATCGTGCACTGACATCACGTAGCACACGAGCATCTAGAAATTCGACCTTAACCACCTATAAGTTATCGAACTGACTGCCATGCATCTAAGAAAAATCACTTGTCTAGAGTCGTTTTTATGGAAACAATATTCTTCCCTTGGTTTGCTCGGCGCCTAATCGTTGGCAGCGACCACCTGTGACATCAGAGGCGACAGCCAGTAAGAAGTGTTGCTCTCTGGCTATGATTTTAATGGCGGGAAAGGCGAATGGCAAAGGGACCAAAAAAAATGTAAAGGGAAAACGTACGAAATATGCCCTCTACTCTGTCAGGTAATTTGTTTACATGTTCTTTGGCGCCACAGACGCTAGCACAGTGTTCGGAATCATATTTCAAAGCTCGCGGCCTTACACCTTCGGCCTTTATAACAACGATAGACTCCTGAGATAAGTGGCTATTACGACATCAGATTTCTTTCTGAAGTAAAAGGTGACGTCCGCTCTACCGACGCGTTATTGCTACAGTATAGGCTCGCAATGCTGCCTGCATGCTGCTACCACCACTTGAAAACGCTGCTACATGCGGGGAGGTCGTAGCAATTCGACAATATTGGACAATCGCTGTTGCGTCAGAAAGAACTGAGGCCAATTTGTAAAGAGCGAGCCAAAGCAGATCCTACATTTTGTTCCACGGCTTTCTTGTTCAACAAGAAAAAGTACCTTTCACAGGAGCCGCGCAAAACGCTGTCGGATATGCGGGTTGCTATTCACTCTTGGAATACTTCATGCGAAAGAGCGAAAAAGGGAAGATATACTAACAGAAACATTGGTATTACAAAGGCAATGTGTAGATTCTACATTTCGGTACTCGTAGCCATTGGCCAGGTAGTGCTGCTCTATCACACAAATGGTAAGTTGCGTTCTTGTTTGAAGCGGCAATCTCTCTCCTAGTGCAAGGCTCTATGAGCCACTATTGTGTTTTAAATATGCTACATCCCTGTTTACGTAGGCTGAAAAGTTATCGGTTCGCTTTATTTTCTGAAATAAGGAATTCTACTCCTGCTGCAAATTATTTTTGCAATGCTGAAATGAGTCGATGTTACGGATAGGACCGACCCACCTGTGACTACGCTAATAAAGGCAGAGTTACTGTTTTCTAAAGGTGAAAACGAAGTTGTGCGCCCTCTCCGATGTTGAAATCCTTTCGAACTTTGTGTTAAGTGCATTAAGGCTTAGCTCTGCGTCTAGACACACCGGTGCATCAGATCAGCACACCAGCCTGTTATGGCACTCACACTTGGCTAGAATCAAAAAGAGTTTCCACACATGGCCGACTCCCATCAAACACATTGAATTGCTCCAGAGCTTTTCTTGCAGAGAGTGGCCGGGGCAGCATGCAGGTTAAAGTTTTGCGCTATTCGCTTTCAAATGCTGCTATAGAATACTAAATATCTCGCTGGTGCTGCAAATGATGTTGCTGATTATGCTCGTCTCCAGGATTGGTTTGGTCGCATTTCGCCATTCATCCACCACAAGTTTCTCGTCTTTTGGCATGCTACAGGTTATTTCATGAACTACGCACAAGTCTAACAAACCGCCATAGTGAACGCGACGCACATTGTTGCCCATTCTAACACATTGTTGCTTCGTTTCGGCATACTTGCGCTTGTTCGATTACCAGATGGGTGCATTAACGAGGAAAGGGTACATCATTCTCCGAACAACCGAACAACAATGATAGTTTAGTTCAGTTCACTATGGAGGGATGCTTTTATAAGTTCCAGGACAAAAGATAAAAAAGGATAGATTCCATTCTACGAACCAAGGAAAGATAATGAGAGTTCAGTTAAGTTCGTAGAACGGAATGCATCCTTTTTGTCCTTTGTCCTGGAACTTAAAAGGATGCATCCGCAGTCAGCGTACAGTCTGGCACACAAGCCGCTGGCCCTCAAGTATTTAAGCATCGCCTTCACAGCTGTCTCAACACACGAAGGGTGAGGCCATAGTCCGAAAGTCTTAGCTTCCTAAATTCTAAAATATTACCGAATATGTGCGTCTTGCGTGATTCGTCACTCCTCAGTTCCTCTTCTTTGCGTGCAAAACGTGTAACGTTCATCCGGGGACGTAAATTCAGGCGGCGGAAGGTTGCCTCTAATTTTGTTCGTTGCTAATGGAAAGGGGCCGGGAAGGGGGGCACAGCAAGAAAGTAGGCAAGCAGTTGTCTCGCACTAACAGTCCCCGCTCCTTACAGAGCTCGAATTGAAGTATTCTTTTTGATGTGCGCTCACTATTTTCTCCTATGCTACCTGCCTTTGCTCATCGCATGAATGTTATTTTACACAACGTCTGGACACTTCGTCTTCCTATTTACCTGAACTTCTTCAAGATTTCCTGTTTCATTTCTTCTGCCCATAAGCCCGTCTTCCGTATGCTAACATATTGTTTGTGCAATTGTAATGTGTTTCTACGGCTGCAATGATGCTGGTAGAACCGGCATTGATAATGGGCTTTTTAAATTTATTTAACTTATTCCCTTCCTTTTTAGGTTATAAATAGAAAACTGCATCACGTGCAGCAGCAACATCACATTCTTTATTAATTTTATGTTTATTTGTCGGTGTCGGGAAGCATATTTTCAGGATTTATAATTTTTTCTCTGTTTTTTATAAGAAAGGAAATGCATGGGTGGAATAATGCACAAACAAGGCAGATCAGTTTATAGCTTCAGCTAACGATGAAATGCCGGAAATGCATAGTATCTTTCAAGAATTTTATCTTCGCTGCTACAATGCACGATGTTTTGATCGGACAGACACCATATACAGCTCATTAATGTCGAATAGATACGAGGAATTTCCAGCGTTTTGTGCCGGTCATAAAATCCACAAAAAAAGTTATTTACGTTGTTGAAAACTTCTGCTGCCTGTGCATAAACAAATTCAGTTTGCGTTTCAACGAACCCCTTTTTTTCTCGAAGTACATTGCTTAATTTATCGTTTTGAAGTTGCAGCATCACGTTGGGGAAATCATACATAAAGTCTTTTCCCTATTAAGAGGTTGAACAGCGAATTCTTGGCCAAGAATTCTCCTTCTCTCTCGTCCTAAGAAGAGGCAAGCATGGTACTTATGCAGCCCTCTCACACAGCGCGCTCCACAATTAATCCTAGTGCGTAAAAGGAGGACTGTAACAGAAAAATATTGAATAGAAAAAATCATATCATACGCTTTGTACCACAACTCAACAAAATCTCCCCCTACGACCTAGTGTTTCTACGTCCACGTTCATGATTTTTTTTTTTTACTAGGCGAAGCTGCAAGACCACGCTGCTTAAGATCACCCACGGTGGAAAACTGCAATATTATTCTGCGTCAGTGGAGCTTCAGGAAGGGCGCCAATAGATGCGAAAATGATTTTGTTTGCAGGAAACATCCAAACGCATTTAAAACAGAAAGTGAATGCAATTCAGCGTGTCCCCCAGGTGAGTGGCTTTTGAAACTCACCTAATTACTTTTTAAGAAAAACAAAAGCAGTGAACCTCGGCTATCACTTGCAAATAAACGCGAAATATCTGAAGTTGTTAAAATATACTCTCCGTGTGAGACGTTAATCACAGTATTAAATGAAAGAGATGCGTTTTCGGAAGCTCTTACTTGAAAGCTGTACATCTCTAGCTTGCGTACGTACATTTTGCGTGCTGCACGTCGCTGAGCCTCATACCGAGAGCCTTAAAAACTGTGGTGAACGGGAATATGGCACGGCAAGAGTCAGGAACTGCCTCTGCGCAGAATGAACATGGGGAGAAAGGTGGGCAGCAAATTAACATTAGGGCATTAAAGTCTGAGCACTGCACAGCTTAGCATTAAAATAAGCTCTTCCATAAAGATATTCATTTTCAACCAGGCACGAAGACAACTTTCTTATTTCAAAAAAACTTTTACCCATGACACAGAGATTTCTCATAAACAATGTTTATTTTTTTGTTGACAACGCATCGTTGCTGCAAATGGTTGCTTAAAAAATATTTGCTGATATTATTAACAAGAAACGAAACACTTTTTAGGGCAGTTCAGCATCATCGAGCATTGCAGTAATGTCGGTATGATCGCATAAAAACAAGCTCATATAACAAGAAACGTTTCCAGAGAACGTTTACAATTGTCTGAAACCTTACTTTTGTGAGCATTTATTCCCTCGATCGTGCACTAACCCCGTTGACCCTTATTAGCGCTTGCCGCCTACGGGGAATAGCATCGTTGCAACTTGTGCCATGTACCCTGCATTGAAAGCTGTTAACCTTTTGCCTATTGGTTCAAAATGCATGCGCAAAAAAGTCTTCCTCAAATGCCGGTTGATTTTCATAGGCAGGTATAGCTGCGCTGAAGGAGTAAAGTGATATCGTGACCACCGAAAATTGTAATTTGGTCACTTCCTTAACACTGCGTCGACGACAAAAACATAATGTTCACTTTTAAGGCGGAAGCCTTTAATGCCTCATCGTTGTAAGCAGGAGTTGTCGACGTAAATGTCACGCTTTTCAATTGGTCGAAATGGTCATGACGTCACACTGCGCGAATTTCAAACGGCGCTAATTTTACTTTGGCTAGTAAAACCACGCAAACGAATAAAGGGATGGTATAGTGATGCTTCAGGTAAGTGGGACGGAGTTTAGTTAATTAGTTAATTAACCAATTAGACTAATTAACCTTTATATTCAGACTAGAGAAATAAATAAAACCGAGCAGGCAATTGGACGAGTTGGGGAATCGAACCATGGTCCCTGGAGTGCGAGACGAGGACGCTAACCACTCCGCCATGCCAGCTTCTTTTTTTTTCTTTATTGCCTGGATTTTGGAAAGAAAATTGCCAGCTCGATGGTTTGGAATGAACAAAGTCGCGTCTAGTGAATACAGTGTCTTCGTTCACTCCCATCTTCCTCCTTTCTCTTACGGCGAGGTTCAGGTGTCCACCCAGAAAACCAATTTACCGACGCGCAAGGCGTAGAGCCGAACGGGCGATGGCGTTCTGTGGTCTCCCTGGCAGCGCTGCCAGCCGCGTTCGCGTTCCACTGTTAGAGGTGAAGCTTAACACCTTAACCACACATCAGTGGCACAAGCAGCACCACCTCTCTTGAGACTTTCGCCTCACCGCACTTTAGGTCAGCAAAGTGCTCCAGCTGAATTTTTTTTCCGCAAGAATAAAAAGCATGCTTGGTATTTCTGCTCCGCATGTTAAAAAAAATTTTTTCGTTGTTTTCAAAACTAATGTCTACCCACAAAGCAAATGCTTTCTTCTTTTGCCACCACAGTTCCGAGTTACCAACCTACTGAAAAACCTCACGGGCGTGGCTGCTTCTACTGGCTGCGCCATCTGTATCTGTGCCTCAAATCTACAATGACTGAAGGCTTTGACAGTAAGGGAAGGCGTGAAAGGGTTCTGTGGTTCACTAATTGCAAGGAGTCTGCGCCCAGAGTGTACGCTTACAGCTTATATGTCGGCACATGCAAAGGTAAGGAAAGCACGTCGAAAACGCAAAATACAAATAGCACCGATCTTACCCAAGTTCACATTACTGTTTGGCGTGTTAAAGGGAGACTTCTAGTTTTACACAGGCGCAAAAATGTACCCGAATAACCGACGTATACGCCTAGACATCCATAAATACTTTGCCTGTAAAAATTACTCATATGCAGGACTCTACTATTTTCGTAGAGAAAGCTATCGGTGAAATGTGTGATCGTTATTTTTCAGTCCAGATAATTAGCAGCTTATAAACTTGTTTCTTTAAGCATAGTAAAGGTTTGTTTGAAAGGAACGTTCACTCTTCCCAGCTTATCATGATAATTTCCGGTCCGATAAAACATCAACATTCAGAACTCCTTAAATCATGCCTAGGCGAACTCCACTTTAAAAGCAATAACCTCAATGCATGATAGAGTTAGCCGCACAAAGGTATATTCCTAACCTTTATGCAATATATGAAAGTAGATTTATTAGTTTTTAATGTTCGAAGTAAACTAAGTGCAGAAGGTGGTCATTTGCACTAGCACCGACCTGTAAAGGCACTAGTTTTGAAGCCCGGTGTCGATGGTGAGTAAAAAGTCTGCTACTAAAACACTTTTTAACTGAAGGCGTTAACAATAAATTACCACATTTTATTCTTTTCATGGCATTACTTCCCCTTA
Source organism: Amblyomma mixtum (assembly GCF_055824585.1). Lineage (NCBI taxonomy): Eukaryota > Metazoa > Arthropoda > Arachnida > Ixodida > Ixodidae > Amblyomma > Amblyomma mixtum. Next base: position 29,892,663 of record NC_143020.1, on the reverse strand, counting down.
CATGACGGGAAGCTAATCTGCATGTATGGAATGCAATATATGCGTAGGCTACATTTGGGATAGGCATAATTGGAAACAGAAGGCAGGGTGGCATTAAGGATGTAGCGGACTACGTTAGAGATAGCAGCTCATAAAGCAACAGTGCGGGCGTTCCTATAGGAGAAATTATTTCCAATGCAGGAGAAGCAAGCTGCGAGAAAAAATCGAAATCATGGCGAGATTTTGAGAAAGGCACGCTTCTGTCTTCGCCGACCCATTGCCCTGTCTGCCTTGTGTATTGAGATTCTACCTTACCCGGAGGAAAAAATTCATTTATATTTAGACATTAGATCATACTTCACCAATCGAACTTTCTTTTAACATGGATTGCGTCAGGAAAACTTCAGTATACTTCCTTCTCGTTTATGTGAGGCGCCTAGTTGGAGTTCAGTATTGACCGTTGAAAACAGCAACAACCTCTCGCAGCGCTGTGATAAAAAGGCAAGCAGGCTTCAAAACTTAGAAGCAGCCTTGCGCCGAATTGAGCTTATTCTTTTTTATGCAAACCTGCGCCTACAATAAAAACGCATGATTTTGCTTCGAGGACAGACAAAGAAGAAACATCGGGGGCGCTGTTCACTTTATACAAAGCACTGTCAGATTTGGAAATGTTTTCTCGTTATCATGTGCATTTACGCTGTGTCTTTTAATGAGATGGGCCCCAAAACACCTCACAGGAGTTACTGCGCTGCCTTAAAAGTGGCCAAATACAAAAAAGGCGTTTCTTATATACGAATCATGCGCACAAAATACAGTAAACAAGACCTAAGAGCAGGAAAAAGGGCTGAAAATGACTAAAATTGTGTCATTTTTGTGTTTTTATTTTTATAAAGACGGCCTAATTGTTATAACTCTTTGTGTTTATGAATAAACGACATGTTACAGGGTATATTCCAAGTGAGAAGCCTACATTAATTGTGAAAAATCGCGACTATGGCAGAATTAGCTGAAAAATACTTCTATCACCGTGACCTCATCGAAGAACAATGGCACATTTAATAAAATTTCGTCAGTAGTCTTGACTGACAGCCTGGCAATGCGAGGGAAGTCCATCAGTAGAGATAACTAATCAGGTAAAGTAGCGCGACACCTCTTCGTGGATTTGTCTCCATCATATAATTATGTAGCGGCAAGGAGACGAAGCAGTCAGAGTTACGAATGGCTATCTTATGATTAAATAAGTCGTATCCAGCGCGATCGCTCCTACCCCACCACTACCCGGATCCACGTCTTACAAACCCGTAGCTAGATATTGGATCTCAGATATTCGTCCCGATCACTAAGCAGAAAGAGTAGCAAGGCCGACAAGGCGAAGGACATGACGATAAGAGGATGGCTGGAAAGAGAAGTTGAAGGCCTAGCCGATCATATGAGCGGATGATGACTCGCTCAGGAAGATTGCCGAGGCACCACTCCTAGAAAACAGCGGCTCAGGCCTACAGAACGGGGTGATACGTACAGGTGTGGTTAGGCCTGAGGTCACAGGCTGCGGAGTAGTCCACTGACTCTTATTGAGCACTCATTGAATACAATTAGCAAGAATCTGTTGTAACCAACTGAGAATAAGAGGGCGTCAAATTATGGCAACAGTGCCAACAATAACAAAAATAAGGCGCGTGGTGCGGGGTTCAATTCCCGGTGCCACCGGCTACCCATCAGTCGTTATTCATTGGGTAAACTCTTTCTCCTTGTTTCGCGATCGGCTTCATTGGGGTTAAAATGCTTCGGAAATAAGCCTTTGATCTTACCTGGAGTACCGAAAAGCGCTTCCCTCCATGGCGCTACCACCGAGACCATAGAGGGACGTCTGCAGGCTAAAGTCATTTTCAAAGATCTCTAAAGCATGAAAATGCAGACGGTTGATAGAATTTTCTTCTCCAATCATTGAAAGTATTCCTAGAGCATCACTGAGCGTATAGATTGCTCAATAATGACAAATATTAGATTTTGTATGGGGAGCGAAGAAAAAAGTTCTTGATAAGGGAGCCTAAGCTAGATCCATAGCAACTTTGTTTACAAATTGTTGCCGCATCTCTAACAATAAGTACTGCAAGATTTACGGAAATGATTAAATGCTAAAACGACAAATTTTCAAGTGCCTTGCTCTTGACGAAGTTCTTAGTACCTCGAAACTTATACTGCTGTATGAAACTTTCCTCTGCCGGTAACTGCAATTAATTTTTCTTTTAAACTTGCATCGGGTAGGAAACGCTGCACATGTCGCGCAAAGGAAGCTAATTTTTTTATTCTTGAATTTGATCTCAGCAGTCAGCCGTATGTTTTTCAAAGGTGAGAAAAGCTTAGAATATTTTTTTTTTGCTTGCGCAGGAAACATTTAGGACAACCAGAAGACGGGCATTCAGAAGCATAAATCCTTAATAACTGCTAGGAATAGTTTAGTTTAGTTTTAACATTTGCAGTGAAATCAAGTACACAGTATTGCTTACTTACTCGGAAAGCAGACAGAATGAAAAGCGTAACCACATAGTTACATATTTGAAAATTCATTCTCATTCTAAGGTTTCGGCAGCTATAATTTGCACATGATGTCAAGCAACGTTTCAAGTCTAAAACAAAATCGTCAGCACGAATGAATTGGGATGTGCGATTATTTCCGGTTCATGCCACTCTTATAACACTAACTTCCTTTCTCTCTTTCTTTTTCTTTAGAATGGCCCAAGAACACAACAGGAAAAGCTGAATAAAATGCACTTCAGCTGCCTAAAGGCTCTGAAAGATACTTAAAACATGTACATTACTTCTTTTTTTCTTTAAAGCATGCTGGCGCGCAAACTCTTAACGGGACTACGAAATTATATTTACAGAGTTTAGAGGAAGAGCTGATCATCGCAAACAAAATTCTTTAAGCAGCTTCATTAACACCGAAGATATCGGCGATAAAAAATCGCTGATCATCCTGCCATCGATAGCAGATGTATGCATGACATGAACTGCATGCAGGAATGGTGTAATGTATTATAGGACAGCTCATAGGCACTCACAGACTCACAGCCACACTGAAGTCTTAGGGAGCGTCCCACAACAGCCGATTTGCTTTCCTAAGGTTTCGCAAGCTTTTCACAGTAAGTACTGATCAATTCTCAGAGATCGCTACCTCCTTATTGACAGGAGGTAGTAAAACTGAAACTACTACAAGTTACGTCCTGAAGAAGCTAGTGATGAGCATTGCAGTCATAAACTAAAAGCTACAAATATTTACTACTAAAATGGGCAGAAACTATTCTTGCAAATGTAGCTTGATTCTTCGTACGGTATGCTGCCGTGGCTTCCTAGAGTTGTGAAAACTGCAAAAACAAAAAGCTATATGTTCAATTCGACTAAATCTGGACACCAATCACAGCGACCTGGGTGCGCTGGCCGTATAGCACACTTAAGCTGAGCATTAATTGAGCATTAATTTTACAAACTCTTGGGGGCGACAGCATCAAACTACCCCATCGGGCGCTAACCTACGTTCAGAAAACAAGAAAAGCACAAATCGGAAGTGGTTACGCAAGCATGACACGCGGACTGCGCAAGCACTGGTAAGACTGTCCCCTTCTTATCTACTTCGTAAATCTGACTCTCAGTTACGGGCTAGTGGTTCTTACCTCTTGAGCTAATACGAGGCTAATTTTGGAGTTGCGATTGTAGAAACAAGTTAGTCTACTTAAAAGCATGGCGTTAAAGAAATGTTTAATAACCAAACCATGTTATTTAGCCGCTGCGGTGGCTCAGTGGTTATACCGCTCGGCTGCTGACTCTAAAGACGTGGGCTGAAACCCGGCGGTGGCAGTCTAATTTCGATGGAGGCGAAATTCTACACGCCTGTATACTGTGTGATGTCTATTCACGTTAAGGAACCCCAGTTGCTCGAAATTTTCCGAGCCCCTCACTACGGTGTCCATCAAGACTGAGCCACTTTGGGGCGTTAAACCCCCAAAACCATGCTATTCACACAAGATTCTCGGTAAATTTTATTATAAGACGATATTCTATGATTAAAGGAACGGTTACTAACCGGGTATTGACTAGCAGCGATATGTTATAAAAAGGTAGAAGGGACTTACTTTTGCTGACTACCCAGTAGAGGGAAGTAAATATCAAATCAATAGCAAAACGGAGGCAGGATAAGCAACTGCTGCAATCACTTACTTTTAACTTTTTAGAACCATTATTTAAGATTGAAGGCATCAGGGGCGGATGAACTGAAAGGTTCACGGATGTTCGTATAGTCTCGGCTCTGTGTGCCCCTCCATTCTGCCGCCAAATTACCTGCGGAACGTAGACAGCGGGAGCTTAGTGCAGGTTCTTTTCCTCTCCCCCTCAACTCATACACATTAACGAGCCAGAAAAGAAAAATTCGATGACGCTAAATCTACACGACTACAATGCTATAGCAATGCAGATCTCTCCTGCGAAAATAGTACTTCTCTTTCATAAATTCACAGATAGCGGGAAGTCTTCGTGCCCTACTGGCGCAGAAGTCCAGCTGTTAAGCAATGCGCTATTGCCGTGCGCTGTCTGTTTCAATCAGCCAACTGCGGGGCTTGTGAGACACACGTTGCTTTTTCCAACATTAAGTAAGCCTGATCTCTACACATCTATTTCCTCTGGAGGCCAAATGCATCTCGACGAATGAGCTGATGAGCAGTGAGGCGGTGGGCAGTGGCAACTGCACTGAATTTATTTGAGCAAAAATTTAGCAAATAAATTTGTCAACGCGGTCCTGGCTTTCCTCACTGAAGTTTTATCATTCGAATTGGAATAAGCTTGCCTCCAAGCTTGTCATTTATCGTTGGAAGACCAACAAAAGAGAAACTCGTTGAAGCACACGCCGCGGAATAACACGTATTTCAACCTGAAATCACACCTTGAATGCTAGCTTTTGAGGGAACAAATGTGTTCTTGGTGCAGGCTTTTCAACGACGTATCGGAACACAGGCACGTGCGTCAATCAGCGGCTGGGTCAGGAAACTAGCCACGAAATGACACCCATTAAGAATAAGGCAAAAGTGGACTAAGGGTCACAAACCCAGTATGAGTATTTTCGTTAGGCTCAAATGCTAATCTGCATAATTTTGCACTCACGAGGCTGGGTTATGAGGCTGCACAGCAACTTTGAAGCTCCATCCTCCGCGATGACATAAAATGGCCGTTCAGCCTTATCCTCTCCTTGCGAGGTTTTCGATCGCTTGTGACAATTCACAGGCAAGAAACCATGCGCTGGCATCCGCTTCACGTAGCCTCCTAATTAGCTTTATATTGGCAAATATGTTCTAAGAAATTGCAAATGGAAAATTAGCTATATGTTCTAGGAAATAAAAGAGCCGATATTCGAGTGCTCCCCCTTTTCCAGGAGTTCCGCATGGAGGGCATGTCTTGTCTTCATCAAAGTGGTCTTGAGTACAGTGTCACGCTGGGTCGATGTACAGCTTATGACATTGCTGCTCTACGTGTTCTGCGTTAGAGCTAGCGTTTTTGGCCCGAAGTGATCGTCAGTTTTTACTGAAACATAGCTACTCTTGAGGGGCCTATTCCAAGATCGTCAGTTCAGGTTCAGCCGTGATTAGGCGAGGGAAATATTTGTTCTGTTGTTGGTCCCTTACACTCCAATAAAAATGCTAGGACGCGACTCTCGCACAGGAACTGTCGCTAACGGGCAAAACTCATCTGGCTAGGTGTCCTCCTTCTCTTTCGCCGTGTTATACTTTAGAGCCCGCCTTTTTATTCCGCTTTAATTAAAAGAGCTCTTTCGTAAAATACAGCATAATGTTATTGGTCACGTCCTCATTTTCTGATGCAGCTTCAGGCCTATTTTAGCTGTACAATTTGGAGCACGGCCGCCTGATGATAGTCTGATTCCAGAAACATGTGTTTTGGAGTGCGTAATCTGTAAGCTGGTCTCTGCAGCATCATAGTGGAGAATAAACCTGTTTGAAGCGGTTCCATCGACGTTTGGCTTTTTCATCCTTGTAGACAGAGGAATCTCACTACGGTATTAATACGCTAATCCGTTTGGCTTATCGTACGGGATGCTCGGCTACCCCGCGTTGGTGATGTCTCCATGTTTGTCAAGTTTCGGGAGCGTTTCTTAATGGCTACTTCTGCGGTTTTAGTGGGACACTGCAGAAGAAAGTTTTGGTTCATGGCCTACCTTGTTCTGTTCCGCATCAGTGCGGGGGTATAGAGTAGCTAATACAATAGATAGTAATCTCGCTAGAAAAGAAACTCGAGGACGTATACACCCGCTCAAGAAAATATATTTTGCGCAGTATTCCAAAGAATACTGAAAAACGCGGAGATTACCAGGTAGAGCGTGTTTAAATGTTTTATAACACTGTAAAGATTGGGCACATAGCGAAAAAAAAAAAGAGTACGATGCCTACGCAGAAAAACGACTAAAGAAATCGGGACAATGGTGCATAAGTTCCTACATTTTCCATAGTGTTTTTAGATTTTTGAAGGTCTTGAAAATTAAAAGGCACCACGTACTTCATTAGCGCCGATTTTTCTGCTCGGGTGCCTGATATTAGAAACTCTGAAACGCCGCTAAAGAAAAAGCGCGAAAATTATTTTTACTTATTAAAATTGCCTTCATAAACGATTTGTACCATTTGGAAGACGAGATGAACAGTATTGTTAAGATTTCTACAAACTTTTCTTTATTTTCAAGTTAATAAATGTTTACTAACCTTGCAGTAAAGTAAAAAAATAAAAAAAAGAATCCATAACACAGCCAGCGCCAAATTTCTCGAGGCGTTCAAGCAAGACTTCTGCTGAACCTCACGGCCCCCGTCCCAAACAAATGATTAAAAATTTGCCCACATATCAGAAATGGCAGTTGACGAACGAACAACTTCTCACTTATAAAGGAAGCAACTCTCTGGAAGGTTGATGAATTGTTTTGATTACTTCTACCTGATCATAGCGACTCTCACGCCAAGAAATGCGGTTATCAAGTCTGTTTTCATATATTGATATAATACCCACCAGCGCTACTCCTTTGACCGGTCACTGATTTTTTTCATATTGCAATCTTGAGTATTGCGCATTATAACGTGCGCACTTCCATTACCTTTTTAAATAATTTATTGAAACTGTTGCATTCCTAAACTTGATGTCGCCAAAGTGCAATAGTTCCTAGTATCTTGGTAGTGTCACTAAGTGGTGAAAGAGACTGAGTTTTATTTCTGGTCTCGCGCAGGAGACACCTGAAATCTTGCAGGTCGTTCATCGCAGCCCCACTCTCGTTGGCCTCTGTGTCAGCGTCATCTGTGGAATTCTGAAGGCGTCTTTGTCGGATGATTGCAATGATTTCCCGTTGTGGTCAAGCGGAAGGGACCTCTGGCACACGTTTCGGGAACTCGCTCTGAACCAGCGATTTCCAGCTGCTATGCATATGTTTTAAATCTTACCGCTGGGATATTTCGCTAGGTGCATGGAAACGCGGTTGTGGGCATGCACTACACGCAGATCACTTCATAAATCAAAGGAAATGGCCTTGCACTTAAGGACTGATTAGAGGACAATGGTATGTATTACTGTTAATAAAAAAGTAACTTCACCAGACCAATTGCTCGCCGCCTCACATTCCGATTCAAAATACATAATCACCGACTCGCGAGGGGCCTGTCGGAACGCCGAACAAGGCTGCACTCCCTTTCTAGCCTATCGAATATACCAAAATTGCATACGGGATACGGACCCCGCACACCGTTACCTTATATGGGCCCCTGCTCATCAGGGGTTGGCAGGAAACGAGGCAGCGGACGCAGCCACCCGCGCGCTCTCTCACCCGGCTGTTTTCTGCTCCTCACCTGATCAGGAACCCGATTTTAATCTGGTCTATAAGTTCAAAGATATCACAACCTACTATCAAGATAGCCATCGCCTTTGCCGTAGCCCATGTAAAGGAATTAAGAAGGCCTTTACAAGAAAGCCTGATGAGCGGCTCCTTCTCCGCCTCTTCACCAATACATTGCTCTGCCCGTCAGCACTAAAAAATTTCGACCCCTCCTATAGCGGCAGCTGCCCGCACTCTAGGGCGGTGTCTTCGGACACCTATCACATGGTGTGGACCTGCTCCTCCAACCCCGCTATTCCCCCATTCCCCAGCCCAACCCGGGAGGACTGGGAGGCGACCCTCCTCGGGTGCCACGACTTACAGGCCCAACAAGCCTTATGGATCTCCACCTAGTGTTTGTAAGGATCGGTCCCTTACGGGCTGATCCAAACATACCTCCTGTCCCTTCTGAGTAAATGTTTTCACCACCACCACTCACGCACTGTATTAGTTCTCATCGGTACAGAATAGCAAAGGAAGGCAGATGTAGTAAGGAAAGGAAGTGGGTGGAGATCTCAAACACGCCGTTGGAAATCAGATAAACGTAGAAAAAGCGGAAATAGCAATAATAATGCCGGTAATTGATATTTTAGAGCGTTTGCATTTCTCAGCTCATTCCTCTATTTTGCACCGTTGCCGTCGGCGTCCATGGCGCGATGAACAGCGCGCACTGTAAGTAAGGCGTTGAAGAGGAAACTCCAAGCGCGCTTTTCCCTTAATGCTAGTCTCACGCACATGATTCTGCTGCTTTAGCAATCCGTACCTTTGGTGGTTACTACCCGAATAACCATGCGTGCTCCATGGCCTTGTGGCCTGTTGACAATGAGTCTTTCGCCTCATAAAATAAACAGCTGTGCCAGTTCCCTTGCTTGTTCTTCAGTTGTAGCGCCGTCGCCGTTGGCGCCGTCCGCAGCAAAGACCTTGGCATTGCGCCAATACGGTGTCCGCTGATAACCACATGGCACCGTTTTCGGTTTTAAATGGAGTGTCGGCAGCGCTGGCTGGCTGAGACAAGTTGGCAACACGCCAAGAGGTTGCGGCTGTCGGCTGCCGTAGTGTATGCTTGACAAGAAAGCCGGCGAGACTGTACGGCATAGGCATGATGCACCAAGCGATGCGAAGCGTGCTGCGGTACATACATTCCAGCACCGAAGGTAAGCCTATTTATTCACACACAAAAAAACATTAAAAATCATTTCTTCTGACACCACGGTTAACCCCTTATAAAAATGGTCTATAGACTTTCTATAGACTTTTTATAGACTCTATAGACATCCTATAGACTTTTACTTTTGTCTATAGACAGTCTATAGAAAATCTATAGACTAAAGTCTATAGCTGTCTCAATTTCCTTTTGTCCATAGACTATCTATAGACTCTCTATAGACTAAAGTCTATAGCAGCCTCAATTTCTTTTAGTCTATAGACGGTCTATAGATTCTCTATAGACTTAAGTCTATAACTACCTCAATTTCCTTTTGTCTATAGACGGTCTATAGACTATCTATAGACTAAGGTCTATAGCTGTCTCAGTTTCCTTTCGTCTATAGACGGTCTATAGACTCCCTATAGACTAAGGTCTATAGCTGTCTCAATTTCCTTTCGTCTATAGACGGTCTATAGACTCCCTATAGACTTTGGTCTATAACTACCTCAATTTCCTTTCGTCTATAGACAGTCTATAGACTCGCTATAGCCTAAGGTCTATAGCTGCCTCAATTTCCTTTTGTCTATAGACTCTCTATAGACTAAAGTCTATAATTGCTTCAATTTCCTTTTGTCTATAGACGGTCTATAGACTCGATATAGACTAACGTCTATAGCTGTCACAATCTCCTTTTGTCTATAGATGGTCTATAGACTCTCTATAGACCAAGGTCTGTAGTTGCCTCAATTTCTTTTTGTCTATAGAGGTTCTATAGACTAAAGTCTATAGCTGGCTCAATTTTCTTTCGTCTATAGATGGTCTGTAGACTGTCTATTGACTAAGGTCTATAGCCTCAATTTGCTTTCGTCTGTAGACGGTCTATAGACTCTCTATAGACTACGGTCTATAGCTGCTTCAATTTCCTTTCGTCTATAGTCGGTCTATAGACTCTCTATAGACTACAGTCTACAAATACCTCAATTTCCTTTCGTCTATGCACTGTACACTATAGATAGTCTGCTGTCTATAGACCAGTCTATAACAATCCTAATTTTATCTAACAATGTTCGATACACTGACTTTCGACTAAGTATAGAACAATGCCAATTTATTTTTGCACTGCATGCTGCGGGGACCTGCATCTGGTGACCGCAACTATGTCGGGAGTCCTCCACCTCCTTCGCTATTACGGAAATTAAAAAAGTATTGCGTGAGTACATTACAACACCCACCTGTATATCTTCAGGAGCCTTGACAAGCTCCTTTTCGTTATATCGTGACGTATATTGTCAATACAGTTAAATATTTAATGCTAACAAGTAAGCCGCGGAAAGGCAGCCGTTCTTGAAGTAAAGGCGCCGCAAACTGTACTACATCGAATGAATACGCTGTCCCTTAAAGGAATCGCTCGACACAGTTCCATTCCATCTTTCGATCGTTACTGTCCAACGCGCTGAAATCAGACACATTTCATCAACGCTTCTACATTTCTCTTTAAAACGTCCTGAAAATAAAGGGGGAAAGACGGGTGTGAGAATTCAAGGAAGCGCCCATCGCTTAGAAACACCTCAGAATAGTCTCAAAGAGCCTGGTCCTCTGTGCGATTAACATCTCCCATTTATACCTTTGCAGTTTGTATTCACGTGAATAAGTTCACCGACGCAACAATCAGAAAGCCAGTATTTGTTCGTTCCTACCCTTGCACCTGTTGCTTCGGAGCCGATGACACGCTGATGTCGAGCATATCAGTTTTCTAAACACGAACACACGCAAAAAAGACGTTATGCTATGCAACATTATAATTATTATTTGAGAATTGTACCACATACTATTCGGTGGGAGATGCGGCGCGTATACAGTCAAGCAGTTAGATTTCGGTTCTCTTTTCACGAAAACAATAAGGTTTTTAGAGGGTATGCGAAGAATTCACGCTTATAAACCAGTTACCTTCTGTGGTCTTGGATATCAGATCAAACTCCACACGGAAAGAGTGCGAGCGATAAAGATACGACCGTGAAATGGGTTTCTGTTTCACGTTTTACCGTTTTACCACGAGACGGCGGAAAATCATTCGGGCTGCAAACAACCCTGTGCGTGGCTGCATCGGTGGAGTCGGCGTTTTTTTCGCGGATTACGTTTTCTTCAAAATCCAGCTGCATCGTCCGCTTACGGTAAGTCTATACGTTTATATTTTATTCATTTGGTCTCCTAAACCACTCTAAGCAGAGCTGTGTGTGCAGAACAGATTATGTGCGCAGTGACAAACGTCCTATCTTCGTTTCTAAGGCGGAAGCCATCGGGTTCTCGACTAATGCCGCTTATCTCTGTGCCGCTGTCTTTACTAACGCGCGGAAAGGCAGTCTGTGCGATGCCCTTGATGATAAGCCGCTCCTCGCGAGCTGTCTACTAGAGTTTTCGTGTTTCAAGGTAGACGCGCGGCCAGAAATGTCGTTTAGCCTGTGAACGACGGCCGAATTGGAACTGTGCGGTAGTTAGCGCCGTGTGAGCTCAATTTACTTTGCACCTCCGAAAACGTACTTACATACACTCTCGTTCTGTGGTGGATTACAATTATTTTCTAATCTTTGTGTTATGGCTTGTCTGGACCTTGGAGTGCTGTTCTTTTTGAGGTGTGCATTTCCTTCCTACGCATATGGACGCTCGCTTGGTGCGCGTCGTGGGCGCCGACGTTTCAGCAAAGGTGTCTTGTAACGCTACAGACTGGAGCGCGAGACGTTTGTCAAAGTTGTAGTTAAGCAGCGCTGAAGGAATTCTTTTATTGTGATGGTATAAAATTCATTGCCCGCGCGATTGGCCGGCGTGCTCAAACACCGCGAAGAACCCACGAGCTCCATCCCGTCTCCCCGTCGTTGCACACGTACGGATTCCCCCATGTCTGTCATCAGAGCCGTTGGCCGCCCCCGCTCGCCTGCGGGCACTTCATTTTGAAAGCTGGGTAAAGGTCGGCTCGACAAGAGGTGGCTTACATTTCTTTCCGAGTGGTTCGTTCATGAATCCCGCTCACGCGTGCACAGATTTCTCTAATACCATTTGCGCGAGAGGCAAAGTATGTGTTTCTGATTTCAGACTGCTAACTTACGAAAGCGCCGATGTAATTCGCCGCTTATTTGCGCCTAAAATTAAATTAAGTTCTCGTATTACTATAGCTGCACCTCTTGAAAGCGTTAATTGCTTCATTTAAATACTTCGTACTTTGAGCGCGTTCAATGCTTTCGTTGATTTTTCTAGCAGCGTTGGGTTAGGCTACCTCCATGCAAGAAACACACCTCTTTACGGCGCTGTTGGGGCTGCACTTGAAGGAAAGACTAATTGAATTTCAGACGGTATTTTATCGTGACAGTAATTTGTTGTCTTAAACTCGCGACTGCTTTTGAAACGGCGCAGCTGCAGCCTCTGTGTGCAGTATGGGGTTTCTGAATAATGAGCGCGGCATGGAAGCGCTGCAACCCGCTTGTTTCTAAGAGCACGCGCAGATGTATGAGTATGCTGTTCCATCTTTGTGCTTCAAGTTATAGGCGCAAATCTGTGGTGAACTGGTCGCTTCTGCCTGCCGGTTTTGTATAGCTTGTGCCCGTTTGAGTATCGACTTACGTACACCCGGCCAAATCTTTAACTGGCTCTGGTGTTGCATCGATAAATGAACCTTGTAAAAAAGGTGCCTTTTGGCTACACTGCTGGCATATTCATGTTGTAATTTGACACCTGAGATGGCATTTCATAGTTTCTTTTTGTTAATATAACGTTTGAGTGGAGTACTTGCGTGTTTCGATCAAAGTTATCAGAAATATTCATCGTCTGCTGCTACGAACAGCCGAAACAAGCGGAATACGCACCAATGGTTCTGGTGGCGCATTTGCACTTACTCTAGGTAAACGACTTGTCCGCCATGAAAGGAGTGGTAGTTTATCCAGAGGATGAGGCCATATGGACCAGATTCATTGCTGCGTCTGCCGCTTGTTTCAGCTGTTGTAGTGGCAGACGAATATTTCTGATAACGTTGATCTAAACACGCAAGTGCTGCACTCAAACAATATATGAACAAAAAGGAACCACGAAATGACATTTCACTCGTCAAATTACAGCATGAATATGCCAGCAGTGTAGCTAAAAGGCGCCTTTTTTACAAGGTGCATTTAGCGATGCAACACCAGAGCCAGTTAAAAATTTGGCCGGGTATACCAGGCTTCACGCAGGGTATTTTGAAGCGCTTCTTCTATAGCGGTTATAAGAATAAATGCTGCAATATTCTTCTTTTTGGATCCCTGTGTAAGGTGCGCTGAATCTGTGTTTTATGGAGGTGGCATTCTTAACACCTCCTTGCGAGTCAATGCAGATATGTGGCACAATTGTTCAATGTCTTCTGTTACAAATAATGTAAAAGGATTGCCATACAGAAGTCAGTATCAGTACTGGATTCAGAGTAGAGTGCTCCAGGGATTACGGGTCTTTGTTACAATGTTTTATGAAGACACTTATAATCTGTCGTGTATTTACTGAAATGATTGCGCCGGCGTGATAGCTCAGTGGCTATCATGTTCGTCTGGCGACCTGAAAGATGCAGGTTCGATTCCGGCCTATGCGGTCGCATTTTAATAGAGGCAAAATGCTAAAGGCTTGTGTACTCTGCAGAGTTGGCCGAAATTATTCCGCAGCCTTTCACTTCAGCGTCTTGTAGCCTGTGTCGCCTTGGGTCTTTGAACCCCATAAAACCAAACCAAAAGATCAAGATTGCCTTTCTAGAATGGCATAGCCAGGATATGCCTTTCATTGTAAAGCACATGTGTAGAGATGGTATGGGAATTTTTTTTTCAGTTCCTCTGTTATTTTTTTCCTTTGTGCTGTACAGGTGAACATGCCCGGATGATTGACTGCAGACAACAGGCCGCAAGAATGCTTCCGAGGAAACTAGCGGGACTGTTACTTTCAACATTTATGTTATTGTGCATTCTTATGGTCCTTGTATTGCATATTCCCGGCCTGGATAGCTTGGAAATAAAACTAAATTTGTAAGTATATTGATTATGTCATTTGTGAACTCTGGTGACTTTTTTCAGTGGTTGTAGACTGTCTATAACCAGTTTATAGATAATGGTCTACTAATAGTTTAGTAGACAGAGGTCTATAGACTGTCTATAGACAAAGGTCTATAGCACTGCCAGGCCACACACCTATGGAATGTCTATAGACAGTCTATAGACATATGTCTACTGGACCAGTAGACTTTTTTCTGTAGACTGTCTATAGACAGTAATCTACAGGAAGTCCATGGCCATAAGTCTATAGGTCGTCTATAGTCCGTCTATAGACAAGTGTCTATAGACGGTCTATAGACTGCTCTATAGGAAATGTATGACCATAAGTCTATAGATCGTCTATAGACTGTCTATAGACATGTGTCTATAGACTTCCTATAGACCTATAGACTTTCAGTAGACATTTGTCTATAGACTGTCTATAGACAAAAGTCTACTAAAAGTGTATGGCCATAAATCTATAGACTGTCTATAGACCAGTCTAAAGGATTTGTCTATAGACAGTCTATAGACTTCATAGACTAAAGTCTATAGACAGTCTATGGACTTTCTATAGAAATTTTTATAAGGGAACGCTACAGCACTCGCTATAGACACTCGCAAACCGTCCTGTAGGATTTTTTCTTTCTTTCCTTCTCGCTATGGTGTAAGTCTCTCTCGTCGCTACGCGCTTTGTGACCATAATATTTTGAGAGTCATGAAGAGGTTTAAACAACGGCGACAGTTCTTCTATGCGTGTTTTCATTTCCACGGCATCCAGAGAACATACTCTTCATTTCCAGCGCTGATGCCTTATATGTCTCTTTGTAAAAGTTATGTGCCTGCCATGCAGGCGATACTTGTGTGTTTCTAAGCAACAAACTCAAGACGCTTATCCAGTGTCCTCATATATAGCGGCGTACAAAAGCTTTCTGCGAGGAGCTTCGCAACCTCCGCTGTAGGCGCTTTTGTAGGGGCCGAAGTAAGTCGTGCACAATGAAAGGTCTCTCAACGAAGCGACGCTGACGAGAGAAATAATTATGTCTTCCTCAAGGCAACAGGTGCTAGCCAATAAATCACTGACTGTGCATTGCATATAAATGCCTCCCCGACCGTATGTGGTTGGCCCGCCGATGCGGTTGGCAATTCTCCTTTCTACTAGTCTTGGTAGGTAAGCCTGCTCCTGGTAAAATGGGCAAGCTGCAAGTAATAGGACTTCTAGTAGTTTTACAGGTAATTTTTTGGATTGATGCCAAAAGTAAGTTACCATTTCTTATTCCACTCAAACTACTTGAATACATCGTGCTGAAAACTTGTCTGTACCCTATACCTGTAGATGCAAAGAAGCATAATGCCACTTGAGTTCGCCGTTCGACTTAGTGTATTTACTACATTGGTTAATAAAGAGGCTTTTTTTCTACAGTGGGTAAATTTTTAGTGACTGCATAAAGATACTTTATGCCATCTTTTTCCCAAAATTTTAAACAGTATTAAGCCCTATTCTCTGCGTTTTTGTTGACACCGTTCTGTACCTGCTCGTTTCCCAATTTCTCGACCTTCTGCATTTTTTTAGGAGAATAAGAGCCGTCCATAACATTCACTAAAAAGAATATTCTTGCCTTGAGCGATGAAATAAAACAAAGACTTGCATTCTGTTCTTAGAAGAAGGCCAACGCATTCTCTGTGCTATGTTGGAAAATTGTTCGCGCAGTTATGACTGGACAGGTATATTGAAAATCGGCGATATTCGTAGCGGCCTGTCGGTGCTTACCAAAACACTGCGTTTATGGTTTCTGTGAGATAAAAATATTTCAGCATTTATTCCGCTTTTTTTAATGAGAGCCGTACTTGTTCTCTGTAATGCAAGAATTATTTTTTATTTCCGCGTTTAACAAAAAGGTGCATTTTTTATGCTACTCATGAAATGCTTAACCCATTAGCGCCCAGCGTACTTTTAAAAGTACAGTTAATTTTTTTATAATTTCACCACCAAAGACTGGAATTTTCTTTTCAAGTAGGCCATGCTTTTGTCAACAGGGGATTGGCCAACCACCTTTAACTAATTTGGCGCACTTCCTCTGTTCAGTATGTCAGCTTTCTGAGGTGAAACTTCAGGATGTTTGTTTCCCACGAACTGCACCGGTAGTTGCTTGCTTATAATTTTCTGACGGCCGCATTTATGTACATATTACGCTAGTTTCAAGTATAGAACAGCACGAAAGACGAAAGTAAACAACGGATGCTTTGAATGTCCTGCACCTTTGGCGTTTTTTGCTCTGTGATGATTTATATACTGCTGTACTTTCTATAGTACACTGGGTCTTCCTGTGTGCAGAACAGCGCCTATTTATTCCAGTTTATAGATCTTATTGTTTCTTCCAATTTTTCGGAAAAAATAACTTTGTCTGCTCAGCAAGACCTCGGATGCTGCTGTACTTGCCGCTAGCGGTCTTGAGTATGATGATGGTATGATTATAATTGGTTGTAATAAAGTATGGTTGTAAGAACTGAAGGTTCTGCAGAGCAGACAGTTACTGTTATGCCATTCACACAGTCTGCGGAAAGTACTTGAGTTCAGAAAAGAAACTTTTGGAAGCACGTGTTGTCCTGTCGTCACCTGAGGAAATTTCAACGCTTAGTGACCATTTCATCTTTTTTTGTAATTTTTGTACCTCTCAATACATTCTTGTAACGCTCTACTGGGAGGAATTTAGGGCTAGAGGAACCGTTCGCCAAAATGGGTTTAGGAAGTGTCCACTCGGGCCAAAGAAAGCGATGAAATAGAAGCAGCCATGAAACATCGATTCTAGCTTCAGTAGTATAGGTTACATGCTTTTATTGAAGTCTACGATCAACAGTATAGTAACTATGGGTTGCAACTAAAACAGCAGTGAGCCTACGTGTTTTGTTGAGTGGTTTTTTTAGATTTTTTTAAAGCCAAAACTCCTTTCCTTTGACAACAGTGGTATGGCAGGTATTGATCTTTCGCATCAAGCCATCTACTGCCAGTATATCAGGATCAGGGACAAAAAGTGATAGTGGTTGTTGACACCAAAGCTCAACTTTGCAATTGTGAAAGCCTGAACAATCTGCCAAATTGCTAGAGACGAGCCTGCTGACTATTTTTGTTTTGGTAAGAACGTTACTCATTATTATCTACACCTTGACATGCAGTAACCAGCGGTTCGCAGACACTCTGGCTCAATCGTATCTGATGCTTCTTTGAAAAGGAGAAAGCTTTCCGTGCAAAGTAGGATAACTGCGGTGCCAGTAGAGCCAGAAAATATTGATGAGGGCCTGCAAGAAGTGTTATATCACCCTGCGTAAAAATCGCAGACATAATAACAAAATTCACGCCACCAATAGGAATGTAGTGAAGTAGCCACATGTGCTATGGGGAAGGCCCAGTGTACTATAAAAAGTACACCTGTGTAACCTCTGGAAGGAATAAAGCAATCGTGACGAAATTTCAGCAATCTGTTTTTCTTTTTATGAGAGCAATATGTGCTAAAAATGAAGAAAATCCCTCTGATAGATTTTTCTTGGTCCCTAATGGGTTAATTCATTCATATTGCCATGCAGTAGTGATGCGTTTTTCAAAATGACTCACTACATTGGCCAATGTCTGACTTTCTGATAAATAGCGACCTTTAATTTTCAGACAAACGGGTAGCTAGAGCAATCACAAGAGCAAATGTCTTATGGTCATTTTTGACGTTTGCAAAATACACCGGAAAGTTACTTAACATTTACGCGTCAAGAAATTTTGGCCAAGCGCAATGTTTTAAACGCAAATGGCTTACGAATGTAAATTTTTGGAATATTATAAGGTTTCACCCGAACAATAAATATGCCCGCAGGTCCTCCCTGGGGATATTTGTATTTATTCACTATTTTTGTCAAAAGCGCACCCCATCAAAGCAAGACATTTTTACGCATGCACACAGTAGGCCATATCCCTCAAAATGTTTATAACAATATTTTACAATATCTCAAAGTTACCACCTCACCACTGTTCTACAAACGCTCTCCGCTGATTTTCACTTGCGTACTTGAAACTGGTTGCGAGCGTAGGACGAACTTTAAAAGCAAAGTTTTGCTATTTTTGGGATGGTTATACCATTGGCATCAATTTGTTTGTAACAGTGTGTTAAAACATTGCATAATTGCTTCACAATTAAACGATATGTCCAAAGCTCTTGAAATCGCTTCTACACCGTGGAATGCAGTTTTAGGCGTTCAAATAAGACTGTCTAAGTGTAGCACATAACTAATCAGGCGCAAAAGTTTCCGAATTCTTCCTTTTAAAATGGTTATAGTTTTCGCGCTTAGAAACTCTGTGCCTATCCGTGGCGCAGTTCTTGAAGGATGAGTGGCGTTACAACTCTTTTGTTTTATTTGGTGACATTTTACCTTTGCTGATCAGTCTGCTTGAAAAACTTATCTACTTAGGGCCACAGGAGAGAAACAAACGCTGCCTTGTACCTCACACAGTGGAAAATTGTTCAACCGTCCTACTGAGATGGAGCTTCATTAAAAAATCAAATAAGTGTGAATACTACTTCGTCTGTGAGCGGAATCCAAACAGCTTTAATAGACAAGATGAATGCAAGAGGGCCTGCCTACCAAGTAAGTGTCACCCACACAAAAATAGTCCACTACCAAAATGGTCAGGGATATATATATATTACAAAAATTGCCCCGCTGAAGGCCTCACGAGTTTTAAGAGGCTCCAAGATAGAGATGCAGAGATACGGACTTGTTTCATAACGGCCTGTAGGATTTTCTACTGAGCTTTGATATTTTCTGCCTATAGAGTGAAAAATGACGAACGCGTTCATTTTCTTCGCGCCATAATGATACCGCATATGTGGTACCTAACACCCATCCATCGGTCATTTTGCATTAAAGTTTTGTTATTTTCTGCCTATATTGTGAAAAATGACGAACGTGTTTATTTTCTCTGCACCATAATGATACTGCATACGTGGTACCTAACGCCCACTCATCAGTCACAAAGGGCGCGAGCGCTTTTGGTGTATATTTCGCTGTAAACACCTACTCACATGATGCCATGCATGGACGCAAAGTAAGGTATATGCATAAATGTGAGAAAACGCCGCACACATGATGTTATTTGCTTTGAATATCTTTCCCCCGTAATGCTTGCCGTACAAGTAAGCTATACTTTTATTACTGCAAAGCTGAAAAGAGAAATTTATTGGACCCTTCATCTTAAGGGAGAAAACTGTCCCTCACAGAAACGAAAAGCGCAACACAGCGACTAGCGTCGCTCGATAGCCCATGCCGCCAGAAAATACACTAAATGGACCACTGTCACCCCACACGCACACAAAATGTTCAAAACACAAGTGTCTAGAGTGTCCAGAAAGGTCCGAACCTCGCGGGAGAAGCAGGCACTAAAATAACGCACACCAACACCGCTCACAACAGAATACGGCAGGAGCCGCACTGTGACACGGCCCCTGGTTGTTTGAATGAACGGAGTGCTCCATTGACGCAGGAATTCCTCCTCTAGTAGCGAGACCCAGTCCACGCACGCCTGCTCGAACAGGCGCGCCACAAAGTGTGGCCAGGAGACGCGTGAAAGCGCGTGGGGGAAAAACAACGCGGTCGATGTACAAAAGAGACGCGCACACTGATGATCTGATAATAAACGCGCGCTGCGACAGCGACAGGCGGAAACGCGCTCCCACTGTCAGACGTCTCTCTGCGATTGCCCTGATCTCTGTCTACGACTCGCGGGCTACCTGCCCTGAGGAAAGGAACGCCACGCCTAACACCTTAATTGCTGAGATCTACTCCACATCGCGCAGCAGGTCGGACGCGAAAGCGCCGAAGCGCAGAGCTTTGCTCTTGCACCTTTTGAGCAGGGCGCCGGACGATTCGCTGTAACACGCAAGAAGCCGTAAGAGCGCTGCGCAGCTGTCCTCATCCCGCTTGAACAGGGACACGCCGTCAGTATACGCGGACACCTTCACCTGGCCTTGACCCGGCAGAGGGAATCCGCACACTGATGAACACTCTGCTATGCGACGCAGGAGCGGATCGAAACAATACGAACAACATCGGTGACAAGGGACCGCACTGTCGAATGCCGCGCTCTATCACGAAACGGTCGCTCAGGAGCCCGTTGAAGAGCAAGCGAGCTGTGAGATCGGAGTGCAGCCGCTCCAACAGCTCTACGAACTCCGGCGGAAAGCCGAAAGCCCCGAGGACGCGGAAAAGGTAGCGGTGCTCGACACGATCGAACGCTTTCGCTTGATCGAGTGAGACGAAACAATCCGGTATTCCCGTTCTCGAAGTGAACGTGAACAACTCGTGCGTTAGTGAGAGAGACGAGAAAACCGAGCGTACTGGCACGCTGCTGGTCTGCGCAGGGCTTACAAGTACCGCTAAAACTTTCCTCAACCTTTTGGCCAGCAGCGACGCCACAACCTTGTAATCTGCATTAGGCAGAGTGATCGGGCGCCACGCCTGCGGGTCAGATGGACACCCGCCACGTTTCACGATGAGCCCTACACGGCTCTCTCTAAAGACTCCGGCCTCTCGCCGTCCCTGACAAAAATGTTCGACATGCGGAGAAGGGGTTTCACCAGGGCGGTGTAGAACCTGGCATAAAAGCTGGTGGGAATGCCGTCAGGGCCTGGAGCTGAGGCGGCGTTCATGCTGTAACGATGGAGAAGAGTTCTTCCGCGCCTACGGGGGCGTTCAGCTGCGCGCCGAGATCGCTAGGGACCTGCAGTAACTGAGCTCAGAAGTTACGGAGGGCGTCCGTGAAAGAGGCAGTGCCTCGTCGTTCGGCCTCAGAAACAAACAGCTGCTAAAAGTGACGCGTAAAAGCGTCAGAGATGTCAGCCGCGCTGCTGCTCCTGGTACCGTCCGGCGCGGGCCTGTCGTCCCTCGTCCCGACTTTCTACTCGTACCTGGCGTATAATGGTTGGATTTGAAACCGGTCTGCCCGGCACGAGCGGCTTACTTGCTGACCGCGATGACTGACGGAGTAAATTGTGGTAGCGCCTTATGTCGAAGTAATAGCGCATAGCGAAAGTGAGAGGCGCGCCAGGCTGCACGGCGCGTATGCGAGCGAGGGTGCTGTTTATCTCGCCCGTTATTCGCCTTCGGCGCTGGCGCCCTTCGCCGATAAGGATAGAGCGCCATGCCGCTTTTCTTTCGTCCCAAGAAATGCGCGTCTCGTCGCGTCCACCCGGGCCTCCCAGCGCGCGTTGAAGTGCTATCTGTCGACCAATCTGTCAGCAGACATGGCTTCATATGCCACGCGTCCCAGCGTGGGGCGCCTTCCTTTATGTCATGTCTAGTACTGCTGACAGAGGTCGATGATCGCTAATGCGTGGGGTGCCCGGGGGAAACGGGAGCGCACTACACTCCAAGAAAAAACACTCCAGCTCGCGAGGAAACAAGAACTTACCGAGACGGCTGGCTAACCCGCCCCGCTCCCAGGTACCGCCAGAACAGTCACCGTGAAGCTTGGCCCACGCGTCAAAGAAACTGAACACAAATATCCCGCAGTGGTCGTTCCCCGGGATAGGGTCGTCCCCGGCCTGGACCACTGACATCACGTACGGGATCTAAAACACAATTAAAATCTCCGGCAAGAAAACAAGGGTAACAGAATAACAAAAACGAATCTAACTAGTCAAAGAAACTAGAATCGGAACGGCGGGCTGGTGCGTACACCACTACCGCTCTGACGCGCCTGACAGCCAAATGAAAATCGACCGCAAGAGTGCGTCCGTCGATACCATAAATGCAATGCGCGCCAGAGCGAAACAAGCTGTCAACAAAAACTACACCAACCCCGCACGCAACAGAAGATGTCAACGAAAAGAAAGCATCAACGCAATATCTCGACTTAAATTCGGTCACTTCGCGTGGGCAGTGTAAGTTGGTTTCCTGTAGCAACAGGATGTCGACGCCCTGTGAGCGGGCGAAGTGGATCACCCCTCTCTGCTTGTCCGGTGACCTAAATCCCTGAACATTCAGGGAGAGAACACGCACTAACGCCATGGTGGTAAGACAGGGCGCCGACTTACAGGTGACGTATTTAAGGAGCGCCGCCATGTGGGGCAGCGCGTACGAGTTTTCCTCACAGTCCTGCCTAGCGTGCTTCCCTGCGAGCTTCCCTGTGTCCGTCTCCTCTACGGGTGGCGCTCGCAGGTCTAGCGGGTGGCTCACCGAACCTCGGTGACGTGGTGCTCCGGATGCCTTCTCTGAAACGTCGGAAGCGAGCCAGGTATTCGGGCTGGTGTTTAGTAGCCCCTCGTCTTCCTCGGGCGGCTGTTGGCGGGGCGCACGGCGGGGCAGGCCGGGGTAGCTCGACGGGGTGAGACCTGGCGCTGCGCACAGATCAGGTCCCCAGTCAGCCGCAGCGCGGAGCCACCCTCAGCTTAGCCGTCACCCTCCGTTGAGGATATGGCGAACCCCGAGTCCCACCTCGCCTCGTCCACCGATCCAAACGGTGGTAACGGATCGGGGCAAAAAGCTCGCGTCGTGTCGGAGACGGCCGGGGACGACGCGTACTCGAACGCGAAGAGGTCCCAGGAGCTCTACGGCTGCGCGCCAGCGGTTGTGTTGTTTGGGTTGTCTGCAGCAGGTTCTCCGGCCGGGGCCTCCCGGGGGCTGTCGGCCGGGTGGTGCTCGGCCTGGTCCTACTTAGGGGTATCGACAGGCGGTTCTCGGCCTGGTTCTCCTGGGGGCAGGCGGCTGGGCGGAGCTCGGCCAGGTGTTAAGGTTGGCCACCTGCAGCTCCTTTGGGCTGCTCGGTTCGGGAGGGCGCTAGCTTCCTGGCGGCAGCAGCGTCCGCGTAGGAACGCGGCCGCAGGCAATCTGCCGCTTCGTGAACTCCGGCGCATAGCCTGCACGCTGCCTTGCAGCCGGCTGTGTCGTGGACGAAGGCGCCGCAGTGGGAGCAATAAGGCGTGCGGAACGCCGCGCCCACGTCGCCCCCCTGGACGCAGCGGGAGCAGACTTTTCGGACGCCCCGATAATCGCACATGGCGCGGTGGTCCAGGACGGAGACGAAGTTAGGCACAGCCATTTGCATCTCCTTCCACATGACATGTGGACGAGGCAAGAAATGCCTGCAGATGACGTGTATAACGTAGTTTGCGACAATAATATCCACAGCTTAGCAAAAGCATACCTGAATTCCGATGGACGAGTGAAGAAACGCACGCACTAGGTAGTCCGGTGCTACATACAGATTAGTCAAAATTCGATTCTGCGTATGTTCTGAGCAATGCCATTTAATTTTATTTAGTCTTTAACCACAAATGATAAATAGCCACAGTGTAATGCAACTCGCCTGTTCGAAAGAATAGCTCTCTATAGACACAGTCAAGGGCGCTCCGCTTAATATACCGCATATTTTCTCCAGGTGACTCATTAGCGGCCGCACTTTGCACAGCTGCTCGAGCCAGCTGCTCGAACTCCATAATCAAGTTACTTGTTTCGTGGTTGAAAAGTACTGCGCACTTTAAATGTGTTGGTCACAAGGTGTTGTGTTATAAATTCAACTCACTTCCAAAGACCACGAGCCCACATGTGAATGTCGTTTGTATTCTTCTGCACCTCAGCATAGACTACTCATTGGAAACCCTTCACGTTATTGTAGCTGTTGCTGTTCCGTGTCTCATTCTCTTGGCAGGATTCTGACCCAGAATGTAAAAGTGACTTCCACGGCTATCTCTTTCTTAAAAAAAAAGAGTACCTCATTTAAACACTGAACGCTATGATTGTTGGTTAATAGGCTAAGATTTAGTCGATGTGAAAGAATCGATGTGAAACATTTCAATCTTGTACTGCGTGTTAATTTTCCTTCGTATTCATATCAAACAACGAGCTCCATGAACTGCAAATCGAACTAAGTTTCACACGGGTAGGATTGGCCGATAACATGGTCAGTTGGGTCATGATGCTGTAAATGCAATAAGAAAGCGCTATGGTATACAGTAGTCCCGCTATATATAAAAACAATAAAAATGGCATCAAGCAGTCAAGCTTAATTCTTAGTTTCACCACGAGATCATATGAAATGAAAGATGTCGGTACACACATGTGATGAACGCTGATAGGGGAATGTTGGTGCTTTTTCATATATCATAGTGCCTTTTTTTTTCTTTCGTTAAAGTGCCTGCAGGAAGCATTTGAACTTATCGCCCTTGATGACTCTTTTCGATGATTTACAATAAATAGGATTAATATCTGTGCTTTTTTTTCAGAAAATTGAAGGCCAAACTCTAAAGCCGAAGACGACAATGATGTGATGTCATTGGGGACCTGGTTTCGAAATAAAGAATGAAATTTTCAACGTAGAGCAACGTGCCACTAAAAGAACGAATTGAGGAGAGTTTTAGGTTTTTATTAAACGCCTTTTATTTATTTATTTATTTAGTAAGGAACCCACAGCGCCGTGACATTACAGTGGGGGGGGGGGGGGCAATGTACAAAAAAGAAGCACACATGATCCTCCGCTCGCAGGCAGAGTTACAAGCATAAAGCTTTCGCCATGTACATCTCACTTCAAAAGAGCCCATCACAATCGCATCACATCATTAAAGAACAAAAGAACGCATCATTTGACGTCACACTCACAACATCGCTCGGTAGTCTGTTCCATTCTCTAATGGTTTTCGGAAAAAAAGACATTTTAAACAATTCAGTTTTTGCCGCGAATTCACGGACTTTAAAAACATGGTCAACACGGTTGGATCTATAAAAAGGGTCCTGCACATACCTTTCGCGTTCAACCCGAACAGTTGAATAATAAACAGCATGAAATAGCTTCAGACGCAACTTCTTTCGGCGCGTGTCAAGCAATTCTCAGTTGAGTGCATCCTTCGTACGCGATGCACTGTAACGAGCCCCGCGTGTGCCAGACACGAAACGAGAAGCAATGTTCTGCACCCTCTCCAACTTATCTTTATCTCTAGCAGTAGGCGGGTCCCAGGCAGTGCACGCGTAGTACAGAACCGACCTGACATAAGTCTTGGATAAAATGTCACGACATGACAGTTGAAAAGTGCTTGCATTTCGGCGACGAAATCCCAAGTTTCTGCATGCTTTAGCAGAGATATAATCGACATGACGGCGCCAGCTCAAATCAGGAGTAAAATAAACGCCTAGATATTTAAATTCAAATACCTGTTCTAACATTGTGTTCTTAATAACATATGAATACACATCAGGGTTTTTCTTTCTTGTAAACTTCATATGGACAGTCTTGGACCAAGAGAGAGAGAGAGAGAGAGACTCTTTAATGAAGAGCAGAGAATTTAGCCGGCGCTTAAAAATCGCTGGCATGCTACTCTGCGTAGGGAGGGGAATTTGGGAGATAAAGACAGAAGGAGAGCAGAGTAGAAGAGGTAAAAAAAAACGAAGATAAAATGCGGCCATGAAATGGGTACTAAGGATGTAATGGCGAGAATTGATGTAACCTATGGAGTGATGGAGTGCATAGTCCGTCAAATGGGCTGACGAAGTTCACTGCATGAAGAATGCATGAAGGTGACGTGCAAGTGAGTTTAAAGCTTATCAAGATGTCCAATGTCTTTTAAATATGTGAATAGAAAAGTCATTGCAAGTCTCTGTTGCCTAAGGCAGGCTAAGGGACCTAAAACTGTCCATTGTAAGGGGCACTGAGCAGAGCTTCTGCATGCAATGTTCATAGTACGCACGCTCGTTAGCATATGCAGGGCACTCGAGCAAGATATGCTCCACAGTTTCTATCGCGGCACAGTTGTCACAGTGCGGACTGTCCATTTGTCTAAAACGGTATCGTAAGCCGTTTGTATATGCAGCATTAAGACGAAGTCGATGATAAAGTGTTTTCAGATGTCGAGGAATTCTGGGTGAGAGTCGTGATCTAAGATGTGGGTCGATTGAGTGAAGAAATTGGTACTGATATGTCGGCAAACTCCAAAGCCGATACATTTCTTCGGAAGCAAAACTTTTGGCCACCTGGGACGCATCACATTTCGTAAAAAAAGTTCTAATGTATCTCCGATGTTGGTGGCCCTTACGGGCCGCTTCATCTGCTTTTTCATTAGCCTGAATGCCACAGTGAGCAGGTACCCACTGAAATGTTATGCAGTGGCCTGCGGCAATAGCTAAATGATGTAGATATCCGATGTCCAGGGAAAGTGGCTGGTGATTCGTTTTCTTCAGCAGGTTGGCCAGGATCTGAAGAGATGCTTTCGAATCGGTGAAGATAACCCAACGGTTGGCGGTTCGGCGCAGGATGTAAGAAACAGCTTCCTTAATGCCGTGAAGCTCAGCTGTCGTAGAGGATGTCCTCCGCTGCAGCCGGTAAGAAAGGGCATGGCCTATTAAGGGCACATAAAGGCCACGTGAAGAGGTTTCTTTAGTAGTTGAACGAGCGGTGAAGATATGGGTGTGCTGCCTATATTCCTCCGTTAAGTAGGCGAGAGTAGTTTGCAGAAGAGCTGCCTGTGGCATGCGGCTCTTTGCATTCACACCTGGAACAAACTTCTTCACCTTAGAGGAGAGAGTGTCCATGGAGGAAAGGTCAGAGGTAGTAGTTTCTGTGGCTGATTAATAGTAGGGATGGGCAGGAGCTGCACTGCCTGGCCAAAGCTAGAGTTGCTGTGAGTTAGGTGGACACGGTGCAGGAAGTGCTTCTTCCCTTGAAGAACATGGCGGAGATGGGTACGCATAGTTTCCTGGGCGGCAATCACCTCTAGTGGGAGACATCCTGCCTCCGCTACTGTTCCTGATGCAGAGGAACCCTTTGGGAGGCCAAGGCATATTCGCAGGCAGTTGTTCCGTGCGGCAACGAGAGACTTATTGCTTGATGTAGATAATCTTTGAAACACTGGTAGACAGTAGCGCAAGGTTCCTTCAACGTAGGCTTCTTCAAGCAGAAGCATTGATCGGCAGTTGCTACCCCACCTTGTTCCCGCCATGAACCTAAACACTTGCGATGCTGCAGTGACCCTCTCGCGGAGTTACACCCAGGAATCGCTGAGATTGTACATATGGTAGCGATCGTCCGCCTAGGAGCAGCGGATATCGGGTCATCGTTTTTCTTGTAAACGCCATTGCAACACTCTTTTCTGGCGAGAGACGAAGACCTCTGGAAGCCAGGTACATCGAAATGTGCAATAGCGCTCTCAGTAGACGTTGCTGGGTGATATAGCGCGAACGTGATGCGGTCCAGATGCAGATATCATCAGCATAAATTGTTATACGGACCCCTCGCGGAAGGTTTCTTCTTATGTGTATAAGGGCAATATTGAACAGGAGAGGGCTGAGCACCGCTCCCTGTGGTACGCCCCTCTCTACTGCGTGAAAGCGTGTTGGACCGTTTGGAGTGGTCATAAAAATTTGCCGTTCTTTCAAATAATGCCAAATCCATTTGTATAGCTTTCCTCCAAGGCCAAGACTGGCAAAGGCGGCGAGTATTGCATGGTGAAAGACAGAGTCAAAGGCGGCCTTGATGTCTAGGAAAACGGCTGTCGGGATGTACCCAGCATGAAGGTACTCCTCAATTAATGAGACGAGGGAGATGATATTGTCAGTCACAGACCTGTTTTGACGGAACCCGTTCATTTCTTGGGGGAACTCATTTCGGCTTTCTAGGAACCAAGTTATGCGTTTGCAGAACATGCGCTCCATGAGCTTACCTACGCAGCTCAGTAGGGCAATGGGCCGGAATGATGCGTAGCTTGTTGGCTGCTTACAGGGTTTCAAAACAGGCACAATTTTCGCCAGCTTCCATTCCGTGGGGACCTCACCAGTCATCCAGGAAGAATTGTAATACTCCAGGAGTCGAAGACGGGAGGTGTGGGGTAGCTTTGCAATGGCTTCATAGGTCACTTCATCATGACCCGGAGACGTGTGTCTATTTGTCTCCCCGATAGCTGTGGATAGTTCTTCCATTGTGAAAGGCAGGTCTAACGCTGGCACTGCCGCCTTTGGGATGCCTGATTGACCATTTGCGGAGAGTGTCGAATGCCCTGACCCTGCCGACAGTAGCCTGCAGTATTCTTCTGAGACTTCTTTTATAGATTTTTGTTCGTGAAGGGAGAGTGCAGCGAAGGGGTGGAGTTGTTGAGGTGGCGTGCACATACCTCTAACTATCCGCCAAATATTGGTTACTGGTTGGCGCACATCCAGCGTAGAACAAAAGTCACGCCACTTTTGCCGACTGAGTTTATCCATATAGCGTCGAATGTGACGTTGTGCCCGTCGGCATGCACGTAGGTCATCGAGGCTTTTTGTGCGCAGAGCTTTCCTTTCAGCTCGCCGGCGTATAGCGCAGAGCCTTTGAAATGTGTCATCATTTGAAGGTAGGCTATCATTTTTAGTTGTAATTTGTGTACTCGCTCTCAGGCAATACGCCATTGTTGATGCTAATTCCTCATTGCGAGTTGCCGCAGTAATTCCTCTGCTTACAGCGCCCTTGTATGCGTCCCAGTCTGTAGATTTTGTAAGGAATTTCTTTGGGTTCCTCTGCGCATGGAAAGCCGATATGATGATTGGGTAATGGTCGCTTCCGCGTGTCTCCAAATCAGTGCACCAGCCAAAGTTGTGGGCGAATGAACTTGTGACAAATGTCAAGTCGATGCTGCTGGTAGTCGTCGGGCCTCGGAGGTAGGTGATGCTGCCATCATTTAATGGCTGAACCGAATGCTTGGAGAGAAGTTTTGCAAGCTTGGCACCTCGGGCACATGTATGTGAGCTGCCCCAAATTTCATTATGAGCATTGAAGTCCCCGCAAATAATATGCGGTGAGGGCGTCCTTGCTATCAAGTTATCAAGTCTCATAGCATCAAATGGCGTGCCTGGCTCAAGATATACTCCAATCAGAGTGTACTGTTGTCCGGCAATAACTGTGACAGCGCACACGTATTCATTGTCGCTGTGAGGCGGGACATCAACCGATGAGGCCGGGATATCCTTGCGAAAGCCTATCAGCAATCTGCTGACGTTATCTGGTCGTTGTGAATGATGGAAATAGTATCCGTGGAGTCGGAAAGTTTCCTCGACGCGTGATTCACAGATGACTATGAAGGGGAAGCGGTACGCTCGCACGAGCTGTCGGAAATCTGAGAGTTTAGAGCGTAGCCCGCGAGCGTTCCACTGGAAAATGGTGCATGTACGAAAGGTGTTGTGGATTGTCAG
Organism: Amblyomma mixtum; assembly: GCF_055824585.1. NCBI lineage: Eukaryota > Metazoa > Arthropoda > Arachnida > Ixodida > Ixodidae > Amblyomma > Amblyomma mixtum. Next base: position 29,863,412 of record NC_143020.1, on the reverse strand, counting down.
CTGCGGCGAACTTCTCGCTGTGGAAGCCATGATTACTGAAGTGTGGTATTACGCCCCTGCGGAGCGTAGGAGAGCGACACCAACGGCTCCATTGCAAGGACAGCTTCTACTTCTGGGAGTCCTCCTGACGAGGGGTTTGCACGGATAAGAGCCTTGATGGCTGCAAACAGCATCAGAATGAGTAGGCTTGTGATATCTTGTTCAGAGTTTCCGGTTTGCTGCTTGTCGCTGATCTTCCTGTCATGTTGTGGCGCCTTAGGCTCAGGGCGAGCGACGCTGTTTGTCGGGTCTTGTGCAGTGCGCTGCAGCAGCGTAGGTCTTGTCAGGTGCTTTCCCACGCTGTGTTGACTGATTCTCGGAAAGAGCTGCCGTAGTCGTGAAAACCACGTCGGGGTTAGGTGGTGGTTCATGGCGCTTAGGGGGTTTCCCTTGTGTTTGCTCTGCCGTGCGAGCAACTGTGGCTGCTTTCTTTTTAGAACACCCTCCGTAGGAAGCAGGGTGAGGGCCACCGCAGTTAGCGCATTTAGGTCGTGCTCTCGAAGTGCATTCTTTGTGCGAGTGGGGGCCAGCACACACTTTGCAGCGCACGGGGCCGTTACAATGCCTTGATATGTGGCCATGCCTCTGACATTTATAGCACTGAGTTGCTGCTCCGACGTATTCAGTTATAGGGTAACTACAGAACCCAAGCGTTACTCTTTTTGGTAGCGGCGCATCTTTTGCGAATTCCAGTATAAATGCGCGACGGCGTACCTCTTTGATCTTTCCATCATCCTCAGGAGTGTAGGCGGTGAGCCTCCTTGCTGAAAGGACACCTTGGTCACGTAGATATTCCTTCAGATCTTCGTCTGTGTAGGTGACAGGTACATCTTGTATTTTGCCATAGCTTGCCATGTAAGAGTATGGGACTCGGGCCTCTACGGCCACTCCAGCCAGCTTAGTTACCGTGAGCAGACGGTTGGCGGCGGGCAGCGTCGATACTGTAACCATCCTTGTGAATGCGATGGCTGAGGACTTTTTCTTGTGCCGATGCTACAACCGCCGAAGCCACAGTGTTGGGGTTGGCTTTCCATAGGCTTCCTCCTTCCTCGGTGGGCCACTCTGAGATTCTGTTCAAATCTTCTTGGAACATTTCCACATCTCGATCACTAGTGACAACACTATAAAGAACGCAGTCATCCGCAAATAACCGCATTTGAGATACTATTCCGTCACCAATGTCATTCACGTAGAGCAGGAACAATAGTGGTCCCAACACGGAGCCCTGGGGAACACCAGACACAACCTACACTCTTTGAGACTCGGCGCCATTCATAACTACAAACTGCTGCCGTTAACATAGATAATCTTTTACCCATGATATCATTTGAGGGCTAATATTGTAAAAAGACATTTTTTGAATTAGTAAAGAATGCCTCACGGTATCAAAGGCCTTTTTAAAGTCCAAAAACACGCAGTCCACGCTAAGTCGCCTGTCCAGTGCCTCAGCCAGATCGTGCGCAAATTCAGTCAGCTGCGTAGTACACGATAGGCCCCTTCGAAAACCATGCTGACGAGGATTAAACAATGAATGTGCGTCCATATGTGCTGCTATACTGGTGAACAAAATATGTTCGAGTGTCTTGCACGCAACTGATGTTAGAGATACCGGTCTATAATTTGATACAGTGTTGCGAGGGCCAGATTTGTAGATTGGCACGACACTTGCAATTTTCCAGTCATCTGGAAGGCCGGATTCTTCAAGCAATTTTTCAAAAATTATCTTTAAGCAGGGTGCAACCGACTCAGCACACAGTTTGTAGAATTTGTTTGGCAAGTCATCAGGACAGCCAGCCTTAGCAATCTTCAGATTCGGCAACAGAGACTGTATACCGTTGATGCTGATCACAACATCATCCATAACACTCGCCACTGGCTGGAAATTCGGGGTACTCATATCAGAATGTTCGATTTCAGAGCTGAAAACAGAGCTGAAATATTTATTAAAGAACTCAGCTTTTTGTGCATCATCATCAACAAACGTGTCACCAGAAACAAGAGGTGGTATAGTTATAGAGTCTTTTCCATTTCTCTTTACATGTTTCCAAAATTCCTTTGGATTTTCTTTTAATTTCGTCTCCATTGAAATGCCAAACCAATTCTTTGCAGCTGCCACAGCAGCTTTCATTATTCCGGCAATTTCCTGCAGCTTCAACCAATTCTCACGCGTCGGATTTCCTTTAAATTTAACGTAAACACGTTGCCTTTTGCGCGTAATACTGCGTAGCTCCCGTGTAAACCATGGTTTGCTTTTACTCCTCCTTTTCGTTAATATCCATGCCGGAACAAAGCACTGCCTCAGTTCAAACACCTTATCCTTATATCTAGACCATAGTTCAACCACTCCAGAGTTATCGGCATGCGTTTCAAAGATCGTTCGGTACTTATTCAACTCTTCGTTTATCTACCCTACGTTTGCTTTTTCATAGTTATATACTCGCCTGTGTGCTGTACCAGCCCTCCTTACATGTTCAACTTTCATTTCAGAAAGCACAGCACTGTGATCGCTTACTCCAGGTAGCACTTGAGTGGAATTGACGAATTCAGGTTGATTTGTGAACAACAAACCTAGGATGTGATCCCCACGTTTCGGTTCCAGAACCGTTTGACGCAATGCGTAAAGTTCAACCAAGTTGATCAGTTCTTGGCAGGAGCGACTCTTAAAGGACTGGAAGTGAGGTTGATGAGTCCAGTTAATGCTAGGCGGATTGAAATCGCCTCCGATCACCATAAAATCTGGTTGAATTGCGTCAACTGTCCCCGCCAGCTGCGCAAACACATCAACTGATGAATCAGGCGGGCAGTAGAACGAACACACAGTTATAACTTTGTTGTTATTAAGCACCAGTTTACACCATACAGCTTCACATTCATCGGCAACATTTATTTGGTAAGAAGAAATTGTAGCATCCACAAGAATAAATACACCTCCTCCATGCAAGTGTCTGTCCTTTCTATAACATTTAAAGCGGTCTGGGAATACTTCACCATCTGCAATTTCATTTGCTAACCATGATTCAGTGCAGAGAATAACGGACGGCTTCACCATATCAATTAGAGCTGCAAATTCATCAACCTTATTTTTAATGCTACGGCAGTTAATTACAAGAAAGGAAATAAGCGTTGCATTACGCCGACACCGTCACTCAACCGGTACTACCTCCTTTGTATCACTGGCCTTATCACCTACTATCGGTACGACCTCATTTGTATTATCATCAAACAAGTAGTTCTCGCCGTGTATAATAAGTGTCATAACTGAGGCTGATCTTGTCGTCACTTTGTTCTCGTGATTTTGCGAACTGCCATAGAAACTTTCTCTTTCTACCTACTTCCTCAAAAAAGTCCTCTGAAATACTGACATCACTTCCTTTTAATTTATAAGCCCTCTTTAAAACCTTCTTCTTGTCAGCGTATGAGGCGAAAATTGCTTTCAAAGGACGTTGCTACCAGACTTGAATCTGCCTAACCTGTGAGCAATTTCTAGTTTTACGGATTGAACACCTAATTTCGAATTACACACATCAGTTACGCGTTCTACTGAGTCCTCATTTGACTCGTTTGGTTTTGTATCCTCGACACCAAAGAAAAGCAAATTGCAACGCCTCTTCTGGTTCTCCAGATGCTCAACCTTTGCCATTACTGAACTCAACATCCGCTGCTGATCTTCAAATCGTTTTTTCCATTCACCAACTGCACAGTTCATTTCATCAAGGCTCGCTATTCTTGACTCTATCGATGCAATACGGCTGCCGAGATCATGCATGGCTCTCTTACTTTCAACTTCGGTCAGTTCTATTGCACTCAACTTGGCCTTAATCGTATCTTGGCCATCTAGGAGCATCTGCAGAGTTTCTGCGGTAGACGTACCTGGGTTAGGCTCAACATCACCACATAGAAGTAGCAGCAACAGATAAAAGGAAATGCGACGCAATAACCGAAAACGACGACACGAGTAACCTTTCGGTTGCGAGTGAGTTCTGAGACAAGCAAATAACACATGGGGTGGAACCGGCAAAACGAAATGCGCGCGAAAACAATGCAAGTTTGTGTTACTAACCTGCAAAAACAACAGGAAAAACGTGAGCGGCAGTGCTTCAGCCATGCCGGTTCCACGGCCCCCTGGTTGACTGCCAGATCTCGGTATTTGTAGGCTGTCGATAAGGCAATCACTGCACCAGTGTTCATAGACCGGTACGGCACATCTGTCGAAGTCAGCGGCGACGCACGTCGAATCTTCCCTGGCAGCAGCAGACGATGTTGCTTTCCTTGATCCGTCGGCGCATATCCCAAACGAAAAGAGTGAACTCGTAGGAGATGAACACGAAACGGCGCAACCGCAACATTCCTTCAAAGCGGAGACGCCATGTGTCTGCAAAAGCAAGAGGAAAAACGTAAGCGGCAGTGCTTCAGCCATGCCGGTTCCGGCATGAAAAGTGGTAATTCCTTGAAAACTCAATCAGTACGATTTTAAGCGAGCAGGAACACAGCCTGCTGGTACTTACACCACATTTCCCAATAGATCATCATCATCATTATCAGCCTGACTACGCCCACTGCCGGGCAAAGCACTATCCCACGTCTCTTCATTTAAACCTGTCCTTTGCCAGCTGCAGCCCCCATACAACCCCCCCCCCCCCCCCCGAAACTTCTTAATCCTACCAGCCCACATTACTCTCTGCCACCCCCTGCCACGCTTGCCTTCTCTTGCAATCCACTCCGTTACCCTTAATGACCAGCGGTTATCTTGCCTTCGCATTATAATCTCTGCCCAAACACATTTCTTCCTCTTGATTTCGACTAGGATGTCACTAAACCGCGTTTTTTCTCTGCACGCTTCCGGTTTCTTAACGATGCACCCACCATTTTTCTTTCCAAAGTTGGCTTTGTTCAAATACAAACGCTGCATTTTTTCAGGACGAGTAGAGACCGACTTTTCAGTTTAGAATGTGACGTTTTGAGCCCTGCTACGCTGCTCAAGAGTGGGCATAGAAATTGAACTGTGGCTTGGGTAATCCTGGCTTGGGCGCAGGCATTTAACATTTCGGGGACACGGAGCACTCTAATGAAAACCACGAAGACCTGTTCGGCGATAACCACGCATTCTGAACATGTGGCCAGCCTCTCCGAACTGCTTTTAAAGGGACCGGTGGTTGACCACTCACCACACATCACTCTTCCAGGGGATTCCTTCGGCCAGAAGAGGATATGGTAGAGCCATGGCTAGAACAAGGGTGAGTTTGATACTGGAATACTTGCATCCCTTCTTGTGTCGCAGTACCGACGCGTACATCGGCAGGATGAACTGTGGTGACAGGACTGCAGCTGCAACTGGTTCAGGGACCGCCTGCTTGAGTCCTTCCAAGTAACTTGCCCTAGTGACAGAAAGGCGGCGTCAGTGGTATTTAGGCTGACTTTGGCAGGTCTTCTTTCAGAACAGACCAGACGCGCTCCCTTTCGGTGTTCGAGGAGCCGCTCAGGATTGACGCAAAAACGCCTGGTGAAAAAAAGTGTTTGGCGCCGCAAGTGTAGTAGTGAGCTCGTTGTGGCAGCGCGGCTTCAATGGTTTTGTCATCCACAAAAAATGTGCAAGCGGTGTGAGGATAGTTGAGCATACAAACAGCGATATTTTAACTTGATGACACGCTTGAAAGGACGCGTATTCTGGCCCCTATTGATGTTAGGGTCGGCCTTCTAGAAAAGGCGAGTCATGAGTTCAAAGTACATCGCTATTGTCATTCTATCACTGGCTGTTGGAATGCAGCACAGACCATGATCATTGCCGCCTGTCGCTGATGGCGCATGTCACCAGGACCTTCCCATGAAACCGCTCATAACAATCTAGCATTCCCTTGTTTTTCTAATACAGTGTCCGCACCGAGTAATTCAGTGCGCATGACACACTTGAATCCTACGCTGCGCATTCCGGCCGCTGTATCATGTGGGCCATTCGAGTTAGTTAAGCCACCAAGCTTGTCCTCGCCGTCCTGATCAGAGCCTAAACCGTGCCAGGAGGGCAGGAAGGAAGGTAGAAGTGAGAGAAGAAAGAGGTTTTGCTGTGTTGGAGGGCTCTGGAATAATTAATACCAGCTAACCTGCGCCATGGGTGTGTGCCATAGCTTCGGAGGCACCAACAAGAGCCCGCTGGGGATTTTCAAGTCTTTCTCGTCGGTTCATATCATAATCAGCATGGGAGCCTACACGTTTTGCCTTCATCGAGAAAGGCCGCGGCGGCCAGGCATTTCGGCTCAGCAGCCGAGCGCTCTAAGCACTGAGCAGCCGCGGCTAGAAAGCCAAGAACAGAGGGGGCGAGCACCCGGGATAGCCATAGATGCTTAGCCGAACCTCTGAATAGTGAATGCTGCTCTGGTCGTCGGGAAATGGGGTCCTAACTCCAATAACTCAACTTGAAGAAGGTGGCACTTCGGCGGACCAGGATCCGTGGTCGGCGGTCCGTGGTCGCAGACTCTTACCATACTTTTCCACATTGGCATTGAAGCACTGAAGCAGCTAGAAGGCTCTGCTGCGAAAAAATTCCTCTCGCGCACACACAAACACTCACACATACATACACACGTCATCATTATGTCAACTTTATTTCAATTTCTGCGACAACCTTCCAGAGGCCAGGAGCAAAGGCAAAGAGCAGAACAAGATACTGCTTGACGTGGTGGGGGCCTAAGACAAATCATACGAGTACGTACCAACACAAAGGCACACATGGCAATAGCAGAAGCAACTCTGGTTTTTACAGATTCAAGGGAGGACATGAAGTGTTTTATTATGAAAAAACAAAATTACCAATTCTTTGCGTATTTGCAGTGAACTGCTAATTAACATTGGAATAGATATCGACGCTCCTAGTAAAAATTTAGGAAAAATAAACAACATAAAAATGCAAAAAAATACACAGCAATGGCAGCATTCGAGCGCGGCAGAATTCAAGACAGCCGACAGAAGCAGCATACTTGGTGGAAGCAAGAAAACTTGAATTTTTATTCTTTTTTACTATTTCGCTTGCCTCATTTTCGATAGATCACGCATATTTGCTAATGATGGCAATATGAAATGTAGCAACTGAGTGCCGTGTTTTGTGGGTACAGATGGGATGTGCTTTATTTCATGATGACGTGTTTCTTAAATATTAATATATCTTGTCAGGTTTGATGATATTGCCACGTATCATTGTAGTGTTTGTTCGTTCACGCTCAAGGCTGCAGGAAAGGGTTGTTATCACTTTTGTTCGTGACGCGAGAAGCGACCACACTAATCTCGATTGATCGCAGCCATGAAAGGCTGCATCTAGGTTTTTCCAGATTACTGTAGATGATCTTGTCTTGTTATCTGGAAGTTTCCTTGCCGGCTTTAAATTGAGCGATGCCGCGAGCGGCGGACATTCGTAGTTCGACGATTGACGAGCACGCTTGTTGCTTACGCCGCCATCGAGTGAGTCAGTTCTTTTGCGGGCGCAAGTCAGCCCAAATAAAGAGCTTCGTTTGCAAGTATTTCTGGTGTCTTCCTGACCGCTGGACTGCCGTCACTACAACGTGACAATATTGCAACGCCATTAATTCCCCTGGTTTTAGGTATTAATGTATCGGATAAACCATGTGTCACTGCCTAGGAATCAAACTGGCGGACATTGAGATTAACAAAAAGGTGTTGTGTGAGCATTGTAGGTGAGTTAGAAATAGCGCTCACCGCCTTTTTAGCGGCGACACTAGCTTATTCATTTTAGATGCAGCGGTACTTCATCAGATCAGATGGCAATAGACAACGCTCAAAATAATAAGGGAGCTTTAAGAAAATTTAATTTTTTGCCCATTGGTAAGAAGGAGCCTAACTTGGTAACCATTCCCCCTACTTGGGCAATTTTGGTTATCTCCATGTCACCTTATGAATTCCAGGAAAAACGTTCCTCGAATATGACGCCAAGACTTTTGTGAGACGGGACAACGCCCATGAAGGATTTCCCATTATAAGCTTATCTGTGACAGCGACCTTTGGAATTTTGCGCTCTGAAGCGGATGGCATTTCTAATACTGGTGTTGATGGTTACTCAGTTTACAGAGCTCTATTTCTGTAGTTTTGAGAGCGTAAGCTTTGCGCGGTCTAATAAACCCACACGTGTAGGCGAAGTAAAAATATGTTATAATAAAATTACAAAGCTAGTTCAACCATCAATATTGTTAATGTGATTGGTATAAATAATAAACAGCAATACCCCGAGGATGCTCCCGCGCGGCACCGTGCAGTTTGTGTTTTCCTAATATTTTATTACTTATAATATTCTTTGTTGCTGATGCACTATTAACATTTCACGAAACCGAGAAATACTCCTGGAAATCAGTAAAAATCTAGTTTGTTTTAGTAACGTGCTTTGGTTTATGCGGTAATACTCCTTCGAGAAGTCATACGTCTAGTGTTAGTCATTTACCAAAATCAGTTGTCACTTCAGAATCACTTAGTGAATTCCCAGATAAGCTGCACAATGTTATATCGTCTACATGAATTATATGCAAGTTTTATTTTTGTATAAGTGGCGAACACTTTATATATCGAGCTTTGTGCCCGTTTCAATGTTTGTGGCTTTGCTATTTTTATACCCCATTACCCACTCCTCTGATAGCCCGTGATCAAGGCTGACAGTATAAAAAAAATGAAATGAAATTTCTTTTCGATGGCATGCAAGATGAGTTCTTGAGTGAGGCGTGCTAGTTTAGTAGACAGACCTTTCCTAAACCATAACTGAGAATGTGTTAGTACATTACGCTTTCCAAAAATGGAGACATTGTGTGGTTCATCAACCTTTCTAAAGTGTTTGAAAAATTGGAAGGATAGAAATTGCTTTTAAATTGGTTAAGGTGTTTATCAGCGTTCTTAATTAGAACGCTTACTTTTCCAGCCTGCATTGCTTTGGGGAACAGGCCATGCATATAGGGCAGGTTGTACACTTGCGCTAGGTTGAGTCTGAATTGTTTATTAGCGTATTTTACGGTGTGCATGTGTAAACCGTTATAATCGCATAATTTGCTTTTGAAGGTGAGAAACAGGGTCAAAATTTCTTCTGAGTTGGTTTTAAAAGTACGCTGTAACGAGAGGAATAATTCGTGAATTCTAGGATGTCGGAATTGTTGGAACAGGTCACCAAGGAGGAGAAGAAATCATTAGAGTTAGCCAGTGATTACCCTAATATCGCTGAAGAGTTGAAATCTCGGTTAGTTGTTACATTATACTTATGAAAAACCAGCCAAAAAGACGGGGACAAACGAGAGACGAGGCACACACTACGACTGGACTATCAACTGTGCTTTATTGAAAAACAGCCAGTCTCCGAGAAAACCCAAAAGAGCATGCGCAGCTCAACGGCACCGCAAAACCAGCACAAAAAACAACAACAGCGAGCTTGCAAGATAGTCTAGCTGCAGTGTCAACGGGACAAGTAACCTAATTCTTTCTGCATTAACGTGATAGAAGCCGTGCTAACACAGTTATCTCCATGATTGCTAATGTGAAATGCTTCGAGGATTTCCCGCTCAACCTTACCCTTGCCTCTACCGAGAAAAGTGACATTCGAAAACAACGGGTAGCACCCGCAATCGCGGCAATGGCGAGGCAAGTTTTCTCCGTCAGCCGGAGTCAGAGAGTTATGGTGCTCTCGTAGCCTTTCATTTATACACCGGCCAGTTTGGCCGATGTAAACTTTTTCGCATGTCAGCGGAATCTTAGAAACCACCCGTGTCGCACAAGGCACATAGCAGTGTTGATGCCGCGTCGAACAAACAGGTGGTCTAGTTCTGCCACGCGCGACACGTGAACAAAAGCTTGAAAGTTTGCAAGGAGCAGAAAAGACAACATTGACACCTTGTCTTGCAGCAACTTTTTTGATGTTGTGGGAAGCCCCATGCACATAAGGCATCACCTCAAATTTTCTTCTTTCAGCCCTAGTAGGGTCAGCCACCTTTTCGTCACGGCTCTTAATTCTTTGCAGCAACGACTCTGCCACAGCATTCAAAAGCGGTTTTGGGAAACCGGCCTCTTGCAAACGCTTAACCTGGTTGTCGAAACTTGACTTCATGCTATGGTGGCAACTCTTCTGCAGAGCATTGCGAAAGCAGCTCATGGCAATCCCTCTCTTGACGACTTTTGAGTGTGCAGACGAGTACGGTAATAAAGCCTTCTTACTCCTAGGTAAAAAAACACCAGCATACATGGCCATCGTCACGAAAAGTCAGCTGAAGTTCTAAAAAACGAATCGACTGGTTAGCGGGTAGTTGAAAGGTAAAAGAAAGGGAGCCGCCGCGGTGGCTCAGCGGTTATGGTGCTCGGCTGCTGACCCAAAAGAAGCGGGTTCGATCCCGGCCGCGGTGGCTAGAATTTCTTTGGAGGAGAAATTCTAGAGGCCCGTGTACTGTGCGATGCCAGTGCACGTTAAAGAACCCCAGGTGGTCGAAATTTCCGGAGCCCTCCACTACGGCGTCTCTCATAGCCTTAGTCGCTTTGGGACGTAAAACCCCATAAACCAAACCAAACCAAAAGAAAGGGAGCTTGAGCAAGCTTTAAAATCTTCTAAGACATTTTCTACAACCTCATGCAAGGAGTCAGTCGGTGAAAGATTTAACATTATCAAGAAATCGTCAACATATCTAAAAACTTTTCACACTCGTTTGTCAAGAAAAGAGCCTAAAAGTGTGTTGTCAAACTTCGCTAAAAAAATTTGGCAGAAGATAGGAGCTACGCTAGCACCAATACAGATTCCTTTTTTCTCTATGAGCAGACCGCCCTTGAAATCTACAAGGGTAGATGAAAGATAAGTAGTTAACAGTTCTAAGAACGCATCGATGGAGATACCACAAGCATTTTGGAAGGCAACTAGGCCGTTCTGTTCAATCACTTCACGCACTGCAACAAATAGTTCGTCATGAGGGATGGTGTAAAACAAGTCTTCGATGTGAATAGAAAACCCAGCGTTGGCTCCGGGAATGCCGTCGCTGAGTACTTCAACCACAGCAGCTGCGCTTGCAACGTAGCAGGGGTCCTGCCCATCAAGGGACTGCAGGTGTCGCTGCAGTCCCTGCAGTGCCAAATTTTTTTAGCGAAGTTTGACAACACACTTTTAGGCTCTTTTCTTGACAAACGAGTGTGCAAAGTTTTTAGATATGTTGACGATTTCTTGATAATGTTAAATCTTTCACCGACTGACTCCTTGCATGAGGTTGTAGAAAATGTCTTAGAAGATTTTAAAGCTTGCTCAAGCTCCCTTTCTTTTACGTTTGAACTACCCGCTAACCAGTCGATTCGTTTTTTAGAACTTCAACTAACTTTTCGTGACGATGGCCATGTATGCTGGTGTTTTTTACCTAGGAGTAAGAAGGCTTTATTACCGTACTCGTCTGCACACTCAAAAGTCGTCAAGACAGGGATTGCCATGAGCTGCTTTCGCAATGCTCTGCAGAAGAGTTGCCACCATAGCATGAAGTCAAGTTTCGACAACCAGGTTAAGCGTTTGCAAGAGGCCGGTTTCCCAAAACCGCTTTTGAATGCTGTGGCAGAGTCGTTGCTGCAAAGAATTAAGAGCCGTGACGAAAAGGTGGCTGACCCTACTAGGGCTGAAAGAAAATTTGAGGTGATGCCTTATGTGCATGGGGCTTCCCACAACATCAAAAAAGTTGCTGCAAGACAAGGTGTCAATGTTGTCTTTTCTGCTCCTTGCAAACTTTCAAGCCTTTGTTCACGTGTCGCGCGTGGCATAACTAGACCGCCTGTTTGTTCGACGTGGCATCAAAACTGCTATGTTCCTTGTGCGACTCGGGTGGTTTATAAGATTCCGCTGACATGCGAAAAAGTTTACATCGGCCAAACTGGCCGGTGTATAAATGAAAGGCTACGAGAGCACCATAACTCTCTGACTCCGGCTGACGGAGCAAACTTGCCTCGCCATTGGCGCGATGGCGGGTGCTACCCGTTGTTTTCGAATGTCACTTTTCTCGGTAGAGGCAAGAGTAAGGTTGAGCGGGAAATCCTCGAAGCATTTCACATTAGCAATCATGGAGATAACTGTGTTAGCACGGCTTCTGTCACGTTGATGCAGAAAGAATTAGGTGACTTGTCCCGTTGACACTGCAGCTTGACTATCTTACGAGCTCGCTGTTTTTGTTTTTTGTGCTGGTTTTGCGGTGCCGTTGAGCTGCGCATGCTCTGTTGGGTTTTCTCGGAGACTGGCTGTTTTTCAATAAAGCACAGTTGATAGTCCAGTCGTTGTGTGTGCCTCGTCTCTCCTTTGTCCCCGTCTTTTTGGCTGGTTTTTCTTAAGTCTAATATTGCTGTGCCATTTAATAACAAGTCTTCTAGGTTCTTCGTGTTTCTGCGGTCGCGTAAAAGAACCTTGCGAAATCTTCGCCCTGCAATATCGCTACGTTCCACTACTTTAATGATAAGATAGTTGTGGAGGTAATTTATCTTGCTTTGTGTAAAAAAATTAGTCACTTTGTTTCTGAAATTTTTGAAAGCACTGTCATCAGGATTCTTTGTTTCGACAAACGTCTCAATAGAGCGCCCTTATGTTTAATTACTTTTAAAGAATGGTTTGTGATCCATGGTTTACGCGCCTTTTTATTCTTTTCCGGCAAAATATTTTGTTATAAGCTAACTTAAATTAATACAAAAATTGTCATAAGAGGTTTCAAGAAGCAATTCGTTGAAGATTTGTTCCCATTAAATTTTTCGTATTTCTCTGTAAAACTATTACAAAGTGAATGGATTAATGTCTTAATATTCTATGCGCTGTGTTGCCTTATGAGACTTTTCATGTCATTTTCGGTCGTTCATGACAAATATTGGCAAATTATTATTGATGCTGGCACCAAGAAGGCCTGAATGACATTTCTCAGAGTCCACATTAGTGGTAAAGAAAACGGGTAATTCTTCAGAGTCATTATTAATTCGGTGGACATGTTATGGTGTTAATGCTGGTGTTGTCTTCACGAATAGTGATGAGGCCGTCTTTGGGCTCTTCAGGTCTGCAGCATATTAGTATTAATATCACCACTTAAAACAACATATGTGTTGCGGTTCCTCCATTCGGAGAAGTTGTTAAAAAACAAAAGTTCGGGATACTGCGGCTTGGTGGGCGGTGTAGGACGGGTATTATGTTTGCGTGAAAAATTATTGTCAAGATTTCCATTTCAGGGGTGGTTTTTGTGTACTTTTGTAATAAATATGTCGATATCAGTACACCGCAGCCTCTGCTAGCGGAACGGTTTAGATAGTGGCTGTCTGTCGTATGCAGACAATCGGAAAACTTTTAATCATATTGGTAACATGTTTCATAAAGTGTGACGACATGAAAAGAAAAACTGAATGGCGAAAAGATAGCATACCGATCACCCTCCTTATTGTAAGCAGACTGACTGTTAAGGTGAAAGAATGATATGCGATTATTAGAATTGTGTTGTCGATGCAAGTTTGTTCTTGTCACATAGTGCTAACAAATAGCAAGAAATGACTGTTTACGAAACAAAAAACGCACAAGGCGCGTCTTTCATTTTTATTGAATCTTTTCTAAATCGTCGACACAAGTTACACGAAGACCACGCTATGTATTTGTCTTTCTAGCAAGAATATCGCGTCTTTTTCAAGGCATGCTGCCACTCTCTAGGTGCCTCTCTTAATCTTTTGAGCGACAGCCTCGCTGAGCAGTTCTTTCAGGGCCTTGAATAAGTCATCATCATCATCATCATCATCATCATCATCAGCCTGACTATACCCACTGCAGGGCAAAGGCCTCTCCCATGTCTCTCCAATTAACCCTGTCCTTTGTCAGTTGCTACCACTGTATCCCCGCAAACTTCTTAATCTCATCCGCCCACCTAACTTTCTGCCGTCCCCTGCTACGTTTGCTTCCTCTTGGAATCCACTCCGTTACCCTTAAGGACCAGCGGTTATCTTGCCATCGCATTACATGCCCTGCCCACGCCCATTTCTTCCTCTTGATTTCAACTAAGATGTCATTAACCCGCGTTTGTTCCCTCACCCACTACGCCCTCTTCCGATCTCTTAACGTTACACCTATCATTTTCCTTTCCATAGCTCGCTGCGTTGTTCTTAACTTAAGCTGAACCCTCTTTGTTAGCCTCCACGTTTCTGCCCCATAGGTGAGTACCGGTAGGATACAGCTGTTGTATACTTTTCTCTTCAGGGATATTGGTAAGCTACCATTCATGATCTGCGAGAACCTGCCATATACGCTCCACCCCATTCTTATTCTTCTAGTTATTTCCCTCTCATGATCCGGATCTGCGGTCACTACATGCCCTAAGTAGACATATTATCTTACTACTTCCAGCACCTCGCTACCAATTGCGAACTGCTGTTCCCTTGCTAGGCTGTTGAACATTACTTTGGTTTTCTGCATGTTAATTCTTAGCCCCACCGTACTGCTCTGCCTCTCTAACTGATTGATCATGCTTTGCAGTTCTTGTCCTGAGTGGCTTAGCAAGGCAATGTCATCAGCGAATCGCAAATTACTCAGGTATTCTCCATTAACTCTTATCCCTAACTGTTCCCATTCCTGTCCCCGGAATACCTCCTGTAAGCAGGCAGTGAAGAGCATTGGGGAGATCGTGTCTCCCTGCCTGACACCTTTCCGTATTGCAATTTTATTGCTGACTTTATGGAGAACTATAGTAGCTGCGCAATCGTTATAAATATCTTCAAATATTTTCACATAACACTCTTCTACACTCTGATTCCGCAATGCCTGGATGACAGCTGAGGTTTCCACTGAGTCAAATGCTTTCTCGTAATCAATGAAGGCTATTATAGGGGTTGGTTATATTCTGCGCATTTCTCTATCACCTGATTGATAGTGTGAATGTGGTCTATTGTCGAGTATCCTTTACGAAAGCCTGCCTGGACATTTGGTTGACTAAAGTCCAAGGTTGTCCTGACTCTATTAGCAATTACCTTAGTAAACACCTTGTAGGCAACGGACAATAAGCTGATTGGTCTGTAATTCTTCAAGTCCTTGGCGTCTCCTTTCTTATGAATTAAGATAATGTTAGCGTTCTTCCAAGCTTCTGGTACTCTCGAGGTCACAAGGCATTGCGTATACAGTGTCCATTCACAAAAACAGTAGACTTACCGGTGAACTCAAGGTCTTAATGGATGGCTTACGCTTCCAGCGTTACGCTTCCCACGTGTCCGACATGATTTATCTGGGCACCCGCCATCCTTCAGGAACACACGATGAAATGTCTGTGTCTTCATCACCCCTCATATCTGCAACGACGTCGTCTAACGGCTTTAAAAAAGCTGGGAGAGATTCGCTTTCAGCCAGAGTGATATAATTCAGCTCTAGGTTTCGGTTTCTCGAGTATTTTTCTAAATTCATAAGCCTGTGCTCAGAATCTGTCTAAAGCTTGGTGACCTTATGACATTCCAAAGATAACTCCGAGTTTATTCTTTTAGCATCAGATTTTCCTCCTCCATCATTTAACAGCGCGTGGCCATTGCGTCAAACTGCTGACTGAAAGGTCGATGGACGACTTCAGTTCATCAAACACCTTTCATAAATAATTGTTCATTGTACTCTTCATGTCTCGCATTTCTTGCCTAAAACCTTTTAGTGCTTAGGCCCGCCGCTCTGGCTCAGTGGCTACGGCGCTCGGCTGCCGACCCGAAAGACGCGGGTTCGATGCCGGCCGCGGCGGCCGAATTTCGATGGAGGCGAAATTCTAGAAGACCATGTGCTGTGCGATGTCAGTGCACGTTAAAGAATGTCAGGTGGTCGAACTTTCTGGAGCCCTTCACTACGGCGTCCCTCATAGCCTGAGTTGCTTTGGGACGTTAAACCCTAACAAACCAAACCATTTAGTGCTTAGTTCATATGGGTCTGCGGCAAAAGACATGCGCGCTTGGCAGCAGCAGCTGACGCACTACATTTGACCGAGGGAGCAAAAAGCGCATTCACAATCCGTAGTGTTAAAGTGAAGAACGTCACAGCTGTGTTCATTGCCACTGCCGCTACAAAAATGAGACCAGTTGTTGGCTGGGACATCTTTTTGCAGTTGGCAGGCCGAGCAAGCAGCTAATCAAAGTTCCATACCACAGATGTCACCCCAAGACCACATCAGCAACGAAGTGGGCGACACACATGCGGTGACATGGTGATGCAGCAGTGCGGTGACGCAGTAGCGGCCGTGCGAAGAGTTGTCAGGACGAGGGCTAGATGAATATCGGTTTTGTTATAGACCTGGGATTTAAAGTCAAGAAGGCAACAGTTGTGTCGACAGCAGTTGACGCTGCCACAAAGAATACGTTCACTGCAGGACAAAGGCATCTCCCACATCTCATCAATTCCCACTGTCCCGCGTCATGTGCGGCCGCCCTATGCCCTCATTGTTCTTCTCATCCGCCCACGTAACTTTCTGTCGCACCCTGCTGCGCTTCCCCTCCCTTGAAAACCAGCTTGTTACACTTAAAGGCCACGGGTAGTCAAGCCTTCACACTACATGCTCTACTCAAGCCCATTTCTTCTTCTTTATTCCGACTAGGATGTCAATAAACAGTGTTGGATCCCGGACTCCCACCACCCTCTTCTTGCTTTTTAACGTTACACCCATGATTTTTCTTTCAACAGCTTGCTGCGTTGTCCTTAACTTAATCTGAACCCACTTTGTTAGTCTGCGCGTTTCTGCCCCATAGGTGAGTACCCGTAAGATACTGCTGTTACATACTTTTCTCGTGAGGAATATTAGCAAACTGGCATCCATGGTTTCAGATAGCTGCCAAATGCGCTCCACCCCATTCTTATTCTAGAAGTCATTTTCTGCTCGTGATCCGGATCTTCGGTCACTACGTACCCTAAATAGGTGCATTCCTTTACCACTTACCGCATATCGCTAGCGACAGTAAATTACTGACACAGGCTTTCCGTACATTAAATTTTAGGCCAACAGTACTGTTCTGCCTGCCTAAATTGTTGATCATGTTTTCTAGTTCATCACTTAAAGGATTCAAAATGCAGTGCCATCAGCGAATCGGTATTACCCAGGTATTCACACAGGCACACACAAACACGCACTGACACACGCACACACGCATGCATATTTTATCTTTGTCTCCCCTTGCCCGTTATTAGGCGACAGTATTCTGCCAGATCAGGTGCATGAACGGAAAATATAAGATTTCGAACACTCCCGTAGCTTAGTGACAATCTTACCACTCAAATAGTTATGCAGGGCAGTATTAATGAACTGTTTAAACATCTATTGGACAATGAACGCACAGCAAACAATTCGGAAGCAACGGTTCACTTTTGTCCACGATAAATTATCCCGGCAATTGCACTGCACCATGAAGGAAATAGAACTGATGAATTGAACTTGGCGTGGATTGCAAAAGTTGCCGTGTATAAATGAGAAGATAAGAGTAAGATTAACAGTCTTCGCGGAAACTCACTGTTTCTATCTTTGTATGCATGCCGTGGGAGAGGAGTGAAGATATGAACACTGGGCATGCATCAACGACACAGACAGTGATTTTTCTTGCTCTATTCATTTCATGCCGTTATCTCACATCGCCTCGTCGCTACGTTCTTCACGACCCCAGAATTCTGAAATATATACCTAGAAACCATAGTATAACTTTGCTTGTCCCGTCTGTATTCTTTTCTGTTATGCAGTTCTCCACCACCAAGAGCAACCATGCAGCATAGTTCGTCTGTTACACACTTCATAAATTCACGCGCCCAGTCCTCACTCGCTGGCCGTATATACTACAGTCGACAATGTCTTTATATAACCCGGGAGCGCTGGACAATCCCCGAGACCTATTTTTCCAGCTGCCGCGAAGGACATCGAAGACAATGATAAAGCGTGACAAAGGAAATCGGCGCTGCAAACACGCGAATGAATCGGTGCCTGAACGCAACAGCTGCTAGCAGGCGATTTGCATTGTTGGTAGAAGCTTTCCCGGGTGCACGTCGGTAAAGCCGGTTGACGCCATGGTAATGATTTAGTACTTAATCCGTGCACAATATTCGTTTCCCTTTCTTGCTAGCCTGGCCTAGGTAGGCATCTTTGCCACTGCAATGGGCATGTGGCAAAGTTTACGGCTTCTAGCTGTTTTCCAGGTGATTTCATGGGTTCATGCAACAGGCAAGTGAATTGTTTCGTTCCCCTTTAAAGCTGTTGTGAAACATTGTGAGAGAAAGTTGTCATAAGCGAACAGATCAAAGAAATGTTTCAGAATGTCTGTTTACAAGCCGCTTTAGACAGTATTTCATTGAATATCTCAGACCTCACTTTTTTTAGTGGGCGCCGCAGTATTTCTATAAAACACAAATATAAGCTATTTAATTGCTTTTATATCATTTTAAATGCTCGCCGGAGTCCAGTGAAATGCTGGCCGAAGTTAATTTATCCAGTGCGCCTTTTGCGAACTTGTCTTGGAGAATTAGGGCTTTGCCTGACGTTCAAAGAGTGGGCATATGCTTGCCAGCATATGTGCCATAATATAGACTTTCATAGTACGTTTATAGAGGCAGGCGAACGTGTATGAAAGCTCATCAGCACAGGCGGATAGGGCAAATTTCCAAAGCAAAGGATGTCTATGGTTTTCGCGCTATATCCACTATGCATGAAAACGCTTTGTATGCTGCGTTTTCAGATGGAATATTTTACATATATTTTACACTTGTAAATGCGCCCTTATTTCTAAAAGAGACTTCTTAATTTTAACCGGCGACAAAACTAATCGTTTTTTAAGGTAATCTGAATACAGCATGAGTTGGGAATTCAGTCAACGTAGGCTTTGTTTCGCAAAGGGCATGGAAGTTTTTTTCTGCGAAAATGTACAAAATGAAAATCCGTTAGGTTTTTTTCTGTTTTGTGGTTTCGTATATAGGCAGCAATTATTAGTCACGTAGTTAAGTCCATGCCCTACACAGTCATTTTGAGCTTCAAAGTGAACTTTTAGCTTCTACCCGCACTAAATACAATATGGTGCGGTCAATAAAGTATAAACTCGTAATTATTATTTATTTCTCCATGTACTTTCAGTTTCAGACAGCCCATCAGAAATTTCATAGTATAGTTAATACAGTGAAGCTTAATACACCCCAATGTGTGATGCTGCTTTCTCTAAATTATCATTTTATCTGAAAATTTCTTCATGTCAAAACGCCCTCAGTTCTTCAGACTGCTAGTCCCGTATTTTTTTTTTGCCCAGGAATGATAACCGACAGTTCATAACTTCCATGTTTTATTGGTGGCTATTGAAGTTCGCTTACTCCTCTGCATTAAAACAATGACCTATTCAGGGCCAGCGGGAAGAAACAAGCGCTGTCTAAAGCCTCCCGAAATGGAAGGTTGTTCGGTCATCCTACTGAAGTGGAGCTTCAAAGAAGGGCCCAATACGTGCGAACAGAACTTCGTCTGCTGTGAACATCCGAACAGCTTTAATAGCAAAGAAGAATGCATGAAGGTTTGCCCACCAAGTAAGTAAAACACAAAACAAAATGGCCGAGTGCGAACAGTTAAACGTAAAAAACAGAATCAAAATTTCTCTAGTTAAGGAACTCCCGCCTTCTGGTGTTTTTCGAGACGAGCAGCTAAACACCTGCGTACTCACTGCCCTGCGGGACGTAAAGCATTACAGCTTTGCTGGGTTTAGACTATAAGAAGCGAAAATATAGCATTTATTCCTATTTCTTATAGACAGCATTATGTATTAATTAAGGTAGCTGATTCCAGGCTATTGATAAAAGTATTATGCGAAAATTTCTGCTGTATTAGCCCACACACACAAACACACACACAACACACACGCACACACAAAAAGAAACACATGGAACAATACTAAATGTATACTTATACATTTGTTCCTTATAAGCATACATATATTACTTTGTTCTCACTGAAAACCTAATCTGCAGTATTGCGTGCCGACCGCATAACAAATACTTAGCGCCGGGAATTTATCCGAAAAGCATAGGGCAACAGCGCTTGTAAACTTTAGTTTTATGGTAAATGATTGATATAGCGCTATAGACGTTAAAATTAGGCAGAGCGTTCCAGAAGTCAACCCATGCTTTCATGGCAGTGAAGTGCGAACGGCCGTTAGTAATGCTGTAGTAATCCTGTCCGGGTCTACAGGACGCGATCTATAGCTATAGAAGCACTCTGCATATCGTAACGGCAATATTGTTTGTGCACAGTGAACATTGCTCATGACAAGAACGAAAACACATCAAAGACGTTAACAAAGTATACTGTGATGCCAGTTATGTTGCATCTTACTTGTCCTCCCCTTCACTGTGCTCCCACAAAGCTACGACATTTGTTCCGACAGTATGCCTGACCAACTGGTCCTATGTTATTTGTCATAATGCTTACAAAATACACGAGTAGCAGCCATCATATTCGTTGAACTAAGTAATAGAAAACAGCAACATAAAAAAGCTTCATTCGTTTACTGTCTAACCGTACGCTATTTTCGGGCTTGTCGGGAAGAATAGCAGTGTTCTAAAGAAAGCTTCAGAAGGGCCTGTGCTATCTTTTATGCAGTTCCTGGGAAGCAACCAAAGCCAGAGGAAAAGGACTGCATGTCCTGGCTCATACGTGGCAAAGTATGCTACCGATATCGCTTTGGGTGGCTACCAAACCGTAAAGGAGTGCCACGCTGGGGCATGTTCTACACTGGTTGCGGGAAATGGTCGAACCGACTATATTTCTACGACTGGAAGAAAAGAAACTGCCACGGTAGGTTGACAACAGCGTTCGACGTTTTTCTCGAAGTGGTTATCGAGGTAGACAGAGGTATGAAGCAAAATAAGGAGGGGGAAGGGTGAATATTTCATATTGGGCAGAAATATTGTTTGTGATTGTTCCATTACATTTTTTTTTCTTTCTAATCTCGTCAACGCAAATATTGTGCACCAGCTGGGTTCCACGTTAGCTTTAAAGCATTAGAGATAAGACAGGAGAAAGCTGCTCAGCTACAACAAAATACGATCCATATTACGTAGCTGCACACGCATAGTGAGAGATCGTAGATTAACATATTGCTTTGGATCTTTGCAGTTTTTGTTCGTTATTCAAAGCTGCCGGCATGCTACTTTATAGTTTTGTTTATTATGTAAAACGGGAGCATATATATCTCGATTGATCGCATCCGGGCGGAGCAGATTCTACGCTTTAACAGAATATTGTAACTTTGCACGTGGTATCTCGAAAGTTGGCTATCAGCTTTAAATCGAGCACCGGCGAAAGTGGCGCGCATCCTGTTCGACGATCCAAAAGCATGCTTATTGCTTCGCCACCGCCGAGTCATTTAGTTCTTCACGGGCACAAGTGAGCGCAAATAGAGTTTCGATTACAGAGGCTATTTTCACTCTCTTCCTGCTCTCCGGACTGCAGTCACCAATACGTGACAACATAACATTGATGTTCTGGTATCAGATAAATTGTTCGCAGAGAAAAACGACAGACCTGTAGGGAAAGAAAATACCCCTCAGTGCCGATGTGAGCATGATACAGATAAAGTTCCTATTGGGCCTGGAAGAGGAAATATTTGTATCAGCTACGGGTCCTAACGAGCAGTAAATTATGTTTCATCTTTCTTCGCTCCATATCCATTTTCTTTGACGTTTTATTTTATTGAAGAGTACTTTTTTTGTTCGCGCCTGTATAAGCACTACTTTTGTGTTCAGCTCAACGGGACGTAGTAAAGTCGGTGATACCAATGTCGCTCATTTCTGTCAAGCTCAACAGCCACCAGAGGAGCATCGCCCGAGTCGAGTAAAAGGCACACACTTCGTCTTTCCGAAAAACACTGGAAAGCAACTGAACGGTTTTTGGATACCATTTGTTCCAATTGCCTATATTGCTTTCAGAGGATGGTAGGCAAGAAACAATATTTATTTCTGAAGTTTCGCATATGGTTGAGGCGGTTCTGATAATTCTGTGTGTGCTTTGAGCGCCTCCTCCTCCTCCTGGCTTCTTTTTTCCGTGGACTCGAAATACTTTTAGCTTTACTTTCCGGCCCTCTTGCGCTACCTCGAGAACTGAGAATTGTCCAGTTCTTCAGCCGGAGAATATTTTTACTTCTATGTCGCAGCTGCATGGCGCGGCTCCTAGCACAATGAGCTATTGTTACCTCAAGCCTCCATGCGGCAAGTGAAGACGCGCGTCTGGCACCACGCAAGCAAGAACTCCTGCGTAGGTGTCTGACGTAGTTATTTCACTCCTTGAGGTAAAGGCAACTAAAGTTACGCTCTCTAGGGTTATGGTTGGCGTAGCTCGAAGAGTATAGGATCATTTCTTGATTATGTCATTGTACCTTAGTTATACGTGAGCGTTTAAAAAAAATTCATGGGAAAGCATGCCTAGTACAATGGCTGGTAACCACATGTAAGAAAAAATCGTGATAAGAAAGACATCTGTGACCCTTTAATGAATCCATACTTTCAGGCTGAGTCGGTGGTAAGGATATTTAATGACTATTGTGCTATTATTGGTAGAAAAGCACATTGTAATGTATAATTCGTTGGCGCCGCTTCAAGGCACGAAGTCTTGCGTAAGGAATAGCGATCTGAGAAAGCAAGAGAGATGAAATTACTTTGTTTTGGAAGCTGCCACAACACACTACTGTCTTGAATGAAACGTTTCAGCCAGTCCTAACCTTTATAGGCAAATTAAGTAATAACTAGCAGGAGAGAATATTCTAAACAGTCTATCCTATTCACAAAAATAAACCGAGAGCACCTAGAGCAAGGATGAGAAGGCGCTAAGCCTCATTGTTCACTTAACCTCAAAGTTTCTTTTCTATGCGTATATTTAGCGAAGTCGCCAAATTCACTCCATTCTGAGAACACATATGTAAAATGGGAATATTGCTGATTGAACTTGGAGTTTGAGAACTGCGTTCTCTTCTCACGCATTGTTATAGGCCAGGATGTGTAGCTTATTTTAACCCATCGTTGCTATCAGTAATGGATTTATCCAGAGTACTGAGTGGAATAGATCCCAAGTGTAATTTTTTAAAACTAGCCGCTGCTTCATGCTTCTCTACTGAGCAAATAGTGCAGAAATTAAGCAGCAACGCATTATCAGTAACGCAGTTAAAATCAATAGGACCGATTATTTCGACATTCGTTCTAATGAAAAATCTAGACATTGCCATAACATGTATATTCCGCCTCCAGTAACTCGTAACGATGCTTCTAAATATAGTTTCTTCCCCAGAGCAATAAAACAATGGAACATACTTCCCGATACCGTAGTTCAATCTTCTTCGTTAAGTGCATTTTTGGTTAATTTAGACTCTTTTATTTATTCCGGGAGCGCGGTGTGCTAACATGACTGGGTTAAGTCCGTGTATTGTGTTTCGTGTCTCTATATAGTGTTTTACTGTGTAGATGCTCTTGAGTGTGGGTGATTATGTTTTTTGTTGCTCTCTTCTATAATGTAATAGGGCACTGTGTGCACTTCTCTCGTCCTCTTTAATGACTTTTTACGTGTACAATGCGCTTGATGACAGATTTGTTGTTATTTTTGCTTTCTTTCTTTTCCTACCACTTCTGTAATGACCTTTCAATAGGGTTAACAATATCAATAAACAAACAAACAAACAAACAAACAGTGGTGTGAACTTGTGCAGTTAACAAGGCCTCAGGAGGAAAATTCGCCCCTCGTGTAATGAATAAGGGCTCGCAATGTATTAAGTGTTATCTTCGTCTTCAACTAAGCGCTCCTTCGCAACCTAAATTTCAGGCAGCTTCTTTTGTTAGTGTTGTGTATTCTATTCTCTTGTGATCGTTCCGATGAAGAATACAGGAGCTATGCCCCAGGACAAGTTTTCCTTTCTAAAAACTTCTCCTAAACGCAAATTAATCACTGCATTCGAATACTGATCGCCCTCGATTTTTATTAATAACTAAATCTGGTACAGATTAGGTTTACAAGGTGAGAGCGATAGAGAGAAACACTTGAAAGAGAAGAAAATGTTTTCGACGGCGTGTACATATTTCTGACATGCTACTCTGCCGGAGGTAAAGAATTTATGAAAGAAAGGCAGAAGCTGAAGACTAAAAGTGATTAAACTGAAGGCTTAAAAAGCATTTTTAAGCCTTCAACTTTTTAAGCCTTCAAGCCTTCAATACCAAAAGAAATAATAAAAAGGAATTAAATTTGGCCTCAGGTTCATCAGTGAGTAATGTAAGAATATGAAATGCTGAAGTTATATCTCTTACTAAGGGACTAACCAATTTCATTGCATGGGGAGTGCATGATGGTGTCAGACAAAGACGAATTACTGTTTGCCTCCGGCTTAAGGTCGTCTAAACAGATAAAATATATGAAAGATGTGAGCATTATGGTGAATTCGTCCACAGTTGTTTCGCCCCGGTCTTACTCGAATGATGTAGCTCTGAAAGACCTGAGGAGTTCAACAGGATCCTCGTTAATGTGCCTGCACAGTAAGGTCATGTTTCGAGCTCTAGGAGAGGCTAAAATCACGTTTTTTCCCTGCTGTGCGTTTCGAGCGCTTAGAAAGGTGCATGGATGACTCCATGTGCCAGTTTTGGTCAATACTCGTTGCATCAAAAGCGCTTCACAAACTACAAACAAAATGCAGGCAATTTTTCACACTTGTGTTGCGATTGGCTCAAATAGTAATAAATTGGCTCAGGACAAGGAAAGTACATTAAGAAAGCAAAATGGTATATTGAAGTCGTGTCCTATCCGGAAACAAAAAACGCGATCATGCAGTCAGGTTTTCTATTCTGTTTTCAATGACCCTAACAAAAAACTGGAGGAATACTTGTCAGGGACGGGAGCATCCCTGAATATCAAATTTTAGTGTTCTTGCATGTTTGTTTATTTTTTTACGCAAAAGTCTTACAAAATCTAAATTTCCTTTTGATGATTTTGGCATAAAATGCGAGAGATGGCAGTAATGTTTTCTTTTTTTTTCCAGAAATCAAAAGACCAAGCAGTACAGCTGAATAACGCAGATATTGACTATTACGGACATTAGTTTGTTTCGCAATAAAGACGGAAACTTTCAAAGCACAACAATATTGTAAAAAATGAGCAATCCGGGCAGAGAGATTGAGAAGTTCAATTAAGTTTTCTGTTGCATAAAAGGGTACTTTTTCAAGAAAACGCATCCCACGCAGTATGACACAAACAACTAACTGCATGCAGGTACATGAGCTTGCCATATGCCACTATGTTTTTTGCGGTACGGGTAAGAGTCACTTAAGTGAGTGCAAAATGCGTCATTGCAGGCCCTGTGACACGGAATAGAAATTGGTTTGGTTTGGTTTATGGGGTTTAACGTCCCAAAGCGACTAAGGCTATGAGAGACGCCGTAGTGGAGGGCTCCGGAAATTTCGACCACCTGGGGTTCTTTAACGTGCACTGACATCGCACAGTACACGGGCCTCGAATTTCTCCTCCAAAGAAATTCAACCGCCTCGGCCGGGATCGAACCCGCGTCTTTCGGGACAGCAGCCGAGCACCATAGCCACTGAGCCACCTCGGCGTCGCGGAATGGAAATTGGCTTTCAAATAAACCTGCTAGGTATCTGGGGCATAATTTTTAAAAACGTGACAACACCATACATAAACCTACTCCGTATTGTTTAGGAAATGATTAAACATGCACAAATATTCTTTAAAGATATTTTCAGTGGTGCCGAAACTTCCTTGCTAGGAAACGTAACTAAAAGGGGCTTCTTAGCAATGGCTGCCTTGAAAAGTTTTCATGAGAGAAACGCTTTTTTTCACTGTGCTCTTATTACTAATCCACATTGCATGCACTTCCTACGACAGTGGGCAAGCTCCCGTAGTAGAAGGAGCACTTGCCTCTTGCACTGCCCTCCTTACAAGCCTCTGGTCGCACTCTTATGTCTGCCGCTTGTTTCATCGATGAAATATCAGTACAGAAATAAGAGCGTACGACCCAAAAGTGAATAACGATGTGCGCTGCTGTTGCCATCCAGTGCCGTGCTCTTTCCTATTGTCCCTGGATACAAATAGAGCTTCATTGCTGAAGTACGTTGCTGCCGGAGAAGCAGCGTTCAATCTGCATTTAAAATAGGGAATATAGCGAAAACACATATTCAAAACTTGATTATTTCTGCTGCAGAAGGCATTTGTATTGAACTGTTAATTAAACTACAGCGGAAGAGAGAGCGCCTATTGAACAAAATTTATTTACTGAGAAAGCTATTGACGACGTATATGAGACTATAAAGCTCATCTTGTCAGTGCCTAATTAATTGGGGAGGAGAAGGCTAAATTGCAGTGAAACTGGAAACGTGTATGGCAGAAGCGCTATTTTTCGGTGGGTTGCGCACTCTATGGGCAGTCCTTCTAAATGTTTAATCGCATCTAGCACTCGCTACACGTTCGCTGGCAGCCTCAAAGCAACGGTTCGGTTGCTTTCAGTGCTGCGAGGAACTTCAATGACTTCCAAATAGAGCGTCTTATGAATTACACAACTATGGGATCGGCCTAACTTGTATAACCACGCTATTATTACCTCTCTCACTAATTTTAATTCTTCCCCAGCACCGCGCGTGCTGCGCCCCCCCTACCCCGTCGAAGTTCAGAACCTCGTCCTTCCACCGTACTTTCTGAAAACATACCATTGTTAGCGTGTTGTGTCCTGTCGTTAAGAAACATACGCGAAGGTCACGCAAGGAAAGGTTTGACCAATCTCGGAGGTGTAGAGAGACACAAAACGAAGAAACGCCTGCCACAGACAGGTTTAATTACTCATTATGCCCATTTGTCTGTGCGTGATAGGCTGCCGGGAGCTTTTCCTGTGTGGATATTGTTTATGACTACGGACAGAAAAAGGCAGCTGTGGTAGCGAGTAGTTGGCGAGCAGAAGAATGACTTTTTATAAGAGAAATTCCGTGACATCCGGAGCGCAGATTGACGCCAAAGCTTGAGTGATTCTATTGCTACGGCGATCCACATGCTACGGTGTAGCGATGCGAGTAAAACATCGAGATGATTGAGGCCAACACAGCTCTCACGGCCATCATGGCCATTAAGGATGTCCTCGCACATCCATCGATGATGCTTGGTGAAAACGGGCCATGTGGTCCTTGAATTGGGCCGGAAACGGGACCGACCCAAAAATCGCAAGCAAGCCGCCATGGCTCAGTGGTTAGAGCGCTCGGCTGCTGAGCCGGAGTTCGCGGGTTCAATCCCAGCCGCGTAGGAAGCGTTTCGACGGAGGTGAAACGGAAACACTCCAGTGTGGTGTGCGATGTCAGTGCTCGTTAAAGAACCCCAGGTGGTTGAAATTATTCCGGGCAATTATTCCTCCAATATGGCACCTCTTTTGTTCTGTCTTCTTTCATTCCCTCCGTTATCTCTTCCCATACAACGCGGTTCGGGTTTCCACTGAGATATGTGAGGCAGTTAGTGCGCCATCCCCTTCCTCAAAATGAAGGCCTCTCTTGTACAAATCTATTATAGCCTTCTCTGTAGACGTTCCTTGAATCAGGCGTGGCTAGAGCTCCTCAGTTTCGGTGGCCGCGTTTCTGGCAGATCACGGATCCGTCAGTGGGTGCATATCTTAGTGGGCGGCATCTCTCAGATCATAAACAGAAACGGGGGGTATAGAAAGAAATACATCAAAGGCCGGACAATAAATGGATGAAAAACTTTATTACGCAAGCGAGTTTGCACCCTTCAGGAGTTATGGGCCACCGCACAGCCCCCACATTACGCTCATGTGTCAAGGCCACACAGGGTGATGGCAGTGGCACCCTGGTCGGTTCACAAAACGAAGTTGGATGTCCGGGCCCTGCGACGAAATAGTTAAGGTAGCGTATCTCTTCAGCCGCACATTAATCACTGATGCTGCGACAACCACGAGGGTCGGTAGCAGCGTTTGCATAGACATAAGTCCCAACCTTACCTTTATAAGGAAAAGCGGAGGTTACTGCTGGGAAAGTGCAATGGAAAATATAGGAAGCGACCGCTACTTTCTTAGGACTTGAATTGTACAGGGCAAAGTTCAGAGAGAAGTAGGCCATGCAAGCATTACAGATTGGAGTGCGTTCCGAATAGCATGCGATCGGATTCTCGGTAGCATCCGGCCACTAGAAGAGTGAGGGATATACCCAAAAGATGACGGGGTAGATGCAGAAAGCAGACAACAGGAGCAACAAAAACATCAGAATTTGGCATACCCCTCCGAAGGTTGTGGAAAGCAAGGAGAGGACTTATCAGGAAGTGGAAAGAGGAGAAACATAGCAGGAGACGAAAGATGCGTGCCACGAAGACCACCGATAGAGCGGAAGAGTACGCTACAGAGGTCAAGAGGCACAAATGGGAACAATTTAGCGACTCGCTAAAGTGGACATCAGGCACAACCAAAACCTCGAATCTCGTCATGGATATGATCGACTATTCGAAAACCAAAAGACAAAAAAAAACAACAAATCAATCCAAAGGCTGATGTTCTACTCCTTTGAAGGACAAGATTCTGACCTCATAGAAAAAGTCCAAATTAAATGCTTTTGCAACCAAAACCCTCATAAACCAAAACCCTCACAAAATGAACGTCTCGATCTCACGATAAGGGAAGACGAAGCCTTTGTAGCCATACAAAGCTCCGCAAAGAACTCTGCAGCAGGAGCAAACAGAATTGGCAATGCCTTAATCCGCAGCCTGTCCCATGAACTAGTCGAAGCACTACTGAAATTTCTAATCGCATACTGGTAAGCAGAAGCAGTATCAAATGACTGGAAGCTCGCAGAGGTGATAATGATGCTGAAACCGGGCAAGTAGCTCGAAATCGTAAATATTCGGCAAACCTCGCTAACATCATGCCTAGGTAAGCTATACGAGCGCATCTTAACGCGAAGTCTCCAAGACTATAAGGAAGACAAAGACCTGAACGCCCACGCCATGTTCGGCTGCAGTCGAAAGCTATACTCACACGACATTCTCTTCCAGATACAAGATGAAGTGCTCAAAAATGTGCCCCGCTATGAGGGGAGCATCACAATGGATCTGGACATCACAGGTGCCTTTCATAATGTAAGCCATGAAGCAAATCTTACGGCACTAAACAAATTAAAAGTCCGGCAGGTATACATGCTTATGCTAAAGCATTTCTCTCCGACAGAACAGCCACAGGCGGCCTGGGACAGTTTAGGTCCGGCAAATTTTCATTCATTGATTTGTTCTGAATTTATTTCAAACATCGGAAAGGATGTCCAGGGTGACGTGGCAAAAGGCATACATTGCCTGACGTGGCCCCGCCGCCGCCAACGCGTAAAACAAGGGGTTACCACAAGGCGCGGATATTTTTGCTTTTTCTTATAAATATAAGCCTTAATAGGCTCCGCTTGAAAGCTATAAGAGATTGAAGGAATGATGTAAGCCATGTAGACTGTCGGTCGATATAGCGATACTCTAACAAAACTTCGTGCTGGGCTAGTTGGTGGGACATAGTTGAAACTTGATTCAGCGCAAAAGACGTGTGTGTGTGTGTGTGTGTGTGTGTGTGTGTGTGTGTGTGTGTGTGTGTGTGTGTGTGTGTGTGTGCGTGTGTGTGTGTGTGTGTGTGTGTGTGTGTGTCGTTTCCTATCTTTGTGTTCGTCTTTGGCGCTGAACCAAGTTTCAACAACAGCGATACTCACTGTCACAGACTTAGTCGGAGAAGAAGAGCTACACTAGGGTGCCTCCTGCGTAGAAGAATACGTAAGGAGAATGAGGGCTTTCATGTTCAACCGAGAAATAAGAATGTAAGAATGTAAGAACGGGAAACATTACCGCACGATACCTACCAGCGAACACCTAAAACTAAAAGCCTAAATAGAAAGAGCGTTGGTACCGGAGGGAACAACAACTACAATACTGGGTACGTCGGTAGAATCCTACCAAAGAAGCATCTATGCCGTCACCCAACTGAAATCTTCAACACAAGTGGCACGAAATATCGCACGTATAACCAAAAAGGGACATGGCATGCGAGAAGAGGATACTCTGAAACTAATCAGAAGCATGGCAGTAAGAGGGTTACATACAGGCTGCCATGCCATCAACTGACCAAAAGCGAAATCTAAAAAACGAATGCCATTCTACGCAAGTCGTGCAAAACGGCGCTCAAGCTACCACAGAATACTTCAACAGAAAAACTTCTAGCACTCGATCTTACAATTACATTTGAACAGTTGAGGGAAGCAAAAACTAAGGCTCAAAAGATCAGATTATCACAAACCATTAATGGAAGAACACTTCTTCTAAAACGGCGGCTACAACAAGCGACTGTGGGAATGAATCAGAACGGAAAGGATCCCAAACAGAATTGCAGGCACACTCAAGATAGCACCAACCCCATGAAACAAGAATGGAAATCTCTACCAGAGAAGAAGAGATGTAAGGGCTAAATATATTCCAAAGACATATGCTCTTTTGAAAAGAAGAGTGTGTGTGGACGCGGTTACATGCGGGGGCAAACAACAGAGAGCACTGGCAGTAGCCGTCAACAAAGGATGAGAAGAGATAACTAGCGTAGTTGAAGCAGAGACCGCCGTAGCTTTGCCTACAATTTTTACACACCAGCTAATTTCTGTTTTTCAATAAAGTGTTTCAAAATCTCTATAGTGGTGGCGGAAGGCTCTTGTCTTAATCGTTCCAAAATAATCATCACAGTGGGATATATCACCACCCGTTTAAGTTCCGTTTAACCTTGTGATGCACTGAACGTCATTGTCTGATCTACATCAAAATCAGATACCGTACCCCGAGGAGTAGAGCTCTCCGTTTAAAGTTTCAAAGCACACGTCTAGTGTCCCGCACTTGAATAATGAAATTATTGGTAGGAATCAATTCAAATAGAAGGGAACTCTAGATATGTCTCTAGATATATCGACGGGGCAGTACGAGTGGTAACAGCGTGTGGAGGGAGAAGAAGGGCCTGCGTCACATGGTGTATACCTGTCAAAACAGTCCATTTGAAGATCCGAATGCAATACCAATTATGGAGGTCCTCGTAGCACGAGTACGGACAGCAGCGGCAGCCGCTAGATTCCCTGACTTGAAGCGCCACCCACACACCACCCTCCCAAATCTTCCAATAATTTTTTTATTCATTTATCTAGTGCCTACGATGGAGATACATTCGTAAAGCAAGCATGAAATAAAATGAATGAGCTCAATTGAAGCAGAACCTTGCTGACATAAAAATTATGACATCAAAGATTTTAAAACGTGCTAAAAGGATTGAGCAACCTGAACAAGAAATAAAAAAATAGATTTCGAGTCTCAAGAGCGTTTTAACGAAGTTTAAGTTATATCGAAAATGATATCCGCAATAAGAATTTTGTCATCCCAGGTACCACCTAGATTCACAATTAAACCACGCAAAAACTGTAACAGATAGTCGTAGCGGCCACCTATGCGCAAAAATATGGAGTGTGCATGTGTGGTGTCATTGCAGAAGATAGTCATCGTCTTTTCCCTTGCCCATGTAAAAGCTTCAAGAAGGCGGATCAGCGGCTCCTCCTCCGCCTTCTCACCAAAACAATGCTGTGCCCGGCAGCACTGAAACTTTTTTACTCTCCTTCAGCGGCAGCTGCACGCACTGTAGTGCGGTGTCTTCGGACCCCTATCGCATAGTAAGGGCCTGCCCCTATAATCCAACCATTCCCCCCATCCCAAACGCAACCCGGGAGGACTGAGAGGCGACCCTGCACGGCTGCCAAGACTTACAGGCCCAACAAGCCTTAGTCGGGCGCGCCCGGGTGGCGGCCACCGACACTGGGGTCCGAAACTAGGGACCTCCATCTAGTGCTTGTAAGGATCGGTCCCTTACGGGCTGATCCAAATATACCTCTTGTCCCTTCCAAGTAAATGTTTTCACTACCACCACCAGTTGCAAAACGACCAACAGTAATTGGCTTCAAATGTGCGGTCTTCTTTCAAGCGTATGTGATCAATTTCTATGCATTCGGGCCTGCATGAAACGAAGAAATGAGAATATATTGCAGTAAGGTATTCGTCTGGGCTAGTCGGTACACAATTCAAACTGAAGGCACAGCGCATGGAGGACGGGACAAAGACAGGGCTGACTTGCGACTAAAAGGCTTTATTGCTCGCACGCAATAAATAGGCGAAAAGGAGCACAGTCAACAGAGAGAACAGCATCAGTGATGGTTGTCAAAAAACACAAGCACACAATCGCACAATACACTCAGCAAACTCAACT
The DNA here is from genome assembly GCF_055824585.1 of Amblyomma mixtum. Classification (NCBI taxonomy): domain Eukaryota; kingdom Metazoa; phylum Arthropoda; class Arachnida; order Ixodida; family Ixodidae; genus Amblyomma; species Amblyomma mixtum. The sequence continues at coordinate 29,831,126 of NC_143020.1, read as the reverse complement.
TTTAAGATAGACGATTTCTTTTTGTGTTAGCGCAATGGAAGGTATGCTGACGCAATTGTGAAGTTCCCGGTGAATTAAAAGAGCTTCCGAGATTTCCCGTGCACGCTGGTCCTTATGTGTATACAGTATTGTAGTACGGCTGAAAAAATGAGTGTATTTACAAGAGAGCCAATGTAGAGCCGATGTGTGCTTGTTGTTGTGTTTTTTTTTGGAATCATCACTGATGCTGTTCTAGCTGCTGGTTCGGCTTCTTTTCGCCTATTTATTGCGTGCCAGCAACAAACCCTTTTAGTCCCAAGTCAGCGCTGCGTTTGTCTCTGTCTTAGTCCCGTCTATCTTGCGCTGTGCCTTCATCTTGAATCATGTACCCACTAGCCCACACAAATACCTTATTGCAATACATTTATAGTACATCGGGCCTTCTTTCTCAGTGTGCCTCTCAGCATCCTACTCTGTGTGCAAGCCTCTTAGCCCATGGAACCTGCAAAGCCCGCCTGTTTTCATTCGCGGTGAAGAACGCCTACTTCCGACCTGTTGTTTCCCACTTACTCGGACCGTTCCCACCTCCTTTAGGCCATGTTTTACCCCCTCAGGTGGTCTTTCCCCATGTCTCAGCGAGGAACAGCCCGCAGCTTCACTGGGCACTGAATGGCGTTGGCGATAAATCTGAGCTGCGCTCCCAAAGAAAGCGCGACGGGCGCAAATGGAGCAGACCGTTGACCTCGTGGGAAACCCGAACATCCCCGCAGACGATCTGAATATACTGCAGTAAGGACCGCAGTTCTGCTCACCACCCTCACTAAGTAAACCGGAGCTACTTGCCATGGCAAAAAAGACAGCGGAAAGTGCAAAGGACGAGACAGACGCCGCTCGGTGCATCCTAGACTCAGTGGAATCTCTTCCCCCTACAAAAGTAAACAAAAACCATTTGGATTCAAGCAGGCTCACCGGATCTCTCAAAAACGCCGATTTCAAGCCAGTCCTGGCCGACAAACAATGTGGTTTTGCTGTCTGTCAGTTGAATGTTTGACACCAGAATGCTGATGATGCCATAAGAGAAAATTTTCTTCCTCAAAAAATATTCTGTCCAAATAAGGCAAAAAAAGACGCACTGCTCAGATATGAAAGGCTTGGCTTGGACAAGCTGGCAACCAGTGTAAAAAAAAGCACCGGCGTGAGCCTGCAAAGCTCCTCCTCAGCCAAAGCCCGCAAGAAGGAATGTCCTTTTCTGGGCCATTGTAACCGAAAAGGGTACATGGCAACTTGCCCTCGGGTCCTACCTTCAAAACTGTTTTTCGGAACTAACCATCAATGTGCATTTCCTTGTGCGCCGCCCCGCAGCCGTGTCTGAATTTTTTCAGGAGAAGCCTTCAAAAAATGTCCGCGCCTTGTCTGTTGACATCAAAGACATGTTCTAATTCCCTCCCTCAAGACTCCGTGTACACCGCCGTAGGTCGAGCAGTTGACTTGTACGGTGCCACCAAATTCCAAAACCACTGCGAAACTGACGTTGCCAACCTCCTTTATGTACTAGATCTATATCTGCGCTCGACAGTGGTGTCTTTCAACGGAGCGACTTTATCCAGAAGGAGGGCGTCTGTCTAGGCTTCCGGCCTCGCTCCGTTCCTCAGTGACTGTCTACTAGCTTCCTTGGACCGAAAGTTACACCAAGCCTTACTTGGATCTTCAGTGGTACGTGTGTTCCGATACGTTGATGATATTCTGGTGATTTTCAGATTAAGAAGCGGCCACTGCGTTGCAAAACAAGCCAGTGATATCCTCACATTGTTCAGGTCTAATCTAAAATCATTTCAACTAACGATGGAAGTTCCGGATCATAACACAATTAGCTTCCTGGACCTACAGCTAATGATGTGCGACGAAAGGGTACGCTAGTGCTGGGCACCCCGAGCACAAAAAGGGCTTTATCATACTTACTCTCATTGAAAAACAGTAAAACGAAGCGTCGTGACAGCAGTCCTCAAAGATGTCATTTCCAGGTCATGTTCTCATCAAATGCAATCTAGCTTCAGATGACAGATCATGAGGCTGAAAAAGGCCCGCTTTTCAGACCACATCCTGCGCGGTGTAGCACAGAAGATTCTTGTCGAATTCAGGACAAAACAACCAGTTCCCTTGTTGTAGAAAACCGAAACTTCGCGGTGATACCTTCTGTGCACAAGGTATCACATAGCCTGAAAAGAAATGCCGGAAAAGCCGGTGTCAGAGTCATCTTTTCTGCCCCTAACAAAGTGCAGCGCTTGCGTAAAACTGTCAACCGTGAAGAACCTCCGCATGCCTAACGTGAAAAAAGTTACAATGAACCCTGTGTGCAGTGCCGTAAAAATGTCGTCTGTACGATAAAACAATCCTGTGGGTTGCTTGGTTTGGTTGGTTTATGGGGTTTAACATCCCAAACCGACTAAGGCTATGAGAGACGCCGTAGTGGAGGGCTCCGGAAATTTCGAGCACCTGGGGTTCTTTAACGTGCACTGACATCGCACACTACACGGACCTCGAATTTCTCCTACAAAGAAATTCTGTGGGCGGCTTTATATTGGTCACACAGGGCGGTACCTCAATGATCGCCTAAGTGAGCATAAACGCTCTCTAGAATAACCCCTACCCCCCCCCCCCCCCCCCCTCCGCCCCAAAAAAAGCAATGTGGCTCTACATTGACTTTCTTGTAAATGCACTCGTTTTTTCAGGCGTACTACAATACTGCATGAACATAAGGACCAACGTCGCGAGAAATCGTGCAAGCTCTTTTAATTCACCGGCAACTTGACAATTGCGTCATCAAACCTTGCTTCACGCTAGCACAAAATGAAACTGGCTATCTTAACAGTGGAGTTTGCTAAGTGTAGGATGCGATTGTGTGCTTGTTGTTGTCTTTTATGACAATCAGCACTGATCCTGTTATATCTGTTGATTGTGCTTATTTATGCCTATTTATTGCGTGCGAGCAATAAAGCCTTTTATTTGCAAGTCAGCGCTGTTTTTGTATCTGTCTTAGTCTCGTCCTTCGTGCGTTGAGCCTTCAGTTTGAAATGAGAATATATTCATACGCCGTACGTATTCGTCAGGAAATCCCAATACATTTGCTGAATCTGGAACCTCCTTTATATAATTTCTTAAGTGAATTCTATGCTTGATGCAATAAAATTTAAAATACGCCCTGTGCACCTCCACATCGGATCATTAGCTTATAGATTAGACTTGATCACATACCCACAGAATGCATACTATTGTAAGCGGCTGCTGATTCATGCAGAGGGTCATATTGCACGGGTCTGCTTAAATCATAGGTTTGTTATTTAGGGTGGAAAAATTAGTTGTCTCGGCCACGAGTTCCTAGCATGACATTATTCACGTTGAGGAAATTTCGAATATACTTACAACAACACTTATTGCACGAGTACCAGAGCAGCAATAGGGCCACTTGGTACAAACAGCAAAGCTATAAAATACATTGAGACAGCAAGGAAGGACTGTCGCAACAACGACTGGGCTATCAAATGTGCTTTATTGAAGAAAACCAGTCCCCAAGTGAGGCTAACAGGGTGTTCGTCGCCCAACCAGCATCAATAATCAGGAAATACAGAGGGAAGGAAGACAGACAGCAAATCTGTTGCCAGCTAGAAAAATTTTTCACCACAAGCTCAAAAAAGAGAGAAGTGCAAACCAAACGAATCACCAGAAGCCTCCGTGGCTTTGTGCCGGCCCAGAATTGCAAGAACAAGGCTCTCGCTCTAAAATCATGGCGGAGTGGATGGTACGGATTCGATTATATCTTATCAGAAACTACGGTTTCCTCTAGTCTCCAGCGTACAAATTCGCTGCCACAGTCAGCACGTCTTACAGTATCGCTATGGCTACCAATTTTCATGCCTTTAGCGACTCCAAATTTCCGAACGGGTTCCAGCTGGGTCGCCGCTAATTGCTACCGCCTGCAACGATGAAGATAAGAAAATTCCTGAGGCAAATGTTTTTGCTGCACGTATTTCGAAAATTGCTGTCTAATTATTGAAGAAATTTGTTGGCCTTTATTCACGTTTCTTAACATCGGTGTAGGCTGTATTCGGTCTGCTGTGTGGAGTCCACCTAATATCACGCTTGCACAGCACGGTCAGCTTCGATTCTTATTTTGTTTACCATTTTCGCAGATGCAACGATGGGTTATAGGCAGGGCTCCTCTATGTCGAGAAAGACCACCGGAATTAGAATCTATATGGCGCCGCAATTGCCAGGCATAAGTGTCATCGTTGAAATTCCCACGTCGAACTAGGTCGTGACAAGCGAAATTCTCTGGTTGCAGTAAATTCGGCCGGTATTCTAGACCTTCAGTCCAATGGTGGTACTGCAGAGAACACTTATTAATATGAAGATGTTATTAGGTATGTGTAAATCGCGCTTTCAAGCGGAGGCTCCTTGATTCTTGGCATGTAATAAAGGACAGGTAATGCGAAGGCAGGACAACCGTTGGTCCTCAAGTGTAATAGAGGATTCCAAGAGAAGGCAAGCATAGCAGGGAGCGGCATAAAGATAGGTGGGCGGATAAGATGAAGGTTGCGCGGATATGGTGGCCTCAGGTGGCCAAGGGCAGGTTAGCGTTAATTGGGGAGACATGGGAGAGGACCTTGCCCTGCAGTGGGCGTAGTCTGGCTGATAATGATGATTATGATGATGATGATGATGATGCTTGATCAACTGACCACTACTTTGGTTCCACAATAGCAGTGTAGGTAATGTCATGGTGAAGAAGAGAAGTTAAGCCATGTGTTCCACCGTGATTATCACCGGTGTCGGCTGCCTTAGATTTTCTGAAAGGTTCCTTACTGGACTCATCTGATATGCTTATTCCATAATTCTTCACAAAACTGGCACGTTTTCTGCCACGTTTTCAATGTAACCGCCCCGTTTTCAATGTAACCGCCTAGTTTCGTGACAACTGGAAGATCATCGCTGCTTTTTGGCTGACTTGTTCCACGGATTCTTCCTTTCGATGTAACTGTGACGCCAAAGGCGTCTGAGAAAAATATGCACATGCTTTCTTTTCAATATATTCATAATTTATAATGGCGCTGATGCAGAAATATGGTTATTTTCAGGAAGGGCACCTCAGGCACCCGTTCTCGTGGGCGCGTGGCCTCAATATAGGACTCGGATATCTCGTACCAACCTGCGGATCCGCGCAATCAGCTGTTCCTGATTCTTCACGCTAGAATTGCACAGAGCAGCTTTCCATGAGATGGGAGTGGGCAGGTCATTTCTCGTCACCGGGAGTGTTTCGTACATTCCGATTTACGGCGGTATAGAGCATATGGTTGGTGACGGTCGCTGGTGCGCTGAAACTCTCTAACGGCAGCTTCAAGCGGCAGAAATTTAGCGCAGTGTGCGAGAAAGCATTGAAACTATCTTTATCTTAGTTACCAGGCTCCAATGTGATTTTTTTTTCTATTTTGTCTGAATTTCATTTAGAATTTCACCATTGCGCAGATCTGGATTCCACTAAATATCGGCAGACCCTAAAAAAAAATAGAGGCGACCGCGATGCACTCAGAAACACAAATTTTCGTGTCTTTTGTGGTGAAATGGATCACAGTGGCAGCGATCCTGTAGAACGCATTCTTCGTGTTCTACAGGTTAACTAGAAGCGCACTTGGTCTGCAGTGCAACCAGTCCCGTTAGAGGTGCGTGATGGCGGACGGTTTCTCTAAGGGCCATTTCCGAAACAGTTCCTCGAGTTTTGGGTGATGATTTCTCAACTGGTTGCCTCAATTGAAACTGAGTTGAAAGTTTCCTCAGCTGTTCGCACCGCAGCTGGAAGTTGATGAAGACGACGACGTGCAATGCACAGTGGGAAGGCGTGTTTCAGTTTAACACCAGTCCTGGTTGGCTGCGGTGATAGCGTAGTGTCCTCTTGCACTGGCCAGCGAAGCTGGTCTTTTCGCGTTGCCGCGGGTTCGAAACCCATTGGTGGCAGTATTTATTTCTGAGTGGGCTGTCGCTTTGATAGGTTTTGCTGAGGTAAACTTTATGGTCAATCTCCACACAATCTCGGTCAGCTGGTTAGACCTACTGAAGTTTTGCTTTCGCAGTAAAAGCGACAACGTCCTGCAACTGTCAACTTTGCTCACATTTCCATATTACTGCCAATAACAAAGTATATTTCGCTATGTAAGGCTTATCATCCGACACCTACACAGGTATTAAGAAGGAAGCCGTAGCAGTGGGCTCCGGAATAACCCCAACCACCTGAGGTTCATTCCACCCGAGAACATACAGTTAGGTGTAGCGAATCTTAATCATTTACATACTTCCAGAGTGACAATTCGGGAGAGTTTGCGGACATTTTGCGGACATTTTGCTGGAAATGTGCGACAACCCACGTCTTCCCAGTACCAATAATGCTGCTGCAACTTTTGGGCATACTATCCTGTCACAAACGCGTATAAAATGGAGCCCTTATCCAGTTGCCCTGTTCACGTTAATGTGTTGCCGCGTTCACTCTTTATTCTACAGCGAGTATACCTTTTCTTGAAACGCTATGGTCCCCTTGTAAAGACAGGATTCCGTCGAGCACCCGACTTTGTACATACATCTTTTCTCTAAAATCCTAAAACTAAGGCAGTCGAGTGCAACCTAATATAAACAATTTTGCTCAAAGTTATGTGAAGGTGCCTGAGGAGATTTAAACCTATTAGCCCAAAGACGAGATGCGTAGTACGCCACACATAAAACGGAACCGTTGTATGCGACTTTTCAGTGGTGGTGAATATATAGATAAAGCTTGCACAGTAAGTTAAACCAACCGCAGAGCAAGCAAGTAATTTTCACTTCTTTCGAACTTCTTTAAAGCGTCCTTCACCCTCGACTAGTGCCAGAAACCCCGAGATCACTGGATTGTGTAATGAATATCACCGTATAGAAAGGCTGCTTATAGCAAATATTGAATGAAAAACGGGTGCATTAGGCATAAGGTATGAATTACATTTATTATCATTAGGGCACTCTAACCATCGATTAAACACCGATAGGTTTCAGTTCAGAAATTACAAGAGCCATTAAACTCCACCCACATGACCATGTTCCTACCAATGCATTCATGTTCCATATAATCTCCCTACTCAACTTTCAGCGCTCTACAGCTAAGCTGACCAAGTGTCAAACTCTGTGCACGTTTCTTTAATTTGTTTATAAAGGGCGGTTTATTACGAGGTAATGGGGCAACGGAACGGCGACGGCAGCAGTCCGGGATAAGGTCGGCGAAGCACACACAAGCGTAGCGCTGGCACAACTTGCGAGAACACTGCCACCTCGTCTTCGTCTTTTCAGTCATCGGACGCACCTTCTTTATCCTTACAATCACCCCAGGGACAAGACGAGCCATCCTGGCGACTTAGGGTGATGGCAAGATGGCGGGGTCGTGTATGGCTTAAGGCATTGGACATGAACGGTCTCCTGTCCGCGGCGGCGGAGGTTAGGAGACGGCGTGAGGGGTTCCACGACGAGGAGAGACCGGGAGTTCCTGCAGGGATCCACAGCCACACAAGGGCGCCAGAAGAGCAGTTCGGCGAGGTTTGGTCTTGGTCGAGACGGCAGCGCTGGCGATACTGGGTGTCAGTCGTGAGTGAGCGGGCGATTTGGCGGCAGGCTTCGGCGTGTTGCGCGGCTTCGGAAACAGGCTGATATTCGGATTCATCAGGGTGGTAAGGGAGGATTGTGTCGATAGTAGCAGAGGGTTGGCGGTCGTAAAGTAGGAAGAAGGGAGAGAAGCCGGTGGTGGACTGCGTAGCGGTATTGTACGCATAAGTAACGTACGGAAGGACGAGACCCCAATTCGTGTGGTCAGAAGCGACATACTTGGACAGCATGTCTCCGAGGGTGCGGTTAAATCGTTCAGCGAGGCCTTTTGTCTGCGGATGGTGGGCGGTGGTGGTTCGGTGAATTGTGTTGCACGCTTTGAGAAGCGCTTTTACCACGTCAGATAAGAACACGCGGCCTCGGTCACTGAGCAGTTCATGAGGTGCACCAGACGAAGAATGAATCGGTCGTGTGAGGTGATCCACCGCCACAATAGCCCAACGGTTGTCGGCTGTATTGTAAGGAAGCGGACTGTATATATCAATGCCAACGCGGTCGAATGGGCCTGGAGAGCATGATAACGGCTGCAGCTCTGCTGCGGAACGATGGGGAGATAACTGGCGATGTTGGCAGGGAAGGCATGAGCGCACGTATATCATGGTGAAGATGTACATTACACGCCAGTAGTAGCGCAGCTGTATACGGGTATAGGTCTTGAAAACGCTCACGCGACCGCTGTGGGGGGCAGCATGGAAACATGCACATATCTCCGAGCGTAAGTGACGGGGAATAACGAGCAGCCACTTGCGGCATTCGGAGCTGTAGTTACGGCGATAAAGTAGGTTGTCACGAATCGCAAAGTTCGGCAACAGTCCGGGACCAGGTCGGCGAAGCACACACAAGCGTAGCGCTGGCAAAACTCGCGAGAACACTGCCACCTCGTCTTCGTCTTTTCAGTCATCGGACGCATCTTCTTCTTTATCCTTACATATTATTTAAAATTACACCACAAATGCAATGAGTTTTACGGCTGAACAAAATCATTGCACGACTGGACGACTACAAGCCGAGATTTTGGTGGAAGCTATTGTACCTCTGCTGCCTTTTCCTAGCTTGCATTTGTCCGCCTCATTTTTGTTTGCCGTTATAGTACTGAGTTCCAACCAACTAGCCAGCTATGTCTGCTTCTGTATGTATCGGTTGGTTTCTGGGCTATTTTACCTGTGTAACAAAAAAATGCTGCTTTGTTTCTGAGTGTCTTATCTCCGGAGTCTTTTTCCAAGTTGAAGCAAGCTATGGAATCATTTACATTTTTCACTAGCAGTAAGCACGTGAACGCACCGCTCCTTCGAGTACGAGAGCCTCTCTAGTATAAAGCAGTTTCGCGCGAATACCTTAGGTTAAATGCCCTTCGCAGACTTTGTTTCGAATCACACAGAATGATGCTTCGAGTCACGTATGTGTGGTTTCTATTGGGAACGAAGTTGCAAGCTTGTTTTTCTTCGCAATCCCGGCTTGTATCGATAACTGGCCATGCCCAATATGCCGGTGCTTGGAAAACTGTGACTTGTTCAGTGCAGTGCAGAATCTGTTGTGCGAGTGCAGAATCTCGAAATTTTCAGTCCTCAAGAACATTTGTAGCTCGCTCGTCTCCGATCCATGCCATATTGTTACTGTCCAAGTCTTACTGCGGAGAGTAGCAGCCAAGATCTGCAACACCTTACCTACCTTATCAATTGACAAGGCAACAATAGGGGCGAGTTCGTCATTCATCTGCATGAAACTATGCCAGACTGGTTATCACAGAATGACAATGCACAGAAGGGAATGATGTAGAGGAACGAAACGCGTATTAACGCAGCTTTAATTGCTCGAAGAATATCTTTTTTGATAGACAACTCTATACGTGCTTGCGAAATATGAGGTTACATTTGCAAACCAAAACCATATGTGTGGAAGAAGCATAGCACTATTAGCTCATGCAAAGACTGAAGTTTAATGGCCGAGTATAGAGGGGACTGAGCTTACGACAGCCAAATATAAAAATTGAGAACTGCTCCGTTGATTCTTCAGATGGTGAATGTGACTGCTTGGCAATATTATGCCGATCACTTCAAAGGATGTGGTTTTTCTTTTCCACGCAGGATTTTTTGGTTCATCACGTCTGCCTATATCTGTAGATAAAATCAGTTTCTTTTTAAATATTTTGCATTTATTCTCTCCCATCGCTTTATCGGCACGTTTTCTTCCTGTGGTAAACATTCTTGCCTGTTAGCTCCAAATTCTGCACTCAATATGTCTGTCTCAACCACTGAAAAGAAAATTGCGCGTAAAACATACCTGAGGGATACTAAAAAGTGGAGAAACGAAAATGGTCAGTTAATAGAACAAAATTGGTTAATGTGAATTTAGAATGCGCACTAAGGAGAATCAATAGCTGGTTTGGCAAGGAGTAAACAAGTGCAGAATGATTGGCATGCTTCAGCTCTCCTTATTAGTGATCCTTATTAGAGAGCAGCAAATTGTAACGTGTCTCAATATTCTGAGTAAAGATGAAATACCGGTAAGCGAAAGCGCTGTCGTACAAGAAGAACGTTAACGGTATGATACTGCTATTTCCTGCTGAACATCTCCCCATATCCTTTTTGAACATAGTCAGCGCAGGAAGCTAGAAGCCTTTCAGAATGTCTGTACGCTATTGCAATAATACTAGACTGGGAAGGTGTTCACAGAAATTTCTGCAACACCTGCCATGGTCAGAGAAGTCTTAGCGGCGAAAGGTAATACGCCTGTTAGATTCGCTCGGTTGTCAGTCTCCTCCTCTGCGGTATATTTGCAGGTACTGCAAAGGTAGCTTCTCGTGTTCCAATCAGAGCTGCTGCTATCAAATAGGAGCATCCGGAGGAGCTAGCATTTCACAAGCATGGCATCCGTACGATACCTGAAATGAAACCTATAACCGGTTCTATTGTCTGGTCGTCCTCTCAAATATATTTCTGAGAAAATGAGCATTCGGAACGCAAAATTGTCATTTGAAAACAACATTTATTTAGGGCTGAATTGAGATGCGTCTTGCTTCACACAGAGGTCAGAGCAGACGGTAGTAACAGTTCTGAAAACATTTGCTCAACTTGATTCCGTTGAAATATTAAAAACAGAACTTTAGGTGTTCTTCGAAATGTGCTGATACTATTCTCTTTGTTATTCAAAAAATATGGAAAGGTAACGCGGCGCATAGCAGCGCCGTGTTGCCTATGAGTTACCTACACCCTTGCTTGTTATGTTACGTTACGTTACGTTATGTGTGAGGCGCTACGTTCTGCCAACGCGCTAAGAATATGCGTCTAAGAACAGACCTCGTATGCCACGTTGGTTGTATAGATAAAATAAATCTTAGAGAAAACAAACGGCAAAGTGGTTTCTTTTCTCTGCTGCACGCCACCGGTTGCGTCAGAACATCAAGTATCGCTTTATGATCTTCAGACGGGTGAATGCGGATCCCAATGAGCAGTTGTTCATGTAATCGTCGAAGTCCACGTCGTATAGCGCCCAGCCGTGCTTTTTCGGGAGAGGATCGTAGGCAGCGAAGTACATCTGCATCTGGTTTAAATTAGAGAAGAGCACCTGATCAATATAAGAGCAATAATTTATGGCCAACCGTTCGTCGTCATCATCAGCATCACAATCAGCCTGAGTTCACAGGTGAGCAAAAGGCATCTCTCACAGGCCTCTATTAACCCGTTCCTAACCCAGCCGCGACGACTTTATCCCAACGTCTCTGATCCTCATCTGCCTACCTGGCTATCTCCCACTTGCTTCATTTGCATAAATCTTGAATGCAGTCGTTTACACTAAGTGATCGTGGCATATATGTTATTATTAATGCATCGCCGCCCATGGCTATCGTTTTTACTATCTCAGGTAACGTATAGTGAACCACCGTTTCTTATAATTTGAACCACCGCCCGCGCGAGCCAGTCTGCAAGCACTACGGTGCAAGTTGCACCGTCTCGCTTGCAGACTGGCTCGCTCGGCGCCGCAATCCCCTTTCGACATAACGGCCTGCCGCAGCAATGAGGTCGTCGCGCCTTGCCAGCAGCTGATTTCTTTCACTGAAGCCACGGTTGAGAGCAGCACAATCGTGGCGCGCGAATGCGCTAGTCACGTGAGTTTTTTCGGAAAAAAGACACACGTGAGGCTTTCTCTATCGCAAATAAAAGGAATTAGTGTTGCTTAAGGTGCTCTCGGACTTTGCTATTTACATCTGGTGTCTAAAGTCAATATTTACGCATTTAGAAAAATATCTTAATTGCTAATTAATTCATCGCAAAATAAAAAAATTGCCTACGATGCGCAAGCCGGTTGGTAGCAGTGTGTAAGTGGTTTCCCTGACGTACCTCAAGTATCTTATTTTTAACCCTTGGCTAAAATTAGCCTGGACACCCTGTATAAGAGCCCTTAGAACGTGTAAAAATAATTTGGTTTTCGAATGCATCATCAGCGAAAACGAGCATTCAGACCTAACGGTAGCGCTTCGTCTTATTTCGGTTGAGAAAAATCACTGAATTGAGAAATTCAGGTTACGCCGACTCATACATGCCACATTTACGACAATTTACGAGGACAGTAGGAGGCAACCTACGAACTTTCAGTCACCGACACTAGAAGGCATCTTAATGCGCATCTCGAAAATACCGCAGCTACATGAAGCAGTCTAAAATGCATGCCGATTTTTTACAAACAGTGATATCCCTGACCGCGAGCCAGTTGTAACGTGTGTGGATCCTGAGTTTCAACGAAGTCCTGAATGTGCTGTGTTGTTCCTTGGGCAACGATTGCAAGAGGTATGTAGCTCGACAGCGCATCCATTGCAGTTACGGCCAGTCCTCGCTTAGTAGGAATCTTCAGCGTCGTGAGTGCATGCAGGGAAGGCAAGTTCCTCAAACGTAGACATTATTTGAGAGGAATTTTCTGAAACAGACGTTAAGAATAATGTGCGGGTTCCTTCCCAGGTACCTGAAATTATTTGAAAAATGTTTTACGTTAGTTCAGACGTCACCAGGATTTTCCGATAAAAACGTTTATAGGGAGCATACTGATTGCATATTTGCTAAATAACTGAGGAGAAACAACGTGTTCTCATTTAATGCACATGAGCACGATTCTGGAACCTCTGAAAATATTAAAAGAGTCCGCAAATGGTTCCTTCTAAACCGTCTACTGAAGGTCTTGCTGTTTCTATGGAAGCCAAGTGCCGTAGGGGTGAGAAGAAGGTTCTTGTGACGTTCACGACATTTGGAACTCATGCGATGCATAAAGATGTATAACTTGTTCCAAGCTAGACTACTGAGTTCTCTTCCCATTAAAAAAAAGAGCAAACTGGCGGCTCTAGGACGCTATGATAGCTTTTGCTCAGCAAAACACGCAAGCAAGCACATTCATGTGTCGGCGGGGAGCTGTTCCGTGGCTGAAGAGCTCTGCGATGTATAACACGCTAATGGCACCCTAGCCGAACTGCTCTTATGCCGAGCTCTTGGAGTCTACGTATGTTTGGCTGCAGTGATCTCCGTCGCGTGCCGCTTAATCCTCCACTCAACATGGGTCCACATTCCTTCTTCTGTACTGCAAGACAACCAATTCGCCTAATTCTTCTGAACAGTGCTATTCAGCGATTGGCTCCTGCCTTCGCTTATGCGACGTTGCCAAGCTGAGCTTCTAAAAGCGGCTGCGCGTGAGGAACTTACCCCCTGCAAGGCACAGTGGTAACGGAGCTAGTTCAATCAGGGAAAAAATACCGGGTCCATGTACTTTTGATCGCTCCTATTTGTAAAGTTGCATTGTGTTGGGTTTTGCGGCACTTAGGACACTAAGGCTATCATACGCCAAACGCGAGGTTTAACCTGTACAAAGTGGGAATGCTAATGAACAAACAGGGGAAGGACATAACGCCACAGAAACACGGAATGAGATTAACTCAGGTAAGCAGACGTTTTAAAAAATTCATTTTTTTTGCCGCTTATTTTGCAGTTAGAGTAGCAGAGTTCACCGATTCTGTTCTATGATGTTCAACATCATGCTTGTAATATCTGCGTGCTGTGCAAGTGTTTTGCTTGTTTTATGGGCAATATTTCTGCAGTTTTTTGGTTTGGTTTGGTTTATGGGGTTTAACGTCCCAAAGCGACTCAGGCTATGAGAGACGCCGTAGTGGAGGGCTCCGGAAATTTCGACCACCTGGGGTTCTTTAACGTGCACTGACATCGCACAGTACACGGGCCTCTAGAATTTCTCCTCCAAAGAAATTCAAGCCGCCGCGGCCGGGATCGAACCCGCTTCTTTTGGGTCAACAGCCGAGCGCCAAACCACTGAGCCACCGCGGCGGCCTGCAGTTTGTTAGCCGTATAACCTCACGTGACGCATCGCCAAAGACGTACCTTAGTCAGCATTGTGTCCGCAGTGTCGAACGTGATGAGATCCTTGTTTTTCGGCCACCCGGTGTACATGTGCATCGTCGACGGGCTGAACACGGGTTGCTGCTCGATCAACTTGTCGCAGACCTGCGTATGAGCGCAAATTATATTCAAGCTTGCATACGACACTCTAGAACGATAGGATTAGAGAGGGTGTTCAGACGAAAAGTCATTCCCGCTCCAACTTAATTCAGCATTGGTCAAGGGCACTGTGGCATCACAAATTTACCAGTGGAATGAAAATAAACAAATATTCAATTAAATGTCAATATTAGATCGCAGCATTGCTGAAATGTCATTACGACATATAAGGATAAAAAGTATATAATTGCACAAAGAACAAATGAGGCAGTTACCTGAAAAAGAGACCAATTACTGTTGGCTGTGAGTCGGAGGTAATTGAACTACATGAGTAACATGAAGTACGAGAGGTACGTGAGTCAGACACGCAACTTCAAAGCCATTTTAGATACTTTCGTTCGACTTTGCGAAAGCGAGACCTTGCGTGTTAAGTGGTGTATCACGTGGTCTAGCATACATACTGGTGTAAGCTCATGATTGTGTCAATCCTTGAAATCCACACTAATTTAAACCCGCGCCAGATTCAAACTATCTCGATCATCTGCGTCCTGTCGCACTGCTCCCACCTTGAGAGCAATGCAACATACAACTACGGTCGAAAATTTGTCGACTGCGCAGTGGCCTGCGCGTACGTCGGCTCGGATAGAAATTGTATGGTCACTTATGCCGGAATGACCACGTACTATCACAGTGCTAGTCTTCACTACCTGCCCGCTGATAAATCCATCACCAAATCCCAAAAGTATCCTGGCGAGCTCTAAACTACCACCATCCCTAAAGCATGGATTAACTCCATTATTTTCTCAGGAGAGTTTTCCTCGAAATTCAAAGTATGTCGCCACATTAGCTCTTATACAGTAGGAATGCCAACGGGACAAACAGCGCAGGACTTCCAGCTCTCGAACCCGTAACAGTGACAAGCCGCGCAGCTCAGCTGCGACCCAGAGATTACTGTGTAGTGAGACTGCCACACCGGTCACCGAAACCCAGCGGCTCATAGCCATCTGAAAAGTGCCCCCCCCCCCCCCCCCCCCCCCTACACTACAGTCTAATCATGTGAAGCTTTGGGTGCACGAAATAGTTGCACCACCAGTACGAAAGCAGGAAAATGTTTTTCTGTAATTTTAGGCACGTCGCTGCTTTAAAAAGCACTCGCCCTCTGCCCATAGTTACGAAAGAGGTGTGTATCGGCACCTGGGTATACAGCATAGGGGTCGAATAGTTGGTTTGCCAGTTTGGTCTGCTCGCATCCCAGATCGTCGTTGTCTTCCACGAGACAGCAGCCATGGTGAAGGATGGTATAACAGTAACCGTCCCACTGATGGTCGTTGTCTTAATCTTCTTCAGCGCTTCATTCTGCAATGCAGAGAAGGGCCAGTGAACAGCGACACATCACAAGAGAACTGTATGCTTAAGTCTCCCAACGCAAAAGCAAACAGTGGAAAAACACGCGATGCTTTAATAGGGAACTCAAACTTGAAAACAGACCTGAAAATTCATGCCGTGTAAAACGCACGCCTGCTTACACTGACTCTTACAGCTATTACAGCTAAGCTGTGTCAAGCTATTATAGCGACAAGGTAGTTTGAAGATCCCCCTAGCGTGTGGATGTAGGCAGTTGTCTTGAACAGCGAAGAAATATTTGTATATACAAGCCATTTGCGATAACATAGGTGAATTTGCTAACTTTAATGTCCTTTACACAGAGGAAAGTTTTCGATGCACAAGTCACAGACGAGGTTGAGATACTTTCTCATGGTTGTTTTTTCAGCACAGAATATATTCCGTGACATTTTAAAATTGTGACGTGATTGTGTATTGTTGGGTCGCCAAAGGTGTCAACAGGAATTTACCCCAGTACAGAAAACCAGCTTACACAGAGCCGAAATCAATAAACATGGGAATATTCCAAGCATTGGCTATGCTATGAGCACGTATACACCATTTCATTAATTAGTGTGGCGCAGCAACAGAACCGGATAATCGCCCACTGGAGGCGAGAACTGTGCAGTGCCATTAAGCGGCGACGATGGGGAGTGTATTGATCAGGAGAATTAGACACGCTCAGCCCCAAACTATTGTTGTCACCACCGACTTGTTTATTCACTGCCACATTTTCTGCACAATTAATTACCTTAAATCAGTACGGACGCTGGAAGTAATGGCGGTCAGAAATATTTAGGCCTGTTTAATTTATTGCAGGATTTCATGGGTTAATTAGGTTTTCGCTGATGACAAAAAACGCGAAACGAAGGCAGCCGATGTACTTAGAAGAGAGTCATAACTTCAGTGCATTTATGGTGCTTGGTATGTTTACATGGTCCATATTCTCTTGCACAAGCTGCCCTGCGACCTCCGTCACTCTCTAATCCGCCTTGGCAGTCCGATGGTGCAAACTACGGTTAATGCGCTGAATACCCAGGATCTATTTTTCACATTTTTTCTAGTAAGCAGGAAGTCGTGAACATTGAAGACGTTTATTTTCGACTCTAAGAGTAGAACGGAATAGCTTTATGGGGTGCCGTCCTCAATGATTATTAACTTCCCTATTCCTGATTAGTCTACTCATTTCTCATGGAAACATTATTATATGTCTCTAAGCCACATGACTATGTTAAACACCATAACGCATTCAGTAGGATCTGCGTTGTCCATGAGTAGCACGCCTGCATAGAAACGAATTGGGTTTGGTCTACCAAGCGCAGAAAAACGTCGCACTTGACACGTAATCTTAAGATAAAGGTTTGTTATCATATTTCCCAAAGCATTCCGGGAGTTACGCGGGCAGTACCAAATAATATAATCGCAGAAGTACACAGTATGTTTTCACTTTAAATGGCAATCGTAAGAGGCAGGCTTCTGTTAGCTTTTTTTAGTAAGTGCTATGCGTCATTTGAGAAAGTAGGCTCACTTCAGTATTCTCTGCAAGAAGACAGCCTTTGTGAACCGCATTACGATAGTGGTTGAGAGCGATATCTGCTACCATTTTATGAATACAAGCAGGCCGACAACATTTAAAGCTCCTAGAATTTCATAGCAGTTAGCACACGAAGCTCCAGAAGCGAGACTAGTGGTATATGCTGATAGGATTCTAATATCTAGGCGAGATTGAGCACTTTCACAACATTCGAAGAGCGGTAGAAGCATTTTTCAATTTCTCAAGGAAGAACACACTTTTACTATGCTGTGAACCCACTTTTATCGCGCGAAGAGAATCTAGTTCGCTGGAGAGAAAAAAGTGTGCAATAAAAGAATCCAACGTACTTAGAAGAGATAGCAACCACTTCAGTGCCTTTCAAATGCTTGGTATGTTTACTTTCTGCATACTCCCTTGCACAGCCTGCTAGTTGTGACCTCTACCACCATGTACATTCAGGCATGGAAATCTAAGATTGCAAAGAATGGTCAATGCGCGGAACACCCTGAAATCGTTGCCCAGAACAACCAGAGCGAAATACCAATCTTAAGCAGCCCAGCCACCTCATTTCCTTCGAAAGCCACCTCATAACCTAAACAGAACATCCGCCACTGCGCACTCGTCTCTCAGCCTGAACATGTAGACTTGACACCTCAGTGGCAATAACCATTGTCATTATCCACCAATCTATGCAAATCCTAGGACAATGGTCTCTTCCAGCACATCAGCCTCTCCTGCGCCAGTTGCCGCCAGCTTATTCGTGCAACCTTTCCAATATCATTGCCCAGCTTAACACTTGGCAGCGTGCTGCTGTTTTTCACTTTTTGAATGGAATCCACCTGGTTACTCTAAGGGACCATTTATAATTTTCTATTACCCCTCCCTTCGGTATCTGCTGAAATCATTTTCTTAGCGCTTTAAAAACAAAGACACTACACCTGCGACAAACCCACAAAAGGCACTCGCTAGTGTCCCTACTCTGTTTGTCGTATATGTAGTGTCTGTGTTTTTAGACCGCTAAGAGAATGATTCTATCAAACAAATTCCAATTAGCCGAACCTAATGTTCTAACGACGTTTCTCTGCCCATGGCCATTTTTTTCGTTCATTTAAGCTAGGACTCCTTCAACTAGCGTCTGTACCCTTGCCACTTTTCTCTCTCTCGGCTTCTTAACGGTTCACCTGATTGCGGCTTCATACTCACTGCGGTGTTTTCAAGTGCAAGCGTTTCGTTAGTTCCTACGGTTCTGCTGTGAAGGGGAGTATTGATAAGATATTGTTCCTTAGAACATTCCCCAGCCACCCGTTCTACCGTGATAGCCTCGGGGCCGGCCAGCTCTCACTGTACAACCTCCTCAAGGCCTACTCGCTGCTCGACCCACAAGTGGGCTACTGCCAGGGACTCAGCTTTGTCTCTGGTGTGCTGCTGCTGCATGTGAGTCTTCTAACACGGCCTCTGGGCAGGAGTGTGCAGAAACTTCCAGCTGTCTGTATCTGTGGCCAAGCCAGCAAGTAAAAAGTTGAACAACGATTAACCTACCCTTAAGAGTGCAACACTGTAGCATTAGAGGTCCCTCTTACACAAGCATTCCTTCCCTTTCATGTGTTGAGTGCTCATACCATTACTGGCACAGTGCTGTAGCAGGCCGGCTGGTGGCTGTTTCAAACATAGCCACTGGTGGGGCTTGCGAGACCCAGGGGCTCCTTCCGAGCTTCCTTAAGGCTCATTTTTGCACAGATAGTTCCTCGGGAGGCTGTCTGTCTCTCTACCAATGAGCCAGTGCACAGTGCCGTGCATGGGCAGGTGACAGTTGCATTGAATTTATTTGAACTAACTTCATTTCCACTTTCCATGGGGGACAGATTGCCCACACCCTGGTGGGCGGGTGACAACCCGCATTTTTTGTGATACATACAGATGCCGACTTTTCTCGTAAATGGCACCTCTAATGCTCTTGCATTATATGGACAGCCAGAGCAAATGCCGCTCTAACAAGCTTTGCTTCTTCGCAGTAGAGGTGTGACAGATGTGTCATTGACGCAGGCATTACCTCCTTTTTGGTGTGGAAGTCTTCCCAAGCTCACGTGCATTAGTTCTCGGGACTACTGCCATAAATTGCGCCAAATGGGGGCTCACATCTGCAAGTGCTTCAGTGCACAGGCAAAAGTGTACCTGTGTAGTTCATGAGCAAAATGTGGTGCTTTCGTGCACATCCATTTGCATGCCACAGATCAGCTGGATCTCATAAACAACACCCATGGTGCAAAACACGATTTATTTTTTGCCTCTGGTGAACTTTTGCCCTATATCAATTGATGCATTGATTAGAATAGCTATAAACTCCCATAGCATGGCTCAAGTCAGTTTTATGAGTCTACTTGACCTTTATCTGCTGGTAAGTTTTATTCCTTTCTACAACAAATTTTACTGGTGATGAGGTATCTGCATTGTTTCGAATATTGTCCGTGTATTGTGCTCTTTTTAGGTTTAAGTGACCATGGCCTGGACCATGGTGTCTTAGTTATTTGTAATAATCAAGCAATCTTAGCTTTTGTGGATGTAATAGACAGTATTTTTAGTACCCTCCCTTTTATTCCCTCCCTTTTCCCTCTCCCGATTTTAGTTTTTTAGCCCCAACGACCCTGTGACATTTATATTATACCTGGTGCCTGTTTGCAAAAAAAATATGCCACAAATGGCTCTGGTGAGATGTGCAGAGCAAAAAAAAAAGAAAGAGAGAAATGCTTTAAGCTCGCTTGAGCAGCATTATTTACCAGTATACTGGCAAAAAACAAAAAAAACGTAGAGAGAGACATATACATTCCGTTAAAAAGAGAAAAAAAAATTTGGCAGGAGCACACCAGACACACTCTCGGCGGGGAATGTGCGAGTTAAAGGCACCGGCAGCTGCTGCAAGCGTTCCGTAAGCAACGAAATGAAAACGTGATCCTGTCTTACGTTTTCATATAACGGCTTCTTTTGCCAAGGGAAGCCGCTCGCCCAGCCGTATAATGTTATTTAGCCTCGAGCCAATCGAGAGGCGCTCGGCGATTGGCTGAGGGGCCCCGTGTGCCAAGGCCTGCACTTTGCACGCTTGTGGTTCCCGGTGAGTGAGCAGGGCAGCTTTGTTGAACACCGCCGAGTGGTACTGCATTACAAATGAACCGCGTTGGATGCGCCGCATTGTACGTTGTTGGAAGTGGGGGTCGTGGGGGGCCACTGGAGAGGAAGCCTCTGTTTAGTTAAAGCCTTTCTCTCTGACGAGCGAGCTTTGCCTATTCATTGCACAGCGGCAGTGACAGCGTACGCTTGATTATCGTTTGGGCATATCTCTTGAACACAAGGTTTTCAGCCTTCGCTGTTACTGACTTCTGGCTGTTGGTATCATAATATTGTCAATCAGCAATTGTTGGTACTCAGCATTGCCTCAAGTATTTACGCATTTCATGCGATTGCGCATTTATTGTGATGTCCGACTCTGCCCTGTCAAGATTGGCAGCATTGCACAATGCTGACGAGCATTTTTTTCCCTTGTTTTTATCGCCTACTCTCTTACGCATCAGTGACTTTTTATGGCCATTAGTTGCAGGCAGGCTTTCCACCAGTTATTCTGGGATGTTAGGCTAGGAATGCCGCCTTGTGGCAAAATGCTGCGATTGGTAGTTTTTTTTATATGTCCACTTTACAGACTACTATAAATACTACTCAAGAGTTCGTTATCGTAGAGCGAGTAATAGTCAGCATTGCTCCAGCATGGCTGCCAAATGTGCAGTCGACACTTTTTGCACGAGAAGACGCGAGAACAGCATTTTGGTAAACAGTGTCGTTGCGAAGTTCGACGTTTGCCGAGCAGCTTTCAGTTTTGCTGTAATACGCATTGTGGCCACACAGTGGGTGTGCAAGGTTCAGGAGAGCTTTTAGTTTCAATGGCCGATAAGTCATGAAGTCGCGTGCAAGAGGACCGGGGTTCGAATCCCGGTGCCACGCAATTCTCCACCGGATTAAAAAAAAAAGAGAAACTCCGCGTGTCGATGGAATTGCATAACCAGGCTTGGAGTGCGGCCTGATTTCGGTGACCAGAACCGACAACGCACTTCCTCACCAGAACAGGATTTGGCCACCCTGGTGTAGTACTTGGCCACAACCTTATATGAACAAACCAATTAACCCTCGGCCCTCAGTCCCCAGCGGCTGCGGAGCAACTGACCAAGGCGGCGGTCAGATCTGTGACGCAGTGGAGGGTGCTAAGAATCTCTGGCTCCGGACAGGCCGCCATTGGAAACTGAACCTGGCAACGTTTAACGCAAGAACCTTATCAAGTGAGGCTAGCTTAGCAGTGCTATTGGAGGAATTAGCCGGTATTAAATGGGATGTCATAGGGCTTAGTGAGGTTAGGAGGACAGATGAGGCGTATAGAGTATTAAAGGGCGGGCATGTACTGTGCTATCGTGGATTAGTAGATAGGCGAGAACTAGGTGTGGGATTCCTCATTAATCAGGATATAGCTGGCAACATCGAGGAGTTTTACAGTATTAACGAGAGAGTGGCAGCTATCGTAATTAGGCTTAATAAGAGGTACAAGCTGAAGGTGGTGCAGGCCTACGCGCCTACATCAAGCCATGATGACCAGATAGTTGAAAGCTTCTATGAGGATGTGGAATCGGCAATGACCAAAGTAAAATCACAGTACACTGTACTGATGGGCGACTTTAATGCAAAGGTAGGTAAAAAGCAGGCTGGAGACAAGGCGATAGGTGACTATGGCATAGGTTCTAGGAACAGTAGGGGAGAGTTATTAGTAGAGTTCGCAGATAGAAATAATTTACGGATTATGAATACCTTCTTCCGCAAACGAGCAAACAGGAAGTGGACTTGGAAGAGCCCCAATGGTGAGACTAAAAATGAAATAGATTTCATATTGTGCGCACACCCTGGCATCGTAGAGGATGTGGAGGTCCTCGGTAAGGTCCGTTGTAGCGACCACAGAATGGTAAGGTCTCGTGTTAGCTTAGATTTGAAGAGGGAACGGAGGAAACTGGTGAAGCGAAAGGCTATTAACGAGTTAGCATTAAGAGGGAAGGTAGAGGAATTCAGAATGTCGCTGCAAAACAGATTTTCCGCTTTAACTGATGAAGACGACCGCAGTGTTGAAACAATGAATGATAATCTTACAGCTATCGTTACAGAGTGCGCCGCAGAAGTAGGTGGTAGGATGGTTCGACAGGATACCAGCAAGCTATCTCAGGAGACCAAATATCTGATTAAGAAACGCCAAAGCATGAGGACGTCTAACTCCACAGACAGGATAGAACTAGCAGAGCTATCGAAGTTAATAAATAAGTGCAAGGTAGCCGACATAAGAAAGTTTAACATGGAGAAAATTGAGCATGCTCTAAGGAACGGCGGTAGCCTAAAATCAGTGAGGAGAAAACTGGGCATAGGTAAAAACCAGAAGTATGCGCTAAAAGACAAACAGGGCAATGTCATCAGCAATATGGATAAGATAGTTAAATTAGCCGAAGAGTTCTACACAAATCTATACAGTAGCGAATGTAATCATCAAGTTACTGAGGGAGGCAGTCAAGCACAGCAATGGGACATCCTGCCAGTAACGAAGGAGGAAGTAAAGAAAGCCTTAGGAGCAATGCAAAGAGGGAAAGCAGCTGGTGAGGATCAGGTAACAGCAGATTTGTTGAAGGACGGAGGAGAGATTGTGCTACAAAAACTAGCCACCCTCTATACGCAATGCCTTGTGACCTCGAGAGTACCAGAAGCTTGGAAGAACGCTAACATTATCTTAATTCATAAGAAAGGAGATGTGAAGGACTTGAAGAATTACAGACCAATCAGCTTATTGTCCGTTGCCTACAAGGTATTTACTAAGGTAATCGCTAATAGAATCAGGACAACCTTGGACTTTAGTCAACCAAATGATCAGGCAGGCTTTCGTAAAGGATACTCGACAATAGACCACATTCACACTATCAATCAGGTGATAGAGAAATGCGCAGAATATAACCAACCCTTATATATAGCCTTCATTGATTACGAGAAAGCATTTGACTCGGTGGAAACCTCAGCTGTCATGCAGGCATTGCGGAATCAGGGTGTAGAAGAGTGTTATGTGAAAATATTGGAAGATATTTATAACGACTGCACAGCAACTATAGCTCTCCATAAAGTCAGCAATAAAATTCCAATACGGAAAGGGGTCAGGCAGGGAGACACGATCTCGCCAATGCTCTTCACTGCCTGCTTACAGGAGGTATTCCGGGGACTGGAATGGGAACAGTTGGGGATAAGAGTTAATGGAGAATACCTGAGTAATTTGCGATTCGCTGATGACATTGCCTTGCTAAGCCACTCAGGACAAGAACTGCAAAGCATGATCAATCAGTTAGACAGGCAGAGCAGAACGGTGGGGCTAAGAATTAACATGCAGAAAACCAAAGTAATGTTCAACAGCCTAGCAAGGGAACAGCAGTTCGCAATTGGTAGCGAGGTGCTGGAAGTAGTAAGAGAATATGTCTACTTAGGGCAGGTAGTGACCGCAGATCCGGATCATGAGAGTGAAATAACTAGAAGAATACGAATGGGTTGGAGCGCATATGGTAGGTTCTCTCAGATCATGAATGGTAGCTTACCAATATCCCTGAAGAGAAAAGTATACAACAGCTGTATCCTACCGGTACTTACCTATGGGGCAGAAACGTGGAGGCTAACAAAGAGGGTTCTGCTTAAGTTAAGAACAACGCAGCGAGCTATGGAAAGGAAAATTATAGGTGTAACGTTAAGAGATCGGAAGAGGGCGGAGTGGGTGAGGGAACAAACGCGGGTTAATGACATCTTAGTTGAAATCAAGAGGAAGAAATGGGCTTGGGCAGGGCATGTAATGCGAAGGCAAGATAACCGCTGGTCCTTAAGGGTAACGGAGTGGATTCCAAGAGAAAGCAAACGTAGCAGGGGACGGCAGAAAGTTAGGTGGGCGGATGAGATTACGAAGTTTGCAGGGATACAGTGACGGCAACTGACAAAGGACAGGGTTAATTGGAGAGACATGGGAGAGGCCTTTGCCCTGCAGTGGGTGTAGTCAGGCTGATGATGATGATGATGATGATGATGATGATGATGATTTTTATCTTAACCGCACCCGTTAACAGCTATTAAGCAGATGAAAGAGATCCAAATGCCCACCACCTGATCCTACTTTCCCTGGTTTATTCAGCGACATTATACAATCCTGTGACCATTCCCTAAGTAGGTTTGTTTCTTAACCACTTCGCTATGCACTGCACACTTCATAAACTGCACCTTATCAGAGTGTTGAAATGTACTATCGACTTTGGTGAAATTTTGAGAAATTTTAGACCAATAGGTCTTCATTAGCTGCTCAATCCCTTAGTTATGATCTGCTGTCGCCTCTTGAGTCACTCAGCCGTGCTCGTCAAAAACCGTTTCTTTTTATGTTTTTCTGGTCTGAGCAATTTCTGAATGGCAAGTCGGCTTGCAGTATTGATTGCAACATTTTCCTTTCGAGTGAAAGGTGCACCTCCTTATTATCCTAGGAGCACAAAGTGTGGAAGAGCTCCTGTGCAAAAAGTGCAGCTCACCAACCAGTTAAATAGCAAATATTGTGGTCTCATTTACGACCTAACAATGTTAAAGGTTTTGCAAAGTTGGCTGGCTCAGAACTCACCAGCGAATGTACGTGGTTGCTTTCCCACTCTGAGGGCCCCATCGAGAAAGAACTCGGTGGTATTTTGAACAGATGTGTAATCGTAATAATAACTGTTATCGGGTATTGTCTGCAAAGAAAGAAAATTTTTCAGATACACGTACCAAACTAATAACCCAGTTAGGACGGTAGTAAAATTTTAAGAGACTTGCTCAAAAAAACAGCACGTTAAAACATCTTAGCGTAGCAGAGACCGGACAAAGATTGACCTGCAAGAGCATTAACAGGGCTAGACATTAATGGAAAGAAAAAATCTGGATTTTTCTGGGAACTGGTCACATAAAAAAGCCGCCTGCTTAGTTTTTGAGCAAAGCTTTGTTAAACTTATATACACCACAGTGTCACATCTTGCACGGTTTTGCAAGTAATGGGTTACGTAGCACGTCTGTCTTTGCATGTTTTTCCTTCACAGTGGAAGCACTACCTCTAGGTATGTTTTTATGCTCACTGTTCTTGGTGTAAATAGAACGGTTGGCAGTACTACCTGGCAATGTTCATATCCGTCTGTCGGCATTAAACCATTTCAATCAACCAAGTTAATTTAAACCATGATTAAAACAACTCGCCAAGCAGCGTGCTTTCCTGATCAGGAAGCATTTATATGAGCACGGCATGGAGGTTTTATCCGGAAAGCATTTCGTTTTATGCGATAGTGTCTATTGCACGTGTTTCGTAAAGCCCTGCATTGATTTGCAACCGCAGTGACCAGCATTTCTGTCGTGGCACAACTTTCTTAGCCGTAACAGCAACGTTTGTACTGTGTAACTGCTTTTAATGCACTTAAAATCATTTGAGGCCTGGCTAAATTCTTCCGAATATCCACCCCAATCTGAGCCTGTACCGAAAGGTGCTAATTGCAATGCACAGTGACTTAGTGTCTTCGGCCTTCGACTGCCAATGCTCCTGTACTTTGCGATGCTATTGCTTGTTAGGAACTCGCAAGTGGTATAATATAATTTGATTTATTCATGTCGTATTCCAGCCCACATTAGCTCACCTACCATCGCTTTCGGGCGGAAGTTGAAAGTCGAGCGGAAACCATGACTTACAAATTAAGAAAGCGCTATGAAGAAAACAAAAATAAACTCCATGGAAGTACTTCTTTCTCGAGAACCGAGACAACAGCAGTGTTTGTAGAGTTCAAAATCTGAACGGCATAAAATGTAACGCGTTGAAAATCCTCCCGCCAAGAAAAGATGCCCTCAGCACACATCTCGATAGCGTTGAGAAGCCTTGAAATATCGGAACACATGAGCCGGAGAACGATTTCCTGTTTCCTAGAAGGTCAGTTGTTCATACTAATGGCGATAGAATTTTTGTTCACTTGATTAAATATATTGACCTCAATACTAAATTTCCTACAAAAAAAAGAGGAGCGACTACATAAGCCGCTGGTTGCCCTTGAGTACATCTCTTTTATACGGAGGCAATAGATTCCATGACCGAACAGAGATGGAACAGAGAGGGCA
Source organism: Amblyomma mixtum (assembly GCF_055824585.1). Taxonomy (NCBI): domain Eukaryota; kingdom Metazoa; phylum Arthropoda; class Arachnida; order Ixodida; family Ixodidae; genus Amblyomma; species Amblyomma mixtum. Next base: position 29,804,870 of record NC_143020.1, on the reverse strand, counting down.
AGCATCTCTGCTCTGAAATACTTATAAAAGTATTTCTTGCTTATCACGTCGAACCTGTAGTATTCAAGAAGTGGGAGCCACATGAAATTGGTACATTGCTGTTGGACTTACTATGATTTTAGTGGCGTATGCAAAGTAGATTTGTATGTTTTGCCATATTGAGTTTAAGATGGTTAGCCAATGATACGATGACGTGAAGCCATAAATGCTTTATGCTTACCATAAAGGGGCTTTTTCTTAACATTTAAACATTTATATACGAACGAATTGAATAAGATAGAGTGGCTTTAGCCTGCATGAAAAAATTGCTGCCATTCCAAGCCGTGTGGATAAGGGACGTAAGAAGAGAGAGACGGCAAAAAAGAGAGGCGCAAAATGTTGTAAATAATTTGATTTTTCTTTTTCTTCTTTGACCGTAATGACAGCAATCAAACGGTAATGCATATAGCTTCCTTTTCGCCGCTGCGGTGGCTCAGTTATGGTGCTCGGCTGCTGACCCTAAAGACGCGGGTTCGACCCCGGCCGCGGAGGTTGAATTTTCATGGAGGCGAACTTCTAGAGGCCCATGAACTGTGCGATGTCAGTGCTCGTTAAAGAACCTCGGCTAATCCAAATTTCCGGAGCCTTTCAGTACGGCGTATAGCCTATGTCGCTTTGGGACGTTAAACCCGGTAAGCCAAACCAAACCGTTATCATTTTGAGTTTTTGAGTCTAAGTCTATGTTTACTTTGCGAGAGAGAGTGCCGCTAAAAATACTGCCCTGGAATTTCAGTCTCTGTACGAGATTTACTCTGGAGTATGTAATGTATAAATAAACTGCAAAGTGTAGGAAGCCTGGATGGAACTTTATGCAAGCTGTGGAGCCAAACAAAAGACCAAGTTTTTCGTTTCTAAGAAAAAACAAGGGAAATTTAATGCAATCGAACAGACAAGTTATATCCTTTTTCTGAACTCCAGCAGCTTTCTTACGAGCCTTTCTACTGCAACTAAAGGCTCTATCATATACGCATAATGTAACTTCAGATGTATCCGAAGTATTAGTATTGATCTAATTTCGAAAGTTCAGGTAGGCCATAGCTAAGCATTAACAGTACGCGATACGGCCTAGCAATGACAATGCGCTATGTTTGGTGAAAATATTTGTTTGTTGAGAAAACATTGATAACGACCGCTGAGATCAGAGTCTGAATTTAGCTGATAACCTGATTTATATAACCTGCCGGAAGCATTTTGAATTTGGAACCTTTCTAGATGGCGTCTTTCCCAGCCCATGTGAACGTTCATAACTTTAAACCTCCCATACATGTTTTTTTTTTGCAGGTAGCATAAGTGGATGATAAAGTAGCAGACGACACGAAAACAGGTAAATTGTAGATGTTCAAAAGAATGGCCAGCTTGGGTAGGTGCACGGAAGATTGACTGGAAAGTATTGGTTGGTTGGTTGGTTTATGGGGTTTAACGTCCTAAAGCGACTAAGGCTATGAGAGACTGAGAAATGTGCAATTTACTTTGCAATAAGTTATCTCAGCAGACGAGAACCATCAGCTGTGATTAACTTGATAAATGCCCACCTACTTCTGAAGGTGTGAAACTACTTCGTTCAATTTGTCGAGGTCGCTGGCCGCTTGGAACTGGAATCCGATAACTCGGTGCCCGTTTTTGTTCGAACCGAGGGCGTCCTGGCGACTCTTGATTTCCTTGAAAGAGATTGCAGCATTTCCACGTGAGCAGCAAGCCTTCTCGAACAGAAAAAAAAAAACAGAAAAAACTAGAGGAGAGAGAGGGCTGTGTGACAGCGGCGAGGAAACTTTTTTCTAGTTAAGCCAGCAAATGATTCCATCAAATGTACAGGTGCCGTCAGAAGTAAATGGAAAGCAATATTAACGAAAAAATTTCATCATTGACCCCTCCCCCCCGCCGCCATTCATGCATTCTTGAATACATATGTGCAGCCTAACTGTGATTGTGCGAATTGCACTGTGCACCAAAAAACATGGACCATTATGCTTTAGGTTTAAATAAAATAAATGTTTTGACCAAGCCGCCTTCCATTTACTTTTAGCGGCGAGTATGCATGGCATGCCTATTATTGTGTTTAAAGGGTGGCGTTTAATAGAGTTACGACAGAGGCAAGTCACATAACTGATTTCCGCGGCTATCTTCCTGTTCTGTAAATGCTTTAGCTACGACCACTCTCCTTACTGCTGGCACAGGCTGTTTAGGCCTAAAGTATCAAATATCGGGCGCCTTCCTCTTCACCCTACTGGTTGGCGTCCTGTAAAAGCATGCTTGTGCAACAATTATTTACGTGGCAGTCTGCATGCAACGTTCTTCTACTTATTCTGGTTCATTTAAGTTTGATAAACCACACTTTAATAACATAGCACTTGCCTCCTCTATGCTCTTTTTTGTCCGTCTTCCATTGCCTTCAAGATTTAAATTGTGGTTGTGAGAAATGACGCTCCGTATTTTAGTCACAGAGGTGCGGCGCAGAACGGTCTGCATAAAGCGGCCATCGTTATATTTTCTCGCGTTTGAGAACGTGTACATTATGGTTGGAATTTTATTTTGTATGATAATCCGATGCAACTACCACATTACCGCTTCTTCAAGCATTTTTAATGGCGTCACATTTAAAGATGTCTTTTACGGTGCCGTGCGAAGTACAGGGTAGGTCAGAGGTTCCCAGACCACGGGGTTTCCTTTTGAGACTTAGACTGAGGCGCTAGCGACACCTCCAAGGATACAAATCTGTGGATAGTAAGGAGTCAGGCGTTCTCAGTCCTGAATACATCAGCTGGTTCATAAGCGCTATAAATCTTCGACTATACTGCTCAGTAGTGGGCTCTGTAGTGCGCGAACTTTCAACCAGCCGTGTAGATTTGTAAATTTAATAACTCGGCCTATTTCTATAAAACGTTACGTGCAGCTTGTGTATAGTGTTGTGTAATGTTTGCTGTTTTCCGAGTTTCTTGTATTGTCATGAGGCTATTTTTTCCGTTGCTTGTGATGTCCTGAGACTTCAACCATTCTCGGGTATCTTTTTAAAGAAAATCTGTTGTTGTGCCAAAGGTTGCAAGAGTTGTCATGGGTGGAGCACTTCCGCAGTGCTCCCGGATAAAATCCCTTTCATCGGGTTAGCTAAGTTACCACAAGTGAAGCTCATGAACAGCGTGCTATCGAGTTAACAATTAGTGACCTGGAAAAAGTAGGGAGATTAATTTTCATGCCGTGCCTCTGCTCCTTAGGAATGGTGCGTAAGTCGTTATTATACACATAGGCCAACATCATTTTTAGAACCGAAGAGTCCAAGAATGGGAGTGAGAAGTAGGCTTAGCGCCCTTAGGGATACATAAAAAGCCTTCGAATTCAGCAGTGTAGGTATGATGTCGTGAGCTCGTCACAAACAACGAAAGTCACCATAGAACAGGTTTCGCAATCTTAAGCGTCAGTCCGAAGGATATGTGTGCTTAAAACCGCTACACTGGGGAATGACTTCTGGCTGGGGGGTACGGAACGGAAGTGTAACCCATAGAAACACATGTAAGCAAAACGTTCACAATTTTTTTGGTTTCACACAGTAGTCATTGAGGCGGCTACTTGTTAACACCTGGCGAGTGCTTTGAAGAAAAGTGTGAGGGAGCATGCTACGTCCTTTCCAAGAAATCTCTCAAACGCCAAGGTAAGCATGTATTGTAAAGACGGACATAAAAAGGCGCTGTGTCCGCTAGGTGTATCTCACAATCTCGCAAGCTTGTCGCGTAGTCCGACATGCTAACTCGTGGGCTGCGTTTCATCGTCAGTACTGCCTTTCAAATTAGACACCCTAGACAAGTTTACATTGAAGACAGCGCTCAACAGCACGGCAAACAAACCTCGCACAGCAGCACAGGACTAACACCGCAAGTAAACACAAAGGTGATAGTGACGGATGCCGGAGCCGGTGTCGGCCGGTGTGTCCTCTGCGGCATAGTCTGCTGCAATGCGTGGTTCACTTTCGCTCGCTTTCTGAGATGGTTGGGAACTGTTTCTTTTTTTTTCAGGTTACGCTGTCTAGGCTGCGTAGTTTCAACGATTGTATTAGGGAGCAAATGCAGCGCACCCGGAAGCATGTCGAACTGCACAAAAAATTTGCGCGGTTGGGGTAATCGACCAGGGAGAAGAGCGTATTTTGGGGATATGCAGGGCTTCACGACACACATTTCTTGTAGCGCTTTAAAAGAATAGCTTCGAAATGGCGTAGCATATTTTCTCGCACTATACTTCAACAAAGCACTCCCTAACTTAACAAACAGCCGCCTCCACGGGTGTTAAGTGAACCGAGAAAAACATTGCAGAACGTTTTGCTTACCTGTATTTCAATCGGCTGCACTCCCTTTCCCTACCCCCAGCTGGGGAATGATCCCCCGCGTGCGCAACAATATATTTTAAAATACATCACCTTCGACATCCCGGTTTATACCTTCAGAAATTTGGTTGTTCTTCACGAAGGGACGACACCGCAGGTGCACTAAGTAGTCAGAAAAGTGATTTCAAAACATTTACTTCCTTGTATTTGAAAAGGGCTCAGCCTACTTTTAAATCCAAAGATTTATCCCAGCCAGCAACCGCAGCGCCACAGTATCTTGCTTAAAACACAGATCGATGTTGTTCTATACAACCACGCAATACTCTTGACGCGAGAAATAATTTACAGTTCTTTTTGTTCTCGTATGTTGTTTAGGTTTCATCTGGTAAGCGGTTGGAATAAAGTACAAAGTTATTTTCGGCCACATGATCCAAGGTACGATGAAGTTTCTCCTACGTCAGTTTACCTTACTGCCACTGTTACGTCCGCATTTGCCGCGAGCCGGCATGACAGCCACATCAAAACTACGCTATAAAATCCGGAAAATGGAATAAATGTACCACGGTAGGATAAATATAGCCTTAAACCTTATAATGCTTAGCTCAAAAACTATTCGTGTTTACTAATATGCTGCGCATAATGTAAAAGAGAAATCAGGATATTATAAAATGCATGTCTACTCCCGAAGGAAGATGAGCGCACGTAACGAGTCTGTTTATCCTCTAGACTAGCGCTATCGTCCTGCAAGAAGCCTGAGTGAAAACTCACGGAGAAGAGCTTGAGCCTGGCGTTGTTGCCTTTGAGTGCGTCGGCGCTCTCCCAGACGTGCAAGAGGCCGTAGTGGTACAGCATGTCGTTCCAGAGCTTTGCGAACTTGTTCTTCCCGTCCGTTGTCCTCAAGGCGTCGTAGACTGCCTCTGCGTCGCTACGGGAGGTGAGGAAGCCGCAGTTAAGGAAAAAAAAAGGACAGCAAGTGTTTTGTGCAAACAAGTTTTTTCAGCACACAAAACTGCTGCCAAAGCCATGCGAGCCTCAAAGCAGGGTGCCAACACTTGCGGGCCATTTCCGCAGGGTGTGAGTGATGAATTAGGAAAGGATGCAAAGGTGCTGACAGACATTCTTAAGAGCTGCTTTCTGCCAAACTGTGGGTTATATTGTATTGGTTGACCGCGCAGCCACTCCTACAATTACCTTTGTGGCGTCTTGGAAGTCATTTACGCGAATAAGAGCAAGAATTTAAAGCGCAATAGCAGGCGCAGACTGCAGCTGATCACAGTATCCCTCAGACTGCTCAGTACACAGGATGTCGTGCTCCCAAGCGATAATACGAGGTCTGTTAGAAAAGTATCCGACTTTATTTTTTAAGCATGAAATGCTTTTAGCCCCCGTTGTCGGCAGTGTGGTGACGTCACGCCGAGACCGAGAGTCATCATCCGGGCTCTGAAACGAGAACATCCGGGCACCGTACGAGACTAAACGAGATTTAACTAGACTCTCTAAGCGCTCCTACGCGACCGGCATGCAAGCGCCGGTTGGTCTCTAAAGGAGTCACAAAAAATAGCTGCTGCCAGTGCCTTCTCAATGTTTATTTCATTTAATTTCATTTATTTGTCTCTTAAAGGCCCGAAGGCATTACATAAGGGGGGGGCGTACATACAGGTTGGAGGGTAGTGGCAGAGAACACACAAAAAAAAGAAAGGGGGAAAAATACACGGGGTACAAAAAGAGTACAATAATATACAAACTAAAAGCAAGAAATAAACATACAAAAAGAAAACAAGGAACAGTTGGCACTTCGGTGTCGCAGTATGAATATGTTTATGAGAAGTAATTAGCCAGGTTCTCGCGGAAAAGGCGGCGATCGGAGCATGTTATTATGTTGTCGGGAAGGCCATTCCAGAGCACTATGGAGTCGGGAAAAATGAACTGCTCATTGCGGAGGTGCGGGTTTTAATGCGTGCGATTGGGTTACTGTGGTTTAGGCGGGATGACGTACGTGGGGGTGGCTGCAGCAACAAATGTCTTGGTGAGCGATAAAAGAAAGAGTGAAAGAGGCATAGACGGGGAATAACACGGCGAGTTGCTAGTGTTTGAAGGCCGAGGGATCGTTTTAGTAATGTTACGCTGGTATTTCTTGAGTACTACGATGTAATGAAACGGGCGGCGCGATTTTGACTGGCTTCAAGGTCTGAGATGAGATACGATTGTGATGGATGCCAGACAGATGACGCGTACTCCAATTATCAAGATATCAGTCGCTGTGCGTTTGATAATGCACGGAATTATAATTTCCGATTTCTAATAACGCGTGCAAAAAGCACATAAATGCCACGATACACTTCGTTGTCATACGTGATCTCTTAGGGGCTTCGCGCATAGAAGCAAAGCCGCGCAGGCGCACAGAGGCCCGGGGGAGAAGCGCTGCGTTCAAAGGGCAAGGCATCGCGCCGAACGGGTGGTGGCGTTCCTCCCTTCCATTACGGTGCGGTTCGGGTGTCCACTGAGATGGCAGAATTACTGCTCCATTTCCTTTCCTCAAAAAACCTTGCGTTCAAATGGCAAGGCATCGCGCTGAACGGGTGGTGGCGTTCCTCCCTTCCTGTACGGTGCGGTTCGGGTGTCCACCGAGATGACATTAGGCCCGTAAACATTTCATGCTTACTCTACTCTCGGTTACGGGAGAGGCAGAGATTTTTTTTATGAACACCTCATGGATTTGAAACAAGCACGCTTGCACCAGCCTACCTTGAACCTTCGTGCGCATGCACAAATTTTTTCTCGCCTGCCGATAGCGTCAGTCACTGGCACGCAGCGTTTGAGTGAGGCAGTGCGCAGTGCTCTCGTCGGTTTTTTATTGCAAGGAAAATGGCGCAGCGACAGGAGCAGCGCTACTGCATCATATTTTGCCAGAAACTGGGCGACAGCCAAGTGGAAACCATTCGGAATATTCAGACGGCTTTCGGTGACAATGCTATGAGCAGCACACAAATTAAGCAGTGGTACAATTGGTTTAAAGACGGCCGCACATCGGTGCAGAGAGAGCCACGCTCCGGTCGGCCATCAACATGCCGAAATGACCAGGTCATTGCCGAAGTGAACGCTGTGGTGACGCGGGACCATTGTAAACTATCCGAGAAATTGTGGAAGAGGTGGACATCACCGCGGTGGCTCAGCGGTTATGGTGTTCGGCTGCTGACCCAAAAGACGCGGGTTCGATCCCGGCCGCGGCGGCTAGAATTTCTTTGGAGGAGAAATTCTAGAGGCCCGTGTGCTGTGCGATGTCAGTGCACGTTAAAGAACCCCAGGTGGTCGAAATTTCCGGAGCCCTCCACTGCGGCGTCTCTCATAGCCTTAGTCGCTTTGGGACGTTAAACCCCATAAACCAAACCAAACCTGAACATTTCATTACCACCGAAAATTTGGCCATCGAGAAAGATGCGGCGAAATTCGCGCAGAAGCTGCTCACGGTAGAGCAAAGGCAGCTTCGTGTTGAAGTCTCACAGGATATGCTGGATTCCAAAAACAGTGACCCCTACTTCATCAACATCATAATCGCTGGTGACGAGTCTTGGGTGTACAGGTACAACCCGGAAACCAAATCCCAGTCGTCACAATGGCAGCATTCCACGTCACCAAGAACAAAGAAAGCCCGCCAAGTGCGCAGCACTGACAGAGTGATGCTGACTGCTTTCTTTGACTCTCTCTGTGTGGCACACCACGCTTACGCACCCACAAAGTAAACATTGACCAAAAGAATACTACAGGGATGTCCTCCGTCGCCTGCGTGGTGCTGTGCGGCGCAAGAGGCCGAAGTTGAGGTCAACAGGAAATTGGCGCATCCATCATGACAATGCTCCTGCACATTCCTCGCACTAAATTCACACTTTTTTCGCGAAAAACCAGACTGCTGTAGTTCAACAGACTCCTTACTCTCCTGATATGGCCTCCTGTGACTTCTGGCTGTTTCCCAAAATGAGAGGCCATTGCAAAGAGGGCGATTTCAGACAAAAGAGGACATTATAGCTGCAACAACAGCTGAGCTAAACTCCTTTTCGAAAGGGGCCTTTTCGGAATACTTCCAACAGTGTCAGCACCACTGGGAGAAGTATGTGGAGTCCCAAGGAGACTACTTTGGAGGTGATTAGGTTTCCAACGCTCCACTTACGCCAGTTTTTTTTTTCTTCGGCAAAAGGTCGGATACTTTTCTAACAGACCTCGTATTAACGCCATACCGTTAAACGCCTCGTTTGAATAATCCGGTGCCGGCTTTTTCAGTGCATAATTAACAGCGTGGCTCTGGCAAATGGTGCCCAGACAGCACCCTAGGAGGGAGGTGGGCCACCTAGGCCTTGTGATCCTCGGCGTCATTACAACTTATCTACCGTTTAGTGAGCAAAGTGCTCACAGTTCCAGGTGGAGATTAAATTGCTCGCTCCGGAAGAGCAGCCTGGTCCATATGGTGAAGCATTGCTTAAACGGTGCACAACTGCACCAGGAGGGGTATGAAGACTCCTAGAGATCTATGAATGTCAAGTATATAAAATGAGTTTCTTCATATAAGGGAATTACACTGTCGCTTTATACCCTAAGGCGCAGGTTAAGTGTCACCTCCAAGATTTTTTCCACGCGCTATGGCCTAGGGTGCCGAAATTGTAACGAGCAACTGAGATTAGATTCTCTAAGCCTCTACCACCATGACCCTTAGCATGGTGGTAACAGTTGCTGGGTTAAGATCCAGCAGTGATTCTTTTGCCTGCAAACCAATGGTCCTCGTTTTATGGCTTCAATATAAGCGCTCCCGGTAAACTCGCTTTCAAGGATTCGCACCCTATATTCACTCGGGGTTATTATGGGGCAATAGGGCATAATTTCTACGATTCTCCCTCCATAATAGCCATCACAAAGGGAAGCGTTTAAAATTATTGATTCTCTTCTGAACCTCTGTCGTCACTGCGCTGGCTGCGAGAAAGAGCTAATGAGCATAACGGGGTTAGCACTTTTCATCATTTTCATAGATGGAAACCTAGTGTAGGGGTAAGGAATAGGGCTCAAAATCTTATAACCAGCTTCCGCCCTCAATGAAAGAAGCCGTCGTCGGCCCTCGGCCTCTCGCTATACCACTGCGAGTAGTGTAATATTTGAAGCTAAATGCGCCACGCAGAATAAATTCGACAAAACTTCTTTTGGTTTAAACGATGGCTTGAGAACGAAAAGGTGTACGCAAAGCTTAGCAAGGGTCCTAACAAAGTATAATTCGGAAATAGTACGCTTTCAATAACATACTCAAAAAAAGTCACGCCTATGTATCAATACATGTATCAATACACATTATCAATACAGATATGCTGAGGTGGTGGCAAACGTTTTGTTCAATAAAGATGTTTGCGCCGACCGAACTGCGAGGAGACCTTACTGCAGCGCTCCTAAGGCCTCTGCAGTTAGTAGCGCCCGGTGAACCAGGTATCTTTGGTCGAATGGAATTGAACTGGACTTCAAGGCCTCCCAGTGCTACGTTGGGGGTATGTAGTGCCCTTGTTTTGCGGCGCAGGGTAGGTGTCAATGAGATTGACTCAGAGCAGGACATGTATGATGAGTCCGTCGATTACTAATTTCTTATTCTTACGCCCTGTTCTCAATAGATTTCGCCCACTTCAATACAAGTATTAATCATTCTCTCTCAAAACGCTGCGACAGAACGCTAGTCTGCATGCGGTGCAATGCAGTTAAGCTGAAGTCCATTTTATAATATAGGTGCTAAACGATATGAGGCCACACTTGCTTTTGCTGACCAATAAGTAACTACAATCCAATCTCCGTAATAAGTGAAGCCTTCGGCCTACAGCATGGCGGAAAATATACATCAGATATTTTAGCCTGAGTAATATAAAATCACTAAATCAATTGCGCTTTAAGGTAAGTAAGCGATTCCGTTAAAGTAGCTAATTACTTGCTGTTTATATAGAAAAGAAGTGAATGTTAGAAACGCGCGAACTTAGTCTTAACTACGTTCTTGCTCCTATGGCCCAACCTAATCTTTATTGGTTTCCTGGGTACTATCACTTAAGGAATAAAAGCGCTCAAACTTTTCGCAAACTCGTTCTCTCTGCTCCATTTTGGGACGTAGTACTGAGTTCACTTTTGCTGTCAAGTGTTTTCGCGAGCTCTTTCGCTAGTTCAGTTCCGCGAAACAGATCCATAGAAAAAATATACACAGAGAGGACACAGGCGTCCTTGTTTTGTCTCTATGCGCTCTTCCTTTTTTATGGGTGCTTAGTAACCGCTGTACATTATTTTTAAGACCTGTTTCGCCATTTGGATAGGCTATTATTGTTTAAGAGATAGCCTGACTTGAACGCCGTGGTATCACACTAAAAATGCTCCTAATGTACTGCACAGAAAGCAAACCACCGAGAACACGAATTTAAAGGGAAGCTGAAATGGTTTTTTGAGAATTAGAGGTTATTTAAGAATTCGAATCTATCAAGCTTCTAGATGAAGCATGAAAAGTATTTTTGCACTAGCATTTAAAATGATGTCATAATCATCGATTAAAACCGCGACGATCTTTATTCTTCTTCTCACTACGGTGGAGGAGTGCGGGGAAACTCGGCAGTGACGTCATTGTTGCCGAAATTTCAGATGTCCGCTGCTTACGCCTGTATGCTGCTGTGTGTCGTCAGATGACGTCAAACAATGCATCGTGAGATTGACCTTTGATGGCGTCAGTTTTCTTCCATGGAATAACAGTTTCTTCACTGGAAACGTATGGCCGTCTACGTGACGTCATTATCGGGGCCTCTGCCCGTCGCTGTCCACTTCAGAGAAGCCTGAACGCCGACGACGACTTTATTCAGCGATTACGCCACCATTTTAAATGATAAAGCAAAACGATTTCGCAGGCTTTACATGCATGTTTCGCACATTCGGCAACCTTAAACTCATCGAATTGTAGAAGCGCTTCAGTAGCCCTTTAAGTGTTGTTTAACATGTTCTTAAAAAACCCGCGGCTGTACTGAATTTATTTTTTTTGAGTACTCATATTCTTAATATCCTTAAGCACATGCGCACTGGTCATAATCGCTGATGTAACCTGAGGTGTTCAACACTCAGCACAGGCACCTTCACGCGATGCGCTTTAACCGCTGCGGGTAGATTTCTTACCATGAATGTATGCTCAGCTGCAATAAATGTCGTACAATAAAGTTAGCACTATTTATTCTAGAATGTGTTTGCTAGAAAGTTGCTGAGTCAGAAATCATAAATGATTTTTAGCGCAACGGGAACAACACAAGATAGACGACAACAAAGTTATTTTGTGTCCCCTTGCGCTAAAAATCAATTATTATGTCTAAAAACCAACTAGGTGAGCATTTAACCCCCTTAAAGTCAAAAATATGATAACTGGGTATTTCCTTAAAGCCAATTCGTCAAGAAACTTGTTTCAAATTTAGAAAACAAAAAAACAACACATTTTTAATAAGATATGTAATTGAGAGGATCCTGTGAAGTTTGCAAGTATGTCAAATATTAAGAACGCTAGATGTGAAAAGGACCAAGTGAGTCAGTGTAGGCATAAAGATATCACGGACCATACATCCGCCAGTAAAGAAAATAAAAAATGTGCAACCTCTGAGGTCCATTGTACGATAGTTGTTGGTGCTGATTTCACAAGCATACCTTTCGCAAGTTTTCAGCCTACGTTTGCAGGGCGTAGACCGGAAAGATGTAAGCTCGCTTCGCTGCTTGCGGGCAAACCACGCGGTTCCAGTGTTCCGATTGGCGGGTCCCGCAGTACCTCCCGTCTAATCCTATGCTGCGGTACAGGCATGTGTTTGCAGAAAAACACGCAGATATCTTGCGGTTGAAATTACTCCTCAAAAAATGCGACGTACTCGAGACATCTCTTGCGTTAACGTTTCTTTCCTGCGGGATATTCTTCGAAGGTAGAGTTGTGGTTGGCTGTGATAGCATCTATCGCGGTGCGGCCGACCCTGACGGCCGCGAAACAATTTGTGACAAAACTTCGCAACATCACTGGCGAGGCTGATCATCTGAAGCGATGTCGGGATAAACAACACGTATTTGAACCATTTCTACGCAAGAGACTCATAAACGCGCTAAAAAAGTTACGCTGCCGCCATGATTTCAGAACGACGACGCGATTCTTAGCGTAAATTAAAATTACAACCGGGAAAAACACTTTTTTCAAGTAGTTAAGATTACAACCTCATCATCAGCCTGACTATGCCCGTTGCAGGGCAAAAGACTCTACTGTGTCTCTGCATTTAGTCCTGTCCTTCTCAGCAGCTCTCCTCCTCATTTCTCAGCACTTTAGCAATTGCTAGCTGACCGCCGTACTTCACAGGTTGAAACCAATCCCTTTGGAATCGCAATTTTTAGTGCGGAAGTACTATTACTCTCGGTCATCTGCGAGGAAGACCTTGGGATGTTTGCATCCTTGCCGTGTTTTTATGCCTGTGGTTTTTTATAAGCTTAGGCGTTTGGGGCTTCCGCCAAGTAAAAGTAAGAACGATTAGAAATCAACAAAATATCCAGGCCTTGGAGTCGGACCGGCGGTGGAGTGAAATTATCATAGCGGACACCTCTTCGCATTCGAATGTCTGCTCAGTGGATTAATCGCGGCCTCGAATCTAGCATTCTTGATGCCATGGGTAGCATAAGAAGGTTCTCGTACACTTCCACACCCACTGCTCGACCACCCTTACCGATTTTACTTGCGTTAATACAGGACGTACCGAGTCCGCCGCTATGGACGAAGGTAGCACTAGTGATTGCTCTCAGCGTTGACTTACACTAGAGGTAAATACCCCCGAAAGCAGAAGACTGGACAGCCGTCGCTGTAGATCAGTTAGTAGAGCACCGGACGCAAAATTCGGAGGTCATGGGTTCGGATCCCAGCGGTGGAATTCCGTTATGGTTTCTTCTGATTTTATTAATGCGAAAGCGTTAGATAGCTATGTTGGCGCCGGAAGTGTCCACAAAATGTGTCGTCGGCAGTTGGTCTCCTGTGGCGCAATAGTTTTCATGAGGTCATGTATCTTTATCATGAGAGGTGAGAATAAGTGAAATTGGATTTTGACGAAATAAATGGGGAAGTAGTTGTCTCACATCTCAGTGGACACCCGAACAGCGCCATAAGGGAAGGGAGGGAGGTGGAGGTGAATGAACTTGGAAAAACATTTACATTTACGCAAAATTTATAGACTGACGACGTCACACCCGAACTTAGTCACAGTCGCTCTTATGTGCAGACAGGAGAAAGAGAGAGTGGAAAGAGAATCCGCCGGAGCGACGACACTGGTTTCACAAACACGTATCGTAGGTCTGAACCAAATCCCAGCAATGTAATCAGTGGTTGTGCTCAATGTGGTGGCAGTGTTCTTGAGCACATTTCGCAAAATTCTGAACAACCATTCGCCGTATAGCATTCCGCGTAGTGCCATAACATTTCTCTCTCACATAGCTTACATATTTTAGTAAATTTGGAGGCTAGCTTGCGACGGGGGTCCGGGTCAATGGCGTATGCACCTTCCGTTGCATGCTTTCTGAGGCTATATTTCACCCTGAGGGTGCGGCTGAGGTGTTCACCGAGACGTCAAGATGTGAAGTTGCAGGCTAGCTTACGACAGGGGTTCGGAGTGATGGAATATGCACCTTCAGTTGCGTGCTTTAAGGATCGGTTGAGGTGTCCACCAAGACGTCGAGATTTGAGAGCTGAAGCCCCCTTTCCTCTGCTTTCGCATTCCTCCACGTAAGCAGACTTAAGTGCCATTATGATTTTGTTCTCCCACTGATGACAAACACATTAAAATCAAAGACAGCCCATTCGCTCCTTGGTTTTGGCAACTATTGAATTCCATCATGTACGCGCCTATTGTGAGGACATCACGTCTAAGATACTTTTCGACGAAAATAAACGTCCGAAACAACATTACTTCACGCAGCCCTATAATTCAGCGCTGACAGTGAATGCGGCAACGAGCTGATTACCTTCACAGGTGTAAACTATGACTACTTACGCCACTTTATTAACGAAATACTTTAAAAAAACGCTGTTGTGGGTATTGTGCCGAAAGGCTTCACAGAAAAGCGAACACGAGTAGTAGCTAAGGTTTCAATCTTCACCGCCTAATCTTGGTGGGCGACACACTACCGAGAGTACAAGCCACATAACAATCGACGTCTTTAAAACAACTATTATACACAGGGCAGCGATGCAATTTCGTAAGACAGGATATACAGTGCTTCAACTGATTCCAGCGGATTGCCTTTTAGGCACTTGCACTCTTCAGGCTAGACTTTATACAAAGCATACCCTGACGCCCAAGAGCACATGAAATCGACTTCGAGCCATTCTGCACTTTACTTCTCGGAGGTACAATGTTACCAGGAGAATATAAAATAAAAATATCATTACTATATGGAGCGATCACACGAGGCCGCATGTTCAGTAGTAATTTTTGTGCTGTGGTTAGCAGGAATAAAATTGTCATCTGGTTTACCATTCTCCTTGCAGCCGAAGTAATTAAACAGGAAGAGCCTTTCGTATTATACTACGCTTGTAATTCACTCAGCTTGAACAATTCTTTATTTCATCCTGAACACCCGAAAAAGAACGAAAGAGAGCAAAAAGTTCCCAGCCTGCTCTCCGTGTTGTCGTGACATTCGGGTCAACCCAGGCATTCAGAATGAGAGGAATAAATTCCATGTTTAAACCAAATCTTTGGTGATAGTAATACACACTAAACCTTTGCGTAACGCTTTTGAGCCGGCCGCAAAATTTTTTCCTAACAGCTCGAGCACCGGCCTGCTGGACGGCAGCAGCGCATCGACAGCCGCCGAATCTAGGAGTTCCGTACAGAGCGGATAATGCGATTAAACATGGCGGCCTTCTTGTTATCGTGCTGTGTGCTTCTATATAATTGCTGCGCAAACCTGTTTTACGACGCATCCTAGAATTTGCTGCGCCTTTCCTGCATATCAATACATGCTTACGCCTAACTTGAGGGGTTTGTGGTGCTGGTGTAGCTGGTGTTGATGCACAGGTGGCAATATACTTACAGTGGCCTGTAGAAAATTTCTCTGCCTGGGTGAATGATTCGAATTATTGTTACTCTAACACTCTCTCACACGTCCAATGCCCTCCATAATTTTTAAGAGCACCTAAACTGGTCTTCGAGCCTACTCTCCGAAACAAGACACGAATTATTTTACATCAACTGCTCGTCTCACCAACCGGTCCGTCTATGTTTCAAAAGATAATGCGAACGGCGAAGATAAGAACAAACCGCATTATATGGCGCCTATGCTGTATGTGCTCTTTGCGAGTTGTGCCTTGTGCCCTTGTCGTTCTTACGGGTTCATCGCCTTGGACTACACAACGATATGCACTTATTTGCCTGGTCTCAGGAACTAGTTAAAGTACAAAACTGCAATGCCTTTAGCGCTCGCGCCAGCGACTCTCCACTCACACGTAGTCGAAGGAGACGCCGTAGCCGGTTCCGCTGTTGCCGCCCTTAGACTTGGCCTTGGCTCGGAAAGCGGCCAAGCTGTACTCGTCGTAAGCGCCGCGAAAGTCTTTCGATCCTCTGTCGTAGTGGGCAGCCGTGTAGAAGAGCAGCGTACAGATGCCTTCCTGAAGATTTTGGAGCGCGGTATACACCCTCGAAGAGACCGTGCACAGCAACATATCATCGTGCGGTGTCGTCTCCAGCGGTTTAGGCTTCATGCGGGGTGTTCCCGGCGGCTCTGCACACAGCGCGATCGCCACCCGCTTCACAAGCGCGAATGTTGCAGGCTCGAAGGTAGAGAAAACCACAACGGGGAAGCAAAGTGCTTTAAACGTCAATTACTGAATGGAGTGTAGACTTGGATACTTTCAGCAGAAAAAAGGTTATTCTGGACCCGTGCAGTGCGGTTTAAAGCAAGATCACGGTGTCTTAAACATGAAGCTACGTGAAGAACTTTAATGAGGATGACGGCACATGTGCTGCATGTAGTAATGTTTCGAAAGACGAACATATTTACTAAGAATGTGCGAGTTTAATTCCAGATGACGATGGAGGCCCACTAACTCTCACTTATGGCCGGGGGGTTAAGGATAACAAGGGAAATCTGAACTCATTTGTTGTAGTTTGGAGGAAAAAGCGATTGGAATATTAGTGGCATAAAGGAAAACAGTGACGCGAAGATAAAAAAAGCTGATATTAAAATAGAGACTGCATAAAACTCGAAAGTCTTTTTGATTTCGAAAAAATTGGAGAGATTTCTTGAACAAATTTACAAGAAAAACACGAGAAAGTTGGTACCCGCCAAGACTCCGTCGCGAAGATTCCTGATACTCGGTGTCAGGCACTCAGGCAGCTTAAGGCAATTCATTGCTCAGCTCACGAGGCCCACAAAGAGACCCGAGAGACACTGATCAGAAAGTGACGGGAAGTAAGTAGTGACAACAGGAGTGGTAGAAAAAGCCAGGTTAGACATTAGGGTATATATAGGGTAAGAAAGTTGGCCGCAAACCGCAATTTACAATTAGCTTGTTGAAGATTACCTTTGCGATAAATCTAGCATGTAATTTACTATATCTGTTTCTCCGTCCACCTGTCTGCCTGTCTGTCTGTCTGTCGGTCTGTAGCCGTTCAACAGCACAAAAAAAATGATAATATGCAGAGGATTCATCCACTCCCTTCCCTCGCTCACCGTTGAAATTGTCAGGGGTCGGTGACGTTGTTATGGGCGGCGGTGTGGCCTCCGTCTTCACCGGATCCACTACCGACCCGGAGGGCCCAGACGGAACCTCAGGCACCATGCGGTCATCGACGGTGGATACGTCGACTGCACACAGGCCGCATGAAGGGACGGACATTTCAGTAATCTAAAGCTCAGAAATAGTGTACGGCTTCAGACGTAGCTCATCGTCCCAGATGAACACATTTATCGTGTCAGATGTCTGAAAGCCTTGTGCCCAGATTGCGCAGTTAGCCTCTAATGATTTCGCTTTCACCTGAGGAAGTCAAGTGCAGATCAGGTAGCATATTTTAACAGGCTGTAAAATTATTTGACGTTGGTTACATGACCGACGTTTCATGTAGCACAGATTTCGTAAAAGATTTTGTAAAAGCGTTTGTAAAAGTTTGCATATTTTGAGTGAAAGAGACCGAAACCTAGGACAAGACGGCACTGGCGCTCCTTCCAGCGCTGGTATCTTTGTTCGCTGGAAGCATGTACAGGGTCGTCCAAAAGTTCCCAGGCCACAGGGTCTGCTTTAGAGCGCTATAGTTGGGCAGCTACGACACCCCTGGAGCCAAAAATATCTGTAGAGGATAGTAGAAGTACTATTCTCACCTCTGAGAACCTTGATGTCTTTGATGCTATCATAAGTGGCAGTATACGCCGCTTGAAAGCAGACCCTGTGGCCTGGGAACTTTTGACGGACCCTGTACAGCCAGTACAGACCAGCCGAATTTTGTGTGGTTCAAAACTAACAAGTGTAAATTTACATAGTGCAGTAACAGTGATCTGTTAAGAAATGCATACCCCTTTCAAAGCGCACAGTACGGATTGAGTTAGAATGCATTGCATGAAAGTTCGAAAATATTACGGGGTATTAATGATGTTCTGTACGTATCGAATATCTTTAGAGTCGTTCCCTCGGCGTGTGGGATCTGCATTCTTCGTGACAGAAAGTGCCGAAACATGAAGAGTTTTTGATTTGTCCTACGTGTCTCAAATGGCCGCATAGTGTATATCGGGGAACGAATAACCAAGACGGGCAATACTAGATCTAGAAAAATCATACCCTATCCCGGTCAGTGGCGCTGTGGTGCCCTACGGAGACACGGAGGCCATATGCTGAAGTTTATCAAAAGACTGACGGATACTCTGCATATCATACACGTCAGTGGGTAGGCGATGGAGTTCATGATCGTCGTTGAGCAGTACCCGGCAATCAACGCAATGAAACCGCTTGCTTTGTACGCATAGGGTGGATGTTAGAGGTAAAGTGTACGCGCTTAGTTGATAACGGAACGAATCGTGCAGCTCACTTTCTGTTGTGAAATGTACGATGGTGACGGCGCCGACAGTCCCAAACAAGAACAGCAGAAGAGCGAGACCCATCAAGAACTTCCTGCGGCTGAAATGAGAGAGGCAAAGCGACGCAGACGTGTGATTCGTCGCGCCTGACGCTTTTTAAATGTTTTCTTCATTCTAACGCTCTACCGATCTGCAGGGCTCGTGGTTACTATAAGGCGCATGCTGTCCATACATTTCTTAATGTGAACAGTTGGCAGTGTCGGTGAAATGCTGTTGCGAAATGCACGGAACAAGGGTGGTAAAATATAGGTGGAATAAGCGCTGCCGGCTCTGGTCTCGTCATTCATGCGTTACGATTCTTTCACATTGCTGCACATTGTTTTTGCTTCAGAACACAATTTTTAACAGTAGGTATCACAAGTAGAAGTACGTTTCTGTTGGGAGAGCTGCGTGTACAAAACGAGGTCTATTTACCTACTGTAGTGAAGTCAGGCTGACAACTATGCAGGGCAGAGCACGAGGTCGGCCCAGTCAAGCAAATAAGTCATCGCTCTGGTATCGGGCGACCACCAGCGGAAACAAGCACCACATTGCACTTAGCGCAGGCCCATAAAGCCAGTAGGAAAAATGGCATAAGGAAGGACGTCAGGCAGGGAGACTCGATCCCGGCAGTTCTTTTCACCACCTCTTTACCGGTGATGAAGCGTGCCTTGGGAACGGTTCACAATAATAGCAATGGAGAATTACTTCCTAATCTCCGGTTCACAAATTACATTACCTTGCCAAGTCACCCAAAGGATAAATTGTAAAACACGATGAATGGCTTTTACTGGCAGAAAGAAAGGTAGATTTAAAAATCAGCATGGATATACGAAAGTAATGCTCTACAGTCTCTGAAAGCAACAGCAGTTCACAATGGGTAGCGAGACGCTGGAACTGGTAAGGGAATATGCGTACTTAGGCAAATTCAGACCATGAGAGAGAAATAACTTGCAGGATAAGCATGATTTGAACCCCATTTGGAAGGTTGTCTCAGATCATGAATTGCAGTTTACGAATATGCCTCCGTAGTAAAGTACGCAACAGGTGTACCTTACCGGTACTCGCATATGGGGCATAAATGAAGAGGCTAACTAAAACGGTTCATCTTATATGGATGAGAACGCAGTTTGCTATGGATTGGTAAATTATAGGTGTAATGTTAAGAGATAAAAAGGGGACAGAGTGGCTGAGGGAACAAACGCTGTTTAGTGGCATCTTACTCCAAATTAGGAGGAAGAAATGGGTGAGGACCGGGCATGTAACTCGCAGGAAACATCAACGTTGGTCGGTGAGGGCAACAGACTGGATACCGGAGCAGGTAATCGTAGCAGGAGTGGCAGAAAGTTAACGTGGAGAGATGATACCAAGAAACTTGCGGGGATAAGGTAGCGGCGGCTGGCACAGGACGTGGCTAATTGGAGAGATATGGGAGAGGCCCTTGCCCTGCAGTAGGCGTAGGGAACCTGATGGTGATGTTATGGCAATGATGTGAAGGAAGCCAACTGCCATCGGACCCACAAAAACGTAGTGGAATGTTTTTAAATTTGCATTTGTAATAAACTGAAAAATACTATCGTAAATATTTTATCGCTGAGTTAGCAGTTCGTAGATCCGGACTCAACTGGGTGCATGTCGTTTTTATTCCTCTCTGTCGACAATTATCTCTCAACGATAAACTATTTTCCCACATTATTTTGAGTCTATAAAAAGCACAAATCTAAATATACCATGGGTGCCTCATAAACCACATTCCTGAAGAAAATCTCAAAGCATTTAGGTTGCCTGCTATGGCCTCTTTGGTCACTGTCTAATGTTCTTGCTATTGCTGAAATCCTTGCTGAAATCCAGTTGGGAGCGGCTACATTTCTGTATTAAGGTAGCCATGAGTCCAATTTAACTTGCATTGAAATATAAGACCTTCCACCAGTACTACCAAATGATGCACACTAGCTCATTTTCTGGGGTGGGCCTGTTTGTAAAATTTAGGGGTTCATTAGGATTTTCAGGGATGGGCCAAGTTTCAGATTTTTCAGGTGCTCAGATTTAGAAATTCGGCGTTGCTGATGGTGTCAATGCCCTATCAATCAATGAAAGATCCTTGTGAAAGAAAAGCCATTTCTCTTAGAGGACAACATAAACAGTAAAGCATAAACTCTCCCGGGTGCTTCCCTTGGTTTCGTTGACTTTTGGTTGCCTATTTATGTACGTCATCACGAGCCTCCGAGCTCAATACTCTCATCTGCTGAACAGATTAACGGAGTCTTCTGTTCTTGGTCTTGATGTCTTAGGTTTGCACAAGCGGGTTCTGGCACAGCTTCTGCAGTCGCGGTTCGGTCACGTTTTACGTGCGCTCACGGCAATATAGTTGTTCTTACTACGTCCGCCGCTATGAACGAGGGTGGCACTCGTGAACTCTGTCAAGGTTAGGTTAACGAAACATAATACCCTCTAAGGAACATGATTGGTCAGGCAGCGCCATAAGTATTCTGGTAGAGCACTGGAAGCAAAATTTGTAGGTCGCGTGTTTAGATCCTCCTGGCGGCATGTGATTGTTTTGACTTGCCCGTCGTAATGGGCCATTTTTGAGTGATAAAATATTTACGTTTTGCGTTTTTATTTATCAACAGCAGAAGTTTATAAATATTCTACTGTGCATTCCATGGTTTCACTTTCCATTGGTTTCCTTCATATTGACTCATTCAGGGGGATATATTGCCGCAAAAAGCCCAAAAAAAGACAAAGTGGAGACGAGCAGGTACAGAGTTGTCCACTCTTAGTTACAACAGGCGAGTATGCTGCCGTGCTCGTCGGCGAGCCCAGCGTCTTACACGGCGAAGCATTGAACTAAAGTGGCAGCTGATATTATGCACCACCTCCAGCTACATGTGCGCCTCTGCCACTTTGCTGCAATAACAGGCCGTGTCAGGGGCAGTGGCGCTCGAAGAGCGCGGCCGCACACTCAGGTGTTTGTGCTCAAAATGGACAACGACTAAATAGCGATTAAATGAACTTAAAATGGTGCCCGACCGAAGTTTCTTACGTAACTTCAAATCAAGAGGAATATTAGACACACGTCGCCTTACTTTATGCAGCATTCGCTTTTCGAAAGATTGTTCTTCGGGAGGCCATTCTGAGGCCATTTTCTTCTTGCCCCTATAATTTTCTCTCCGTCATTCTTTGTTCGGCCTCTACCTCTCCTTTGCAAGTGGAGCGGGAAAGCGAGGAACAGTTGGCTGATTGAAAGTGGAGAGAGAAATATTGCCTAAAAACAATCTACCATGTTTGGCTGGTGGCGGCTTGGCACAGACGCATACGCCAACGACACCGACAGAGTTCTCACCTTAACGCCATCCTCATGCTATCGCATTAGAAAACATGCGCTAACATTTGCCAGTGAAATTAAGCGATCGTTCCATTCTCTGTGTATCTGCCTATGATTTGCGCTAGTTCAGAATAGGAACCTATGAAGAGAGGCCAAAACTGGTGGCTCAGCAGTTATGGTGCTCGGCTGCTGTCCCAAAAGACGCGGGTTCGATCCCGGCCGCGGCGGCTAGAATTTCTTTGGAGGAGAAATTCTAGAGGCCCGTGTACTGTGCGATGTCAGTGCACGTAAAAGAACCCCAGGTGGTCGAAATTTCCGGAGCCCTCCACTACGGCGCCTCTCATAGCCTTAGTCGCTTTGGGACGTTAAACCCCATAAACCAAACCAAACCTTCCTCATGCTATCGCATTAGAAAACGTGCGCTAACATTTGCCAGTGAAATTAAGCGATCGTTCCCATTCTCTGTGTATCTGCCTATGATTTGCGCAAGTTCAGATTAGCAGCTTATGAAGGGAGGCCAAAACTAGAAGGCGGGTTCCTTGAAGGAGATTATAAGTGCATGCACGCTGCCAACATCGGCGGTCAACACGGCGCAGAATATTCACACGTGATAGTTTGTGAAACATTTGAAGTTCAGAGCAAGAATGTCGTCCCATCTTGCAACTGACAAATTACTTTGCCATCAAAATTGCTTTCTGGAAAGTGTTCGAGACCGAGACCGACTGTCACTTTTTCATAAACTTTATCATCATCCATCACTTCATAACGACTTTTTTTCTTTGCCTACTTCGATTTTTGACCGCCGCGATCATCCCTTTAAAGTTAGACGTTTCACGTGCAGAACATTTATCTATGCGCATTCATTCTTACCACGCACAATATCTGACTGGAAC
Source organism: Amblyomma mixtum (assembly GCF_055824585.1). NCBI lineage: Eukaryota > Metazoa > Arthropoda > Arachnida > Ixodida > Ixodidae > Amblyomma > Amblyomma mixtum. Next base: position 29,782,210 of record NC_143020.1, on the reverse strand, counting down.
ACTCTGCCTTCACATATCGCAACCACCACTGATCCTGATAAATATTTTAAACTTATATCTTCAATAACTACTGCTTAACTCTTCGCATACATTGTTATTTTGTTCATGGCTTCCTTTCTTGCAGGGTTTGTGACTAAAAAGATTCATTGTATTAGTGTTCTGTTTGTATAATTTTAATAATGCAGTAATCTTCGTTCTCTGCCGCGCTGCCATTCTTTTGATTCTTTTGCTTACTTATATGTCATGCAAAGTGTCTTACTTGTGCTTTTGATTGATTCTTTTGCTTACTTATTTCATCCGGTGTGTCTTATTTGTGCTTTTGTTGCTTGTTTTATATTTGTGGTTTTTCTTTTATTCTGTTCAATTGCCTGTGCCCCCCCCCCTCCTATGTAATACCCTCTCGAGGGCCTTTAGGGGTATTCTGTATAAATAAATAAATAAAATATAAGCCGGAATTATTTCGTTCTGATAATTAACTTTTGTGGGTGGCGTTAGGGAAGACTGGCCTAACGCCACCATGAAACTATGTGTTTTATACTGCGCAAGGTGGGTGCGCACGCAGTCGCCGTACACATCGAAACACGTATCTTCCGCTTACGAGGTTAATGCTGAAGCCAGCATGCCAGAGCTGAGGTTTAATGATTTCGTTGCGAGCCCTCGGTTGAAATAGTGCTCTGCAAACTATATTTAAAATAAAGTGTTTTCTTAATAGGCAAAGCGTATACTTACCCTGTTATTTCAAATGAAGGAGCGGAATGAGAGAAATAGAAGGCCGTTAACGACGGTAATGAAGAGGACTGCGTGCTTAACAAGAACAAAAACCTACCTTCATCAGTGGGTCCTGCGTCCTGGGTAGTACCTATATTGGAAAAGATGTGTATGGTAAAAACAAACCAATCAATGAGTACCGGTTAGGTTATCTCTAGGCAAACAAGAATATTTCCTAGCGCTCATACAGTGTTGTTCTCAAGACGGCTGTTTCCGCTTCGGGCTTACACCGCTTTGCCCTGTTGATGGCACACAATGACAAAGAGAAAAGAATTTAAGGGGAGTTCACTTACTCTGCACCGACATTTCCGAGACACCGGACGTCGCATCAGCTGCGAAGTATACATGAGAACATAACTACTACTGGCCACATAGTTACCAACTCAACAAATGTGATATCCGTTTCAATTTTTAGCTCCGGAAAAAGTATAGTGTGATGCTGTTTTAGATCCAGAGGAAAACAAAAACCGTCCAAGCTATGTTTGAAGGCCACGCATCACCGTCATCCGCGTCTGCATCCTGCTGCGCAGCTTCTGTGGAACCAGACGATAGGTGAACTCGCCCAGCGATGGCGGGCTCGGGTCTATTTTCTTCTAAACGGTCCTCAAAACTATGGTTTCCTATACGTTTCTAGAGCTCATACATCAAAGGAAGGAAGCGTAGAATACTATCTGAGACGCACATACGCTGTTGTCTCATTGTTGACAACTGTCCACTTCCCTCCAGTAGCACCATTTATTGACCGGCAATAGGACACATCGCGCAATTCAGTGGGGATATCATTCCCTTTGATTGCGGGAAAACTTAAGTGTGCAGGTTGAAATTTCAGGCCATACTGATAGTCATCATCTCATATTTATACTGGGCACAAAATCAAACAGCTAAAGTAGTTCATAAGCTCCCACATGACATTTTTCTGGCCAAGGACGACCAGCGCTGTGCCCCATATATTCGAATTTGGATGAGCGCTGCCTTGCAGTATGGGGTGGATGCGAGTGAAAAACGCGTTTGTCCATGTACTGTGCGTCCGTTTTCGACAATAATAGGTCGTAAACATTGCGGTTCTATTTTCCTCTGTCGGTACACGAAGCGCAAGTGAGAGTCGTTTTCAGTTCCCGGAGTGCTAGTCCCCGGCCCTTCCTCAGTCATGAAATATGATGGGCCGCACTAGAAAATTACGATTATTTGCCGTGCGAAGTAGAAGCGCTGCCCGAATATTTCCAGGAGAAATTGTAGCTGACCGATTATACGTAGAACAGCACCTCGACACTACAGGCTAGAGCAGCGACCATTAGAATGAGCAAGCATTGAAAAGCCCCGAGTTTTTCTTGCAGCGATGCTGACCTGCGAATTGCGAGCAGCAAAATCAGTCGTAAAGAGCGTAATGAAGGCGCACTTTTTCCACAGACGACAGATGGTGACTAGCTGATGGAGCGCATCGGGAGATTCAGATTCAGGTTGCTGAATTTACGTGGAGTGAAAAAGCAATGTATCCTGGACAAGACTTAGTTGAGTAATCTGTGAAAACAACTATATTTCAAATGGGGACCCTATTCCTTGAGTGCTATTAAGCGCTGTACTCGCCAACGGCCAGTGAGGGCTAAGCTGATGCGAGTTAGGCCTGTTAAACGCTATGCCAAGCGTTGAGCAACTAGGACCCGCATGCAGGCGCAGCGCGCACAAATGAGCTCTAGAAAGGGTCAGTGGAGTGACAACTCACCCATGGCTGCGTAGCTTAGACAGGGACTCAGAGACAAAAAGAAGCTCGAAGCTGGAGAGGCGCAGCTGCTGTCAACGGCTCTTGTAGGCTGTCACGAGCGGAAGGCAGCGAAATCTTCAACGGCCGGCGCTCGCGCTCTCCCTGCCGCGTCTACAGCGCCACTTACGGTGACTTTTAGAGGCGCGAAAGAGCTTCAGTTGAAACGAGGAGGAAGATCGACTGAGCAGCGTGTTGTGTGCTATTCATGAGACTTCATAATTTCAAGCGTTTTTTTGGATATCAGCCATGTTAACCACTGCCAAAAAGCAATCCTTTATTCCCGCGGATGACTATGGCATGTGCCCTGTTGTTTCCCACTGCGTCTTCTTCCTGTCCGCTCTACTAAGTATCTATTAAATGTCTACCGACGGACAACGTCTAGGAAACGGTTCAGTAGCAGTTTCAAGCGGATTTTATATCTTGTTTAATTTGTCCTGGCAGCGATATGGTGAATACCTCGTTACGACATGCTTCAGCTTCTCGTCTTGGGCTTAGTCGCATAAAGCCGTCGCTTTTGAGGCGATCCCTTGAAAGCCGTTTAAAAAGTGATTGAATAAAACTCCATTAGAAATTTGTTTCTTCGATGTACAATCTGATATGATATTCTTCGGCATGGTCAGTTTATTTTTCGGCGCACTCCCTCTTTGTGGATCGCCTCTAAGATGACATTTTGTGTTAATAAATCAGTGGCAGTATTTCCTCAGCTACATCACATCTCTCAATTTATCACCCTAAAATTTATCACTCTTGTCCATTGTAAACAGCAGTGGACACCTTAGTCGCGCTTGAAGCTGCGATACCAGTGGAGCCAGAGCTTGGAAAGCAGAGGGAAGGCGCATACCTGCCCTCTTGGAACAGTGGATACCTCAATCGTGCTTTAAGCTGCGTGGCGGCAAAATTAGTAGATAGTTTTTGAGGAAAGGAAATGGCGCAGTATTTCTCTCACATATCTCGGTGGATATGTGGACACCTGAAACGTGCCGTAGGGAAGAGGGGAAGGCGGGAGTAAAAGATGAAAGAGAGAAAAAGGTGCCGTAGTGGACGCCTCCGGTATATATCGACCACCAGGGATCTTCAGCGCGCGCTGATATCGCACAGCACACTTGCGCGTTTTGCGCTCCGCCTCCATTGAAATGCGGCCGCCGCGGCCGGCTTCTAACCCGGGTACTCTGGCTCAGTAGACGAGCCCCTCGACAGCTCAGCCATCGCGGCGTGCGGCGGTAGTGACAGATGTGCGCTGTATGCGTTAGCATCGACAACGTTGTGCCAGAAACGCGGCGCTGAAACCACGGGCGCTGAAGAAAAAGTGCGTATAACGGGTTCCGTGGGTTAGTGGACGCCTGAATCACGCCTTTAGATAAGTGGGGTTATGAGAGATATATGGACGGCAGGCATTGACAACGTTGGGCCAGAAACGCGGCGCTGAAGCCATAGGCCATCGGCGTTTAATGTGTTCATTGGCGTTGGTGTTGACAACGTTTTGCACTGCGATAATTTTAAGGAAAAGAAGTGCGCATAACTGGCTCTCTTTGTCAGTGGACGCCAGTGCTGCCAACCTCCAGAGCCGCTTCTCCCCCCAATATGCAACCAAAAATTCCCTAGATTTCCCTAGATACGAAAAATAGTGTTCAGTTGCATATTGTAAAATTGTAAAATTGTATATTTATGCGTAGTTCAGTAGCAAGTTTTATCATGCAGCTACCCTGTTACCAGACGTTGGTAAGCAAATTAGCTGTAAATTTGAGATGAAGGATGTAAAATGAACTTCTAAAGGAAGCTACAAAATAAACCGTAGCGCTCTTTGGAAATTACAAATTAAAGGCTCTATATCGTATATGTCTTTTTTTTTAATCCAAACTTTATTTCAAAAATGTGCACATTCTTTAGAATGAGCCACAGGCCAAAAGCTAAAGAAAATAGCTTGAAAATGCCTGTGGCTCATCTAAGAGCCATTAAGACATAATAAATAAGATAAACACATTCATACAACGGTGGCAGGTCGCATACGAGCACACTATAGAAAGAATTAATATTTACAATTGAACGGATTGCTACAATTGTACGCAAGATATTAGTCAACAGGCATGTGGAATTAACTGAATTTTTTTCCCTCATGTTGTGTCGGTTTAGACTTCAGCCGAAGGGTATCATGTACAAAATGCCTGGAGGTCGCTTGGGCAGTGTACGGAAACTGTAATATAAAAGCTCCTTGTTCATTTGCTGTGATTCCTCTAGAGGGCGGCTGAAGTAACAGTTTGAGTCAATTAAAACAATGAAGCAGGGATTGACTTTTGTATCCCTCTTGTGACGTCAACTCACTTCGTTTATTGTGGTGGGGCTTTAAATCATGGTTTATGATATTTGAGGGTCTAACGTCCCAAAGCGAACCAGGCTATGAGGGATGAAATAGTGTAGGGCTCCGGAAAATTCGACCCCCTGGGGTTCTTTAATGTGCACTCACATTGCACAGTACATGGGCCTCTAGAATTTCGCCTCCATCAAAATTCGACCGCCGAGGCCGTGATTGAAGCCTTGTCTTTCGGGTCAGCAGCCGAGCACCATAACCACTGAGCAACCGTGGCGGGTGAACTGGGAATTGTTCCCTTAGTTAGACTAGCTCAGATTTCCAACACGGCGCTCCTTTATCAAAAAAAAATGGCGGCCTTGTTCTGTTCTAGTTATCAAAACCAACATGCAGATATGCTTAATAAATAGGAATTTTACGTCGTGCAGCGAGATCCAAATACAGCGCGAGGAAGGGGCACGCGTGTTGAGGGAAGACGGTGGTGCGCCAGATCACATCAGCGGGTGCCACTGGCCACTTCAGGGACCATACACGTCCGACTACGTCCGTGTAAAGGCTGGTTCACATGCATGTAAGCGACTGAAAATTCAGCAGCGCAGCGCTGCGAAAAATTTGTACCTTGTTGGAACATCGTCGCTCTTCATGCTGGAGCCGCCGCAATGGCTCTAAACAGCTTTTGCGCTGCAGCAACAAAGCGTTTTCACCTGCATGTGAAACAGGCTTTACTCGTGCGCGCGGCGGTGTTGTGCGGGCCTCCGTCAGTTGTAGACAAAAAAACAACAAAAAGCATGTACTGTCTTCACAATTTGAGCGAGAAAAAAAATAATTCTCCGAGCAAATGAAATTTCCCTAGATTATAAAAAAAATCCCTTTTCCCCTAACCTACTGCGAATTCTCTAGATCTAGGAAAAAATCCCTAGGGTTGGCAGCACTGGTGGACGCCTTAATCGCGCTTATGGGTACGTCGGGGGATGAGAGAGTGATGTGGTCTGCATGCCTAAAGGCCGGAATACATGGAGCGTTTTTACCGCGGCGAGTTGTCGATTTTCGTCCGACGGCGCAGATTTGACGCCCGGCGTCGAGGAAAAGGCCCGCCGCCGCCGATCAGGACCGGCTAGGTTTTGACGCGCGGCGTCCGGTGAGGCCGGAAGCGGCGGCTGATGCGAGCCAATAGCAGCGCAGAAAGCCCGCTCTTCCGGTCCTCTGCCTGCCGCCGCCAACATGGCCGCCATGGCCGTCGAGCTACGCTTGTTTTTGGCACGAAAATGTTATTGTCGTGGAAATAAACGCTTCATCAGACTTGAAGTGTCGCTTTCTTTGGAGAACATGGCCAAATCTTGGATCGGAATGCCTGCGCTCCCTCCCTGAAGCGAATGTGTCGAAGAAAACCGCAGCCGCTGGTGTCCGCGGCTGAGCGGGCGTCCAAAGGTACGCGTCGGCATGCATTCTAGCACGCAAATCTTCATAGATACTTAAGCGCCCGTGCTAAAATTTGTACAGTGGTGTCGAAGCGAAACTTTCCTGATTTTAACAGAATGGTCAGCGTCGCTGTTCTCACAGACCTCCTTGCACAGTGGTGTTTACACTTGTTGATCACATTTGCTTTCGCGCGAGGGATACGCGTCGGCGCGCCGCCGCTTCAACGTCCTTGTATCTGCAGCCGGGCGTTGCGCCGCCGCGACGTTTCCTGCCGCGCAAATGTCGTCGAAAAAAACGTCGCATGTATCCTGGCCTTTAGTCCTGACAGCGGTGAGCGAACTCTCGTCGTCAACCAGTAACTGCCACCTGTCAGGGTGGTAGGACGGTTGGGGAATCTGTTATTTATTAACGCCACAGCGTTAAGGTCCCCGTGTCGCAGAAAATCCGGTGTCGTCGTCGGCAGCGTTGGCCGTGAGCGAGAAATACCAGAAGAATCAATAAATAAAACACAGCAGAAAATTGGTAGAGTTTGGGAACCGAACCAGGGCCTCCGGAGTGCGAGACGAGCACGCTGACCATTCCGCCACGCCAGCTCTTTTTTTATTGCTTATTGCCTGTTTTGACAGATTACAACACATCACAAATGTGTTCTGCGCTGCACTCTCAAACATCAAGAGCGGACATGTGTTTCATTCGCGTGAAAAAATCAAAACTGTTTCATGGAACACAACTCTGCCATCAAATGGACAACTTCATCACCAAAACATAGATGCTTGTACACTTCAGGTGGCTTCAATATGGTTTGATTTGGTTTAATGGGGATGTAATGAGGCGGTTCGCACACTTAGTATGGACCAACGTTTATAGATACTTTTTTAGTTCCATAACTCCTCCTCTGAAAGCGGGCGCCGCTTGTACCCGGGCGGTGAGAGGGCGCTGCAGTCGAGGCTTGCGCGTCGCCGACGCGCGCGCGGCTGCTGTCCTGCAGTTACTACTTAGCCCGTGCTCGTGTTTTTCGTTGCCTTTTTTTGTCCATTTGTGTTCCTGTGCGCTCTGCGAACACGTGGTCCCCATCGTACACTCAGAACAACAGACGCTGCTGGCCGTGAAGCAGCTTTCGATCGAAGCGCGACGATGCCAACTTGCTTCGTGCCCGGCTGTACCTGTCAACGCGGCCCCTGCTGTTGCCACATTTGCGAAGTCCCACCTAGAAAAGCATTGTCTGATCCCGTGCAAGGGATTGATTTCGCGCAGATTGTGGAAAAGAGCTCGTCGATACAGCTTCCGAGAAACTGGAGAATGGCGGCCCTTGAGGAGGAGGCGGGATAATACGAAGAGGTTGTCCTTCACGACGCCGGGATGAAGGAAGGCGTTTACACCATTCTGAAAAGTGTCGCATTTCGTGAGGACCTGACCTATGCTGTCCAAGCAAATGGAAGGCTGTTGGACAAGTGGGATACTGACATTCAGGTTTTTTCTGTGAAAGATGTAGAGGCAATTTTGCAGATCGTGCACACAAAGCAATTTTGCCGCGGTTGCTCTGACTTCGATGTCGCCAGCTGCAGTAGCGTGGCCCAAAATGCTAGAAGTACGCTCTATCACAAAGACTACGCTGCTTTGACAAGTGCAGACAAAGAAATATGTGCTATGTGCACCAGCTTGGCAAAATGTTTGAAGCGGAGGGCATCATCGACACGACCGAAGTAAAAGGTGCCTGTGGCAGTAAGTGTGCTGAGAAAGCGGCTGATCCGTGCCACTGCATCACGAGGACGAAAAGATGTTTGCCTGTGTAAGCGCAGTAGAGGGCACTATAAAACAGGCTAGAAAGGACGAGTTGTTCGGCGACCTGTTTTGGAACGTGCTAGGTTCTCTTGTAAAAAAAAAGGCACGAATGGTGTTGGTTGACCACAGCATGCTGAGGTGTTCACAGCTCAATTAATTTACTTTTATTTAGTGACGCGCATGCACTTATTTGCGCGAGCAAAGTGCTTGGAAAATAGCAACGTCGTTAGAGCTCTAAGGGAGCGAAAGAAGGCGAAGCTTGTCTGACAAATTAGTTGACAGCAAATTTGTCAACAACGATGTTTAGTTGGTTTGCGAATAACATTTTTCTATTTAAATGCCAAGGGCCTTGAGTTACTCTTGCGTTTCGCCGACACCGGTACCGAACTCGCGGCTTTCGGGAAAGCAGCCGTAGCCACTGAGAAAGCGGCGGGTTTTATTTGCGCCAGTATTGCTGCAATAAAACGTAAAAGTAACTTTGCGCTAAATGCGTAACACAACAGCCAGTCGCGAAAAACTGGTTCGGCGCATAATCCGAATCTATCGAAGTACCAAGGTTCATCTCACGAGAAGCAGAATCGAAGCATGCATTTCGTCATTGCCCGTACAAAACGGCCGCTCGTGAAACTGCTCAGAATACCACTCTTATTTGAAAACTTTAAAAGGGCGCAAACACACACGACCACAAAGTACAAGAGACGAGACACAAGCGTCTCTTGTACTTTGTTTGGTTTATTGGTTTGGTTTATTGGGGTTTAACGTCCCAAAGCGACTGAGGCTATGAGAGACGCCGTAGTGAAGGGCTCCGGAAATTTCGGCCACCTGGGGTTCTTTAACGTGCACTGACATCGCACAGCACACGGGCCTCTAGAATTTCGCCTTCAAGAAATTCAGCCGCCGAGGCCGGGATCGAACCCGCGTCTTTCGGGCCAGCAGCCGAGCGCCGTAACCACTTAGCCACCGCGGCGGGGCTCTTGTACTTTGTGGTCGTGTGTGTTTGCGCCCTTTTAAAGTTTTCAAATATGAACCAACTTGCCCAAAAAGAAGTGTTAATGAAATACCACTCTTAAGTTCGAAAACGCGCTAAGCACACATATGTTATGTAATACCTCCGGGCAAGAGCCGCAAACAAAAAACAGCAGTCGCGCAGCGATGATTCGAATGCGAGTGCTCGTACAAAACGCTGCACGCTAGCAGACGACTCTCGCTCTCCTAGCTCAACCCGCGATTGCAGCGCCGCGGTGGCGGGGACGGCGACAGGCCGCCTGCTCCCTACGGGCGCTGCGAGGAGTTATGGAACTAAAAAAGTATCTATAAACGTTGGTATGGACGGCCACAGTCCTTGTTCCGGAAGTGCTGCTCAGCAGGCCAGCGGTCGGAAGCGCAAACCTGAACTTCGTCAGCTTCGCCTACCTTCTTCTTTCTCGCGTCGTCGGCGCTAGCTGCTGGGGCATCGCACCCCAACTTTCTTTCTTACAATACCCCCGCGGTGACCAGGCGCCATCCTGGCTGCCTAAGGGCACAAGACGATAGCTGGGTCGTAGTAGGGCTTCATGCAGTCTAAGTGTGCAATTTCACGGCCGCGGCGGCGATGATGAGACGAAGGCGTGATGGGCTCGACGAGATAATTAGCTGGGGATATCTGATGAACAACGCGATATTGGCCCTTGTATTTGCTCAGCAGTTTTGTAGACTGTCCTGAGCTGGCGGAGCGCACCCAAAGCCAAACCAAGGATCCAGGAACATAGAACGGTGGCAGACCGGGAGAAGCGACGCGGGTGCGTTTCTGACGGTGCTAGTCGTGAAAAGTAAAGGAACGGGCGAGTTGACGGCATTCTTCAGCATGCGCAGCGGCCTGACAGACGGTTGTAAATTCGAACGAATCGGGGTGGTAAAGGGGTGACGATCTTTGAGTGACGACACCTAGCAAAGGGCATGGTGATCTGTAATGACATAGAACAGGCGCCCATATAAGTAAGGACAAAATAATGTAATCGCCCAAATAATCGCCAAACATTTTTTCCGTGACCGAATAATTAGTCTGTGCATTTGTCGGCGCACGGCTGGCGTAAGAAAGGACGTACTCATTGAAACTAGGATTGCGATGAGCAAGAACTAAACCCAGACAAACGCCGCTAGTGTCTGCCTGGAGTTTTATGACGCGGAAAGGTCGAAATGGCGCAAGATCGGAGGTGACGTGCTGGCGCAGCGTTCCAAAAGCTTCGTCGCATTCAGCGGACCAAGCCGGCCAGTCGTGGCTGCCAGCGAGAAGTGTCACTGGGGCGATAATGGCAGCAACATTTTTGATGAACCGGCGCAAGTAGGGCAAAGTTTCATAGGCCGGTATATCCTGGACTCCCTCGGCATCAGAATACCGACCAAAGACACAACCCTCCTCGCCATCCCACGACCCCTTCACCAGGAGCTTCTCATTAGGCCGCTCCCGAGGAATATGCACCCGTCCCACCATGAGCAGCGCCGCAGAGCCCGTTCGAAAGCACTCCATCGAGCGTACGGCCCCGAGCCGGACGCCCTATGGGTGAACGCTCCCTGCACGGGTGATGAAGCGACAGCAGCTGTGGTGGACACCTCTTTATCCGCCCTCCTCGCACTACCTCTCCCTCCAGACACGTCCGCAGAGGCTGCAGAGGAAGCCGCCATTGCACTAGCTATCATTCGCACGGAAGCCCGGTATATATTAAGGGACTCCAAAACTGCGATTTTAAATTTTGCTCGAGGCCGAGTTCATGTCCCTGCTTTTGGCATACTGGACTCGCCCGATGCACCCCCGCCCCGCTATGTGGAGCTGATATGGGTGCCTGCACACTCCGGGAATCCCGGAAACGAGGCTGCCAACCTTTAAGCCCGAGGTTCTTTAAACCGGACTGAGGTGGCCTAAGATCGGGGATTCACGAAGGAGCGCATGCACATATTCAGTTAGCTGACCCAGGCATACAGAGCCTCACGCCAGCTCTATCCCCCACCCCAGCCCTCCCTAGATAACAAACACGCAACACTCTGGCGCAGACTACAGACACACACTCTCCCCTCACCCCTTAACCTAGCCCACTATCATCCATCCTTTTCCACTCCCGCATGTGCCCTATGCCCAGAACCCTTCACGTCTTCCCTCCACATCCTTTCCCTCTGCCCGGCGGACCCTCCCCTGAGGGACCTAGAGAACCTCAAGACCTGGGAGAACTGGGAGACCCTGCCGCGCTCGAAGGACACGGCCGTACTCCCAATGTTATGGACCTCAGGAACATAAATACTTGAGTGCAGTGGAGTCGTGCGGGGACCCTGGGGCGTGCCCCGAATTCCTGTGTAAATAAAGTTTTTGCTCTCTCTCTCCACGAAAGCTTCTGAGTTATTTCAGAGACGTGGGCTTCAGGAAATCAGGAACTGCACGGAGCTTGGCAGGGTCCCGGCGTACACATTCCTTGGACACGACGTGGCCTAGGAGTGTCACCTGTCGGGCGCCAAAGCGACACTTTTTAAAGTACAGCTGCGAGTGCGAGAAAAGGCAATCGACTTTAATTCAGGAGCGCAAAAAAAAAAGAAAAAGCATCCTGTTTAGTCCAATTCGAAGCTGCTTCGCATTCGTGCACGGTTGGTGCGAGCAGGTGAGCATGGCCGATGATCTCCTCTCATTCCGGCTGTAGTCGTTCGCGCTGGCGGGACTATGCTGCGCTATTCCAGTGGAATAGGGCTGTCGATGAAAACGTCCAGCTCGATGCGTCCCTCATGCCAATCACGTATGAGGCGCGGAGAAACACCTCGGATTCTGAACGTTGTAGAACCCTCCGCAAACACAATGGTTGAAGCATCTGGATCACTCAAGAAACCCTGATCCACGGCCACGCTCGTATTCTCTGTGCCTGGTCGGGCGGCCAGCGGGTCTGTCGCTTGTACGGTTGATACTGGGTCCATTGTCGTCTCCCACAGTGCAATTTCGACGGATGCGTCAATTACTACACCACTGTCGATACCTCGGTTTTCGAGCGTTTCTCGCAGGAGATGTTCAAAGGCAGCGCTGTTTGGTGTGTTCTGTGGGCTCAGTTCTTCGCTCTGACTTTCCTCTTCGTGGGGCATAGATGGGTTAAGGACATGCCTGGAGCGGCCAGCTGCGGCTCTGTAGCGGCAGGGCGGTCGTTGCGACCGTGGAACGTATCTCGCAGAGGTGGGGAATCTTACACGCTGGTTGTTCCGAGCAGAGCGGCTCGATCGACCGAAGTGGGATCGTGCATGCTGTGACACAGCCGAAAGTATAGCTTTGAAAACTTGTGCAAAAAGTAGTTGAGAGGTCATAGGGGGCGCCCTGTCTTCCGACAAGCTGTCCGTATCGTCGTGGCCGCGGGAGCGAAATTCCATGGCAGCAGGTAGCGTCAGTGGACGAGAACCGTGCTTGGCTGGTCCGGACGGCAAAGGATCGACTGCTGGGAAGAAGTGTCGCCGGCTTGGTTTCGACAGCCCGAACCTTGAGTCGAAGCAGTGCCCTCAATTCGACCAGGCACAGCTGTGAGAGCAGTTTCAAGGCTCGCACTGACGCCGCTCGCGCGGTCCTGGGTAGACGAGAGGTGTGCCGCCAACTCCAAACTGCCCTTGGACGCCAAAGGCCAGGCACAGCGATGCTGCTCAGCAGGCCAGCGTTCTGAAGCGCGAACGCGAACTTCGTCAGCTTCGCCTTCCTTCTTCTTTCTCGCCTTCGTCGGCACTAGCTACTGGGGCATCAAACCCCAACTATCTTTCTTACAGATTTAACATCCCAAAGCAACTCGGGCTATGAGAACGCCATAGTGAAGGGCTCCGGAAATTTCAACCACCTGGGGATCTTTAACGTACACTGACATTGCGCAGTACACGGGCCTCTATAATTACGCCTTCATCAAAATTCCGCCGCCGTGGCCGGGATCAAACCCGCGTGTTTTGGGTCAGCAGCCGAGCGCCTTAACAACTGTGCCACTGCGGCGGGGTAGCTTAAATCTGTTTTCTTTGAAGTAATCTCGGACAGACCAGGCATCCTCTTCGCAGTGTCGTACAGCCATCCAGATTCCCAAATATTCTGCAGGCAAAAAAAGGAAAATATCATCACATTTGTAAAGATCCGGCTCAACATCCAGGAATCGTATTCCATACGGCGGCAAGGATAAGTCTTTCATTATTGTACTCTGGACCACGTCCCAAAAGTTCAGCGTATCCCAGCAATCAATAAAGACAAGTTCTATTAAGTGCGGTTTGTGACTCAACAAGCAGTCAGCACCCCATGGTCAGAATAATCCCTTCTCCTCCATCCATGATTTAACCGGCAACGTAACAGTGTGAAACTTGAAAAAAAAACTTCTTCACAGCCGCTGGCACCACCTTTTTCCGTACTCTCTTTAAAACATATACTACTTGGCCTCCGCTATTCAGATACCGATATATTGGCTCCCGGAAGACCAAGCAAATCGTTAAACAATTTCTTACGCGTGACATCTGATCATGGTCTTAAGGTGCGTCAAATCAAGTGTCGAATAAACGTTTATCAGAATTCCTTCTTTCCTCATGTCATATCAGTTTCCAACAAACTCCCCAAAATCGTCGTTCACTGAACATCTGTTGAAGCGTTTCATGCTTTTATTCGCGCTCTCATTCATTGAATCACTTAATCTTAACTCTGTATCAGTAATTTACGCGTGTGTGTGCCTGATTTTGCTGTAGTTTATGGCTGTTACGTGTGTTTGAATGTCTCATCTTCTGACTATAGCTCTTATAGAGCTTGATTTCGCTGTACGCCCGTCTGCAATAATGCCTTCGGGCGCTGCTGGTATCTGAGAACAAAAAAATAAATAAATAAATAAAAAGGAATTCCAAACTTGAGCGAGCTTTAAGAAACCGGAAAGCAAAGATCACTTCTTTCAAAATCCTACTTGCAGTGTATCTCATCCTCTCTACAGTGGAAATAGCAGAGTTTGGCAAAGCCGAAGAAAGCCTCCCTTGAATAAAAGTCCGCAGGAAAGGGTCGCGCTGATCTCGAAAAAACATAAACTTTGACAACACCTGCCTCCGGTAAAAGTGTGGCAAGGAAGGACCCCCATTTCTCACACGCAGAAATAAATTATAACACTTAGTTCTATCCCATGAAGACTGCCAAACAAAAACTGCGAAGAGACGATGAAAATTTTGAATGCTAAGCCGAGAGCATGAAAAGACCTGCAACAAATAGCACACTTCTGATACCACGTATACATTAAATATGTTTGCGCACGCGAATACAGACAGTTCCTTTCCCCACCATTTCTGTGTACGCATGGGTAGTTATTAAGTTTTGTCCTTCCAAAAGTCATCCTTATCTCGGTACTTAGGAGGAACACCTAGATATTTGTAACTGACATGTGACCACTTTACACTTGCATAAAACAAAAGCGCTGATGCCCAGTTCCCATTCCAAAAGCCCGCTCATTTGTCCAGATTAAAAACGCTATTGGTTACATCACACAACCTGCGAACAACCGACTTCGCATATTCTATGCTGCTAAGGTCGCTACAAAAAAATGCCACATCATCGGCATATGCCAATACTTTAATTTCCAATGCTACCAGTTCAAAACAACGAATACAGCTGTTATTTAATATATTCCGACAAAGTGGCCATGTACGCTTTTCCAGGCAACATGACTAACTGGCACAGAAACTTCGGGACCAGTGTCTGTGTACAGCCCAAGACCTCCGTGGATCTGCGTACTCTTATGCAGGCAGAGAGAACACGGAGCTGGGTCAACCTTTTCAGCTCCATGATCTGCGGGCGGCTCTCGCCAAAACGAAACGGGGCACTGCGCCAGGAGGGGATAAGGTCACCGTCAAGCTTTTGAAGAACCTGCCCGACTTGGCATACAAGTCTCTCCTGGAATACGTCAATGCGATTTGGCGCGGGGACACCCCCTTGCCAATCGAATGGAAACGACTCTGGTCACTTTTATTCCTAAAGCTGGCAAACCAATTGACACAGATAACCTCCGCCCCATCTCTCTTACCTCCTGTGTGGGCAAACTAATGGAGACGACGGTGCGGGATCGGTTAGCTACATATCTTGAACACACACATGTCTTTGCGAGCACCATGTTCGGATTCCACCCACACATATCCGCTCAGGATGTCCTCCTGCAACTCAATCGGGAAGTCCCTGACCCCCTCGAATGCCCCCATAATGACCGGGTAGAACTCGCCTTGGATCTTAAAGGGGGATTTGGTAATGTAACATATGAGATCATACTTTCTAACCTAAGCCACACCGACTGTGGCCTCAACACATTCCGCTACGTAAGCCAATTTTAATGGATCGTCAATCCTACATTCGAATACAAGAAAGAGAGCATGATCCTTACCTACTCGGCAAGCGGGAAACGCCCCAAGGCGCGGTACTTTCCCCGCTGTCCTTCAATCTGGCCATGATGAAACTGCCGGCCCAGCTGAGTGGTATCGCCGGCGTGCAGCACGCCCTGTACGCCGATGACAGCACTTTGTAGACCACGCAGGGCAGCACAGGGGACATTGAAACCAGTCTGCAAACAGCGGCGACAATAGTAGACCGCTACGCCGGGCGCTGCGGTCTTCAATGTTCCCCTCAAAAATCAGAATTTGTGCACCTCCGCCCATCACAGAAGAGCACAACAAAAATATCTCTTTCTCTTGAGAGTGGTCCCATACGCGAAAGTGATGAGATACGGGTACTAGGACTCTACATCCACAAACACAGGCGGCCAGAGACTACATAGGCCAATCTCCGTAAGGTGGCGGACCAGGTGGGCCGCATGGTCCGCCCTTTTTGCAACAAACGCGGAGGGTTACGAAGAATGGATGCCTTGCGGCTGACAAAACGCCTTCTTATCTAGCCTAATTCTCTATTTGACTCCTTATATTTACGCCTCCGCGGTGGCTCAGCGGTTATGGTGCTCGGCTGCTGACCCGAAAGACGCGGGTTCGATCCCGGCCGCGGCGGCTGGAATTTCTTTGGAGGAGAAATTCTAGAGGCCCGTGTACTGTGCGATGTCAGTGCACGTTAAAGAACCCCAGTTGGTCGAAATTTCCGGAGCCCTCCACTACGGCGTCTCTCATAGCCTTAGTCGCTTTGGGACGTTAAACCCCATAAACCAAACCAAACCAAACCTATGGAAACAAGAGGAGGACGCCCTTCAGGACATCCTTCGCAAAATTGTTAAACGTGCCCTTGACCTCCCCATCACTACTTCAAACAGGCGGCTTATGGCCCTTGGGGTGGTGAATACTTTCCGGGAGCTCCGGGAGGCGCACCTTACAAACCAGTACACGCGCTTGTCGCTAACGGAGTCGGTACGCCGCCTTATTGCTCGCCTCCATATCCAACACATCTCTCCAATGGAAGACAGGTTTCACATCCTAGAACTGTGGTGACCTGCCCTCAATATGCGGCCTCTTCCAGCAAACATGTTATATGAAGACCATAAACGTCGGCGCCTGACACGAGCGGAAGCGCTAGCCCGACATTATGGCAACAAGACAGGTGTATACTACGTGGAAGCATCTGGCCCTCACCACGGGAGATGGTACACGGCAACGGTAGTTCACAACAGCAACACAGTTAACGGCCTCACTTTCAGAGCCCGCAGTGCAATATAAGCAGAAGAGGTCGCGATTGCTCTCGAGGCCTCACATTCCGATTCAAAATACATAATCACCGACTCGCGAGGGGCTTGTCGGAACGCCGAACAAGGCTGCACTCCCTACCTAGCCTATCGAATATACATAATTGCATTCGGGATACGGACTCCGAACACCATTACCTTATATGGGCCGCTGCTCATCAGGGGTTGGCAGGAAACGATGGAGCAGACGCAGCCGCCCGCGCGCTCTTTCACCGGGCTGTTTTCTCCTCCCCACATGATCACGTACGCGATTATAATCCGGTCTACACGTTGAAACATAACACAACCTAATATCAAGCTAGCCATCGCCTTTACCCTAGCCCATGTAAAGGCATCAAGAAGGCGGAGGAGCGGCTCCTTCTCCGCCTGTTCACCAATACATTGCTGTGCCCGGCAACACTAAAACATTTCGACTCCTCCTGCCCGCACTGTAGTGCGGTGTCTTCGGTCACATATCACATGGTCCGGGCCTGCCCCTCCAACCCGGCTATTCCCCCAATTCCCAACCACACCCGGGAATACTGGGAGGCGACCCTGCTCGGCTGCCACGACTTACAGGCTCACAAGCCTTAGTCGGGCGCGCTCGGGCGGCGGCCACCGCCACTGGCGTCCCATACTGGGGACCTCCACCTAGTGTTTGTAAGGATCAGTTCCTTAAGGGCTGATCCAAACATACCTCCTATCCCTTTTTAATATATGTTTTCACCACCACCACCACCTCCTCCGGTACAAGTGTGGCAAGGAAGGACCCGCTCTTCTCAAACGAAGAAATAAATTATAGCGCTTATTTATATCAAACGAAGACTGCCAAACAAAAACTGCCAAGAGACGGTGAAAATTTTGAATGCTAAGTCGAGAGCATGAAAGGACCTGCAAGAAATAGCACACTTTTCATACCACGCGTACAATAAATATGTTTACGCACGCGAATACAGACAGTTCCTTTCCCGACCATTTCTGTGTACGCATGGAGAGTTCTTCAAATTTCTCCTTCTAAAAGTCATCCTTATCTCGATACTTGAGAGGAACACCTATATATTTCGAAGTGACATGTGACCACTTTTCACTTGCATGAAACAAAAGCGCTGATGCCCAGTTCCTACGCCAAAAGCCCGCACATTTGTCCAGATTAAAAACGATATTGGTTACATAACACTACCTGCGAACAGCCGACATCGCATGTTCTATGCTCCTAAGGTCGCTACAAAAAAATGCCACACCATCCGCATATGCAAATACTTTAATTTCGCATGCTACCAGTTCAAAACAACGAATACAGCTCTTATTTATTATATTCCGACAAAGTGGCCATGCACGCTTTTCCTGGACACGACTCAACTGGTATTGGTATTGGTTACATCACACAACCTGTGACATTCCGCCACACCAGCTTTTCTAATCCTTATTGCCTGTTTTGACAGATTACAACAGATCGCATACATGTTCTGCGCTGCACTCTCAAACATCAAGAGCGGACATGTGTTTCATTCGCATGAAAAAATCAAAACTGTTTCAGGGAACGCAACTCTGCCATCAACTGGATAAGTTCATCTCCAAAACATAGCTGCTTGTATACTTCACGTAGCTTGAATATTGTTTGATTTGGTGAATTGGGGTTTCTAATTAGGCGATTCGCACAGTTAGTATCGATGGTCACAGTCCTTGTTCCAGCTGTGCTGCTCAGCAGGCCAGCGTTCGAAAGCGCAAACCCGAAATTCGTCAGCTTCGCCTTCCTGCTTCTTTCTCGCGTTGGTCGGCGCTAGCTGCTGGGTCATCAAACCCCAACTCACTTTCTTACAGTACCCCGGGGTGAAAAGGTGCCATCCTGGCTGCCTAAGGACCCGAGACGATAGCTGGGTCGTAGTAGGGCTTCAGGCAGTCTAAGTGCGCAATTTCACGACCGCGGCGGCGATGATGAGACGAAGGCGTCATGGCCTCGAGGGGATAATTAGCTGGGGATATCTGATGAACAACGCGATATGGGCCCTTGTATTTGCTCAGCAGTTTTGTAGACTGTCCTGAGCTGTAAGAGCGCACCCAAAGCCAAACCAAGGAATCAGGAAGATAGGACGGTGGCAGACCGGTAGAAGCGGCGCGGGTGGTTTTGTGACGGTGCTGGTCCTAAGAAGTAAAGGAACGGGCCAGTTGCCGGCATTCTTCAGCATATGCAGCGGCCTGAGAGACGACTGTAAATTCGAACAAATCGAGGTTGTAACGGAGTGACGATCTGAGTGACGACAGCCAGCAAAGGGCTGTAATGACATCGAACGGGCGCCCATATAAGTAAGCACAAAATTTTGTAATCGCACAAATAATCACCAAACATTCTTTTTCCGTGACCGAATAATTAGTCTCTAAATTTGTCAGCGCACGGCTGGCGTAAGAAAGGACGTATTCATTGAAACTAGGATTCCGCTGAGCAGGAACTACACACAGATCAATTCCGCTGGTGTCTGTCCGGGGTTTTGTAGGCGCGGAAGGGTCGAAATGGCTAGAGACAGTAGGTGAGGTGCTAGCGCAGCTTGCAAAAGCTTCGTCGCATTCAGCGGATCAAGCCGACAAGTCGTGGCTGCCAGCGAGAAGTGTCAGCGGCGCGATAATGGCAGAAAAATTGTTGACGAACCGGCGCAAGTAGGAAAAAGACTAAGAAAGCTTCCGAGTTATTCAGGAATGAGGGCTTCGGGAAATAAGCAACTGCGCGGAGCTTGACAGGGTCCCGGAGTACACAATCCTTGGACACGACGTGGCCTAGGAGTGTCACCAGTCGGGCGCCAAAGAGACACATTTTCAAGTTCAGCTGCGAGAGCGAGAAAAGGCAATCGACTTTAATTCAGTATCGCAAAAAAAAGAAAAAACATCCTGTCCGGTGGAATTCGAATCTGCTTCGCATTCTTGCACGGATGGTGCGAGCAGGTGAGCATGGCCGATGATCTCCTCTCATTTCGGCGGTAGTCGTCCGTGCTGGCGGGACTAAGCTGCTCTATTCCAGTGGAATAGGGAGTTCGATGAAAACGTCCAGCTCGATGCGTCCCTCATGCCAATCACGTATGAGGCGCGGAGAAACACCTCGGATGCGGAACGTAGCAGAACCCTCCGCAAACACAATGGTTGAAGCATCTGGATCGCTAAAGTAACTCTGATCCACGCTCACGCTTGTATTCTCTGCGCCAGGTGGGGCGGGCAGCGGGTCTGTCGCTTGAAAGGTTGATAATGGGTCGACTGTCGTCTCCCACGGTACAATTTCTACGGATGCGTCAATTACTACCCCACTGTCGATACCTTGGTTCTCGAGCGTTTCTCGCAGGAGATGTTCAAAGGAAGCGCTGTTTGACGCGTTCTGTGGGCTCCGTTCTTCGCCCTGACTTTCCTCTTCGTGGGGCATTGATGGGT
Organism: Amblyomma mixtum; assembly: GCF_055824585.1. Lineage (NCBI taxonomy): Eukaryota > Metazoa > Arthropoda > Arachnida > Ixodida > Ixodidae > Amblyomma > Amblyomma mixtum. The sequence continues at coordinate 29,762,127 of NC_143020.1, read as the reverse complement.
GAAGGACATGCCTGGAGCGGCCAGCTGCGGCTCTGTAGCGGTAGAGCGGTCGTCGCTACCGTGGAAGGTATCTCGCCGAGATGGGGTATCTTACATGGCGGCTGTTCCGTCTAGAGCGGCTGGATCGACCGAAGTGGGATCGTGCATGCTGCAACACAGCCGAAAGTATGGCTTTGAAAACTTGCGCAAAGAGGAGTTGAGGGGTCATAGGCGGCATCCTATCTTGCGACCAACTGTCAGTATTGTCGTGGCCAGGGTAGCGAAATTCCATGGCAGCAGGTAGGTAGCGCCAGTGGACGTGAACCGTGCTCGGCTGGTCCGGACGGAAATAGGATCGACTGCTGGGAAGAAGTGTCGCCGGCTTGGTGTCGGCAGCCCGAACCTTGAGGCGAAGCAGTGTCCTCAGGTCGACCAGGCACAACTGTGAGAGCAGTCCCAAGGCTCGCTCTGGCGCCGCACGCGCGGTCCGGGGTAGACGGGAGGTGTGCCGCCAACTCCAAACGGCCCTTGGACGCCAAAGACCAGGCACACCGATGCTGCTCAGCAGGCCAGCGTTCTGAAGCGCGAACGCGAACTTCGTCAGCTTCGGCTTTCTTCTTCTTTCTCGCCTTCATTGGCACTAGCTGCTGGGGAATCAGACCCCAACTCTCTTTCTTACAGGTTAAACGTCCCAAAGCAACTTAGGCTATGAGAACGCCATGGTGAAGGGCTGCGGAAATTTCTACCACATGCGGTTCTTTAACGTGCACTGACATTGCGCTGTCAACGGGCCTCTAGAATTTTGACTTCATCAAAATTCCGCCGCCGTACCCGTGATCAAACCCGCGTGTTTTGGGTCAGCAGCCGAGCGCCGTAACCACTGGGCCACTGCGGCGGGGTAGCTTAAATCTGTTTTCTTTGTAGTAATGTCGGACAGACCAGGCATCCTCGTCGCAGTGTCGTACAGCCATCCTGCTTCCCAAATACTCTGCAGGCCGAGAGGGAAAATAACATCACATTTGTAAAGATCCGGCACAACATCCAGGAAACGTATTCCATATGGCGGCAAGGGTGAGTCTTTTATTATTGTACTCTGGACCACGTTCCAAAAGGGCAGAGAAACCCAGTAATCAAAAAGACGAGTTCTATTAACTCCGGTTTGTGACACAACAAGCAGTCAGCACCCCATGGTAAGAATAATCGCTTCTCCTCCATCCATGATTTAACCGGCAACGTACCAGTGTGAAACTTGAAAAAAAGGTCTTCACACCCGCTGGCACCACCTTTTTCCGTACTCTCTTTAAAACATATACTACTTGGCCTCCGCTATTCAGATACCGATATATTGGCTCCCGGAAGACCAAGCAAATCGTTTAACAATTTCTTACTCGTGACATCTGATCATGGTCTTAAAGGGAGACTGAAGCACTTTTTTTTGAAAATCAGGCTGGCAGCGGGGTCCTATAGTTTTTCATGCTTTATACTGGAATATCGCATCCAAATAAGGCAAAAACAAGCGCGAATTGCCTTATTTAGCCGAAATATGCGGCATGGGCCGCGGGGCACGCCGCGCGGCGCGCCGCCGCCCGTGATTGGTCAAGAGAGGTCGTGACGTCACTTTGAGGACTGGAGAAGCTGCCGATGCGGATACGGCGCTGCGTTGAGTAAAGATCGCAGCTTTCCGTGTCGTTGTAAAAGCGAATACGGCGACTATTTTTTTTCTTGACCTCCGAAGAAAAGGATACTACAGTTTGCTCATTCCACGTATCGCCTGAAACCAAAATAGACACAAGCAAAAAATTCTACGCCTAGCACAAGCATACGCCAGCGTCAAAGACGCGATGCAGACCATGCGTAAAAGGTGCCAGCACAACCTCAGCTCGTATTCTCGGAAAGGAAGGGGTGCGAACAATATTCAAGTCAATTAGCACCCCCCGACCCCTCCTGGCTCGCCCGGAAGAGCGTCATCCTAAAGAAAAGGGCCAAATCACTGTGTACAAAAAATCCTGTTCTCAGTACCCGGAGTTGCAGGTTGGGGCAAGAAAGTATTTCAAGGAAACGATGAAGGAGCACGAAGTTGAGGTCAAAATTAGCGAAGCGCAGTGGCCAAGCACTGCGAGGCATGTGACCACAGGATAGTGACGCAATCATTGTGCGCTGGAAACCAAGCCAAATACGCGCACACGGCTGCTGCTTCACTCGTGGCGCGTTCAGCAGATGCCAGAAAATATTAATCGCCGCCTCGGAAACGTTCGCCTTTCCTAGATTTGCAGTTTAGGTTCAGTGAAGTAGTTGTCAACTATATATGTGTGTTTAAAAGCCAAGCTAGCTGCAACTCGCCCGCTTGAAGAAACCGAGTAAGGTTGCGGTGTTTTTTTGCAAAAACTCGGTTGGCTTTCATTTCACTCATAAATCTGCATCCGAAATCAACGTCGAACGCTTTCATTTTAATCGCTTAGCTACGATTAAACGAGATGCCGTATATGAAGAGCTTCGATGCTTGCTTGCTTTGCTTTATTGTGCTTTGCTCTGCTTGCTTGCTTGCTTGCTTGGACACGTCGAACCGAGTACAAAATCACTAACCGAGCCTTGCTGAGCACGTCTCAGGTGGTCTGGCCGCACCTAAGCTGAGGAGAGCGACACATGCTTAAGCCTCTATAAGGTTTCTTGAGGGGCTAAGTGAGCATGTTTCTGCTCTTAAAAGAGGCGCTTCTTCGGAATGGTGACAAGCCTCTCATGGGCGAGAAAATCGAAGAAACTGTGTCATGGTTCAGCCGCGCCTTTTTGACAGAAATCTCCAGAGGTCACATTAGGGACAAGCTCTGCATGTAGCCGCTCTTTCGAAAGTGCTTCGAGCAGAGTAGGCTTGCTTTGGTCAGCTTGAATTCTTGGTCACAGCAGCGAGCGCTTGTGCTGCGAGCTTATGATTTTGCGAAAAACAGTGGAAGACGACACAGTCTCGGCCGTATTTGTTCATGGACACGAACGCAGAGTAGTACCTCGTGTTGAATCTGATTGTGAAGGTCGGCTGACACACTTTGTACGTCACAACGCACGCAGCACGAGAAACAACGCGGGCTGAAAGCTCGCTCGGCTTCGCCGAAGTGCCCCCGGCTCCTCAACGTGACGTCACGTTGGCCGACATGGACGAGGTTTCCCTCTCCGCTGTCCTCCTCTCCTACGCTCGCGCAGGGCGCGGGAGATTTGAACATCGCGATTTTAAATGGTGATTGCGCAACTGTTTTAGCAAAAATCGAAAAAATAATTTCGCAGACGTGATCAGCAATGACACTACTTCAAAACCCTAAAAAATTAGCTGATTCGAAAACCGCGTCAGTATCCCTTTAAGGTGCGTCAAATCAAGGGTCGAACAAACGTTTATCAGAATTCCTTCTATCCGCATGTCATATCAGTTTCCAACAAACTCCCCAAAATCGTCATTCACTGCGCATCTGTTGAAGCGTTTCCTGCTTTTATTCGAGCTCTCATTCATTAAATCACTTAATCTTAACTCTGTATCATTAATTTACGCGTGTGTGTGCCTGATTTTGCTGTAGTTTATGGCTGTTACGTGTGTTTGAATGTCTCATCTTCTGACTATAGCTCTCATAGAGCTTGATTTCGCTGTATGCCCGTCTGCAATAATGCCTTCGGGCGCTGCTGGTATCTGAGAACAAAAAAATAAATAAATAAATAAAAAGGAATTCCAAACTTGAGCGAGCTTTAAGAAACCGGAAAGCAAAGATCACTTCTTTCAAAATCCTACTTGCAGTGTATCTCATCCTGTCTACAGTGGAAATAGCAGAGTTTGGCAAAGCCGAAGAAAGCTTCCCTTGAATAAAAGTCCGCAGGAAAGGGTCGCGCTGATCTCGAAAAATCATAAACTTTGACATCATTTGCCTCCGGTACAAGTGTGGCAAGGAAGGACCCCCTTTTCTCAAACGCAGAAATAAATTATAACGCTTAGTTCTATCCCATGAAGACTGCCAAACAAAAACTACGAAGAGATGATCAAAATTTTGAATGCTAAGCCGAGAGCATGAAAGGACCTGCAACAAATAGCAAACTTTAAATATGTTTCCGCACGCGAATACAGACAGTTCCTTTCCCGAACATTTCTGTGTACGCATGGAGAGTTCTTAAATTTTATCCTTCCAAAAGTCATCCTTATCTCGATACTTGAGAGGAGCACCTAGATATTTGGAAGTGACATGTGACCACTTTACACTTGCATGAAACAAAAGCGCTGATGCCCAGTTCCCCTGCGAAACGCCCACTCATTTGTCCAGATTAAAAACGCTATTGGTATTGGTTACATAACACAACCTGTGACATTCCGCCACACCAGCTTTTCTAATCCTTATTGCCTGTTTTGACAGATTACAACAGATCACATACGTGTTCTGCGCTGCAATCTCAAACATCAAGAACGGACATGTGTGTCATTCGCGTGAAAAAATCAAAACTGTTTCAGGGAACACAACTCTGCCATTAACTGGATAACTTCATCTCCAAAACATAGCTGCTGGTACACTTCACGTAGCTTGAATATGGTTTGATTTGGTTTATTGGGGTTTGTAATTAGGTGATTCGCAGAGTTAGCATGGACGGCCACAGTCCTTGTTCCAGCGGTGCTGCTCAGCACGCCAGCGTTCGGAAGCGCAAACACGAACTTCGTCAGCCTCGCCTTCCTTCCTCTTTTTAGCGTTCGTGGGCGCTAGCTGCTGGGGCATCAAACCCCATCTTTCTTTCTTACAATACCCCCGGGGTGAAAAGGCGCCATCCTGGCGGCCTAAGGACACGAGACGATAGCTGGGTCGTAGTAGGGATTGCGGCAGTCTAAGGGCGCAATTTCACGGCCACAGCTGCGATGATAAGACGAAGGCGTGATAGGCTCGACGAGATAATTAACTGGGGATATCTGATGAACAACGCGATATAGGCCCTGGTACTTGCTGAGCAGTTTTGTAGACTGTCCTGAGCTGTAGGAGCGCACCCAAAGCCAAACCAAGGATGCAGGAAGATAGGACGGTGGCAGACCGGGAGAAGCGGCGCGGGTGCTTTCCTGACGGTGCTGGTCCTGAGAAGTAAAGGAAAGGGCGAGTTGACTCCATTCTTCAGCATGCGCAGAGGACTGTAAGACTGTTGTAAATTCGAACGAATCGGGGTGGTAAGGGAGTGACGATCTTTGAGTGACGACAGCTAGGAAAGGGCATGGTGATCTGTAATGATATCGAACGGGCGCCCATATAAGTAAGGACAAAATTTCGTAATCGCCCAAATAATCGCCAAACATTCTTTTTCCGTGACTGAATAATTAGTCTCTGCATTTGTCAGCGCACGGCTAGCGTAAGAAAGGACGTACTCATTCGAAACTAGGATTCCGCTGAGCAAGAACTACACCCAAACCAATGCCGCTGGTGGCTGTGTGGAGTTTTGTAGGCGCGGAACGGTCGAAATGGCGCAGGATCGGAGGTGAGGTGCTGGCGCAGCGTTGCAAAAGCTTCGTCGCATTCAGCGGACCAAGCCGACAAGTCGTGGTTACTAGCGAGAAGTGTCAGCGGGGCGATAATGGCCGCAAAATTTTTGATGAACCGGCGCAAGTAGGGCAAAATCCACGAAAGCTTCTGAGTTATTTCAGGGATGTGGGCTTCAAGAAATCAACTGCGCGGAGCTTGGCAGGGTCCCGTAGTACACCTACCTTGGACACGACGTGGCCTAGGAGTGTCACCTGTCGGGCGCCAAAGCGACACTTTTTCAAGTACAGCTGCGAGTGCGAGAAAAGGCAATCGACTTTAATTCAGGAGCGAAAAAAAAAACAAAAAGCATCCTGTTTAGTCCAATTCGAAGCTGCTTCGCATTCTTGCACGGTTGGTGCGAGCAGGTGAGCATGGCCGATGATCTCCTCTCATTTCGGCGGTAGTCGTCCGTGCTGGCGGGACCAAGCTGCGCTATTCCAGTGGAATAGGGCTGTCGATGAAAACGTCCAGCTCGATGCTTCCCTCATGCCAATCACGTATGAGGCGCGGAGAAACACCTCGGATGCTGAACGTTGTAGAACCCTCCGCAAACACAATGGTTGAAGTATCTGGATCACTCCAGTAACTCTGATCCACGGTCACGCTCGTATTCTCTGCGCCTGGTGGGGTGGACAGCGGGTCTGTCGCTTGAACGGTTGACACTGGGTCCACTGTCGTCTCCCAAGGTGCAATTTCGACGTATGCGTCAATTACTACACCACTGTCGATATCTTGGTTTTCGAGCGTTTCTCGCAGGAGATGTTCAAAGGCAGCGCTGTTTGGCGCGTTCCGTGGGATCAGTTCTTCGCCCTGACTTTCCTCTTCGTGGGGCATAGATGGGATAAGGACGTGCCTGGAGCGGCCAGCTCCGGCTCTGTAGCGGCAGAGTGCTCGTCGCGACCGTGGAAGGTATCTTGCAAAGGTGGGCCTTCTTACATGGTCGTTATTCCGTGGAGAGCTGCTCGATGGACCGAAGTGGGATCGTGCATGCTGTGACACAGCCGAAAGTATGGCTTTGAAAACTTGCGCAAAGAAGAGTTGAGGGGTCATAGGGGGCGTCCTGTCTTCCGACCAACTGTCCGTATTGTCGTGGCCGGGAAAGCGAAATTCCATGGCAGCAGGTAGGTAGCGCCAGTGGACGAGAACCGTGCTTGGCTGGTCCGGACGGCAAGGGATCGAATGCTGGGAAGAAGTGTCGTAGGCTTCGTGTCGGCAGCCCGAACCTTGAGTAGAAGCAGTGCCCTCAGGTGGACCAGGCACAGCTGAGAGAACAGTCCCAAGGCTCGCTCTGGCGCGGCCCGCGCGGTCCGGGGTATACAGGAGGTGTGCCGCCAACTCGAAACGGCCCTTCAACGCCAAAGACCAGCCACAGCGATGGTGTTCAGCAGGCCACCGTTCTGCAGCGCAAGATGATGATGATGATGTCCTCGGAGCCCGAGCTTCGTCAGCTTCGCCTTCTTTCTTCTTTCTAGCCTTCGTCGGCACTAGCTACTGGGGAATCCGACCCCAACTCTCTTTCTTACAGGTTAACCGTCCGAAAGCAACTCAGGCTATGAGAACGCCATAGTGAAGGGCTCCGAAAATTTCGACCACCTGGGGTTCTTTAACGTACACTGACATTGCGCAGTACACGGGCCTCTAGAATTACGCCTTCATCAAAATTCCGCCGCCGTGGCCAGGATCAAACCCGCGTGTTTTGGGTCCGCAGCCGAGCGCCGTAACGACGGAGCCACCGCGGCGGGGTAGCTTAAATGTGTTTTCTTTGAAGTAATCTCGGACAGAGCAGGCATCCTCGTCGCAGTGTCGTACAGCCATCCTGCTTCCCAAATACTCTGTAGGCCAAGATGGAAAATAACATCACATTTGTAAAGATCCGGCTCAACATGCAGGAATCGTATTCCATACGGCGGCAAGGGTGAGTCTTTCATTATTGTAGTCTGGACCTCGTCCCAAAAGGGCAGCGCATCCCAGTAATCAATAAAGACGAGTTCTATTAACTCCGGTTTGTTACACAACAAGCAGTCAGCACCCCATAGTAAGAACAATCCCTTCTGCTCCATCCATGATTTAACCGGCAACGTACCAGTGTGCAACTTGAAAAAAAAACGTCTTCACACCCGCTGGCACCACCCTTTTCCGTACTCTCTTTAAAGCATATACTACTTGGCCTCTGCTAATCAGAGACCGATATGTTGGCTCCGGGAAGACCAAGCAAATTGTTTAACAATTTTGTACGCGTGACATCTGATCATGGTCATAAGATGCGTCAAATCAAGTGTCGAACAAACGTTTATCAGAATTCCTTCTTTCCGCATGTCCTATCAGTTTCCAACGAACTCCCCAAAATCGTCGTTCACTCCACATCTGTTGAAGCTTTTCCTGCTTTTATTCGAACTCTTATTCATTAAATCACTTAATCTTAACTCTGTATCATTAATTTAAGCGTTTGTGTGCCTGATTTTGCTGTATTTTATGGCTGTTACGTATGTTTGAATGTCTCATCTCCTGACTATAGCTCTTATAGTGCTTCATTTCGTTGTACGCCCGTCTGCAATAATGCCTTCAGGCGCTGCTGGTATCTGTGAATAAATAAAAAAAAGGCATTCCAAACTGGAGCGAGCTTTATGAAACCAGAAAGCAAAGATCACTTCTTTCAAAATCCTACTTACACTGTACCTCATCCTGCCTACAGTGGAAATAGCAGAGTTTGGCAAAGCCGAAGAAAGCCTCCCTTGAATAAAAGTCCGCAGGAAAGGGTCGCGCTGATCTCGAAAAAACATAAACTTCGACATCACCTGCCTGCGGTACAAGGGTGGCAAGGAAGGACCCCCTTTTCTTAAACGCACAAATAAATTATATCGCTTAGTTCTATCCCATGAAGACTGCCAAACAAAAACTGCGAAGAGACGATGAAAATATTGAATGCTAAGCCGAGAGCATGAAAAGCCCTGCAACAAATAGCACACTTTTGATACCAGGCATACATTAAATATGTTTGCGCACGCGAATGCAGACAGTTCCTTTCCCGACCATTTCTGTGTACGCATGGAGAGTTCTTAAATTGTTTCCTTCCAAAAGTCATCCTTATCTCGATACTTAAGAGGAACACCTAGATATTTGGAAGTGACATCTCACCACTTTACACTTGCATGAAACAAAAGCGCTGATTCCCAGTTCCCATTCCAAAAGCCCGCACATTTGTCCAGATTAAAAACGCTATTGGTTACATCACACAACCTGCGAACAACCGACTTCGCATATTCTATGCTGCTAAGGTCGCTACAAAAAAATGCCACATCATCGGCATATGCCAATACTTTAATTTCCAATGCTACCAGTTCAAAACAACGAAAACAGCTGTTATTTAATATATTCCGACAAAGTGGCCATGTACGCTTTTCCAGGCAACACGACTAACTGGCACAGAAACTTCGGGACCAGTGTCTGTGTACAGCCCAAGACCTCCGTGGATCTGCGTACTCTTATGCAGGCAGAGAGAACACGGAGCTGGGTCAACCTTTTCAGCTCCATGATCTGCGGGCGGCTCTCGCCAAAACGAAACGGGGCACTGCGCCAGGAGGGGATAAGGTCACCGTCAAGCTTTTGAAGAACCTGCCCGACTTGGCATACAAGTCTCTCCTGGAATACGTCAATGCGATTTGGCGCGGGGACACCCCCTTGCCAATCGAATGGAAACGACTCTGGTCACTTTTATTCCTAAAGCTGGCAAACCAATTGACACAGATAACCTCCGCCCCATCTCTCTTACCTCCTGTGTGGCAAACTAATGGAGACGACAGTGCGGGATCGGTTAGCTACATATCTTGAACACACACATGTCTTTGCGAGCACCATGTTCGGATTCCACCCACACATATCCGCCCAGGATGTCCTCCTGCAACTCAATCGGGAAGTCCCTGACCCCCTCGAATGCCCCCATAATGACCGGGTAGAACTCGCCTTGGATCTTAAAGGGGGATTTGGTAATGTAACATATGAGATCATACTCACTAACCTAAGCCACACCGACTGTGGCCTCAACACATTCCGATACATAAGCCAATTTTAATGGATCGTCAATCCTACATTCGAATACAAGAAAGAGAGCATGATCCTTACCTACTCGGCAAGCGGGAAACGCCCCAAGGCGCGGTACTTTCCCCGCTGTCCTTCAATCTGGCCATGATGGAACTGCGGGCCCAGCTGAGTGGTATCGCCGGCGTGCAGCACGCCCTGTACGCCGATGACAGCACTTTGTAGACCACGCAGGGCAGCACAGGGGACATTGAAACCAGTCTGCAAACAGCGGCGACAATAGTAGACCGCTACACCGGGCGCTGCGGTCTTCAATGTTCCCCTCAAAAATCAGAATTTGTGCACCTCCGCCCATCACAGAAGCGCACAACAAAAATATCTCTTTCTCTTGAGAGTGGTCCCATACGCGAAAGTGATGAGATACGGGTACTAGGACTCTACATCCACAAACACAGGCGGCCAGAGACTACATAGGCCAATCTCCGTAAGGTGGCGGACCAGGTGGGCCGCATGGTCCGCCCTTTTTGCAACAAACGCGGAGGGTTACGAAGAAAGGATGCCTTGCGGCTGGCAAAACGCCTTCTTATCTAGCCTAATTCTCTATTTGACTCCTTATATTTACGCCGCCGCGGTGGCTCAGCGGTTATGGTGCTCGGCTGCTGACCCGAAAGACGCGGGTTCGATCCCGGCCGCGGCGGCTGGAATTTCTTTGGAGGTGAAATTCTAGAGGCCCGTGTACTGTGCGATGTCAGTGCACGTTAAAGAACCCCAGTTGGTCGAAATTTCCGGAGCCCTCCACTACGGCGTCTCTCATAGCCTTAGTCGCTTTGGGATGTTAAACCCCATAAACCAAACCAAACCAAACCTATGGAAACAAGAGGAGGACGCCCTTCAGGACATCCTTCGCAAAATTGTTAAACGTGCCCTTGACCTCCCCATCACTACTTCAAACAGGCGGCTTATGGCCCTTGGGGTGGTGAATACTTTCCGGGAGCTCCGGGAGGCGCACCTTACAAACCAGTACACGCGCTTGTCGCTAACGGAGTCGGTACGCCGCCTTATTGCTCGCCTCCATATCCAACACATCTCTCCAATGGAAGACAGGTTTCACATCCCAGAACTGTGGTGACCTGCCCTCAATATGCGGCCTCTTCCAGCAAACATGTTATATGAAGACCATAAACGTCGGCGCCTGACACGAGCGGAAGCGCTAGCCCGACATTATGGCAACAAGACAGGTGTATACTACGTGGAAGCATCTGGCCCTCACCACGGGAGATGGTACACGGCAACGGTAGTTCACAACAGCAACACAGTTAACGGCCTCACTTTCAGAGCCCGCAGTGCAACATAAGCAGAAGAGGTCGCGATTGCTCTCGAGGCCTCACATTCCGATTCAAAATACATAATCACCGACTCGCGAGGGGCTTGTCGGAACGCCGAACAAGGCTGCACTCCCTACCTAGCCTATCGAATATACATAATTGCATTCGGGATACGGACTCCGAACACCATTACCTTATATGGGCCGCTGCTCATCAGGGGTTGGCAGGAAACGATGGAGCAGACGCAGCCGCCCGCGCGCTCTTTCACCGGGCTGTTTTCTCCTCCCCACATGATCACGTACGCGATTATAATCCGGTCTACACGTTGAAACATAACACAACCTAATATCAAGCTAGCCATAGCCTTTACCCTAGCCCATGTAAAGGCATCAAGAAGGCGGAGGAGCGGCTCCTTCTCCGCCTGTTCACCAATACATTGCTGTGCCCGGCAACACTAACACATTTCGACTCCTCCTGCCCGCACTGTAGTGCGGTGTCTTCGGTCACATTTCACATGGTCCGGGCCTGCCCCTCCAACCCGGCTATTCCCCCGATTCCCAACCACACCCGGGAATACTGGGAGGCGACCCTGCTCGGCTGCCACGACTTACAGGCTCACAAGCCTTAGTCGGGCGCGCTCGGGCGGCGGCCACCGCCACTGGCGTCCCATACTGGGGACCTCCACCTAGTGTTTGTAAGGATCAGTTCCTTAAGGGCTGATCCAAACATACCTCCTATCCCTTTTTAATATATGTTTTCACCACCACCACCACCTCCTCCGGTAAAAGTGTGGCAAGCAAGGACCCGCTCTTCTCAAACGAAGAAATAAATTATAGCGCTTATTTATATCAAACGAAGACTGCCAAACAAAAACTGCCAAGAGACGGTGAAAATTTTGAATGCTAAGTCGAGAGCATGAAAGGACCTGCAAGAAATAGCACACTTTTCATACCACGCGTACAATAAATATGTTTGCGCACGCGAATACACACAGTTCCTTTCCCGACCATTTCTGTGTACGCATGGAGAGTTCTTCAATTTTCTCCTTCTAAAAGTCATCCTTATCTCGATACTTGAGAGGAACACCTAGATATTTCGAAGTGACATGGGACCGCTTTTCACTTGCATGAAACAAAAGCGCTGATGCCCAGTTCCCACGCCAAAAGCCCGCACATTTGTCCAGATTAAAAACGATATTGGTTACATAACACAACCTGCGAACAGCCGACATCGCATGTTCTATGCTCCTAAGGTCGCTACAAAAAAATGCCACACCATCCGCATATGCAAATACTTTAATTTCGCATGCTACCAGTTCAAAACAACGAATACAGCTCTTATTTATTATATTCCGACAAAGTGGCCATGCACGCGTTTCCTGGACACGACTCAACTGGTATTGGTATTGGTTACATCACAAAACCTGTGACATTCCGCCACACCAGCTTTTCTAATCCTTATTGCCTGTTTTGACAGATTACAACAGATCACATACATGTTCTGCGCTGCACTCTCAAACATCAAGAGCGGACATGTGTTTCATTCGCGTGAAAAAATCAAAACTGTTTCAGGGAACGCAACTCTGCCATCAACTGGATAAGTTCATCTCCAAAACATAGCTGCTTGTATACTTCACGTAGCTTGAATATTGTTTGATTTGGTTAATTGGGGTTTCTAATTAGGCGATTCGCACAGTTAGTATCGATGGTCACAGTCCTTGTTCCAGCTGTGCTGCTCAGCAGGCCAGCGTTCGAAAGCGCAAACCCGAACTTCGTCAGCTTCGCCTTCCTGCTTCTTTCTCGCGTTGGTCGGCGCTAGCTGCTGGGTCATCAAACCCCAACTCACTTTCTTACAGTACCCCGGGGTGAAAAGGCGCCATCCTGGCTGCCTAAGGACCCGAGACGATAGCTGGGTCGTAGTAGGGATTCAGGCAGTCTAAGTGCGCAATTTCACGACCGCGGCGGCGATGATGAGACGAAGGCGTCATGGCCTCGAGGGGATAATTAGCTGGGGATATCTGATGAACAACGCGATATGGGCCCTTGTATTTTCTCAGCAGTTTTGTAGACTGTCCTGAGCTGTAGGAGCGCACCCAAAGCCAAACCAAGGATTCAGGAAGATAGGACGGTGGCAGACCGGTAGAAGCGGCGCGGGTGGTTTTGTGACGGTGCTGGTCCTAAGAAGTAAAGGAACGGGCCAGTTGCCGGCATTCTTCAGCATATGCAGCGGCCTGAGAGACGACTGTAAATTCGAACAAATCGAGGTTGTAACGGAGTGACGATCTGAGTGACGACAGCCAGCAAAGGGCTGTAATGACATCGAACGGGCGCCCATATAAGTAAGCACAAAATTTTGTAATCGCACAAATAATCACCAAACATTCTTTTTCCGTGACCGAATAATTAGTCTCTAAATTTGTCAGCGCACGGCTGGCGTAAGAAAGGACGTATTCATTGAAACTAGGATTCCGCTGAGCAGGAACTACACACAGATCAATTCCGCTGGTGTCTGTCCGGGGTTTTGTAGGCGCGGAAGGGTCGAAATGGCTAGAGACAGTAGGTGAGGTGCTAGCGCAGCTTGCAAAAGCTTCGTCGCATTCAGCGGATCAAGCTGACAAGTCGTGGCTGCCAGCGAGAAGTGTCAGGGGCGCGATAATGGCAGAAAAATTGTTGACGAACCGGCGCAAGTAGGAAAAAGACGAAGAAAGCTTCCGAGTTATTCAGGAATGAGGGCTTCGGGAAATAAGCAACTGCGCGGAGCTTGACAGGGTCCCGGAGTACACAATCCTTGGACACGACGTGGCCTAGGAGTGTCACCAGTCGGGCGCCAAAGAGACACATTTTCAAGTTCAGCTGCGAGAGCGAGAAAAGGCAATCGACTTTAATTCAGTATCGCAAAAAAAAGAAAAAACATCCTGTCCGGTGGAATTCGAATCTGCTTCGCATTCTTGCACGGTTGTTGCGAGCAGGTGAGCATGGCCGATGATCTCCTCTCATTTCGGCGGTAGTCGTCCGTGCTGGCGGGACTAAGCTGCTCTATTCCAGTGGAATAGGGAGTTCGATGAAAACGTCCAGCTCGATGCGTCCCTCATGCCAATCACGTATGAGGCGCGGAGAAACACCTCGGATGCGGAACGTAGCAGAACCCTCCGCAAACACAATGGTTGAAGCATCTGGATCGCTAAAGTAACTCTGATCCACGCTCACGCTTGTATTCTCTGCGCCAGGTGGGGCGGGCAGCGGGTCTGTCGCTTGAAAGGTTGATACTGGGTCGACTGTCGACTCCCACGGTACAATTTCTACGGATGCGTCAATTACTACCCCACTGTCGATACCTTGGTTCTCGAGCGTTTCTCGCAGGAGATGTTCAAAGGAAGCGCTGTTTGGCGCGTTCTGTGGGCTCCGTTCTTCGCCCTGACTTTCCTCTTCGTGGGGCATTGATGGGTGAAGGACATGCCTGGAGCGGCCAGCTGCGGCTCTGTAGCGGTAGAGCGGTCGTCGCGACCGTGGAAGGTATCTCGCCGAGATGGGGTATCTTACATGGCGGCTGTTCCGTCTAGAGCGGCTGGATCGACAGAAGTGGGATCGTGCATGCTGCAACACAGCCGAAAGTATGGCTTTGAAAACTTGCGCAAAGAGGAGTTGAGGGGTCATAGGCGGCATCCTATCTTCCGACCAACTGTCAGTATTGTCGTGGCCAGGGTAGCGAAATTCCATGGCAGCAGGTAGGTAGCGCCAGTGGACGTGAACCGTGCTCGGCTGGTCCGGACGGAAATAGGATCGACTGCTGGGAAGAAGTGTCGCCGGCTTGGTGTCGGCAGCCCGAACCTTGAGGCGAAGCAGTGTCCTCAGGTCGACCAGGCACAACTGTGAGAGCAGTCCCAAGGCTCGCTCTGGCGCCGCACGCGCGGTCCGGGGTAGACGGGAGGTGTGCCGCCAACTCCAAACGGCCCTTGGACGCCAAAGACCAGGCACACCGATGCTGCTCAGCAGGCCAGCGTTCTGAAGCGCGAACGCGAACTTCGTCAGCTTCGGCTTTCTTCTTCTTTCTCGCCTTCATTGGCACTAGCTGCTGGGGAATCAGACCCCAACTCTCTTTCTTACAGGTTAAACGTCCCAAAGCAACTTAGGCTATGAGAACGCCATGGTGAAGGGCTGCGCAAATTTCGACCACATGCGGTTCTTTAACGTGCACTGACATTGCGCAGTCAACGGGCCTCTAGAATTTTGACTTCATCAAAATTCCGCCGCCGTACCCGGGATCAAACCCGCGTGTTTTGGGTCAGCAGCCGAGCGCCGTAACCACTGGGCCACTGCGGCGGGGTAGCTTAAATCTGTTTTCTTTGTAGTTATGTCGGACAGACCAGGCATCCTCGTCGCAGTGTCGTACAGCCATCCTGCTTCCCAAATACTCTGCAGGCCGAGAGGGAAAATAACATCACATTTGTAAAGATCCGGCACAACATCCAGGAAACGTATTCCATATGGCGGCAAGGGTGAGTCTTTTATTATTGTACACTGGACCACGTTCCAAAAGGGCAGAGAAACCCAGTAATCAATAAAGACGAGTTCTATTAACTCCGGTTTGTGACACAACAAGCAGTCAGCACCCCATGGTAAGAATAATCGCTTCTCCTCCATCCATGATTTAACCGGCAACGTACCAGTGTGAAACTTGAAAAAAAGGTCTTCACACCCGCTGGCACCACCTTTTTCCGTACTCTCTTTAAAACATATACAACTTGGCCTCCGCTATTCAGAGACCGATATATTGGCTCCAGGAAGACCAAGCAAATCGTTTAACAATTTCTTACTCGTGACATCTGATCATGGTCTTAAAGGGAGACTGAAGCACTTTTTTTTGAAAATCAGGCAGGCAGCGGGGTCCTATAGTTTTTCATGCTTTATACTGGAATATCGCATCCAAATAAGGCAAAAACAAGCGCGAATTGCCTTATTTAGCCGAAATATGCGGCATGGGCCGCGGGGCACGCCGCGCGGCGCGCCGCCGCCCGTGATTGGTCAAGAGAGGTCGTGACGTCACTTTGAGGACTGGAGAAGCTGCCGATGCGGATCCGGCGCTGCGTTGAGTAAAGATTTGAATAAATAAACAGCAGCGCAAGGAGACAAGGACAAGAAGAGACAACAAGGACGGCGCTGAACTTCCAACTTTTATTTCTAACGAATCGTGCGAGCATATATGCACTCTGAACAATCCGGCGTCATCGTCAGTGCATGCGCAGATATGCCAGCTCTTTATCAGAAAGAGTGATAGAAGCGGAGCTAACACATGTTTCTCCCCGATTATAAATCAACTCTGATTCAATGATTTCCCGCGTTACACGTTGATTATTCTTTTTTCTAATGACGGTGCTAGCAAGGTCTGGGGAACATTCTTCACACGTAAGACAGTGGGCAGCCAGAAGTCCTTCAAAATCTTTTCCTTTCAGGGCATTATCTACATTTTTGGCATGTTCCCTCAACCTGTCATTCACGCATCTCCCAGTTTGGCCGACATAAGTTTTGCCACAGATTAAAGGAATTTCGTATACCACGCCTTCTGCGCATTCAACAAAGGGCCGCCGATGCTTCTTCCCACAGTTCTTTTGCTTCGCTGTCTCGGGATCTGTCATCTTGCACAGCTTTGACAGCTTGTGAGGAGCAGAGAAGACGACTTGCACGTCGTACCGCTGCGCTACCTTTTTCAGATTGTGTGACAGCTTGTGAATGTAAGGTATCACAGCTACCTTATGCCTACGCTGCGCGTGGGCGTCACAATTACTCACGTCAGTGCGTAACTTGTTGAGTAGGCCTTCAGCAACCGAAATGAGAAGGTGCTGCGGATACCCGGCACTGCTCAGCCTATCGGCTTGATGGTTGAACGCTTCTGCGGCGAGATGCGGGCAACTTTTGCTAAGGGCGTTTTTAAAGCAGGAGGTGGCGATGGCTCGCTTAACGAGCTTTGAGTGCGCAGAGTTGAAAGGCAGAAGCGGTTTATTGGCGCGCGGATCATAGCCCCAGCAGACACCATCATCTTTAAAGTGAAGCCTAATATCTAAAAATCTAATTTGGCCGTTCACTGGGAGTTCGTGAGTTAGGTCAAGAGGCCTCATCACTGTTCCAAAGGTGCCCAATATCTCTCTAGCAGCACGTTCAATTCCCTGCGCGTCACAATCAACAACAACTAAATAATCATTTGAAGGATGAGATTAAAAGACGGTCTAAATGAGCAAGTACAAGGTCACTAAGGGCTGGGGCAATGCAAGACCCGATGCATACGCCCTGCTTTTGCAGGTGCGGTGTCCCTTCAAACTGTATGTAGGTTGACTGTAAATAAAATGTTAAAAGCTCTAAAAAACCTCGGACTGGAACTCCAGCAGCGTTCTGGAAGGCAATGCCAGTGTCAGTGTGCCGTGCTCGGGAATTTTCCTTCTGCCTACGAACCAAGCGCCTACCCGACGAAGTCACTGCTATGTTCGGTGGGATTTCGCCTTCCTCTGGCCATGGAATACGGGTTGTCAAGGTCTTGAGATCAGAATGGCGTCGGCAAGCTCGCCTGTACCGTGACCTCCTGAGTGCCCAGGTCTGTAGCAGGACACAGGCCTCCTCGCACCAACGTGAGCTGCGGAACTTCCACGTCCTGGCTGACCAAACAACGGAGTTCCTCTGGCAACAAGTGCTGAGACGACTTAGAGCCAAACCTGCCCAGAGCTCGGCTACCCCATCCTGCAACGTGCACATCGTAGGTGACGTTACCTTGACAGCCTATGTGGAACGTGTTCTTTCCCTCGGACCAAAGTTTGCTGTGCCGCCTAGGGAATCTCGGTTTGAGCAACTATCTTTGGTTCGTCAGGTGTCTCGGTATACCCAGGCGGAGGCAGGTGCTCGGTTTGTCTCGGAAGGGGTTGATGTCCTACACCGGTGCAAGAACCCGGTTCCCTCTCTGCCTGTCAGAAGAGTGGCCGCCTTTTTACGTGATCACTCGCTTCGTCTCCTTCTGGCCGATAAGGAGGGTGGTTTCACTGTTATGCCTAGCACAGTTTTTAAAACAAAATCCAGGGATGCTATTTCGTCAGTCTTCAACAACTATCCTAAGGTGTCCTTGATTAAAGTCAAGACTCGCGCAAAGAAACTCTGCGAACGGTTAAACCTTTCACAGCTTGTAAAGGCGATCGATAACAGCAAGAAAAACTTCTTAAATGTATTCTTTAGCGTGAAAACCCATAAGTTAGAAATGCCACTAAGGACCATTGTCTCTGAAGCTGGAACATGGCAGCATTCTGTCGCAGGTTTTTTGCAACGACAACTTAAGCTTTTACCTGTGGACGATCCGTTTCTGGTCAAGAACTCTAACCAGGTTTTAGAATTCTTCTCCCATAATCATGACAAGGGCCGCCAAGCCTTCTCAGTTGACATTAAAGACCTTTTTTATTCTTTACCTCACAAGCTAATCCTTGAATGCGTTGAGCACTCTATTGACAAATTTGGCTGCATTGCCTTCCAGAACGCTGCTGGAGTTCCAGTCCGAGGTTTTTTAGAGCTTTTAACATTTTATTTACAGTCAACCTACATCCAGTTTGAAGGGACACCGCACCTGCAAAAGCAGGGCGTATGCATCGGGTCTTGCATTGCCCCAGCCCTTAGTGACCTTGTACTTGCTCATTTAGACCGTCTTTTAATCTCATCCTTCAATGACCAAAACGTCCGCAGGGTCTTTAGGTTTGTTGATGATTATTTAGTTGTTGTTGATTGTGACGCGCAGGGAATTGAACGTGCTGCTAGAGAGATATTGGGCACCTTTGGAACAGTGATGAGGCCTCTTGACCTAACTCACGAACTCCCAGTGAACGGCCAAATTAGATTTTTAGATATTAGGCTTCACTTTAAAGATGATGGTGTCTGCTGGGGCTATGATCCGCGCGCCAATAAACCGCTTCTGCCTTTCAACTCTGCGCACTCAAAGCTCGTTAAGCGAGCCATCGCCACCTCCTGCTTTAAAAACGCCCTTAGCAAAAGTTGCCCGCATCTCGCCGCAGAAGCGTTCAACCATCAAGCCGATAGGCTGAGCAGTGCCGGGTATCCGCAGCACCTTCTCATTTCGGTTGCTGAAGGCCTACTCAACAAGTTACGCACTGACGTGAGTAATTGTGACGCCCACGCGCAGCGTAGGCATAAGGTAGCTGTGATACCTTACATTCACAAGCTGTCACACAATCTGAAAAAGGTAGCGCAGCGGTACGACGTGCAAGTCGTCTTCTCTGCTCCTCACAAGCTGTCAAAGCTGTGCAAGATGACAGATCCCGAGACAGCGAAGCAAAAGAACTGTGGGAAGAAGCATCGGCGGCCCTTTGTTGAATGCGCAGAAGGCGTGGTATACGAAATTCCTTTAATCTGTGGCAAAACTTATGTCGGCCAAACTGGGAGATGCGTGAATGACAGGTTGAGGGAACATGCCAAAAATGTAGATAATGCCCTGAAAGGAAAAGATTTTGAAGGACTTCTGGCTGCCCACTGTCTTACGTGTGAAGAATGTTCCCCAGACCTTGCTAGCACCGTCATTAGAAAAAAGAATAATCAACGTGTAACGCGGGAAATCATTGAATCAGAGTTGATTTATAATCGGGGAGAAACATGTGTTAGCTCCGCTTCTATCACTCTTTCTGATAAAGAGCTGGCATATCTGCGCATGCACTGACGATGACGCCGGATTGTTCAGAGTGCATATATGCTCGCACGATTCGTTAGAAATAAAAGTTGGAAGTTCAGCGCCGTCCTTGTTGTCTCTTCTTGTCCTTGTCTCCTTGCGCTGCTATTTATTTATTCAAGTCATGTACCAACACGCCCAATTTTCCGCGTTAATTGAGTAAAGATCGCAGCTTTCCGTGTCGTTGTAAAAGCGAATACGGCGACTATTTTTTTTACTGACCTCCGAAGAAAAGGATACTACAGTTTGCTCATTCCACGTATCGCCTGAAAACAAAATAGACACAAGCAAAAAATTCTACGCCTAGCACAAGCATACGCCAGCGTCAAAGACGCGATGCAGACCATGCGTAAAAGGTGCCAGCACAACCTCAGCTTGTATTCTCGGAAAGGAAGGGGTGCGAACAATATTCAAGTCTATTAGCACCCCCCGACCCCTCCTGGCTCGCCCGGAAGAGCGTCATCCTAAAGAAAAGGGCCAAAGCACTGTGTACAAAAAATCCTGTTCTCAGTACCCGGAGTTGCAGGTTGGGGCAAGAAAGTATTTCAAGGAAACGATGAAGGAGCACGAAGTTGAGGTCAAAATTAGCGAAGCGCAGTGGCCAAGCACTGCGAGGCATGTGACCACAGGATAGTGACGCAATCATTGTGCGCTGGAAACCAAGCCAAATACGCGCACACGGCTGCTGCTTCACTCGTGGCGCGTTCAGCAGATGCCAGAAAATATTAATCGCCGCCTCGGAAACGTTCGCCTTTCCTAGATTTGCAGTTTAGGTTCAGTGAAGTAGTTGTCAACTATATATGTGTGTTTAAAAGCCAAGCTAGCTGCAACTCGCCCGCTTGAAGAAACCGAGTAAGGTTGCGGTGTTTTTTTTGCAAAAACTCGGTTGGCTTTCATTTCACTCATAAATCTGCATCCGAAATCAACGTCGAACGCTTTCATTTTAATCGCTTAGCTACGATTAAACGACATGCCGTATATGAAGAGCTTCGATGCTTGCTTGCTTTGCTTTATTGTGCTTTGCTCTGCTTGCTTGCTTGCTTGCTTGGACACGTCGAACCGAGTACAAAATTACTAACCGAGCCTTGCTGAGCACGTCTCAGGTGGTCTGGCCGCACCTAAGCTGAGGAGAGCGACACATGCTTAAGCCTCTATAAGGTTTCTTCAGGGGCTAAGTGAGCATGTTTCTGCTCTTAAAAGAGGCGCTTCTTCGGAATGGTGACAAGCCTCTCATGGGCGAGAAAATCGAAGAAACTGTGTCATGGTTCAGCCGCGCCTTTTTGACAGAAATCTCCAGAGGTCACATTAGGGACAAGCTCTGCATGTAGCCGCTCTTACGAAAGTGCTTCGAGCAGAGTAGGCTTGCTTTGGTCAGCTTGAATTCTTGGTCACAGCAGCGAACGCTTGTGCTGCGAGCTTATGGTTTTGCGAAAAACAGTGGAAGACGACACAGTCTCGGCCGTATTTGTTCATGGACACGAACGCAGAGTAGTACCTCGTGTTGAATCTGATTGTGAAGGTCGGCTGACATTCTTTGTACGTCACAACGCACGCAGCACGAGAAACAACGCGGGCTGAAAGCTCGCTCGGCTTCGCCGAAGTGTCCCCGGCTCCTCAACGTGACGTCACGTTGACCGACATGGACGAGGTTTCCCTCTCCGCTGTCCTCCTCTCCTACGCTCGCGCGGGGCGCGGGAGATTTGAACATCGCCTTTTTAATTGGTGATTGCGCAACTGTTTTAGCAAAAATCGAAAAAATAATTTCGCAGACGTGATCAGCAATGACACTACTTTAAAACCCTAAAAAATTAGCTGATTCGAAAACCGCCTCAGTATCCCTTTAAGGTGCGTCAAATCAAGGGTCGAACAAACGTTTATCAGAATTCCTTCTATCCGCATGTCATATCAGTTTCCAACAAACTCCCCAAAATCGTCATTCACTGCACATCTGTTGAAGCGTTTCCTGCTTTTATTCGAGCTCTCATTCATTAAATCACTTAATCTTAACTCTGTATCATTAATTTACGCATGTGTGTGCCTGATTTTGCTGTAGTTCATGGCTGTTACGTTTGTTTGCATGTATCATCTCCTGACTATAGCTCTCATAGTGCTTGATTTTGTTGTATGCCCGTCTGCAATAATGCCATCGGGGGCTGCTGGTATCTGAGAATAAATAAATAAATAAAAAGGAATTCCAAACAGGAGCGAGCTTTAAGAAACCGGAAAGCAAAGATCACTTCTTTCAAAATCCTACTTGCAGTGTATCTCATCCTGTCTACAGTGGAAATAGCAGAGTTTGGCAAAGCCGAAGAAAGCTTCCCTTGAATAAAAGTCCGCAGGAAAGGGTCGCGCTGATCTCGAAAAATCATAAACTTTGACATCATTTGCCTCCGGTACAAGTGTGGCAAGGAAGGACCCCCTTTTCTCAAACGCAGAAATAAATTATAACGCTTAGTTCTATCCCATGAAGACTGCCAAACAAAAACTACGAAGAGATGATGAAAATTTTGAATGCTAAGCCGAGAGCATGAAAGGACCTGCAACAAATAGCAAACTTTAAATATGTTTACGCACGCGAATACAGACAGTTCCTTTCCCGAACATTTCTGTGTACGCATGGAGAGTTCTTAAACTTTATCCTTCCAAAAGTCATCCTTATCTCGATACTTGAGAGGAGCACCTAGATATTTGGAAGTGACATGTGACCACTTTACACTTGCATGAAACAAAAGCGCTGATGCCCAGTTCCCCTGCGAAACGCCCACTCATTTGTCCAGATTAAAAACGCTATTGGTATTGGTTACATCACACAACCTGTGACATTCCGCCACACCAGCTTTTCTAATCCTTATTGCCTGTTTTGACAGATTACAACAGATCACATACGTGTTCTGCGCTGCAATCTCAAACATCAAGAACGGACATGTGTTTCATTCGCGTGAAAAAATCTAAACTGTTCAGGGAACACAACTCTGCCATCAAATGGATAACTTTATCTCCAAAACATAGCTGCTTGTACACTTCACGTAGCTTGAACATGGTTTGATTTGGTTTGTTGGGGGTTGTAATGAGGCGATTCGCACAGTTAGTATGGACGGCCACAGTGCTTGTTCCAGCTGTGCTGCTCAGCAGGCCAGCGTTCGGAAGCGCAAACTAGAGCTTCGTCAGCTTCGCCTTCCTTCTTCTTTTTCGCGTTCGTCGACGCTAGCTGCTGGGGCATCAAACCTCAACTTTCTTTCTTACAATACCCCCGGGGTGAAAAGGCGCCATTCTGGCGGGTCCTAGTAGGGCCGGGACGTAGTAGGACTTGTGGCAGTCTAAGTGCGCAATTTCACTGCCGCGGCAGCGATGATCAGGCGAAGGCGTGATGGGCTGGAAGAGATAATTAACTGGGGATATCTGATGAACAACGCGATATGGGCCCTGGTACTTGCTCAGCAGTTTTGTAGACTGTCCTGAGCTGGAGGAGCGCACCGAAAGCCAAACCAAGAATTCAGGAATATAGGACGGTGGCAGACCGGGAGAAGCGGAGCGGGTGCTTTTCTGGCGGTGCTGGTCCTGGGAAGTAAAGGAACGGGCGAGTTGACGGCATTATTAAGCATTCGCAGCGGCCTGAGAGACGGTTGTAAATAGGAACGAATCGGGGTGGTAAGGGAGTGACGATCTTTGAGTGACGACGGCCAGCAAAGGGCATGGTGATCTGGTGCCGCTGGTGTCTGCGTGGAGTTTTATGGCGCGGAAAGGTCGAAATGGCGCAAGATCGGAGGTGAGGTGCTCGCGCAGCGTTGCAAAACCTCCGTCGCATTCAGCGGACCAAGCCGACAAGTCGTGGCTGCCAGCGAGAAGAAATGTCAGCCGGGCGATAATGACAGCAAAATTTTTGATGGACCGACGCAAGCAGGACAAAGTCCACCAAAGCTTCTCAGTTATTTCAGGGATGTGGGCTTCAGGAAATCACCAACTGCGCGAAGCTTGGCAGGGTCCCGGAGTACACTTTCCTGGGACACGATGTAGCCTAGGGAAGTCACCTGTCGGGCGCCAAGGCGACACTTTTATGCGAAGCATATTAACGTAGGTTTCGGGCCTTCGCGCGACGCTTGGCGGTGGCCACCATTGACCTTCAAGTAGGTCACGTGACATGACGTCACGTGATGACGTCACACCGGCTGCAGATGGGGCCTCATATCGCGCCGTCGATCGCCTCCCGGCGGTGGCCACCATTGACCTTGACCTGAGATCACATGATGTGACGTCACGTGATGACGTCACACCGGCTGCAGATGGGGCCTCATATCGCGCCGTCGGACGTCGCCCGGCGGAGGCCTCCACGCTTCGGTTCGCGCCGTCGCGCGCGACGCGGTGGCGGCGCCACCATCGCTGCATCACGTGATACGTCACCCCAGAGATGAGGCGGCGCGCCCGCCGTCGCGTCAGTCTCTGTGCCCGCAACCGCGCCAGCGTCTTTGCGCCGGGCGTGTATGCGGTCAAGATGCCTCCAAACGCTAAGGACATGCTTCGCATCCACTGGGCTTAACCTTGATAAGCCTACAATTTTTTTCAAGTACAGCTGCGAGTGCGAGAAAAGGCAATCGACTTTAATTCAGGAGCGAAAAAAAAAACAAAAAGCATCCTGTTCAGTCCAATTCGAAGCTGCTTCGCATTCTTGCATGGTTGGTGCGAGCAGGTGAACATGGCCGATGATCTCCTCTCATTTCGGCTTTAGTCGTCCGTGCTGGCGGGACCAAGCTGCGCTATTCCAGTGGAATAGGGATGTCGATGAAAACGTCCAGCTCGATGCGTCCCTCATGCCAATCACGTATGAGGCGCGGAGAAACACCTCGGATGCGGAACGTAGCAGAACCCTCCGCAAACACAATGGTTGAAGCATCTGGATCGCTAAAGTAACTCTGATCCACGCTCACGCTTGTATTCTCTGCGCCAGGTTAGGCGGGCAGCGGGTCTGTCGCTTGAAAGGTTGATACTGGGTTCATTGTTTCCCATGGTGCAATGTTTACGGATGCGTCAATAACTACACCACTGTCGATACCTTGGTTTTCGAGCGTTTCTCGCAGGAGATGTTCGAAGGCAGCGCTGTTTCGCGTGTTCTGTGGGCTCAGTTCTTCGCCCTGACTTTCCTCTTCGTGGGGCATAGATGGGTTAAGGACATGCCTGGATCGGCGAGCTCCGGCTCTGTAGCGGTAGGGCGGTCGTTGCGACCGTGGAAGGTATCTCGCAGTGGTGGGAAATCTTACATGGTGATTGTTCCGTGTAGAGCAGCTCGATTGACCGAAGTGGGATCGTGCATGCTGTGACACAGCCGAAAGTATAGCTTTGAAAACTTGTACAAAGAGGAGATGAGGGGTCGTAGGGGGCATCCTGTTTTCCGAACAATTGTCCTTATCGCCGTGGCCAGGGGCGCGAAATTCCATGGCACCAGGTAGCGCCAGTGGACGAGAACCGTGCTCGGCTGGTCCAGACGGCAAAGGATAGACTGCTGGGCAGGAGCGTCGCCGGCTTGGTGTCGCCAACCAGAACCATGAGTCGAAGCAGTGTCCTCAGGTGAACGAGGCACAGCTGTGAGAGCAGTCCCAAAGCTCGAGCTAGCGCCGCCCGCACGGTCCGGGGTAGACGGGAGGTGTTCCGCCAACTCCAAACGGCCCTTGGCCGCCAAAGACGCCCAGCGATGCTGCTCAGCAGGCCAGCGTTCGGAAGCTTCTTCTTCTTCTTCTTCTTCACCTCTTTATAATTGCACATACCAACGTGGGGGGATTGGCCAAGGTATAGTGGTATACATAAAGAAATTTTCATAAGATTACGAGAAAATATCGGAGCCAAACATGTATTTTGAAAAATGTATTCATGAAAAACGACAGAAGATTATTTGAAGTGAAATAACAAAGAACATTTTGGTGCGAATAATAAATAAAGAAAAAACACCCCGAGACGTTTAAAGGAGTTAGCAAATCAACCTACCAGTAGCAATTATGTAATCATGGAGATTCCCTCTAATTGAACTCAATGCAAAACCTTTGGCGCTCGCTCCGAACGATAACAACACTGGCAGAGATAACGGGAGCCCTAACCTGGAGAGAGGTTCCTCCAGGTAATTCTTTCCCTGAAGTGCGAACTTTGGACAGTAGAGCAGGAAATGGTCCACAGATTCAACGTCCCCGCATGAGTCACATTGGTTTGTCGGAGACCACCCACATCTGCATAGGTATTAATTTAAACTGGGAATCCTGCACCGCAGTCGCGTCATTGCTACCTCACACTGCCTGGTTTTACACGAACGGACGTTCCATTTATACGCTAAATGCTGATAATCAGTAGTATTTAGTAAGGGATCGCGTAACCTGGCTGATATGTGTTGGAACCGCTGAAACCTGGAGATCGCCAGCAGACTGAAATTCGGGACGGGATGCGTTACTGGCCCGTCAAGAGCTGACCTTGCTAAATAATCAGCCACCTCGTTGGAATGAATGCCTGCATGACCAGGAACCCAGAGAAAACGGACCTCCCTTAAAGTGCACGGGACAAAAATTCGCAGGATGCGGCCCAAAAAATCTTTTTGGGAAGTTTCAAGGGAGACTAAAACTGACAAACAATCAGCCAGGATGATAACGTGAGATACATGGTACGGAATTTTGTGCAGGGCCATTCCAAGAGCCAAAAATTACGCAAAGAATATGGGGATATAATCTTGGATGCGGACAGAATAGCTCCATGCCAAATCATGCGAAAAGATGCCAACTGCAGCTTTTTGGCAGCTGACGGAGGCGTCAGTAGAAAGCACCACACGATGGGGGAATTCCGCTATATGAGGAGAAAGAATGCCGTTTAAAATGTTTGTGGGCATGTGTTTCGCATGAGATGGGAAGATGTGGTCAAAATGCAATTCCACTGCTGCCGGCGTGTCCTCAACCCACTGCAAAGAACTGAGATCAACACCAATCGGTGTTAAAAGTTTCTGCGTTAAGGAAATTTGTGGCATTTGATATCGTGGCCAATGACGTAAAAAAAATAAGGCCTGCTGAGACACAAAAATAGGAGTACTGACATTAGTCATCGGGTCCAACGACCTGAGGAAAGTTCGCAGTGTGAGTATTTGAAAGCGGGAAATTAAATCGGGCATACTGGCTTCGAGATAAAGCAGAGCGTTTGAAACTGATTTTGGGAGACCAAGGCAGAGACGTAGAGCACGCCTTTCCAGTAATATCAAGGGTTGGACCTTGTAGTTTGCGCTACCAGAGAACAAAATGCAACCAAATTCAAGCATAGGTCTTATAAAGCTTTATATAGTAACAATAATGTGTCGCGGCGCATCCCAAACCTTTTATTGGCGGAAGCGCAAACCCGAACTTCGTCACCTTCGCTTTCCTTCTTCATTCTCGCCTTCGTCGGCGATAGCTGCTGGGGCATCAAAGCCCAACTTCCTTTCGTACGGGTTTAGCGTCCCAAAGCAACTCACGCTATGAGGGACGCTATAGTGAAAGGCTGGTTTGGTTTTGGTTTTGTGGGGTTTAACGTCCCAAAGCGACTAAGGCTATGAGAGACGCCGTAGTGAAAGGCGCCAGAAATTTCGACCACCTGGGGTTCTTTAACGTGCACTGACATCGCGCAGTACACGTTCCTCTAGAATTTAGCCTTCATCAAAATTCGGCCGCCCCGGCCGGGATCGCACCCGCATCTTTCGGGTCAGCAGCTGAGCGCCGTAACCACTGAGCCGCCGCGGCGCGGTAGCTTAAATATGTTTTTTTTAAGTATTCTCGGACAGGCCACGCGTCCTCGTAGCAGTGTTGTACAGCCATCCTGCATCCTAAATACTGTGCAGGCCAAGAAGGAAAATAACATCACATTTGTAAATATTCGGCTCAACGTCCAGGAATCGTATTCCATACGGCGGGAAGGGTAAGTCTTTCGTTATTGTTCTCTGGAGAACGTTCCAAATAAGCAGTGCATCCCAGCAATCAATAAAGACGAGTTCTTTTAACTCCGGTTTGTGACACAACAAGCAGTCAGCACCTCACGGTGAAAAGAATCCCTTTTGCTCCCTCCATGTTTTAACCGGCAACGTCCCAGTGTGTAACTTGAAGAAAAACGTCTTCACACCCGCTGGCACCACCTTTTTCCGTACTCTTTAAAACATATACTCCTTGGCCTCCGCTATTCAGAGATCGATATATTGGCTCCGGAAAGACCAAGCAAATCGTTTAACAATTTCTTACGCGTGACATTTTATCATGGTCTTAAGGTGCGTCAAATCAAATGTCGAACAAACGTTTATCAGAATTCCTTCTTTCCGCATGTCATATCAGTTTGCCACAAACTCCACAAAGACGTCGTTCACTTCACATCTGTTGAAGCGTTTCGTGCTTTTATTCTTGCTCTCATTCATTAAATCACTTAATCTTAACTCTGTATCATTAATTTACGCGTGCGTGTGCCTTATTTTGCTGTATTTTATGGCTGTTCCGTGTGTTTGAATGTCTCATCTCCTGACTATAGCTCTTATAGTGTTTGATATCGTTGTACGGCCGTCTGCGATAATGCCCTCGGGTGCTGCTGGTATCTGTGAATATATCAATAAATAAATAAATAAATAAATAAATAAATAAATAAATAAATAAATAAATAAATAAATAAATAAATAAATAAATAAATAAATAAATAAATAAATAAATAAATAAATAAATAAATAAATAAATAAATACAAAGGCTTCCAAACTAGAGCGAGCTTTAAGAAACCGGAAAGCAAAGTCACTTCTTTCAGAATCCTACCTGCACTGTACCTCATCCCGTCTACAGTGGAGATGGCAGAGTCTGGCAAAGCTGAAGAAAGCCTCCCTTGAATAAAAGTCCGCAGGAAAGTGTCGCGTTGATCTCGAAAAACCATAAACTTTGGCATCACCTGCCTCCGGTACAAGTGTGGCAAGGAAAGACCCCCTTTTCTCACACGCAGAAATAAATTATAACGCTTACTCCTATCCCATGAAGACTGCCAAAAAAAAAAACTGCGAAGAGACGATGAAAATTTTGAATGCTAAGCCGAGAGCATGAAAGGACCTGCAACAAATAGCAAACTTTTGATACCTAGTATACATTAAATATGTTTGCGCACGCGAATACAGACAGTTCCTTTCCCGAACATTTCTGTGTACGCATGGAGAGTTCTTAAATTTTATGCTTCCAAAAGTCATCCTTATCTCGGTACATAGGAGGAACACCTAGATATTTGTAACTCACATGTGACCACTTTACACTTGCATGAAACAAAAGCGCTGATGCCAAGTTGCCATGCCAAAAGCCCGCACATTTGTTCAGATTAAAAACGCTATTGGTTACAACACACAACCAGCGACATTCCGCCACGCCAGCACTCTTTTTAGTCCTTATTGACTGTTTTGACAGATTACAACACATGACTTATGTGTTCATCGCTGCACTCTCAAACATCAAGAGCGGAGATGTGTTTCATTCGCGTGAAAAAATCAAAACTGTTTGAGGGAACACAACTCTGCCATTAACTGGATTACTTCATCTCCAAAACATAGCTGCTTGTGCATTTCACGTAGCTTGAATATGGTTTGATTTCGTTTATTGGGGCTTGTAATGAGGCGACTCGCACAGTTGGTATGGATGGCCACAGTTCCTTATTCCAGCGGTGCTGCTCTGCAGGCCAGCGTTCGGAAGCGCAAACCCGAACTTCGTCAGCTTCGCCTTCCTTCTTCTTTCTCGCGTTCGTCTGCGCTAGCTGCTGGGGCATCAAACCCCAACGTTCTTCCTTACAATACCCCCGGGGTGAAAAGGCCCCATCCTGGCGGCCTAAGAGCATGAAACGATAGCTGGGTTGTAGTAGGGCTTGTGGCAGTCTAAGTGCGCAATTTCACGGCCGCGGTGGCGATGATAAGACGAAGGCGTGATGGGCTCGGCGAGATGATTAACTGGGGATATCTGATGAACAACGCAATATTGGCCCTGGTACTTGCTGAGCAGTTTTGCAGACTGTCCTGAGCTGAAGAGCGCACCCAAAGCCAAATCAAGGATTCAGGAAGATAGGACGGTGGCAGACCGGGAGAAGCGGCGCGGGTGCTTTTCTGACGGTGCTGGTACTGAGAAGTAAAGGAAAGGGCGAGATAACCGCATTCTTCAGCATGCGCAGCGGCCTGAGAGACGGTTGTAAATTCCAACGAATCGGGGTGGTAAGGGAGTGACGATCTTTGAGTGACGACAGCTAGCAAAGGGCATGGTGATCTGTAATGACATCGAACGGGCGCCCATATAAGTAAGGACAAAATTTTCTAATCGCCTAAATAATCGCCAAACATTCTTTTTTCGTGACCGAATAATTAGTCTGTGCATTTGTCAGCGCACGGCTGGCGTAAAGAAGGACGTACTCATTGAAACTAGGATACCACTGAGCAAGAACTACACCCAGACCAACGCCGCTGGTGTCTGCGTGGAGTTTTATGGCGCAGAAAGGCCGTAATGGCGCAAGATCGGAGGTTAGGTGCTGGCGCAGCGTTGCAAAAGCTTCGTCGCATTCCGCGGACCAAGCCGACAAAATTGTCGCTGCCAGCGAGAAGTGTCAGCGGGGCGATAATGGCAGCAAAATTTTTGATGAACCGGCGCAAGCAGGGCAAAGTCCACGAAAGCTGCTGAGTTATTTCAGGCACGTGGGCTTCAGGAAATCAGCAACTGCGCGGAGCTTGGCAGGGTTCCGGAGTACACCTTCCTTGGACAAGACGTGGCCTAGGAGTGTCACCTGTCGGGCGCCAAAGCGACACTTTTTCAAGTACAGCTGCGAGTGCGAGAAAATGCAATTGACTTTAATTCAGGAGCGCAAAAAAAAGAAAAAGCAACCTGTTTAGTCCAATTCGAAGCTGCTTCGCATTCTTGCACGGTTGTTGCGAGCAGGTGAGCATGGCCGATGATCTCCTCTCATTCCGGCTGTAGTCGTTCGCGCTGGCGGGACTAAGCTGCGCTATTCCAGTGGAATAGGGATGTCGATGAAAACGTCCAGCTCGATGCGTCCCTCATGCCAATCACGTATGAGGCGCGGAGAAACACCTCGGATGCTGAACGTTTTAGAACCCTCCGCAAAGACAACGGTCGAAGCATCTGGATCGTTAAAGTAACTCTGATCGACGGTCACGCTCGTATTCTCTGTGCCTGGTCGGGCGGCCAGCGGGTCGGTCGCTTGAAAGGTTGATACTGGGTCCATTGTCGTCTCCCGCGGTGCAATTTCTACGGATGCGTCAATAAATACACCGCTGTCGATACCTTGGTTTTCGAGAGTTTCTCGCAGGAGATGCTCAAAGGCAGCGCTGTTTGGCGTGTTCTGTGGGCTCAGTTATTAGCCCTGACGTTCCTCTTCGTGGGGCATAGATGGGTCAAGGAGGTGCCTGGAGCGGCCAGCTCCGGCTCTGTAGCGGTAGAGCGGTCGTCGCGACCGTGGAAGGTATCTCGTAGAGGTGGGGAATCTTACATGGTCGTTGTTCCGTGCTGAGCGGCTCGATCGACCGAAGTGGGATCGTGCATGCTGCGACACCGCCGAAAGTATAGCTTGGGAAACTTGTGCAAAGAGTAGTTGAGGGGTCATAGGCGGCGTCCTGTCTTCCGACCAACTGCCCGTATCGTCGTGGCTGGGGGAGCGAAATTCCATGACAGCAGGTAGGTAGCGCCAGTGGGCGAGAACCGCGCTTGGCTGGTCCGTACGGCAAGGGATCGACTGCTGGGCAGAAGAGTCGCCAGCCTGATGTCGCCAGCCTGAGCCTTGAGTCGAAGCAGCGTCCTCAGGTCGACCAGGCACAGCTGTGAGAGCAGTCAAAAGGCTCACTCTGGCGCCACCCGCGCGGTCCGTGGTAGATGGGGCGTGTGCCGCCAAATCCAAACGGCCCTTGGACGCCAAAGACCAGGCACAGCGATGCTGCTCAGCAAGCCAATGTTCGGAAGCGCAAACGCGAACTTCGTCGTCGTTGTTGTTGTTGTTGTAGCCTATGACAGAATGGCATATACCCACTCTGGGTGATCGGACAACAATCGGGTGGTAAAGGTTTGTATTCACCTGTACGTAGTAAAGGCAAAAGGAAAGCACAAGGGAGAGGAACACCGGGGGAGTCTACCACAAGAAGGGCACGGAGAGGATGAAATATAAAAATAAAAAACAAAACAAAGAACAAAAAAATAAAAATAATAATAGCTATAAATAATAATAATAATAAAAATATACATATATAAAGGAGCTTGGATTGGAGAGAGAGTGAAAGAGAGAATAATCCGAAAAATAATGAAGCATAAAAAGAAAATACTGAAAGCTTCAGCAGAGATAGTCGATGAGATTCCAGCAAGAAATTTTGAACAGCGTCACAAACAGACCTGTGGCTGAACCCAAGTGTGGTGGCACCAAATAATAGCAAGTAGGGGCTGCTCAAACTGCTCAAAAAACTCCACCAGTCTTCTTCTCAAAGCGGTGAAACGACGACAATGGAGCCAAAATTGATCGATAGATTCAGGCTCACGGCAAAATGCACAGAGGCGAGGTAACGCCAAACAAGATCTGTGCAGATAGAAATTTAGAGGGGGAATGCGGCAGCGCAACCTCGTCAGAGATACTTCTAGCTGCCGAGATGGACAAATTTTCCTGCTCCAGGAATATTTCAGATGCTGATATTACACCGATGTTAAAAGTGTTGTTGCACTCTTAATAACGCTTAATAAAAAGTGTTGTTGCACGCTTAATAATCGCACGTTTAATAACGCTTGCTTCCTTCATCTTTCTCGTTTTCGTCGGCACTAGCTGCTGGGGCATCAAACCCCAACTCTCATTCCTACGGGTTTAACGTCCCAAAGCAACTCAGGCTATGAGGGACGCCGTAGTGAAGGGCTCCGGAAATTTCGACCACCTGGGGTTCTTTAAAGGGATACTGAGGCGGTTTTCGAATCAGCTAATTTTTTAGGGTTCTAAAGTAGTGTCATTGCTGATCCCGTCTGCGAAATTATTTTTTCGATTTTTGCTTAAACAGTGGCGCAATCACCAATTAAAAACGCGATGTTCAAATCTCCCGCGCCCCGCGCGAGCGTAGGAGAGGAGAAAAGCGGAGAGGGAAACCTCGTCCATGTCGGCCGACGTGACGTCACATTGAGGAGCCGGCGATAGTTCGGCGCACCCGAGCAAGCTTTCAGCGCGCGTTGTTTTTCGTGCTGCGTGCGTTGTGGCGTACAAAGTGTATCAGCCGATCAGATTCAATACGAGGTACTACTCAGCGTTCGTGTCCATAAGCAAATATGGCCGAGACTGTGTCGTCTTCCACTGTTTTTCGCAAGATCATAAGCTCGCAGCGCAAGCGCTCGCTGCTGTGACAAAGAATTCAAGCTGACCAAAGCAAGCCTACTCTGCTCGAAGCACTTTCGTAAGAGCGGCTACATGCAGAGCTTGTCTCTAACGTGACCTCTGGAGATTTCTGTCGAAAAGTCGCGGCTAAACCATGACACAGTTCCTTCGATTTTCTCGCGCATGAGAGGCGTGTCAACATTCCGAAGAAGCGCCTAGCTCTTTTAAAAGTAGAAACATGCTCACTTAGCCCCTGAAGAAACCTTATAGAGGCTTAAGCATGTGTCGCTCTCCTCAGCTTAGGTGCGGCCAGACCACCTGAGGCGTGCTCAGCAAGGCTCGGTTAGTGATTTTATACTCGGTTAGACGTGTCCAAGCAAGCAGAGCAAAGCACAATAAAGCAAAGCAAGCAAACATCGAAGCTCTTCATATGAGCATTTCGTTTAATCGTAGCTAAGCGATTAAAATGAAAGCGTTCGACGTTGATTTCGGATGCAAATTTATGAGAGAAATGAATGCCAACCGAGTTTTTGCAAAAAAACACCGCAACCTTACTCGGTTTCTTCATCAAGTTGTGGCAGCGGGCGAGTTGCAGCTAGCTTGGCTTTTAAACACGCATATAATGTGCAACTACTTCACTGAACCTAAACTGCAAATCTAGGAAAGGCGTACGTTTCCGAGGCAGCGATTAATATTTTCTGGCATCTGCTGAACGCGCCACGAGTGAATCAGCAGCCTTGTGCACGTATTTGGCTTGGTTTCCAGCGCACAATAATTGCGTCACTATCCTGTGGTCACATGCCTCGCAGTGCTTGGCCACTGCGCTTCGCTAGTTTTGACATCAACTTTGTGCTCCTTCATCGTTTCCTTTAAATACTTTCTCGCCCGGGCCCAACCGGCAACGCCGGGTACTGAGAACAGGATTTTTTGTACACAGTGCTTTGGCCCTTTTCTTTAGGATGACGCGCTTCCGGGCGAGCCAGGAGGGGTCGGGGGGTGCTAATTGACTTGAATATTGTTCGCACCCCTTCCTTTCCGAGAATACGAGCCGAGGTTGTGCTCGCACCTTTTACGCATGGTCTGCATCGCGTCTTTGACGCTGGCGTATGCTTGTGCTAGGCGTAGAATTTTTTGCTTGTGTCTATTTTGGTTTCAGGCGATACGTGGAAGGAGCAAACTGTAGTATCCTTTTCTTCGGACGTCAGTAAAAAAAATAGTCGCCGTATTCGCTTTTACAACGACACGGAAAGCTGCGATCTTTACTCAACGCAGCGCCGGATCCGCA
This sequence comes from Amblyomma mixtum, assembly GCF_055824585.1. NCBI lineage: Eukaryota > Metazoa > Arthropoda > Arachnida > Ixodida > Ixodidae > Amblyomma > Amblyomma mixtum. Next base: position 29,727,951 of record NC_143020.1, on the reverse strand, counting down.
TCGGCAGCTTCTCCAGTCCTCAAAGTGACATCACGACCTCTCTTGACCAACCACGGGCGGCGGCGCGCCGCGCGGCGTGCCCCGCGGCACAGGTCGCATATTTCGGCTAAAAAAGGCAATTCGTGCTTGTTTTTGCCTTATTTGGATGCGATATTCCAGTATACAGCATGAAAAACTATAGGACGCCGCTGCTAGCCTGATTTTCAAAAAAGTGCTTCAGTCTCCCTTTAACGTGCACTGACATCGCGCTGTACACGGGCATCTACAATTTAGCGTTCATCAAAATTCGGCTGCCCCGGCCGGGATCGAACCCGAATTTTTGGGGTCAGCAGCCGAGCGCCGTAACCACTGAGCAGCCGCGGCGCGGCAGCTTAAATATGTTTTTTTTTTTTAAGTTATCTCGGACAGAGCAGGCATCCTCGTCGCAGTGTCGTGCAGTCATCCTGCTTCCCAAATACTCTGCAGGCCAAGAAGGAAAATAACATCACATTTGTAAACATCCGGCTCAACATCCAGGAATCGTATTCCATACGGCGGCAAGGGTAAGTCTTTCATTATTGTACACTGGACCGCGTCCCAAAAGGGCAGCGCATCCCAGCAATCAATAAAGACGAGTTCTATTAACTCCGGTTTGTGACAGAACAAACAGTCAGCACCCCATAATAAGAATAATCCCTTCTCCTCCATCCATGATTTAACAGGCAACGTACCAGTGTGCAACTTGAAAAAAAAAAAACGTCTTCACACCCGCTGCCACCACCTTTTTTCGTAATCTCTTTAAAACATATACTACTTGGCCTCCGCTATTCAGAGACCGATATATTAGCTCCGGGAAGACCATGCAAATCGTTCAACAGTTTCTTACGCGTGAGATCTGATCATGGTCTTAAGGTGCGTCAAATCAAGGGTCGAACAAACGTGTATCAGAATTCCTTCTTTCCGCATGTCATATCAGTTTCCAATGAACTCCCCGAAATCGGAGTTCACTGCACATCTGTTGAAGGCTTTCCTGCTTTTTTTCGAGCTCTTATTCATTAAATCACTTAATCTAACTCTGTATAATTAATTTACGCGTTTGTGTGCCTGATTTAGCTGCATTTTATGGCTGTTACGTGTGTTTGAATGTGTCATCTCCTGACTGTAGCACTTATAGTGCTTGATTTCGTTGTACGCCCGTCTGCAATAATGCCTTCGGGCGCTGCTGGTGTCTGTGAATAAATAAATAAATAATAAATAAATAAATAAATAAATAAATAAATAAATAAATAAATAAATAAATAAATAAATAAATAAAAATTCATTCCAAACTAGAGCGAGCTTTAAGAAACCGGAAAGCAAAGATCACTTCTTTCAAAATCCTACTTACACTGTGTGTCATCCTGTCTACAGTGGAAATAGCAGAGTTTGGCAAAGCCGAAGAAAGCCTCCCTTGAATTAAAAGTCCGCCGGAAAGGATCACACTGATCTCGTAAAAACATAAACTTTGACATCACCTGCCTCCGGTACAAGTGTGGCAAGGAAGGGCCCCCTTTTTTCGAACGCAGAAATAAATTATAACGCTTAGTTCTATCCCATGAAGACTGCCAAACAAAAACTGCGAAGAGACGATGAAAATTTTCATTGCTAAGCCGAGAGCATGAAAAGACCTGCAACAAATAGGACACTTTTGATACCACGTATACATTAAATATGTTTGCGCACGCGAATACAGACAGTTCCTCTCCCGACCATTTCTGTGTACGCATGGAGAGTTCTTCAATTTTCTCCTTCCAATAGTCATCCTTATCTCGGTACATAGGAGGAACACCTAGATATTTGTAGCTCACATGTGACCACTTTACACTTGCATGAAACAAAAGCGCAGATGCCCAGTTGCCATGCCAAAAGCCCGCACATTTGTTCAGATTAAAAACGCTATTGGTTACATCACACAACCTGCGAGCAACCGACAACGCATGTTCTATGCTGCTAAGGTCGCTGCAAAAAAATGCCATATCATCGGCATATGCCAATACTTTAATTTCACATGCTACCAGTTCAAAACAACGAATACAGCTGTTATTTTATATATTCCTACAAAGTGGCCATGCACGCTTTTCCTGGCAGCACGACTCAAGTGGTAAACAGACTTCGGGACCAGTATCTGTGTAGAGCCCAAGACCCCCGTGGATCTGCGTACTCTTATGCAGGCACAGAGAACACGGATTTGGATCAACATTTCCGGCTCCATGATCTGCGGGTGGCGCTCACCAAAATGAAACGGGGCACTGCGCCAGGACGCGAGAAGGTTACCGTCAAGCTTTTGACGAACTTGCCCGACTTGGCATACCAGTATCTCCTGGAATACGTCAACGCGATTTGGCGCGGGGAGACCCTCATGCGAATCGAATGGAAAACGGCTCTGGTCACTTTTATTTCTAAAGCAGGCAAACCAATTGACACAGATAACCATCGCCCCATCTCTCTCACCTCCTGTGTGGGCAAACTAATGGAGACGATGTCGCGGGATCGGTTATCTACATATCTTGAACACAAACATGTCTTTGCGAACACCATGTTCGGATTCCGCCCACACAGATCCGCACAGGATGTCCTCCTGCTACTCAATCGTGAAGTCGTTGACCCCCTCGAATGCCCCCATAATGAACGGGTAGTACTCGCCTTGGACCTTAAAGGGGCATTTGACAATGTAACACATGAGATCGTACTCACTAACTTAAGCCACACCAACCGTGCCCTCAAAACATTCCGATACATAAGCCAATTTTAATGGATCGTCAATCCCACATTCGAATACAAGAAAGAGAGCATGGTCCTTACCTAATCGGCGCGCGAGAAACCCCCGAAGGCGCGGTACATTCCCCACTGCCCTTCAATCTGGCCATGATCCACCTGCCGGCCCAGCTGAGTGGTGTCACCGGCGTGCAGCATGCCCTGTACGCCGATGACAGCACTCTCTGGGCCACGCAGGGCAGCACAGGGGACATTGAAACCAGCCTGCAAAAAGCGGCGACGATAGTAGACCGCTCCGCCCGCCGCTGCGGTCTTCAATGTTCCCCTCAAAAATCGGAATTTGTGCACCTCCACCCCTCACAGAAGTGCAAAACTAAAATATCTTTCTCTTGAGAGTGGTCCCATAGGCGAACGTGATGAGATACGGGTACCCGGACTCTACATCCACAAACACAGCTGGCCAGAGACTACATTGGCCAAGTCCCGTAAGGTGGCGGACCAGGTGGGCCGCATGGTCCGCCGAGTTTCCAACAAACGCGGAGGGTTACGAAGTAAGGATACCTTGCGGCTGGCAAACGCCTTCGTAACTAGTCGAATTCTCTTTTCGACTCCTTATCTACACCTACGGAAACAAGAGGAGGACGCCCGTGAGGTCATCCTTCGCAAAATTGTTAAACGTGCCCTTGACCTCCCCATCACTACTTCAAACAGCCGGCTTAAGGCCAGTGGGGTGGTGAATACTTTCCGGGAGGCGCACCTTACAAACCAGTACAGGCGCTCTTCGCTAACGGAGTCGTGTCGCCGCCTTCTTGCTCGACTCCATATCCAACACACCTCTCCAATGGAAGACAGATTTCACATCCCAGAACTGTGGTGACGTGCCCTCCACGTGCGGCCTCTTCCAGCAAACATGTCACATGAAGACCATAATGGTCGGCGCCTGGCACGAGCGGAAGCGCTAGCCCGATATTGTGGCAACAAAGCAGGTGTATACTACGTGGACGCATCTGGCCCTCACCACGGGGGATGGTACCTGGCCACGGTAGTTCACAACAGCAACACAGTTAACGGCCTCACTTTCAGAGCCCACAGTGCAACACAAGCAGAAGAGGTCGCGATTGCTCTCGCGGCCTCACATTCCGATTCAAAACACACAATCACCGACTCGCGAAATGCTTGTCGGAACGTCGAACAAGGCTGCACTCCTTGCCTAGCCTATCGAATATACAAAATTGCATACGGGATACGGACCCCGAACACCGTTACCTTATATGGGCCCCTGCTCATCAGGTGTTGGCAGGAAACGAGGCAGCAGACGCAGCCGCCCGCGCGCTCTCTCACCGAGCTGTTTTCTCCGCCCCACCTGATCAGGATCCCGATTTTAAACCGGTCTACACGTTGAAACAAAACACAACCTACTATAAAGATAGCCATCGCCTTTACCCTAGCCCATGTAAAGGCCTAAAGAAGGCGGATGAGCGGCTCCTTCTCCGCCTCTTCACCAATACATTGCTGTGCCCGGCAGCACTAAAACATTTCGACTCCTCATCTAGCGGCAACTGCCGGCATTGTAGTGTGGTGTCTTCGGACACCTATCACATGGTGCGGGCCTGCCCCTCCAACCCTGCTATTCCCCCCCTCCCCAACCCAACCCGGGAGGACTGGGAGGCGACCCTGCTCGGCTGCCACGACTTACAGGCGCAACAAGCCTTAGTCGGGCGCGCCCGGGCGGCGGCCACCGCCACTTGGGTCCCATACTAGGGACCTCCACCTAGTGTTTGTAAGGATCAGTCCCTTAAGGGCTGATCCAAAGATACCTCCTGTCCCTTTTTAATATATGTTTTCTCCACCACCACCACCTCCGCGACAAGTGCGGCAAGGAAGGACCCCCTTTTCTCAAACGCAGAAATAAATTATAACGCTTAGTTCTATCCCATGAAGACTGCCAAACAAAAACCGCCAAGAGACGATGAAAATTTTGAATGCTAAGTCGAGAGCATGAAAGGACCTGCATCAAATAGCCCACTTTTGATACCACGTATACATTGAATGTGTTTGCGCACGCGAATACAGACAGTTCCTTCCCCGACCATTTTTGTGTACGCATGGAGAGTTCTTAAATTTTCTCCTTCCAATAGTCATCCTTACCTCGATACTTAAGAGGAACACCTTGATATTTGGAAGTGATATGTGACCACTTTACACTTGCATGAAACAAAAGCGCTGATTCCCAGTTCCCATTCCAAAAGCCCGCACATTTGTCCAGATTAAAAACGCTATTGGTCACATCACACAACCTGCGAACAACCGACATAGCATGTTCTATGCTGCTAAGGTGGCTACAAAAAAATGCCGCATCATCGGCATATGCCAATACTTTAATTTCACATGCTTCCAGTTCAAAACAACGAATACAGCTGTTATTTATTGTATTCCGACAAAGTGGCCATGCACGCTTTTCCTGGCAACACTACTAACTGGCACAGAAACTTCGGGACCAATGTCTGTGTACAGCCCAAGACCCCCGTGGATCTGCGTACTCTTATGCAGGCAGAGAGAACACGGAGCTGGGTCCACCTTTCCAGCTCCATGTTCTGCGGGCGGCTCTCGCCAAAATGAAACAAAAGCGTTGATGCCCAGTTCCCATGCCAAAAGCCCGCACGTTTGTCCAGATTAAAAACGCTATTGGTTACATCACACAAACTGCGACATTCCGCCATGCCAGCTTTTTTTTTAATCCTTATTGCCTGTTTTGACAAATTACAACAGATCACATACGTGTTCTGCGCTGCACTCTCAAACATCAAGAGCGGACTTGTGTTTCATTCGGCTGAAAAAATCAAAACTGTTTCAGGGAACACAACTCTGCCATCAATTGGATAACTTGATCTTCAAAACATAGCTGCTTGTACACTTCACGTAGCTTGGATATGGTTTGATTTGGTTTATTGGGGTTTGTAATGAGGCGATTCGCACAGTTAGTATGGGCGGCCACAGTCCTTGTTCCAGTGGTGCTGCTCAGCAGGCCAGCGTTCTTCTTCTTCTTCACCATATTCGGAAGCGCAAACCCGAACTTCGTCAGCTTCGCCTTCCTTCTTCTTTCTCGCCTTCGTCGGCGATAGCTGCTGGGGCATCGAACCCCAACTTTCTTTCTTACAATACCCCCGGGGTGACAAGGCGCCATCCTGGCTGCCTAAGGGCACGGGACGATAGCTGGGTCGTAGTAGGGCTGGTGGCAGTCTGAGGGCGCAATTTCACGGCTGCGGCGGTGATGATCAGACGAAGGGGTGATGGGCTCGACGAGATAATTAACTGGGGATATCTGATGAACAACGCGATATGTGCCCTGGTACTTGGTCAGCAGTTTTGTAGACTGTCCTAAGGTGGAAAAGCGCACCCAAAGCCAAACCAAGGATTCAGGAATATAGGCGGTGGCAGACTGGGAGAAGCGGCGCGGGTGCTTTTCTGGCGGTGCAGGTCCTGAGGAGTAAAGGAACGGGCGAGTTGACGGCTTTCTTCAGCATGCGCAGCGGTCTGAGAGACATCGAACGGGCACCCATATAAGTAAAGACAAAATTTTGTGATCGCCCAAATAATCGCCAAACATTCTTTTTCCGTGACGGAATAACTAGTCTCTGCAATTGCCAGCGCACGGCTGGCGTAAGAAAGGACGCACTCATTGAAACCAGGATTCCGCTGAGCAAAAACTACACCCAGACCAATGCCGCTGGTATCTGTGTGGAGTTTTGTAGGCGCGGAAGGGTCGAAATGGCGCAAGATCGGAGGTGAGGTGCTGACGCAGCGTTGCAAAAGCTTCGTCGCATTCAGCGGACCAAGCAGACAAGTCGTGGTTGTCAGCGAGAAGTTTCAGCGGGGCGATAATGGCAGCAAAAGTTTTGACGAACCGGCGCAAGTACACTGTCAGAAAAAAGTGGTGTGAGAAAGGGGTAAAAAGGCCATAGCATTGACTTTTACACCCTTTAGAGGACCCTAGGAATAACTTTACACCCATTAAAGGCACGCTCCCGATCACTTTCCCCCTTTTGGAAAACTTGCACACTACTTTCACTCTTTACCAGTGTTGATAACTCCGCGTCCGTTCCTGCCCCTAAAACAGCGGGAAGACTATAGTTTTCTTGTGCGCCACGAATGGGCGCTCGTGCAGCATTTTGTGTGGAGTGCCTTGATGCACGTCGTCTTCACAGAGGGACGGCGAAGAACGTATATAATGGTCGATTTCTACTGTGTGGCAAATAGATCAAGGAAAAAGATTAAGCTGAGCAGTCTGTGCTTAAAACGGAACGCAAATCCTTGGAGCTATTTTTCTGATACACTACTTCTAGTACGAGGAAAAATATTCGATGCTTTAATTTGACATGATGCGACGCTATGCTCCAACGCTCACGTTCTATGCGCATTCAATCTGTGTCCAGTTTCAAGAAAAGGTAATATTTCCTCCTCGCCCTCAGCTGCACGTAACAACAAGATCGGCGGGCCTGGATTAAATGTGATAATTACCATAAGCTCACGTTTGTCTGTAGGACATTCGTGGTTTACGTACTGCGTCAGCAGATGTTGCGAGTGCTTAAACAACCTAAATGCAATTTGCCCTTGACAACCTTGCCGTTAGCAGGACGGGAGCGGTGTGAGCCTAGGGTAATGTTTACAAAGGAGCAGAAGAAAAGCTACTGATTTTTGGGAAGCAAGTTGGGTCCTCGAATACTTTATCCTCCTCCCTGGCACTGCAATTATTTGTTTATTTCTCCACTAAATTTGAAAAACACTTTTGAATACTATGCGCCAAAAGGAAAAGAGAGAGCAGAAATACAGCTTGTCATAAATAATTGTTGTGTGATCAATAAATGAATGCTCAAACTTTGTCACATCTCATATTTCACATGGCACACTCGCAAACAAATTTCTGTAGAAAGGGCTGTGTAGGAAAGAAGGAAAGGAAGGCGCCTTCAGCCACGTGTCACTGCAGCAATTAGTCCAAATAGTGTTCCGTCGCGAGTCTACTACTCTGCATTTATAAAGGACCAAAGGGGACAAGAGCACTTCGCTTGGAGACCGTTGAACCTCGCGGAAGGGCGCGTATCCGTCACATAACCTGGTTTCCGCGTCTGCTGAATATGTCATGATAGGAGCCTTCTGCGTGTGCGTGGCTCGCTGTCCAGGGCAATAGTTCCCTCGAAGTCAGTCTTGTGGTCACGAGCCTCACAGTGTCCGCCACCGCGCTTCGTTCCCTGTTCATTTGTTTGACATCCATTTTGTTCAGCGAAGTTTTTGGTCTCGCCATGACATGGATCTCGCCGATGTACGACGCCGACCGCGCCCCCGCAGAAGGCTCTTACTTGAGTCATCATTCAGACGCGACACAATGTAAACCGCTCCCTAGAAGCTCTTCCGCCCTCTTGCATCCACGGTTTACGTTTATTGACCCGGCGGATGACTAGCAGGAGGCTTAAAAATGCAAGCTGCAACTCGCCCGCAGTCGCACGTGATGAAAGAACCAAGTAGGTTCCGAAACGTATTCTTTTTTTCTTCATTTTTTCGTTGGCGTTCTCTCCAACTTAAATAAGAACCAAGAGTCTCGACCTCAAGCTCTTTTAAAATCACTTGGTCCATCTCCGATTGTCTAAACCACTATGGAAGAGGCTGCTTGCTTCCTTAGTCTAGTTTTTTTTTTTTACTCATGGAGTGTCCTCGAGCTTTGAAATGCTGCATCCTGTCCACCCTCGCCACCTACTCTTCCTCCCCTCTCCAAGCCCCCTGAATATTCTCCGTTTGGCACGAAGCATTGCGTTCCCCGACGCGGAAGCACTTGCACAAAACATCTGTCAGTGCCGTCAGGTGCGCTCAGCGGGTCGAGACCGGCCGTGGTCAGGCGCGGCACGGTGTCGACCGGCGCTGCCGGCACCATGACGTCCGCCATTATTCAAAATAAATGTGTCGGGAATAGAAAGAAAAGCATGAAATGAAGCGGGAAGCGAAAAGAAAAAAAAACGCAGCAACAAAGGATATCTACACTGAGCCGACGGCGTAGCTTTCCGCTGCCCCGGCCGAAAGCTGCGACATCTTAATGACCTCAACTATCAGACATGGGGTGAGCTCTCCCCAAGAACATAGAGACGAAGGATTAGCGGCGCGCCTCTAGAGGCCAATGCCTAGCCGGACGTTCAAACGTGAAGACCGACCTTCCAATCCTCTGTGTACAGTTTTATTGGAATTTTTCTGCGTCCCCAATAAGGAACGAGTGAATATTGTAAAGCACGCTTTCGCTAGAGAATAGTACAGGAGCGAAAGAGCCGTGGACGCTCCAGAGCCTTTTAGTTTCGCAGACCTGATAACCGCTTGGAAAATAACTCCGCGCTCTCCAGTCTCCGTGAGATTACCTTGCTGCTTGTGCACAATGCTGACTCCCTGTTCGCATGAGTACAATCAGTGGTTTGAAGTTATCCCGCATTACGAGCTTTCCGACTGACTTGGTACTGCAAGCGCAAGTGCATGTGAATGCTAGATACATGGGGAAACGCTGCAATAAATAAACGTTGTAAAACTTATTTATTAAGTATGTGCTTAATGAAAAATCTCAATACGTTCAGATAAGCGCACATATCCAAGTTCGCCCCACATCCTGTGGACCATCCTTTGTACCATCTGTTCATGCTCCTTTTTTCGATTATGTATGTATTTTTACCTAAGGCTTCATAAACTAGTACCTACATGACTAAAACACGTTGGCTTGATTTGCTCTCCTGCGATAATTACAAGCTGACATTTGCATTGTTTTGATACCTGGGACATCCTCTTGGCCGTTATTTAATAATCGCGCTTGGAAGAAGTGCATAAATGAACATTTGTAAGTCATGAAATTTCAGGTTTCATGAATTTCAGACGTTTTATGAAATTTCAAACCATGAAATTTCGCCAGGAGTGCACCGATGAAGGCTGCACTCATACTCTTGTTTACATCGCTGCGTACGAACAGATAGTGCTCGTTTTCATGATATAAAACGCAATCTGCGCTTTATTTCTATTACAGAATCTCTTCTCTTTTGTAATGGTTGTACCCGTGCTTGTTTAGGCAGTGCAACAATCTATGGGAAGCGCCGATGTGATCGCTCGCCTGAGAAACACTTGACAGCCGGGTTGTTGCCATCGCGTAGGACCGGCACTTCTCGCTAATTGTCCCTGCTTATTCCGACGTGAGCAGTACTTTATTTTAATCTACTTTATCCGGAAGTATGTTTTGTGACCATTCGCGCTAACTGAAACGGCCTAACTTGTTATCCCCAAGCTAGCGACGGCGACGACTGTTCTTGCCGTAAAGCATTTCTCGGCAGTCTGGGTCACACCGGCGCTTCCCGTTCATCACATGTGCGCCCCTCGATGTAGGCAATGGTTGACTTCAGGTCGCTGTTGTAACTACACTCGTTGAGCATTTGATTTGGTTGGGAATTCGCTATTCACAACCGCCGCAATCACAGACCAAACCCTACGGACTCGCTAGGCCTAGTCGTCTCAAAAAGGAAGGGAGTCGTCGTGTGTGTGTCATTTCTCCGTGTGTCCGTGTTTCGTCGCGCTGTTTCTTCCTTTAAAGACTAAAATTAATTTCGCAGGCGCTTATCGTTGGTGAGTGTTTACTTGTGCACATTTGAAATATAACCGTACATTTCGCTTATTTCTAACATGGATACGGTAGAAGCGCGAATATATTCACCCCGTCGCCTCATCAGGGTGTTTTCGCTCAGCCGCCGACCTGCCGAGAAGACGAAAGCTGAGTGTTCGCCGATCGAATTCATCGGTGTCGTTGGCATAAAAAACTTTTCCCACTACAATCATGTTATAGTGCATTAGCTATTTCACTATGATTCCATGCTCCTCTTGACCGTGACAGTGTCATTGTCGGACTAGAATGACCGCAATGACCGCCGCCGTCATCTTCGTTGTACTCTTAAAACAAGCTGAGGCTTATTCGAATGCGTTTGGAAAGTGTCGTGCCGCTCCGGGCGTATTTCGAGTCCGAATGCCATTCCAAGTCTCGAATGCCATTCGACTCGATCTCATTCTAAAATATCCCTATAGCACAGGTATAATTCACCACGGTAATCAAATGCATTTCAGATGGAGCCATTTTGATTATAACCGTTTGGTATTTTCTGTAAGGTGTACAAGACTGATGTATAACCGAGCTGTGTCAGCTGTGTCCTCATTTTCTAACTGAGCAAGGAATGCGGTTTCTACCACGGCTCATTGTTTTCCTATATACTTAAGAGGTGGGGGAAGAAGGAAAAAAAAATTTTTTGTATTCATTGTATCAGTTCGCAATGACGGCACTCGACAGCATGAAGGCCAGAACAAGAAGAACAAAGTTTATTGCAGGGCATCGATATATATATAGCCTTCGTGATAGCGCGGTTTACGCACTGCGCATGTCAGGCACATTGTTATCGTGTTATCACGCAAGCCCGATACATCCTTCCAAGGTTAGCACAAGACAGTGGTTCAAGTTCATGATAACTGATTGAAAGCAGCGTCATAACGAAGACGTTGGGGAGGCTTCACGGTACGAGTCGACCTCCTCAGACTGATGGCACTTGTGGGTTGCTCTGGATGGGTAATCGAAGCCGGAGGCGTGGCACCGTGGGCTAGATGTTGGTCACAGAGCCCCGGAGGCTGCTGGGGTGCTGCACTTGTAGTGCCAGAAGACTGCGGTGTCACACTCCCTGGACTGTTCCTTGCATTTGGGTCAGCTTCGTCTGCGCAGTCGTCGTCGGTGTCATCGTCACTTGTTTCAGCATACTGCTCGCTGGAATGAAGCAGGTGTCGCCTGTTGCGCCGAAGAACACGACGACTTTCGGTTACAACGTGGTAGGACCTCGGGGCAGCTTCCCCAACCACCTTTCCTTTCTGTGACCAAGTTGTGTCTCGCAGCCTGACGACGTCACCTTTACCTAGTGGAGGCAACGGCTGTCCTTTGGGCGTCTGGCGGTGCTTCTTGACTTCGATAGTCTTGATACCGCCAAAATCGGGGAGATTAGATCGAAGGCGCCTGCCTTGAAGAAGCTCGCCAGGGGATTGACCATCAATCAGTGGCGTTGATCGGTAGGCCAGAAGGCCTAGCCAGAAGTCGTGTCGTGCGTCTTGAGTTTTCTTCATTATCCGCTTGACAATCTGCACACCTTTTTCGGCAAGGCCGTTAGACTGCGGGTAGTGTGGGCTAGACGTGACGTGCGCAAAATCATAGTCTTTAGCGAAGGCTGCAAATTCTTGGCTTGAAAACTGTGGTCCATTATCAGTGCACAGTTCGATAGGAATGCCGTATCGAGCAAACATAGCACTGAGAGCCGCAACAACACTTCTTGCACTTGTGTCTGGAAGCCTCTCGACATCTGGGAAGTTGGAAAGAGCATAATATACGACAACGTAAGAATTTCCCCCCAAACAAAAGATGTCCGCTCCGACCCTGTACCACGCACACTGCGGCACCGGGCGCATTATCAGCGGTTCTTTGGCTTGCTGGTACGCGAACTTTCTGCATGTAGAACAGTTTTGGAGAAGCACTGCGATGTCGTTGTTCAAGCCTGGCCAAAAAACGAGAAGTCTTGCTCTTTCTTTGCATTTGTTTAAACCAAGGTGGCCGGCATGGATTCTTGATAGCATTTCTTGTCTCATGCTTCTCGGTATGACAGCTTTTGTTCCTTTGAACAGAATTCCGTTGATTACGGACAGTTCAGATGAAAACGGCTTCAGCTCACCTTGAATTGGTTTTTCTGCTGATAAGTTGCTGACGACAGTCTGCAAGTAGCAGTCACGAGCAGTTTCCTTTGCCAATTTTTGCTGCGTTGTTACAGTGACCATGCCGTTCAGGAGCTGTAGTGCGTGAACTTTGACGTCTTCTGTGGCACCAGCATTGTCGACACCCCCGGGTGTAGTCGACCGTGAGAGCATGTCTGCCAAGACCAGTTGCTTCCCTGGAACGTACTGTAGAACATAGTCATATCTGAGAAGTCTTAAAAAAAATCTCTGCAATCGTGGGGGCATGTCACAAATTCCTTTAGCAGCGATTGACAGAAGTGGCTTGTGGTCGGTCTCGATAATGACCGTCTGTCCATACACAAACTGATGAAACTTCTCGCAACCGAACAGAATGGCCAGCGTCTCCTTTTCAATTTGCGCGTAACGCTGCTCCGGTGGTGTTAAGACTCGTGAAGCATATGCCACCGGTCGCCAGTGACCACCGTGACACTGTAAAAGCGCCGCTCCGACGCCGTCCTTGGACGCATCGCAAGTTATTTTTGTTTTCTTTTTGGGGTTAAATATTGCTAGCAAGGGTGATGTCGCAAGTGCCTGCGTGATGCATTTCCATTCCTTCGCGTGGTTTTCGGTCCACTCGAACTCGACTTGCGGTTTGATAAGCGCTCGCAGCATCGCTGTTCGTTCTGACAACACTGGCACGTATTTTCCGAAGTAGTTGATCACTCCTAACATGCGCTGTAGATCGGCTTTGCTTTTTGGTGTTGGCATTTCCAACAGATTGCGCACAAGCTTCGGGTTCGGGGAAATTCCTTTTTGTCCGATAACGTCACCCAGAAAATGCACCTCTGTTAAACCGAACTTGCATTTTTCGGCGTTTAGTGTCAATCCTGCTGTTTCGGCAGCTTTCAGAACTGCTACTAGCCGTTCATCGTGCTCTTGACGTGTAGTGCCCCACACCAAAATGTCGTCGATATACACGTGAACTCCTGGCAGCCCGTCAAACATCTGACTCAGCATTTTGTCAAAAACTTCCGGTGCCGATGAAATGCCAAACGGCAGGCGCAAGTAACGGTATCGACCGAAAGGAGTGGCAAAAGTGCAAATTTTTGATGTTGCGTCGTCGAGGGGTATCTGGTGAAATCCAGAGTTTGCATCTAGGCAACTAAAGTAGCAAGCGCCGGTCAATTCTGCTTCAATATCTTCTCGCCTGGGAAGTTGGTAGTGTTGCCTCTTTATATGCTCATTGATCTTTCTCGGGTCCATGCACACCCTAAGACTGCCGTCTTTCTTTTTGACCAAAACCAAAGGGCTTACCCAGTCGGTAGGTCCATCTTCTTTTGTGATGATACCAGCTCTCTCCATTCTTTGAAGCTCGTCGCGAAGCGGTTGGCGCAAAGACAGGGGCACCCGCCGCGCTGGCTGGACGACTGGGGTAGCATCTGGCTGTAGTACCATGCTGTATGGTTGCTTTAGGCATCCTAAACCCTCAAAGACGTGCCTGAAGTGCTTGATCGCTTCGTACTCAGCAGAAGTGCTGACAGTGTCCACTCTGCGCTGCACAAGGCCTAGAGCTTCGCATGCGTGAAGCCCCAGTATTGCACGACGTCCATTTTTCACCACGTAGAATTTCACTGCAGTTGCAGCATCTCCAACGGTTATTTTTTGGACTGTTGTTCCGAAGTTGGTGATGATGCCTCCATTGTATGCTCGCAGCACAGAGCTCGTAGGATTCAGTTCGGCAGTTTTCAACTTGCGGTATATTGAAAATGGTAAGAGGCTTGCTTGTGCTCCGGTATCCACCTTGAATAATGCTTTACGACCCCCAACTTTGGCTTCGACAGTCCAATCACCAGTAATGCAGCTGTCGATGCAGACGTCAAGAACATCAAACTCATCATTGAACTGTGCGCCGACATCGTTGACGACCGCCCTGGCCGGACAACAAATCGCAAAGTGATGCAGCTTTCGACAAGTGTTGCATCTTTTCCCGTAAGCAGGACACTGCCTCGGCTCGTGCCGTCGGTTGCATTTCTTGCACCGGTACGAACTATCGTTTACTGCACTGGTCTCTTGCCGGTCTACGCAGCGGTGGCACGATGCCCTACTGCGAGAGACGGAGTCAATGCTGGCACTGGGCCTGGCCCAGACCTGAGTTCTTTGTGCCACTGATTCCGCTACCCTGCACATTTCTTCAGCCTTTAACAACGTTAAGCCCTTTTCCCGCAGCATTTTTTCACGCAGTTTGGAATTATTCATCCCAAAGACGATCTGATCCCTGATCATTGAATCGTGCAGTCCTTCGAAGTTGCATTGCGCTGCTTGCTTCTTGAGGTCTCTAATAAATCTTTCGAACGGCTCTCCGTCTTCTTGTTTTCTCGAGCGAAAAACATACCGCTCATGCACTTCATTGCTTACCTCGGCACAGTATGCTTCAAACTTCCGGACCAGGGTGTTGTAATCTTCCTTGTCTTCCTGCTCACCAAACGTAAACGTGTTGAAGACGTCAAGTGCTTCGTCTCCGGCAACGCTCAACAGGAGTGTAGCTTTCGCTGCTCCGCTTCTTGGGTCGTCCTTTGGCGTGGTCGCCTTGATGAAGAGTTCCAGTTTTTGCTTAAACCGCTTCCAATTCTGCGACAGGTTACCGGAGAGCTGCAAAGGTTCCGGGGGCTTCAGCAGGTCCATGGCGCTCCGAGCTACGCCCTGCCCAACTGGCCACTTCTGACACCATGTATCAGTTCGCAATGACAGCACTCGACAGCATGAAGGCCAGAACAAGAAGAACAAAGTTTATTGCAGGGCATCGATATATATAGCCTTCGTGATAGCGCGGTTTACGCACTGGGCATGTCAGGCACATTGTTATCGTGTTATCACGCAAGCCCGATACATTCATCTGTCTTTCCTCGGCTGTTCTGGGGAAAACAGAAGCGGTAGAGGTGAAATACCAAGAAAGCAGACACGGGGGACACGCGGCAACCGGATCACAGAAGGAAAAGAAGAGAAGAAACAAGAATCTGCCTCTCTCGGTGGCCCAATAATTGCTGTCCTGCCAACCTGCGCATATACAGCTGCGGTGAGGTTTCGCAGTTACACAATATTACAGGAATTTTCAGCCTCGGCGCTTACTTCATCTCCCGAATATCAGCACCTTCTGCACCCTAGGAGTAGCAAAGACTGGAGCTCGCACAGACTGAAGGTCTCTTTCTCGCGTTTGCGATACCGAGTTCCTCTGCTAAATTTCTACCTTCACAGATCTGTTTGGCGGTTTCTCCACTGTGCCCATTTTGTGCCGAGCCTGAGACAGTGGATCAGTACCTGCTGTTCTGCCGCCGATTCTCTTCTTTGAGGAGGCGCCTATTAGAAATTCCGTTTCACCAGATGGGTCTGCCTGTGTCCACTGAGGTGTCTCTTTCCTTTGGCGCTACTTCGCTTGGATGAAGCAACAGGAGTGCGCGCTGTGCAGTTCAAAAATTTCTTCTAGAAACACAGTGACTCCCATGCTAATATTAATTTTAATCATTTATTTTTCTATTTATTTTTATTTTTCTGATTATCAAACACTTCATTTATTATTATTTATTTATTTATTTATTTTTATTATTTTTTTCTCGCTTTCAGTCAATACAAAATTGAACCATTCCATATGTTGCATTCAAATTTGCACATAAAACCGTCGCCCCATCTTCGATCTCTCAGCTAACAAGACCCCTTTCGTTGCGTCGTCCAATCTGTCAGCCTATACCCTAATAATACTCCTTTTCCTCTAAAACTGCTAATCATTCCAACAGCTCACCGCCTGTGTCTTGGCCACTCCCCCGTAGTGGGTATGTGCCATTCTACTTGTGGTCTACCAATCAGCCAATCAAGGAGGAAAGGGTGAAGGGCACGAAGAAAGGTTGCAGAGGACACGTGGGTTCGCTTATTCGTCCTTCCGCGAATAGAGCACGACTCGTCATTCCACTACGTGTTACTGGCAGCTGCTGCCGGACGTAGTTTGCACTTCGCGCCTCTGGACAGTGCTTCTCATGCTATCTGCTATGCGACTCTGTGGTGCGTAGTCGCCGAGGGAATAAGTGTTTCGATAGCCTGCCATAAGGCTTACTTCGAGACGACGTCATCAATCCTGGTAAGTACTGTCGAACGTTTGTCTGCTTGTATTTTGTAGAAGGGTGAGGGTGAGGAATTACTTATGCTCATTTACAGTTTCACTAAAATAATTCAATTTCGTCACCGTCATTGCATGCATCTTAGAATAAATATATGCAGACTAATCGTCATGGTGCAAATTGCGCAGTGCACCCTTATATCTCCAGCAAGAAGTTTTGGACGCGGAGCTTTTACATGTTTTCGACGCAGTCGCCTTTCATGAGCTCTTGACGCGGGTGTACGTTGCAAAATGCATGCAACCTCCAGCATGAGTGCAGCTAATAGCATTTAAGCTTCAGTGGTTGAGTCCTATTTTCATTTACGAACATTGATTATCGCTCTGAATGATTGAAATTTAAAAAAGAATTGAACTGGAGACCAAAACTTTTTATGATGCGGCCCAAAGCCATATTTGGCAATCTTTGTTCCAGATGCACGTGGTTCAGGTGAGCACCGAGATATGGGAGACACTTACTGCGTCATTTCCTTTCCTCAAAACCAATTTTCAGTTCTTTCTCCAAGCCGCTATAGCCGTGCTCAAGCTTCGCCCGCAAAGATTTTTCTATCGCTACTTCACGTCAATAAACCCTCACAACCGTTCACAACTTGCAAAATTGCCGCTTAATTAGAAGATATATTCCAACAAAGATTGTTTCTATAGTCTGCGTTACACTCTTCCTGCTCGGACCACAAAAGCGGAGATGCGTCTGTCGATTTCGAAATAGATTAGGGGCTTCTACCATCTTCCTTTTCTAGAAAGAATGCGAGGCTATTGTCTGTAAACGAGCGCTTTTGGTCGGAAACCATCCTTCTTGAGAAGCTGACTTACATAATTTTGCAAGTTGTTGCAGAAAGAAACGCACGATCTCAGTGCGCATGCGTTTTGTTGCACACAAGCGCTGAGATGAGGAGCTAAGCTTTCTAAATTCAGCCGGAATTTTTCTAGCGCCAAAAGCACAACTGGACAACAGCTGGACAAGAGTTCCCTTCTGTTTATTTTCGTTTGCGGAAAACGTTCCAGGCTCATAATATTACTGAATAATTGGTAGCACCACTGCATGCATGAAAGGTGAATAAAGGGACCCTGACGGTGTCGTATGTCTTGCTGATTTCAGCAACATAATCATGCCCCTTTGAATCAACGCTGGAAGAACGCTGTAAACAAAAAAGGAATAAAAGAAATGCAGGCCATTTTCGAACTGGGAGCTGCGCGCTACTTCCACTGCATGTTTGATATTTGCATCAAATGTAGGAGCCTTCTAGTTCGGTATACTTGTAGGGGCATGCATATTCTTCTGTCAAGTATTATGAACGATTCTACAATGATTTGGTGTCCAGAGTTTGTGTTGTTCATTCTTTTATTTATTTATTGGCCTGTAATCTTGAAGTCAGCTGCTCCGCAAGGCTCGTTTCCAACCAAAAGGTCTCGTTTTCAGACGGCACTCTCGCATTCTTTGTGGAAACGAAGAGTCAAGTTCCCCCTTCTGAGAAAACTGGCTTGTAAAGATGGCCCCGAGAGGGCCGTCAAAAGAGTACAGTGGTACAGTATAGAAAAGGGGACTGCAGTCAAACTTCTGTCACACTGCACTAGAGGCTATCGGCAGGAAGTGGAAGGAAACGAGCCTGCTTTCCTGTTTCCAGTAGTGAGCTAACTCATACGAAGCTTTCTAAAAACTTTTTTACTGAACAACACCGTGCCTCCAACTTCCTCCCTTCAGAACCCTCCTTCCCACCGCACTCCAAGCCGGAACACGGAACCCACTCACCATACCACTGTGACAAAGGACGATCTCCCTCCTTTTCCTTCCTAGGCTGCTGCAAGCACAGTGCGACCATTCGCAGTTTTCATATGCTCCACCGGAGGATCTGGTACGAATTCCTTCTGTTGAGCGATAGGAGGCCGTGCTGGTCAGCCCGGACCCGGGCATTCAAGCCTTGGTCACCGAGTGGGCCGCTGAGGTCGCCGCCAGCCATGGTTTGATGGCCATCTAGCGCGTACCGTCTGCATCTGCATTTTTGAAGGAATAAATGTTTTCCCATCCAATCGAAGGCTGTGAGTGTACCCAATGGGATCGAGACCTTTTGTTTGGAAAACAAGCCTTGCACAGAAGACTCCGGAAATGTTCAATTAAAATTTATGCGTTAAATGTGTGTACTTCCCGGCATGTTTCAACAATCTTTTTTTTTCTCACACAGCTTCGCTAAAAGAAAGGATGCCATCACGACGTTGACAGCAGACTGCTCAGAGTTGTGCTCCATTTTAAACTCAATACGAAATAAACCCTGTCGGCGTACTGGTGTACTGCCACTGGAGTTCAAAACTGCCCTCTGATGTGCTGCACGGCACGCCACAAACTTATCGCACTAACACAAACATAACCAGGATTGTAGAAAAATGGAGAGTGTGAATGAGGTAGTTATGCCTTTTCAGCAAGCAGCTTTGTTCTGTAGGTGTATAATAATGTGGGGTTTAGTTGCAATGTGAGTTATACATTACAGTTGATGCACCATTACCCCACACTTACATAGGGAATTAGTTTCCAAGCCCCAAAACGTCCTTACTTTTAGTAACAACAGATGCCTGGTATCACAGCGAACGCGCCTGTGCCTTACTTTCGAGAAGGTGCATCAGTGCACTGCAACACGGGATACAGTCCTCTGGACGGTAACGTTACCCTACCAAAAGAGGCGTAAGGATGCACCTCAACGAGCAGAACATACACACTTGAAGAGCAGTGTTATGCCCACTGAAGCGGTGCAAAAAGTTGCACTTCGGGAGTGTTGTTATGAACTCATGAAGTAGGTTTAACTATAATTCTTGTGAGGGTAAGTTAACGCTTAACATTACACTTTCTAACACGGTGTAAAGGTGCACCTGAAATGATCAAAACCATATGCTCTTGCAGAGAAATGTTACGCCCACTGATAAGGTGCAAAGTTGCACTTCAGGAACGTTGTAGTAAACTCATTTGGCAGGCTTAATTGTAGCCCTTGCGAGGATCAGTTTATTCTTTGGGATAGAGCATAAACTTATTCCGAGTGGTGCAAACATGCACCAGAAAGTATAGCATATGTTTGCACTTTCATGGTATAAGCGTTAAGTCTTTCTGAGTAAGCGTAACGTTAGTCATAAAGGGCTTATACTTACACGTGAGAAAACGGAATAACATTACTCCCATTGCAGCCTAAACGTTACACCGCACGCACTTAGTCCTCCGACGAGGGTGCAAATTGGCACCAAAAGGGGCTCGCCACAGCGTCAGTGGATTTACCCCCTTAAAGGACTAAAATCACACCTTTTTTTTCTTGGAGTGTAGGACAAAGTCCAAGAAACCTTCTGAGTTATTTCAGGGATGTGGGATTCGGAAAATCAGCAACTGCGCGGAGCTTGGCAGGATCCCGGAGTACACCATGCTTGGACACGACGTGGCCTACGAGTGTCACCTGTCGGGCGCCAAAGCGACACTTTTATGGCGAAAGCCTTTAATGCCTCATACTGTGTTAGTAGACGCGTCGGCAGCCGTGTGGACAGACGTGCTGAGAGACGCGTCCGCAGCCGTGTCGGCAGATTTCTTCGCCTTTTGGCGTCACCGCTTAAAAAGAAGCTGCGCCGACGTTGGGAATCGAACCAGGGCCTTTGGAATTGGAAGCGGAGACGCTACCAATCCGCCACAAAGGCTCAAGGTTCGATCACGAATAAAGGTGGATCTAGTGAATGCATGGCTTTCATAAATAAAATAAAAGGAACAAGTCAAGAGAAAGGAAAAATAAAAATAAGAAGTGCACAAGAATAAAAACAAAATAAAAATAAGATATGGGAATAAAAATAAAAAAACAATAAAAGTAATAAAAGGAGCAAAAATAAAAACAAAATATGAACAATAAAAAGTACATAAAAACAAACAGTGCGTTAGGAAACGCTTTCGCCTTGCAGCACTTCAGAGATCAAATTGCCCCCTGAATTTCTTTCAAGTTCAGCTGCGAGTGCGAGAAAAGGCAATCGACTTTAATTTAGGATCGCAAAAAAAAGAAAAAGCATCCTGTTCAGTGGAATTCGAAGCTTCTTCGCAATCTTGCACGGTTGGTGCGAGCAGATGTGCATGGCCGATGATCTCCTCTCATTTCGGCTGTAGTCGTCCGTGCTGGCGGGACCAAGCTGCGCTATTCCAGTGGAATAGGGATGTCGACGAAAACGTCCAGCTCGATGCGTCCCTCATGCCAATCACGTATGAGGCGCGGAGAAACACCTCGGATGCAGAACGTTGTAGAACCCTCCGCAAACACGATGGTTGAAGTATCTGGATCACTAAGGTAACTCTGATCCACGGTCACGTTCGTATTCTCTGCGCCTGGTGGGGTGGACAGCGGGTCTGTCGCTTGAACGGTTGACACTGGGTCCACTGTCGTCTCACAAGGTGCAATTTCGACGCATGCGTCAATTACTACACCACTGTCGACACCTTAGTTTTCCAGCGTTTCTCGCAGGAGATGTTCAAAGGCAGCGCTGTTTGGCGTGTTCTGTGGGCTCAGTTCTTCGCCCTGACTTTTCCCTTCGTGGGGAATAGATGGGGTAAGGACGTGCCTGGAGCGGCCAGCACCGGCTCTGTAGCGGCAGGGCGGTGGTCGCGACCGTGGAAGGTATCTCGCCGAGGTGGGGCTTCTTACATTGTCGTTGTTCCGTGCAGAGCGGCTCGATCGACCGAAGTGGGATCGTGCATGCTGTGACACAGCCGAAAGTATAGCTTTTAAAACTTGTGCAAAAAGTAGTTGAGGGCTTATGGGGGGCGTCCTGTCTTCCGACAAACTGTCCGTATCGTCGTGGCTGGGGGAGCGAAATTCCATGGCAGCAGGTAGCGTCAGTGGACGAGAACCGTGCTTGGCTGGTCCGGACGGCAAAGGATCGACGGCTGGGACGAAGGGTCGCCGGCTTGGTGTCGGCAGCCGGAACCTTGAGTCTAAGCGGTGTCCTCAAGTCGACTAGGCACCGCTGTGAGAGCAGTCCCAAGGCTCGCTCTGGCGCCGCCCGGGCGGTCCGGGGTAGACGGGAGGTGTGCCGCCAACTCCAAACGCCCCTTGGACGCCAAAGACTACGCACAGCAATGCTGCTCAGCAGGCCAGCGTTCAGAAGCGCGAACGCGAACTTCGTCAGCTTCGCCTTCCTTCTTCTTTCTCGCCTTCGTCGTCACTACCTGCTGGGGCATCAAACCCCAACTTTCTTTCGTACAGGTTTAACGTCCCAAAGCAATTCAGGCTATGAGAACGCCATAGTGAAGGGTTCCGGAAATTTCGACCACCTGGGGTTCTTTAACGTACACTGAAATTGCGCAGTACACGGGTCTCTAGAATTTCGCCTTCATCAGAATTCCGCCGCCGTGGCCGGGATCGAATCCGCGTGTTTTGGGTCAGCAGCCGAGCGCCGTAACCACTGAGCCACCTATGCGGGGTAGCTTAAGTATGTCTTCTTTCAAGTAATCTCGGACAGACCAAGCAACCTCGTCGCAGTGTCGTACAGCCATCCTGCTTCCCAAATACTCTGCAGGCCAAAAAGGAAAATAACATCACATTTATAAAGATCCAGCCCAACATCCAGTCATCGTATTCCATACGGCGGCAAGGGTAAGTCTTCCATTATTGTTCTCTGGACTACGTCCCAAAAGGACAGCGCATCCCAGCAATCAATAAAGACGAGTTCTATTAACTCCGGTTTGTGACACAACAAGCAGTCAGCACCCCATGGAAAGAATAATCCCTTCTCCTCCATCTATGATTTAACCGGCAACGTACCAGTGTGCAACTTGAAAAAAAAAAAAACGTCTTCACACCCGCTGGCACCACATTTTTCCGTACTCTCTTTAAAACATATACTACTTGGACACCGATATTCAGAGACCGATATATTGGCTCCGAGAAGACCAAGCAAATCGTTTAACAATTTCTTGCCCGTGTCATCTGATCATGGTCTTAAGGTGCGTCAAATAAAGTGTCGAACAAACGTTTATCAGAATTCCTTCTTTCCGCATGTCATATCAGTTTCCAACAAACTCCCCAAAATATTCGTTCACTGCACATCTTTTGAAGCGTTTCGTGCTTTTATTCGAGCTCTTATTCATTAAATCACTTAATCTTAACTCTGTATCATTAATTTACGCGTGTGTGTGCCTGATCTTGCTGTATCTTAAGGCTGTTACGTGTGTTTGAATGTCTCATCTCCTGACTGTGGCCCTTATAGTGCTTGATTTCGTTGCACGCCAGTCTGCAATAATGTCTTCGGGTGCTGCTGGTATGTGTGAATAAATAAAAAAATAAATAAATAAATAAATAAATAAATAAATAAATAAATAAATAAATAAATAAATAAATAAATAAATAAATAAATAAATAAATAAAAAGGCATTCCAAACTGCAGCGAGCTTTAAGAAACCGGAAATTAAAGATCACTTCTTTCAAAATCCTACTTCCACTGTATCTCATCCTGTCTACAGTGGAAATAGCAGAGTTTGGCAAAGCCAAAGAAAGCCTCCCTTGAATAAAAGTCCGCAGGAAAGAGTCGTTCTGATCTCAAAAAAAAAAAAAAAAACTTTGACATCACCTGCCTCCGGTACAAGTGTGGCAATGAAGGACCCCCTTTTCTCAAACGCACAAACAAATTATAACGCTTAGTTCTATCCCATGAAGACTGCCAAACAAAAACTGCGAAGAGACGATGAAAATATTGAATGCTAAGCCGAGAGCATGAAAAGCCCTGCAACAAATAGCACACTTTTGATACCAGGCATACATTAAATATGTTTGCGCACGCGAATGCGGACAGTTCCTTTCCCGACCATTTCTGTGTACGCATGGAGAGTTCTTAAATTTTTTCCTTCCAAAAGTCATCCTTATCTCGGTACTTAAGAGGAACACCTAGATATTTGTAAGTGAAATGTGACCACTTCACACTTGCATGAAACAAAAGCGCTGATGCCCAGTTCCCATGCCAAAAGCCCGCACATTTGTCCAGATTAAAAACGATATTGGTTACATAGCACAACCTGCAAACAGCCGGCATCGCATGTTCTATGCTCCTAAGGTCGCTACAAAAATATGACACATCATCAGCATAAGCAAATACTTTAATTTCGCATGCTACCAGTTCAAAACAACGAATACAGCTGTTATTTCTTATATTCCGACAAAGTGGCCATGCACGCTTTTCCTGGACACGACTCAACTGGCACAGAAAATTCGAGACCAGTATTTGTGTACAGCCCAAGACCACCTTGGATCTGCGTACTTTTATGCAGGCAGAGAGAAAACATTTGCTGTGGACTTGCCCGGCTACAGCTTCCGTGAGACGACGTTTCCTAAGGAAGGTTGGCCTGCGATGGGACGTTGCAGACGACTATCGCAAGTGGACTCAAGGTAATCGCTTTATCGCGAACTTTTGCCGATTTTTAAGCGAGGCTTGTTAGCACTCCTTCTTATGACTTTCTTTCCTTTTTCATTATGCCTAATGGCAAACAGCTCGAAAAAAAAAAAACAACAAGGAGCTGGATCAACCTTTCCAGCTCCATGATCTGCGGACGGTTCTCGCCAAAATGAAACGGGGCACTACGCCAGGACGGGATAAGGTCACTGTCAAGCTTTTGACGAACCTGCCCGACTTGGCATACCAGTCTCTCCTGGAATACGTCAATGCGATTTGCCGCGGGGACACCCCCCTGCCAATCGAGTGGAAAACGGCTCTGGTCACTTTTATTCCTAAAGCTGGCAAACCAATTGACACAGATAACCTCCGCCCCATCTCTCTCACCTCCTGTGTGGGCAAACTAATGGAGACGATGGTGCGGGATAGGTTATGTACATACCTTGAACACAAACATGTCTTTGCGAGCACCATGTTCGGATCCCGCCCACACAGATCCGCACAGGATGTCCTCCTGGAACTCAATCGGGAAGTCCTTCACCCCCAAGAATGCCCCCATATGACCCGGTAGTGCTCGCCTTGGATCTTAAAGGGGCATTTGACAATGTAACACATCAGATCATACTCACTAACCTAAGCCACACCGACTGTGGCCTCAACACATTCCGATACATAAGCCAATTTTAATGGGTCGTCAATCCTACATTCGAATACAAGAAAGAGAGCATGGTCCTTACCTACTCGTCACGCGGGAAACCTCCCAAGGCGCGGTACTTTCCTCGCTGCCCTTCAATCTGGCCATGATGCACCTGCCGGCCCAGCTGAGTGCTGTCACCGGCGCGCAGCATGCCCTGTACGCCGATGACAGCACTCTCTGGGCCACGCAGGGCAGCACAGCGGACATTGAAACCAGCCTGCTAACAGCGGCGACGATAGTATACCGGTACGCCCGCCTATGCAGTCTTCAATGTTCCCCTCAAAAATCGGAATTTGTGCTCCTCCGCCCCTCAGAGAAGTTCAGAACTA
This sequence comes from Amblyomma mixtum, assembly GCF_055824585.1. Taxonomy (NCBI): domain Eukaryota; kingdom Metazoa; phylum Arthropoda; class Arachnida; order Ixodida; family Ixodidae; genus Amblyomma; species Amblyomma mixtum. The sequence continues at coordinate 29,702,879 of NC_143020.1, read as the reverse complement.
AAAATATGTGGTTTAGCTTGGTTAAGCCCGGTAATTGCGAAAGCAATATCCGTACGTAAGCCATGGTAGAGCTGGTAGTGTAGCTGGTGGTGCTGCTTGGGGTTAGACTTGTGGTGATGCATCGGTTATACAATCCAATCCAATGCAATCCAATCAAACCCCATCCAATCTAATTCAATGCAATGCAATCCATTCCAATCCAATCCAATGCAACCAACCCAATCCATTCCGATCCAATCCCGTTCCCTCAAGTCCAATCCACTCCTATCCAATCCAATGTAATCTAATCTAATCTAATCCAATGCAATCCAGTCCAATACAATCCAATCCAATCTAATCCAATGTAATCGAATGTAATGCAATCAAGGTCAAATGAAGGTCAATGGTGGTCACCGCCGCGGCGCGATGGTGGCCACCGGCCGCGGCCCGATGGTGGCCGCCGGCCGCGGCACGCAACGGCGTGAAAGTGCAAGTAGTATTGCTTTCGCAATAAAATATCTCTTTCTCAAGAGAGCGGTCCCATACGCGAAAGTGATGAGATACGGGTACTCAACTCTACGCCCACAAACACAGGCGGCCAGAGACTACATTGGCCAAACTCCGTAAGGTGGCGGGACAGGTGGGCCGCATGGTCCGCCGGGTTTCCAACAAACGTGGAGGGTTACCAAGGAAGGATGCCTTGCGGCTGGCAAACGCCTTCGTAACTAGTCAAATTCTCTTTTCGACTCCTTATCTCCACCTACGGAAACAAGAGGAGGACACCCTTGAGGTCATCCTCCGCAAAATTGTTAAACGTGCCCTTGACCTCCCCTTCACTACTTCAAACAGCCGGCTTAGGGCCCTTGGGGTGGTGAATACTTTCCGGGAGTTTCAGGGTGCACCTTACAAACCAGTACACGCGCTTGTCGCTAACGGAATCGGGTCGCCGCCTTCTTGCTCGACTCTATATCCAACACACCTCTAAAATGGAAGACAGGTTTCACTTCCCCGAAATGTGGTGACGTGCGCTCCACGTGCGGCCTCTTCCAGCAAAAATCTCACAGGAAGACCATAATGGTCGGCGCCCGGCACCAGCGGAAGCGCTAGCCCGACATTATGGCAACAAAACAGGTGTACACTACGTGGACGCATCCGGCCCCAACCACGGGGGATGGGACACGGCTACGGTAGTTCACAACAGCAACACAGTTAACGGCCTCACTTTCAGAGCCCGAAGTGCAACACAAGCAAAAGAGGTCGCGATTGCTCTCGCGGCCTCACATTCCGATTCAAAATACATAATAACCGACTCGCGAGGGGCTTGTCGGAACGTCGAACAAGGCTGCACTCCCTACCTAGCCTATCCAATGTACAAAATTGCATACGGGATACGGACCCCGCACGCCGTTACCTTATATGGGCCCCTGCTCATCAGGGGTTGGCAGGAAACGAGACAGCAGACGGAGCCGCCAGCGCGCTCTCTCACCGGGCTGTTTTCTCCTCCCCACCTGATCAGGAACCCGATTTTAATCCGGTCTCCACGTTCAAACATATCACAACCTACTATCAAGATAGCCATCGCCTTTACCCTAGCCGATGTAAAGGCCTCAAGAACGCGGAGGAGCGGCTCCTTCTCCGCCTCTTCACCAATACATTGCTGTGCCCGGCAGCACTAAAACATTTCGAGTCCTCCTTTAGCGGCAACTGCCCGCGCTGTAGTGCGGTGTCTTCAGACACCTATCACATGGTGCGGGCCTGCCCCTCCAATCCGGCTATTCCCCCCATCCCCAACCCAACCCGGGAGGACTGGGAGGCGACCCTGCTCGGCTGCCACGACTGGCAGGCTCAACAAGCCTTATTCGGGCGCGCCCGGGCGGCGACCACCGCCACTGGGCTCCCATACTAGGGACCTCCACCTAGTGTTTGTAAGGATCAGTCCCTTAAGGGCTGATCCAAACATACCTCCTGTCCCTTTTTAATATATTTTTTCACCACCACCACCACCTCCGGTACAAGTGTGGCAAGGAAGGACCCCGTTTTCTCCAACCCAAAAATAAACTGTAACGCTTAGTTCTATCCCATGAAGACTGCCAAACAAAAACTGCGAAAAGACGATGAGAGAGAGAAAGGAATTTAATGAGGGAAAGGTGGAGAGGTCGGCGGTGGTAACATGGCCCTGGCCTGCTACTCCACACGGGGGAAAGGGAAGAGGAGGAAAAGGAAAGTGCGAATGAAGGCTGATGATGGCATAATACAATGAGTTTCACGGGTGATGTCCACACACACACACACACACACACACACACCACACTGGCTGGCACTCGCATCGCGGTTAGTAGACGCACATAAAACACCGGCACATGTCATTAACCATGTAGGTTGTGCACAGGCGGTCACAGACGAGTATCCAGGCCTGTTTCACACAAAAAGTTGAGCAGGGCCTTTATAACACGCCACCAATCAGAACGTCTCGTCCTGGCGCCCAGAAGAGTTTCCTCAGAGAGAGGGCGAGAGTCCAGTTGTTTCACGGCCGCCTCCAATGTTCTTCTTTGAGCAGTATAGTTCGGGCACTCACAAAGAAGGTGTCCAATAGTCTGTGGAGTGTGGCACTGTGCGCAATTTGGGTTACCTTCGATGCCGATCTTGTGAAGATAGTGTTTGGTGTAGGCAACGCCAAGGCGTAGCCGGTGGAGTAAAGTACCATGACGTCGCACCACCATAGATGGCAAATGTAATCGTGAGCCAGCGTCAAGCTTACAGACGCGGTCCTGTTGATGACTCGAATCATGCCAGTGCGACTGCATTGCCGCTTGCATTAAATGCGCCAACAAGGCTCCAATGTCTGATCTAGAAAAGGCTATCTCAATGAAAGCACCATCACTATGTGCCATCCGAGCCTCGGCGTCAGCACGCTCGTTTCCCGCTATGCCGCAATGGCTCGGTATCCATTGAAACTTTATGATATGACCGCGGTGGAAAGCTTCGGCTAACAAAACCACAATCTGTTGAACCAGCTGCTCGCATTCCCTTGGTTTTAGATAAGTTTGTACGACCTGCAAACCGATCTCGAGTCACAGAATATAGTCCATTGCTGCGCTGGCTGGTGACAAATATAAAGGACGGCTTCTCGTATGGCTGCCAATTCGGTTGCCGTAGAGGACGTTTTGTGCATGAGCCAGAAACGGTGACATGAGGCATTTCCTGGCACTATCACCGCTGCAGCTGAAGAAGTGGTCGTCACGGATCCGTCCACGAAAACATGCTGGGTGTTAGTATACATATTGAAATATACCTGCGCTTAAAAGACATGGACTGAAAGATAGAGACACACACACATAGCGCTGGACTTACAACTGAATCTTTATTCGGGAAACACTGCTCTTTATGCACACCAGCAGCTGATAAAAAATGGAAGATGGTAACACCCGGATGATAAAAAATCGACAAACTGTCTCGTCACATGTCCAGTCCTACCTTCCCTTTTGCAAAAAGGCCCTTTCCTTTGATAGTAGTGAAAGGGACGTGCTACTCACGCATGCATCCCCACTGTCCGCTATGCTCATGGCTTCAATTATTTCACGCGCCGTTTGGTCACGGTTCCTGCTTACTATCTTCGTCTCGTTATAGGAAGGTACACATTTACACTCTTCGCAATGAACCACCAAATTCCCATCGCCTTTCCGTTCCATGTTCTTCCGATGTTCACGGAGCCGCTCGTTCAAACATCGCCCCGTTTGGCCTACATATGCCAAAGTTGATGGCGTTAAAGTGTTCCGGTTTGTGGATGACTTTTTAGTGGTCTTTAATCAACTTGACGGTATTTACGACTCTGCTGTGCAAGAGCTACTTGCTGTTTTTAGTAAAACTCTTAACCCACTAATAATCACATATGAAGAAATGAACGAAGGCACCATACGCTTCCTCGATATCAAGCTGTCACTGGCGCCTGATGGGACATTTTGGATGTACCAGCCTAGAGGTAACAAAGGTTTGCTTCCGTTCAGCTCTGCACATTCAAAATTAGTGAAGAAGGCAATCGTGAGGTTATGTTTTCAAAATGCGTTGAAGAAATCTTGCCCGGAATTAGTCAAAGAAAGTTTTGAGCAGCAGGTGGTGAGGCTCAGGGAAGCAGGTTATCCGGATCAGGTTTTAGTGTCAGTGGCAAAAAGCATGCTCAAGAAATTTGGCAAAAAGGGTACGGTGCCTAGCAAGGAGGGAGAAAAACAAAAGGAGAAAACGGTGGTGATTCCGTACATTCATGGGGTGTCCCATAATCTTAAAAGAATTGGTTCGAAGGTAAAAACTAGGGTCGTTTTTTCAGCCCCGGACAAATTGGAAAACTTATGCAAAATAGTAACGTACCCAGGAAGAAAAACTAAGGGGTGTAAAAATAAACACCAAGTCCCCATGGTCGCGTGCGCGGAAGGAGTGGTATACAGGTTGCCGCTTACATGTGGCAAAGCATATGTAGGCCAAACGGGGCGATGTTTGAACGAGCGGCTCCGTGAACATCGGAAGAACATGGAACGGAAAGGCGATGGGAATTTGGTGGTTCATTGCGAAGAGTGTAAATGTGTACCTTCCTATAACGAGACGAAGATAGTAAGCAGGAACCGTGACCAAACGGCGCGTGAAATAATTGAAGCCATGAGCATAGCGGACAGTGGGGATGCATGCGTGAGTAGCACGTCCCTTTCACTACTATCAAAGGAAAGGGCCTTTTTGCAAAAGGGAAGGTAGGACTGGACATGTGACGAGACAGTTTGTCGATTTTTTATCATCCGGGTGTTACCATCTTCCATTTTTTATCAGCTGCTGGTGTGCATAAAGAGCAGTGTTTCCCGAATAAAGATTCAGTTGTAAGTCCAGCGCTATGTGTGTGTGTCTCTATCTTTCAGTCCGGGTCATTTAAGCGCAGGTATATTTCAATATGGCAAACCAACTCGCCCAACAAACCACTCTGCGGTTAGTATACATAGATGTAATGTATGACAGCGCCAGCTGTTTCAGTCCGACTGTTGGAATGTGCGTCTTCTTTGTTATCCCTGGGATTGTTGTCCGTATAGATGGTTTTGGTACTGCCCAAAGTTGCACCTCCGCAATCTGGTGTGGCGCGTAGTTCGAAGGCACCGCATTGCGCTGGATCCAAAGGGCTCTGGAAAAGGCTGCATCTGGACGCACCGCACTAATGTTGGTCAGGGGGTGATGACGATGCCTGGTCAGATGCCGCAAATGCACAAGAAGTGGCTCCTGTTGAAAATAAATTCGTGCTGGGCAGGCGCGGGCCTCATAAAATGTGTCCCATGTAGAAGTTTTACATGGCAAACCCAAGCATACTCTTAAAGCACGAGCCTGCGCGCTTTCAAGCACATGCAGGCCTGATAGTCTGACTCCCGAGAGAACGGGTGCACTGTATCTGAGAAGGCCGACTACCAGCGCCTGGTACACGTGCAGTAAAGATCGCTCAGAGGGACCCCAACATTTTCCTGCCATACACCGCACAATGCTTGCAAAGCTGTCGAGCTTTTTCTTGAGCACAGAAATGTGCTTCGTCCAGGACAGGTCACGGTCTATCGTAACGCCTAAGAATTTGTGATGTGTTACGTATGGAACAATTTGCCCGTCCATTGTGACCGGATACCACGCCATTAACTTGCGTGTGAAAGCCAATGTTACCATTTTAGTTGGCGAAAGTTCAAGCCCCTGACGGTGCAAGTACGCAGACGTAATGGAAACCGAACCCTGCAATCTTGCTTGCACTTGGGGACGCGTGACACTTGATGTCCATATGCAAATATCATCTGCGTAGGCGGATATCGAATCAGTCTTCGGTACTTGTTTCAAAAGGCCAATGAGCACGAGATTGAACAACGTTGGACTAAGCACTCCTCCCTGAGGAACACCACAAGCAACATGATGATCTGCTGTGTCTCCTTCAAGAGTCTCCATGTAGACTGTCCGGTTTGTCAAATAGCTTGCAATCCAATTGTGTAGACGTCCGCCTATACCACATTCATCGAGTGCATTTAGTACTGCATCATGCTGAACATTATCGAATGCGCCCTTGATGTCGAGGAAAAGAGCAGCAGTCAACCTGTGACGGCGTTTTTCATGTTCTACCGTTGACACGAGATCAATTACACTGTCGATGACAGACCGGCCTTTGCGGAAACCCGTCATTGTGGAAGGGTATAGTCCACGTTTTTCAAAGGACCATTCTAGACGGGTTAGCACCATGAAAATTTTGAATGCTAAGTCGAGAGCATGAATTACCTGCAACAAATAGCACACTTTGGATACCACGTATACATTAAATATGTTCGCGCACGCGAATACAGATAGCTCCTTTCCTGATCATTTCTGTGTACGCATGGAGAGTTCTTAAATTTTCTCCTTCCAAACGTCATCCTTATCTCGATACTTAAGAGCAACACCTAGATATTTGGAAGTGACATGTGCCCACTTTACAATTGCATGAAACAAAAGCTCTGATGGCCAGTTCCCATGCCAAAAGCCCGCACATTTGTCCAGATTAAAAACGCTATTGGTTACTTCCCACAACCTGTGACATTCCTCCCAGCCAGCTTTTTTTATTGCTTATTGCCTGTTTCGACAGATTACAACAGATCACATACGTGTTCTGCGCTGCACTCTCAACCGTCAAGAGCGACGTGTGTTTCATTCGCGTGAAAAAATCAAAACTGTTTCAGGGAACACAACTCTGCCATCAACTGGATAACTTGATCTTAAAAACATAGCTGCTTGTACACTTCATGTAGCTTGAATATGGTTTGATTTGGTTTATTAGGGTTTGTAATGAGGCGATTCACACAGCTAGTATGGACGGCCACAGTCCCTGCTCCAGCGGTGCTGCTCAGCAGGCCAGCGTTCGGAAGCGCGCACCCGCACTTCGTCAGCTTCGCCTCCCTTCTTCTTTCTCGCCTTCGAAGGCGCTAGCTGCTGGGGCATCAAACCCCAACTCTCTTTCTTACAATACCCCTTGGGTGAAAAGGCGCCATCCTGGCTGCCTAAGGACGCGAGACGATTGCTGGGTCGTAGTAGGGCTGGTGGCAGTCTGAGGGCGCAATTTCACGGCTGCGGCGCCGATGATCAGACGAAGGCGCGCTGGGCTCGACGAAATAATTTACTGGGGATATCTGGTGAACAACGCGGAATGGGCCCTGGTACTTGCTCAGCAGTTTTGTAGACTATCCTGAGCTGTAAGAGCGCACCCAAAACCAAACCAAGGATTCAGGAAGATAGGACAGCGGCACACCGGGAGAAGCGCCGCGGTTGCTTTTCTGACGGTGCTTGCTGGTCGTAAGAAGTAAAGGAACGGGCGAGTTGACGCCTTTCTTCAGCATGCGCAGCGGCCTGAGAGACGGTTGTAAATTCCAATGAATCGGGGTGGTAAGGGAGTGACGGTCTTTGAATGACTACAGCCAGCAAAGGGCATGGTGATCTGTAATGACATCGAACGGGCGCCCATATAAGTAAGGACAAAATTTTGTGATCGCCCAAATAATTACCAAACATTCTTTTTCCGTGACGGAATAACTAGTCTCTGCAATTGCCAGCGCACGGCTGGCGTAAGAAAGGACGCACTGATTGAAACCAGGATTCCGCTGAGCAAAAACTACACCCAGACGAATGCCGCTGGTGTCTGTGTGGAGTTTTGTAGGCGCGGAAGGGTCGAAATGGCGCAATATCGGAGCTGAGGTGCTGGCGCAGCGTTGCAAAAGCTTCGTCGCATGCAGGGGACCAAGCCGACAAGTCGTGGCTATCAGCGAGAAGATGTGTCAGCAGCGCGATAATGGTAGCAAAATTTTTGGCGAACTGGCGCTAGTATAGGACAAAGTCCAAGAAAGCTTCTGAGTTATTTCAGGAATGTGGGCTTCGGGAAATGAGCAACTGCGCGGAGCTTGACAGGGTCCCGGTGTACACTGTGCTTGGACACGACGTGGAGTGTCACCTCTCGGGCGCCAAAGCGACACTTTTATGGCGAAAGCCTTTAATGCCTCAATACTGTCGTTAGCAGACGCGTCCGCCGCCGTGTCGACAGACGCGTCGAGAGACGCGCCCGCAGTCGTGTCGGCAGATTTGTCCGCCTTTTGCCGTCACCGCTTAAAAATAAGCTGCGCCGAGAGTGGGTATCGAATCAGGGCCGTTGGAATTTGAAGCCTGGCTAGTGAATGCCTGGCTTTCATATATAAAATAAAAGGAATAAAGTCATGAGAAAGGAAAAATAAAAGTAAGAAAATAAACGAGAATAAAAACAAATTAAAAGTAAGATATGGAAATAAAAATAAAAAACAATAAAAATAACAAAAGGAGCAAAAGTAAAAAAGATATGAAAAATAAAAAGTACATAAAACAAACAGTGCGTCAGGAAACGGTTTCCCCTTGCCGCACTTTAGAGAATTCAGGATCGCAAAAAAAAAATGAAAAAACATCCTGTCCGGTGGAATTCGAATCTGCTTCGCATTCTTGCACGGATGGTGCGAGCAGGTGAGCATGGCCGATGATCTCCTCTCATTTCGGCGGTAGTCGTCCGTGCTGGCGGGACTAAGCTGCTCTATTCCAGTGGAATAGGGAGTTCGATGAAAACGTCCAGCTCGATGCGTCCCTCATGCCAATCACGTATGAGGCGCGGAGAAACACCTCGGATGCGGAACGTAGCAGAACCCTCCGCAAACACAATGGTTGAAGCATCTGGATCGCTAAAGTAACTCTGATCCACGGTCACGCTCGTATTCTCTGCGCCTGGTGGGGCGGGCAGCGGGTCTGTCGCTTGAAAGGTTGATACTGGGTCCACTGTCGTCTCCCGCGGTGCAATTTCTACGGATGCGTCAATTACTACACCACTGTTGATACCTTCGTTCTCGAGCGTTTCTCGCAGGAGATGTTCAAAGGCAGCGCTGTTCGGCGCGTTCTGTGGGCTCCGTTCTTCACCCTGACTTTCCTCTTCGTGGGGCATAGATGGGGGAAGGACATGCCTGGATCGGCGAGCTTCGGCTCTGTAGCGGTAGAGAGGTCGTCGCGACCGCGGGAGGTATCTCGCCGAGATGGGGTACCTTACATGGCGGCTGTTCCGTCCAGAGCGGCTCGATCGACCGAAGTGGGATCGTGCATGCTGTGACACAGCCGAAAGTATGGCTTTGAAAACTTGCGCAAAGCGGAGTTGAGGGGTCATAGGCGGCGTCCTGTCTTCCGACCAACTGTCCGTATTGTCGTGGCCAGGGGAGCGAAATTCCATGGCAGCAGGTAGGTAGCGCCAGTGGACGTGAACCGTGCTCGGCTGGTCCGGACGGAAAAGGATCGACTGCTGGGAAGAAGTGTCGCCGGCTTGGTGTCGGCAGCCCGAACCTTGAGTCGAAGCAGTGTCCTCAGGTCGACCAGGCACAGCTGTGAGAGCAGTCCCAAGGCTCGGTCTGGCGCCGCTCGCGCGGTCCGGGGTAGATGGGGCGTGTGCCGCCAACTCCAAACGGCCCTTGGACGCCAAAGACCAGGCACAGCGATGCTGCTCAGCAGGCCAGCGTTCGGAAGCGCAAGCCCCAGCTTCGTCAGTTTCGCCTTCCTTCTTCTTTCTCACCTTCGTCGTCACTAGCTACTGGGGCATCAAACCCCAACTCTCTTTCGTACAGGTTTAACGTCCCAAACCAACTCAGGCTATGAGAACGCCATAGTGAAGGGTTCCGGAAATTTCGACCACCTGAGGTTCTTTAACGTACAGTACATCGCACAGCACACGGGCCTCTAGAATTACGCCTTCATCAAAATTCCGCCGCCGTGGCCGGGATCAAACCCGCGTGTTTTGGGTCAGCAGCCGAGCGCCGTAACAACTGTGCCACTGCGGCGGGGTAGCTTAAATCTGTTTTCTTTGAAGTAAACTCGGACAGAGCAGGCATCCTCGTCGCAGTGTCGTACAGACATCCTGCTTCCCAAATACTCTGCAGGCCAAGATGGAAAATAACATCACATTTGTAAAGATCCGGCTCAACATCCAGGAATCGTATTCCATACGGCGGCAAGGATAAATCTTTCATTATTGTACTCTGGACCACTTCCCAAAAGGGCAGCGCATCCCAGCAATCAATAAAGACGAGTTCTATTAACTCCGGTTTGTGACACAACAAGCAGTCAGCACCCCATGGTAAGAATAATCGCTTCTCCTCCATCCATGATTTAACCGGCAACGTACCAGTGTGAAACTTTGAAAAAAAAACGTCTTCACACCCGCTGGCACCACCTTTTTCCATACTCTCTTTAAGACATATACTACTTGGCCTCCGCTATTCAGAGACTGATATATTGGCTCCAGGAAGACCAAGCAAATCGTTTAACAATTTCTTAGGCGTGACATCTGATCATGGTCTTAAGATGCGTCAAATCAAGTGTCGAACAAACGTTTATCAGAATTCCTTCTTTCCGCATGTCATATCAGTTTCCTAAAAACTCCCAAAATTCGTCGTTCACTGCACATCTGTTGAAGCGTTTCCTGCTTTTATTCGAGCTCTCATTCATTAAATCACGTAATCTTAACTCTGTATCATTAATTTACGCATGTGTGTGCCTGATTTTGCTGTAGTTCATGGCTGTTACGTTTGTTTGCATGTATCATCTCCTAACTACAGCTCTCATAGCCCTTGATTTCGTTGTATGCCCGTCTGCAATAATGCCTTCGGGAGCTGCTGGTATCTCAGAATAAATAAATAAATAAAAAGGAATCCCAAACAGGAGCGAGCTTTAAGAAACCGGAAAGCAATGATCACTTCTTTCAAAATCCTACTTGCAGTGTATCTCATCCTCTCTACAGTGGAAATAGCAGAGTTTGGCAAAGCCGAAGAAAGCCTCCCTTGAATAAAAGTCCGCAGGAAAAGGTCGGGCTGATCTCGACAAAACATAAACTTTGACATCACCTGCCTCCGGTACAAGAGTGGCAAGGAAGGACCCCCTTTTCTTAAACGCACAAATAAATTATAACGCTTAGTTCTATCCCATGAAGACTGCCAAACAAAAACTGCGAAGAGACGATGAAAATTTTGAATGCTAAGCCGAGAGCATGAAAAGACCTGCAACAAATAGCACACTTCTGATACCACGTATACATTAAATATGTTTGCGCACGCGAATACAGACAGTTCTTTTCCCGACCATTTCTGTGTACGCATGGGTAGTTGTTAAGTTTTCTCCTTCCAAAAGCCATCCTTATCTCGGTACTAAGGAGGAACACCTAGATATTTGTAACTGACATGTGACCACTTTACACTTGCATGAAACAAAAGCGCTGATGCCCTGTTATCATGCCAAAAGCCCGCACATTTGTCCAGATTAAAAACGCTATTGGTTACAACACAGAACCTGCGACATTCGGCGACGCCAGCTTTTTTAATGCTTATTGCCTGTTTTGACAAATTACAACAGATCACATACGTGTTCTACGCTGTGCTCTCAAACATCAAGAGCGGACATGTGTGTCATTCGCGTGAAAAAATCAAAACTGTTTCAGGGAACACAACTCTGCCATCAACTGGATAGCTTCATCTCCAAAACATAGATGCTTGTACACTTCATGTCGCTTGAACATGGTTTGATTTGGCTCGCACAGGCGATTCTCACAGTTAGTATGGACGGCCACAGTCCTTGTTCCAGCGGTGCTGCTCAGCAGGCCAGCGTTCGGAAGCGCAAACACGAACTTCGTCAGCCTCGCCTTCCTTCCCCTTTATCGCGTTCGTCGGCGCTAGCTGCTGGGGCATCAAACATACAACTTTCTTTCTTACAATACCCCCGGGGTGAAAAGGCCTCATCCTGGAATCCTAAGAGCACGAAACGATAGCTGGGTTGTAGTAGGGCTTGTGGCAGTCTGAGGGCGCAATTTCCCGGCAGCGGCGGCGATGATCAGACGAAGGCGCGCTGGGCTCGACGATATAATTTACTGGGGATATCTGATGAACAACGCAATATATGCCCTGGTACTTGCTGAGCAGTTTTGTAGACTGTCCTGAGCTGAAGAGCGCACCCAAAGCCAAATCAAGGATTCAGGAAGATAGGACGGTGGCAGACCGGGAGAAGCGGCGCGGGTGCTTTTCTGACGGTGCTGGTACTGAGAAGTAAAGGAAAGGGCGAGATAACCGCATTCTTCAGCATGCGCAGCGGCCTGAGAGACGGTTGTAAATTCCAACGAATCGGGGTGGTAAGGGAGTGACGATCTTTGATTGACGACAGCTAGCAAAGGGCATGGTGATCTGTAATGACATCGAACGGGCGCCCATATAAGTAAGGACAAAATTTTCTAATCGCCCAAATAATCGCAAAACATTCTTTTTTCGTGACCGAATAATTAGTCTGTGCATTTTTCAGCGCACGGCTGGCGCAAAGAAGGACGTACTCATTGAAACTAGGATTCCGCTGAGCAAGAACTACACCCAGACCAACGCCGCTGGTGTCTGCGTGGAGTTTTATGGCGCGGAAAGGTCGTAATGGCGCAAGATCGGAGGTTAGGTGCTGGCGCAGCGTTGCAAAAGCTTCGTCGCATTCAGCGGACCAAGCCGACAAAATCGTCGCTGCCAGCGAGAAGTGTCAGCGGGGCGATAATGGCAGCAAAATTTTTGATGAACCGGCGCAAGTAGCGCAAAATCCACGAAAGCTTCCGAGTTATTTCAGGGATGTGGGCTTCAAGAAATCAGCAACTGCGCGGAGCTTGGCAGGGTCCCGGAGTACACGTTCCTTGGACAAGACGTGGGCTAGGAGTGTCACCTGTCGGGCGCCAAAGCGACACTTTATCAAGTACAGCTGCGAGTGCGAGAAAATGCAATTGACTTTAATTCAGGAGCGCAAAAAAAAAAGAAAAAGCAACCTATTTAGTCCATTTCGAAGCTGCTTCGCATTCTTGCACGGTTGTTGCGAGCAGGTGAGCATGGCCGATGATCTCCTCTCATTTTGGCTGTAGTCGTTCGCGCTGGCGGGACTAAGCTGCGCTATTCCAGTGGAATAGCGATGTCGATGAAAACGTCCAGCTCGATGCGTCCCTCATGCCAATCACGTATGAGGCGCGGAGAAACACCTCGGATGCTGAACGTTTTAGAACCCTCCGCAAACACAATGGTCGAAGCATCTGGATCGTTAAAGTAACTCTGATCCACGGTCACGCTCGTATTCTCTGTGCCTGGTCGGACGGCAAGCGGGTCGGTCGCTTGAAAGGTTGATACTGGGTCCATTGTCGTCTCCCGCGGTGCAATTTCTACGGATGCGTCAATAAATACACCGCTGTCGATACTTTGGTTTTCGAGAGTTTCTCGCAGGAGATGTTCAAAGGCAGCGCTGTTCGGCGCGTTCTGTGGGCTCAGTTCTTCGCCCTGACTTTCCTCTTCGTGGGGCATAGATGGGTCAAGGACGTGCCTGGAGCGGCCAGCTCCGGCTCTGTAGCGGTAGAGGGGTCGTCGCGAGCGTGGAAGGTATCTTGCAGAGGTGGGGAATCTTACATGGTCGTTGTTCCGTGCTGAGCGGCTCCATCGACCGAAGTGGGATCGTGCATGCTGCGACACAGCCGAAAGTATAGCTTGGAAAACTTCTACAAAGAGGAGTTGAGGGATCATGGGCGGCGTCCTGTCTACCGACCAACTGCCCGTATCGTCGTGGCTGGGGAAGCGAAATTCCATGGCAGCAGGTAGCGTCAGTGGGCGAGAACCGCGCTTGGCTGGTCCGTACGGCAAGGGATCGACTGCTGAGCAGAAGAGTCGCCGGCTTGGTGTCGCCAGCATGAACCTTGAGTCGAAGCAGCGTCCTCAGGTCGACCAGGCACAGCTGTGAGAGCAGTCGAAAGGCTCACTCTGGCGCCACCCGCGCGATCCGGGGTAGATGGGGCGTGTGCCGCCAAATTCAAACGGCCCTTGGACGCCAAAGACCAGGCACAGCGATGCTGCTCAGCAAGGCAATGTTCGGAAGCGCACACGCGAACTTCGTCGTTGTTGTTGTTGTTGTTGTAGCCTATGACAGAATGGAATATACCCACTCTGGGGGATCGGACAACAATCGGGTGGTAAAGGTTTGTATTCACCTGTACGTAGTAAAGGCAAAAGGAAAGCACACGGGAGAGGAACACCGGGGGAGTCTACCACAAGAAGGGCACGGAGAGGATGAAAAATAAAAAACAAAACAAAACAAATAACAAAAAAATAAAAATAATGATAGCTATAAATAATAATAATAATCATAAAAATATACATATATAAAGGAGTTTGGATTGGAGAGAGAGTGAAAGAGAGAAAAGAGAGAATAATCCGAAAAATAATGAAGCATAAAAAGAAAATACTGAAAGCTTCAGCAGAGATAGTCGATGAGATTCCAGCAAGAAATTTTGAACAGCGTCACAAACAGACCTGTGGCTGAACCCAAGTGTGGTGGCACCAAATAATAGGAAGTGGGGGCTGCTCGACTGCTCAAAAAACTCCACCAGTCTTCTTCTCAAAGCGGTGAAACGACGACAATGGAGCCAAAAATGATCGATAGGTTCAGGCTCACGGCAAAATGCACAGAGGCGAGATAACGCCAAACAAGATCTGTGCAGATAGAAATTTAGAGGGGGAATGCGGCAGCGCAACCTCGTCAGAGATACTTCTAGCTGCCGAGATTGACAAATTTTCCTGCTCCAGGAATATTTCAGATGCTGATATTACACCGATGTTAAAAGTGTTGTTGCACGCTTAATAACGCTTAATAAAAAGTGTTGTTGCACGCTTAATAATCGCACGTTTAATAACGCTTGCTTCCTTCTTTCTCGCCTTCGTCGGCACGAGCTGCTGGGGAATCAGACCCCAACTCTCTTTCTTACGGGTCTAACGTCCCAAATCGACTAAGGCTATGAGGGACGCCGTAGTGAAGGGCTCCGGAAATTTCTACCACCTGAGGTTCTGTAACGTGCACTGACATCGCGCTGTACACGGGCATCTAGAATTTAGCCTTAATCAAAATTCGGCTGCCCCGGCCGGCATCGAACCCGAATTTTTCGGGTCAGCAGCCGAGTGCCGTAACCACTGAGCAGCCGCGGCGCGGCAGCTTAAATATGTTTTTTTTAAAAGTTATCTCGGACAGAGCAGGCATCCTCGTCGCAGTGTCGTACAGCCATCCTGCTTCCCAAATACTCTGCAGGCCAAGATGGAAAATAACATCACATTTGTAAAGATCCGGCTCAACATCCAGGAATCGTATTCCATACGGCGGCAAGGGTGAGTCTTTCATTATTGTACTCTGGAGCACGTCCCAAAACGGCAGTGCATCCCAGCAATCAATAAAGACGAGTTCTACTAACTCCTGTTTGTGACACAACAAGCAGTCAGCACCCCATAATAAGAATAATCCCTTCTCCTCCATCCATGATTTAACCGGCAACGTACCAGTGTGAAACTTGAAAAAAAAAAAAAAAAAAACGTCTTCACACCCGCTGCCACCACCTTTTTTCGTAATCTCTTTAAAACATATACTACTTGGCCTCCGCTATTCAGAGACCGATATATTGTCTCCGGGAAGACCAAGCAAATCGTTTAACAATTTCTTACGCGTGATTTCTGATCATGGTCTTAAGGTGCATCAAATCAAGTGTCGAACAAACGTGTATCAGAATTCCTTCTTTCCGCATATCATATCAGTTTCCAACGAACTCCCCGAAATCGTAGTTCACTGCACATCTGTTGAAGCCTTTCCTGCTTTTTTTCGAGCTCTTATTCATTAAATCACTTAATCTAACACTGTATAATTAATTTACGCGTTTGTGTGCCTAATTTAGCTGCGTTTTATGGCGGTTATGTGTGTTTGAATGTCTCATCTCCTGACTGTAGCTCTTATAGTGCTTGATTTGGTTGTACGCCCGTCTGCAATAATGCCTTCGGGCGCTGCTGGTGTCTGTGAATAAATAAATAATTAATTAAATAAATAAATGAATAAATAAATAAATAAATAAAAATTCATTCCAAACTAGAGCGAGCTTTAAGAAACCGGAAAGCAAAGATCACTTCTTTCAAAATCCTACTTACCCTGTATCTCATCCTGTCTACAGTGGAAATAGCAGAGTTTGGCAAAGCCGAAGAAAGCCTCCCTTGAATAAAAGTCCGCCGGAAAGGGTCGCGCTGATCTCGTAAAAACATAAACTTTGACATCACCTGCCTCCGGTACAAGGGTGGCAAGGAAGGACCCCCTTTTCTTAAACGCACAAATAAATTATAACGCTTAGTTCTATCCCATGAAGACTGCCAAACAAAAACTGCGAAGCGAGGATGAAAATTTTCATTGCTAAGCCGAGAGCACGAAAAGACCTGCAACAAATAGCACACTTCTGATACCACGTATACATTAAATATGTTTGCGCACGCGAATACAGACAGTTCCTTTCCCAAATATTTCTGTGTACGTATGGAGAGTTCTTAAATTTTCTCCTTCCAGAAGTCATCCTTAAATCGGTACTTAAGAGGAACACCTAGATATTTGTAAGTGACATGCGACCACTTCACACTTACATGAAACAAAAGCGCTGATGCCAGTTCCCATGCCAAAAGACCGCACATTTGTCCAGATTAAAAACGCTGTTGGTTACATCACACAACCTGCGAACAACCGACAACGCATGTTTTATGCTGGTAAGGTCGCTGCAAAAAAATGCCACATCATCGCCATATGCCAATACTTTAATTTAACATGCTACCAGTTCAAAACAACGAATACAGCTGTTATTTTACATATTCCGCCAAAGTGGCCATGCACGCTTTTCCTGGCAGCACGACTGAACTGGTAAAGAAACTTCGGGAGCAGTATCTGTGTACAGCGAAAGACCCCCGTGGATCTGCGTACTCTTATGCAGGCACAGAGAACACTGATCTGGATCAACCTTTCCAGCTCCATGATCTGCGGGTGGCGCTCGCCAAAATGAAACGGGGCACTGCGCCAGGACGCGATAAGGTTAACGTCAAGCTTTTGACGAACTTGCCCGACTTGGCATACCAGTATCTCCTGGAATACGTCAACGCGATTTGGCGCGGGGACACCCCCTTGCCAATCGAATGGAAAACGGCTCTGGTCACTTTTATTCCTAAAGCAGGCAAACCAATTGACACAGATAACAATCGCCCCATCTCTCTCACCTTCTGTGTGGGCAAACTAATGGAGACGATGGCGCGTGATCGGTTATCTACATATCTTGAACACAAACATGTCTTTGCGAACACCATGGTCGGATTCCGCCCACACAGATCCGCACAGGATGTCCTCCTGCTACTCAATCGGGAAGTCCTTGACCCCCTCGAATGCCCCCATAATGAACGGGTAGTACTCGCCTTGGGCCTTAGAGGGGCATTTGACAATGTAACACATGAGATCGTACTCTCTAACCTAAGCCACACCGACCGTGCCCTCAAAACATTCCGATACATAAGTCAATTTTAATGGATCGTCAATCCTACATTCGAATACAAGAAAGAGAGCATGGTCCTTACCTAATCGGCACGCGAGAAACCCTAGAAGGCGCGGTACATTCCCCACTGCCCTTCAGTCTGGCCATGATCCACCTGCCGGCCCAGCTGAGTGGTGTCACCGGCGTGCAGCATGCCCTGTACGCCGATGACAGCACTCTCTGGGCCACGCAGGGCAGCACAGGGGACATTGAAACCAGCCTGTAAACAGCGGCGACGATAGTAGACCGCTCCGCCCGCCGCTGCGGTCTTCAATGTTCCCCTCAAAAATCGGAATTTGTGCACCTCCACCCCTCACAGAAGTGCAAAACTAAAATATCTTTCTCTTGAGAGTGGTCCCATAGGCGAACGTGATGAGATAGGGGTACCCGGACTCTACATCCACAAACACAGCTGGCCAGAGACTACATTGGCCAAGTCCCGTAAGGTGGCGGACCAGGTGGGCCGCATGGTCCGCCGAGTTTCCAACAAACGCGGAGGGTTACGAAGTAAGGATGCCTTGCGGCTGGCAAACGCCTTCGTAACTAGTCGAATTCTCTATTCGACTCCTTATCTACACATACGGAAACAAGAGGAGGACGCCCGTGAGGTCATCATTCGCAAAATTGTTAAACGTGCCCTTGACCTCCCCATCACTACTTCAAACAGCCGGCTTAAGGCCAGTGGGGTGGTGAATACTCTCCGGGAGCTCCGGGAGGCGCACCTTACAAACCAGTACAGGCGCTTGTCGCTAACGGAGTCGTGTCGCCGCCTTCTTGCTCGAATCCATATCCAACACACCTCTCCAATGGAAGACAGGTTTCACATCCCAGAACTGTGGTGACGTGCCCTCCACGTGCGGCCTCTTCCAGCAAACATGTCACATGAAGATCATAATGGTCGGCGCCTGGCACGTGCGGAAGCGCTAGCCCGATATTGTGGCAACAAAACAGGTGTATACTACGTGGACGCATCTGGCCCTCACCACGGGGGATGGTACCTGGCCACGGTAGTTCACAACAGCAACACAGTTAACGGCCTCACTTTCAGAGCCCACAGTGCAACACAAGCAGAAGAGGTCGCGATTGCTCTCACGGCCTCACATTCCTATTCAAAATACATAATCACCGACTCGCGAAATGCTTGTCGGAACGTCGAACAAGGCTGCACTCCTTGCCTAGCCTATCGAATATACAAAATTGCATACGGGATACGGACCCCGAACACCGTTACCTTATATGGGCCCCTGCTCATCAGGGGTTGGCAGGAAACGAGACAGCAGACGCAGCCGCCCGCGCGCTCTCTCACCGAGCTGTTTTCTCCGCCCCACCTGATCAGGATCCCGATTTTAAACCGGTCTACACGTTGAAACAAAACACAACCTACTATAAAGATAGCCATGGCCTTCACCCTAGCCCATGTAGAGACCAAAAGAAGGCGGATGAGCGGCTCCTTCTCCGCCTCTTCACCAATACATTGCTGTGCCCGGCAGCACTAAAACATTTCGACTCCTCATTTAGCGGCAACTGCCGGCATTGTAGCGTGGTGTCTTCGGATACCTATCACATGGTGCGGGCCTGCCCCTCCAACCCTGCTATTCCCGCCATCCCCAACCCAACCCGGGAGGACTGGGAGGCGACTCTGCTCGGCTGCCACGACTTACAGGCGCAACAAGCCTTAGTCGGGCGCGCCCGGGCGGCGGCCACCGCCACTTGGGTCCCATACTAGGGACCTCCACCTAGTGTTTGTAAGGATCAGTCCCTTAAGGGCTGATCCAAAGATACCTCCTGTCCCTTTTTAATATATGTTTTCCCCACCACCACCACCTCCGCTACAAGTGCGGCAAGGAAGGACCCCCTTTTCTCAAACGCAGAAATAAATTATAACGCTTAGTTCTATCCCATGAAGACTGCCAAACAAAAACTGCCAAGAGACGATGAAAATTTTGAATGCTAAGTCGAGAGCATGAAAGGACCTGCATCAAATAGCCCACTTTTGATACCACGTATACATTGAATGTGTTTGCGCACGCGAATACAGACAGTTCCTTCCCCGACCATTTCTGTGTACGCATGGAGAGTGCTTAAATTTTCTCCTTCCAAAAGTCATCCTTATGTCGGTACTTAAGTGGAACACCTAGGTATTTGTAAGTGACATGTGACCACTTTACACTTGCATGAAACAAAAGCGCTGATTCCCAGTTCTCATTCCAAAAGCCCGCACATTTGTCCAGATTAAAAACGCTATTGGTTACATCACACAACCTGCGAACAACCGACATAGCATGTTCTATGCTGCTAAGGTGGCTACAAAAAAATGCCGCATCATCGGCATATGCCAATACTTTAATTTGACATGCTACCAGTTCAAAACAACGAATACAGCTGTTATTTATTGTATTCCGACAAAGTGGCCATGCACGTTTTTCCTGGCAACACTACTAACTGGCACACAAACTTCGGGACCAGTATCTGTGTACAGCCCAAGACCCCCGTGGATCTGCGTACTCTTATGCAGGCAGAGAGAACACGGAGCTGGATCCACCTTTCCAGCTCCATGATTTGCGGGCGGCGCTCGCCAAAATCAAACAAAAGCGTTGATGCCCAGTTCCCATGCCAAAAGCCCGCACGTTTGTCCAGATTAAAAACGCTATTGGTTACATCACGCAAACTGCGACATTCCGCCATGCCAGCTTTTTTTTTAATCCTTATTGCCTGTTTTGACAAATTACAACAGATCACATACGTGTTCTGCGCTGCACTCTCAAACATCAAGAGCGGACTTGTGTTTCATTCGGCTGAAAAAATCAAAACTGTTTCAGGGAACACAACTCTGCCATCAACTGGATAACTTGATCTTCAAACCATAGCTGCTTGTACACTTCACGTAGCTTGAATATGGTTTGATTTGGTTTATTGGGTTTTGTAATGAGGCGATTCGCACAGATAGTATGGGCGGCCACAGTCCTTGTTCCAGCGGTGCTGCTCAGCAGGCCAGCGTTCTTCTTCTTCTTCACCATATTCGGAAGCGCAAACCCGAACTTCGTCAGCTTGGCCTTCCTTCTTCTTTCTCGCCTTCGTCGGCGCTAGCTGCTGGGGCATTAAACCCCAACTTTCTTTCTTCCAATACCCCCGGGGTGAAAAGGCGCCATCCTGGCTGCCTAAGGACACGAGACGATATCTGGGTCGTAGTAGGGCATGTGGCAGTCTGAGGGCGCAATTTCACGGCTGCGGCGGTGATGATCAGACGAAGGCGTGATGGGTTCGACGAGATAATTTACTGGGGATATCTGATGAACAACGCGAGATGTGCCCTGGTACTTGGTCAGCAGTTTTGTAGACTATCCTGAGCTGGAAAAGCGCACCCAAAGCCAAACCAAGGATTCAGGAATATAGGCGGTGGCAGACCGGGAGAACCGGCGCGGGTGCTTTTCTGGCGGTGCAGGTCCTGAGGAGTAAAGGAACGGGCGAGTTGATGGCTTTTTCACCATGCGCAGCGGTCTGGGGGACATCAAACGGGCGCCCATATAAGTAAGGACAAAATTTTGTGATAGCCGAAATAATCGCCAAACATTCTTTTTCCGTGACAGATTAACTAGTCTCTGCAATTGCCAGCGCACGGCTGGCGTAAGAAAGGACGCACTCATTGAAACCAGGATTCCGCTGAGCAAAAACTACACCCAGACCAAGGCCGCTGGTATCTGTGTGGAGTTTTGTAGGCGCGGAAGGGTCGAAATGGCGCAAGATCGGAGGTGAGGTGCTGACACAGCGTTGGAAAAGCTTCGTCGCATTCAGCGGACCAAGCCGACAAGTCGTGGTTGTCAGCGAGAAGTTTCAGCGGGGCGATAATGGCAGCAAAATTTTTGACGAACCGGCGCAAGTACACTGTTAGAAAAAGAGGTGTGAGAAAGGGGTAAAAAGGGCATAGCATTGACTTTTACACCCTTTAGAGGACCCTAGGAATAACTTTACACCCATTAAAGGCACGGTCGCGATCACTTTCCCCCTTTTGGAAAACTTGCACCCTACTTTAACTCTTTACCAGTGTTGATAACTGCGCGTCCGTTCCTGCCCCTAAAACAGCGGGAAGACTATAGTTTTCTCGTGTGCCACGAAGGGGTGCTCGTGCAGCATTTTGTGTGGAGTGCCTTGAAGCACGTCGTCTTCATAGAGGGACGGCGAAGAACGTATATAATGGTCGATTTCTACTGTGTGGCAAATAGATCAAGGAAAAAGATTAAGCTGAGCAGTCTTTGCTTAAAACGGAACGCAAATCCTAAGAGCTATTTTTCTGATACACTACTTCTATTACGAGGAAAAATATTCGTTGCTTTAATTTGACATGATGCGACGCTATGCTCCAACGCTCACGTTCTATGCGCATTCAATCTGTGTCCATTTCCCAGAAAATGTAATATTTCCTCCTCGCCATCAGCTGCACGTAACAACAAGATCGGCGGGCCTCGATTTAATTTGATAATTACCATAAGCTCACGTTTGTCTGTAGGACATTCGTGGTTTACGTACTGCGTCAGCAGGTGTTGCGAGTGCTTAAACAACCTAAATGCAATTTGCCCTTGACAACCTTGCCGTTAGCAGGACGGGAGCGGGGTGAGCCTAGGGTAATGTTTACAAAGAAGCAGAAGAAAAGCTACTGATTTTTGGGAAGCAAGTTGGGTCCTCGAATACTTTATCCTCCTCCCTGGCACTGCAATTATTTGTTTATTTCTCCACTAAATTTGAAAAACACTTTTGAATACTATGCGCCAAAAGGAAAAGAGAGAGCAGAAATACAGCTTGTCATAAATAATTGTTGTGTGATCAATAAATGAATGCTCAAACTTTGTCACATCTCATATTTCACATGGCACACTCGCAAACAAATTTCTGTAGAAAGGGCTGTGTAGGAAAGAAGGAAAGGAAGGCGCCTTCGGCCACGTGTGACTGCAGCAATTAGTCCAAATAGTTTTCCGTCGCGAGCCTACTACTCTGCATTTATAAAGGACCAAAGGGGACAAGAGAATTTCGCTTGGAAACCGTTGAACCTCGCGGAAGGGCGCGTATTCGTCACTTAACCTGGTTTCCGCGTCTGCTGAATATGTCATGATAGGAGCCTTCTGCGTGTGCGTGGCTCGCTGTCCAGGGAAATAGTTCCCTCGAAGTCAGTCTTGTGGTCACGAGCCTCACAGTGTCCGCCACCGCGCTTCGTTCCCTGTTCATTTGTTTGACATCCATTTTGTTCAGCGAAGTTTTTGGTCTCGCCATGACATGGATCTCGCCGATGTACGACGCCGACCGCGCCCCCGCAGAAGGCTCTTACTTGAGTCATCAGTCAGACGCGACACAATGTAAACCGCTCCCTAGAAGCTCTTCCGCCCTCTTGCGTCCACGGTTTACGTCTGTTGACCCGGCGGATGACTAGCAGGAGGCTTAAAAATGCAAGCTGCAACTCGCCCGCAGTCGCACGTGATGAAAGAACCAAGTAGGTTCCGAAACGTATTCTTTTTTTCTTCATTTTTTCGTTGGCGTTCTCTCCAACATAAATACGAACCAAGAGCCTCGACCACAAGCTCTTTTAAAATCACTTGGTCCATCTCCGATTGCCTAAACCACTATGGAAGAGGCTGCTTGCTTCCTTAGTCTAGTTTTTTTTTTTTTTTTACTCATGGAGTGTCCTCGAGCTTTGAAATGCTGCATCCTGTCCACCCTCGCCACCTACTCTTCCTCCCCTCTCCAAGCCCCCTGAATATTCTCCGTTTGGCACGAAGCATTGCGTTCCCCGACGCGGAAGCACTTGCACAAAACATCTGTCAGTGCCGTCAGGTGCGCTCAGCGGGTCGAGACCGGCCGTGGTCAGGCGCGGCCATTATTCAAAATAAATGTGTCGGGAATATAAAGAAAAGCATGAAATGAAGCGGGAAGCGAAAAGAAAAAAAACGCAGCAACGAAGGATATCTACACTGAGCCGACGGCGTAGCTTTCCGCTGCCCCGGCCGAAAACTGCGACATCTTAATGACCTCAACTATCAGACATGGGGTGAGCTCTCCCCAAGAACATAGAGACGAAGGATTAGCGGCGCGCCTCTAGAGGCCAATGCCTTGCCGGACGTTCAAACGTGAAGACCAACCTTCCAATCCTCTGTGTACAGTTTTATTGGAATTTTTCTGCGTCCCCAATGAGGAACGAGCGAATATTGCAAAGCACGCTTTCGCTAGAGAATAGTACAGGAGCGAAAGAGCCGCGGACGCTCCAGAGCCTTTTGGTTTCGCAGACCTGATAACCGCTTGGAAAATAACTCCGTGCTCTCCAGCCTCCGTGCGATTACCTTGCTGCTTGTGCTGACTCCCTGTTCGCATGAGTACAATCAGTGGTTTGAAGTTATCCCGCATTACGAGCTTTCCGACTGACTTGGTACTGCAAGCGCAAGTGAGTGTGAATGCTAGATACATGGGGAAACGCTGCAATAAATAAACGTTGTAAAACTTATTTATTAAGTATGTGCTTAATGAAAAATTTCAATACGTTCAGATAAGCGCACATATCCAAGTTCGCCCCAGATCCTGTGGACCATCCTTTGTACCATCTCTTCATGCGCCTTTTTTCGATTATGTATGTATTTTTACCTAAGGCTTCATAAACTAGTAACTACATGTTTAAAACACATTGGCTTGATTTGCTCTCCTGCGATAATTACAAGCTGACATTTGCATTGTTTTGATACCTGGGACATCCTCTTGGCCATTATTTAATAATCGCGCTTGGAAGAAGTGCATAAATGAACATTTGTAAGTCATGAAATTTCAGGTTTCATGAATTTCAGACGTTTTATGAAATTTCAAACCATGAAATTTCGCCAGGAGTGCACCGATGAAGGCTACTGCACTCATACTCTTGTTTACATCGCTGCGTACGAACAGATAGTGCTCGTTTTCATGATATAAAACGCAATCTGCGCTTTATTTCTATTACACAATCTCTTCTCTTTTGTACTGGTTGTTCCCGTGCTTGTTTAGGCAGTGCAACAATCTGTGGGAAGCGCCGATGTGATCGCTCGCCTGAGCAACACTTGACAGCCGGGTTGTTGCCATCGCGTAGGACCGGCACTTCTCGCTAATTGTCCCTGCTTATTCCGACGTGAGCAGTACTTTATTTTAATCTACTTTATCCGGAAGTATGTTTTGTGACCGTTCGCGCTAACTGAAACGGCCTAACTTGTTATCCCCAAGCTAGCGACGGCGACGACTGTTCTTGCCGTAAAGCATTTCTCGGCAGTCTGGGTCACACCGGCGCTTCCCGTTCATCACATATGCGCCCCTCGATGTAGGCAATGGTTGACTTCAGGTCGCTGTTGTAACTACACTCGTTGAGCATTTGATTTGGTTGGGAATTCGCTATTCACAACCGCCGCAATCACAGACCAAACCCTACGGACTCGCTAGGCCTAGTCGTCTAAAAAAGGAAGGGAGTCGTCGTGTGTGTGTCATTTCTTCGTGTGTCCGTGTTTCGTCGCGCTGTTTCTTCCTTTAAAGACTAAAATTAATTTCGCAGGCGCTTATCGTTGGTGAGTGTTTACTTGTGCACATTTGAAATATAACCGTTCATTTCGCTTATTTCTAACATGGATACGGTAGAAGCGCGAATATATTCACACCGTCGCCTCATCAGGGTGTTTTCGCTCAGCCGCCGACCTGCCGAGAAGACGAAAGCTGAGTGTTCGCCGATCGAATTCATCGGTGTCGTTGGCATAAAAAACTTTTCCCACTGCAATCATGTTATAGTGCATTAGCTATTTCACTATAATTCCATGCTCCTCTTGACCGTGACAGTGTCATTGTCGGACTAGAATGACCGCAATGACCGCCACCGTCATCTTCGTTGTACTCTTAAAACAAGCTGAGGCTTATTCGAATGCGTTTGGAAAGTGTCGTGCCGCTCCGGGGGTATTTCGAGTCCGAATGCCATTCCAAGTCTCGAATGCCATTCGACTCGATCTCATTCTAACATATCCCTGTAGCACAGGTATAATTCACCACGGTAATCAAATACATTTCAGATGGAGCCATTTTGATTATAACCGTTTGGTATTTTCTGTAAGGTGTACAAGACTGATGTATAACCGAGCTGTGTCAGCTGTGTCCTCAATTTCTAACTGAGCAAGGAATGCGGTTTCTACCACAGCTCATTGTTTTCCTATATACTTAAGAGGTGGGGGAAAAAGGGAAAAAATATTTTTTGTATTCATCTGTCTTTCCTCGGCTGTTCTGGGGAAAACAGAAGCGGTAGAGTTGAAATACCAAGAAAGCAGACACGGGGGACACCCGGCAACCGGATCACAGAAGGAAAAGAAGAGAAGAAACAAGAATCTGCCTCTCTCGGTGGCCCAATAATTGCTGTCCTGCCAGCCTGCGCATATACAGCTGCGGTGAGGTTTCGCAGTTACACAATATTACAGGAATTTTCAGCCTCGGCGCTTACTTCATCTCCCGAATATCAGCACCTTCTGCACCCTAGGAGTAGCAAAGACTGGAGCTCGCACAGACTGAAGGTCTCTTTCTCGCGTTTGCGATACCGAGTTCCTCTGCTAAATTTATACCTTCACAGATCTGTCTGGCGGTTTCTCCACTGCGCCCATTTTGTGCCGAGCCTGAGACTGTGGATCACTACCTGCTGTTCTGCCGCCGATTCTCTTCTTTGAGGAGGCGCCTATTAGAAATTCCGTTTCACCAGATGGGTCTGCCTGTGTCCACTGAGGTGTCTCTTTCCTTTGGCGCTACTTCGCTTGGACGAAGCAACAGGAGTGCGCTGTGCAGTTCAAAAATTTCTTCTAGAAACACAGCGACTCCCATGCTAATATTAATTTTATATTATTTATTTTTCTATTTATTTTCATTTTTCTGATTATCAAACAGTTCATTTATTATTATTTATTTATTTATTTTTATTATTTTTTTTTCGCTTTCAGTCAATACAAAATTGAACCATTCCATATGTTGCATTCAAATTTGCACATAAAGCCGTCGTCCCATCTTCGATCTCTCAGCTAACAAGACCCCTTTCGTTGCGTCGTCCAATCTGTCAGCCTATACCCTATTAGTACTCCTTTTCCTCTAAAACTGCTAATCATTCCAACAGCTCACCGCCTGTGTCTTGGCCACTCCCCCGTAGTGGGTATGTGCCATTCTACTTGTGGTCTACCAACCAGCCAATCAAGGAGGAAAGGGTGAAGGGCACGAAGAAAGGTTGCAGAGGACACGTGGGTTCGCTCATTCGTCCTTCCGCGAATAGAGCGTGACTCGTCATTCCATTGCGTGTTACTGGCAGCTGCTGCCGGACGTAGTTTGCACTTCGCGCCTCTGGACAGTGCTTCTCATGCTATCTGCTATGCGACTCTGTGGTGCGCAGTCGCCGAGGGAATAACGTGTTTTGATAGTCTGCCATAAGGCTTACTTCGCGACGACGTCATCAATCCTGGTAAGTACTGTCGAACGTTTGTCGGCTTGTATTTTGTAGAAGGGTGAGGGTGAGGAATTACTTATGCTCATTTACAGTTTCACTAAAATAATTCAATTTCGTCACCGTCATTGCATGCATCTTAGAATAAATATATGCAGACTAATCGTCATGGTGCAAATTGCGCAGTGCACCCTTATATCTCCAGCAAGAAGTTTTGGACGCGGAGCTTTTACATGTTTTCGACGCAGTCGCCTTTCATGAGCTCTTGACGCGGGTGTACGTTGCAAAATGCATGCAACCTCCAGCATGAGTGCAGCTAATAGGGCATTTAAGCTTCAGGGGTTGAGTCCTATTTTCATTTACGAACATTGATTATCGCTCTGAATGATTGACATTTAAAAAAGAATTGAACTGGAGACCAAAACTTTTTATGATGCGGCCCAAAGCCATATTTGTTTGTTCCAGATGCACGTGGTTCGGGTGAGCACCGAGATATGGGAGACAGTTACTGTGTCATTTCCTTTCCTCAAAACCAATTTTCAGTTCTTTCTCCAAGCCGCTATAGCCGTGCTCAAGCTTCGCCCGCAAAGATTTTTCTATCGCTTCTTCATGTCAATAAACCCTCACAACCGTTCACAACTTGCAAAATTGCCGCTGAATTAGAAGATATATTCCAACAAAGATTGTTTCTATAGTCTGCGTTACACTCTTCCTGCTCGGACCAAAAAAAGGGGAGATGCGTCTGTCGATTTCGAAACAGATTAGGGGCTTCTACCATCTTCCTTTTCTAGAAAGAATGCGAGGCTATTGTCTGTAAACGAGCGCTTTTGGTCGGAAACCATCCTTCTTGAGAAGCTGACTTACATAATTTTGCAAGTTGTTGCAGAAAGAAACGCACGATCTCAGTGCGCATGCGTTTTGTTGCACACAAGCGCTGAGATGAGGAGCTAAGCTTTCTAGATTCAGCCGGAATTTTTCTAGCGCCAAAAGCACAAATGGAAAACAGCTGGACAAGAGTTCCCTTCTGTTTATTTTCGTTTGCGGAAAACGTTCCAGGCTCATTATAATACTGAATAATTGGTAGCACCACTGCATGCATGAAACGTGAATAAAGAGACCCTGAGGGTGTCGTATGTCTTGCTGATTTCAGCATCATAATCGTGCCCCGTTGAATCAACGCCGGAAGAACGCTGTAAACAAAAAAGGAATAAAAGAAATGTAGGCCATTTTCGAACTGGGAGCTGCGCGCTACTTCCACTGCATGTTTGATATTTGCATCAAATGTAGGAGCCTTCTATTTCGGTATACTTGTAGGGGATGCATATTCTTCTGTCAAGTATCATGAACGATTCTACAATGATTTGGTGTCCAGAGTTTGTGTTGTTCATTCTTTTATTTATTTATTGGCCTGTAATCTTGAAGTCAGCTGCTCCGCAAGGCTCGTTTCCAACCAAAAGGTCTCGTTTTCAGACGACACTCTCACATTCTTTGTGGAAACGAAGAGTCAAGTTCCCCCTTCTGAGAAAACTGGCTTGTAAAGATGGCCCCGAGAGGGCCGTCAAAAGAGTACAGTGGTACAGTATAGAAAAGGGGACTGCAGTCAAACTTCTGTCACACTGCAGTAGAGGCTATCGGCAGGAAGTGGAAGGAAACGAGCCTGCTTTCCTGTTCCCAGTAGTGAGCTAACTCATACGAAGCTTTCTAAAAACTTTTTTACTGAACAACACCGTGCCTCCAACTTCCTCCCTTCAGACCCCCTCCTTCCCACCGCACTCCAAGCCAGAAGAAGGAA
The DNA here is from genome assembly GCF_055824585.1 of Amblyomma mixtum. Taxonomy (NCBI): domain Eukaryota; kingdom Metazoa; phylum Arthropoda; class Arachnida; order Ixodida; family Ixodidae; genus Amblyomma; species Amblyomma mixtum. Next base: position 29,674,220 of record NC_143020.1, on the reverse strand, counting down.
CCCACTCACCATACCACCGTAATAAAGGACGATCTCCCTCCTTTTCCTGCCTAGGCTGCTGCAAGCACAGTGCGACCATTCACAGTTTTCATATGCTCCACTGGAGGATCTAGTACGAATTCCTTCTGTTGAGCGATGGGAGGCCGTGCTGGTCAGCTCGGACCCGGGCATTCAAGCCTTGGTCACCGAGTGGGCCGCTGAGGTCGCCGCCAGCCATGGTTTGATGGCCATCCAGCGCGTACCGTCTGCATCTGCATTTTTGACGGAATAAATGTTTTCCCATCCAATCGAAGGCTGTGAGTGTACCCAATGGGATCGAGATCTTTTGTTTGGAAAACAAGCCTTGCACAGAAGACTCCGGAAATGTTCAATTAAAATTTATGCGTTAAATGTGTGTACTTCCCGGCATGTTTCAACGATCTTTTTTTTTTTCTCACACAGCTTCGCTAAAAGAAAGGAAGGCCATCACGACGTTGACAGAAGACTGCTCAGAGTTGCGCTCCATTTTAATCTCAATACGAAATAAACCCTGTCGGCGTACTGGTGTACTGTCACTGGAGTGCAAAACTGCCCTCTGATGTGCTGCACGGCACGCCACAAACTTATCGCACTAACACAAACATAACCAGGATTGTAGAAGAATGGAGAGTGTGAATGAGGTAGTTATGCCTTTTCAGCAAGCAGCTTTGTTCTGTAGGTGTATAATAATGTGGGGTTTAGTTGCAATGTGAGTTATACATTACAGTTGATGCACCATTACCCCACACTTACATAGGGAATTAGTTTCCAAGCCCCAAAACGTCCTTACTTTTAGTAACAACAGATGCCTGGTATCACAGCGAACGCGCCTGTGCCTTACTTTCGAGAAGGTGCATCAGTGCACTGCAACACGGGATACAGTCCTCTGGACGGTAACGTTACCCTACCAAAAGAGGCGTAAGGATGCACCTCAACGAGCAGAACATACACACATGAAGAGCAGTGTTATGCCCATTGATGCGGTGCAAAAAGTTGCACTTCGGGAGTGTTGTTATGAACTCATTAAGTAGGTTTAACTATAATCCTTGTGAGGGTAAGTTCACGCTGAACATTACACTTTCTAACACGGTGTAAAGGTGCACCTGAAAAGATCAAAACCATATGCTCTTGCAGAGAAATGTTACGCCCACTGATAAGGTGCAAAGTTGCACTTCAGGAACGTTGTAGTAAGCTCATTTGGCAGGCTTAATTGTAGCCCTTGCGAGGATAAGTTTATTCTTTGGGATAGAGCATAAACTTATTCCGAGTGGTGCAAACATGCACCAGAAAGTAAAGCATATGTTTGCACTTTCATGGTATAAGCGTTAAGTCTTTCTGAGGAAGCGTAACGTTAGTCATAAAGAGCTTATACTTACACTTGAGAAAACGGAATAACATTACTCCCATTGCAGCCTAAACGTTACACCGCATGCACTTAGTCCCCCGACGAGGGTGCAAATTGGCACCAAAAGGGGCTCGCCACAGCGTCAGTGGATTTACCCCCTTAAAGGACTAAAATCACACCTTTTTTTTCTTGGAGTGTAGGACAAAGTTCAAGAAAGCTTCTGAGTTATTTCAGGGATGTGGGATTCGGGAAATCAGCAAATGCGCGGAGCTTGGCAGGATCCCGGAGTACACCATGCTTGGACACGACATGGCCTACGAGTGTCACCTGTCGGGCGCCAAAGCGACACTTTTATGGCGAAAGCCTTTAATGCCTCATACTGTGTTAGTAGACGCGTCGGCAGCCGTGTCGACAGACGTGCCGAGAGACGCGTCCGCAGCCGTGTCGGCAGATTTGTCCGCCTTTTGGCGTCACCGCTTAAAAAGAAGCTGTGCCGACGTTGGGAATCGAACCAGGGCCTTTGGAATTGGAAGCGGAGACGCTACCAATCCGCCACAAAGGCTCAAGGTTCGATCACGAATAAAGGCGGATCTAGTGAATGCATGGCTTTCATAAATAAAATAAAAGGAACAAGTCAAGAGAAAGGAAAAATAAAAATAAGAAATGCACAAGAATAAAAACAAAATAAAAATAAGATATTGGAATAAAAATAAAAAAACGATAAAAACAATAAAAGGAGCAAAAATAGAAACAAAATATGAGCAATAAAAAGTACATAAAAACAAACAGTGCGTTAGGAAACCCTTTCGCCTTGCAGCACTTCAGAGATCAAATTGCCCCCTGAATTTCTTTCAAGTTCAGCTGCGAGTGCGAGAAAAGGCAATCGACTTTAATTTAGGATCGCAAAAAAAAAAGAAAAAGCATCCTGTTCAGTGGAATTCGAAGCTTCTTCGCATTCTTGCACGGTTGGTGCGAGCAGATGAGCATGGCCGATGATCTCCTCTCATTTCGGCTGTAGTCGTCCGTGCTGGCGGGACCAAGCTGCGCTATTCCAGTGGAATAGGGATGTCGATGAAAACGTCCAGCTCGATGCGTCCCTCATGCCAATCACGTATGAGGCGCGGAGAAACACCTCGGATGCTGAACGTTGTAGAACCCTCCGCAAACACGATGGTTGAAGCATCTGGATCACTAAAGTAACTCTGATCCACGGCCACGCTCGTATTCTCTGCGCCTGGTGGGGCGGGCAGCGGGTCTGTCACTTGAGAGGTTGATACTGGGTCCACTGTCGTCTCCCACGGTGCAATTTCGACGGATGCGTCAATTAATACACCACTGTCGATACCTTGGTTTTCGAGGGTTTCTCGCAGGAGATGTTCAAAGGCAGCGCTGTTTGGCGTGTTCTGCGTGCTCCATTCTTCACCCTGACTTTCCTCTTCGTGGGGCATACATGGGTGAAGCACGTGTATGGAGCGGCCAGCTGCGGCTCTGTAGCGGTAGAGCGGTCGTCGCGACCGTGGAAGGTATCTCGCAGAGGTGGGGAATCTTACATGGTGGTTATTCCGTCCAGAGCGGCTCGATCGACCGAAGTGGGATCGTGCATGCTGTGACACAGCCGAAAGTATGGCTTTGAAAACTTGCGCAAAGAGGAGTTGAGGGGTCATAGGCGGCGTCCTGTCTTCTGACCAACTGTCCGTATTGTCGTGGCCAGGAGAGCGAAATTCCATGGCCGCAGGTAGGTAGCGCCAGTGGACGAGAACCGTGCTTGGCTGGTCCGGACAGCAAAGGATCGACTGCTGGGAAGAAGTGTCGCCGGCTTGGTGTCGGCAGCCCGAACCTTGAGTCGAAGCAGTGTCCTCAGGTCGACCAGGCAAAGCTGTGAGAGCAGTCCCAAGGCTTGCCCTGGCACCGCCCGCGCGGTCCGGGGTAGACGGGAGGTGTGCCGCCAACTCCAAACGGCCCTTGGACGCCAAAGACCAGGCACAGCGGTGCTGCTCAGCAGGCCAGCGTTCTGAAGCGCAAGCCTGAACTTCGTCAGCTTCAGCTTCATCTTCTTCTTCTTCACCATACAAAAATGGCACATACCCACGCGGGGGGATTGGCCATGGTACGGTGGTGAATGCCAAGGGGGAAAAAAAAAACGGGAAAAAAGCGAAGAAAAATAGTGAATGTTTGAAATTAGAAAATATGTGTGAATTGTTAAAAATTTAATTAATAAACAAATTAGATATTCCAGGAATCAATCAAAATACGCTTTTTGGACATTCGGTGGAATATTATATGGATTTAGCAGGGCAAACGTCCAGTTGCAATGATGTAATCATGAAGGTAGCCGCAAATAGAGCTTAACGAGAAACCCGTGGCGCTCGCACCAAACGAGAGCAGAACGGGTAGAGAAAAAGGGAGACCTAACCTTGAAAGAGGGATTTCCAAATACTGTTTTCTCTGAAATGCGAACCGCCGGCAAGAGAGGAGATAATGGTCAATTGTTTAGACTTCTCTGCATGTGTTACAAAGGTTTCTCGTAGCGAACCCGCATCTGCATAAGTACAAGTTGAGGTGGGGGATTCTGCATCGCAAAAGCGTCATGGACACTTCACACCGCCTTGTCTTACATGAACGGACATTCCATGGGAACTTTAAATGTTGAAAGTCCGCGGTATTCAGCAACGGATCACCCAAGCTGGCTGATATATGTTGGAATCACTGGAAACGGGAGGTCTCCAACATAATAAGGTGCGGTACGGGATATATTACAGGGGCAGTGAGAGCTGACCTGGCCAATAAATCAGCCACCTCGTTGAAATAGATTCCCGAATGACCAGGTACCAAGGCAAAGCGGACCTCCTTTACTGTGCGCGGAACAAAAAACCTAAGGGAACGCATCAATAGAGAGGTGCCGGAAGTTTGGAGAGATTAAATCTGAAAGGCAGTCTGCAAGGATAAGTACCCGTGCTACATGCGACGGAATTTTAAAAAGAGCCAAACCAATGTGCCAAAAACTCTGCAAAGAATGCAGAAGTGTAATCCGGGATACGAACGGAATAGCTGAAATCCAGATCCTGTGAATATATCCCAATTGCCGCCTTCTCACAGCTCCCGGAAGCATCAGTGGAGAGAACAGCATGATGAGGAAAATGCTGTAAGTGCTCAGCCAGAAGACCATTTAGGATATTTGCGGGCATATGTTTTGCATGGGGCGGAAAGATATGGTCGTAATAGAAGACGGGATCAGCCTGCATGTCAGCAACTCGTTGCAAGGAGGTCAGATCGACCTGAAGCGGGGCCAACAGGTTCTGCGTAAACCTAACTTGCGGGAGCTGATAACGTGGCCAATGAGAAGAGAAAAACAGGTGTTGGTGGGATAGGAAAATGGGAGTATTAACACCGGGGGCCGGGTCAAAGGACCTGAGGAAAGTACTCACCGTGAGTAGTTGGAAGCGGGAATACAGATCGGGAATACGGGCTTCCAGATAAAGGAGAGCATTGGAAGACGATCTTGGGAGCCCTAGGCATAGCCGTAGGGCACGCCTTTCCAGTAAGGCTAAAGGCTGCAGCTTATAGTTTGCGCTGCCAGAGAACAAGACGCAACCGAACTCCAGAATTGGTCTCATATAAGCCTTATAGAGGAGAAGTAAGGTGTCGCGACGCATGCCAAAATTTTTATTGCCTACCCGTATCAGCCGGCCTAGAGCACGTTCGCCTTTAATAACATTATTTTTAATATGCTGGCGCCAGTCCAAACTTGGGTCGTAAGTTACACCTAGGTATTTAACCGACTCCACCTGCGGAATTGGGGTGGAACGGTAGACTAGCGAGATGTACAAAGGGGTGTCTGGAGGAAATACCAGCACGCCACACTTGCTAACATTAAGTGATAGACTAATTTGGTCCAACCAATCTTCCAGAGCAAACAGGTATGCCTGCAAAGACTGGTAAAGAGCATGAATATTCTTTTCTGAGGCGAAAAAAGCTATATCGTCTGCGTATACAAACACTCTAATGTTGGGATGAATGGGAATGTCTCGAACCAATATGTTAAAAAGCAGCGGTGACAGAACAGATCCTTGCGGCACACCTCTGGATTGGACATAGGTATTAGAACAGAAAGATCCATCTGTACAGAAGAACATCCTGTCTTTTAAAAATTCACAAATCCAGGCATAAATGTAGTGCGGTGGATGTAGCTGTGCAAGTTTGTTAAGAAGGACCGTGTGTTCCACGCTGTCATAAGCCTTAGCAACATCAAGTGTCACCAAGGCCGAAACTTCCCTCTTGCGCATTGAAAGTCTGATTCGGCTTTCGAGATCCACATGCGCGGTCCAAATGGAACAGCCGCGACGAAAGCCAATCTGCGCAGAGCTGAGGCCATTTACGGCATTAACATGTTTTGTGAGGCGACAATGAACTACTCTTTCGATCAACTTGACTAAATTTGAGGTTAAAGCAATTGGCCGTATATTGTCTAATTGAAATCCGTTCTCTGCATTCTTCAAAAGCAAAATTATTTTCGCAATATTCCAACTCTGAGGAATCCACGTGTTTTCCAATGACGCGTTGACGATATCTGGAAGATGAGTGGTGAAGTCTTGCGCTAAAATCTTCAACATACCCACAGTAACCCCATCAGATCCAGGGGCAGCAGAATGCATTGAAGAAACAATTGGTAGGAGCTCCGATACATCAACCTCAGTATAGTCCGAGCTTGGGGCGAGTGTGTGTAGAGGTTCTGTTTTCTGCATCTGAAAACGCAAAGCCAGCCCCTGAGCGATTTGTTCAAGGTTTTGCTTTGCCTCCTGAGGAGACAACACTATTGACTTAGTGCAGTTGGCGGTCAGCGAGTTCTTATTGCGCGCCATGAACCTATACAGAGCCTTCCTATTCTGGGGACTTGACAGATACGTATTTAAATCTTGATTATATTCCTCTTTGGCTTTTTTGACAGTTCGTTTGAAAGATGCAGAGAAGAACTTATAATTTATCCAATTAGCTGGGCTCTGATTATAGGAAAGGCTTTTCCAGGCAGCTTTGCGACGACGATAAGCCTTCTCACACTCCTCCGTCCACCATGGAGACGGCTGTCTGTCAGGGACTGAGGTGCACACAGAGAATACAGAATGCTGAGCAGCATCTTGCAGAAAGGAAATGGACTGCTGAGCTCTCTCTGCTCGACTGGAGCTAACTATAGATGGAAGTGTGGCAGACATTAATCTTTTGTATGAAATGTGATTTACAAATTTCATTGTCGCCCCACTCTTTCTGAGGGGAGATGTTAGAATGTTAAAAGTTATTGGAAAGTGGTCACTAGATGTACCCGAGTCCTCTGTTGACCATGCACACACCCCAACCCCACGAGTAACTAATGTTAAATCTATGACTGAACGATAAGCTTCTCGCATAAAGGTTACAGCTCCGGAATTGCAGCAGCGCACTGCATGCGTGGCCATCCATGACCAAAGAAGCTGGCCGCAGGAGTCTGAACTGCTACCCCAGGCACTGTGGTGCGAATTAAAATCTCCTGCGATGACTATACCGCTTGCGTTGCTAAGTAAGCTATCCAAACTGTCTGTCCTGTGAACGCCTACAGGGAAGTAGACGTTTGCGATAGTAACTTTCGCGCACTGTGGAAGTCAGATGTCGACTGCCAACAGTTCGCAGTCAGGGAGCATAATTTTGTTCGAAATAGAGGCCCGGTGACACATTTTGGTAGAGACCATAGTTACTAGCCCGCCGCCCCTGCCGGTAACGCGATCAACTCTGAAAACACGGAAGTTTTTCATTGAGAATGATTTAAGTGGGGAGAGCCACGTTTCTTGCAAAAGAGCTATATCTGGAGTATGTTTACGAAGAAGTAGTTCAAGATCTGGAAGGGAAGAAAGTAGAGAGCGGCAATTCCACTGAATAACTTTGAGACCCGCCATGATTATTGACTGAGGAAAGAGGCAGCAACAGCCTCTTTCAGCACATCAGACTGGGGGATTACTTTTGAAGGTCCTTTCCTTGCTTTGGGTTGCGAAGCAACTGTCTTAGAGGGTGAGGAAGGAGCTGGACGCTTCTGGGTAGGGCATAGCATTTCAACATCCGTGGTGCAAATATCGACGCTAGACACATTGCCTGGGGCGGTGGTGGGAGGCGGGACTTGGGATGCGTCCAGAGGCGACATGGAGTGACTAGAACTAGCAGCACAAGTTGGGAGAGATGCAGACGTCGCCGCCTGACCAGATGATTGAGGAAGCGCAGATTGGCCTGCAACTAGCTGCGATAAAGCCTCAGCAAAAATGCTCAGCATTCGCTCGACGACCACAGAAAGAGCCTGCTCTACTGTGGACACAATAGAAGCAGTCACATTTGACTCGAGTTCTCCAACAGAAGATCGCGCACGGCTAGCGTACGAGTTATTCTTGCGATCAAGATGTGCATAAGCATCAGCTCTCGAGCATCGCTTCACCTGGATAATATCTAACAGGTTTTGCTCGTCAGCGCGTTTCGAGCAGTTGACATCATCAGCTGGGTGGTTGGAGTTGCAGAGGCAACACAGGGGCTGATCAGAGGAGCAGTTGTCAGCTGAATGACCTTGACCACAAAGACGGCAGCGCGTCGCTGATTTGCACGCTTTACCACTGTGACCGAATCGCCAGCAGTTAGAACATTGGAGAGGACGGGGCTGCAGAGGGTCCACACGGTACACAATCGGCCAGACCTTGAGCTCAGAAGGACAGGAGGAGCCAGCAAAAGTTGTTATGACTGATTCTGTCGGTACGCGCGAACCATTTACTTCTCGACTGCACCTGTAGACAGCAAGAACCCCCACACCTGCATCTTGAAACTCTTCAAGTATTTCCTGCGGGGAAGAAGCTGGGTCGACGCCACGAACAATGCCTTTGGAGCAAGCGAGCTGTTCCGGGATGAAGGCTTTCACCGGCAATGAGTCAAAAATTTTGCACTGTAGCAGGTCTGTGGCGCAAGCAATGTCAGAGGATTTGCAGACAATGCCTCTACGGCCGAATGGCCGCACCTCAGAGATCTGTAAATAGTGCTTGGTTAGAGACTTGAGCTCCTGTTGAAGAATTTTAGAGCTTTTCATCTTGATCACGCCCTCACCGATCGGTACGAGAGCCACAGGGATGACGTCAATTCCATTTTTCTTAAAAGATTCCAGCGGCAAGCTTTGGGTGGGCAAGCTGGCAAACCAGGCTGCCGACCCTCCGCCCGGGGAGGTCAGCGACATACCTGAGCCAAACGCGCCCTCAAATGCGCATTTACCACGCCTACAGACCTAACCTTAGACCTGGCCAAATCCCCCCACGTAGAAAGGCCTCACCAGTAACGAGCACGCAGGCACCACCAAGAAACCGCAGTTGATTTCACAGCCAAGCACCAGCACAGCACCAGGGAGGCATTGTGTAAGGGGGGAGCAAAAATATGTGCAACAGTTGCTAGAAAAAACCAAAAAATGCGTAGAAACAAACACTGTTACGTTCTAAAAGCTGATTACAAATTATCACGACAGTACAAAATACAAGCAGAAAAACATTGGATCAAAAAAATAGAATATAAATAACAGATAATAGTAAGGGGGAAAAACAAGAACATGAGCAAATGCACAGGAAGGCAAATGGGTGTGACAAGAAAAACAAACAAAAAAAAAGGCATGACTAGGGCAAAGAAGAAAACGTGCTAGGTGTTATCGATATAATGTTTGACCAGATGCCATTCAGCCCGAGGACATCATCATGATCATCATCATCACCAGATGATTATGAAACGTCCTTTGGTTGCGCTGCAATGCAATGCAGTTTGGAAGATCATTCCATAGACATATAGCACGTGGGAGCGGAGAAAAGTTAAAGGCGTGAGTACTGCCATAAATGCGCGTGTAGCTGAGGTTATTGTGTGATCTGGTTGATGAATAAGAGGGTCGTTGCAGGTGCTATAAAGGTGTCTGAGTGGCCTGGATTAATTTGTGAAACAGAGATAAAAGGGCTATGTCTCAACGAGTTCTTAATGGAAGGAGAGAAAGTTCTAGCTTTTTTTGTGTAACGCTTGATTTAAAACTATAATTTCGTGAAATAAATCGACTAGCCCTATTTTGGATTGCTTCTAGCATGTCAATTAAATACTTCTGGTGAGGAGACCAGATGGAAGACGCATACTCGAGCTGAGATCTAACAAAAATTAAATAGGGTTGTTTACGCACATTAGCAGTGGTGCTTTGTAAGTTGCGGCGCAGGAAACCTAATGATCGTGAAGCATTGGCAGCAATGGTGGTTATGTGAGCATTCCACGAAAGGTTTGGTGAGAAGTGAACGCCTAAGTATTTGTATTGAGTAGCCCGACCTAATATGTTGTTATTAATGTGGGGAGGGAAGTAAGAGTTTGCCGAGTTTCGAGAAAAAGAGATTATTTTACACTTGGAAACATTTAGGGTCATCAGCCATGTTCTACACCAATCATGAATTAAATCCAGGTCACTTTGAAGTGAAATGTGGTCGTCAGTACTCTTTATGGATCGGTATACAATACAATCGTCAGCAAATATTCGTATGCGGGATGAAATGTTGCACGGCAGGTCATTTATTTAAATTAAGAAAAGTAAGGGAACAAGGGCGCTCCCTTGTGGCACACCTGACGTAACATCAGAAAGAGGAGATAAGTGGTTATTAATGACTGTGAACTGCTGCCGATTAGAAAGAAAATTACGGAGCCATGACAAAGTTAGAGCATCTGGTTTGAGCGCCGAAAGCTTAGATATTAAGCGACAGTGAGCTACACGATAAAATGCATTCGCGAAATCGAGGAATGCACAATCAGAATGTAAGTTGTTCTTCATGTTCGAATGAAGGTCAGTAGTGAATTCGAATAACTGTGATACAACATGAAAAGCCTTTCCGAAAACCATGCTGATTGCGGAAAAAGAAATGAACAGGTTCCAAGTGACCGTAAATATGAGACGCAATAATGTGCTCGAGCATCTTGCAGCAGATACATGTTAGAGAAATCGGGTGATAATTTTCACGTGCATGTTTATTGCCACTTTTGTAAACTGGTACCACTTTTGCTATTTTCCAGTCATTCGGAAGCATGCCTGTTAATAATGACTGCCGAAAGATATGAAGTAAGATGTTACTAGATGCGGATAGGGTGTTCTTTAATATTTTGGAATTAATTTCATCGACGCCACATGAAGAAGACACTTTCAGGTTAATGATCAATCGGGTTATGCCTTCGAGAGTGAGCCGCCGCGGTGGTTCAGTGGTTATGGTGCTCGGCTGCTGACCCAAAAGACGCGGGTTCGATCCCGGCCGCGGCGGTTGAATTTCTTTGGAGGAGAAATTCTGGAGGCCCGTGTACTGTGCGATGTCAGTGCACGTTAAAGATCCCCAGGTTGTCTAAATTTCCGGAGCCCTCCACTACGGCGTCTCTCATAGCCTTAGTCGCTTTGGGACGTTAAGCCCCATAAACCAACCAAACCAACCAACCTTCGAGAGTAATATCAACCGGAGACATGTATGGGTAGTCAAAATCGGGCACGAAAGGAATGTAGGAACTGTCTTCTCTAGTGAATACAGATGTGAAAAATGAGTTAAATGCTGTTGCGCTGTCAGCATCAGAGTAGAGAATGTTGTTGTCATGGATTAAAGTATCGTTACTAATGTTACGCCAACCTATTACCTTCCAGAACTTGCTGGGATTGTTCTTGAGCAGTGCTGGAAGGTCTTGTGAATAATATTTATCTTTAGCGTCGCAAATAGCAGAGCAGTAAGTGTTTAGATAGTTTTTGTATTTAGTCCAAGCACTTCGAGAACACACGCGCTTTGCATTTTTATACAGCCGTTTTTTCTTATTTCTCATTCTGTGATGAAGTTTCGTGAACCAAGGGTTCGATTTATCATTAGTTATAGTGATGAGCGGGACGTATTTGGCTACTAATTCTGACAGCTTTTCTCGGAAGAGAATCCTGTTATCATTGACTGACCTATCTTGAAAGAAAGGCAATAGTATATTGTCGGCAAACTCTTCGAGTTCGGTGTAAGTAAGGGCATAATCAGTTCGGTTGTAATCGCGAATCTGCTTTCTTGTGACTCCAGTAAAGGGAAGCGGAATGTTAATAGTCACTTGAAGCAAATCATGGTCACTAAATCCATCTAAGTATGAAATGGTACCGACTGTTTCAGGGGCTGTTGTAAAAATGAGATCTAGTATATGGAGCCACGGGTGGGCTTGGTAACTACTTGAAATAGGTCCAGCGATCACGCCATGGACTGGAGGCTGGAATAACTTCATGATCACCGATGTCGGGGTGCAGCCACGTTTCAGTGAATACGATAACGTCAGGATCACTGTCCTCCAGAAAAGATGTGACAAGAGAGCGCTTTGATAGGATACTTCTGATGCTAGCAAATGAAATTGATAAAGGTGAAGAGACAACGGCTGGTTTAGGTTTTTGATGGTTGCGAGCACACGAGATGGGTAGTGGCTACCGATCAGATAGGATGACTGAGTCAGTAGCGACGTCGTAGACATATGTTTGTGAATCCACACGTACCTTGTCAACCGATAACTTGAATTTCATTTTGTGCGTCTTTGCGAACTGAATCAGCTTTGCCCTGGCTTTTCGTGTTGTAACTGAAAAATCTTCACGAATGGCAAAATTTTTTCCTTTCAGTTTATACCCAAGAGATTGGATGCGTTCCTTGTCTTTAAAATACGTGAGCTTAGCTATAATAGGCCGCTGCTTTTCAGAATCATATTCGCCCAGTCTGTGGACTCGTTCAAATTATTGGCCAGTTGTAGCGATACCCAGTTTATCCCAGCAGAGATTAATTACTTTATTTTCAGACATTGCCCAGTCTTCCTGTTGGTCATCATCCACCCCAAAAAGAGTAGATTGGAGTGACGCATCCTATTTTCAGTGTCGTCACATCTGGCTGTCAGACGTTCCGAGACACCAAGAACAGCTTCAGCATCAGCATTTGGCCTGTCTTCTGCTGCGCTACTAGAGGCTATGGATGCTTCCACTGCCGCCACTTTAGCAGTCAGGAGTCGAACTTCATTTTCGCTTGCTACCTGCTTTTCCTTTGAGTTTTTAATTTCCTCCAGTAATGAAGCATGTCCTTCTTCTAGCTTACGGATAGCATCCAGAGCCTCGACAAATGCTTCAGCCTCATCTTTTGACATCGGGCCAGGGTTTGACTCTACATCACCCGAGAGCATGAGCAAAACGTCAAACAGTGTGAGACAAATACCTGACAAAGATGCTAACACTCGCTTAAACAAATCATTCAACGCTGGGGGGCACGACACCGCAAAAAGAGAGTAATTGCTACTTTTAACGCAAGTCGCATTGTTCAGGTAACTAACCTGTAACATTAACCATCGTGAGTGCGTCATCCTTGGCGCGTTGTCGTGCCCGAAGTGGACGCTTGCAGGGTGGCTTTTATGCTGTGGCCCGGCCGCGTCGAGCTCTGATGTAGTAGTGCCGGGTTGCCAGACGAAGAAGCAAGCTTCGTCCTAAGTTGGCGTTCGTCCCATCGTGGCAGGTGCGGTGGGCGGTAGGTAGGTAGACAGGCATTGATCCATTCCAAGCGGCCCAGAACACACCGCCCAGGTGAGAGTTGCCTGTAACATTAACCATCGTGAGTGCGTTATCCTTGGCGCGTTGTCGTGCCCCCAGGTTCTTACAGGTTAAACGTCCCAAAGCAACTCAGGCTATGAAGGACGCCGTAGTGAAGGGTTCCGAAAATTTCGACCACCTGGGGTTCTTTAACGTCCACTGACATCGCACAGCACACGGGCCTCTAATATTTTGTGGTCTGCTTGGTTGTTAGCCTCACCTGCTACTCCAGGTGAGGGAGGATGGTTGAAAGAAGAAAAGAACACCACAGTGAAGAACGGAGAAATGAAAAAAAAATCAATTTTGAGCAAAACGACCGCCAATTTTTCGACGTTCCTTAAGTAGCAACACCAACAACTACTATAAATGCTTACTACATTTCCTTTACAGAGAGTGTAGGTTGGAGTATCTGTTACAGCCCGCGTCGTCGCTTCGGCAGATAGGATATGATATGGTAACTTTATTCAGCTCTAGGGCAAATGCTTTTGTGTGGCCAGATCAGTACATCTCCGCAACGGTCGGGTGGCGGCAGCAGGCGCCGCAGCCGCTGTGATCGCTTCGGCGGACGCGGTTTTTGCGACGCGCGTCTGTTCTTTCGATCTTTCACGTCTTTCAACTCTCGTCTGTCTGCACGTGGCTGCGAGTGTGGCTCAGCCCGAGCCAGTGGGCAGGCCCATGCACTTCAACAAGAACTTTACAGAAAAATCTGCGTGTAGCAAGATTTCGGTGTCTCCGTTTCGCAGGGACACTCGAGTCATCCCGCGCGGGTTTGATGCTGCATGGCAGCATGCAACCGCAGCACACACGCTTCTTTTTGCGTTTGGTAAACTGGCTTTTGAGGAAAGATGATGATGATGAAAACTTTATTTGTAACAAGGGAGTTTTGGACACGTCGGTCCTTGGGCCCCCGCACGGCCCCACTGCACTCAAATGTTCATGTCCCGGAAGCTCATGACGCTGGCAGCCCGACCGGTGGCGATGGCTTGCTTGGCCGGGTCGTCGGAGCGCAGTAGGGTCTCCCAAGCCTCCCAAGTGGTAAGGTGCTCCAGGCCCCGCGCGGAAGGATCCGCCGGGCAGAGGAAAAGAATATGGTCGAGAGTGGCTTTGGGGTGATGGCAGAGGGTACAGGAAGGGTTTGTGTGGACTGGGTGATATCGCGAGCGTATATAAGGGGAGGGCAAAGTGGGTGTTTGGAGCCGCCTCCAAAGTGTCCGATGGTAATTGTCGAGGGAAGGATGAGGTGGGAGGTAGAGCCGACGCTCGGCTTTGCAGGCCTGCGTCATTTCACTGAATGAGTGCATGCGCTCCCGCGAGAACCCCAGGTCGGAGGCCGCCGGTGCCCGGTTGAGAGAAGCTAGGGCTAAAGCGTTGGCGGCCTCGGTTCCGGGATTCCTGGAGTGGGCAGGCACTCATATCAGCTCCACATGGCGGGGCGGGTGTGCGGTGCGAAATGCAGTATGCGAAATGCAGGGACGTGAACGCTCCCGCGAGCAAAATTTAGTATGGCAGTTTTGGAATCTCACAGTATATATCGGGCCTGCGTGCGGGTGATGGCCGGGACAATGGCGGCCTCTTCGGCCTCCTCCTAAGTGGCAGTAGGGGTTATGTGAAGGGTGGCAATGGGTTGGAGGGAAGGGTTCGTGATGGCTACAACCGCGTCCTGGCCCGTGCATGCGGCATCCACCCAAACGGCATACGGTTCCGTGCCATTATGTTTGTGGAGTGCCCGTGCGCGATCTCTGCGGCGGGGTTCGTAATAGGTGGGATGCATATTTTTGGGGAGAGGTTTAATAAATAAATCGCTGTGAATAAGGCGGGGGACCTGGAGCTGTGTGGGATCGGTAACTGGTAGGCGTATACCGAGAGTGTGTAGAATGTGTCTCGCGGTGGTGGTTCTCCCGAGACGTATGTATTGTGTCGGTCGATGGGCCTCAGTAAGCTCCCCTATCGTATTGTGTAGGCCTAGTTGAAGGAGGAAAGGAAATGGCGCAGGATCGGTCTCACGTATCTCTTTGGAAACCTGAACCACGCCGTAAGGGAAGGGAAGCAGGTAGGAGTGAAAGAAAAAAGAGAGAGAAATACTTCGTTTGAAGAGGAATTCGGGGCACACCCCAGGGTCCCCGAACGACCCCACTGCACTCAAGTGTGTAGTTCCTAAGGTCCACAACACTGGCAGCCCGGCCGGTGGCGATGGTCTGCACGGTCGGGTCCTCCGAACGCAGCTGGGTCTCCCAGTCCTCACAGGCCTTCAGGTTCTGTAGGTCCCGCGGGGGAGGGTCCGCCGGGCAGAGGGAAAGGATGTGAAGGGCAGAAGCGAAGGGTTCTGAGCATAGGGCTCATGCCGGAGTGGGGAAGGAGGGATGATAGTGGCCAAGGGGAAGGCGTGAGGGGAGAGAGTGTGTCAGTAGTCTGCGCCAGAGAGTTGCTTGTTTGTTATCTAGGGAGGAGTGGTGCGTGGGGTAGAGCTGGCGTGAGGCTCTGTAGGCCTGCGTCAGCTGCTCATGGTGGGACGGGTGCATATTCCTCTAGAGCAGCCTGCTAAGGAGCTCCCGGTGAAGGGGTCGTGGGCTGGCGAGGAGGATTGGGTCGTTGCCTGGTATTCTGATTCCGAGGGAGTCCAGGATATACCGACCTGTGGAGGTTTGTGTGAGCCTGATGTATTGGGCCTGTCGGTGGGCCTCCACCAGTTCCCCGATCGTGTTGTGCAGACCCAGGCCTAGTAATCTTTCTGTGCGTGTGTTGAGGGGAAGATGAAGTGCTACCTTGGATGCCTTGCGAATCAAAGCATCCAAAGCGTTTATGTCATGTTTGGATAGTATTAAGTATGGGTTAGTGTACAGCATATGGCTTCGACCAGCTGGAGGTCTTTCACGTCGACTGACATCGCACAGCACACGGATGCCTTTTGCCTTTTTCCTCCATCGAAACGCGGCCGCTGAGGTTGTAAGAATCGGTCCCTTAAGGGCTGATCCAAACATACCTTCTGTCCCTTCCTAATTAATGTTTTCACCACCACCGCCGTGGTCGGTTCGAACCCGGGTACTCCGGCTCAGTAGTGCAGAGTAGAGATGAAAGATGTGAGAGGAAATATAGAAAGAACATCGCGCGTATAAAAAGGTAGAATTGAAAAATTGGTCTTTGAAGAATGGAAATGGCTCAGTAACTCTCAAATCTCGGTGGACAACCGAACGAACGCTTTGAGAGAAGCAGGATGGCGAGAGAGAAAAAGGAATGAAAGGAAAAGCTGACTGTGGTTTAGCTTTGGTTAAACCTGGAGTGACGAGATAGGCACAGCTAGCCTAGTGGAACTCGCTGAGTCGAATTGCACAGTCAGTCTTTCGCCGCTGCATTTCGCTGAGTGTTCCTTCTTCATCACCGTCCCCGGGCGTGGATTCACGATTACTGCGTAATTTCCATTCCTCAAATACATTTTCATCATTACAGCCCATCTTTCTGTTCCTTCTTTCACTCCCACTTCCTTCCTTGCTCTTCAAACGGATGACGGGAGTCTACCCAGATATGCGGGACAGTTACTGCGTAATCTCCTCAATAGAATTTTTATTTTCTTGATTACGCCCTCTTTCTCTTTCTTCTTTCACCTCCACTCTCTCCCGTTATGTACGGTGCGGTTCGGGTGTCCATCGAGATGACAGAGATTACTGCGTCATTAATTAGCGACCTAGAGGCTATGACTACGCTTAGGTTTCGCTACTGATGATTTACTTCCGTAATCTGTGACGTCATCAAACGAATGACCGGTGTCCACCGAGATATGTGGGACAGTTACTGTATAATTTCCTTTCCACAAATTCATTTTCTTCATTGCCGCCAATATTTCTGTTTCATCTTTCACTCCAACTTTCTCCCTTCCTCTCCAAAGGATGACGGGTGTCCATCGAGATATGCGAGACAGTTATTCCGTAATTACCTTTCCTCCAATAGAATTTTCATTTTCCTCATTACGGCCGGCCCCGCCGCGGTGGCTCAGTGGTTACGGCGCTCGGCTGGTGACCCGAAATACGCGGGTTCTATCCCGGCCGCGGCAGGCGAATTTCGATGAAGGCGAAATTCTAGAGGCCCGTGTACTGTGCGATGTCAGTGCACTTTAAAGAACCCCAGGTGTTCAAAATTTTTGGAGCCCTTCACGACGGCGTCCCTCATAGCCTCAGTTGCTTTGGGACGTTAAACCACAATAAAACGAACAAACAATCATTACGGCCGATCTCCCTCTCTCTTCTTTCACTCCCAGTGCCGCCCTTTCTGTACGGTGCGGTTCAGGTGTCCACCGCGGCGGTTGCTAAGCCACGGCTCAAGGTCAGTCCGACAACGGCCGAAGTGCAACCACGGCAAAAGCGTGACCATGCTGTAGAGGCCAAGCGGCTGGCTACACTACTGTAGCTTTCGTTACAAAAATAGGTGCCTTAGTGGAGGGCACCGGAATAATTTCTACCATCTGGGGATCTTTGAAGTGCGCTGACATACCGGAGCACACGGCCGGCTTTTGCGATATCAACAACCGCATCCAGCGAACCGACGCACCGGCTGATGCCGGCACCCCAGTGGTAGAGCAGTAGCCATGCAGCACGCTTTGCGAGCAGGGCGCACTAGAGAATCTGTATAATATGTCTTTAAGCCGTACTGCTGGAGAGTGTCCGGATTTCGGTACACTTCCCGCAGTTTCCAAAAATGAATCAGGAAGGGACATAAATAACCTAGTGCATCTTCTCTACTGTGATGAAAGCGTTAAATTAGCTTAGAAATTTTTGCGGCCAAATTCGTTGGTGAACCAAAGCATAAATTTTTTATCTTGTACGTAGCATCGCGCTCATTAGAAGGGCACGAAGGTGAACGAGGAACATCAGTGTCCCAGAGGAAACTATCGCAAGATTTAGAGGTTTCTTGTTTAATATGCGTTCGCTTCTGTTCGAAGCGCAGATGTCGCTGGGCAGCAATGTTTCCCATTTTCCGCACTTGAGTAGCTCACATTGGGAACCGAGTCAATCTCCTGACGCTATAAACCGGGTCCAGGTGGCCTCGTATGGGGGATACACGAAGGACCGCATACACTGAATCGCAAGCGAGCCCGCTAATTGCGTTTGTGTTTGCAGGGAAACGAATAGACCTATCACGCCACCCGGGCACTCTATCCCCGGGGTATCTCCCTGTCCTTGGAAACCTACTCCCAATCAGACAATGGAGCCCTTACGTTCAAGCACGTCACCGATTACTACAAGAAAGAGCACCGGCGCTACCCGGCCCGTTGTAAAGGACTGGATCACGCTGACGAGCGCCTCCTCATCAAAAGTCTGGCTAACACTGTACTGTGCCCGGCGGTGCTTAAGCATTTCAACACATCCTTAGGTGACGCGTGCAAGTTCTGTGGAGAGGTGGCTGACGCCTTCCACATGCTTTCGGCGTGCCAATAAACCCCATCTATCCCCCACAACCCCAACCCAAACAGAGAGGACTGGGAGGTGACCCCGCTCGGCTGTCCAGATCTCAAGACACAAAAGAACTTTTTTCAACTGACGCGGGCGATGTTGGTTGCCGATGGGGCCCCAGAATATGGGCAGGGGCTGCACCCACTATAGTGAAGCGAAAGCGCCAATTGGGCCTCACTCCAATCACCTCTTTGTAACAATTTATTTCCACCACCATCGCTCCTTCGTCAAACAACTTAAATCCGCCTTCTGCGGTAAAGCACATTAGGAACACTATTTCAGAATTGCTTCTTTCTTTATTCTTTATTCAGAGGTTACCCTGCAGCGCCCATAGGCGTTACATCAGGGGGGTTACAGCATTGAAAAAAATACATCGTCGTGAGTACCGCACACCTGCATTTTCCTGAGTCGATTCCATTCACCTATTGTTTGAACAAAAAAAGAGTTTGCGTAGGTGCCAGTCGTTGAGCGGTACTCACGAATTCTGAGGCTATTGTCTGTGCGTCTGGAAACATAGTGAGGCTCTTTCAGATAGGTTTCTCTATTAATACCAGTTTTATTATGAAATATTGTGTATAAGAGTTAAAGTCTTAGTTTTCTTCGGCGAGAGGCAAGTAGTTCCCAGTTGAGCTGATTCTTCATGACACTTACGCTATCCCGCCTTCGGAATCGTCCTAAGACAAACCTGGCTGCACGGTTTTGAATTCGTTCACTGTGCTCAGTGAGCGTGTGCTTCGAAGGGTCCCAATCCGCACAGCCATACTCTAAAATAGGTCTGACGCAACTCAGATAAGCAGCGTTTTTTAAATTGACACTCGAACATCGCAAATTGCGTTGAATAAAATTCAGTGCTCTATTTGCCCTGCGCACCAAGTCATGAATGTCCGTGTTCCAGGAACAATCAGATGCCAGCGTTATGCCTAAATACTTATTTGCTGTCTCTTTACGTATTAGTTCGTTGTTAATCATGTACGAGAATCAGTTGGTTTATTCTTTCTAGTAAAACAAACATGAATGCACTTTTTGACATTTAAATTCATTTTCCAATTGCAACACCATGATTCAATTCTTCTTAGGTCTGTTTGTAAGCATGAAATATCGTTGTCAGTAACAATTTTTCTGTACACAACGCAGACATCGGCAAATAACCGCACAGAAGATGAAATTCCATCAGAGATGTCGTTTACATATACCAAGAACAAGAGTGGTTCTTGCGGAACGCCCGATGTAACATTTATGTAGCCTGAACGCTTCCCATTTAAAACAACACATTGTCGCCGGTGAAACAAATAATTTTGAATCCATTTAAGTACAGAAGAGTGAATATTTAATAAATGAAACTTGTTAACAAGGAGTGAGTGTGAAACTGTATCAAAAGCCTTGTGAAAATCTAAAAAACAGTCAATTTGACCCCCCGCGTCAACACCTGATGCTAAGTCGTTATAAAACTCGAGCAACTGGGCGTGCGAGGCAACCCCTTACGAAACCCATGCTGTTCTTCAATTAACAATTTATTTTGAGCTATGTGTCTCATTACTTCTGTATATAGGATATGGTTTGGTTTATGGGGTTTAGCGTCCCAAAGTGACTAAGGCTATGAGAGACGCCGTAGTGGAGGGCTCCGGAAATTTCGACCACCTGGGGTTCTTTAACGTGCACTGACATGGCACAGTACACGGGCCTCTAGAGAGAAAGCGTGCACTTCGCGTATACAAAAAAACGAGCCAACGCTCCTCGCTTTAGGTTAGCCCTTTCGCAGCGGGACGAAAGCGACTATGCTGTGCTTGATAAAATTGTGTAATTTATTTGTAGGTGATAGCCGGATTAGGTTCTGATACTTCAGGTGGCCAGTGTCGAGGCGATGCCCGGTAGTTGAGCGCGCGGGCTGAGGCGTCGCCTCGTCTCTCTCTAGTCGCGCATGTGCTGGGGTTCAGATGACGACACGTGTGTTGGGGATAACCCGATACTCGCATCTATGTAAAATTTCGGCAGCGCGTTAAGATATGCGTCTTTGATGTAGATTTCGACAGGCTTCCCGGGGGTCGGTAATGATAACCGTGGGGTCTGGTTGTGCAGGGGCGAGTGCTACGGCGACTTCCTCCGTGTGTGTAAAGTTGGGGGCACGGAAAGTGAGTCCCTGAACGTACTTATTTTGATGGATTACTGCGGCCGCATACCATCCCGCGTGGTGTGGGCCAGCAGCATCCGTGTAGAAGCCTCCGCAGTGAGAGCCTTATCGGTCGTTAAGGGCCGTCGCGTGCGCGGTTAGACGGCCCTTGTGAGTATCCTTTGTCATGTTTTGTGGCACAGATTGGACCTATAGCGCGTGGCACCTCTCCTCTGACACCGTGGTCTTTTGCTCAACAAGTGCTCTGTAAGCACTTTGCAGGCGGTTTAGGAGGTTTTTGCCAGCTGGGGATTTGTTCAAACGCAAGTATGGATGTTAAAGTGAGCCTCGAGTAGCTTCCCAAAGGTGTTGGTCAGCCCGAGATAATGAGTCACTGATTGGACGTCGTTATGGGGAGGTCGAAGGCGCACTTATAAATTCTGCGAAAGATGGCCTCTAGGGCATTCTCGTCACATTTCCGCAAGGGGAGATAGTGTGCCGAATAGAGTATCCGGCTGCCTACAAATGCATTGGCCGGCCTCAGAGCGTGCTTTCATTGTCACTCCCCCCCGCTGCCCTTTTCTCAGATACCCGGCGGACCATGTGGCCCATCTGTTCTCCAATCTTGCGCAGATTCTGCAGGGTTGTATCTATCTTGTGGCTGCGGTGAATAAAGAGTCCCACCACTTTTACCTGATCGTGTTCAGGTATAGTTCCGCTAGCAAGGGACGGGTTAACTTGGTGATGCACTTCGGGTTGGACTGAAGGTGCACGAATTCTGATTTGGTCTGGGAGCATTCCAGGCCACAACGGCGAGTATATCTATCCACGATAGTTGCCGCTTGTTTCAAGTGGGCTTCGGTCTGTAGCAACGACCCCTGTGCTGCCCAGAGCGTGATGTCCTCGGCATACAGGGCATGCCTGATGCCTGGGTCATCCTTAAGCAGTGGAGAGAGAGGAGCCATGGCGAGAATAAACAGCAGGGGAGAGACGACTGCTCCCGGTGGGGCCAAACAGAACAGAATAAACTTTATTTAAATGGTCTTTGAAAAGGAAGGCTCCCTTTTGGCGCAGGTGTGCTACTGTATCTTGGTGGCCTTGATCTCTTGGATCTCGGCGACCTGGTCTGCTCTCTCTCTGTGGGAAA
This sequence comes from Amblyomma mixtum, assembly GCF_055824585.1. Classification (NCBI taxonomy): domain Eukaryota; kingdom Metazoa; phylum Arthropoda; class Arachnida; order Ixodida; family Ixodidae; genus Amblyomma; species Amblyomma mixtum. The sequence goes on along the minus strand of NC_143020.1, from coordinate 29,652,548 downwards.
CATTTGTTGCCACAGGTCCGAGCTGCCTGAGTGTGGGGGGGATCATATTATTTTGATTCTATTATCTGGGCGGTATTTGTTAATTACTTTTTCAGCTGGAGGATGTACTGTGCCTTTTATGATGTTATTTATCGCAGTTTTTGAGTCGCTTATTGTGCCCTTTTCCTGCGAAACTTTTATGCACATGGCATATGCTATTGCTGCTTCTTCTGCTTCTTCCAGACTTTCCGCTGGTTTGGTCGCAGTTGCTATGCATTCTCTTTTGTGGTAAGCTATAGCCGCAACTGATGCTTCTTTGCGCCCGTATTCGGCAGTGTCGACATACAGCGCTGACTTGTCGTCTTTAAGTTTCTTGTGCATATGTTCTGCGCGGGTTTTCCTTCTGCTGATGTTGTGAGAGGGGTGCATGTTTTCTGGGAGGGGTGGTATTATGATACGTTCCCTTATTACCCCATCAAGATGCATGATTTGAGGTCAGTTCTGCCTGCACTTTATGTTAACACTTTCTAGAATTTTCCTGCCGGCTGCAGTTTTGTACAGTCGTTTTATCTGCCCTGTCAACTGAGCCTCAATGAGTTCGTCCGCCGTATTTATTACGCCTAGGCCCATTAGCCTAGCTCTTGGGGTGTTGGATGACAGTCTTAAGGCCGTTTTGTATGCCCTGCGTATTAGAGCAACACCCACGCAGAACTCTGCCAGAGTACAAAGGCAGCAAAAACGAAGAGATAGACGCGGACCTAACTGTAGCAAAAGTCAGAGCTGCGGCTATAAAACTAAAAACTTCATCAGCAGCAGGACTAGACAGAATCACAAATACGACCTTGATAAACCTAGATGAGGGCTCCATACAAGCACTCACCTGCTATATGTACGAGTGCTGGAAAAGAGGCAATATACCGAAGTCGTAGAAAATAGCGAAAATCATCCTCATTCCGAAACCAGGCAAGCCGCTCTGCTTAGAACACCTTAGGCTAATCTTTCTGATATCCTATGTAGAGAAGGTACTGGAACATGTACTGTTAAACAGGCTCACAAAGCACATAGAGGGAAACGAGCTGCTACCAGCAACCATGGTAGGCTTTAGACTCAGTCTATCTGCGCAGGACGTCATGTTGCAGCTCGAAAGAACATATTCTGGTCCCCAATACCCCGACTAAAAGCGCCGGAACCGTCTTGGCGTTGGATATGAAGAAAGCCTTCGACAATGTAGAACACGAAGCCGTGCTAGTGAGGTTATAGGCCATCAACCCGGGGAAAAAAGCACACATGTACTTTAAAGACTTCCTCTCAAACAGGCAGGCAATCGTCAATGTGGGAGATTTAACTACAGGCACGATTGAACAAGTTAGCAGGGGCACCTCAAAAGACTGAGTACTATCACCTCTCGTATTCAATTTAGCCTTGTTAGAGATCCCACAACGACTAAAACAGATCCCAAACCTGTACCACAGCATGTACTCAGACGACATTACGCTATGGATCAAAAAGGCAACGTCGCGACGTAGAAGAAGCGTTACAAGCAGGGGCCAACATAGTAACCGAAGTTGCTAAAAAAGCCGGACTGGCCTGCTATCCGTCCAAATCTGAGCCGCTCATCAGCCCGCCCTGGGCAGGGAAAGTCATCAAAATATCAAACTCAGGATAGACAACCTTGGCAGACCGACGGCCAAATAAGTCAGGATCTTGGGAATGGGACTGCAAAGCAATAGGCAAAACTCTACCTTCATAAGAAATATGACTAACGATGTTGACCAAACAGCTAGGCTCATCAAGAGGGTCACCAGAAAAATCCAAGGATTGAAAGAAAAAGAAACGATGCGGTTAGTGCAAACATTAGAGCTCAGACGCATATGCTATGCACTCCCATATACCAGACTCACGCAAAAAGGAAAGGAATAGTATAGATGCTCCCTGTGTAGTTCGTCTGGTACCTAGAGGGTACGGGCTATGCTCCTGGTCTTGGATACGTGTATAGGTTTGCCGATTAGTGATAAATTGTCTGGTGGGTTGGTTTATGAGGTTTATAACGTCCCAAAGCGACTAAGGCTATGAGAGACGCCGTAGTGGAGGGCTCCGGAAATTTCGACCCCCTGAGGTTTTTAATGTGCACTCACACTGCACAGTACACGGGCCTCTAGAATTTAGCCTCCATCGAAATTCGACCTCCCAGGCCGGGATCGAAGGGGAGGAGGTGACGGGGTCGGCAGCCTTCGGGCTACGGCCGTGTATCTGTTTTTTCAGCCAGCGTCCTTGGTTCACCGGACGCGGGCGGCGTTGCTTGCCAATGGGGCCCCGGAATAGGGGCTCCACCTAGTATTGTTAGGGGAAAGGGCCAATAGGGCCTACCCCAATCACCTCTCTGTAAATATTTATTGCATTATAAATGTTTTTCACCACCACCACCGCTCCGGCGGACGTGGTTGTTGCGACGCGCGTCTTTACTCTGTCTTTTGCTCTTTCCTCTTATCTTTCAAATCTCTTCTGTCGGCAACTGGCAGCGGTGGTGGGTCGGCTTTAGCCAGTTGGCAGGCCCGTGCACTTTCCTTTTCATTCTTCTCTCAGTCGCGACCAACCAACCAACCGGAATCGAAGCCTGGTCTTTCGGGTCAGCAGCCGAGCGCCATAACCACTGAGCAATCGTGGCGGTTGAACTGGGAATTGTTTCCTTAGTTAGACTACCTCAGACTTCCAACACGGCGCTCCTTTATAAAAAAAAATGGCGGCCTTGTTCAGTTCTAGTTCTCAAAACCAACATGCAGATATCCTTACTAAATAGGAATTTTACGTCGTGCAGCGAGCTCCAAATACAGTGTGAGGATGGGGCGCGCGTGATGAGTTAAGACGGTGGCGCGCAAGATTACATCAGCGGGTGCCACTGCCCATGTCAGGCACCATACTCGTCCGACTACGTCCGTGGAAAGGCTGGTTCACATGCATACAAGCGACAGAAAATCCAGCAGCGCAGCGCTGCGAAAAATCTGTAACTTGTTGGAATATCATCGCTCTGACTGCTAGAGCCGCCGCGATTGCTGTAAACAACTTTTGCGCTGCAGCAACAAAGCGTTTTCACCTGCATGTGAAACAGGCATTTCTCGTGCGCGCGGTGGTGTTGTGTGGGAATCCGTTAGTTGTAGAGAAAAAACAACGAAAAGCTTGTACTGTCTTCACAATTTGACGAAGAAAAAGAATAATTCTCCGAGCAAATGACATTTCCTTAGATTATACAAATAATCCCTTTTCCCTTAAACGACCTTCAAATTCCCTAGATCTAAAGAAAAATTACTAGGGTTGGCAGCACTGGTGGATGCCTTAATCGCGCTTATAGGTACGTCGGGGGATGAGAGAGTGATGTGGGCTGCATGCGTTAGTGCTGACAACGGTGAGCGAACTCTCGCGATCAACCATTAACTTACACCTGCCAGAGTGGTAGGGTGGTTGGGGACTCTTTATTTATTAACGCCACAGCGTTAAGGGCCCCGTGTCGCAGAAAAGCCGGTGTCGTCGTCGGCGTCGCCGACGTTGGCCGTGAGCGAAAAATCCCGGCATTAATGAACAACACAGAGTAGATAATTGGTCGAGTTGGGGAATCGAACCCGGCCCCAAGGAGTGCGAGACGAGCACGCTGACCATTCCGCCACGCCAGCTCTTTTTTCAGTCCTTATTGCCTATTTTTACAGATTACAACAGATAATACACAGATGTTGTGCGCTGCACTCTCAAACATCAAGAGCGGAGATGTGTTTCAAAACTGGTTCAGGGAACACATCTCTGCCATCAACTCGATAACTTCATCTCCAAAACATTGCTTCTGGTACATTTCTCGTAGCTTGAATATGGTTTGATTTGGTTTATTGGGGTTTGTAATGAGGCGACTCGCACAGTTAGTATGGACGGCCACACTCCTTGTTCCAGCGGTGCTGCTCAGCAGGCCAGCGTTCGGAAGCGCAAACCCGAACTTCCTAAGCTTCACCTTCCTTCTTCTTTCTGTCCTTCGTCGGCACCAGCTGCTGGGGCATCAAACCCCAGCTTTCTTTCTTACAATACCACCGGGGTGAAAAGGCGCCATACTGGCGGCCTAAGGGCACGAGACGATAGCTGGGTACTAGTAGGGCTTCAGGTGTTCTAAGTGAGCTATTTTACGGCCGCGGCGGCGATCATCAGACGAATGCGTTATGGGAGCGACGGGATAATTAACTGGGGATATCTGATGAACAACGCGATATGGGCCCTGGTACTTGCTCAGCAGTTTTGTAGACTGTCCTGAGCTGGAGGACCGCACCCAAAGCCAAACCAAGGATTCAGGAAGATAGGACGGCGGCAGACCGGGAGAAGCGGCGCGGGTGCTTTTCTGACGATGCTGGTCGTGAGAAGTAAAGGAACGGGCGAGTTGACGCCATTGTTCAGCATGCGCAGCGGCCTGTGAGACGGTTGTAAATTCGAACGAATCGGGGTGGTAAGGGAGTGACGATCTTCCAGTGACGACAGCCACCAAAAGGCATGGTGATCTGTAACGACATTGAACGGGCGCATATATAATTAAGGCCAAAATTTTGTGATCGCCCAAATAATCGCCAAACATTCTTTTTCCGTGACAGAATAATTAGTATCTGCATTTGTCAGCGCACGGCTGGCGCAAGAAAGGACGTACTCATTGAAACCAGGACTCCGCTGAGCAAGAACTACACCCAGACCAATGCCGCTGGTGTCTGTGTGGAGATTTGTAGGTGCGGGAGGGTCGAAATGGCGCAAGATCGGAGGTTAGGTGCTGGCGCAGCGTTGCAAATTGTCGCATTCAGCGGACCAAGCCGACAAGTCGTGGCTGCTAGCGAGAAGTGTCAGCAGGGCGATAATGGCAGCAAAATTCTTAACGAACCGGCGGAAGTAGGACAAAGTCCAAGAAAGCTTTTGAGTTCTTTCAGGGATGTGGGCTTCGGGAAATCAGCAACTGCGCGGAGCTTGGCAGGGTCCCGGAGTACACCATCCTTGGACAGGACGTGGCCTAGGATGGTGTACTCCAAAGGGACACCTTTAAGGCGAAAGCCTGTAATGCCTGATACTGTCGTTAGCAGACGCGTCGGCAGCCGTGTCGAGAGATTTGTCCGCCTTTCGGCGTCACTGCTTAAAAAGAAGCTGCGCCGAGGGTGGGAATCGAACCAGGGCCTTTGGAATTTGAAGCCAAGACGCTACCACTCCGGCACGAAGGCTCAAGGTTCGATCATGAATTCAGGCGCATCTAGTGAATGCGCACGTTTCATAAGTAAAATAAAAGGAAAAATAAGAAATAAAAATAAGAACATAAACAAGAATAATACAAAATAAAAATAAAATATGGAAATAAAGATAAAAACAATAAATATAAGAAAAGGAGCAACATAGAAAAACAATATATGAAAAATAAAAGAAAAGTACATTAAAACCAACACTCCGTCAGGAAACGCTTTCGCCTTGCAGCACTTGAGATCAAAGTGCCCCCTGAATTTTTTTCAAGTTCAGCTGCGAGTGGGAGAAAAGGCAATCGACTTTAATTCAGGATCGCAATAAAAAGAAGAAGCATCCTGTTCGGTGGAATTCGAAGCTGATTGACATTCTTGCACGGTTGGTACGAGCAGGTGAGCATGGCCGATGATCTCCTTTCATTTCGGCTGTAGTCGTCCGTGCCGGCGAGACTAAGCTGCGCTATTCCAATGGAATAGGGATGTCGATGAAAACGTCCAGCTCGATCCGTCCCTCATGCCAATCACGTATGAGGCGCGGAGAAACACCTCGGATGCTGAACGTTGTAGAACCCTCCGCAAACACAATGGTCGAAGCATCTGGATCACTACAGTAACTCTGATCCACGGTCACGCTCGTATTCTCTGCGCCTGGTGGGGCGGGCAGCGGGTCTGTCGCTTGAAAGGTTGATACTGGGTCCGTTGTCGTCTCCCACGGTGCAATTTCTACGGATGCGTCAATTAATACACCGCTGTCGATACCTCGGTTTTCGAGCGTTTCTCGCAGGAGATGTTCAAAGGCAGCGCTGTTTGACTTGTTCCGTGGGATCAGTTCTTCGTCCTGACTTTCCTCTTGGTGGGGCTTAGATGGGTGAAGGAAGTGCCTGGAGCGCCCAGCTCCGGCTCTGTAGCGGTAGAGCGGTCGTCGCGACCGTGGAAGGTATCTAGCAGAGGTGGGCCATCTTACGTGGCGGTTGTTGCGTGGAGAGCGGCTCAATCGACCTAAGTGGGATCGTGCATGCTGTGACACAGCCGAAAGTATGGCTTTGAAAACTTGCGCAAAGAGGAGTTGAGGGGTCATAGGCGGCGTCCTGTCTTCCGACCAACTGTCCGTATTGTCGTGGCCGGGGGAGCGAATTTCCATGGCAGCAGGTAGGTAGCGCCAGTGGACGAGAACCGTGCTCGGCTGGTCCGGACGGTAAGGGATCGACTGCTGGGAAGAAGGGTCGCTGGCTTGGTGTCGGCAGCCCGAATCTTGAGTAGAAGCAGTGTCCTAAGGTGGACCAGGCACAGCTGCGAGAGCAGTCCCAAGGCTCGCTATGGCGCCGCCCGCACGGTCCGGGGTATACAGGAGGTGTGCCGCCAACTCGAAACGGCCCTTGAACGCCAAAGACCAGCCACAGCGATGCTGGTCAGCAGGCCAGCGCTCGGAAGCGCGAACCCGAACTTCGTCAGCTTCGCCTTCCTTCCTCTTTCTCGCCTTCGTTGGCACTAGCTGCTGGGGCATCAAACCCCAACTGTCTTTCTTGCAGGTTTAACGTCCCAAAGCAACTCAGGCTACGAGAACGCCATAGTGAAGGGCTCAGGAAACTTCGACCACCTGGGGTTCTTTAACGTACACTCACATTGCGCAGTACACGGGCCTCTAGAATTTCGCCTTCATCAAAATTCCGCCGCCGTGGCCGGGATCAAACCTGCGTGTTTCGGGCCAGCAGCCGAGCGCCATAACCACTGAGCCACCGCGGCGGGGTAGCTTAAATATGTTTTCTTTGAAGTAATCTCGGAGAGACCAGGCATTCTCGTCGCAGTGTCGTACAGCCATCCTGCTTCAAAATACTCTGCAGGCCAAAAAAGAAAATAACATCACATTTGTAAAGATCCGGCTCAACATCCAGGAATCGTATTCCATACGGCGGCAAGGGAAAGTCTTTCATTACTGTACTCTAGACCACGTCCCAAAAGGGCAGCGCATCCCAGCAATCAATAAAGACGAGTTCTATTAACTCCGGTTTGTGATACATCAAGCAGTGAGCACCCCATGGTAAGAATAATTCCTTCTCCTCCATCCATGATTTAACCGGCAACGTACCAGTGTGAAACTTAAAAAAAAAACGTCTTCACACCCGCGGCACCACCTTTTTCTGTACTCGCTTTAAAAAATATACTACTTGGCCTCCGCTATTCAGATACCGATATATTGGCTCCGGGAAGACCAAGCAAATCGTTTAACAATTTCTTACGCGTGACCTCTGATTATGGTCTTAAGGTGCGTGAAATCAAGTGTCGAAAAAACGTTTACTAGAATTCCTTCTGCCATCGCCTTTACCCTAGCCCATGTAAAGGCCTCAAGAAGGCGGATGAGCGGCTCCTTCTCCGCTTCTTCACCAATACATTGCTGCGCCCGGCACCACTAAAAGATTTCGACTCCTCCTTTAGCGGCAACTACCCGCACTGTAGTGCGGTGTCTTCGAACACCTATCACATGGTGTGGGTCTGCCCCTCCAACCCGGCCATTCCCCCTATCCCCAACCCAACCCGGCAGGACTGGGAGGCGACCCTGCTCGGCTGCCACGACTTACAATTACAGGCCCAACAAGCCTTAGTCGGGCGCGCCCGGGCGGCGGCTACCGCCACTGGGATCCCAAACTAGGGACCTCCACCTAGTGTTTGTAAGGATCGGTCCCTTACGGGCCGATCCAAACACCTCCTGTTCTGAATAAATGTTTTCACCACCACCACCACCTCAGCAGGCCAGCGTTCAGAAGCGCAAACACGAACCTCGTCAGCTTCCCTTTCCTTCCTCTTTCTCGCCTTCGTCGGCGCTAGCTGCTGGGGCATCAAACCCCAGCTTTCTTTCTTACAATACCCCCGGGGTGAAAAGGCGCCATCCTGGCGGCCTAAGGGCTCGAGACGATAGCTGGGTCGTGGTAGGGCTTGTGGAAGTCTAAGTACGCAATTTCATGGCCGCGGCGGCGATGATCAGACGAAGGCGTGATGGGCTCGACGAGATAATTAACTGGGGATATCTGATGAACAACGCGATATGGGCCCTGGTAATTGCTCAGCAGTTTTGTAGTCTGTCCTGAGCTGGAGGAGCGCACCCAAAGCCAAACCAAGGATTCAGAAATATAGGATGGTGGCAGTCGGGGAGAAGCGGCGCGGGTGCTTTTCTGACGGTGCTGGTCCTGAGAAGTAAAGCAACGGGCGAGTTGACAGCATTCTTCGGCATGCGCAGTGGCCTGAGGGAAGGCTGTAGATTCGAAGGAATCGGGGTGGTAAGGTAGTGACGATCTTTGAGTGACGACAGCTAGCAAAGGGCATGGTGATTTGTAATGACACCGAACGGGCGCCCGATGGACTTGGCAGTTCCTGTCTTCGGAAGACACGGTGGCCATCGAGGGCTCCTGGTTGGGTGAGTGCCGAAGCGACTACGTATTGCCAGAGGATATAGAACTGGGTTCTATCTGAGCAATCGACTGCATTTATTCACCACAGGGTGTGTGATTAGTTTGCAGATTTTGTAGTCGGCTCTCGCCAACCATGGATTTGAAGAAATTGACTAAAGATGAATTGCTGCTGTTGGCAGCTGAACTTGGTTTAGAAGCAAACCAACGTATGCGGATGCCAGAGATTCGCCATAAAATTGAAGAGGAGGAGTTTGAAGAGGTCGAGATAAATGATGCTTGGGAAAAGATATGCCGAGTGCAGAAGGAAAATGAGCGTACAAGAATAGAAGAGAAACGGGTAGCAGCAGAGCAAGAGAAGCGGGAAATAGAGGAACAGGAGCGGGAGTTGAAAAGATTGCAGCTCGAAATCGAGAAGGTAAGGCTCGAACGCGCAAAGTTAGAACGGGGTGAAAGTGCCGTCACACCTCAGGGAGGTAATGTTAAGATGACGAACTTCCTTCAGCCGCTCAAAGTAGGCGATGACATTGAAATTGAGATGCTCCGAGAAGCACTCAGGAATGAAGGATGCGTAACTTCGGCAAAAGCGGAGACTGAGAAAACAGAGTGCCAAGAACATGCACAGGAGGAATATAGTAGTAAACTGTGCGAAAAGGCGCGACAGGACAATCCTGAGAGGCACGAGTCGCATACCCTAGAGGGAGTGGAACGTCCGAAGGTCGTTTGCGTGGAGTTGGTGCATAGCTGCGACGCCAACGAGATAGTTGCTCGTCAACCTGTAGAGAAGTGTACCCTTAGTGAGTGGGGGAAATCTAAGGAGCCGGTTGTTGGTCCCGAGGTGCACGCGCAAGGCTCGCAGCAAAGAGAAGAGATGAAAGCACCACTTCCGGAGCAAGAACAAATGAAGGGCTGTTATCTTGAGTTGGCAGGGCTATCTGTCACTGATATAAGGAAAGATGGGGTTGTCTTAAAGCCTAAAGAAAACTGCATTGCGTGTCAGAAAGCAGGTTCTGAGCGTGCGACGCGGGCGGATAGGTCAGACAACAAACCCCCCCAAAATGCCAGGAAGTTGTCGTCTAAAGGAGAAAGTGGCAGTAAGGCCACAAAAAGGTCTCGACATGTAAAAGTAGTACAGTTGTGTGGTCTGAAGACAAGTGCAGTTGGGATGAGAGTGAGTCGACCGGCTAGAAACAGGGCATTGGCTTCTCGAAAAACGAGAATAAAAACAACATTGAAGAACCCTGACTGCACATACACTCAACCGAGAGATTCTTTGAAAAAGTGTGGTCAAGGAATGACTAACGCGAAGGGTGACTTCATTCGTCGCGATTCCGCAGCTGAAGTGGTTAGACGGACGCGACCCCGAAGGGCACGGCTGAAATGTTAATCCGTGAGCACAAATGAGAGGTTACTTGTGCTTATCGTTTTCTTTTGTGACCACACTGAAATGCAATGTTGCGCGTCGCTTTTGTTGTTGTGTGTTTTGCCATGTGTTGACGGGAGTCTAATACTTAATTAGCAAAAACAGGCAGGGAGAGTTTTTCTGGCGATCGCCGTCTGGCAGTCATTCGTCGCTTCGGCACCGTCAGCCAGGGGTTTCCGCGAAAGTGTGTGTATGTGTGAGCGCGCGAAAAGCGAGCGCATGCATTTGCCCTGTTGTTGTCCGGACCGCCTTCTCTCGACCCTGCATCTGCTGACGCAGCCTCGGCGAAGGACTTCATTGGGGAGAGGAGTTTGTTACGTTGCAAGACACTGCTGGCCTGTGGGCCAGAGATCCGGAAACTGTTTGTGCTGTGTCGCGTTCCGACCCATACTCGGCATCAAAGAGTGCCGGCCTCGTCGCGGACGCGGGCCTCATGTTCGGCGTTCGAAAACGCGAACGCAAAGGCCGAGGGACGCGAATGCGTGGACACTGCGTTCGAGAGCGCGACCGTCAGCGCAGAGGGACGCTTCCTCCCGAGAACGCCCAGCTGGGTCACGTGGGCACGGCGTTCGAGGGAGCGGAGTGAACGCACGGGAGCCAACGAGGAGAGTCGTCCTCCAGCAGCGGAAGAGAGCAGCTGCTCGGGGAGCCAGCCTGTACCTTCCAAGGGCCTGGGGCACTCTTTTTCTTTTGGGTCAAATTCTGTGAATAACGACCCAATTCCTTCAACAGTGCCTTCACCGAGTCCACAGCCCGTACCTCGCAACATCGCCCAAATATTCCCCAAACATTCTTTTTCCGTGACCGAATAATTAGTCTCTGCATTTGTCAGCGCACGGCTGGCGTAAGAAAGGACGTACTCATTGAAACTAGGATTCCGCTGAGCAAGAACTACACCCAGACCACCGCCGCAGGTGTCTGTGCGGAGTTTTATGGCGCGGAAAGGTCTAAATGGCGCAAGATCGGAGGTGAGGTTCTGGCGCAGCGTTGCAAAATCTTCGTCGCATTCAGCGGACCAAGCCGACAATTCGTGGTTGCCAGCTAGAAGAAGTGTCAGCGGGGCGATAATAGCAGCAAAATTTTTGATGAACCGCCACAAGTAGGGCAAAGTCCACGAAAGCTTCTGAGTTATTTCAGGGATATGGGCTTCAGGAAATCAGCAACTGCGCAGAGCTTGGCAGGGTCCCTGAGTACACCTTCCTTGGACAAGACGTGGCCTAGGAGTGTCACCTGTCGGGCGCCAAAGCGACACTTTTTCAAATACAGCTGCGAGTGCGAGAAGAGGCAATCGACTTTATTTCAGGAGCTGAAAAAAAGAAAAAGCATCATGTTCAGTCCAATTCGAAGCTGCTTCGCATTCTTGCACGGTTGGCGCAAGCAGGTGAGCATAGCTGACGATCTCCCCTCATTTCGGCTGTAGTCGTTCGCGCTGGAGCGACTAAGCTGCGCTATTCCAGTGGAATAGGGATGTCGATGAAAACGTCCAGCTCGATGCGTCCCTCATGCCGTTCACGTATGAGGCGCGGAGAAACACCTTGGATGCTGAACGTTGTAAAACCCTCACCAAACACAATGGTTGAAGCATCTGGATCCCTAAAGTAACTCTGATGCACGGTCACTCTCGTATTCTCTGCGTCTCGTGGGGCGGGCAGCGGGCTTGTCGCTTGAAACTCTGATACTGGGTCCATTGTCGTCTCCCAGGGTACAATTTCTACGGCTGCGTCAATTAATACACCACTGTCGATACCTTGGTTTTCGAGCGTTTCTCGCAGGAGATGTTCGAAGGCAGCGCTGTTTGGCGCGTTCTGCGGGCTCCATTCTTCACCCTTGCTTTCCTCTTCGTGGGGAATAGACGGGGGAAGGGCGTGCCTGGAGCGGCCAGCTCGGGCTCTGTAGCGGCAGGGCGGTCGTTGCGACCGTGGAACGAATCTCGCAGAGGTGGGGAATCTTACATGGTGGTTGTTCCGTCCAGAGCGGCTCGATCGACCGAAATGGGATCGTGCATGCAGTGACACAGCCGAAAGTATGGCTTTGAAAACTTGCGCAAAGAGGAGTTGAGGGGTCATTGCCGGCGTCCTGTCTTCCGAACAACTGTCCGTATCGTCGTGGCCGGGGGAGCGAAATTCCATGGCAGCAGGTTGGTAGCGTGAATGCACGAGAACCGTGCTTGGTTGGTCTGGACGGCAAAGGATCGGCTGCTGGGAAGAAGTGTCGCTGGCTTGGTGTCGGCAGCCCGAACCTTGAGTCGAAGCAGTGTCCTCAGGTCGACCAGGCACAGCGGTGAGAGCAGTTCCAAGTCTCGCTCTGGCGCCGCCCGCGCGGTCCGGGGTAGCGGGAGGTGTGCCGCCAACTCCAAACGGCCCTTGGACGCCAAAGGCCAGGCACAGTGATGCTGCTCAACAGGCCAGCGTTCGGAAGCGCGAACCCGAACTTCTTCAGCTTCAGCTTCCTTCTTCTTTCTCGCCTTCGTCGGCACTAGCTGCTGGGGCATAGAACCCCAACTCTCTTTCTTACGGGTTTAAGATCCCAAATTAACTCAGGCTATGAGAACGCCATTTGAAGGGCTCTGGAAATTTTGACCACCTGGGGTTCTTTAACGTACACTGACATTGCGCAGTACACGGGCCTCTAGAATTTCGCCTTCACCAAAATTCCGCCGCCGTTGCCGGGATCGAACCCGCGTGTTTCGGGCCAGCAGCCGAGCGCCGTAACCACTGAGCCACTGCGGCGGGGTAGCTTAAATATGTTTTCTTTGAAGTAATCTCGGACAGACCAGGCATTCTCGTCGCAGTTTCGTACAGCCATCCTGCTTCCCAAATACTCTGCAGGCCAAAAAGGAAAATAACATCACATTTGTAAAGATCCGGCTCAACATCCAGGAGCCGCCGCGGTGGCTCAGCGGTTACGGTGCTCGGCTGCTGACCCAAAAGACGCGGGTTCGATCCCGGCCGCGGCGGCTGGAATTTCTTTGGAGGAGAAATTCTAGAGGCCCGTGTACTGTGCGATGTCAGTGCACGTTAAAGAACCCCAGGTGGTCGAAATTTCCGGAGCCCTCCACTACGGCGTCTCTCATAGCCTTAGTCGCTTTGGGACGTTAAACCCCATAAGCCAAGCCAGCCAACATCCAGGAATCGTATTCCATACGGCGGCAAGGGTAAGTCTTTCATTATTGTACTCTAGACAACGTCCCAAAAGGGCAGCGCATCCCAGCAATCAATAAAGACGAGTTCTATTAACTCGTGTTTGTGACACAACAAGCAGTCAGCACCCCATGGTAAGAATAGTCCCTTCTCCTCCATCCATGATTTAGCCGGCAATGTACCAGTGTGAAACTTGAAAAAAAAAAGGCTTCAAACAGTCCGGTACCACCTTTTTCTGTACTCGCTTTAAAAAATATACTACTTGGCCTCCGCTATTCAGATACCGATATATTGGCTCCGGGAAGACCAAGCAAATCGTCTAACAATTTCTTACGCGTGACGTCTGATCATGGTCTTAAGGTGCGTCAAATCAAGTGTCGAAGAAACGTTTATAAAAATTCCTTCTTTCCGCATGTCATATCAGTTTCCAACAAACTCCCCAATATCGTCGTTCACTGCACATCTGTTGAAGCGTTCCTGCTTTTATTCGAGCTCTCATTCATTAAATCACTTAATGTTAACTCTGTATCAATAATTTACGCGTGTGTATGCCTGATTTTGCTGTAGTTCATGGCTGTTAGGTTTATTTGAATGTCTCATCTCCTGACTGTAGCTCGTATAATGCTTGATTTCGTTGTACGCCCGTCTGCAATAAGACCTTCGGGCGCTGCTGTTATCTGAGAATCAATAAATAAATAAACTAATAAATAAATAAAATAAATAAATAAATAAATAAATAAATAAAGATAAATTCTAAACTGGAGCGAGCTTTAAGAAACCGGAAAGCAAAGATCACTTCTTTCAAAATCCTACTTGCACTGTATCTCATCCTGTCTACAGTGGAAATAGCAGAGTTTGGCAAAGCCGATGAAAGCCTTCCTTGAATAAAAGTCCACAGGAAAGGGTCGCGCTGATCTCGAAAAAAGAAACTTTGACATCACCTGCCACCGGTACAAGTGTGGCAAGGAAGGATACCCTTTTCTCACATGCAGAAATAAATTATAACGCTTAGTTCTATCCCTGAAGACTGCCAAGCAAAAACTGCGAAGAGACGATGAAAATTTTTAATGCTAAGCTGAGAGCATGAAAAGACCTGCAACAAATAGCACACTTTTGATACCACGTATACATTAAATATGTTTGCGCACGCGAATACAGACAGTTCCTGTGCCGACCATTTCTGTGTACGCATGGATAGTTATTAAATTTTCTCCTTCGAAAAGACATCTTTATCTCGATACTTTAGAGGACCACCTAGATATTTGTAATTAACATGTGACCACATTACACTTGCATGAAACAAAAGCGGTGATGCCCAGTTGCCATGCCAAAAGCCCACACATTTGTACAGATTGAAAACGCTATTGGTTACAACACACAACCTGCGACATTCCGCCACGCCAGCTCTTTTTTTAATCCTTATTGCCTGTTTTGAAAGATTACAACAGATCACATACGTGTTCTGCGCTGCACTCTCAAACATTAAGAGCGGACATGTGTTTCATTCGCGTGAAAAAATCAAAACTGTTTCAGGAAACCCAGCTATGCCATCAACTGGAAAACTTCATCTCCAAAACATAGCTGCTGGTACACTTCACGTAGCTTGAATATGGTTTGATTTGGTTTACTGGGGTTTGTAATGAGGCGATTCGCACAGTTAGTATGGACGACCACTGTCCTTATTCCAGCGGTGCTGCTCAGCAGGCCACCGTTCGGAAGCGCAAACACGAACTTCGTCAGCTTCGCCTTCCTTCCTCTTTCTCGCGTTCGTCGGCGCTAGCTGCTGGGGCATCAAACATCAACTTTCTTTCTTACAATACCCCCGGAATGAAAATGCACCATCCTGGCGGCCTAAGGACACGATACAATAGCTGGGTCGTAGTCGGGCTTCAGGTGGTCTAATTGCGCAATTCCACGGCCGCGGCGGCGATGATCAGACGAAGGCGTGATGGGCTCGACGAGATAATTAACTGGGGATATCTGATGAACATCGCGATATGGGCCCTGGTACTTGCTCAGCAGTTTTGTAGCCGGGAGATGCGGCGCGGGTGCTTTTCTGACGGTGCTGGTCGTGAGAAGTAAAGGAACGGGCGAGTTGACGGCATTCTTCGGCATGCACAGCGCCCTGAGAGACGGTTGTAAATTCGAACGAATCGGGGTGGTAAGGGAGTGACGATCTTTGAGTGACGACAGCTAGCAAAGGGCATGGCGATTTGTAATGACATCGAACGGGCGCCCATATAAGTAAGGCGAAAATTTTGTAATCGCCCAAATATTTGCCAAACATTCTTTTTCCGAGACTGAATAATTAGTCTTTGCATTTGTCGGCGCACGGCTGGCGTAAGAAAGGACGTACTGATTGAAACTAGGATTCCGCTGATCAAGAACTACGCCCAGACCAACGCCGCTGGTGGCTGGGTGGAGTTTTGTGGCGCGGAAACGTCTACATGGCGCAAGATCGGAGGTGAGGTGCTGGCGCAGCGTTGTAAAAGCTTAGTCGCATTCAGCGGACCAAGCCGACAAGTCGTGGCTGCCAGCGAGAAGGTGTGTCAGCGGGGCGATAATGGCACCAAAATTTTTGATTAACCAGCGCAAGTAGGGCAAAGTCCACGAAAGCTTCTGAGTTATTTCAGGGATGTGGGCTTCGGGAAATCAGCAACTGCGCTGAGCTTGGCAGGGTCCCGGATTACACATTTCTTGGACACAACGTGGCCTACGAGTGTCACCTGTCGGGCGCCAAAGCGACATTTTTTCAAGTGCAGCTGCGAGTGCGAGAAAAGGCAATCGACTTTAATTCAGGAGCGCAAAAAAAAAAGAAAAAGCATCCTGTTTAGTCCAATTCGAAGCTGCTTCGCATTCTTGCACGGTTGGTGCGAGCAGGTGAGCATGGCCGATGATCTCCTCTCATTCCGGCTGTAGTCGTTCGCGCTGGCGGGACTAAGCTGCGCTATTCAAGTGGAATAGGGATGTCGATGAAAACGTCCAGCTCGATGCGTCCCTCATGCCAATCACGTATGAGGCGCGGAGAAAAACCACGGATGCTGAACGTTGTAGAACCCTCCGCAAACACAATGGTTGAAGTATCTGGATCAGTAATGTAACTCTGATCCACTGTCACTCTCGTATTCTCTGCGCCTGGTGGGGCGGGCAGCGGGTCTGTCGCTTGATACGTTGATACTGGGTCCATTGTCGTCTCCCACGGTGCAATTTCGACGGATGCGTCGATTACTACACCACTATCGATACCATGGTTTTCGAGCGTTTCTCGCAGGAGATGTTCAAAGGCAGCGCTGATTGGCGCGTTCTGTGGGCTCCGTTCTTCACCCTGACTTTCCTCTTCGTGGGGCATAGATGGGATAAGGAAGTGCCTGGAGCGGCCAGCTCCGGCCCTGTAGCGGTAGAGCGGTCGTCGCGACCGTGGAAAGTATCTCGCAGAGGTGGGGAATCTTACATGGTGGTTGTTTCGTCCAGAGCGGCTCGATCGACCGAAGTGGTATCGTGCATGCTGGGAGACAGCCGAAAGTATGGCTTTGAATACTTGCGCAAAGAAGAGTTGAGGGGTCATAGGCAGCGTCCTGTCTTCCGACCAACTGTCCGTATTGTCGTGGCCAGGGGAGCGAAATTCCATGGCAGCAGGTAGGTAGCTCGAGTGGACGTGAACCGTGCTCGGCTGGTCCGGACGGCAAATGATCGGCTGCTGGGAAGAAGTGTCACTGGCTTGGTGTCGGCAGCCCGATCTTTCAGTAGAAGCAGTGTCCTCAGGTGGACCAGGCACAGCTGTGAGAGCAGTCCCAAGGCTCGCTCTGGCGCCGCCCGCGCGGTCCGAGGTAGACGGGAGGTGTGCCGCCAACTCCAAACGGCTCTTGGACGCCAAAGACTAGGCACAGCGATGCTGCTCAGCAGGCTAGCGTTCGGAAGCGCAAGCCCGAACTTCGTCAGCTTCGCCTTCCTTCTTCTTTCTCGCCTTCGTCGGCACTAGCTGCTTGGGCATCAAACCCCAACTCTCTTTCTTACAGGTTTAACGCACCAAAGCAACTCAGGCTATGAGAACGCCATTGTGAAGGGCTCCGGAAATTTCGACCACCTGGTGTTCTTTAACGTGCACTGACATTGCGCAGTACACGGGCCTCTAGAATTTCGCCTTCAAAAAAATTCCTCCGCCGTGGCCGGGATCGAACCCGCGTGTTTCGCGCCAGCAGCCGAGCGCCGTAACCACTGAGCCACCGCGGCCGGGGAGCTTAAATATGTTTTCTTTGAAGTAATCTCGGAGTGACCGGGCATTCTCATCCCAGTGTCGTAGAGCCATCCTGCTTCCCAAATACTCTGCAGGCCAAAAAGGAAAATAACATCACATTTGTAAAGATCCGGCTCAACATCCAGGAATTGTATTCCACACGGCGGCAAGGGTAAGTCTTTCATTATTGTACTCTAGACCACGTCCCAAAAGGGCAGCGCATCCCAGCAATCAATAAAGACGAGTTCAATTAACTCCGGTTTGTGACACAACAAGCAGTCAGCACCCCATGGTGAGAATAATCCCTTCTCCTCCATCCATTATTTAACCGGCAACGTACCAGTGTGAAACTTGAAAAAAAAAAAACGTCTTCACACCCGCCGGGACCACCTTTTTCCATATACTACTTGGCCTCCGCTATTCAGATACCGATATATTGGCTCCGGAAAGACCAAGCAAATCGTTTAACAAAATCTTACGCGTGACTTCTGATCATGGTCTTAAGGTGCGTCAAATCAAGTGTCGAAAAAACGTTTATCAGAATTCCTTCTTTCCGCATGTCATAACAGTTTCCAACAAACTCCCCAAAATCGTCCTTCACTGCACATCTGTTGAAGCGTTTCTGCTTTTATTCGAGCTCTCATTCATGAAATCACTTAATGTTAAATCTGTATCATTAATTTACGCGTGTGTGTGCCTGATTTTTCTGTAGTTTATGGCTTTTAGGTTTGTTTGAATGTCTCATCTCCTGACTATAGCTCTAATAGTGCTTGATTTCGTTGTACGCCCGTCTGCAATAATGCCTTCGGGTGCTGCTGGTATCTGAGAATAAATAAATAAATAAATAAGTAAATAAAGAGGAATTCCAAACTGGAAGAGCTTTAAGAAACCGGAAAGCAAAGATCACTTCTTTCAAAATCCTACTTGCACTGTATCTCATCCTGTCTACAGTGGAAATAGCAGAGTTTGGCAAAGCCGATGAAAGCTTCCCTTGAATAAAAGCCCGCAGGAAAGGGCCGCGCTGATCTCGAAAAAACATAAACTTTGACATCACCTGCCTCCGGTACAAGTGTGGCAAGGAAGGACCCCCTTTTCTTACACGCAGAAATAAATTATAACGCTTAGTTCTATCCCATGAAGACTGCCAAACAAAAACTGCGAAGAGACGACGAAAATTTTGAATGCTAAGCCGAGAGCATGAAAAGACCTGCAACAAATAGCACACCTTTGATACCACGTATACATTAAATATGTATGCGCACGTGAATACGGACAGTTCCTCTCCCGACCATTTCTGTGTATGCATGGATAGTTATTAAATTTTCTCCTTCGAAATGTCATCGTTATCTCGATACTTATGAGGAACACCTAGATATTTGGAAGTGACATGGGACCACTTTACACTTCCATAAAACAAAGGCGCTGATGCCCAGTTCCCACGCCAAGAGCCCGCACATTCGTACAGATTAGAACGCTTTTGGTTATATCACAAAACCTGCGAACAACCCACGTCGCATATTCTATGCTGCTAAGGTAGCTACAAAAAATGCCACATGATCGGCATATGCCAATGCTTTAATTTCACATGCTTCCAGTTCAAAACAACGAATGGAGCTCGTGTTTATTATATTCCCACAAAGTTGCTCTAGGTACAGAGCGAAAAATAGCGGTGACAATGGGCAGCATTGCTGCACGGATGCTCCAACGGCAATTCTGTCTGGAGCTCTCGGTTAAAAACCAGATTCGTGGTCAGTTACTATAGGCCATGTTAATCCATGTTAAAATAACTTCTCCATCACAAACATATTAGGGGATTTTCAAAAGAATTTAATGGATATACACGTTCCAAGGGCTGCTCTAAATCAATTTGCAACATTGCCACTCGCCTAAAGTCGGCGTCACAGCATTCCACTACACTCCGAATGAACATGAACATTCTTGAAGGTGGTCCGCCCTTCAATTCCACACGTCTGGTAGGAGCCAACCAAGATGTCTATAACTGACTGTAAACGTTTGGCCAATATTTTCAGAAAATGTTTACAATCTCGATAGTTCAGAATCATCAAAGCCGCGTCTAGCAAATACGGTTTCTTCGTTCAATCCCATCTCGGAGATAGCCATTGCTCTGGCTCTCACTAATCCCAAGTCGAAACACATCATCACCCACTCGCGAGGGGCCTTTCGGAACTATGAGTTGGGCTGGGCGCCCCCGCTTGCGTGGCGCATACTAGAATATAGGTGCCGATGCGAAGATCCAACTCCACGTAACCTGATTTGGGCCCCCGGTCACCAAGGACTCCAAGGAAACGATCAGACCGATCCCCAGGCTATCTCACTGTCCTTGGAAGCCTCCTCCCAATCAGAAAATCTGGCCCTTAAATTCAAACACATCACCGATTACTACAAGCAGGAGCACCGGCACTACCCGACCCCTTGTAAGGGACTGGATCGCACTGACGAGCGCAGGTGGGGAACAAAGTGGGCCGCATGGTCCGACGGGTTTCAAACAAAAGCGGGGGGGGGGGGGGGGGGGGGTTACGAAGTAAGGATGCCTTGCGGCTGGCAAACGCCTTCGTAACTAGTCGAATTCGCTATTCGACCCCTTATCTCCACCTACGGAAACAAGAGGAGGACGCCCTTGAGGTCATACTTCGCAAAATTGTTAAACGTGCTCTTGGCCTCCTCATCACTACTTCAAACAGCCGGCTTATGGCCCTTGGGGTGTTGAATACTTTCCGGGAGCTCCGGCAGGCGCACCTTACAAACCAGTACACGCGCTTGTCTCTAACGGAGTCGGGTCGCCGCCTTCTTGCTCGACTCCATATCCAACACGCCCCTCCAATGGAAAACAGGTTTCACATCCCAGAACTGTGGAGACATGCCCTCCACGTGCGGCCTCTTCCAGCAAACATGTCACATGAAGACCATAATGGTCGGCGCCTGGCACGAGCGGAAGCGCTAGCCCGACATTATGGCAACAAAACAGGTGCATACTACGTGGACGCATCCGGCCCTCACCACGGGGGATGGTACGAGCGGAAGCGCTAGCCCGACATTATGGCAACAAAAGAGGTGCATACTACGTGGACGCATCCGGCCCTCACCACGGGGGATGGTACACGGCAGCGGTAGTTCAAAACAGCAACACAGTTAACGGCCTCACTTTCAGAGCCCGCATTGCAACACAAGCAGAAGAGGTCGCGATTGCTCTCGCGGCCTCACATTCCTATTCAAAATACATAATCACCGATTCGCGAGGGGCCTGTCGGAACGTCGAACAAGGCTGCACTCCCTTCCTAGCCTATCGAATATACCAAAATTGCATACGGGATACGGACCCCGCACACTGTTACCCTATATTGGCCCCTGCTCATCAGGGGTTGGCAGGAAACGAGGAAGCAGACGCAGCCGCCCGCGCGCTCTCTCACCGGGCTGTTTTCTCCCCCCCACCTGATCAGGAGCCCGATTTTAATCCGGTCTACACGTTCAAAGATATCACAACCTACTATCAAGATAGCCATCGCATTTACCCTAGCCCATGTAAAGGCCTCAAGAAGGCGGATGAGCGGCTCTTTGTCCGCCTCTTCACCAATGCATTGCTGTGTCCGGCAGCCCTAAAACATTTCGACCCCTCCTTTAGCGGCAACTCCCCGCACTGTAGTGCGGTGTCTTCGGACACCTATCACATGGTGTGGGCCTGCCCCTCCAACCCGGCTATTCCTCCGATCCCCAACACAACCCGGGAGGACTGGGAGGCGACCCTGCTCGGCTGCCGCGACTTTCACGCTCAACAAGCCTTAGTCGGGCACGCCCGAGCGGCGGCCACCGCCACAGGGCTCCCATACTAGGGACCGCCACCTAGTATTTGTAAGGATCAGTCCCTTAAGGGCTGATCCACACATACCTCCTGTCCCTTTTTAATAAATGTTTTTACCACCACCACGACCATCAAAATTCTCACTAACATTGTACTGTGCCCGGCGGTACTTAACATTTCAACACATCCTCTGATGGCACGTGCCAGTTTTGTGGGGACGTGGCTGACACCTTCCACATGGTTTGGGCGTGTCAATCGAACCCATCTAGCCCCCCCAACCCCAACCCACCAGAGAGTACTGGGAGGCGGCCCAGCTCGGCTGTGAGGACCTCAAGACCTAAAAGTCCTTGGTTCATCGGACGCGGGCGGCCTTGCTTGCCAATGGGGCCCCCTAGTATTGTTAGGGGAAAGGGCCAATAGGGCCTACCCCAATCACCTCTCTGTAAAATTTATTGCACGATAAATGTTTTTCACCGCCACCACCACCACCACCTCCCTTTCCTTACGGCGCGTTACAGGTGTCCACTGAAATATGCGAGACAGATACATTTCCTTTCCACACAAGCCATTTTACCGACGAGCAAGGCGTTGAGCCGAACGGGCGATGACGTTCTATGGACTCCCTAGCAGTGTTGCAAGATACTGTCGCGTTCCACTCTTAGAGGCGAAGATTAAGAGTTCTCCAAATTTTGATCCGAAAAGCTTCACTAGGCTAGTCAACACCACGCTTCGCGTGAGCCGGAGGCTAGATCTGCCAGTTCTGCGCATGTGGCCGCCGACTCCGTAATAAAGAAAAGCATAAAATGAGCACAGAAACGAGGATAAAAAAGGAATTAAAGAAATCAAATATCAGGAATAAAAAAATAAACAAATAAACGTGCGCCAGGAAACTTTCGTATCTCGGTGTACACCCGAACCGCGCCGTAAGGGAAGGAAAATGAAAAGAAAATTGGTTTTAAGGAAAGGAAACGAGGTCTGTCTCTCTAATATCTCGGTGAATACCCGAACCGCGCCTTACGGCCTCAAGGAAAATGAAATGAAAACTGGTTTGAAGGAAAGGAAAGCCTGTCTCTCATATCTTGGTGTACACCCAAAAGGAATGGACACCGCAGTACATGTCTCTACAGCAACCTTCTAAGACAGCAGTGTACGCACTACACGCGCGTCTCCTCCTCCGCCTCCGTAGAGGCAGTGTGTGGACAGCCGAACGCCTCCAACGTTATCGGGTGGTGGTGGTGGTGAAAACATTTATTACGAATGAGCAGGATGTATGTTTGGATCAGCCCGTAAGGGACCGATCCTTACAAACACTAGGTGGAGGTCCCTAGTATGGGACCCCAGTGGCGGTTGCCGCCGCCCGGGCGCGCCCGACTAAGGCTTGTTGGGCCTGTAAGTCGTGGCAGCCGAGCATGGTCGCCTCCCAGTCCTCCCGGGTTGGGTTGGGGATGGGGGGAATAGCGGGGTTGGAGGGGCAGGCCCACACCATGTGATAAGTGTCAGAAGACACTGCACTACAGTGTGGGCAGCTGCCGCTAAAGGAGGGGTCAAAATGTTTTAGCGCTGCCGGGCACAGCAATGTATTGGTGAGAAGGCGGAGAAGGAGCCGCTCATCCGCCTTCCTAAGGCCTTTACAGGGGCTAGGGTAAAGGCGATGAAAATTTTGATAATATGTTGTAATATCTTTGAATGTATAGACCGGATTAAAATCGGGTTCCTGATCGGACGGAGAGGAGAAAACAGCCCGGTGAGAGAGCGCGCGGGCGGCTGCGTCTGCTGCCTCGTTTCCTGCCAACACCTGATGAGCAGGGGCCCATATGAGGTAACGGTGTGCGGGGTCCGTATCCCGTATGCAATTTTGGTATATTCGATAGGCTAGGAAGGGAGTGCAGCCTTGTTCGACGTTCCGACAGGCCCCTCGCGAATCGGTGATTATGTATTTTGAATTGGAATGTGAGGCCGCGAGAGCAATCGCGACCTCTTCTGCTTGTGTTGCACTGCGGGCTCTGAAAGTTAGGCCGTTAACTGTGTTGCTGTTGTGAACTACCGCGGCCGTGTACCATCCCCCGTGGTGAGGGCCGGAGGCGTCCACGTAGTATACACCTGTTTTTTTGCCATAATATCGGGCTAGCGCTTCCGCTCGTGCCAGGCGCCGACCATTATGGTCATCATGTGACATGTTTGCTGGAAGAGGCCGCACGTGGAGGGTACGTCTCCACTGTTCCAGGACGCGAATCCAGTCTTCCATTGGAGGGGAGTGTTGGATATGGAGTCGAGCAAGAAGGCGGCGACCCGAATCCGTTAGCGACAAGCGCGTGTACAGGTTTGTAAGGTGCGCCTCCCGGAGGTCCCGGAAAGTATTCACCACCCCAAGAGCCATAAGCCGGCTGTTTGAAGTAGTGATGGGGAGGTCAAGGGCACGTTTAACAATTTTGCGAAGGATGACCTCAAGGGCGTCCTCCTCTTGTTTCCGTAGGCGGGGATAAGGAGTCGAATAGAGAATTCGACTGGTTACAAAGGCGTTTGCCAGCCGCAAGGCATCCTTACTTCGTAACCCTCCGCGTTTGTTGGAAACCCGGCGGACCATGCGGCCCACCTGGTCCCCCACCTTACGGAGTTTGGCCAATGTAGTGTCTGGCCGCCTGTGTTTGTGGATGTAGAGTCCGAGTACCCGTATCTCATCACTTTCGCGTATGGGACCACTCTCAAGAGAGAGAGATATTTTAGTTGTGCACTTCTGTGAGGGGCGGAGGTGCACAAATTCCGATTTTTGAGGGGAACATTGAAGACCGCAGAGGCGGGCGTAGCGGTCTACTATCGTCGCCGCTATTTGCAGGCTGGTTTCAATGTCTCTTGTGCTGCCCTGCGTGGCCCACAGAGTGATGTCATCGGCGTACGGGGCGTGCTGCACGCCGGCGACACCACTCAGCTGGGCCGGCAGGTGCATCATGGCCAGATTGAAGAGCAGCGGGGAAAGTACCGCGCCGTGAGGGGTTCCCCGCGTGCCGAGTAGGTAAGGAGCATGGTCTCTATCTTGAATTCGAATGTAGGATTGACGATCTATTAAAAATTGGCTTATGTATTGGAATGTATTGAGGCCACAGTCGGTGTGACTTAGGTTAGTGAGTATGATCTCATGTGTTACATTGTCAAATGCCCCTTTAAGATCCAAGGCGAGTACTACCCGGTCATTATGGGGGCATTCGAGGGGGTCAAGGACTTGCCGAGTGAGTTGCAGGAGGACACCCTGTGCGGATCTGTGTGGGCGGAATCCGAACATGGTGCTCGCAAAGACTTGTTTGTTTTCAAGATATGTAGATAACCGATCCCGCACCATCGTCTCCATTAGTTTGCCCACACATGAGGTGAGAGAGATGGGGCGGAGGTTATCTGTGTCAATTGATTTGCCAGCTTTAGGAATAAAAGTGACCAAAGCCGTTTTCCATTCGATTGGCAGGGGGGTGTCCCCGCGCCAAATCGCATTGACGTATTCCAGGAGGGACTGGTATGCCAAGTCGGGCAGGTTCGTCAAAAGCTTGACAGTGACCTTATCCCGTCCTGGCGCAGTGCTCCGTTTCATTTTGGGGAGAGCCGCCCGCAGATCATGGAGCTGGAAAGGTTGATCCAGCTCCGTGTTCTCTCTGCCTGCATAAGAGTACGCAGATCCACGGGGGTCTTGGGCTGTACACAGATACTGGTCCCGAAGTTTCTGTGCCAGTTGAGTCGTGTTGCACCGAGCCCTGCACGCTTTTTCTGGCAACACGTTATCGCGGTGCCCCAGTGCATTGTGCGCGAACTGCGACAGCCACGATGTCACACCAAGCGTAACTGAACCTTTTAGATTGTATTTCCAGTCTTAACCACAGCTAAGCCACTGCCTGTTTCTTTTTCTCGATAATTTCGAGTGAAAAAAGGTGCGCCTAGTGAATACGGTGTTGTCTTAGGAGTGTGCTTTAGAGGCATCTACTGCGGTATTGGTATGGCTTTGTTTAGGGCGTTTAACGTCCCAAAGCGACTAAGGTTATGAGAGACGCCGTAGGGGAGGGCTCCGGAAATTTCGACCACCTGGGGTTCATTAACGTGCACTGACATCGCACAGTACACGGGTCTCTTTTTCCTCAAAAGAAATGCAACTGCCGCGGCCGGGATCGAATCCGCGTCTTTCGGGTCAGCAGCCGAGCACCCTAACCACTGAGCCACCGCGGCGATGAGCAAAGGCAATCAACTTTAATTCAGCAGTGTAAAAAAAAGAAAAAGCATCTTGTTCAGTCGAATTCGAAGTTGCTTCTCATTCTTGCACGGTCGGTGCGAGCAGGTGAGCATGGCTGATGATCTCCTATCATTTCGGCAGTAGTCGACGGTGCTGGCGGGACCAAGCTGCGCTATTCCAGTGGAATAGGGATGCCGATGGAAACGTCCAGCTCAATCCGTCCCTCATACAAATCACGTATGAGGCGCGGAGAAGCATCTCGGATGCTGAACGTTGTGGAACCCTCCGCAAATACAATGGTTGCAGTATCTGGATCACTAAAGTAACTCTGATCCACGGTCACGCTCGTATTCGCTGCGCCTGGTGGGGCGGGCAGCTGGTGTGTCGCTTGAACGCTTGATACCGGGTCCACTGTCGTCTCCCACGGTGCAATTTCGACGGATGCGTCAATTACTACACCACTCTCGATACCTTGGTTTTCCAGCGTTTCTCACAGGAGATGTTCAATGGCAGCGCTGTTTGGCGCGTTCTGTGGGCTCCGTTCTTCACCCTGACTTTCCTCTTCGTGGGGCATAGATGGGATAAGGAAGTGCCTGGAGCGGCCAGCTCCGGCTCTGTAGCGGTAGAGCGGTCGTCGCGACCGTGGAAGGTATCTCGCAGAGGTGGGGCATCTTGCAAGGTGGTTGTTCCCTGCAGAGCAGCTCGATCGACCGAAGTGGGATCGTGCATGCTGTGATACAGCCGAAACTATAGCTTTGAAAACTTGTGCAAAAAATAGTTGAGGGCTCACAAGAGTCGTCCTGTCTTCCGACCAACTGTCCGTATTGTCGTGGCCAGGGGAGCGAAATTCCATGGCAGCAGGTAGGTAGCGCCAGTGGACGTGAACCGTGCTCGGCTGGTCCGGACGGAAAAGGATCGACTGCTGGGAAGAAGTGTCGCCGGCTTGGTGTCGGCAGCCCGAATCTTGAGTCGAAGCAGTGTCCTCAGGTCGACCAGTCACTGCTGTGAGAGCAGTCCCAAGGCTCGCTCTGGCGCCGCCCGCGCGGTCCAGGGCAGACGGGAGGTGCGCCGCCAACTTCAAAGGGCCCTTGGACGCCAAAGTCCAGGCACAGCGATGCTGCTCA
This sequence comes from Amblyomma mixtum, assembly GCF_055824585.1. Classification (NCBI taxonomy): domain Eukaryota; kingdom Metazoa; phylum Arthropoda; class Arachnida; order Ixodida; family Ixodidae; genus Amblyomma; species Amblyomma mixtum. The sequence goes on along the minus strand of NC_143020.1, from coordinate 29,625,986 downwards.
GCAGGCCAGCGTTCGGAAGCGCAAACCCGAACTTGTTGTTGTTGTTGTTGTCCTCTAGAAAATGGCGCATACCCACTGCGGGGGATTGGCCAAGACACAGGCGGCAACTGATAGGTGTACAAAATGTTAAACAAGAAAATAATTGTGGGGAAAAATAAAATAATCATGATAATAATAGCAATTAGGAAATAAATGAAAGGATCTCAAATGTGTAATTGAAATAGGTTAAACAAATGCTGTGAGATCGGTGACTGAAATAGAGAACGGGGCTAAATATTCCACGTTTCAGAAAGCTTTCATTCCAGAGAAATATTGGTCATGAGAAAGACCAGAGCTTAAGACGGCAGCCGTTTAGTGTCTGTAAGGAAGTTTTGCATGGCGGAGAGCACATTCCAGTTGCTGTGCCCAAGGGAAGAAGCCCCAAGAGACAGAGCAACCCCAGCTGACAGACTTAGACCAAGCTGTCGTAACGGAAGCTCCAGCAGGCGGCTCCGTAAAGAGGAGAAACGGCGGCAGGTCAACAAGAAATGATCTATGGTTTCGGGTTCTCCGCAGAACGGGCACAATGGGGAGACCGCCAGACCAGATCTATAAAGGTAGAAGTTTAAAAGAGGCACGCGACAACGTAGACGAGTGAAGGAAACCTCAAGCTTGCGTGATCGCCATCCTTTACTGCACCACGGGTAAAGGAGATGCCGGAATTCGGGAGAGGAGGTCAGAGCTGATGCTGCGAATTCTTTCAGGAGCAGATACCTGCGAAACCTGGCCGCGGTAATATATGCGCTGGGTGGAAGCACAGATACGACTGGGCCTTGAAGAGATGCCTTCGCCAGGGTATCAGCAACCTCATTCAAATGGATTCCTCTGTGCCCAGGCACCCAGACCAACCGTAATGAACACACGTGGGGTGGAACCAAGCATTTGAATAACCGAAGTGCCTGAGATGTTGTAGGCGCGGTGAGAGAGGAACACAACGATAATGAATCTGTCATAATTATGACAGAAGACAAAGAGCTGTTTAATTTGCGCAACGCTAAGACTACTGCTAGAAATTCGGCCAAATAAATAGGTGTGTAATCGGGAAGGCGGAGTGAGAATGACCAGTCAAGGGAGATGGAGAAAATGCCAACTCCGGCCTTTTCTTCACACTGTGAGGCGTCTGTCGCTATGAGCACATGAGATTTAAAGCACAGCAGGTAATCCTGCAATAAACCGCTGAGCAAATGAAAAGGCATTAACTTTGCATGTTTTGGAAAGATGTCATCGAAGAAAATCTGAATAGATGAGTTGGCGCATACCGGACGGATGTCCGAAATGCGGACGTTTAAGGGGTCCAGGAGGGATTGCACCAAACATATCTGAGGGGTACGGAAACGAGACCAGGTTTCGTTGAAAAATAGCCTAGGCTGACGAAGGAAGATCAAATTGGAGGCATGGAGCGAAGAATCGCACATTCTTACGAACGTTTTCACCGTTAAGAGCCTAAATCTAGAAGTCAATGATGGAGTACGCGCTTCCAGGTACAAAACGGAATTCGCCACAAATTTTGGAAGGCCCAAACAAAGGCGCAACGCCTCCCGCTCCAAGAGAATCAAGGGGCGAAGTTTATACGCTGGTGCACCAGAGAATAAAACACAGCCGAACTCTAAGACAGGACGGACGTACATTCTGTAAATCATAAGAAGTGAGTGCCTTCTCATGCCAGAACGAACACTGCTCAGCCTGCGCAGCATACCGACTGCCCGGACTCCTTTCACAGTGATCTGCTCGATATGGGCCGCCCAGGAAAGAGAAGGATCATAAATTACTCCAAGGTATTTGACACTTTGCACTTGAGGAATTACATGGTTCCGGTAAACAATAGAGATATTAACTGGACGAGAGAGCGGAAAAACCAATAAAGCACATTTATTGACATTAAGGGACAGATTAATGTCTCCTAACCATTGGTCTAGGACATTGAGGTAGGACTGTAAGGACTGGTACAAAGAGGAAATGTCGTTCTCTGAAGCAAAAAAGGCGATGTCATCAGCATACACATAGGTGGCCACCTGAGGACTGCAGGGAATACTGCTGAGTAAGATGTTAAAAAGTACAGGGGAGAGGACCGCCCCTTGGGGCACTCCTCTCGATTGTCGAAATTTGCTTGATGAAACACCGTTCTGAAAGCAGTAAAATTCCCTGTCAGCAAGGAATTCAGCAACCCAAGCCACAAAGTATCTCGGAAGTCCTACTGCCTGCAGTCTTTGCAAGAGCGTCCTGTGCTCAACGCTGTCATAGGCTTTAGATACATCTAAAGTAACAAGCGCTGCGTATTGATTTCGGCGCCGAGCTAACTGTATGCGGCTCTCCAGATCGGTATGGGCACACCATATAGAGCATCCTGGTCTGAAACCAATCTGGCAAGGGTTCAACAATCCAGCCTCTGAAATAACAGACATTATTCTAACATGCAACACCCTCTCAATTAGCTTAACGAGATTCGAAGTTAAAGAAATTGGCCTTATATTGTCTAACACATAACCATCTCCCTGCTTTTTAAGCAACGGGATAATCTTTGCTAAACGCCACTCATTTGGAATCCATGGCCCCTTAAGAGAGTAATTTATAAGCGCCAGTAAGTCGGTGGGAGATTCCTCGAACAATATTTTAATCATAGAAGAAGTCACACCATCAGGGCCAGGGGCCGCGGGTGGAAGGCGGGATACAGTGTTCGAGAGCTCAGTGAGGGTGACCTCCTCGAAATCGTCCAAAGTGGCAAGAAATCTCTGAGGAGAAGGAAGAAGAGCCGTAAACCGGCGCTCAAGACCTCTGCCTATCTCTTCCAGGGACTGTGCAAGTTCAGCCGGTGACTGAACTAGGGAGACAGCGTTCATGGTGGACGAGATTAGTTTCCTGGATTTTAGGTAATTGAATAGAGCACGCCTATTACCAGATTTTGAAAGAAATTCGTAGCGTTCAGTATCGTGCAACTCCTTTGCACGAGATACGGTGCGCTTAAACGTAGCTGCAACGAACTTATAATCGATCCAGTTTTTGGGACACTGATTATGGAGAAGTTTCTTCCAAGCAGCCTTTCGGCGCCTATAATCGCGAGCGCACTCTGCGTTCCACCAAAGGCACGGCGATGTTCCCTTATGTGCCTGAACCAAGAACTCCGATTTTTTACGAGCTCCATCCAAAATTGAACAAATGCGGATGGCATTATCTCCACTGTTGGAATGAGATAATTCCTGAAGGTCTGCTTTGAGGGCATTTTTAAAACTGTCGTAATTTATGAATGTGCGCCGTGTGCTGTTAGGAGAGGTCAACTGGCACATAACTTGGAAGCTGATCGGAAGGTGATCACTACTGGAGGCACAGTCAACTGGCGCCCAAGAGGACACAGTTATTCCGGGGGAAGAAAATGACAAGTCTAACGCTGAGCGAGCCTGACCACGGACAAATGTGGGGAGACCCGAATTTAAACATATTAGGTTATTCACACAAGCCCAGTCCCATAAGAGCGTACCGCAGCGATCTGTACGAAACCCCCACGAAACATGATGCGAGTTGAAGTCTCCAACAATTAAAACCTGTTTCCTGCAACTAGACAAAAACGAGTCAAGAGGCCGAACGTCATGCACACCTGTTGGAAAATATACATTAGCCAGAGTGAGTGGCTGATATCCAGGAATATTGAGATCAAGAGCCTGAATTTCGCACTGCCTGTCCATATATTGAAATGACACAGTTGCCCTGTGGCAAAATTTTGTGGATACGAACAATAGCAACCCACCACCTCTTGAGGGCCGGTCAAGCCTGAAAGAACGATAATTTTGTAAATTGTACCGAGAATCTTTAGAGAGCCACGTTTCCTGAAGAGCAATTAAATCTGGACTTAATTTACTGATTAAACAAACTAAATCTGTTGAAGCAGAAAGAATAGACCGGCAGTTCCACTGCAACACCTTCAACGACCCTATGTCGCCGAAAGGGCCGCAGCGGAGACCGCCTGATCCAAAATGCTGCCTTTGGGTGTAGATCTAGGGTGATTCTTTTTATTCTTCGACTGAGAGCAAGACGGACTAGCACCACCTATCGGAGACGCACTGCGCTTTTGAGCACGCATCTCAGTCTCCATATCAACGCACTCTTCAGATGAGAGTTCTGTCACACTGTGATGTGAATAACTGGTTGTAGGGATTGACGAAGGCTGTGATTGAGTCTGACTCAGTGGATTGGAAGTCACGGGCACAGAAGGTTGGGGAGGTGCAACCAATGGAGATGCGATTGTGCCACAAAGGGGGGCAATAGAAGCTTGCAATAAAGTGGACATTTGGGACGCCATGACCTGCGAAATGCACGCGGACAGATTTTCAACTATGCGATCCATGGCACTTGCCATTGCTTTCTCCACCGCCACCGCAATCGCTTGCGACAAGGAGGAATCCACAACGGTTGCATGCCGCGCTGCCACACTTGCATAGCCAGATGTCCTATCTTTGATGACTGCAACTGCCTCACGTCTTGAGCACCTGCGCTTGTCAATCAACTCTAATACTTGCACTTCCTCAGCCCGCGCTGGGCATTCGGAATGGCTTGCTGAGTGTCCACCGCCACACAAACAGCATTTCTCTTGTTGAGCAGAACACCCAGCGGGGTCGTGGCTCTCTCCGCACCCACAGCAGCGAAAACTCGATTTACAGGCCTTGGCGCTATGGCCAAACCTCCAGCAATTACGGCACTGAAGGGGCCGAGATGTAAATTGATCCACACGGAAAATCAAAGGCCACACCTTAACTTCAGATGGACAGGACAGCCCCGCAAATGTAGCAATAACAGTCTCCGTCGGTATCTTTGTTCCATCCACCACACGACTGCATCGGTGAATGGCGATCACGCCAGCCGAAGTGAGCTTTTCTAATGTCTCGGACGCGCTTAGACGTGGGTCTACGCCACGGACTAGCCCTTTCGAACACGCCAGATGAGGAGGTATGAACGCGCTCACCGGGTGATTGGCAAACGACGAACACTTCAGCAGGTCGGCTACGCATGCCTGGTCTGGCGATCTGCATACGATCCCTCCACGGCCGAACTGCCGGACGTCTGTAATCTTCATGTAATGGGGGGTGGTAGATTTAAGCGCAGCCTGAACAGCCTCGGGGTTATTCAGCTTGATGGAGCCGTCATCCGCGGGGACGAGAGCAACCGGTATGCTGCTAACTCCGCCACGGAGGAAACAATCAAGAGGCAGCTCATCTGGGGCGAGACAAGCTGACCAGGGGGTGTTCCCCTGGCCGGGAGAGTTTGTGGACATCAGTCCACGTTCCCGCGTTCAGTCACCCTGGAAAATGGGAAGAAAACAAGAAATCAAGCAGAAATTCGAGGAATAACTCAGCACCGCCTGGCACGAACTTGCCGACATGGATACCCAGGACGCCATGCCCGGAATTTCTACCACCGACACAACGGAGGGGGGCCTACCCGAACTTCGTCAGCTTCGCCTTCCTTCTTCTTTCTCGCCTTCGTCGGCACTAGCTGCTAGGGCATCAAACCCCGACTGTCTATCTTGCGGGTTTAACGTCCCAAAACAACTCAGGCTATGAGGGACGCCGTAGACCACCTGGGGTTCTTCAAACCTACGCTGACAACGCGCAGTACAAGGGCCTCTAGAATTTAGCCTGCATCAAAATTCGCCCGCCACGGCCGGGATCGAACCCGTATCTTTCGGGTCAGCACCCGAGCGCTGTATCCACTGAACCGCCGCCTCAGGGTAGCTTAAATATGTTTTCTTTCAAGTAATCTCGGACAGACCACGCGTCCTTGTCGCAGTGTCGTACAGCCATCCTGCTTCCCAAATACTCTGCAGGCCAAGAAGGAAAATAACATCACTCATTTGTATAGATCAGGCTCAACATCCAGGGATCGTATTCAATACGGCGGCAAGGGTAAGTCTTTCATTAATGTACTCTGGGGCACGTCCCAAAGAGCAGCGCATCCCAGCAATCAATAAAGACGAGTTCTGTTAACTCCCGTTTGTGACACAACAAGCAGTCAGCATCCCATTGTTAGAAGAATTCCTTCTGCTCCATCCATGTTTTAACCGGCAACGTGGCAGTGTGCAACTTGAAGAAAAACGTCTTCACACCCGCTGGCACCACCATTTTCCGTACTCTCTCTAAAACATATCCTCCCTGGCTTCCGCTATTCAGAGATCGATATATTGGCTGCCGGAAGACCAAGCAAGTCTTTTAACAATTTCTTACGCGCGAAATTTGATCACGGTCTTAAGGTGCGTCAAATCAAATGTCGAACAAACGTTTATCAGAATTCCTTCTTTCCGCATGCCATATCAGTTTCCAACAAACTCCCGAAAAACTTCACTGCAGATCTGTTGAAGGAGCCGAGCGGAGCGGACGCGCTTCACATGGGCGCTGTGAACTTTCGCCTCTATTTTCCCACTTACCTATCATAGCGCCCTAAATTCCTACCTCAGGCTTTCGTGAACACCCAAGGGACCTTTACGAGGACTCCTTTGTCCGTGAGTACGCTGTATTTTGCCCAAGCACTTTACGAAGATCTCCGAAGCGGAGTCGCCGCACTAAGCCTAACCCCTCTCGGCGGCCCACGGCGGAGCGGCGTTCCACGTCAACGCCGCCTAGGCGGCGCGCGGCGGAGCGGCGTTCCACGTCAACGCTTCATATGGCCGACGCCGCTGCCTTCCCATCCAGCCACAGCGGGTCGTGCTCGCTGTCCACGGCAACGTAGGGAGTCCACGAACTTGCCGACATGGATACCCAGGACGCCATGCCCGGAATTTCTACCACCGACACAACGGAGGGGGGCCTACCGCACGGGACGCAACGAGACAGGACTGAAGCCTACCCGAAGGCGACGCCATGGTTCAGGATGATCGACGCACGGAAAAAGCGACTCAAACCTGTAACGGAGGCAGAAGCACACACACCTGCCGAAAGATCACGACCCGCACGCCCCATCAAATTACCGAGGCTGCCGCATAATGACTACAAGGTGGTAATACGTCTGCGTGGAGGGGCGACGCTGCATAAGAACTCCGGTAGGTCACTTCTCGCTGCTTTTCAATTCAAGCTCAGCCGCCAATTGACCCACGAGGCCAGAGTCAGGATCAAGCCAGAGCAAAACATCGCTATTCTGAGCACCCCAGATCCGGACCTCACTGAACAGATATGCCACATCAAAGCAATCAATCTAGGAGGAAAGGAATATTCAATGAACGCTTATGCAGCCTCACCAGATAACTCATGTAAAGGCATCATTACCGGCGCCTTACCGATACCTTCAGAAGAGGAATTACTAAACTGCACGGAAACATATCCCCAACAAATCAACATCATTCAAGCGAGGCCTTTCGGCACCAAGGGGGCATGTCTATATACCTTCGAAGGCAAAGCAGTGCCACGGTTTGTCTACCTCAGCGGCATCGAATACAGGTGCAAACCATTCCGACCAGTGATGCAGGTTTGCGGATGCTGCCTGAAAATAGGGCACCGTGCTGACATTTGTCCCACTCCGCAGGAGAAAAGATGCTACAATTGCGGAGTACGCAATCCTTTACCAGGACATGTCGATTGCAAAAAGTACTGCATCGTCTGCGACACATCGGACCACTCCACCATTGACACGAACTGCCCGGCAAGACAGAAGAACTACACCACAAGAGGGAAAAAGACAAGCAAAGCTGATGAAGCCGCAATCCGACGTCATCATTATAAAGACATTTCTGCACAGAGCCAAATGCACAAGAACCAAAAGCCTGAGCAGAAGCAGAAGAATGCGCAGAAGAACAAGACTGAGCAGGAGCACGAGACTGAGCATCAGCCCAAATTTAACCAAACTCAAGCCGACCGGCCGGGAGAACTTCAGGGATATAGCAACAGCACAACACTTCACACGAAAGGGAATCAGAAAAACGGTCCAAGCAAGGCACTCGCCATCCATCCAAAGAAAGCTTGGAACAAGAGCACAGAACAATGGCCACCCCTCCCACCACTGAGGAAGGAAAACCCAGTGGCCACCACGGGTGCCCAGACACCTTTGGAGCAGACCATGGAGACCGAGACCTCAGAACCGTCGGACAGCCAAGATAGCAAAGACCACACGGAAAAGCGCAGTGTGGACACCGTGAACGCCGGATATAAAACTTCACAACGCGATTTCGCACAACTTCAACCCCTTCGGGTGCCCAGTGGTACCGAGACAGACGCCACCGAGCCACGGGCCTGTACCTCGAAAGCCAGTGATTGCGCATCCCACATCCAGGAGACCCAGGAGACGCAGTCACTCCGGAACGCTACACCCGAGAAAGAAGCCGGCTCTGCTAAAAGCGGTGAGTTGTCCGTCCAAGCAGCCTCCACTCCCACCTCTTTTCGAAACCCTGACTCCCCTAGTACACCTCAAGAGGCGGTTAAACAGTACATACGTTCCGCTGAATTTCGCTCAGAAATCACTACCATAATAAATACTATAGTTGCTGAACAACTCGGAGCGATGCAGCAACAGCTCATACTAGCCCAGGCACAGTTGATACAGTCCATGGCTGACAGGATAGAGGCTACGATTAACACACGCTTGGAAAAACATGAAGCCGGCATCAACAAGCTTTTCGAACTTGTACCGCATCAGGAATTGCCTCGCAAGCAGCGCGCAGTTGAACCCGCTGCCTGTCCTCATCCACTCTATCCAGACCAGCAACATGGCGCAGAACAATAACACGCGAAAACGTCGGCGGCGACACCAGTCCAACACACCAGCAGAAACAATTATATGGCAATGTAACTGTCGCAGCATACGCCGAAAACAAGCACAACTAGCCGCATATATAGCAAACTCCCCTAATCCCCCCCATGTCATCGCTCTGCAAGAGACGGAAACAAATCGCATTCATATCCGCGGTTATCACACGGCAGCCCTTACACCACGTACGGCAATCCTGACCCTCGCATCCATGCCGGTACTAGACCGCACACCGACAAACACGCCCGACAGCAAGGGCACTCAGTATACCGCGATAGAGCTAAGCTCACCAGGACACACATATGGCCTCACTATTATTAACATATACAGCAATCCTAAAGATAAAGGCAGAGTTATTCCGGGTATCCTGGGCTCCTTCCGTTCCTCAAACCTTCTTGTGGTGGGTGATTTTAATGCACGTCACACGCACTGGGGATACAACTCGGATACCCCCAAAGGTAACCTGATTTCTACCTTAATGGCTGATTACAACCTTAGCCTGATCACAAACCCCACCGTACCCACTCGCATTGGCACAAGCGTCACCCGCGACACCACACCCGATCTCACATGGGCCACACCGAACATAATCGTTAAATCTCACACGGTGCTCCAGGATAGCCTTGGAAGTGACCATTTTCCAGTCTCCACTATTATATCTTATGAATCCAAGATTTTCAACCCTCGTTCGCAGCTTCTCACTGACTGGGATAAATTGCGCTCATATTTGGCAACTGATTCGACAGAACCCCGTACTGTCACTGACTGGACAGACCGTCTGGTGAAGGCCATCCAGGCGAACAGCAAAAGCATTAAAAATACCCCTAAGGCACCGCAGGTTGATCCGCATCTGGCTCATCTATGGGAGGCCCGACAGGGACTTCTCAAGCGCTGGCGGCACCAGCGACACAATCGTAAATTGAGACTCCGCATAGCCGCTCTCACTCGCGAGGCAGAAGAATACGCGAACACGCTAGCCCGCGCAAACTGGGCAACCTTTTGTAACGACCTGAAGGGTACATTAAGCACTAAACGCACGTGGTCCCTCCTACGCGCTCTCTTGGATCCAACAACCACTAAATATCAGACACAAGTAAACACACAACGTCTAATACAACTAGAGCTCCAAAAGGGCACCGACGTAATTGGCCAACTACGGGACACTTATATACCCACATCTCTTCAGTCGGCAGATCCACCCAATCTACCTCCACCTAACCCAGAACTTGAAGCCGACATCACCTTAAACGAAGTCCGCCGAGCACTCTTTAGTATTCGCCGCTCTACGGCGCCGGGGCCGGATGGCATAACGTACAAGGCACTACTCAATCTGGACGATGTCTCCCTCCAGGAACTCACGGAGCTCTTTAATAACCACTGGCATGCTGGACCCATGCCAGCATGCGATTTATACCCAAACCGGGCAAAGCCCTCACTCTTCAAAATTTGCGCCCCATCTCCTTAACGAGCTGTGTCGGCAAGCTCTTCGAGCATGTCATTCTCAATCGGCTGCAACCATTCCTAGAAACAACAGGCTTTCTCTCAAACGTTCAATTCGGCTTCCGCCCAAACATCTCGGCGCAAGACGTACTTCTCGCGCTTAAAGAGTCCCTCTTTTGCACTAAGCGTCGTACAGCCTCTACGCGAGCCATACTGGCCCTGGATATCCATAAGGCTTTCGACACAATAAGCCATGACCATATCCTCACGACATTAGCCACCACGGGGTGTGGCACCCGCATATGGCAATATATTCGGGCCTTCCTTCAGGGGCGCACGGCAGACCTCCACCTTGGGGATATTGCCTCCCAGCCTTTCCCCCTGCCTAACCGGGGAACCCCACAAGGGGCGGTTCTATCACCTTTACTCTTTAACATTGCCCTAGCGCCACTGGCAAAGGCCCTTGCTGCTGTCCCAGGGCTCCACACAGCCATATACGCAGATGATATAACCCTCTGGACAACGGGAGGATCCCTTGGAACAGCCCAGGATATCCTGCAATCTGCCATAGACATCACCACCACTCATTTAGCAAACACAGGCCTCCGTTGCTCTCCAAATAAATCGGAACTCCTGCAGCTGAAACCCCTCCCCAGTGACCCCCCGATTGAACTGCACATGTACGGGAATCCAGTGCCCATTGTGCCTCAGGTGAAGATTCTCGGCCTTGTAATTAACAACACACTCGATGCAACCGCCACCCTTCAGCTCTTGCAGAGACAGACCAAACAGGTCGCTGCACTTATCAGGCGGGTGGCAGCACGCAATCATGGGCTGTCTGAACGCGAGACCCTCAATATGACAAATGCACTAATCATTAGCCGCATTACATACCACCTTCCATACCACATACTCACTCAGCGGCAAACACAACAGGCAGACATCCTAATACGCACGGCTGTCACCTCTGCCTTACGTCTTCCACGGACGGTTAGCACGAAACGTCTCCTGGCCACTGGTACCCACAATACAGTGATCGAATTAATAGAGGCTCAACGCACCAACCAATTAGTCCGCCTGAGTCGCACGGAAACAGGACAATGCCTACTGCGACAGCTACGTCTCAATCCACCAATTCCCACCCCAACAAGTCCTACACCTTACATGATTTCTCTGCGCACGCAGGATCGCATATATCAGAAGCCCCTACCGCGCAATATGAGTGCTAGTCTCCATCACGGTAGGCGGCAGGCACGAGCGAGCTATTACACGAAAACATACAGCAACCGCTCCGATATCCTTTATGTCGACGCGGCACAAAATTCTAAACCAGGATATTTCACGGCAGTCGCAGCCTATGAAGACGGCACAGTGGGGGCCGCCGCCACTATTCGAACTAATTCGCCTGCAGAGGCGGAAGGAGCCGCCATCGCACTTGCTCTGGCCCACTCCATCATTGACAAAAACATAACAGAAATTTGCACAGATTCACAGGCCGCGTACCGCCACTACCTAAAGGGTGTGGCGACTCCGGCAACACACCGTATTCTTACCACGGCCACCTCTCTCGACCGAACGGTTACTCTGTCGTGGGTCCCTGGGCATGCCTCGATCCCCGGTAATGAGCGCGTTCATGCGCTGGCCCGAGAACTCTCCTCCCGGACCCCGGAGGATCAGGCACCCAACCCTGCGCAAGAAGCCCCTTCGGTCCTCTCTACATATCACCAAATTACCACATTTTACAAATTCAGCCGCATGAAACTGCCACCACCCCACAGTACCTTGTCGCCCTTATCCAGCGCCACATGGCGGCAATTACAGACAGGCTGCTTTATTTCACCCCACCGCCTCTCATGCTTTCATCCCACCTTTCCTCCTGATTGTAACACCTGTGGCGTGCCCAAATCCACACTTTTCCATTACCTTTGGGAATGTCCTTCCCCAAAGGCAGTATCCCCCATCCCCAATCCCACTCATTCTTCCTGGGAGGCTGCTTTACGGACCGCTCAGCCCGCCGGCCAGAAATGGCTAGTGGATCGGGCTTTACGCGAAGCACTAGCCCGTGGACTCCTGGACCAGTAGGGGACCACCCTGGAAGATTTTTTTTGTGTAATAAAGTTGTTTCCATCCATCCATCCATCTGTTGAAGCGTTTCGTGCTTTTATTCGAGCTCTTCTTCATTAAATCACTTAATCTTAACTCTGTATCATTAATTTACGCGTCTGTGTGCCTGATGTTGCTATATTTTAAGGCGGAACCCTTTAATGCCTCATCGTTGTAAGCAGCAATTGTCGACAGAAAATGTCACGCTTTTCAATTGGTGGAAACGGTCGTGACGTCACAGTGCGCGAATTTCAAACGGGGCCAATTGTACTTCGGCTAGTAACCATGCAACCAATTGAAGGGATCGTATAGTGATGCTCCAATTAAGTGGTACTGAGCTCAGTTAATTCCTTAATTACCCAATTAGCCTAATTAGCTTTATTAGTCAGGCCATATAAATAAATAAAACCGTTTAAGAAATTGGTCGAGCTCAGGAATCGAACCCCGGTCTTCGGCGTGAGAGACGAGCATGCTATCCACTCCGCCATGCCAGCTCGATGGTTTGGAATGAACAAAGGCGCGTCTAGTTAATACGGTGTCTTCACTCACTCTCATCGTCCTCCATTCTCTTCCCGCGAGGTTTAGGTGACCACCGACAAATGAGAGACAGATACATTTCCTTTCCTCAAAAACCAATTTTCCGACGAGCGAAATGGGCGATAGGGTTCTATGGACTCCATGGCAGCGTTGCAAGACGCTGTCGCGTTCCACTCTTAGAGGCGAAGCTTAACATCTTAACCACACATCAGTTTGGTTTGGTTTGGTTTATTGGGGTCTAACGTCCCAAAGCGGCTGAGGCTATGAGAGACGCCGTAGTGAAGGGCTCCGGAAATTTCGACCACCTGGGGTTCTTTAACGTGCACTGACATCGCACAGCACACGGGCCTCTAGAATTTCGCCTTCAAGAAATTCATCCGCCGCGGCCGGGATCAAACCCGCGTCTTTCGGGCCAGCAGCCGAGCGCCGTAGCCACTGAGCCACCGCGGCGGCACATCAGTGACCGCACTTTAGGTCAAAGAAGTGCACCCCCCCCCCCCCCTGAATTTTGACGGGTGTCCATTGAGATATGTGAGACAGTTACTGCCTCATTTCCTTTCCTCAAATACAATTTTCATTTTCTTCATTACCGGCCATCTTTGTATTTCTTTCACTCCCACTTCCTCCCTTCCTCTACGGTGGGTTCAGGTGTCCACCGAGATGACAGAGAATTACTGCGCCATTTTCTTTCCTCGTTGCATTCATCGCGCGGAACGGGTGGTGGTGTTCCGTGGACTCCCTGGCAGCGCTACAACACGCTGTGGCGTTCCACTCCTAAAGGCGAAGCTTAACCGTCATTAATTAGCAGTTAATTAGTATTCAGATCTTAATCAGTAATTAACCATTAATTAGTGGTTTGTCATCACTTAGTAATAAGCACTTAATTACATGTGACGCCACCAGTGCCACAGAAGCAGTCAAAGTGGTCCGAAAAACGCTTTCGCCTCTACGCACTTTAGACAGTCAAAGTGCCCCCTGAATTTTTCTGACAAAGTGGCTCTAGGTACAGAGCGAAAAATAGCGGTGCCAACGGGCAGCCTTGTCGCACGGATGCTTTACCGGCAATTCTGTCTGGAGCTCTCGGTTAACAACCAGATTCGTGGTCAGTGATTATAGGCCATGTTAACCCCCTTTAAAATAACTTCTCCAACACAAACATGTTAGAGGATTTAAAAAAAAATATAACATACACGTTCTAAGGGCTTCTCTAAATCAATCTGGAACATTGCGACTCGCCTAAAGTCGGCGTCACAGGCTTCCAGTATAGTCCGATTGAACATGAATATTCTTGAAGGTTCAATTCCACACGTCTGGGGGGAGGGGGGGAGGGGCACCCAAGATGTCTATAACTGACTGTGAACGCTTGGCTAATACTTGAATAAGAAGTTTGTAATCTCGATGATTTAGTATGAACAAAGGCGCCTCTAGCTAATACGGTGTCTTCGTTCACCCCCATCTCCCTCTCTTCCCTTAGAGAGAGGTTCAGGTGTGCACTGAGATATGCGAGACAGATACATTTCCTTTCCTCAAAAAAACAATTTACCGACGAGCAAGGCGTTAAGCCGAACGGGCGATGGCGTTCTGGTGGTGGTGAAAACATTTATTCAGAACAGGAGGTGTTTGGATCGGCCCGTAAGGGACCGATCCTTACAAACACTAGGTGGAGGTCCCTAGTTTGGGACCCCAGTGGCGGTAGCCGCCGCCCGGGCGCGCCCGACTAAGGCTGCGGACTCCCTGGCAGCATTGCAAGACACTGTCGCGTTCCTCTCTTAGAGGTGAAGATTAAGCGGTCTCGAGTTTTTTTTCTCCATGGGTTCGAGTGAACAAAGGCTCGCCTAGTGAATACGGGGTGTCTTAGGAGGGTGCTTAAGAGGCAGGTACTCTGGTGTTTGATTTGGTTTTGTTTATGGGGTTTAACGTCCCAAAGCGACTCAGGTTATGAGACGCCATAGTTAAGGGCTCCGGAAATTTCGACCACCTATGGTTCTTTAGTGTGCACTGACATCGCACAGTACACGGGCCTGTACAAATTCGCCTTCATCGAAATTCAACCGCCACGGCTGGGTTCGAACCCGCGTCCTGCGGATCAGTAGCCGAGCACTAAGAAATTGGCGGGGGCTTACCTTTGGTAAAGCCTGGTACGTTTCAAAAGCAAAAGCACAGCGCCTCCAACTGAAGGAACGCAGTGCGCCGCGTCTACAGGTCACGCGTGGCTACCGGCCGCCGCTGCGCGGCGACTGAAAGCGTCCTGGAACGCAGTGCGCCGCGTCTACAGGCCACGCTTGGCTATTTATCACTATTGATAACTATTAATGATGGTTAACGATAGTTCAGCATGACTTGCAAATTTCGTGATAGTAGTTAATGTATGGTTAGTGATAGTTAAAGTGGCCTTAACTAGTACATTGATTAATTAGTGTTTGTGAAGGTACAGGGGCAGTGCACAGTCCCATATGCCAGTTCTTGACTATTACTAATTATCAATTATTCATTTAGTCATTAAGTACAATGATATCATCATGAAATTACTTTATATCATGTTTCGATGTCCTTCGATTGCACCCGATTAAGTATCGATTGGCTGTTGATTGGCATACGCCCATATAAGGCATGCATCCGAAACGGGGACAAATTTGCTAACAAGTCCTGGTCACGACAGTATAAGGCATTAAAGGCTTTCGCCTTAAAATTGGCGGCGGCTTAGCTTTGGTTACGCCTGGAAGGTTGCGAAAGCGAGCGCAGCGCCTCTAACGAAGGAACGCAGCGCGCCGCGTCTAAACAGGGAACGCAGTGCACCGTGTCTACAGGCACTATACTACAGGTCACGCGTGGCTACCGGCCGCCGTTACCCGACGAACCGAGTTCGTAGCCAGTCTCTCGCTCGCGGTATGACGTCACGCTATAATGTGATTAGCACTTCTAAAGTCATTAGCACCTCTAGCGGGAAGAGCGCGGCGCGCCGTGGCTACTGGCCACCGCTGCGCGACGAGCCGAGTTGGTCTCTCGCTCCTGGTGTCACGTCAGAGGTCGTTCAAAAGGTGAAACGTGGCTAACGGCCCCCGCTACGCCAAAGTCCGTTCATGAGCGTAGTATTGCTTTCGCATTAAAAAACGGCGTCGAGGCTGGGAATCGACCCAGGGCCCTTGGCATTTGAAGCGGAGACGCTACCACTTCGCCACGAATGCTCAAACGTTGGTCATGAATATAGGCGCATCTAGTGAAAGGGTGGGTTTCATAACGAAATGAAATGAATGAAACAAATCAAAATAAGAAAAAAATAGAAAGCATTAATAAAACAAAAAAACAAATGAAATGAAAAAAAAAATGTAAAGAAAAACCAATAAAACTAAGAAAAAAGGAAAACAAAAAACAAACGGGAAAAATGAAATATGAAAAATTAAAAAAAATACGAAGGAAAAAATTAAAGAACAGTAAAATAAGCAAAAAACAAAAATAAAATAAAATGGAAGATGTAATATATGAAAAAAAAAAGAAAAACATTCCGCCAGGAAACGCTTTCGCCTTCCAGCACTTTAGAGAGCCAAAGTGCCCTCTGAATTTTAACCGCACCGAGTTCAGTCTCCTCCTCCAGCTCCGCACAGGCAGTGTGTGGTGGTGGTGGTGGTGAAAACTTTTAATTACTGAAATAGAGTTTGGGAGCCACAGAGTGGCCCCGCTACATGGTCGGCGTCCCTAGTCCGGGACACCGCATGACAATGCCCCGTCTCTAGCCCGTTTCACCAGAGCCCTTTGGGACTCAAGCGAGGAGCAGTTGAGAAGGGCAGTCTCCCATGCCTCTCTGGAAGGGGTAGGGGAAGGGGGGAGGTGGGGATTTTGAGTACATGCCCACACCATGTGGAAGATATCACAGGTCTCCCCACAGTGTGGGCATCGTCCATGCGTGTTAGGATCGTAATGCTTTAAGATTGCAGGACAGAGTAGAGTACCTGTCTGCAGGCGCCTTAAAGTTCGCTCCTCCGTCTTACTCAGCCCCTTTGCAGGGGCCGGGAAAAGGCGGTGGATGTCGTTATAATGCGTTATAATTTCCTTGAATCGCAGCAGCGGCTGGTTAGTCTCCGAACCAGAAGAGCTGGGATGAGGAGCCCGGTGAGTAAGCGCTCGGGCAGCCGCGTCAGCGGCCTCATTACCTCGTAAGCCCTGGTGGCCAGGAGCCCAAATGATTCTTTTGGGTGTTGGATCAGCGGCAGTCCGTCTTAGAATACAAGCAGCTAAGGGGGAGATCTCCCCTGCCAAGTAATGATCACATGCTTTTCGGGAGTCCGTAATGATGATTCTCGAATTGGCGTGGGCGGCAGCAAGCGCTATCGCTACTTCCTCGGCTCGCATTGAATTCGGGGCTCGAAAAGAGAGTCCATCAACGTGCATTTCCTGGTGAACGACAGCGGCCGTGTAAAATCCCGTGGGCGATGGGCCTGCTACGTCTACATAATATACACCAGGTCGGGAGCCGTGTTGTCTCTCAAGAGCCCGAGCCCGCGCTTGTCGCCTGTTTACGTGCATGTCGGTGTCCATGTTACGGGGGAGCGGGGAGACCCAGAGCATATGGCGCCACAGTACTGGGATACGCTCCGCCTCCTCTGGAGTGCAGTCGTGTTGGATGTGTAAGCGGTTTAGCAGGCGGCGCCCAGGGGCCGTCTGCATGAGCCGCGTGTATTGGTTCACGAGGTGGGCCTCCCGCAGCTCCTGGTAGGAGTTTAGCACCCCCAATGCCTTGAGTTTGGCATTAGAGGTAGCCACCGGGAGATCCAGGGCTCGCTTAGTTGCCTTGCGGATGACGGCGTCTATTCGCGCCTCGTCTTGCTTAGTAGTGCGGAGATATGGCACGGCGTAGAGGATCCGGCTAGTCACGAAGGCATAGACGAGCCGAAGCGCGTCCCTGCCCCGCAGACCGCCCCGCTTGTTGGAAACGCGGCGGATCATGCGCCCTACCTGTTCGCCTACTCTCTTGAGTTTCAGAATGGTGGAGTCCGGTCTGAGTCTGTGGTGAATGAAAAGGCCCAGAATACGGAGCTCCTCCACCTCTCTAATAGGACCTCCTGACAGAGAGATGTGAATTGCTGTCCTATCCTTTGGGTTCGCTCTGACATGCAAAAGCTCTGATTTCGCTGGAGCACATTGGAGCCCACAGTCAATAGCATACGCATCGACTATGGAAGCGGCCTGCTGAAGGCGGGCCTCCATGTCCCCAAGGCTCCCCTCAGTGGTCCAAATTGTAATGTCGTCTGCATATAACGCGTGTTGAATGCCTTCCACCCGGGCCAGTTGGCTTGGGAGGCGCATCATAGCTATGTTGAACAGGAGTGGTGATAACACCGCTCCCTGAGGGGTACCCCGTGTTCCCATCATGTAAGGGCCGTATTCCTCGCCCTCAATCCGAAGAAAGGCCTGGCGATTAGTCAAGAAATCTCTTACATACGCGTAGGCCCTAGCCCCACAATCGGTAGAACTCAAGTTGGCCAGGATGCTTCCGTGTTTAACATTGTCGAAAGCCCCTTTCAGATCAAGGGCGAGGATGGCTTTGTCATTGTGTTGCATAGTTGTGGGTCGTATTACATCCATGTGCAGCTGGAGAAGGACATCCTGTGCAGACATGTGGGGGCGAAACCCGAACATGGTGACTGCAAAGAAGCCCTTACTCTCCAGGTATGGAGAGAGGCGATCCCGAACCATCGTCTCCATAAGCTTGCCCGCACATGAGGTCAGTGATATGGGCCTCAGGTTGTCCGTATTCACGGCCTTACCTGTTTTAGGGATAAACGTCACAAGTGACGTTTTCCACTCGGGAGGGAGTGGGCGCCCGTCCCAGATCTGGTTGATGTATTCTAATAAATGGAGGTAGGCTGAGTCCGGTAGGTTCGCCAACAGGTTCACTGTTATGTGATCCCGTCCCGGAGCCGTACCCCGGCGCATTTTTGCTAAGGCCGCCTTAAGGTCGTGCAACTCAAAAGGGGCATCAAGTGTTTCATTAGGCCTGCCAGAGTACATGTACTCAGGCTCAGGCGGGTCCTCCGTACGACAAAGATATCTGTCGCACAGAGTGTCCGCAAGTTGCGCCGTCGTACCTTGATACCCTTGCAGAGCCCGCCGGAGCTGCTTTTGCGTCTCCCCTCTCGTTTGAGAGGGGTCGATTAGACTGCGAAAGAGACGCCACGTCCCCTTCGAGCTCATCTGATGAGCTGCGGCGTCGCAGCGTGCTATCCAATTTGAATCTGAGAGTTCGGCAGCATACGCTGCAGCTTGCTCTGTGAGTTTGACTATGCGGTCGCATAATTTGCGATTAGTTTTCTGCTTTTTCCACCGTTTAGTTAAGCTCCGGCGCGCCTCCCACAAATGCAGGAGGTGGGTGTCCACTGCGGGGATCTCTTCGGTGGTTTGTAGTGTTGTGACGTGTTGTTTCTGAATGTTGTATATGTGGTTAGCCCACTCCGCGTAGCCGCCGGAAAATAGGACGGGAGGGATAGTGTTATTTCGGAATTTGTGCCAATCGGTCAGCTTGGCCTGACCCCATTTTTTTTTGCGCGCTGCCTTCGCCATGAGTGTAATCCGGAGAAGGAGGTGATCGCTGCCTAGAGAATCTCCCAAGTTCTCCCAAACAGCCGCTCTAGCATTTTTAACAAGAGAAAGGTCTGGACACGTGTCGCGGGTTACCGAATTCCCCACTCGGGTGGGATACGCCGGGTCTGTGAGCAACGTGAGGCTGAGGGTGGAGATGAGCTCCGCCAGCTTACGTCCTCTTGCCTGTTCGAAGTGGTAGCCCCAATGAAGGCTGGGAGCATTGAAGTCTCCAACGATCACTAGAGGCTCTTTGGCTGCCATTTTTATCGCGCGAAGGAAGATTTCATTAAAAGTTACGCGCGGCTTATGCGGAGGGCAGTATATGTTGAGGATATGTATTGACGGGTCGCGGCGTCTGAGAGGCAGTACCCGGACCATTGTATATTCTTGCTCGGTACTCAAGTCTAAGTCGACCTGAACCCCGGTGTAAGCCTTATTCACCAGGATGCACGTAGAGGGGCCCCCCTGAAAGGTGCTGTAGCCTGATAATTTAGCGTCTATGCCGGGCTCCTGCAGGGCAACGAGTGCCGGCATGTCACCTAGGGACTGCAAGTAGAGCTGGAGGTGTGACCGTTTTTTCCAAGCCCTGAAACCCCTGCAGTTCCATTGGATGATTTGGAATTTTTCAAGGTTTTTATCATTCCTATTAGATGTGCTAGCCATCTTGTTCTATTTATTTACGGGGGAGCGGTCTAGCTCTGGGCGGGAGCCAGCGCAACCCCAGCGAGGGGCCGCACCGACCCAACAGCTGCCGAGCCTGAACCGTGTTCCTTCGCTGCCTGGCGGGAGGCTGTCTTACGTTTGAGGTGAGGGGAATCGGAGCTAGTGGCGTTCTGAATTTGGGTGCTGACCCAGGGCTACACGGCTTTAAGGACAGAGTCAGTGACCTGGGCCATAAGGTCGGGAAGTGCTTGCGTTAAAGCTGCCTTGAACATGTCCTGGAAGGACTCGCGGACTGCTGACATGATTTGATTCGGAAGGGCCGCCACTTGCTCCTCCAGTTGCTCGGTTTGGCGCTGCAGTGCCTCTAGGCCGGCGACGCGACCAGCTGATCCAACTACCGTGTCCCCGCTCTGCCGCGAGATGCTAGTGAGGCAAGATGTTACGGATGATCCGTCATCTTCGTCATCTGGCTCAGGTTCTTGCATTGGTTCGGATGACCCGGCCTGTTTGGCCTCTAATTCCTGAATTTTGCGCGCTAGAATTTGGTTCTGGCGCCTGAGCTCCTCTACCTGCTGCTGTAGGGCGGTTTCGGTAGGGGAGGGACGGGTAGGGGGCCCAGAGACTGCCCTACTCCAACTGCTCACCTGTGATTTGACGGGTGCCAAGGGCGGGAAGTCCCTGGCGTTGAGGACCGGGGGCACCGCCTGGGTCCCGGACTTGACAGGTTTCGATGTGCCGGGTTTGGCCTTGATTTCCTGATCGGCTGGCGGTTTCTTGGCCTTGGGCGGAGGAGCCTGCTTGGGCCCCGTCTTTTTCTTCGGTTTCGATCCGGATGGGGAGCTCGGTTTGATGGCTTTCCGGAATCGCCCAGCACAGCCAGGAGCTCCGGTAGGGTGGCCGCCTCCGCAGATGAGGCAGCTCGGAACACAGTCATGTTCCGCCAGGCCGTCAGGAGTGGCATCGGAAACCTGGACTCCGCAGCGTTTGCAGCGTCCCGGCTGCGGTCGCGGGCACGCATCGGCCCGATGGCCCACTGTGCCACAGCGGTGGCATGCTGGCACTGTTTTCTTGTACAGGCGAACAGGGAGCCGTTCGTAGCTGTACAATACCGTCCGTGGCACCTTGGTCCCCGCGAAGGTGATCACCGCAACCGGCGTTCCCCCTAGCTTGCGCACAGACACCACATTTTGTTCCGCACTGAGTTTTCTTTTAACGCTTTCAGACGTTTCGTCTGGCGAAACAGTCACGACGCCTCGACAGAACGCACCGGATAGTTTAGGGTGTCCCCGGAACGGTAGCTCGCGTTCCCCTACCGGCAGCACAATATCCCGGAGTAGCTTCTCCGCGGCGTCGACTGATTTCAGTGCGCATACAAGGACGTTTTGGTCCCAAACGGGCCACACCGCAAGTCCAGCATTTGCGTCGTCCCCGAGGAGGCTGCGGACTGCAGCGCCGGCTTGTCCAGGACCAAACGTTGCCTTGAGGTCGACCGTGTTTCTTGGTTTCAGCACCACAACGATGTCATCTTTTTCAATGCGCGGCGTGTTCTGCGGCCGCCACCGGAGTTGCTTGGAGCTCTTCGAGGCTGCGTTCAGCGCACTCCCGCCCTGCGTATGCGCAGAGCTAGCCGGTGCCTGTTGCTGGGTGGCACCAGCACCAGCGTCCCTCGATGCCGCTGCCGCGTTCTTCTTTCCGCGCCAGACGCGGACCATATCTTGTAAGTAGTCGTCCTCGGTTGGTAGAGGATCTTCGCCTTGAGTCGTATCCTCGGATTGATGGGTATCCATTGTTACGATCTGCAAGGACTGCGGGTCGTATCCGGTGACTTGATTTGGAGCCGCTAGACCCGAGGGATCCCCGACCGGGGCCATCGCAGGCCCCGGCGCCGTTAGGCTTAGCACCACCGCGGCGTGACGAAAGCTTCAAATGACCGACAAGTGGTCAAAAATTGGCCCCACCTTAACAAACGTGGTGTAGACGGGTGCCGCTGAGGTTCCTGGAGATGATAATACCAGGCTTGCAGGGGAATAAGTTGGTGTATCGCAATTGATTGCGATTTGTCACGGAGCCGACGCGCTATGCGACCGCTCCCGTCACCGACGCTAGCGCCCCCCTCAGTGTGTGGACGGCCGAACGCCTCTACAATTATCACGGTGCTCCCAGTGCTTTGTGCGCGAACTACAACAGGCATGACGCCAAACCAAGCGAACTAAAGCTTTTCGCTTGTATGTCCATGCTTAACCAGAGCTAAGCCAGTGCCCAACTTTATTGGAATTGTCCCGCCTCTCGATTTCCCTGTTGATTCATGAAGACAAACAGGAATTTCTTACCACTTATGTGGGTGGTAGTGGTGACAACATTTATTTCCAAAAGACTGGAGGTATGTTTATGTCAGCCCCTAAGAACCGATCCTTACAAGCACTATGTGGAGGTCTCTAATTTGGAACATCAGTGGCGGTGGCCGAGCAACGCCGCCTCCCAGTTCTCCGGGTTCGACCAGGAGAGATGGGAGGCCGTGCTGCACAGCTCACAGCCGGAGGTTCAGCTCCGAATGGTAACCTGGGCTACAGAGGTCGCCAGGGCTCCTGGCCACCCAGCGCGACCGCGAGGGCCCACCTGTTCCTGCAGCCCCCTTATCCTTATCCCCACCCTCACTGGCCTCCTTTTAAGGGTTGCCTAATAAAAGTTTTTTCCTCCTCTTCCTCCTCCCGGGTTCGGTTGGGGATGAGGGGAATAGCCGGGTTGCGGGGGCAGGCCCACACCATGTGATAGGTGTCAGAAGACACCGCACAACAGTGCAGGCAGATGCCGTTAAAAGAGGGGTCAAAATGTTTTAGTGCTGCCGGGCACAGCAATGTATCGGTGAGAAGGTGGAGAAGGAGCCGCTGATACGCCTTCTTCAGGCCTTTACATGGGCGAGGGTAAAGGCGATGACTATCTTGATAGTAGGTTGCAATGTTTTTGAAGGTATAGACCGAATTAAAATCGGGTTCATGATTGGGTGCGGAGGAGAAAACAGCTGGGGGAGAGAGCGCGCGGGGGCTGCGTCTGCTGCTTTGTTTCCTACCAACCCCTGATGAGCAGGGCCCACAAAGTTAACAATGGGCGGGGTCCGTATCCCGTAAGCAATTTTGTTAGATTGGATAGGGCAGGAAGCGAGTGAAGTCTTCTTCTACGTTCCGACAAGCCCCTCGCGAGTCGGTGATTATGTATTTTGAATCAGAATGTGAGGTCGCGAGAGCAGTTCCTACCTCTTCTGCTCCTGTATGACCTGTAGGCCTTTATGTCCTTAAGCATTGGTGCTGGAGACTGTCCGACTGTCCGGAGTTTGGCATACTTCGCCGCAGGTTTTGCAGATGAATGGAAGAGATGTAAAGAAACATGTGCGTTCTCATTCCTATGGTCAGACTAGTAAATGAGCTCAAAAACTGACTCGACAATTTTGTCGGTCAACCAAAGCGTAATTTCTTTGTCTTGTGCAAGGAATCGCGCTGAATGGAAGGGCATGGAAGCGAACGAGGAATGTTCAGGGGCCTCAGTGCAGTCTTTTTGCGGTGGCTTGCGGTTTTTCGTTGTGCTCAATCACTGCATTCGGTTCGAATGATGGCTTTGGGTTCACAGAGTTGGCGGCCTGCTGGCCGTCTTTGGATACATATTTGGCCCACTGACGAAACCAGGGAGTGGTCGGCAGACTTGAGTCCAGGGCTCTGCTCGCTCTTGCCGATGTATGATCTCGCTGAATCACACCTCACTGGTCTTCGCAGCGGTGGCTAACCAGCAGTGCTTCCCATTGTTCCGCATTCTAAACGCTGCTAATTCCGATAAGTTCCCGTCTGGAGTAACGTCTACATGACTGCCTATTCTCTGTAGTCTTCTATTAAAAAGCATTCACAGAGACACTTAACACCTGTTCCATGTGCGAATGAGGAACTTTTCTGCCCATGGGTGCACTTACATCCACACACAACCGCGCGCGTATGACACCACCATTAACGCCGTACGACGAACGACTGCTGATACGAAAACTAGTTTTTAAAGCGACAGCGTTAAGGACTCCGTGTCACAGAAAAGCTGGTGTCGTCGCCGGCGTCGGCGGCGTCGGCCCTGAGGAAAAACCACAGAAGAATTAATAAATAAAACCGAGGGGGAGATTGGCCGAGCAGGGGAATCGAACCAGTGCCTCCAGAGTGCGAGACGAGCACGCTCTCTTTTGGCTTACTGTGTGCGTCATACGGCCGCTTGACCACGTCGTCTTTTTTTTCTTGACATCACTGAGATTTTCCCGCACCAGCACGTAACATACACAAACACTGGAGGCTGTTCGCGTAATGAGACTAACAACGCTTTTGCAATAGTGAAGTTTTTATCAATGCACTCTTTTCTTTCAGCACATTGTTTTAGTCATCTCTTGGTTGGTATCTTGGAGGTGATGCTTTTGTACGCAAGGTACGAGTGATTTCGCGGAATCCCGGAGTGCCCCAACTGCGCATGAGCCAGGAGCGAGTGTGAGACAGTTACTGCGTAATTTCCTTCCCTCAATTACAATTTTCATTCTCTTCATTCCGGCCTCTCTTCCTCTTCCTTCTTTCACTCCCACTTGCTCCCTTCCTTCGTTCCTTTACATGACGGGTGTCCACCGAGATATGTGAGACAGTTACTGCGTTGTTTCCTTTCCTCAAATACATTATTCATTTTCTTCGCTACGGCCACTCTTTGTCTTTCTTCCTCACTCCCAGTTCCTCCCTTCATGTTCGGTACGGTTCAGGTGTCCACCGAGATGACAGAGAATTACTGCAATTTCCTTTCGTCAAGGAAGGGACAACTTTATTTTCACTAATGGTTTTTCCTGCGGTTTGAGGGCATCTTCAGAGACGTCTTGGTTCTACCCCCAGAAACCTTCTCTGTCGAAGTCGTCCGCCTCTAATGAGTGGTCGGTTGCCCTCAGTCCAGGGCTCTGCTGGCCACTGCCGCCCGTTGAGCTCGCTGTACCAGACCTTGTTGGTCTTCACAGCGGTCGCTGGACAGCAGAGTCTCCCGCTGCTCCGCACTTGGCTTTTGTATTTTGGGGACCACGTCTATGTTTTGGCAGGCCCATGTGATGTGGTATAGAGTAGGTTTTTCGTCGCACCAGGGACATTTGTCCGCGTATATCGTAGGGTGGATTTTGTTTACAACAAGCGGATGCCCTGCTACGCAAAGCGTATAAGACAGCGCTCCGACTACCACGCACGACGTCTACAGAAAAACTCATGGCCCTCGGATTACATAACACCTTTGAGGAGCTACGAGAGGCGCAGCTTGAGTCGCAAAAACTCAGGCTGTTGCAAACAACTACTGGAAGAGCGCTCCTGCAGAGGCTCGGATACCGCGAGCAGATGCGAGAAATGTCGAGGACGACAACGATCCCCGACGAGCTTCGCAAGACCCTCATAGTAGCGCCAATACCAAAAAACATGGATCCGAACCTCCATCGAGGCAGAAGAGAAGCGAGGGCCGAATTCATCGAAAAAACATACGCTCCTCAAGCCACGACCGTGTATGCAGACGCGTCTTGGAGAGGAGGAGACACCAAAATCGCTGTGGCGGCGGTGGTCGATTCGTCTTTACGCGAAATAACCAGCGCGTCTCTCCGAGGCAGCACAGCTGCAGAGTCCAAGGAAGTAGCTGTTACTCTAGCGGTGGCGGAGGGCTATAGAACCGGGCGGTCGCTAACAATACTCACGGACTCTCAAACAGCCTGCCGAAATTACATGAATGGCAGGATAGTTCGTCCCGCGCTCCGGATACTCCCCGCAGCGAGCGACAGAATTAAAAGTTCAGGGGGCACTTTGGCACACTAAACTGCTTCAAGGCGGAAGCCTTTCCTGGAGCACTGTTAGGCATTGACTGGGAGACTGTTTGTTATTGACTAGTGTTTTATTTGGCTGTATACTTTAACTGCGCATTAAAACTACACACTTTCAGAGGCGCGTTTCACTTCTCCGCTAGTGCGTCTCTTTATCTGCATCTTCGACTTCGGCTGTATCCACGACTTCCTCAAAGTTTAGGTCGAGGGAGATTTCCGCAGATGGCTCATGCCCGGTGAATTCTTTATGTTTGATCGGGTCTACGTCGACTACTACCGCCTTGTGGTCACTGAAGTGGAGTGATATGTAGTCTAGATCTTTGACGCTGGGGTGGGTTCTGAAGACCAAATCCAAGCAGCTTCCGTACCTGGTGGTAGCTTTGTCCCGTGGAGTAGACAAGTGCAGACCCAGAGATTTCTGCATTCCATCTAGGAAGTCTTGATGCGTTCTGGCATCCTGGTTGAAGTCTCCTACCACTATCATTGGGCCAAACTTGAACCAGCTTGGTAGCACTCGTCCCATGAATTCATGGCCAGCCCGTTGGGATATGTGAGGTGACAAGTAGACGCACACCACGTTAAGTCCACTTTCCAGCTTGACACCGCACACTTCCCCCACATCAAAGTGCAAGTCGTCAAACTGTAGCGGTGTTAGGTTGACGTCTGGGTGCGCGTAAATGGCAACTCCCGCTGCTTGGTTGGAAGCACGACTTGCTCCTGTAACGTAGTGAAAGCCTTTGATCTCAACTGGTGCCACCAAGGGATTCATCCATGTTTCAGTTAGACAGAGAACCTTGCACCGAGCCAAGACATGGTCATGTGCGACGTCTTGACCGTGTAGCGACAGTGAACGTACATTCACACAAGCTAGTGGAGGCTGTGATGCTTCCATGATCGCATTGCACCGCTGAGTGATTGTAGTCAAGCGATGCTCGTTTAGACGCCTGAACTCGTCCATGAGGCTGCGGTTTGGGTTGCTAGTCAAGCCGTGGCGGAACTTGGCCGTGCTCGTCGGCAAATTTGTTTTTGAGGAAAAGAAAAGAATCTGTCTCGCATATCTCGGTGACACCTGAACCTCATCCGAAGAAGGGAGGGACATGAGAGTGAACGAAGACACCGTATTCAGTACACGCGCCTTTGAAAATGGTTTTTTGAGGAAAGGAAATGAATCTGTCTCGCATATCTCGGTGTACACCTAAACCTCGCCGTAACGGGAAGGGAGGAAGATGGGATTGAACGAAGACACCGTACTCAATAGACGCGCCTTTGTTCATTCCAAATCATCGATCTGGCATGGCGAAGTGGTAGCGTGCTCGTCTCGCACTCCGGAGACCGGGGTTCGATTCTCAAGCTCGGAAAATTTTCTACTCTGTTTTATTTGTTTATCTGGTCTGACTAGAAAGGCTGATTGGTTAAGTAAGTCCCACTAACTTGGAGCATGACTATACGATCCTTATAATTGGTTGCATGGTTAGTTGCCAAAGTGCAATTGACCCCCTTTGAAATTCGCGCACTGTGACGTCACGATCGTTTCGACCAACTGAAAAGCGTGACATTTTAAGGCTTTAATGTCTCATCGTTGTAAGCAGCAGATGTCGACAGAAAATGTCACGCTTTTCAATTGGTGGAAACGGTCGTGACGTCACAGTGCGCGAATTTCAAACGGGGCCAATTGTACTTTGGCTAGTAACCACGCAACCAATTGAAGGGATCGTATAGTGATGCTCCAAGTAAGTGGGACTGAGCTTAATTATCCAATAGCCTAATTAGCCTTACTAGTCAGGCCATATAAATAAATAAAACCGATTAAGAAATTCGGCGAGCTCAGGAATCGAACCCCGGTCTTCGGCGTGAGAGACGAGCATGCTATCCACTCCGCCATGCCAGCTCGATGGTTTGGAATGAACAAAGGCGCGTCTAGTGAATACGGTGTCTTCACTCACTCTCATCCTCCTCCATTCCCTTCCGGCGAGGTTTAGGTGTCCACCGACAAATGAGAGACAGATACATTTCCTTTCCTCAAAAACCAATTTACCGACGAGCGAGGCGTAGAAGCGAATGGGCGATGGCGTTCTATGGACTCCCTGGCAGCGTTGCAAGACGCTGTCGCGTTCCACTCTTAGGGGCGAAGCTTAACATCTTAACCACACATCAGTGGCCACACTTTAGGTCAAAAAAGTGCCCCCTGAATTTTGTGACACAGTTACTGCGTAATTTCCTTTCCTCAAATACAATTTTCATTTTCTTCATTACGGCTCCTCTTTATCTATCTTCTTTCACTCCCACTTCCTCCCTTCCTCTACGGTGCGGTTCAGGTGTCCACCGAGATGACAGAGAATTACTGCGCCATTTCCTTTCCTCAAAAAGCGTTGCGTTCAAAGGGCAAGGGATCGCGCCGAACGGGTGGTGGCGTTCCGTGGACTGCCTGGCAGCGCTACAACGCGCTGTCGCGTTCCACTCCTAAAGGCGAAGCTTAAGCGTCATTAATTAGCAGTTAATTAGTATTCAGGCATTAATCAGTAATTAACCAATAATTAGTGATTTGTCATCACTTAGTAATTAGTACTCAATTACATGTGACGCCACCAGTGCCACAGAAACAGCGAAGGTGGTGCGGAAAACGCTTCCGCCTCTACCCACTTTAGACAGTCAAAGTGCCCCCTGAATTTTCTGTCGACAACTGCTGCTTACAACGATGAGGCATTAAAGGCTTCCGCCTTAAAAAAACATAATCTACAGCTGGTATGACGCCACAGCGGCAGTAGCGCCACAGGTGCACAGCGCGGCAAACACACACCGTAACTGCAGCTGGGCTCTCTGAAGGAGCGAGTTGGAAGGAGCGAGTTGAAGTTGAAGGAGCGAGTAGCATGGCGGCAGTTGCAGGTGGGCACTTTTCCGAATCCAGCCGCGCTGAGTAGGTTCATGCCCGGCTTCAATGACGGGAAATGTAGGGCCTGTGGAGAACGAGCCACCTTAGCCCATATGCTGTGGGCGTGCGCCCAATCCACACTTTTAGTGAATTGCAAGGAGTCATGGGAGGTTCTGCTACGCAGCCAGGACCTCCAAGAACAAAAAGAGACCATCAGATATGCCCTCGAAGCCGCCCGGTCCCTAGGGATCTCTGCCGTCTGACAAGGACGGGATGGCGAGGCCGCCGTCCTGATTATCTGATATAATAATGTTTTTCTAAGCCTAAGTTGGCCGCCCATAATCTCCAGCTGGTATGACGTCACAGCGGCAGTAGCGACACAGGTGCGTAGCGCGCCAGAGGTCCGCGGCTTGGCGTAACTGCAGCCCGGCTATCTGAAGGAGCGAGTTGGTCGCCCAAATTCACTCCGCTAGAGGTCAAACAACGTAACTGCGGCCGGGTCACGCGAAGGCTTGAAAGTGCGAGTAGTATTGCTTTCGCAATAAAATGGTACTGTAACTTTAGGTAAACCCTAACAACATCCACGCGATTTCAGTCTGAAGAAAGCTTAGATTTTTTATCAGTCTTGGTCCAAGTTAGCTGGTTGGTTGGTTATTTGCGACTGAGAGAAAGATGAAAAGGAAAATTGCACGGGACTGCCAACTGGCTGGAGCCGAGCCACCACCGCTGCCACGTGCAGATAGGAGAGAGTTGAAAGATAAGAGGGCAGAGTAAAAGAGAGAGTAAAGACGCGCGTCGCAACAACCGCGCCCGCCGGAACGGACGCTGGCTGAAAAAAACATACACGGCCGCAGCCCGAAGGCTGCATGCCGAATGCCTCCCCCCCTCCCCCAAATTAGCTGGGACGCCCTGTATATGGGCAAGCATAGCAGCCATCAAAGAGGGAGCACACCGGGAACACAATTTGCACAAACGTTGGGGATCCCCCGTTTCACGCAGAATGTTCAAAACAGTGTCCCGTTTCACTCAGAATGTTCAGAATAGTGTCAAATTACTTGGCAAGTTCCTGAGGAAAAAATTACTAATTTAGATGAAGACCAAGATCTCTGTAGGATTCGCATGGACGGCCATTCCGCCGCCAAACCATGCATTCGGAGGACCTTCAGACGGCTTTTACGGCCGACAATTTTGTCGAAGGGGTGGTGACTGAATGGTGTCAAACGATTCGTAGTGCTGTGATGCCCACGCCTATGAAATTTAATCAATAATATTCCAAGAAAATACAACGGATAGAGCGAAAGTAAATGGCAATAGTAGTCCAAAATATATGAGATAGATGGCGCTGCTTGTGTCTTAAAGGGACGTCAACGGAAAAGAAACATCCACGGATGATTGAATTTCGTCTTCTCCACGTTTTTCGAGCACACCGATGTTAACACTTGAACCTCGCACAGCTAATGCTCTTATGTCGAACTCTGAGGCAGTGTTGGCTGAGAATTTTTTGTTTATGTTGCATCAGGTGCACCGCCTTTTACTCGTCTGGTGTTGTTGGTTGGTATCCAGATACCCAAGGAGTACACGATCGGCAGCCTAGCAGATGTCGCATCGGGCGCCGCATAAGCCGGGGCCAGCCATACTGTCATACGGATAATAAGCCCTTTGAGTGGATTGGGGCCGTGCGTGCGACTGCAGGCCTGAGTGCTCCGAAGAGCCCTTTCCAAATAGTTTTTTTTTTCGTCTGTCTCTGCTCGTATTGTCACCTGGCGTCAAGGAAATGTCAGTAGAAGCTTCACTGTCAGTTGAAGATAGGACGATTGATGCTGTGCAACTGCTTATTCTTATTCTAAAGGCATGAACTACATACATGCGGGGGTTCCAAAACAGGAGGAATGCTCTCGAGAACTGCACAGTAAGACGCTCAGTGGTGGTGGTGGCGCACCCCTTGGCATGATACACATTGTGTAGCAGTGGAGTACCAGCCACGGCAATTTTGATAAAGACAATAGCACCGACGTGGCGTACCAGTGGTTTCGCTGGACAGCAGCGGGCGCAGTCGAGGTGATGCAGAATGCTGTGAAACATGCATTGAAACATGCATTGGTTCTAAAATAGGGCAAATGCACTTGAGATGATGCCCGCACACACGCTGGATAATAAGGTGCTCGAGAATGCGGCAACTCATTGATTACTTATAAAGGCATTCGTCCTAAATCAGCCGTCAGTTACTTGTTTTTCAAAACAGCATTCAAGTATAACTCAACAACTGTATTGTGACAAGCTAGCGCCGTTTAATCTGCATCACTTATAGTGTAAATGCAGTACTTTTTAATGCAGGAATGCATTTAACAGCTATATTTTTCTTTCTGCCAAGTCATTTGCAAACCTCCGACCTTTAAGGCATAGTGCGAGTCAATCAAACAAAGGTAGAATGATACAGTATGGGTTTCAGGGCGAGTCGAACCCTCGAACCCTCGAGACCGCTTCTGCCGTCGCGAACAGAGAGCGCTGTATCTGCATTCCACTTAGAATCACTGGAAAAACTTTGTGACTCTAATTTGAATACGCCTGCTGGTCGTAACAGCTTACGCAAAGCGCTCTTGCTTGTATACTTCGGACTTCCATTTTGAGAGCAATTGTAAATAGAACACCGCAGGAGGGATAAATTTGATTCGTTATCAGATCAGCGTACAACGGCTCTCAGGAAACGTTGTAGTTTTTAATCCTATCGCAGTTAGGTTGCCGTCTTGCACGAACCAACCTGTTTCTTGAAAAAGAGAGCTCATGTTTGGTCGAGGGGGCTGTGACATAAACAGGACAATCAAAAATGTAAATATTAAAAATACAATTTCGAGTGCCTTCCACAGGACAATTAGTTGGTATTATAGTAGCCAAACCAAAATTTTCCTTTTTATCAAGGAAGGAATTCTCACAATTGTACCTTGTTCTGCCCATTATGACACACTAATTCACACTGAGCCACCCACTGACCTACTTCTATCCAGACACTAAGCACGTTAATCAACCAAATAAATCAGCATAATTAATTTTTTGGTGTCGGCCTGCTTTTAGAATTTTGGGAATCCTTTACAATGTCGGGCTGTAGGACAACTTCCAAATGCTCTTGCATTTTCCCCTTAAGAATGTGGCTTAGAAGTCGCCCAATTTTTGTTATCATTTTAGTGCGCGCGCTTTGTGATGCATTCTCTGTTGAGTTTGAGCACTCGTTTGTAGGCTCCATCGCTTGAGCTGTTATCAGCGATGGCACGTGCTTCAAAGGGAGGAGGGAAGGAGTTTAATGAATGTAGTTCAGGTCTGCCTGGTTGTTAGCCTCGCCTGCTACTCCAGGTGAGGGAGGAAGGTTAAAAGAAGAGAAGAAGACCACAGTGAAAAAGTGAGGAAAAGAAAAAAATCAATTTTGAGGACAGTGACCGCCAGTTTTTCATCGTTCCTTTAGTCGCAATACCAACAACTACTATAAATAATGCTCTACGTTTCCTTTAGAGAGAGTGTTGGTTGGAGTATCTGTTACAGCCCGCGTCGTCGCTTCGGCGGATAGGATAGGATAGGATAGGGTAACTTTATTCAGCTCTTGCGCAAGTGCTTTTATGCAGTTAGATCAGTACATCTCCGCAACGGTCGGGTGCAGACAGCAGATGCCGCAGCCGCTGTGGTCGCTTCGGCGGACGCGGTTTTTGCGACGTGCGTCTGTTCTTTCGATCTTTCACGCCTTTCAACTATCCTCTGTCTGCACGTGGCTGCGAGTGTGGCTCAGCCCGAGCCAGTGGGCAGGCCCATGCACTTTCATTTCATTCTTCCTTCAGTTACAAAAAGAACTTGACAGAGAAATCTGCGTGTAGGAAGATTTCGGTGTCTCCGTTTCGCAGGGACACTCGTGTCATCCCGCACAGGTTTGCATACTGCATGGCAGACTCCATGCAGCATGCAACTGAAGCACACACGCGCCTCTTTGCGTTTGGTAAATTACCTTTTGAGGTAAAGAAATGCCGCAGGATCGGTCTCACATATCTCATTGGACACCTGGAACGGGCCGTAACGGAACGGAAGAAGGTAGGAGTGAAAGAAGAAAGAGAGAAAAAAACTTCATTTGAAGAGGAATTCGGGGCACGCGCCAGAGTCCCCGCACGACCCCACTGCACTGAAGTGTTTAGGTTACTAAGGTCCATAACACTAGCAGCCCAGCCGGTGGCGATGTTCTGCACGGCCGGGTCCTCCGAGCGCAGCAGGGTCTTCCAGTCCTCCCAGGTTTTGAAGTTCCGTAGTTCCCGCGGAGGAGGGTCCGCCGGGCAGAAGGAAAGGATGTGGAGGGAAGATGGATGGATGGAAAACTTTATTGAGCAAGTGAGTTTGGACCGTACAAGGTCTCAGGGCCACCGCACAGCCCTCACATTACGCGCATGTGCCCAGGCCACGTAGGGCCATGGCACTGGCACCCCGGTTCACACAGCGAAGTTGCGCGTCCGGGTCCTGCGACGCAAGGAGGGCCTCCCATTCCTCCCATGTACCGATGGCGGGCTGTCCCTGCGGGGGAGGATCGGCAGGGCAGCCGAAGAGGATGTGGTCTAGGGTGGCGTGCTGTTCTCCGCAGAGAGTGCACTCGGGGGAAACATGGCGGAAGTGGGATAGAAGCTGAGGGGTAGGAAGAGTTCGGGTCTGGAGTCGCCTCCAGAGGATTTGTTGGGAGTGGGATAGGCGGGGGTGGGGAGGGGGATAGAGTCGACGGGCAAGGCGTGCTTGTTGAGTTAGTTCTGAGAACGTGTGTGCCCGCTCCCTCGAGAAATCCCGGCTGGGGTCGCCATTTGCCCGGCAAATAAGTCCTCGGGCTATGTTATCGGCGGCCTCATTTCCGGGATTGCCAGAGTGAGCCGGCACCCACACGAGCTCAATACGCCTATCGGGATTTAGGGTGCACATTCTCAATATCTGCCACGCAGGGGGATGGACGCGTCCGCGGGCGAAGTTAAGAATGGCTGTTTTGGAATCGCTTAGTATATAAGCCGCATTGGTTTTGGCAATGGCTATTGCTATCGCTGCTTCCTCTGCTTCTTCCGGGGTACAAGGTGGGTCTATGAAATGGGTAAATGGGGGGGCTGCTGGATGATAAGCCACAGCTACTGAACGGTCTGTACCACACGCGGCGTCCACCCAGCGCACATCCTCTGAAGTGCCATATTCTTTATGGAGAGCTTTGGCTCGCGCGACTCGGCGGGATTGATGGTATTCAGGGTGGACATTCTTAGGAAGGGGTTTCAGGATAAGCGCGGAGTGTATGGCGCGAGGGAGAGAGATGAAGTCTGTCGTGTGTGCTGGTATGCGAATTCCCAGAGAATCCAGTATATATCGTCCAGTTTCCGTGCCAGCCAGACGAAGGTACTGTGTGTAGCGATGTGCATCTATAAGTTCTTGTATAGTGTTGTGCATTCCTAATTTTAAGAGTCTGTCCGTGCTAGTGCTCTGTGGTAGGTTTAGCGCTGCTTTGGTAGCCATGCGGATAAGAGCATTGATCTTGTCTTTATCCGAACAGGAGAGGTTTAGGTAAGGAGTGGCGTAAAGAATGCGGCTAAGCACAAACGCATGCAGCACCTTGAGATTATCTGCTTCATCTAGACCAGCTCGTGAATGTGAAACCCTTCTAAGAAGATGGATGACGGAGTAGGTGGACTGTTTTAGTGCTTTCAGTGTAAGGTTGTTTTTCCCCGTGTCCTGTAAATGCAGGCCAAGAATGCGGAGGGTAGGTGTTTGCGGTATGGGAGTGTGATGCAGGTAGATAGTGATGGGGGAGGTAGGGACGCGCCGCGGGCGGATTATGAGGAGTGCTGACTTTGTGGGGGAGCATTCAAGCCCAATGTTTGCCGCGTGAGTAGCGATAGTTGTAGCGGCTTCCTGAAGGGTCGATTCTATGTCGCCATCCGAGCCGTATGTGGTCCAAACCGTTATATCATCCGCGTAAAGTGTGTGTCCTAAGTGCGGGATGCGGCTGAGAGCCTTGGCCAGGGGGATGAGGGTGAGGTTGAAGAGGAAGGGAGATAACACCGCCCCTTGCGGGGTACCAATGTTACCAAGCGTGAAGGGGGGGTCTGTATATCACCTATATGCAGTGAGGCTGTGCGACCGTTTAAGAAGGCCCGGATATAGTTGTAGGTCTTAGGCCCCAACTGCAGCTCTTGGATGCCCTGCAGGATGGCGCTGTGCGTAACTTTGTCGAATGCTTTGGTGAGGTCGACTGCCAGGATTGCTCTGGTATGATGTAACATGTCATTGAGGATAGCGTGTGAAATCTGCAGTAGGGCGTCCTGTGCCGAGAGGTGGGATCGAAATCCTACCATAGTATGTGGATATAGTCCATGGAATTCCATGTGTTGCGTGAGACGGGTGAGGATGACATGCTCAAACAGTTTGCCCAAGCACGAAGTCAGCGAAATGGGACGGAGGTTTTGGGCGTTAATGGGCTTGTTTGGTTTAGGAATGAAAATTATTTTCCCGTGCTTCCATTCAGCAGGTAGCGCCCCCATTTCCCAGCACTCATTGAAGTAGTCGGTGAGAAGGGAAATTGAACGGTCATCTAGATTTCTGAGCATGAAATTTGTGATTTGGTCCTCCCCAGGGGTTGAGTTTCGGAGCTTGATAAGGGCTGCTCTGACTTCAACCTCCATAATGGGGGCGTCGAGGGAGGGTTGATCGGGGCCTACATAGTCGGGATATGATACAGCTTGGCCCACAGTGGTATAAGTTGATTGGAGTTGGCGTAACAGTGCTTGATGATTTTGACGATTTTTATGGGTAAGTCTTTTCAGTGTGAGCCGAGTTTGCTTTTTAGCTTGAGTGGGGTCTATCATATGTCGCAAAAGATGCCAGGCCCTGGTGGAGGAGAGATTACCTCGTAATCCGTCACATAATTGGTGCCAGTTAGCTTTACTGAGTGCGGCACTGCGTTCTTCTATTTGTTTCTGTAGTTGCGCTAATTTTAGCTTAAGTTTCCGATTTTGCTTCTGGGTTTTCCAGCGTGTGAGGATACTGTTTTGAGCTTGGAGTAGGTGCGCTAAGCGACTGTCTGCAACGGGAGTCTCGGGGGTGGCGTCTAATGTTTGCGTGAATGCCTGGACATCCTGTTTCAGCTCTGTCATCCATGTGTGGAGGTTAAAGGGGGATTCTAATGTTTTGGCCTCTCTGTGCTTCCGAAGATTATCCCAGCTGGTAATCCTGACACGGTAGTTTTTAGCTTTTTTGGCGAAATCAAGCTGTATAGTTATGATATAATGATCACTGCCCAGGGCCTCATTTGAGTTTGTCCACACCGGTGTGGGAAGGTTGCGACCAAAAGTAAGATCTGGGCTTGTGTCGGCAGTGACACTATTACCGATTCTTGTAGGTGTGCTCAGATCATTATATATGGACAGGCCGTGCATCTGAAGGGTGTTGCGCAATTCCGCTCCTCTCTTGTTAGTGCGTGTGTACCCCCAGTCTACATGTGCGCAGTTGAAATCCCCTAATATAATGAGGGGGTCCTTTTTTGCAGCGTTGGAGGCGGCTTTAATTAGAGAGATTAAATCTGAGACCGGTTGCCTCGGAAGGAGGTAACAGTTGAGGATGAAGAGGGGTTGAGATCTGTGAGTGGAGGGGATTAATTCTAGGAATGTGTGAGCTACCGGCGAGGTTAGTACATGACAAGTGTATGGTACGAAATGTTGGAGATACGTGGTAACCCTGGGGTTTGGAGTGGTGTCGGACGGTACCAGAGCGTATCCTGGCAGCGATAAATTTGTGCCAGCATCCTGAAGTGCTACTATATCAGGGGGTGTGGAGGAAGCAGAGAGGAGCTGCTGCAGGGGGTCTCGTTTGCGACGAAACCCCCTGCAGTTCCATTGTAGGATGCTTAATTGGAGATTATTGCCCGTCAACTGGGCCATGCTGGAGGGTGGGGGGGCGGAGGATGGGAGCAGGTTGCTAGCTGGGATATGTGAAGACATTCCAGCAATTATTTGTGGAATTTGTTGTAGAATAGCAGAGGTTACCTGACTGATAATAGTTTCTGTAAGCTTAGTGATGGCGGCTTCAATGTAATTTTGAGTCTGAGCCAGAATACTGGCTTCGAGCTGTTGGGCAAAGTTTTGTAATTTAGAATCCATGTCTGGAATGTCTTCTGGTCTGCGTTTCTTTTAAGGCGGAAGCCTTTAATGCCTCATCGTTGTAAGCAGGAGTTGTCGACAGAAAATGTCACGCTTTTCAATTGGTCGAATTGGTCGTGACGTCATAGTGCGCGAATTTCAAACGGCGCCAATTGTACTTTGGCTACTAACCATGCAACCAATTAAAGGAATTGTATAGTGATTCTCCAAGTTAGTGGGACTTACTTAACCAATTAGCCTAATTAACCTTCCTAGTCAGACCAGATAAATAAATAAAACCGAGTAGGAAATTGGCCGAGCTCGGGAATCGAACCCCGGTCTCCGGAGTGCGAGACGAGCACGCTACCACTCCGCCATGCTAGCTCGATGGCCTGGAATGAACAAAGGCGCGTCTAGTGAATACGGTATCTTCGTTCACTCCCATCTTCCTCCCTTCCCGTTACGGCGAGGTTTAGGTGACCACCGAGATATGAGACACTGATACATTTGCTTTCCTCAAAAACCAATTTACCGACGAGCAAGGCGTAGAACCTTTCCTCAAAAAGCGTTGCATTCAAAGGGCAACGCAATGCGCCTAACGGGTGGTGGCGTTCCGTGGACCGCCTGGCAGCGCTACAACAGGCTGTCGCGTTCCACTTCTAAAGGCGAAGCTAAAGCGTCATTAATTTGCAGTTAATTAATGCACCAACAGAATGTGAAGTGAACAATCGCGTAGCCGAATGCAGCACTCAGGCTTTCGCCTTTCACCACTTTAGCCGCTAAAGTTCCTCTTAATTTTTGTGGAGGGGGTGTGGAGGGTTGGGGAGTAGGTGAAGAGGTTTGGGGTGTTGGTGAAGGAGTGGGTGGAGAAACGGTAGGAGGGATGGAATTAATGGCTGCCCTAAGATGCCTTACCTCTTCCCGCAGGAGAGCTATCTATTCCTCCCGCTGTGAGGTTTGGGGTGTACTGGTGGGTTTGGTCCAGGCTCGCTGGTGATCTTGATGAGGCACTAGCGGTGGAAAGTCCTTTGGCGTGGGCACTGGTTGCTTGGGTTTCGGCGCGGTCTGTCTACGAGGTGGAGGGGTCCTGGCTTTGCACGAGCCGGTACCGGTAAGGTGGGAACCACCACAAAGAATGCAGCTGGGCGTGCATGGGGTCTCTTGAGGGGTGTGCTTCTCGCCACACCGCGGGCAGAGTCCAGCCTTCGGGAGAGGGCACACGTCGTACCTGTGTCCAGGCTTCCTGCAGTTTGTGCAGGCATCGGGGCTTCCCTTGTATTTGGTGCAGCGGTGTACCACACACATATATTTAATTGTGTGAGGCACGGGACCTGAGGCAAAAGTTATTAAGATGGACGTTGTTTTACCCATGCGTCGGGCCGCTATAATGTTAGCGTCCGGGTTTCTGTACTGTAAGTCAGTTAGGATTTGTTCTGGTGTCTCGTTCCAGTAGGCCCGGGAAATAACGCCCTTGACTGCCGCTGGAGGTGCCGCGATGTACGCGGCTACCGGGTATTGTAGTCCATCTAAGGTAATTTGTTGAATTTTCACCAATGCCAGAGCTGTTGCCTCCGCCACCGTCGCCACTGTGAAGGTGTTGTTAGTTGGGTGGATTCTTATGTGCAACTCGCCAATCACTGAGCAGCTGAGCGTCGAGTGAAGTGCCTGCAGGATACTGGGAGCCGGGATCTTCTCCAGGGAGAGGCCGCCTCGCGGGCGAAAGACTACTCTGATGGTACACGCCGGCAGTGCGGCGAGTTGCTTGCTTCTATGGACGACGGCGCGCGTCATGCGTAGGAGCTGTGGCGTCTCCTTGAACGCGCTTCGGGTGTTCCCAGATGCAGCGTCCGGTGGCGCGCCGGCGTTGCTGGCGTTTGGTTTAGGTTGAACGGTGGCCGATACCTGGTGTTTTGGGGGCGAATTCGAATCCGTGGTCCGATTACGGTATGCATGGAGCACAGTTTTCCACTCACCAGGGTGGCAGTCCAATGGGTTCAAGGTCTCTCCATCCACGGGCTCCTCCATGGCTGTTGGGGAGTGAGCAACGCGGCGCGCCGGCGAGGCTCGCCTCGATGAGGCGAGGCTTAGCGCAGCGGCGTGGCTGCCAGAGACATTTTCAACAGGTAGCTCACCGAGGTCATTGGGCACATCCAAAAGATGGTAGCGATTGGGGTCCGTGAACCTTCCAGGATCCGTTGAGGGCCTTGGTGGGTCCTAGAAAGGACTTAGCTGGGCACACGAACCAGAAATTGGCGGAGCCGATAATAAACGCGTCCGCTCACTCGGGCCCCCTAGCGGCCAATCTGGAGGGAAGAAGCGAAGAGTTCTGGTCATAGGGCGCATGCCGGAGTGGGGAAGGAGGGATGATAGTGGGCTAGGGTAAGGGGTGAGGGGAGAGAGTGTGTCTGTAGTCTGCGCCAGAGTGTTGCTTGTTTGTTGTCTAGGGAGGACTGGGGTGAGGGGTAGACCAGGCGTGAGGCTCTGTAGGCCTGCGTCAGCTGCTCATATTGAGACGGGTGCATATTCCTCTGGAGCGGCCTGATGAGGAGCTCCCGGTGAAAGGGTCGTGGGATGGCGAGGAGGGTTGGGCCGTTGGCCGGAATTCTGATTCCCATGGAGTGCAGGATACACCGACCTGGGGAGGTTTGTGTGAGCCTGATCTATTGGGCCTGCCGTTGGGCCTCCACTAGTTCCCCGATCGTGTGGAGGCCCATGCCTAATAATCTGTATGCGGGTGTGTTGAGGGGAAAATGAAGTTCTACCTTGAATGCCTTGCGAATCAAAGCATCCAAAGCGTTTATGTCATGTTTAGTTAGTTGTAACTATTGGTAAGTGTACAGCATACGGCTTCGACCACCTGGAGGTCTTTAACGTCGATTGACATCGTATAGCACACGGGTGCCTTTTGCGTTTCGCCTGCATCGAAACGCGGCTGCCGCGGTTGCAAAGGTTGGTCCCTTACGGGCTGATCCAAACATACCTCCTGTTCCTTCCTAATAAATGTTTTCACCACCACCGCCGTGACCGTTTTCGAAACCGGGTACTGCGGCTCAGTAGTGGCGAGGAGAGATGGAAGTTGTGAGAGTAAAGATTGAAAGATCAGACGCGGGTATAAAAATGCTGAAATGAAAAATTGGTTTTTGAAAAATGTAAATGCCTCAGTAACTCTCACAAATCTCGGTGAAAAACCGAACGAACGCTTTAAGAGAAGCGGGATTGCGAGAGATAAAGAAGAATGAAAGGAAAAACTGTCTGTCTTTTAGCTTTGCTTAAACCTTCAGTGACGCGATAGCTACACCTGGCCGAGTGGAACTCGCTGAGTCGAATTGCACAGTCAGTCTTTCGCCGCTGCATTTCGCTGGGCGTCCTTTTTGATCACCGTCTCCGGACGTGGATTCACCATTACTGCGTAATTTCCTTTCCTCAAATAAATTTCCATTATTACGGCCCATCTTTCTGTTTCTTCTTTAACTCCCTCTTCCTTCCTGCCACTAGACATGGATGACGGGAGTCCACCGAGATAAGCGGGACAGTTACTGCGTAATTTGCTCAAATAAAATTTTTATATTCTTGATTACGTCCCCCTTTCATCTTTCACTCCCACTTTCTCCCTTTTTGTACAGTGCGGTTCTGGTGTCCACCGAGACGACCGAGAATTACTGCGCCATTAATTAGCGAGCTAGAGGCTATGACTACGCTTAGGTTTCGTTGATGATGATTTATTTCGATAATCACTGAGGCCATCAAACGGATGACGGGTGTCCACTGAGATATGTGAGACACTTACTGCGTAGTTTCCTTTCCTCAAATTCATTGTCTTCATTATCGCCAATCTTAGTTTCTTTTTTCACTCCCACTTTCTCCCTTCCTCTACAAACGAATGACGGGTGTCCACCGAGATATGCGGGACAGTTCCTCGGTAATTTCCCTTTCTCCAATACAAATTTGAGTTTCGTCATTACGGCCGATCTCTCTCTTTCTTCTTTCACTAACAGTTCCTCCCTTCCTATACGGTGCGCTTCAGGTGTCCACCGCGGCGGTTGCTAAGCTACGGCTCCAGGTGACTGCGAACACGGCCGAAGTGCAACCACGGCATAAGCGCGACCATGCTGAAGAGCATCGAAACGCACTCAATCGAAAGTGAGCCCGTTAACTGCGTTTGTGTTTCTAGGGAAATGAATAGACCGCGCACTTTCTCCCCGGGGTATCTTCGTGTCCTTGGAAGCCTACTCCCTATCAGACAATGGAGCCCGTGAGTGAAAAATCCTAGCATTAATAAATAAAACCGAGTAGGGAATTGGTCGAGTTGGGGAATCCAACCAGGCCCTCCGGAGTGCTAGACGAGCACGCTAATCATTCCGCACGCCAGCTCTTTTTTATTTTGTCCTTATGGCCTGTTTTGACAGATTACAACAGATCACAAACATGGTCTGCGCTGCGCTCTCAGACATCAAGAGCGGACGTGTGTTTCATTCGCGTGAGAAAATCAAAACTGTTTCAGGGAACACAACTCTGCCATCAACTCGATAACT
This sequence comes from Amblyomma mixtum, assembly GCF_055824585.1. Taxonomy (NCBI): domain Eukaryota; kingdom Metazoa; phylum Arthropoda; class Arachnida; order Ixodida; family Ixodidae; genus Amblyomma; species Amblyomma mixtum. Next base: position 29,584,541 of record NC_143020.1, on the reverse strand, counting down.
TCATCTCCAAAAAATAGCTGCTTGTACACTTCACGTAGCTTGTATATGGTTTGATTTGGTTTATTGGGGTTTGTAATAAGGCGACTCGCACAGTTAGTATGGACGGCCACAGTCCTTGTTCCAGCGATGCTGCTAAGCAAGCCAGCATTCGGAAGCGCAAACCCGAACTTCGTCAGCTTCGCCTTCCTTCTTCTTTCTCGCCTTCGTCGGCGCTAGCTGCTGGGGCATCAAACCCCAACTCTCTTTCTTAAAATACCCCCGGGGTGAAAAGGCGCCATCCTGGCAGCTTAAGGGCACGAGTCGATAGCTGGGTCGCAGTAGGGCTTCCGGCAGTCTAAGTGCTCAATTTTCCGGCCGCGGCGATAATCAGACGAAGGCGTGATGGGCTCGACAAGATAATTGACAAGGGATGTCTGAGAGAAAGGAATTTTAATCAGGGAAAGGTGGAGAGGTCGGCCGGTGGTAACATGGCCCTGGCCTGCTACTCCACACAGGAGAAAGGGAAGAGGAGGCAAAGGAAAATGCGAATGAAGGCTGATGATGGCATCTGATGACCAACGCGATAGGGGCCCTGGTATTTGCTCAGCAGTTTTCTAGACTGTCCTGAGCTGGAAGAGCGCATCCAAAGTCCAACCAAAGATTCAGGAAGATAGGGCGGCGGCAGACCGGGAGAAGCGGCGCGGGTGCTTTTCTGACGGTGCTGGTCGTGAGAATTAAAGGAACGGGCGAGTTGACGGCATTCTTCGGCATGCACAGTGGCCTGAGAGACGGTTGTAAATTCGGACGAATCACGGTGGTAAGGGAGTATGGTGACGATGATGGAGGAAAGCTCGCGTCCATAGAGAAGGAAATATGAGGAAAAACCAGTAGTGTCTTGCGTTGCAGATTTATAAGCGTAGGTGATGGACGGTAGGAAGCGGTCCCAGTCGAAGTGATCGGCAGGAATGTACTTGGCCATCCTGTCGCCGATAGTCCGGTTAAAGCGTTCGGTCATGCCGTTCATCTGCGGATGGTACGAAGACGTCGTGCGATGAACGATATGACACTCCCGAAGAAGGGCTTCCACTACGCTGGACAAGGAGACGCGACCCCCATCGCTGAGCAATTCCTGAGGCGCACCGTGACGAAGAATGATGTTCTGAAGTATGAAACCAGCTACGTCAGAGGCCATCGCAGCTGGTTAAGGGGCAGTTTCCGCATAGCGCGTGAGATGATCAATGGCGACGATGATCCAGCGGTGCCCTGCGCCGGTGCTGGGAAGAGGGCCGTAAAGGTCAATTCCAGTACGGTCGAATGGCCTGGCTGGACAAAGCAACGGTTGCAGAAGAGCAGGTGAGTGCGGTGGTGGGTTCCTGCTACGCTGACATTCCAGGCAAGAGCGTATGTACTCGCGGACAAAACGGTACATACCCCCCGTAATACCGATGACGCAGACAGGTAAAAGTTTTCAGGAGACCGGAATGAGCACATTGCGGGTCGTCATGATAACTGGAACAAATGGCGGAAAGGAGATGCGTTGGAATCACGAGTAGCCATTTGCGACCATCGAGGAGGCAGTTCTGACGGTACAGCAGCTGGTCACGCACGACAAAGTGATGAGCTTGACGACAGAGCGCTCTCGAAGGGAGGCGCGCTGAGTGGTTGGTTAAGAAGTCTAGAAGAGTCCAGAAGTCCCGATCCAAGGATACTTGCGCTGCTCAGAAGCCATATCAATAGTGTCAAGAGAAGGTGTGTAGGCCAGAAATAGATGGTGGGTTAGAATCAGAGGTCACAGGGGAGCGCGAGAGAGCGTCGGCACCGGACTGTTTACGACCGGAACGATAAATGATCCGAATGTCGTAATCTTGTAAACGGAGAGCCCAACGAGCGAGGCGGCCATACGGATCTTTGAGTGACGAGAGCTAGCAAAGGGCATGGTGATCTGTAATCACATCGAACCGGCGCCAATATAAGTAAGGACGAAATTTTGTGTTTGCCCAAATAATCGCCAAACATTCTTTTTCCGTGACAGAATAATTAGTCTCTGCATTGATCAGCGCACAGCTGGCGTAAGAAAGCACGTCCTCATTGAAAACAGGATTCCGCTGAGCAAGAACTACAACCTGACCAATGCCGGTAGTTTCTGTGGAGAGTTTTGTTGGCCCGGAAGGGTCGAAATGGCGCAAGATCGGAGGAGAGGTGAGGTACTGGCGCAGCGTCACAAAAGCTTCGTTGCACTCAGCGGACCAAGCCGACAAGTCGTGTCTGCCAGCGAGAAAAATTGTCAGCGGGCGATAATGGCAGCAAAATTCTTGAACCGGCGAAAGTACCAGCAAAGGAGGTTTGTAGGGAGGCTGCGGGCTCAGTCAAGTCGCTTGTTGTCAAGCGGCTTCTATCCGCAGTCTCCCGCATAATTTATGAAAATAAACAAGTTATTATTATTATTATTATTAATTCCAAGAAAGCTTCTGACTTCTTTCAGAGATTTGGGCGTCGGGAAATCAGCAACTGCGCAGAGCTTGGCAGGGACCGGCAGTACACCACCCTTGGATATGACGTGGCCTAAGATAGTCAGCTGTCGGGCGCCAAAGCGACACTTTTTCAAGTTCAACTGCGATCACGAGCAAAGGTTTGGTTTATTGGGGTTTAACCCCAATAAACCCCACCCTGTGTCTACCCAATGTGAATATTGTGTCAATATTGTATAATGTTTCGTTTTCTCTTGTACCTGCTCATTATTGTATACTTGTCATCACGCTTTGCAACTGCCTTTTGTATTAAAAGCCTTGCTGTCAAGCTGCTGCCAAGCGAAAGGGGGCTGCGGCTTAGTCAAGCTGTCTCTCAGCTTTTTCTGCGCCTCCGCTGTCTGTATCTTTACAAGGCAGAAATAAAGAATTTGAATTTGAATTTGAATTTGAATTAACGTCCCGAAGCGACAAAGGCTATGAGAGACGCCGTAGTGGAGGGCTCCGGAAATTTCGACCACCTGGAGTTCCTTAACGTGCACTGACATCGCACAGTACACGGGTCTCTAGAATTTCTCCTCCAAATAAATGCAACCGCCGCGGCCGGGATCGAACCCGCGTCTTTCGGGTCAGCAGCCGAGCACCATAACCACTGAGCCATCGCGGCGATGAGCAAAAGCAATCTATTTTAATTCAGCAGTGCAATAAAAAGAAAAAAAACAACTTGTTCAGTAGAATTGGATGTTGCTTCTCATTCTTGCACGGTCGGTGCGAGCAGGTGAGCATGGCCGATGACCTCCTCTCGTTTTGGCTGCAGTCGTCCGTGCTGGCGGGACCAAGCTGCGCTATTCCAGTGGAATAGGGCTGTCGATGAAAACGTCCAGCTCGATGCGTTCCTCATACCAATCACGTATGAGGCGCGGAGAAACATCTCGGATGGTGAACGTTGTGGAGCCCTCCACAAACACAATGGTTGAAGTATCTGGATCAGTAAAGTAACTCTGATCCACGGTCACTCTCGTATTCTCTGCGTCTCGCGGGGCAGGCAGCGAGTCTGTCGCTTGAAAGGTTGATACTGGGTCCATTGCCGTCTCCCATGGTGCAATTCCTACGGATGCGTCAATTAATACACCGCTATCGATACCTCGGTTTTCGAGCGTTTCCCGAAGGAGGTGTTCAAAGGCAGCGCTGTTTGGCGCGTTCCGTGGGCTCCGTTCTTCACCCTGACTTTCCTCTTCGTGGGGCAAAGATGGGTGAAGGGCGTGCCTGGAGCGGCCAGCTCCGGCTCTGTAGCGGTAGAGCGGTCGTCGCGATCGTGGAAGGTATCTCGCAGAGGTGGGGAATCTTGCATGGTGGTTGTTCTGTCCAGAGCGATTTGATCGACCGAAGTGGGATCGTGCATGCTGTGACACAGCCGAAAGTATGGCTTTGAAAACTTGCGCAAAGAGGAGTTGAGGGGTGATAGGCGGCGTCCTGTCTTCCGACAAACTGTCCGTATTGTCGTGGCCAGGCGAGCGAAATTCCATGGCAGCAGGTAGGTAGCGCCAGTGGAGGAGAACCGTGCTTGGCTGGTCCGGACGGCAAGGGATCGACTGCTGGGAAGAGGTGTCGCTGGCTTGGTGTCGGCAGCCCGAACCTTGAGTAGAGACGTTGTCCTCAGGTGGACCAGGCACAGCTGTGAGAGCAGTCCCAAGGCTCGCTCTGGCGCCGCCCGCGCGGTCCGGGATAGACAGGAGGTGTGCCGCCAACTCGAAACGGCCCTTGAACACCAAAGACCAGCCACAGCAATGCTACTCAGCAGGCCAGCGTTCTGAATGCGCAACCCCGAATTTCGTCAGCTTCGCCTTCCTTCTTCTTTCTCGCCTTCGTCGGCGCTAGCTGCTGGGGCATCAAACCCCAACTCTCGTTCTTAGGTTTCACGTCCCAAAGCAATTCAGGCTATGAGAACGCCATAGTGAAGGGCTCCGGAAATTTCGACCACCTGGGGTTCTTTAACGTACACTGACATTGCGCAGTACATGGGCCTCTAGAATTTCGCCTTCATCAAAATTCCGTCGCCGTGTCCGGGATCGAACCCGTGTGTTTTGGGTCAGCAGCCGAGTGCCGTAACCACTGAGCCACCGCGGAGGGGTAGCTTAAATCTGTTTTCTTTGAAGTAATCTCGGAGAGACCAGGCATTCTCGTCGCAGTGTCGTACAGCCGTCCTGCTTCCCAAATACTCTGCAGGCCAAAAAGGAAAATAACATCACATTTGTAAAGATCCGGCTCAACATCCAGGAATCGTATTCCATACGGCGGCGAGGGTACGTCTTTCATTATTGTACTCTGGGCCACGTACCAAAAGGGCAGCGCATCCCAGCAATCAATAAAGACGAGTTCTATTAACTCCGGTTTGTGACACAACAAGCAGTTAGCACCCCATGGTAAGAATAATCCCTTCTACTCCATCCATGATTTAACCGGCAACGTACCATTGTGAAACTTGAGAAAAAAAAAACGTCTTCACACCCGCTGGCACCACCATATTCCGTACTCTCTTGAAGACATATACTACTTGGCCTCCGCTATTCAGAGACCGATATATTGTCCCCGGGAAGACCAAGCAAATCGTTTAACAATTTCTTACGCGTGACATCTTATCATGGTCTTAAGGTGCGTCAAATCAAGTGTCGAACAAACGTTTATTAGAAATCCTTCTTTCCGCATGTCATATCAGTTTCCAATAAACTCACCAAAATCGTCGTTCACTGCACATCTGTTGAAGCGTTTCCTGCTTTTATTCGAGCTCTCATTCATTAAATCACTCAATCTTAACTCTGTATTATTAATTTACGCGTGTGTGTGCCTGATTTTGCTGTAGTTTATGGCTGTTACGTTTGTTTGAATGTCTCATCTCCTGACTACAGCTCTTATTGTTCTTGATTTCATTGTACGCCCGTCTGCAATAATGCTTTCGGGCTCTGCTGGTATCTGAGAGTAAATAAATAAATAAAAAGGAATTCCAAACTGGAGCGAGCTGTTTGAAACCGGAAAGCAAAGATCACTGCTTTCAAAATCCTACTTACGCTGTATCTCATCCTGTCTACAGTGGAAATAGTACAGTTTGGCAAAGCCGAAGAAAGCCTCCCTGGAATAAAAGTCCGCAGGAAAGGGTCGCGCTGATCTCGAAAAAACATAAACTTTGACATCACCTGACTCCGGTACAAGTGTGGCAAGGAAGGACCCCCTTTTCTCACACGCAGAATTAAATTATAACGCTTAGTTCTATCCCATGACGACTGACAAACAAAAACTGCGAAGAGACGATGAAAATTTTGAACGCTAAGCCGAGAGCATGAAAAGACCTGCAACAAATAGCACACTTTTGATACCATGTATACATTAAATATGTCTTCCCACGCGAATACAGACAGTTGGTTTCCCGACGATTTCTGTGTACGCATGGAGAGTTCTTAAATTTTCCCCTTCCAAAAGTCATCCTTATCTCGGTACTTAAGAGGAACACCTAGATATTTGTAAGTGACATGTGACCACTTTACACTTGCATGAAACAAAAGCGCTGATGCCCAGTTCCCGTGCCAAAAGCACGCGCATTAGTCCCGATTAAAAACGCTATTGGTTACATCACACAATTAACCTGCGAACAACCGGCATCGCATGTTTTGTGCTGCTAGGGTCGCTACAAAAAAATGCCACATCATAGGCATATGCCAATACTTTAATTTCACATGCTACCAGCTGAAAACAACGAATACAGCTGTTATTTATTACATTCCGAAAAAGTGGCCAAGCACGCTTTTCCTGGAAACACGACTAACAGGCACAGAAACTTCGGGACCAGTGTCTGTGTACAGCCCAAGACCCCCGTGGATCTGCGTACTTTTATGCAGGCAGAGAGAACACGGAGCTGGATGAACCTTTCCAGCTCCATGATCTGCGGACGACTCTCGCCAAAATGAAACGGGGCACTGCGCCAGGAGGGGATAAGGTCACCGTCAAGCTTTTGAGGAACTTGCCCGACTTGGCGCACCAGTCTCTCCTGGAATACGTCAATGCGATTTTTCGCGGGGACACCCCCCTGCCAATCGAATGGAAAAAGGCTCTGGTCACTTTTATTCCTAAAGCTGGCAAAGCAATGGACACAGATAACCTCCGCCCCATCTCTCTCACCTCCTGTGTGGACAAAGTAATGGAGACGGCGGTGCGGGATCGGCTATCTACATATCTTGAACACAAACATGTCTTTGCGAGCACGATATTCGGATTCCGCCCACACAGATGCGCACAGGATGTCCTCCTGCACCTCAATCGGGAAGTCCTTGACCCCCTCGAATACCCCCATAATACCGGGTAGTACTCGACTTCGATCGTAAAGGCGGATTTGGCAATGTTACACATGAGATCATACTCACTAACCTAAGCCACACCGACTGTGGCCTCAACACATTCCTATAAATAACCCAATTTTAATGGATCGTCAATCCTACATTCGAATTCAAGATAGAGACCATGGTCCTTACCTACTCGGCACGCGGGGAACCCCTCAAGGCGAGGTACTTTCCCCGCTGCTCTTCAATCTGGCCATGATGCACCTGCCGGCCCAGCTGAGTGGTGTCGCCGGCGTGCAGCACGCCCCGTACGCCGATGACAGCCCTCTGTGGGCTACGCAGGGCAGCACAAAGGACATTGAAACCAGCCTGCAAACATCGGCGACGACAGTAGACCGCTACGCTCGCCGCTGCGGTCTTCAACGTTCCCCTCCAAAATCGGAATTTGTGCACCTCCTCCCCTCACAGAAGTGCACAACTAAAATATCTCTTTCTCTTTAGAGTGGTACCATACGCGAAAGTGATGAGATACGGGTACTCGGACTCTACATTCACAAACACAGCCGGCAGAGACTACATTGGCCAAACTCCGTAAGGTGACGGACCAGGTGGGCGTCATGGTCCGCCGGGTTTCCAACAAACGCGGAGTGTTACGAAGTAAGGATGCCTTGCGGCTGGCAAACACTTTCGTAACCAGTCGAATTCTCTATTCGACTCCTTATCTTTCCCTACGGAAACAAGATTAGGACGCCCTTCAGGTCATCCTTCGCAAAATTGTTAAACGTGCCCTTGACCTCCCTATCACTACTTCAAACAGCCGGCTTATGGCCCTTGGGGTGGTGAATACTTTCCGGGAGCTCCGGGAGGCGCACCTTACAAACCAGTACACGCGCTTGTCGCTATCGGAGTAGGGTCGCCGCCTTCTTGCTCGACTCCATATCCAACACACCTCTCCAATGGAAGACAGGTTTCACATCACCGAACTGTGGTCACGTGCCCTCCACGTGCGGCCTCTTCAAGCAAACATGTCATATGAAGACCATAATGGTCGGCGCCTGGATCGAGCGGAAGCGCTAGCCCGACATTATGCCAACAAAACAGGTGTATACTACGTGGATGCATCCTCCCCTCACCACGGGGGATGGTACACGGCCACGGTAGTTCACAACAGCAACACAGTTAACGGCCCTACTTTCAGAGCCCGCAGTGCAACCAAAGCAGAAGAGGTCGCCATTGCTCTCGCGGCCTCACAATCCGATTCAAAATACATAATCGCCGACTCGCGAGGGGCTTGTCGGAACGTCGAAGAAGGCTGCACACGCTACCTAGCCTATCGAATATGCAATATTGCATACGGGATACGGACCCCGCACACCGTTACCTTATATGGGCCCCTGCTCACCAGGGGTTGGCAGGAAACGAGGCAGCAGACGCAGCCGCCCGCGCGCTCTCTCACCTGGCTGTTTTCTCCTCTCCACCTGATCAGGAACACGATTTTAATCCGGTCTACACGTTCAAACATATCACAAACTACTATCAAGATAGCCATCGCCTTTACCGTAGCCCATTTAAAGGCCTTAAGAAGGCGGATGAGCGGTTCCTTCTCCGCCTCTTCACCAATACATTGCTGGGCCCGGCAGCTCTAAACCATTTCAACTCCTCCTTTAGCAGCAACTGCCCACACTGTAGTGCGGTGTCTTCGGACACCGGTCACATTGTGCGGACCTGCCTCTCCAACCCGGCTAATCCCCCATCCCCAACCCAACCCGGCAGGACTGGGAGGCGACCCTGCTCGGCTGCCACGATTTACAGGCTCAACAAGCCTTAGTCGGGCGCGCCCGGGCGGCGGCTACCGCCACTTGGGTCCCATACTGGGGACCTCCACCTAGTCTTTGTAAGGATCAGTCCCTTAAAGGCTGATCCAAACATACATCGTGTAATATATGTTTTCACCACCGTCACAAACTCCGGTACAATTGTGGCAAGGAAGGACCCCCGTTTCTCATAAGCTGAAATAAATTATAACGCTTAGTTCTATCCCATAAAGACTCCCAAAAAAAAACTGCTAAGAGACGATGGAAATTTTGAATGCTAAATGGAAAGCACGAAAGGACCTGCAACCAATAGCGCACTTTTGATACCACGTACACATTACATAAGTTTGCGCACGCGCATACAGACAGTTCCTCTCCCCACCTTTTCTGTGTACGCATGAAGAGTTCTTAAGTTTTCTCCTTCCAGAAGTGATCCTTATCTCGATACTTAAGAGAAACACCTAGATATTTGGAAGTGACATGTGACCACTTTACACTTGCATGAAACAAAATGCTTGATGCCCAGTTTCCATGCCCAATTAAAGCCCGCACATTTGTCCAGATTAAAAACGCTATTGGTTACATCACACAACCTGCGACATTCCGGCACGCCAGCTCTTTTTTTAATACTTATTGCCTGTTTTGACAGATTACAACATATCACATACGTGTTCTGCGCTGCACTCTCAACCTTCAAGAGCGGGCATGTGTTTCATTCGCGCGAAAAAATCAAAACTGTTTCAGGGAACACAACTCTGCCATCAACTGGATAACTTCATCTCCAAAAAATAGCTGCTTGTACACTTCACGTAGCTTGAATATGGTTTGATTTGGTTTATTGGGGTTTGTAATAAGGCGACTCGCACAGTTAGTATGGACAGCCACAGTCCTTGTTCCAGCGATGCTGCTAAGCAAGCCAGCGTTCGGAAGCGCAAACCCGAACTTCGTCAGCTTCGCCTTCCTTCTTCTTTCTCGCCTTCGTCGGCGCTAGCTGCTGGGGCATCAAACCCCAACTCTCTTTCTTAAAATACCCCCGGGGTGAAAAGGCGCCATCCTGGCAGCTTAAGGGCACGAGTCGATAGCTGGGTCGCAGTAGGGCTTCCGGCAGTCTAAGTGCTCAATTTTCCGGCCGCGGCGATAATCAGACGAAGGCGTGATGGGCTCGACAAGATAATTGACAAGGGATGTCTGAGAGAAAGGAATTTTAATGAGGGAAAGGTGGAGAGGTCGGCCGGTGGTAACATGGCCCTGGCCTGCTACTCCACACAGGGGAAAGGGAAGAGGAGGCAAAGGAAAATGCGAATGAAGGCTGATGATGGCATCTGATGACCAACGCGATAGGGGCCCTGGTATTTGCTCAGCAGTTTTCTGGACTGTCCTGAGCTGGAAGAGCGCATCCAAAGTCAAACCAAAGTTTCAGGAAGATAGGACGGCGGCAGACCGGGAGAAGCGGCGCGGGTGCTTTTCTGACGGTGCTGGTCGTGAGAATTAAAGGAACGGGCGAGTTAACGGCATTCTTCGGCATGCACAGTGGCCTGAGAGACGGTTGTAAATTCGGACGAATCACGGTGGTAAGGGAGTATGGTGACGATGATGGCGGAAAGCTCGCGTTTATAGAGAAGGAAATATGAGGAAAAACCAGTAGTGTCTTGCGTTGCAGATTTATAAGCGTAGGTGATGGACGGTAGGAAGCGGTCCCAGTCGAAGTGATCGGCAGGAATGTACTTGGCCATCCTGTCGCCGATAGTCCGGTTAAAGCGTTCGGTCATGCCGTTCATCTGCGGATGGTACGAAGACGTCGTGCGATGAACGATATGACACTCCCGAAGAAGGGCTTCCACGACGCTGGACAAGGAGACGCGACTCCCATCGCTGAGCAATTCCTGAGGCGCACCGTGACGAAGAATGATGTTCTGAAGTATGAAAGCAGCTACGTCAGAGGCCATCGCAGCTGGTTAAGGGGCAGTTTCCGCATAGCGCGTGAGATGATCAATGGCGACGATGATCCAGCGGTGCCCTGCGGCGGTGCTGGGAAGAGGGCCGTAAAGGTCAATTCCAGTACGGTCGAATGGCCTGGCTGGACAAAGCAACGGTTGCAGAAGAGCAGGTGAGTGCGGTGGTGGGTTCCTGCTACGCTGACATTCCAGGTAAGAGCGTATGTACTCGCGGACAAAACGGTACATACCCCCCCGTAATACCGATGACGCAGGCAGGTAAAAATTTTCAGGAGACCGGAATGAGCACATTGCGGGTCGTCATGATAACTGGAACAAATGGCGGAAAGGAGATGCGTTGGAATCACAAGTAGCCATTTGCGACCATCGAGGAGGCAGTTCTGACGGTACAGCAGCTGGTCACGCACGACAAAGTGATGAGCTTGACGACAGAGCGCTCTCGAAGGGAGGCGCGCTGAGTGGTTGGTTAAGAAGTCTAGAAGAGTCCAGAAGTCCCGATCCAAGGATACTTGCGCTGCTCAGAAGCCATATCAATAGTGTCAAGAGAAGGTGTGTAGGCCAGAAATAGATGGTGGGTTAGAATCAGAGGTCACAGGGGAGCGCGAGAGAGCGTCGGCACCGGACTGTTTACGACCGGAACGATAAATGATCCGAATGTCGTAATCTTGTAAACGGAGAGCCCAACGAGCGAGGCGGCCATACGGATCTTTGAGTGACGAGAGCTAGCAAAGGGCATGGTGATCTGTAATCACATCGAACCGGCGCCAATATAAGTAAGGACGAAATTTTGTGTTTGCCCAAATAATCGCCAAACATTCTTTTTCCGTGACGGAATAATTAGTCTCTGCATTGATCAGCGCACAGCTGGCGTAAGAAAGCACGTCCTCATTGAAAACAGGATTCCGCTGAGCAAGAACTACAACCTGACCAATGCCGGTAGTTTCTGTGGGGAGTTTTGTTGGCGCGGAAGGGTCGAAATGACGCAAGATCGGAGGAGAGGTGAGGTACTGGCGCAGCGTCACAAAATCTTCGTCGCACTCAGCGGACCAAGCCGACAAGTCCTGTCTGCCAGCGAGAAAAATTGTCAGCGGGCGATAATGGGAGCAAAATTCTTGAACCGGCGAAAGTACCAGCAAGGGAGGTTTGTAGGGAGGCTGCGGGCTCAGTCAAGTCGCTTGTTGTCAAGCGGCTTCTATCCGCAGTCTCCCCCATCATTTATGAAAATAAAAAAGTTATTATTATTATTCTTCTTCTTCTTCTTCTGACTTCTGACTTCTTTCAGAGATTTGGGCGTCGGGAAATCAGCAACTGCGCAGAGCTTGGCAGGGACCGGCAGTACACCACCCTTGGATATGACGTGGCCTAAGATAGTCAGCTGTCGGGCGCCAAAGCGACACTTTTTCAAGTTCAACTGCGATCACGAGCAAAGGTTTGGTTTATTGGGGTTTAACTCCAATAAACCCCACCGTGTGTCTACCCAATGTGAATATTGTGTCAATATTGTATAATGTTGTTTCGTTTTCTCTTGTACCTGCTCATTATTGTATACTTGTCATCACGCTTTGCAACTGCCTTTTGTATTAAAAGCCTTGCTGTCAAGCTGCTGCCAAGCGAAAGGGGGCTGCGGCTTAGTCAAGCTGTCTCTCAGCTTTTTCTGCGCCTCCGCTGTCTGTATCTTTACAAGGCAGAAATAAAGAATTTGAATTTGAATTTGAATTTGAATTAACGTCCCGAAGCGACAAAGGCTATGAGAGACGCCGTAGTGGAGGGCTCCGGAAATTTCGACCACCTGGAGTTCCTTAACGTGCACTGACATCGCACAGTACACGGGTCTCTAGAATTTCTCCTCCAAATAAATGCAACCGCCGCGGCCGGGATCGAACCCGCGTCTTTCGGGTCAGCAGCCGAGCACCATAACCACTGAGCCATCGCGGCGATGAGCAAAAGCAATCTATTTTAATTCAGCAGTGCAATAAAAAGAAAAAAAACAACTTGTTCAGTAGAATTGGATGTTGCTTCTCATTCTTGCACGGTCGGTGCGAGCAGGTGAGCATGGCCGATGACCTCCTCTCGTTTTGGCTGCAGTCGTCCGTGCTGGCGGGACCAAGCTGCGCTATTCCAGTGGAATAGGGCTGTCGATGAAAACGTCCAGCTCGATGCGTTCCTCATACCAATCACGTATGAGGCGCGGAGAAACATCTCGGATGGTGAACGTTGTGGAGCCCTCCACAAACACAATGGTTGAAGTATCTGGATCAGTAAAGTAACTCTGATCCACGGTCACTCTCGTATTCTCTGCGTCTCGCGGGGCAGGCAGCGAGTCTGTCGCTTGAAAGGTTGATACTGGGTCCATTGCCGTCTCCCATGGTGCAATTCCTACGGATGCGTCAATTAATACACCGCTATCGATACCTCGGTTTTCGAGCGTTTCCCGAAGGAGGTGTTCAAAGGCAGCGCTGTTTGGCGCGTTCCGTGGGCTCCGTTCTTCACCCTGACTTTCCTCTTCGTGGGGCATAGATGGGTGAAGGAAGCGCCTGGAGCGGCCAGCTCCGGCTCTGTAGCGGTAGAGCGGTCGTCGCGATCGTGGAAGGTATCTCGCAGAGGTGGGGAATCTTGCATGGTGGTTGTTCTCTACAGAGCGATTTGATCGACCGAAGTGGGATCGTGCATGCTGTGACACAGACGAAAGGATGGTTTTGAAAACTTGCGCAAAGAGCAGCTGAGGGGTCATAGGCGGCGTCCTGTCTTCCGACCAACTGTCCGTATTGTTGTGGCCAGGCGAGCGAAATTCCATGGCAGCAGGTAGGTAGCGCCAGTGGAGGAGAACCGTGCTTGGCTGGTCCGGACGGCAAGGGATCGACTGCTGGGAAGAGGTGTCGCTGGCTTGGTGTCTGCAGCCCGAACCTTGAGTAGACACGTTGTCCTCAGGTGGACCAGGCACAGCTTTGAGAGCAGTCCCAAGGCTCGCTCTGGCGCCGCCCGCACGGTCCGGGGTATACAGGAGGTGTGCCGCCAACTCGAAACGGCCCTTGAACACCAAAGACCAGGCACAGCGGTGCTGCTCAGCAGGCCAGCGTTCGGAAGCTGTTGTTGTTGTTGTTGTTGTTGCCTTGGTGGCATGGCACATACCCACGACGGGGGATTGGCCAGGGTTCAGTGAGGAGAGCCCAAAGAAGGCAAATTGGTACCAAGCTAATGGATTACCTTTAGGGGCCAAGCTAATGATTAACTTTGGGTACGTATTGCGAGGAATTAAAGATGGAATTATGGATAAAAAGAAATTACGGGAAGAAATGAATGAAAAAAAAACCGGCATAAAGATTAGAGAACTGAATACCAGAAAAATTCTGAAGGATTTTGCAGTGCGGACATTTTGGGTACCATTAGCAAGGGAACCTGCCGGTAGCAATTATGTAATTGTGAAGGAAATCGCAAACTTCATGCAATGCAAAACCTCTGGCGCTAGCACCGAAGGACAGAAGAAGCGGAACCGACAAAGTGAGTCCCATTCGAGAAATTGGAATTTCGAGATACGTCCTTCTCTGAAGTGCAAACCTCCGGCAATAGAGTACGAAATGCTCCAGTGTTTCCACCTCTCCGCAAGTCGCACAAAGGTTTGAGGGACTGAACCCACATCTGCATAAATAAAGATTTAAGCTGGGAATTCTGCACCGCAGGAGTGTCATTGCAACCTCACACTGCCGGGATTTACAAGCACGAACTTTCCATGGGTACATGAGATGGTGGTAGTCAATAGTAGACAGCAAGGGATCGTTGCACATAGTGGTAATATGCTGAAAGCGCTGAAAGCGAGACATTCCGAAAAGGATCAGATTAGGGACGCTACAGGCGACCGGTGCATTGAGAGCAGATTTCGCTAAAAAGTCTGCTGCATCGTTTTGAGAAATACCGCAGTGACCAGGGATCCAAACGAAGCGCACCTCTTTCACCCATCCAGGAATGAAATACGTCAATGAGCGGCTCAATAGATCGTCCCGTTTAGAATCCAGCGCCAACAACACAGAGAGGCAATCTGACAGGAATATCACTTGGGAGACACTGGGGGGAATCTTTAAAGCAGCCAGCCCAAGAGCCATAAACTCCGCTAGAAATATGGGAGTGTAATCCGGGACTCGAAGTGAATAACTCCAAGAGAGATCCTCAGAAAAAATGCCAACGGCTGCGTTCTGGCCAGCCCCGGACGCATCTGTAGCAATCACGCTGTGGTGGGGGAAAGAGTCAAGGTGTTCTGAGAGGAGACTAAGTAGGGTCCTGGACGGCAGATGCTTTGAATTGGGTGGGAAAATATAATCAAAAGCAATATCCACAGGGGACGTTGCAGAACCTACTCTACACACAGAACTGAGATCTACACCAATGACCGATAAAAGGTTTTGAGTAAAAACGACCTGAGGGAGGCGAAACCTTGGCCAATGATGACTAAAAAAGAGAGCCGGGTGGGAAACAAAAATAGGTGTAGCCACACCAGAAGCAGATTCAAATGCCCGTAAGAAAGTCCTGACAGTTAATAGCTGAAAACGAGAGTTAAGGTCGGGAATACGAGCCTCCAGGTACAGAACTGCGGTGGAAACTGACTGAGGGAGGCCGAGGCAGAGGCGCAGGGCACGCCTTTCTAACAGCAGCAACGGACGGAGCTTGTATTTGGCGGACCCAGAAAAGAGTATGCAGCCAAATTCCAAAATGGGTCTGACATAGGCTTTGTAAAGGAGTAGGAGCGTGTCCCGACGCATACCAAATCTCCTATTGCTTATTCGAAGCAGCCGACCCAGCGCACGCTCTCCTTTCTCAACGATACTCTTGATGTGGGGCCGCCAGTCCATACTACCATCATAAATTACGCCTAGATACCGCAAGGATTCCACCTGCGGTATAATGTCCGTGCGATATTGTAACGATATATATAAAGGCATGTTAGATTGAAAAACTAACACACTAAGCCAAACCTCGAGAGCATTGAGGTAAGCCTGAAGACAACGATACAGGGCATGAATGTCGGTTGCCGAGGCAAAGAAGGCAATGTCATCTGCATAAACGTAAACTGTAACGTCAGGGTGGATGGGAATGTCACACATCAGAATATTGAAAAGGAGTGGCGAAAGCACAGAACCTTGTGGCACACCTCTGGTCTGGGCGTAGGTGTCTGAAGTGAAGGAGCCGTCAGTGCAAAAAAACTGCCGTCCCGCTAAAAATTCGCGGATCCACGCATAAACGTAGTACGGCGGGTGTAGTGTTGACAATTTCGTGAGAAGGATAGAATGTTCAACACTGTCGTACGCTTTAGCAATGTCAAGCGTCACTAACGCTGGGACTTCGTTCCCACATTCAATGCAGTTCATATTTATACAGACTCCCTCGCCGCCCTTAAACAGCTTAAGGCTGTTCGACGCACATTCCAGATTACACAATCAATTCACCTACTCTGCGCAAAATACCCATGTCCTGTACGCATACACTGGATTCGCGGTCATGCTCACGATCCACATAACATTCAAGCAGATGCTATGACTCACATTGACACATCAGACGACCCGCCACGTTCCCCTCTTCCCCCAGATCCGTTCCTGTCCCATGTCTCCGATTCACAAGCTCTGCGCCAGCGAACACGCGCTCTAATTCCTCCGTGTTCGCACCCTCTCCCCCGTAGTCTAACTCGGCAGGAGGAGGTATCAGTGCGCCGGATTCGGGCAGGGGCGGCCCTGACCCCATCTGTCCGTTATCGGTGGGGTGATAAATATCTGCCAGCAACTCACAGGTGCCCTCACAGCGGCGCTGCACCGGACATTTGTGATGTGCGCCACCTGTTGTGGACTTGCCCAGCGACGGCCCCTATTAGAAAACGGCTCCTCAGGGAGGTCGGCCTGTGGTGGAACCGCGACGGGGACTATGTGAAGTGGACTATGGACAATCACTTCACCAGCAGCCTATGCGAGTACCTCGCCGAAACTGGTCTACACTCCTTCTTTTAACTTTCTGTAACCTACATTCCACTCCCCCTTTTCTCAACTTATGCCTCAAGGCAGACTTCAGGAATAAAAAAAAAAAAAACTCTCTTTCTTAGTAGTAGCAAAAACATTTATTTATTTATTTTTTTTTTTTTCAAAAGGAAGAGTTAGGGAGTAGGGTGATGGGGATAGATAGATGTGGAGCTACAGTGGTCGGTCTTCCCTAGTCCAGGATACCGTTGGCCTCCGCCGCTGCCTTGGCCCTCGTCACCAGCATAAGCTGAGTGCTCGGGTCGGAGTCAGCCAGGAGGGCCTCCCACTGCTCCAGACTAGGGCTATTTGCCTGTGGTAGTAAAGGGCTTTTTTCGCAGCCCCAGGTGGCGTGGTACGTTGTGGCGTAGCCCCCACACCACACGCACTCTTTCGCGTATCTGTTCGGCCACATTTTGTGATACATGGCTCTGCTTGGGTAGGTGTCTGTTTGTAGTCGTCTGACCGTGGTGGCCTGCTCTCTGTCGAGGATATCCGCCGGAGCCGAGTACTTATTGCGCGCTCCCAACAACGCCTTCATTGCCTCCCCGTAAGATTCTGGCGTGCTGAAGGGTTCCACAGGCAAACCCGGGTTTCACGTCCCAAAGCAATTCAGGCTATGAGAACGCCATAGTGAAGGGCTCCGGAAATTTCGACCACCTGGGGTTCTTTAACGTACACTGACATTGCGCAGTACATGGGCCTCTAGAATTTCGCCTTCATCAAAATTCCGTCGCCGTGGCCGGGATCGAACCCGTGTGTTTTGGGTCAGCAGCCGAGTGCCGTAACCACTGAGCCACCGCGGCGGGGTAGCTTAAATCTGTTTTCTTTGAAGTAATCTCGGAGAGACCAGGCATTCTCGTCGCAGTGTCGTACAGCCATCCTGCTTCCCAAATACTCTGCAGACCAAAAAGGAAAATAACATCACATTTGTAAAGATCCGGCTCAACATGCAGGAATTGTATTCCATACGGCGGCAAGGGTGAGTCTTTCATTATTGTAGTCTGGACCTCGTCCCAAAAGGGCAGCGCATCCCAGTAATCAATAAAGACGAGTTCTATTAACTCCGGTTTGTGACACAACAAGCAGTTAGCATCCCATGGTAAGAATAATCCCTTCTACTCCATCCATGATTTAACCTGCAACGTACCATTGTGAAACTTGAGAAAAAAAAACGTCTTCACACCCGCTGGCACCACCTTTTTCCGTACTCTCTTGAAGACATTAACTACTTGGCCTCCGCTATTCAGAGACCGATATATTGGCTCCGGGAAGACCAAGCAAATCGTTTAACAATTTCTTACGCGTGACATCTTATCATGGTCTTAAGGTGCGTCAAATCAAGTGTCGAACAAATGTTTATTAGAATTCCTTCTTTCCGCATGTCATATCAGTTTCCAATAAACTCACCAAAATCGTCGTTTACTGCACATCTGTTGAAGCGTTTCCTGCTTTTATTCGAGCTCTCGTTCATTAAATCACTTAATCTTAACTTTGTATTATTAATTTACGCGTGTGTGTGCCTGATTTTGCTGTAGTTTATGGCTGTTACGTTTGTTTGAATGTCTCATCTCCTGACTACAGCTCTTATAGTTCTTGATTTCATTGTACGCCCGTCTGCAATAATGCCTTCGGGCTCTGCTGGTATCTGAGAGCAAATAAATAAATAAATAAATAAAAAGGAATGCCAAACTGGAGCGAGCTTTAAGAAACCGGAAAGCAAAGACCACTTCTTTCAAAATCCTACTTGCACTGCGTCTCATCCTGTCTACAGTGGAAATAGCAGAGTTTGGCAAAGCCGAAGAAAGTCTACCTTGAATAAAAGTCCACATTAGAGGGACGCGCTGATCTCAAAATAACAATCTTTGGCATCACCTGCCACCGGTACAAGTGTGGCAAGGAAGGACCCCCTTTTCTCAAACGCAGAAATAAATTATAACGCTTAGTTCTATCCCATGAAGACTGCCAAACAAATACTGCCAAGAGACGATGAAAATTTTGAATGCTAAGTCGAGAGCATGAAAGGACCTGCAACAAATAGCACACTTTTGATACCACGTATACATTAAATATGTTTGCGCATGCGAATACAGACAGTTTCTTTCCCGACCATTTCTGTGTACGCATGGAGAGTTCTTAAATTTTCTCCTTCCAAAAGTCATGCTTATCTCCATACTTAAGAGGAGCACCTAGATATTTGGAAGTGAGAGGTGACCATTTTACACTTGCATGAAACAAAAGCGCTGGTGCCCAGTTCCCATGCCAAAAACCCGCACATTTGTCCAGATTAAAAATTCGCTGTGGCTTAGCTTGGCTAAGCCCGGTAATTGCGAAAGCAGTATCCGTACCTACGCCATGGCTCAGCTGATAGTGTAGCTGGTGGTGGTGCTTGTGGATAGACTTTTGGCGATGCATCTGTTATACAATCCAATCCAATCGAATCCAATCGAAAGTCATCTAATGTAATATAATCTAATCTATTCTAATCCAATCCAATCCAGTCCAGTACAATCCAATCCAGTCAGGCCGCCGTTCATGTGCACCGCCGTCGCACGCGGACGGCGCGAGATCGCGAAGCAATGTTATGCCGCTGGTGGTTGGCACAGCTACTGCTTTCTAGCGAAGTGAGTCGAGCCTAATCTCTTCAGCGTAACGCCACAATCGCTCTCCTAGCGGAGAGCGCAGGAGTTAGGCGCCGGTGGTGGCACCGGCGCGGCTTGCGACGGCGCGAGTCGGTGGCCGTGCTCTTCGGCGTGACGTCACAACCCCTGTTACGCTCCTAGCGGAGAGCGCAGGTGTTAGGCGCCGGTGGTGGCACCGCCGCGGCTTGCGACGGCGCGAGTCGGTCGCCCTTCTCTTCGGCGTGATGTCACACATCACGTCACACAGAGGTCAACTAAAGGTCAATGGTGGCACCGCCGCGCCACAGCAAAGGCTGAAAGTGCAAGTAGTAAAGCTTTCGCTTTAGAAACGCTATTGGTTAGATCACTGAACCTGCGAACAACCGACATCGCATGTTCAATGCTGCTAAGGTTGCTACAAAAAAAAATGTCACATCGTCGACATATGCCAATACTTTAATTTCACATGCTTCCACTTCAAAACAATGAATAGAGCTGTTATTTATTAGATTCCGACCAAGTGGCTCTAGGTACAGAGCGAAAAATAGCGCTGACAATGGGCAGGCTTGCCGCACGGATGCTCCAACGGCAATTCTCTCTGGAGCTCTCGGTTAACAACCAGATTCGTAGTCAGTTACTGTAGGCCATTTTAACCTCTTTTAAAGTATATTCTCCAACAAAAACATGTTGTTTTGAAACCCAGGAGAGCCGAACGGAGCGGACGCGATTGACTTGGGTGCCGTGAACTACAGGCTTTATTTTCCAAATTACCCTTCATAGCGCCCTAAATTCCTACCTCAGGCTTTCTTGAACACCCAAGGGACCTTTACAAGGACTCCTTTGTCCGTGAGTAGATTGTATTTTTCACAAGCACCTTACGAAGATCTCCGAGGTGGAGTCGCCGCACTAAGCCTAACCTCCCTCGGCGTCGCACGGCGGAGCAGCGTTCCACGTCAACGCATCATATGGCCGACGCCGCTGCCTTGCCATCCAGCCACAGCGGGTCGAGCTCGCTGTCCACGGCAACGGAGGGAGTCCACCAAATTGTCGACATGGAAACCGAGGACGCCACAACCGGAATTTCTACTGCCGACACAACGGAGGGGAGCCTACGGCACGACACGCCTCAGGAGGACCCGTACTCCAATTCCTCCTACAACTGGACGACACGAGACATGACTGATGCCTACCCGAAGGCTACGCCATGGTTCAGTATGATCGACGCACGCAAAACACGATTCAAACCTGTAACGGAGGCAGAAGCACACACACCTGCGTAAGGATCACGACCCGCAAGCCCCATCAAATTGCCGAGGCTGCCGCATGATGACTACAAGGTGGCAATACGTCTACGGGGAGGGGTGACGCTGCATAACAACTCCGGTAGATCACTTCTTGCTGCTTTGGAATTCAATCTCAGCCGCCAATTCACCCACGAGGCCAGGGTCAGGATCAATCCGGAAAAAAACATCGCTATTCTGAGCACCCCGGATCCGGACCTCACTGAACGGATATGCAACATCCAGGCAATCAATCTAGGAGGAAAAGAATATTCAATGAACGCTTATGCAGCCTCACCAGACAACTCATGTAAAGGCATCATTACCGGCGCCTTACCGATACCATCAGAAGAGGAATTACTAAACTGCACGGAAATATATCCCCAACAAATAAACATCATTCAAGCGAAGCCTTTCGGCACAAAGCGGGCATGTCTATATACCTTTGAAGGCAAAGTAGTACCACGGTTTGTCTACCTCAGCGGCATAGAATACAGGTGCAAGCCATTGCGACCAGTGATTCAGGTTTGCGGGTGCTGCCTGAAAACAGGACACCGTGCTGACATTTGCCCCACTCCGCAGGAGAAAAGATGCTACAACTGCGGAGTACGCAATCCTCCACCAGGACATGTCGATTGCAAAAAGTACTCCATCGTCTGCGACACATCTTACCACTCCACCATTGACACGAACTGTCCGGCAAGACAGAACTACACCAAAAGAGGGAAAAAGACAAGCAAAGCTGATGAAGCCGTCAACCGACGCCTTCCTTATGGAGACGATGCTGCACAGCGCACTCTTCTCGATGTGCAGAAGAACCAACAGACTGACCAGAAGCAAATGCAACGCAGAACAAGACTGAGCAAGAGAACAAGGCTGAAAATCGACCCAGGAAGGAGCGTCGGACCAAATTGAACCAAACCCAAGTCAACCGGCCGGGAGAACCGCAAGGATATACGAGTAGCACAACACTGCCCACGAAAGGGAATGAGAACAACGGTCCAAATAAGGGCACTCACCGTCCACCCAAAGAAACCTTCGAACCGAAACACAGAACAATGGCCACCCCTCGCACCAATGAGGAAAGAAAACCCAGTGGCCACAACGGCTGCCCAGATACCTTTGGAGCAGGCCATGGAGACCGAGAGCTCAGAACCGTCGGACAAACAAGATAGGAAAAACCACATGGAAAAGCACAAAGGAACGCCGGACATCAGAAATTGGAACGCGATTTCGCACAACTTGAACTTCTTCGGGGGCCCAGTGGTACCACGATAGACGCCACCGAGCCACGGGCCTGTACATCGAAAGCCAGTGACTGCACAGCCCCCATCCAGGAGACGCAGTCACTCCTGAACGCTACACCCGAGAAAAGGGCCAGCCCTGCTGAAAAGGGTGAGTTGTCCGTCCAAGCAGCCTCCACTCCTACCTCTTATCCAACCACTGACCCCCCCATTACACCTCAAGAGGCGGAAAATCAGTACATACGTTCCGCCGAGTTTCGCTCAGAAATCACTAGCATAATCAACACCATAGCTGCTGAACAACTCGGAGCGATGCAGCAACAGCTCTTACTAGCCCAGACACAGTTGATACAGACCATGACTGGCAGAAGCTACAATTAACACACGATTGGAAAAACATAAAGCCGGCATACCCAAGCTTTTCGAACAAGTACTAGGTGTAGGTCCCGAACTAGGGGCCTACACCTAGTACTTGTAAGGGCTGACTCTTTCTGGGCCAGCTCGTACAGAACCTCCTTAAGTTTATCTGTCTACAAATGTTTTTCACCACCACCACCATCTTCGCAGTTTTTTGTGTGGCAGTCTTCATGGTATAGAACTAAGCGTTATAATTTATTTCTCCGTTTGAGAAAATGGGGTCCTTCCTTGCCACACTTGTACCGGAGGCAGGTGATGTCAAAGTGTATGTTTTTTCGAGATCAACGCTACCCTTTCCTGCGGACTTTTATTCAAGGGAGGCTTTCTTCGGCTTTGCCAAACTCTGCTATTTCCACTGTAGACTGGATGAGATAAAGTGCAAGTAGGATTTTGAAAGAAGTGATCTTTGCTTTCCGGTTACTTAAAGCTCACTCCAGTTTGGAATGCCTTTTTATTTATTTATTTATTTATTTATTTATTTATTTATTTATTTATTTATTTATTTATTTATTTATTTATTTATTTATTTATTTATTTATTTATTTATTTATTTATTTATTTATTTATTTATTTATTTACAGATACCAGCAGCGCCCGAAGGCATTATTGCAGACGGACGTACATCAAAATCAAGCACTATAAGAGCTATACTCAGGAGATGAGACATTCAAACACACGGAACAGCCAAAAAATAAAGCAAAATCAGGCACACATACGCGTAAATTAATGATACAGAGTCAAGATTAAGGGATTTAATGAATAAGAGCACGAATATAAGCACAAAACGCTTCAACAGATGTGCAGTGAACGACGTTTTTGGGGAGTTTGTTGGAAATTGATATGACTTGCGGAAAGAAGAAATTCTCGTAAACGGTTGTTCGACATTTGATTTGACGCACCTTAAGACCATGATCAAATGTCACGCGTAAGAAATTGTTAAACAATTTGCTTGGTCTTTCCGGAGCCAATATATCGATCTCTGAACAGCGGAGGCCAAGAAGTATATGTTTTAAAGAGATTACGGAAAAAGGTGATGCCAGCGGGTGTGAAGACGTTTATTTTCAAGTTCCACACTGGTACCTTGCCGGTTAAGGCATGGATGGAGGAGAAGGAATTATTATTACCATGGGGTGCTTACTGCTTGTTGTGTAACAAACCGAAGTTAATAGAACTCGTCCTGATTGACTACTGGGATGCGCCGCTCTTTTGTGACGTGCTCCAGAGTACAATAATGAAAGACTTACCCTTGCCGCCGTATGGAATACGATTCCTGGATGTTGAGCCGGATCATTACAAATGTGATGTTATTTTCCATCTTGGCCTAAAGAGTATTTGGGAAGCAGGATGGCTGCACGACACTGCGACGAGGATGCCTGGTCTATCCGAGATTACTTCAAAGAAAACATATTTAAGCTACCCCGCCGCAGTGGCACAGTGGTAACGGCGCACGGCTGCTGACCCGAAATACGCGGGTTCGATCGCGGCCATGGCGGCGGAATTTTGATGAAGGCGAAATTCTAGAGGCCCGTGTACTGCGCAATGTCAGTGTACGTTAAAGAACCCCAGGTGGTCGAAATTTCCGGAGCCCTTCACTACGGCGTCCACATAGCCTGAATTGCTTTGGGATGTGAAACCTAAGAAAGAGAGTTGGGGTTTGATTCCCCAGCAGCTAGTGCCGACGAAGGCGAGAAAGAAGAACGAGGGCGAAGCTGACGAAGTTCGGGTTTGCGCTTCCGAACGCTGGCCTGCTGAGCAGCATCGCTGTGGCTGGTCTTTGGCGTCCAAGGGCCGTTTGCAGTTGGCGGCACACCTCCCGTCTACCCCGCACCGCACGGGCGGCGCCAGAGCTAGCCTTGGGACTAATCTCACAGCTGTGCCTGGTCGACCTGAGGACACCGCTTCGACTCAAGGTTCGGGCTGCTGACACTAAGCCTGCAACACATATTCCCAGCAGTCGATCCCTTGCCGTCCGGACCAGCCAAGCACGGCTCTCGTCCACTGACTCTTCCTGCTGCCATGGAATTTCGCTCCCCCGGCCAAGACGATACGGAGAGTTGGTCGGAAGACAGGACGCCCCCTATGATCCTTCAACTCCTCTTTGTACAAGTTTTCAAAGCTATACATTCGGCTCTGTCACAGCATGCACGATCCCACTTCGGTCGATCGAGCCACTCTGCACGGAACAACAACCATGTAAGAAGCCCCACTGCTGCGAGGTACCTTCCACTGTCGCGACGACCGTCCTACCGCTACAGAGCCGGAGCTGGCCGCTCCAGGCATGTCCTTAACCCATCTATGCCCCACGAAGAGGAAAGTCAGGGCGAAGAACTGAGCCCACAGGACGCGCCAAAGAGCGCTGCCTTTGAACACCTCCTGCGAGAAACGCAGGAAAACCAAGGTATCGACTGTGGTGTAGTAATTGACGCATCCGTTGGAAGTGCACCGCGGGAGTCGACAGTGAACCCAGTATCAACCTTTGAAGCGACAGACCCGCTGTCCGTCCCACCGGGCGCCGCGAATACGAGCGTGACTGTGGATCAGAGTTACTTTAGGGATCCAGACACTTCAACCATTGCGTTTGCGGAGGACTCTACAACGTTCAGCATCCGAGGTGTTTCTCCGCGCCTCATACGTGATTGGCATGACGGACGCATCGAGCTAGACGTTTTCATCGACATCCCTATTCCACTGGTATAGCGCAGCTTGGTCCCGCCAGCACGAACGACTACAGCCGAAATGAGAGGAGATCATCGGCCATGCTCACCTGCTTGCACCAACCGCGGCAAGAATGCGAAGCAGCTTCGAATTCCACTAAACAGGATGCCTTTTCTTTTTTTTTGCGCCCTTGAATTAAAGTCGATTGCCCTTCTCGCACTCGCAGCTGCACTTGAAAAAATGTCGCTTTGGCGCCCGACAGGTGACACTCGTAGGCCACGTTGTGTCCAAGGAAGGTATAATCCGGGACCCAGCCAAGCTCCGCGCAGTTGCTGATTTCCCGAAGCCCACATCCCTGAAATAACTCAGAAGCTTTCGTGGAATTTGTCCTACTTGCGCCGGTTCGTCAAAAATTTTGCTGCCATTATCGCCCCGCTGACACTTCTCGCTGGCAGCCACTACTTGTCGGCTTGGTCCGCTGAATGCGACGAAGCTTTTGCAACGCTGCGCCAGCACCTCCCCTCCCATCTTGCGCCATTTAGACCTTTCCGCGCCATAAAACTCCATACAGAAACCAGCGGCGTGTGTCTGGGTGTAGTTCTTGCTCAGTGGAATCCTAGTTTCAATGAGTGCGTCCTTTCTTTCGCCAGCCGTGCGCTGACAAATGCACAGACTAATTATTTGCTCACGGAAAAAGAATGTTTGGCGATTATTTGGGCGATTAGAAAATTTTGTCCTTACTTATATGGGCGCCCGTTCGATGTCATCACAGGTCACCATGCCCTTTGCTGGCTGTCGTCACTCAAAGACCGTCACTCCCTTACCACCGCGATTCGTCCGAATTTACAACCGTCTCTCAGGCCGCTGCGCATGCTGAAGAATGCCGTCAACTCGTCCGTTCCTTTACTTCTCCCGACCAGCACCGTCAGAAAAGCACCCGCGCCGCTTCTCCCGGTCTGCCGCCGTCCTCTCTTCCTAAATCCTTGGTTTGGCTTTGGGTGCGCTCCTCCAGCTCAGGAAAGTCTACAAAACTGCCGAGCAAGTATCAGGGCCCTTATCGCGTTGTTCATCAGACATCCCCAGTTACGTATCTCGTCGAGCCCATCACGCCTTCGTCTGATCATCACCGCCGCGGCCGTGAAATTGCGCACTTAGACTGCCACAAGCCCTACTACGACCCAGCTATCGTTTCGTGCCCTTAGGCCGCCAGGAGGGAGCCTTTCCACCCCGGGGGTATTGTAAAAAAAAATTTCGGGTTTGATGCCCCAGCAGCTAGCGCCGACGAAGGCGAGAAAAAAGAAGGAAGGCGAAGGTGACGAAGTTCGAGTTTGCGCTTCCGAGCGCTGGCCTGCTTAGCAGCACTGCTGGAACAAGGACTGTGGTCGTCCATACTAACTGTGCGAATCGCGTCATTACAAACCCCAATAAACCAAATCAAACATTATTCAAGCTACGTGAAGTGTACATGCAGCTATGTTTTGGAGATGAAGTTGTCCAGTTGATGGCAGAGTTGTGTTCTCTGAAACAGTTTTGATTTTTTCACGCGAATGAAACATATCTCCGCTCTTGATATTTGAGAGTGCAGCGCAGAACACGTTTGTGATCTGCTGTAATCTGTCAAAACAGGCAGTAAGGCCTATAAAAATAGCTGGCGTGGCGTGATGGTCCGCTTGCTCGTCTCGCACTGATGACGCCCTGGTTCGATTCTCAAACTCGACCAATTTGCTGCTGTGTTGTATTTATTAATGAATCTGGTATTTCTCGCTCACGGCCAACGCCACCAACGCCGACACCGGCTTTTCTGCGAAACGGGTCCCTTAACGCTGTCGAGTTAATAAATAAAAGAGTCCCCAACCGCCGTACCACCCTGGCAGGTGGCAGTTAATGGTTGATCTCGAGAGTTCGCTCACCGTTGTCAGCACTAACGCATGCAGACCACATCTCTCTCTGATTCCCCGACGT
This sequence comes from Amblyomma mixtum, assembly GCF_055824585.1. Lineage (NCBI taxonomy): Eukaryota > Metazoa > Arthropoda > Arachnida > Ixodida > Ixodidae > Amblyomma > Amblyomma mixtum. Next base: position 29,557,828 of record NC_143020.1, on the reverse strand, counting down.
ACCTTTAAGCACGATTAAGGCGTCCACCAGTGATGCCAACCCTAGATATTTTTCCCTAGATCTAAGGAATTTGGACGTCTTTTAGGAATTTTTTGTATAATCTAGGGAAATTTCGTTTGCTCGGCGATTTATTCTTTTTTTCTCCCTCAAGTTGTGAAGACAGTACAAGCTTTTCGTTGTTTTTTCTCTACAACTGAAGGAAGCCCACACTACACCGCCGCGCGCACGAGTAAAGCTTGTTTCACATGCAGGTGAAAACGCTTTGTTGCTGCAGCGCAAAAACTGTTTAGAGCCATCGCGGCGGCCGCAGCAGTCAGAGCGGCGATGTTACACAAGGTACAAATTTTTCGCAGCTTTGCGCTGCTGAATTTTTAGTCGCTTGCATGCATGTGAACGAGGCTTTACACGGACGTAGTCAGACGTGTATGGTCCCTGACATGGCCAGTGGCACCCGCTGATGTGATCTGGCGCTCCATCATCTTCCCTCAACACGCGCGCCCCTTCCTCACGCTGTATTTGGAGCCCGGTGCACGACGAGAAATCCCTATTTAGTAAGCAAATCTGCATGTTGGTTTTGATAACTAGAACAAAATAAGGGCGCCTATTTTTTTATAAAGGAGCGCCATGTTGGAAATCTGAGCTAGTCTAACTAACGGAAAAATTCCCAGTTCGCCCGCTGCGGTGGCTCAGTGGTTATGGCGCTCGGCTGCTGACCCGGAAGATGAGGCTTCAATCCCGGCCTCGGCGGTCGAATTTCGATGGAGGCAAAATCCTAAAGGCCCGTGTACAGGGCAATGTGAGTGCAAATAAAGAACCCCAGGTAGTCGAAATTTCCGGAGCCCTATCACTATTTCGTCCTCTTTGCCTGGGTCGCTTCGGGACGTTAGACCTGCAGGTCCGTTCTCGAACGCTAACCTGTTGCCTTGTCTTCGCCTTTTTCCCTGTCTTCAGTCTTCTTGCTGCGCCGTCTTCCGATGGCCGCAGGATCCCTGTCGACTGCGCCAGTAAAGTTCAGGTTCATTTCCTTCCTTGCACCAGAGGTGCCCCGCCAGAGACGGTTTGTAGACTAGAAGACTGAATCGTTATCTTCGCACCAGCGGAGCCCCGTCTGAGACGGTCTCAAGATGAGTTGGGACGCAGAGATAAAAAGGGAATACTTGAAGATTTATATGCAGATATTTACATCACATACAAATTTAGGCACTCGAGACAAATTTAGCGGCAAAAAGACAAACCACAAAAAGGCGGAACTGGCTAACACTAGGGGAGGCCCCTTCTCGGCATACCCGAATATGCATAGCACCTGACCTTAGCTCAGAGCCCTGATTCCGGCTCCGGGGCCCGGTTTTAAAGATCTAGAGGCCCGGCCCACCTTTAGTAGGACCCAATCATGTTATACTCCTAACACGTTATACCCAATCATGTTATACTCCTCGCACGTGCTGGCACTGACGTGCCAGCACGTGCGAGGTAAAACATTCTCTTCCTCGCAAAAGAATAGGAGAAAATCAAGTGCAAACACGCAGTCGTGCCCGCACGTGCGAGGTAAAATATCCTTTCCTTCGCACAAAACTACACGCGGGGCGGGGGACACCCGTACTTCCTGGTGATGGTGAAAAACATTTATAATGCAATAAATATTTACAGAGAGGTGATTGGGGTAGGCCCTATTGGCCCTTTCCCCTAACAATACTAGGTGGAGCCCCTATTCCGGGGCCCCATTGGCAAGCAACGCCGCCCGCGTCCGGTGAACCAAGTCCTTTTGGGTCTTTAGGTCCTGACAGCCGAGCAGGGCCGCCTCCCAGTCCTCTCTGGTGGGGTTGGGGTTGGGGGGGGTAGATGGGTTTGACTGACACGCCCAAACAATGTGGAAGGTGTCAGCCACCTCCCCACAGAACTGGCACGCGCCATCAAAGGATGTATTGAAATGTTTAAGCACCGCCGGGCACAGTACAGTGTTAGTAAGAATTTTGATGAGGAGGCGCTCGTCAGAGCGATCCAAACCCTTACAAGGGGCAGGGTAGCGCCGGTGCTCCTCCTTGTAGTAATCGGTGATTTGTTTGAATGTAATGGCCAGATTGTCTGATTGGGAGTACCCTTCCAAGGACAGGGAGATAGCCCGGGGAGAGAGTGCGCGGGCAGCCTGATCGGCCTGTTCGTTTCCCTGGAGTCACTGGTGACCGGGGGCCCAAATCAGGTTGCGTGGAGTTGGATCTTCAGATCGACAGCTATATTCCAGTATGCGCCAGGCAAGCGGGGGAGCCCAGCCCAACTCGTAGTTCCGATAGGCCCCTCGCGAGTCGGTGATGATGTGTTTCGACTTGGGAGTATTGAGAGCAAGAGCAATGGCAATCTCCTCCGCGTGTGTTGCGCTGTAGGCTTTGAAAGTGAGCCCGTTGACTGTGTTTGTGTTGTGTACGACTGCGGCCGTGTACCACACCCCGTGGTGTGGGCCAGCAACGTCCACGTAATACACATGTTGTTGGTTACCATAGTATCGCGCCAACGCTTCCGCGCGCGCCCGGCGACGACAGCTATGGTCTTCTCTGTACTTGTTGCGGGGAAGGGGTCGGACCCGGAGGGCGCGTCCCCAGGGTTCCGGCACTCTCTCCCTTTCCTCAATATGGTAGTCATGTTTGATGTGTAGCCGGTCCAAGAGGCTGCAGACCACGTACTTCCTGGCGCATTCGCGAGCGGCCGCGTTCCGAAAATGGAGACGCTGCGCTTTGAGCGCCCCGGCCGCCCCCCTCACGCCGGTGCCGTCCATTATAGACAGCAGCGGCGGGGTTGTGAGGGAGCAATACCAGTCCGGATGGCCCCGCGTACAGTACCGATACCTTACAGACAGGTTATAGGCATTGAGTAGGAGGCCATGAAGCGGTATTAATTCTTAAGCATTTGGACGCGCACGAGAACGAAAACCCGGCGCAGGTACTGTCGGTAATCAGCCTCCAAGGAAGCAAACGATATTTATAGCCTCGAGCGGGATTCAACCCCACACCGGCGCGAACATGTGAGGTTCAATTTCCACTTCTTTAGCACACTTTGGGCAACCAAGCACTCTTTGGAGATGGGTGGCAATACCGCCAGGCTGTCGCGATTTGCTTTGGCTAACGTTATTATTATCTTGCATCTATGCCTCTTGTGATGATGATGACGTCCTCAGGCTTAATGGCATATATCGATGGCGGGGGATTGGCCAGGGTGCATTACGGTACAAACGCACTCAAGTGCAAGGAGTGAGTATTTGGATAATCTGGGGACTTGAACCTAGAATTGGTACTGGGCTTTGGAAATCATCGTCTTCGCCAACTTTCATGCGCTTTCAAGCCTAACATTAAATATGAAGCCAGTTGGCCTAGGGGGAGATTTTAAGGTTACTGAAAGATAAAAAAAAAATTCTAGTCACTCTAAGAAATTCAAACCCCTTGCTCCATTTCATCAGCATGACGGAAGCCAAAATATTGGCAGGATATCGGGCCACCGCAGCAGATCAAAAAGGGCGTGAAATGTCCTTGGTGTGAGCGAACTGAGGTCTCCAACGCAAGGCGCTCACAGTATCTGAGCCGACATGCTAACCTATATAATACAGAGAGAGAGAGAGAGAGAGAGCAAACCTTCATTAAACAAATATAGAGGATCAGCCAGCAAAGATAGTGAATGCCGGCATCTTTTTGGCCCATGTCTCTAGTCCGGGTGCCGAGAGATCCCGGAGCGCCTCGCGAGCCCGCCCGGTGAGGGCAACTTGCGCCGTCACACGAAGCTGTGAATCCGGCTGCCCGAGCACTTATCCCCTAACACCTACTTCCGCATCTTACACAGCCGATGAGCCTATCCGACCTTTGCGGTTTTGTGAAATTATCTACCATTACAAGAACAGGCATCGCCAGTTCCCTCCACCGGTAAAGGGGCTATCGAAGGCAGACGAACGTATTATGCGACGGCTACAAAAGAACAATTACTGGTGTCCCGCAATGGCTCCTCGCAATGCCCCTAAAATGAACGCTTTGTGCCCACATCGTGACGATCTACATTTTCTATCTCTCACGGTGTAAGCCTGCCAACACTGTCCATTTCCCGCCCCACCCCACCCGCACTATTCTGTATAGTAAGGTAAAAAGTTGGACTATTTGAATCGATGTAACAGTGAAACAATTATTGGTTGTTGAGGAAATGGTGCAGTAGCTGATCAACTTCTCGGTGGATACCTCAGCCGTGCCATGAGAGAAAGGAGAAATATGGAACTGAAAGAAGAGAGATGCCCTACTGCAGCGCTCCGAATTACTTTCGACCGCCTGGGGATCTATTACTTGCAATGACAGCGCCGACCACATGGGCGCCTTTTGCATTTCACCTCCGAATCGCGGCCTCCGCGGTCAGCTTCGCCCTCAGGTACTCCGGCTGAGTAGCCGAGTGCCCAACGACCTAGCCACAGCGGCCATTTGTAGTAGCGGACAGTCCGTGGAGTAAGCGCAGTTGGTGTTTGCCGCGCTAAGAGGAGGAGGATCATGTGCGTATGTGGCATGCGCCGGCAGGCCGCAGCTGTGGCTCAGTGATTAGGGTGCTTACCTGCATAGCCAACAGCATTCCCACTTCTTGCTGTGGATCTAATCGCTCTCGCCCTACCATATACCAGCTTTCCCGATTGTGAGATAGATTGCGAGACTTACCCGTATTGTAGTGTTGTTTCCACTTCAACGCATACGCACACATTTTTTTGAATAGTCAGTGCGGGAAGTAAGAAGCCGAAGAGAATGTTTTAAGGTTCTTACAATGATGTTCTTGCGATAATACAAGATCGGGAAGCCCTTCCTACAAATGTGTTACACTAGCCAGGGTTATTGTCTACTCTCGGCGCTCATAACTGATACGATTGCTCTCAGATTTTATCGCGTTATATGGCATATTTTAAGTAATTGGGAAGCGTAGCTCCTCGTGTTCCAATGACAGCTGGTGCAGTTATAATCTAGGAGCATCCGGAGGAGCGAATATTCGACTAACACGGCAAAAACTGAAAAAGCCTGTTGCTTCTGTTGTCTGGTCGTGGTTAGTAATAAATTTTACAGGAAATAAACTTGTGGAATGCTAAACTGTCGTCTGCAAAGAACATTTATTGAATATTGAGTGGAAATGTGTTCAGCTTAGGGGGCTCAGGAAAGTAGATAAAACGACTTTCAAAACATTTATTCTGAATTTAAATTGATTAAATTATTACAACAGAAAATTAGATGTGCTTGGCAATGGTCTGAGAATACTTTCTTCTCTTCCAGGATATTCGAATTATCTGCAACGCTAAGGTGCTGCATTGCAGCGCATTTACATTTTGCCTACACCCTGATATGTGACTAAGACCAAATTTCACATTGCAACGTTCGTAACATAGATATAAATGAGGAAATATTACATTAGGACACCAAAACACAAGAAGCCATCTTCGTTTCTTTTCTCTACTGGTCGTCGCCCGTTGCGTCAGAACATCAGGTATTTCTTTATGACCTTCAGACGAGTGAATGCGGATCCCATTGAGCAATTGTTGATGTAATCATCGTAGTCGACGTCGTAGAGCGCCCAGCCGTGCTTTTGCGGGAGTGGATCGAAGGCGGAGAAGTACATCTGCATCTGGTTCAAATTAGACATGAACAGTTAATCAATATTGGGTCAATAATATATGGCAAACCTCTCTTCATTGTCACCAGCGCAATCAGCGTGAGTACACAGACGAACAAAGGCACCTATCACCGGCCTATAATTAACCCGGTTCTTAACTCACCCGACTATTTTGTTCCAACAAATTTTTGAACCTCATCCACCTACCGGACTCTCTCGGACTTGCTAAAATGGCATCACCTTTCTCTCGGACTTGCTAAAATGGCATCACCTTTGAATCCACTCATTTACTCTAAGCGATCACCACTTTGTGTTATCGATGTTGCATCCCCACCCGTGCCTATTTATTCTTCTTGATCTCAGCTGATCTCATGTAACAGTTTTTGCTTTGTGATGAAAAAAAAAACTTCAAACTTCAAATTATATTGATTCCTTCTTTCTACCTGCCGTTGTTAGCTTTTTGTTTAAGTTACAGAATTTATTACCCTTTCATTAAACCACTGGGCTATTCCAGATGAGATTTCAATCCTTTTTTTTAACTTCAGAATTAGTGGTCCTTAGTTGGCGCTGCCGGACAACCGATATGCGGCTGTTTGTAAAACAGTATTGCGTGCGACTCTCCGTTCCATTGCAACACCAGTAAAAATAAACCATGAACATAAAATAGCCCTCACTACCGTGTACAAATAACTTGGCTTTCGTATGCCGCAAAAGGAAAGTGGAGCGTTCGGACCTAATGTAAACACTTGCTATTAAGTGTGCGTTGCGACTAAAATGAAGTCAGTAATTAAGGTACAGCGACTGTCACACATGCCACAGTTATGATGATTAATTCTACGATCAGTGCGCTGCTCAAGCTCTTACGACACATCTCCAAAATAGCATCGCGGTAGATGGGCAACCTAAATTGCATTCGCAACCAACTGTGATGCCGTTCAGTGCTAGCCATTTCAACTGTGTGTAGATTTCGTGGCAACATAGTTCTCAGTATGATGGGCCGTTTCTTTGGGAAGGATTGCGCAAGCGCGGCTCAGTGCGTGCAGCTGGGCAGTGCTTACACCAGTATCACGACCGGTCCTGGCTTAGAATAAAGAATGATCAGTGTCCTAAATCAGTGCATGCAGGTAACACGAGTTGCACGGATGTTTACTGTGATTTCTCGCAATTTTCTTGATAGAGATCTTTAGATTAGTGCGCGGGTTACCTTTGATTGGCATCAAATTATTCGATATGTGAATTACGTTATCATCCCGGGTTGTGAACAGCAAATTCATATACACTGTATTAAAACAAACGGTGGAGATTTATTCACTGAGTGCATGTTTGCAAGAAACTCAGAAGAAAAAAAAGGTACTCAGGACTGCTTACATTTAAGAAGGCGTGGGCCTGCCCTCTCACTTTGTGAACGCACTAGCCACGCGCTGCGCCGCGTTGTAACCCCACGCCACGCAGTGCCAGTTCTGCCTATGCATGCATCTGCGTGGCCACCGCCGAGCTGTCGCCGCACCCTCCTGATCTGCGCGCTAAATTAGTGAATGGACTCGTCGCCGTAGCGCGGCCCGCGCTCAGCGTTATCAGTATGACGCGGCAGTTAAAAGGGTAACGTCCGTCATATTTACAACGAGCCCCTCATTCCCCTTCCTTGTTTGCTTAATTGCTTATCGAGGGCCTCGATTCTGGCAGCCTTGATGCCATATAGGAAGCATAAGAGGGTTCTCACACAGCTTCCACCCTCTCCGTTCGATGACGTTCTACGTCACACCAGCGGTAAATCAGGACGTTCTACGTCCGCCGCTTATGAACGTGGGTGGCGCTGATGAACACTCTCAAGGTTAGGTTACTTGTAAACATAAATACCCCCGAAAGCAGAAGGTTTGACAGCCGCCGCCGTAGCTCAGAGGTAGAGCACCAGACGCGTAATTCGGAAGTCGTGGGTTCGGATCCCACCGGCGGCATGGGGTTGTTTTTTCTTCTGCTTTTCTAATCAATTAGCTTTAAGCGATGACATAATATGTAATATTCTAAATTGATCAACACCACAAAATAAACAAATTAATTTAAGAAAAAAAAAACCTGTGCCCCTTGGTTTCTGTGGCTGTTGGCTTCTGTCATATATTCAGAAGGGTCTTTCTCTACTCAACGTTCATAGATCCCCTAGAGTACTCAACCACTCCTAGCGCAGTAGTGCAGCGGTTAAGCATTGCGCCACTGCTCTGGGATGAGGTGCCAGGTGCTGACACTGGTAGAATTTGTGCTATCCAGATTGTGTTAAATAACCTCGAACCACCAATTATTAAGCTAACCGCCACCTGCCAGGTTTGAAGAAGACGCCATCTTTTATGAGTACCAACGAGTGTTAACACACACCAGACAAGTTTGTGCTCAATGGGCGAGTAGAGCTTGCGCCTTAAGAAGTGGTCTTGGGTTACGTGCAAGGGCGTCCGCAGAATTTTTTTCAGGGGGGGGGGGCCATTGGTTATTGGCGCCGGAGGGGGGGGGGGGGGGTATATTCGTAGCGAAAAGGCACTATTTGCGGAGTAAATTTATTTATTTATATATAAATAAAAAATAAGTAAAATACACACATGAAAGAAAATTACAAGCAGCAAATTAAAGCGCGGATTGTAGAGATACATTGGAGTTTATCAACAAAGAAACAATTAAAATTAATAAAAATGCAAAAAGATACTATCAATACTCGAAGTGCTCAGTCTTACTGCATACGGGTTCTCGACTCACCCGAATTGATGACCAGCACACAGCGCAATATGTTCACAAACACGCAACTACAGTCACTCAGTCAGTCTTCCTTGAACAGCAACTGTAGGCGCCTCGGATTTTTCTGGGCGAATTGCGTAGTTACACGGGTGATAAATTCATTTCTGTGCTTCATTACACGCTCTCAGTGCACAGTCATCATATATATTGATTGGAAAAATGGTTGAACGCGTACGTTGAAAACAAAAGATGACTATATACAACGAAAACTTATTTACAAGATAAATGCACGCTCGCAGCTTCATACACCTCGCTCCATCTTGCTCGCGCATCCGCACAGTCGAGCAACCGCACACACACTGCTCGCCGCTCGTCGTTTTCTCGTCCGCTGTCTTGGTTGTTCTCACCTTCGTTGACAACCCGCCACTAAAAACACCGAAACACAAACACAGAGGCGCGCACATGTGCAAGGGCTTACTTGCCACAATATCCACGAATGCGCACTTTTGGGGTGTAAGGAACGCCGCGCGACTTCCGAGGGGAAGGGACACCCGCAATTAATTCGGTCGGAAAATTTGTTTTTGTGCTTTTATGGGGTTCAGAGCCCCAAAACGACTCAGGCTATAAGGGACGGAGTAGTACAGAGTTTCGGATAATGTCGACCACCTGGGTCTCTTTACCATGCACTGACACGCACAGTACATGGGCGCTGTTGTGATTTGAGGCCCAGCCAGAGGTGACAGGCGAGCCAGGCAGGCGCCATCGGGCTGCGTTGACCAAAGGCGCTGGTTTTCGGAGAAGACGCAAGGAACGCTGGTGTGGGGGCGCCTCTGGAGACTGCGTCGCCGTGAACAAAAGCAGCTAATCCCCTTTGCCGAAGGTTCTGAAAGCGGCGCTTCTACCGCACTGAGCTCTCCCGTGGATCGGAGGAGACAGCGAGCGGCGGCGGCGCCAACTCGTCGCCCGCTTGCCCCTGAGCAGCCCGACAAAGCGGGGGTGGACACGGCTGATTTGTCCTTCCCCCCTCAAGAATTCATCGGTGGCCGGCGTACGAACGTATCCTGATTCTAGCGAGCGACCTGTGCCCTCTTAGCGCGCGAGCGGCGCGAACTTGATTACTTTTGTATTTTGTAAATAGTGTACAAAGCTCTCCCCTGTCCTTTCTCGCTGTCGCTCCCCTCTATACTTCTCCTCACTATCCTCTCCCTTTCCCTTTCGTTTCCGCCGACTGCAGCTCGGGTGCTTAAGATATTAGATAGCAATTGCCGCGGCCGGCAACACTCTTTTGCTTCACTTTTTATTTTTATTTTTTTTTTTAAATAAACCACTACCACCACCACCACCTGTGCCCTGTGCACTGTCTGCCTCCGTGTCGCTATCTCTCTAGAGATCAAAGAAACAGACACCCATCTCAAGACGGCTTGAAACACATGCTCGCCGGTGCCGCTGCATGTCTGCAACAGGTCGTCCTTCAGCAGAGCTGGCGGTGGCGTGGTTTGAAAACGGCGGAACGACGCGCGCCCGGACGCGGCATTTCGCAGATGTGACCAAGCGTCGAAGCGGGGCTGCTTTTACCCTTTTGGCTGAGCGCACCACCGCCCCTGGCGTGCGGCCATCACTCACGGTTCGAGTGAGTGATTTTCCAGGGGGGTGCAGCCGCCCCCCCCTTGCCCCCCCCTCCGGACGCCCATGGTTACGTGTACGAGCACGATTTTGCTACCATAGGCCTCAAGTGGTTTCATCTCTAAGACATGAATTCGAGGTCTTGCACCTTTAATGTTAGCTTAAGAGTCGCAGAGGCAAGAACAACAGTTGTTGTGACCTTCAAGAGATTTAAAAAGCTAGAAATGTATAAAGATGCATAACAATTTTACATGTTAGATGACTACACGCGGCCCACTAGGCACCATTTTTTCACCTGTCCCTTCCAAATGAAAAATTGGCGGGGGCTTAGGTTTGGTTAAGCCTGGTATGTTGCGAAAGCAGGTGTTTTATACTGCATATGCAGGGCCTCTAGCGGGAAGAGCGCGGCGCGCCGTGCCAAGCGGCCGCCGTTACCCGACGCGCCGAATTGGTAGCCTGTCTCTCGTTCCTGGTATGACGTCACGCCATATCGTCACTAGCGCCTCTCCTCGCCGTGCCAAGCGGCCGCCGTTACCCGACGCACCGAGTTGGTAGCACGTCTCATTCCTGGTGTGACGTCACGCTGTGACGTCACTAGGCATGGTATGACGTCAGGGGTCATTCTAAAGGTCCAACGTGCTAATTGGCCGCCGCTACGCGAAAAGGCCGTTCTTAAGAGTAGTATTGCTTTCAAAATAAAAACAAGAATAAAATGGGGCAGCAGGACATCATAACTTCCACTTAGTAAAGGACGCAAGCAAGGACATCCAAGTGCCTATGTAGTTACATTTCCTGGCATTACAAGGGCACGATGTATAAGCCGATAACGGCACACCAGCGGGAGCGCTCTATGCCAAGCGCTTTAGAAAGATGTTTCGCCGCAGCGCATTGCGGCCTCGGCGGACAGCCTAATGTCCTCTTGAATATGGTGCCATGCTCCTAGTTCTCCTACAGATGACAACCAACTCGCGTAGCTCTGCTGAACAGTGCACTCGAGTCATAGCCGCTGGCTCTGCGAATGTATTATCGCCAAATTGCGCTTCTACAAAAACCTGCGGGGAAGGATGTCATCACCTGCAAGGCACACGGGCAGCTTGTTTAATCGGGAAAAATTACCTGCATAATATATTTTTCGTCGCTGCCGCGGTGTGCAGTGACCCACAATGATGACCAAATAAACGAAGGCCCTATCACTAAAGGAGCACGGAACTAGATGAGCGCAGGCATGCGGACTTCATCACGAATTACATTTTTTGGCGATTCCTTTGCAGTCGGTGTGGTAAAGAGTTCAACACTCCGGTTTTTTTTATCCTTAGCGTCGTGCTCGTAATATCCGTGCGCTCTGCATGTGATTTCAGTTTTCAATGCTCAAAATTTCAAACGTTTTTCTTTTTTTTAAATCACTTGATGTCAGGAATTTTAAAAGACGTACCTTTTGCAGCATTGTGTCTGCAGTGTCGAACGTGATGAGATCCTTGTTGTTCGGCCACCCCGTGTACATGTGCATCGTCGACGGACTAAACACGGGTCCCTGGTGGATCAGCTTGTCGCAGACCTGCGTACAAATGCAAGTCATGTTGAGGCTAGGACGAGACATTTTTGCGCGACAGTGTTGGAGCGGATGCTCGCAGCAAAAGCCATGTGCATTGTCACCAAATTCAGGATTGGTCGAGAGGATTGTGATGTTGCTAATTCAGCTCTTCAATGAAAATATTAGAACCTAAGCTAAAAGTCACACTGTGGTGACGGCATGCCTGATTTGTTTTTATGAAGTATAAGGATGCAAAATGAATGAATTAAGCTCAGAACAAAACAGGTAATTAGTTTATAATTGTACCCCTTACCATTGCGGTGATAGTCACACACGCTACCCTAGGCAGCTGATGCAGGTTCGTACGACACGGTTAGATCTTGTGTAAAACCTGTCCCCCCCCCCCCCCCCCCCTTGTGTCGACGCGGCCAACCATTTTCATCATTGTGCGTCAGGTTAGCACCAGCTGGGCGAGGAGGAAATCTCCCTCATGGTGGAAGTGAAAGCAGCGACGGGAGTGCCACCTCGAAGGTTACGCGGAGTTCTGCGGAGCCACTGAGAGTCTCTTCGGGATACGGCCAGCTTCACGAGCGGTAGCAACCGCGCGCTCTCGTCACAATCCGCGACCGGCGCACCTAGATCTGTCACGCTCTGCCGCTGGACTTCTGGTTCCACGCAGCGAAGCGAACGCACCGAACGCGCGCTCTCGTCACCTCCCCCAGCCAATGCTAGGGGATGGCTTCGCCCCAAAAAATGCGGCGCGCGCGGGTAGATCCGGCCACCATTGTCGGCGCGTACAAACGATCGCCGCCGATACCTCCCAAGACGTGCCCCTGCCCCAGCCGGTAAGTCGAAAGCCCTTCGTACGTAGCCTTCTACTTCTGAGGAATGCCTCGTGGATGTTTTATAGCTAGCTGGCCCGCTCTGTGTATTAATCGCAAGTGTAATAAATAACATATGACTTTTCGCGCTTTGTTTTCCCTCCCTTTGTTCCCTCGAGTACGAACCACTCCGCGGTTAGCGAGCGGGAACGATGCATCCGCGGAGTGGCAGTGAGGGGCGTCAGGCTGTATCCCAATATTTCTTCGTCTTCTGTAAATAGAAAGGACGCGCAAATAGAAAGAGCTCATCGTCATAATCAGCCTGACTACGCGTACTACAGCGCGAAGGCCTCTCCCATGTCTTTCCAACTAACTCTGTCTTGTGCCTGCCGCGGCCAGCTTCTCCCCGCAAAACTTCAGAACCTCATCCGCCCGCCTAAAATTCTGCCACCCCCTGCTGCTTTTTGTCTAATCTCAGAACCCATTCCATTACTTTTTAGAACCATCGGTTATGTTGTCGTCGCATTACATGCTCTGTCGACGCCCATTTCCACAGATTTTGATTAGCAAGTCATAAAGCGGCATTTGTTCCCTGATTCGCATTGCCCTCTTTCAGTCCCTTGAATCCAACAACTTTAAAAAAAGCAGCAATTGCTAGTTAACGCTGCCGCGTCTTACCTATAAGGCGAAATTTAATTTTAGCCCGAATGCAATTTTTCCCAAATCGTCATAATTTCCGCAGGAGTGAAATGAATGACACGAAGAAAACTTGAAGAAATATGTCTTCCATCGAAAGTTTGCTGAATTTGATAAAAAAGATTTCCGCAGTCGAACGCATCCTGCCCAAACAAAGTGTACTCTACAGAGGGGAACGCTGACGTCAATGACATTATGCCAACCTGCCGCCCTGTGCACCGCTCTGTATTGCAGAAAGCGTGTAGATACTAGGCAGAATCCCACGAAACATTCGGTGCCTTGCTTCGCGAAAATACACTACCGCACTACGAGCTACAAGATGACGCTAGTATTCACTTTGAGCAATAAACCGAACAATTTAAAGCCTTTAATTATCTCTAATACCCTTAGCAGCAACCCGCCAACGAGAAAAGATTCAGCCTTGCTAGTCGCACTGTCATCCCTTGGAGGAAGTCATAGAATAATAACAAATGCAAATCAATGACAGTATCTCGCACTAACCACATAAGTCCCACTTATATGCTTAATAACGTCTCATTAGAATCGGTGACATCATACCGGTATCTGGGAGTTCTCATTACCAATAATCTATCTTGGAAATCGCATGGTAGAGAGAGGGTGCGGTAGATGGTCCTTGGCGATCACAAAATGAACAAGGGAGGAGAAAACCTCAGTTTGCTAGAGCCAACGTTTCGCCAAGGGGACTTGTCTTCGTCTGGGCGAAGACAAGAAATCGCATGTAAATTATATCACTTCTAAAGCCAGTAGCACCCTTGGATATATACGCCGTAATTTCCGCCTTCCACCATCATCATTAAACTTACTATTGTACACAACTTACATTCGTCCACAACTTGAATACGCGTCATCTGTCTGGAATCCCGGTCACGTAACACTCATACATTCTCTTGAGGCAAAACGAGGGGGTACCCAAAAGAAACCGGACTTATTTTTGTTTGAAATTATTTGTTCACATTTTCAGCACAGACCTTCAATATCCTTCAAAGTACTCTCTACTTACAATGATACGTCTGTCGAATCTTTCATTTCATTTTTCAAAACATTGTTTAAATTCATCTTTTGTGATGCTTGACAGTCCCTCCGTCGTTTTTTTCTTCACCTCAGCAACATCAGAAAAACGCTTTCATTCACCTGTCTTTTCATTCTACGAAATAAAGAAAGTAGCACGTGGCAAGGTCGGGTGAGTATGAGGGTTGAGGAACAGAGGTCATGCCATTTTCGGTCGGAATTGGTCGTAGAGACAGGGCTGTGTGAGCAGAGGCATTGCCATGGTGGAAAAACCAGTCGCCCGTCTGCTTCAAATCAGGCCGCTTCCACCAAACACTGTTGCCCAATCTTTTCAAAACATCCAAGCAGAAAGCCTGGTTAACTGTCTGACCCTGCGGAACAAATTCTGAATGGACGACTCCTCTCATGTCGAAAAAACAAATCAGCATTGTTTTGAGGTTTGGTTTCACCTGACGAGCTTTCCTGAGGCGAGGTGAATTTGGAGTTTTCCATTGGCATGACGGTTGCTTTGATTCAGGATTTAATTCAGGGACACTTCAGTTGTCCCCATAGCATCGTCTTTGAACGTCTTTCTCAATATTTCAAGAGTTCCCGTTCCACTTTTTCCAAGAAAAAATCAGAATTTCACCGGAGCACACTGTTCACGAAAATCAGCCATTGCAAAAACGACACTCACACAAAACAGTCGTCACTCTAAAACTCTTCCTAAACTAGTCTGACCTCCTTCAGCGACGGCACTCGGCATACTTACTCTGAAATGTTCGTTATATGCGCTCCTAGCGATAAAACGCGGTAGCACAGAAGCTGTACCGATTAAAAAAATTAGTCCGGTTTCTTTTGGGTACCCCCTCGTACAAATATCTTAAACAACTACCAAAGGACCGCCAGTGTTACTAATATGAAAACATACTTACAACTACCACTTTTATCGGCACGAAGAAAGCTATCTCGCCTGTCTCTCTTTCATAAAATATACCATCACAACACAACCTTGCGCTATCTTAACCTATCGCTTAACGCTATCGTAACCACCGTCATACATTTCAACTCGCCGTGACCACAGCAAAAAGGTACATATTCCACACTCAAATACGCTTGCATATTCATACTCATTTATTCCTCGGACAAGCAATGACTGGAATAACCTACCAGCATCACTAACAAGTATATCTGAAATTGAGAACTTTAAATCAGCATTACACAGTTTTTTTTTCATAGCTAGTGCTCATATCATCATCATGGCGTTCATAGATGGTGTTCATATTTCCATTACGACTGTTTGTTTATTAGGAACTGCAATCCTTGTTTATTATTTGTTTTCCTTGTCATATTTTTCTGTATTTAATAACACCGCTACCGATTTCGTAACTTACTCTTTGTACTTTGTTCTTTTTCATTCTTTTTGTATGCTTACTTTCGTTTTTGTACTGGTTTCACAGAGATTGTGTATATTTTTTGCTAATAATTTTTTTCTGTACAATGTGTATGCCCCTGCATCCGCCCCTCCCCTCTATAATGTACATTTGTACCCTGAGGGTATAATAAATAAATAAATGAAACCCAGTGTAGCGTCCTCTGGAATGTTTGCTTCCGCATTTTATGAATGAATGTGCCCAAGTCCACGAATTTAAATTTGGAGCAAGCGACAATCCCCCCCCCCCCCCCGCATATATTTTTAAAAATGACCAGCCAGCATCGCAAGTCCGCCGTATGCCCGGGCAGCTTATTTTTCCTGTATTTTGGATACTGGCAATAAATGCCATTCTATTGCCTGCGGCGTAGCCCTGTTGTCGCTGGCGTATCATTAAATAATTTTTTTTTATTTACGTTAACAGTAATGATTCAAAACGTGGGCCCGTCCTAAAACCGAACAGAATTTCTTAGCATGTCTAGGAACCAATGCAGTGCTACAGACAAGCACCACACGGCGAGTAAACGCGCGCTGTGTTCTTCACAGTGCTTTGTCGTCCGTTTGCGTGGCGTTCCTTTGCTTCTAACTCCATGAACCAATGGTTGGGTCATGCCTTATATGGCTTTACGTCCAAAAGTGACTCAGGCTATGAGGAAAGCCGTAGGGAAGGATTCCAGAGTTATCGACCACCTGGGGTTCTTTAAGGTGCATTGGCATCACAGAGTACACAAGCTTTTAGAATTTCACCTCGATCAAAATTTGGCCGCCGAGGCCGCGATCGAACCCACGTCTTTCGGGTGAGCCGCTTAGCGATATAACCAATTACCCATATTACCTCGCTACATTTGTGGCCACGTGTTCTGGACATGTGGCTAAACATAGCCAATAGCAGGCACCTCCAATATATCATTTCAAAACAGCTTATTGCTCTGTGAAAGCGATAGTAAACTTTTTGTTTTAAGCAAACTTTTCTTACTGTCAGAAAACTTTCATGCAATCAGCAAATCACTTGCGTCCTTTTAAAAAATTTGAAGTAAGGCAGCAATTCCTTATTGGCACCCACCCAAGCGCAGCCATACGGCTACAAAGAAAAGCTATACAGCTTTCTGAGAAACTTCCTAGTTAAAGAAAAATTCGTCCTGATCCGGAGCTCGAACCCGAGGCCACCGCTTCACTGAAGCAGTCGCTCTACAAACTGAGAAAACCGGGACAGCAAGCTTGTGGTAGGGCGAGAGCGATTTGATCAATAGCTCGAAGTGGGAACACTGTTGGTCAAATGTTGAAGGAAATCCCCCAAAGGGATTTCAAATTTGCTGGGCGTTGTTCTGCGTTTCATCGGACGGGGTACGACCACGGCAGAATATTCTAACCGAGAAAATAATTTCACTTTACGAATTAAACATCCACCGCGGCAACTAAAGCTTGTCAAATGTTTCTTCACTGATTTTATGATCGTCTATGCTTTAAAAATCACTCGCCCTCTCTCCATCGGTAACAAAGAGGTGTGTATTAGCACCTGGCTATAAAGCACCGGAGTCGAGTAGTCGGTTTGCCAGTTCGGCCGGCTGGCGTCCCAGGTCGTGGTTGTCTTCCACGACATAGCCGCCATGGTGAAAGATGGTATAGCGGTGACCGTGCCACTGATGGATGTGGTCTTAATCTGCTTCAACGCTTCATTCTGCAATGGAAGGAAAAGTGAATGAACAACCACACATCACCAGAAAACAGCGAATGTTTACGTATCTGAACCTCCCAGAAGAAAGTAATAAAGCGCACGATGATTTTCAGAGGAACGATGAACCTGAAGATAGCGTGGACAATACACGCCTTGTAAAACGCGTGTGGGCTTACGCTGGGCCTTTCAGCTGTATTCTGCCAAGCATTAACAACGACAGTGCAATTGGAAGAACGAATCAGTGGACAAATATAGGCAGTCGTCATGGCCAGATAAGGAATATTCGCGTACGTGAAGGGCTTGCATATCTGAGCCCTTTGCGCAGTAACTTAATTAAATTACGCAGTTTTAGATTTCTTGACATTAAACGAAACTTTTTGATGGACAGGTTGCGGAGGAGGTTGAAAAATTACGTTTTTTGCGAACTTTCTCTGAGTTGTTTTTTGAGCCGTTCACTACGACGTCTCTCATAGCCTGAGTCGCTTTGGAACGTTAAACCCCATAAACCAAACCAAACCAAAATATATCCCATAAGATTTCAGGACTGTGACGTTACTGTAGCCTGCAGAGTCATCAAGTTGTCCCAAAGAATACACCGTGATAAAGTTTGCTCCGTGATGAGCGCTTGCGCATCGTTTTATTATGGAGGGTGTTTCTCCTAAGACTACACAATTTTTAAAAATTGGCTTTTCGAGTTAGATGAACGCTTTTTTCAGCACAGGATTGTCAGCAGTGTAGTCCATCAAAATACTGCTAAGTCATGCTAACCAGGAACCTGGTTAACTGATACTGAATAGTTTGTTACCTTTCTAACAAGTACTGTTAGGCTCCTTAATTATTCAAAGAGGTACAGCCCATCATAAGCAATATAATATAGCGAAGCTTGCAGGCAAAGCAACCTGTCCAGTGCGCGTAACTCGTCCAAATAGCACAAATAGGTTGAGCGACAGCGCCGAGGGTAATCGTGTTTTCGAAATTATAAAAACTGATATGGATATTACTTATGGTGGGCTATAGGCCTGCCAATAATTAAGGAGTATAACTGCAAAGGTTTAACATTTTCCTACTGAGTATTACTTAACTAGCTGGCTAGTTAGCACGTCTTACCTATATTTTGATGTACTTCACCGCTACGTCGAAGGAAACGGTCGTCTCACTCAAAAACCCTATATTTAGATATTGAGGAAAGCGTTAGGTAAAATGCCCTGCTTAAGTATGGTGCAGCTACAGAGATGGGACAATCTCAGACTACAAGCTAAAAGTGTGCAATTCCGTAAAATCTGCCGGTCGTTATGTAATATCACGATTTGCACGCAGAGAAGCCAACGCGCTGAACATGAAACCACTCTTGCATCAATGGACATGTTTATTCACTTCGACATTTTTTTATCTATTAAACCTAAATACGCTCGAAGAAATAGCTGTCAGAACTTCTCACTATCCTAAAATTGATTTTAACTTGAAAATGGGGAGCAACGTAATCCTGAACTGTCAGAAAAAAGCTGATGTGTGTTAATTTCTCGATGTGCCCCACAATATCTACACTATTTGTCACCATATAACTTTCGCTACCAAATTTTGCTTAAGCTTTCTATTAGCAGCAAGCCTAGGCTAGCGAACATGGGAGACGTTTAATCTTAAACTTAAAGTGGAGAACGCCATAGCGGTATAGAGCCCCATTCGCATAGCCTACCAAATTACCTAATTCATAGCTAGCACAGTGAATGTCGACAAGACATTACATTAAGTCAAAGCAATTCCAACTGTCTTGGACAAAAATTTGAAGATTTGAATATAAAGGTACCGTTCTGGATATAGTAAAGGGAGCAACCTGCTCTTATTGTTTTAAATTTTTGCGACTGCTCGCATCGTGTAGTTTATTCTGGCTTTGAAAAATTTGTGAAGGCAGCAAACGTTATCAACAAAAAGATGTAAGCCTGCCGAGGGGCGATCGGCGGCTATATTGATTCGAATGGTGATATATATATATATACATAGATATATATATATGACAGAAGCCAACAGCCACAGAAACCAAGGGGCACAGGGGATTTTTAATTAATTTATTTTGTGGTGTTGATCAATTTAGAATATTACTGAATATGTTATCGCTTAAAGCTAATTGATTAGAAAAGCAGAAGGAAAAACCACATGCCACCGGTTGATTCCGAACCCACGACCTCCGAATTACGCGTCCGCCATAGCGCAGTTGGTAGAGCACCGGACGCGTAATTCGGACGTCGTGCGCTCGGTTCCCACCGGCGGCATGTGGTTGTTTTTTCTTCTGCTTTTCTAATCAATTATCTTTAATCGCTAACATATTTACTAATCTTGTCCACTGATCAACAGCAAAAATAGGTAAATAAAAACAAATCCGCTGTGTTTGTTGGATTTTGTGGCTGTTGGCTTCTCTCATATGTAAAACAAGCCCCTCATCCCTCATTCCTTCTCCACATATATATATATATATATATATATATATATATATATATATATATATATATATATATATATATATATATATATATATATGTTGCGAGAGCATGAAGTACTTGACTGCTTACAGGAGTATATAGCGAAGTATACGTTTCGTTAAAGGAAACATATTTATTCGACTCGACGTTTCGATCGGAAGACCGATCTGTTTCCTTTAACGAAACGTCCGCCGCTTATGAACGTGGGTGGCGCTGATGAACACTCTCAAACAAAAAAGGTTCGGTTACTTGTAAAGATAAATAGCCCCGAAAGCAGAAGATTTGATAGCCGCAAAAAGGCTCAATCAGAACTCACCAGTGAATGGACGTGGTGGCTTTCCCACTCAGAGGTCCCCATCGAGAAAGAATTCGGTGGTATTTTGAACAAATGCGTAATTGTAATTAAAATTGTTATTGGGTATTGTCTGAAAGAAATGAATACGTTCGACATCAAGGTAGGAAACAAGTAATCGTGTTCAGACGGTAGTAACGTCTGAAGAGAATCACAGAAATACAGCACAGTTAAAAATCTTCTAGTAATAAAGAGAGCGGGCAAAGACAGACAGACAAGAGCACTGACAGGTGCTAGGAAGAAACGAAAGAGCAAGGATTTTGCTTGGAACGTATCACAAAAAATGTTGTTCAGTTTTCCAGGGAATCTTCTCAAAACTTATATGCTGGACAGTGTCGCTTCCTGAATGCATTTTACTGTTAATGCGGGTGCGTAGCACGTTTCTCGCTTTGACTATTAGCCCTTCCATGCGTAAGCACGATCTTTTTGTACATATATACACTGTTCTCGGATGAATAAAACCATTCGTAGTCCCAGCTTTCTATCTTCTTTTCGTCTGTCTCTCTTAAAGTTTCTATTGTTATATTGCTCAAAGCTGTTTTTATCGATGATCGAAACAACTCGCTGTGGCATGCTCTACTGAAAAAGGAGCTTCTATAGGAGTGGGCTACGGAACTTCCATCCGGCAAGCACTTCATTTATGAAGTTGTGTCGTCTCTGCTATGTTTCATGAATTACTTGGAGGGAGTTGGAATCGTAGCGACAAACATTACGGCCTTGGAACAACTTTGTTAGCCGTAGCACTAAGTTTTCTGCTGTGTGGCTGCATTGAAAGCACTTAACGGTCTTTGAGGCCGGACTGTATTGTGCCGAAAACGTTCCCATCTCCCCGCCTTTATCAAAAAAGACCGCTTGCAAACTCCAGAAAGGGGACTAAATTGCTTCTATGCTCACGCCATGACATCGTCAGCCTAAGAAATAAAGAAAAAAACCTGCGACAACAAGCGCTTCAGCCTGGTGAATTCTTAATGTGAAAGGTGAAGTACTTGACCGCTAGACTGACTTTGGACCTGTAGATGCATTGGTCCGTAACCTTTTGAGCGCAAAATGACGTGACAATGGACTCAGTTTTCGTGGTTCCTCTCAAACAAAATGGCCTCTGCAGTCTAATACACATGTCCGTGTTCAGTTTTTAGGCCAACAAAATATTCATGGCAATGCCAAAAGTTCACCCAGATATGTCTACCCCCATAAGCTCCAACTGTTAAAAATTCAGACTGCCTCTCCATATTGTGTTGGGCTAATTACTTGGGCATCGTTTCTTTATGTTTGGAATAATTGACAGCACGTGCACCTCAAATTTTAGAAGAAAATTACTTATATTATCCGTATCAGAATTCTCGTTTTGGCAGGTTAACGACCATTCATTATCTTTACTGTTAGTAGAGAAAGCGACAATTTTCCTATTCAAGTATCATAGACCGTCATGTTTAATTGCACTGGCTGGGATGCATTCCGATCCGCAGGCAATCCATATGTTGAACCGAAATTTAAACAATGCATATACATCAACAGTGACTTTTGATAATCGTCGCCTTATCTTCTCTTCCAGGCCAGGAGATGCTGTGGAGGCGTAGTGGCTTCGGCGTTGCACTGCAATGTTAGTGCGCTTTACGTTTCTATTCCATGTTGAGAAATCTACCTGGGTAAATAATAATGTTAAAAATTATGCTTTCTTCATCTCTTATTCCTGCCATAGGTTTAGCTTTCATAGCTTGGGGGTGGAACTCGGCAATCGAGCGAAAACCGCGACCTACAAATCATGAGCACGATATCAAGAAAACAAGAACAAACTCAACTGAAGTTCTACTTTCTCAAAATAGAAAGCCAAGAATAGTGTTAGTAAGTTCAAATTCTAGAGCGCATTAAATTTCATACAATGTATAAACGCTCTCACGAAGTGCAAATACCCTGAGCACATATTTGGAGGGCATTTACAAGACTTGAAATATCAGAATATATGACCCGGATTAAAATTTCCTGTGTCATAGATGGTTTTGAACACTTACTTGTCTATGTGTGCTTCAATACTATATTCGCTACATCAAAACCGGGGCGACTATAGAAGCCGCTGTTGGTCCTCGCGTAGGCCTTACAAATAAGGGGGCTACAGATTTCCTCACCGAACGAAGAGGGCGAGCATTACTTGAAACCAGTACGGCCATGAAGTGGAAGCCACATGAAATCGGTTCATCACAGTTGGACTTGCTTACTGTAATAATAGTAACGTACGCAAAGTTTCAATTTTTGCCGTGTTGTGTTCAAGATGGTTAGCTAATGATGAGATAACGTATTAACCACAAATGGTTTGTGCATACCGTAAAAGGGCCTCCGAGATTTATATAGATAAAAACTGAAACAAACGGAGTGAGAGAGAAAGTGCAAAAGCATTAATGAAAAGCAGAGGACTTAGCCGGAGTGTAAAACTCGCTGCTATGACAATCTTCGTGGGTACTGGACTTAATAAAAAGAATGAAAAAGAGAGGCGCGAAATATTATAAAGTAGAATCTATTGTTATCAAACGATAATCGTTAAAGCTGCATAAGCACTTAACATTATTGTTTTGAGTCTACCTCTTTGTGTGCTTTCCGAGAAAGGGTGCCACTAGACTGCGTACCAGGTTTCTATTGGAACACATAAAGAATAAATTCAGAAGTGTAGAAAGGCTTCCTCAAACAGAAGAAAAGCGTTCGTGTTTTCAGTGTTAAAACAAGTGGTGCTAATTTAATGTACTCAACAATGACGTTATATATTTTGGGGGAGCTCCTGTGGCTTCGTTATTAGCTTTTATGCAGAAAGTAAGGTTTCTGACTAGCGTATGCAACTAACTTCACAACTTCACTTCACAAAAAAAAGAATAATTGATAAAATTTCTACCGTTCTGTTAGTCTATAACACAGCGTTAACAGTACTCGACAAAGCCTACCAATGTTGATGGACTATGCTTGGTAGTTAGTTTGGTTTCTTGAGAAACTATTGATAAAGACACCTGAGTAAAAACTTTTCGTTTAGATAACGATCTATTTTAGACGTTAGTTTCGAAAGCCTTGTGAATTTGGAAGTGTTCTATGAAGCGTCCCTCATAGCCCATGTGAAGGTTCGGAACTTTAAACATCACATACCTAGCACTTTCCATTAAAGGCGTATTACAGATAGTGCAGTGGAGCTAAAATGGGTGATAATGTGGGTGAGGGCACCAAAGCGAGTAAAATAATATATTTTGAACAATATGATCAGCTTGAGCAGGCGGAGCCACGACTGACCGGATATTGTTGTATAACGAGCAATTAAGTTTCATAAAATTCCTCGCAGCAGCCGCTGATCACCCGCTGCGATTAACTTGTAGAATGGCCACCCACCTCTGAAGGTATGAAAATACGTCATTGAATTTGTCGAGGTCGCTGGCCGCTTGAAACTGGAATCCGACAACTCGGTGCCCGTTTTGATTAGAACCCAGGGCATCCTGACGGCTCTTGATTTCCTTTAAAGAAATTGCATCATTTCCACTGTATGAACACGCCTGCTCAACAGAAAAAAGAACAAAAACTAGGAGAGAGTGAGGGCTGCTTGAGAGTGGCGAGACGCATATTCCTTATGGAGCCAGCGAAGCATGCAATCAACTGTACGGGGCAAGCCAGTTATATTGCGAAAGCAGCAGTGCATCATGGAGTCAAGTCACAGACACATCACACGGGAGTGATGTGCGCGTTAGTGCGCGAATTCTGAAAGCGCAGCAGCTATGACAGCTCTCCTCACTGCTTACAAAAGCTGTTAAGGTCTAAAGCATCCAATGTACGGCGCCTTCACGTTTACTCTACAGGCTAACATCCCGTAAAGAGGGTGTTTGTGCAGCAAGTATTTATGTAGTGGTTTGGCCACAGTGCGCTTGTAATTATTCTGGTTACTTCAAGGTTGATAAAGAACACTTTGATAACACACCCCTTACTTCCTCTATCCTCCTATTTGCCCGTCTTTCTTACCTTTCAAGATTCAAATTGTGGTTGTGGAAAATAACGCCCGTATTTAATTCATAGGTGCGCTGGGCAGACCACTGGATATAAATCGGGCGTCACGTTATGACACAAATCATAACGTGTAGATTATAGCTGGAATTCCTCTGTGAGAAGCAAACACTGCTCCTTCAAGCCATTGTAATAGTGACTACTTTAAAGCTGCCTTCTTGTGTGGCTCGTGAAGTACAGGGTAGGTCAGAGGTTCCAAGGAAGCAAACTCTTCTTTTAATACTTGGGCTAAGGCATTTACGACGCGTCCAATGGTCCAAATGGCTGGATAGTAAAGAGCGGGTCCCCGCTCACATGCTTGAATACCTTGGATTCTTCACAGGCGCTGTAATTCTTTGACGGTACTGCTCAGAAATAGGCTCTGCTGCTTGTGAAATTTTAACCAACTGTGTAAATATTTCACTACAATCACTCTACCCTTTTCTACAAAGAGTTACGTGCAACTTGTCAATAATTGTGTTCATTTTCTTCTGTTTTTCCGCTGGTGTGTTATGTCCGTAGCTACTTAACCAACCAATGGCTTTAATTTATCAAGTCACTCGAATATTCGCTTGAAGTGGCCTCACCAGAGTTATTAGGCGAAAGAACTCTTCGTCAGTGTTATAGATTGAAATCAGCATGAGTTAAAATCGCACCTGAAGCTGATGAACAGCGTACTGTTGAGCTAACAAATTTTCAGCTTAAGAAGGTAACAATATCAATTTTATTGTACTCGCTGCTTTGTTGGGAGTAGTGCACACGTCGTTAATATACATATATAGAGACGCGAAATTCGTCACGCGAAAAATGTATTTCAGAATTTATTTTCTTCTGTTAAATTATTTGCTTTGATCTGGTAAACGGTGGGAATAAATTCAAAAGGTATTTTCGACCACATGATGCAGGATGCTATAAAGTTTCGCCTATATCTACTCAACTGATTTTTATTACGTCAACAATTTCGAAGAGTCAGTATCGCAAGGCAATGAAAATAAATTTTTAATTTCACTTGCTCGGTCTGATGGAAGCCGCCGAAAGTTTCATTTTGGGGAAATAGCTACAACTCGGTTTCAGAAACTGGAATTGATATAAAACTGTGGAATAAAGATAAGTATAGATCTTCCAGGCCGTAGCCCTGTTATAGGTAGCGACCCATGTTTACTAAATGGGCGCAAACGATGTAAGCGAGAAGACACGCAACAGCATTATGCGTGTCCACTTCTCAAATAAGCTTAGAGCGAGTAATGAGCCCGTTTATCCTCCTGGCTTTTGCGCTAAAGTCCTACAAGAAGTACGATCCAAAACTCACAGAGAGAAGATTCAGCCTGGCGTTGTTGGTCTTGAGTGCGTCGGCACTTTCCCAGACGTGCAAGAGGCCGTAGTGGAAGATCATGTCGTTCCAGAGTTTTGAGAACTTGTACTTCCCGTCCGACGACCTCAAGGCAGTGTACGCTGCCTCTGCGTCGCTACGCGACATGAGGGAACAGCAATTAGGTAAAAAAATTAGCCATTGCGCGTTTTGTCCGAACTACTTTTTTCGGCACACAAAAAGTTCCACCAATGCCATAGAGTTTCAAAGCAGGGTCCCAATATTTTCGGGCCATTAACGTATGGTCTCAGTGATGATATAGCAAAGGGTGCTAAGATGCTGGGAGATGTATTCTTAAGAGCTGCTTTCTAACAAACTGTTTGATGTATTGCGTCGGTTTCCCCTAGCCACTCCTACAATTTCATTTTTGGCGACATGGAGATCACTTACGAGAATAAGAGCAAACATTTGAAGCGCGGTATCAGGCATATGACTGCAGTTAATGACATTATCGGTCTGATTTCTCAGTACACACGATGGCATGCTTCTGAAATGATAATATAAACGACATTGCGTTAAAGGCCTCGTTGTCCAGAAAATCTGGTTCCGGTATCGTCGGCGTATAATAACAAGTATGACTCCAGCAGGCAACGCCCAGATTGCAATGTAGGAAGCAGGTGGGCCACCTTGGTCGCGTATACTTCCGGCGTCATCACAAGCTGCCCACAGGGTAGTGAGCAAACTCCCCATTTTTTTCAGGAGACAAATTAATGATTGGGTTGCTCGGAAAGAACAACCTGGGCCGCACAAGGCCCACCCCTGGGAGCACCTGCCGTCGCACGGCAGTGGAGCCTCACTTAACTGATGCACCATTGCGCCAGGAGGGCTATTATTTACGCTGTCGCGCATATAGTGAACGCGGAGCTTAAGTGTCCCTCGAATTTGTTTTCACGGAATTTGGCCTAGGCTGGCAAAGCTCTAATGCGCAACAGAGATCGGGTTTTCCTAGCCTGTGACACTCAGGCCCTTTTCATGGCGGCATGCGTTGCTCGGTTAAAAGCCAGTGGACCCCATACCAACGGCCCTCGCTTAAGTGCTTGAATATAATGCTCCCCGGCATACACGCTTCAAAATCTTCGCACCTTACACTGTCTCGGCGTTAGTACAGGGCAAGCTCCACGATTCTCCCGGCGCAAGACGAGCGTTCACAAAGGGAAATGTTTAACAGCACTGATGCTGTCTTAAGCCATTCTGCAGTCACTGCACTGGCTCAAAGAGACCAGCTATTGAAGAGAACCAGGCCCCAGCAGATTCGTCCCTTTTTCATTCTTTTTTTAATGTAGAGCTAATGCTAACGGTCGGAACCACTTAAAATATTTCGGTCAGCTTTCCTACTCAGCTAAAGTAGCACTTGTCGGCCCTCGGCCTCTCCCTGTACCACTGTGGGTAACTGAATGGTTGAAGCAAAATGAGGCGCAGGTTGAATTGTAAGCAACTTTTCTTCGCTTTAAACGTTTGTTCGAGAGTGAAACGGTGCATAAAAAGAATGGAAAGGGTGCCATGGTACAAGTTGGCAAAAGTAAATGTTCAATAACAAAATAGCGAACAATACAGCACCGCCTATATAATTACACGAGAACAATACATATGCTGTGGTTGGGGACATTTTATCAATAAATAGCTTTGCGCCCACCCAGATATGAGGGGCTCTTAGTCAAGGGCTCCTGCGTCTTTTGCTGTTTGTAGCGCCCGCTGAACCATCTGTCTTCGGTGCGCTATTATTGGGCTGGACAGCGCGGCCTATCCCCACTCCGGTTGTGGGTATGCAGTTCCCTTGCTTTAGGCCACATGTTGCAGTATAAATAACATACCCTTAAAGAAGGGTATCTACAGATTAGTCTGTTGCTACTTTCATACACCCGGTCCTCCTTCGAGGGAGCCCACTTTCCTACCACTTGGAATCATTTATTCTCTAAACGCTACCAGAAAACAACGGTAATCAAAGCGTGGTGTAATGCAGCTAATCTGAGTGTCATTTTAAAATATAGGTGCAAAATGGTAGGTAACCACACTTCGTTTTTGTCGACAAACCAGATACTTGACTATAATCCAGGCTCCGTAATAAGTGCAGACCTAGGCTTGCAGTATTTGTGAAAATATGCATCAGAAGTTTTAGCCTCAAAAAGCACTGAAGCAACTGCACTAGACCGTAAGCAGATAACTCAGTGAAATACCTCTTACTTGCTGTTTACATAGAGGAAGGAGTGAATGTTACGAATGCGAGAACTTAAACCTAATTTCGTCCTTTCGGTCCGAGTGTGATATTTTTATTGAATTTTCGATTATTAACAAAAAGGTACAGAGGGCTCGAAGTACTTTGCCCGCGCACTTATAGTTCAGGATAATAAATTAAAACACTGAAGTGGTTTACCATTAGATGCGGAGTTCAGATTTTCGTGCTTGAAGTAGTCGATCAAAAAGTGAAACAGTAGGAAAAAGTACCCTCGCGTATATTAGTAGAATAAAGAAAAGCTTGGTGCATGAGTATATCTCCTAACTTTTATGAATTGCCTAAACCCTGCAGTTTAACAAAAGTATTTTGCCTTGTGCGTAATCGAAACAAAGAAATTTTTATGAAAACTCGTTTTTTTCGTCTCCATTCTAGGAGGGTTTTGCTGTAGACCTTATTCCCGGGTTGCTTTGCTAGTGCAGTTCCAAGAAAAGGGTACATAGAAAAGGAAATCATTTATAGAGGACCCAGGCTGCCCTTACTCCCAGCACTCCTCCTTCTTTGTCCGTGTTAAATAACCGTCATCAATAACTCAGAAAACCTGTTTCATCACTCGGACGGGTTATTACTGCATTGTGATAGGCTGATTTGCACGCTGTTCATTCGCA
Source organism: Amblyomma mixtum (assembly GCF_055824585.1). Classification (NCBI taxonomy): domain Eukaryota; kingdom Metazoa; phylum Arthropoda; class Arachnida; order Ixodida; family Ixodidae; genus Amblyomma; species Amblyomma mixtum. The sequence continues at coordinate 29,529,682 of NC_143020.1, read as the reverse complement.
CTAACAATTCCCCTAATGTTTTGCAGGTACAGCGAACCACCAGCAACACGAACTTTAGCGTTCTTTTTCATGTTCTAAAGCAAATCAACGACTATACTTTATTGAATTTTTTTGACAATTCAGTATTCTGAACATCTTTGCCACTTGCGCACTGATCATATTCACTGAAGTACCCTCAGGTGCTCAATGTTGAGTACAATGCCTTTCACGCGAAGCCCTTACATCTGTGGGAGGGTTATGTTTCCATAAGAATCTTCTTAGCTGGAACAGATATCGTTCAAGAAATTCTTTATTTTATTTACAGTCGAATATGTTTTTTAGAAAGTTTATCGTGCAATATGTTATGCAATAATGAATGTTTAGCCCTAATGTAGGAACATTCAGCCATTAATGGCTTCATTTTTCTTGTTTGCTGTTCGAGACAAAAATACGAAACTTGGTCATTTCCTACCGCTAAATTGCCTAGAAACTGATTTAAAATTTATACAACCATAAAGTATACATTATTAATGAGCTAGTCAATAGAAATAATGCTGCAAGTTATGCGGATCTGTAACGTGTCACGGACGCAAGTTGTAAAAACTACCAAATTATTTATTGTTAGCATGAGAATGTCATTTGCGAATTCATGCGTCCGTAATGGGGATAAATAACGTGAATTTGGGACTTCTAACGCACCCGCGCTGAAGAAGGCAATGTACAACCGATAGGGTATGCAGCGTATAGCTTGACCTTTCTGGCCAAACAGTGCACAGCCTCAACTGTCGTTCAATATTTGCGGCGTGCATCGGTGAACGTTCGTCCCAGTTGTGAATTACGCGCCGTGTGTTTAAACTTACTCGCCCTAGAGGAGAACCTTTCGATACTGTGGCCGCGTAGACAGATTTCGACAGAATGAACCGATGGAGTACCAAGTCACACATATCACCGAGGGCTCCTAGTGGTAGCTTACTGGGGCGCTGGTTGGACAAGGTTGTGCTGCCAACTTTGATGCCATTCATGACAGCGAGGTTCCATCGTACTGGGTTTTTAAGCTCAAAGCTTATTGCGTAGCTTTCTACTAAACTTCAGCAACAGAACCACGTACCATCTTGCCAAATGTAACCGACGAGCCGCATAGGCGGCCGGAGAGGGCTCCGGCGGTGACATTTGCTGCATGGCTGCTAGTGTAAAGATGCTGACGTAAGCCTGCGCCCTCGCTCAGCATGACAGCGCTGCGAAGGCGCGAACTAACTTCTCGCAAATGCTGCCCGCTGACTTTTCACCCAAGGAAGGAGAGCGAGGGTAAAGACATGTCTGTCAGTTTACGAGGTCTGTTAGAAAAGTATCCGACTTTATTTTTTTTTGCGAATACCTGATGGATATGAAACAAGCGCGCTTGCATCAGGCGACCTTGAACCTTCATGCGCATGCACGAATTTTTTCCTGCCTGCCGATAGCGTCAGTCGCTGGGACACAGCATTTGAGTGAGGCAGTGCGCAGTGCTCTCGTCGGTTTTTTATTGCAAGGAAAATCGCGGAGTGAAAGGAGCAGCGCTACTACATCGAATTTTGCCATAAACTGGGCGACAACCAAGTGTAAACCATTCGAAATATTCAGACGGCTTTCGGTGACGATGCTATGAGCAGCACACAGATTAAGCAGTGGTACAATTGATTTAAAATGGCCGCACATCGGTGGAGAACGAGCCACGCTCCAATCGGCCATCAACATGCCAAAATGACCAGGTCATTGCCGAACTGAACGCTATGGTGATGCGGGACCGTCGCGTGACTATCCGGGAAATTGAGAAAGAGGTGGACATGAGCAATTTCTCCGCACATTCCATTATCACCGAAGATTTGGCCATCGACAGTGTTGCGGCGAAATTCGTGCCGAAGCTGCTCACGGTGGAGCAAAAGCAGCTTCGTGTTGTAGTCTCACAGGACATGCTGGATTCCGCAAACAGTGACTCCGACTTCATCAACATCATAATCACTGATGACGAGTCTTGGGTGTACAGGTACGACCCGGAAACCAGATCCCAGTCGTCACAGTGGAAGCATTCCACGTCACCAAGACTTAAGAAGGTCCGCCAAGTGCGCAGCAATGTGAAAGTGATGCTGACTGCTTTCTTTGACACCCTCTGTGTGGCAGACCACGGGTACGCACTCCACAGGGCCAAACAATGACCACAGAGTACTACAGGGATGTCCTCCGTTGCCTACGTGATGCTGTGCGGCGCAACAACCCGGAGCTGAGGTCAACAGGAAATTGGCGCACCCATCGCGACAATGCTCCTGCACATTCCTCGCAATCGATTCAGATTTTTTTGGCGAAAAACCAGACTCCTGTAGTTCAGCAGACTCCTTACTGTCCTGATATGGTCCCTGCGATTTCTGGCTGGTTCCCAAAATCAAAAGGCCATTGAAAGGAGCGCGATTTCAGACAAGGAAGAACATTATGGCTGCAACGACAGCTGAGCTAAACTCCATTCCGAAATGGGCCTTTTCGAAATACTTCCCAGAATGGCAGCACCGCTGGGAGAAGTGTGTGGAGTCCCAAGTAGACTACTTTGGAGGTGACTAGGTTTGCAACGCTCCAGTTATGCAAGTTTTTTTTCTACGGCCAAAGGTCGGATACTTTTCTAACAGACCTCGTAAACTCGCAGCCGGGGAGCAGCTGGCAGCGCGGAAGGCCGCAACGGCAACGTGGTTCCTCGGATGCATCTGGCAAAAACGGTATATTTACAATGCACGGGACAGCATTCAAAACAACCGAGTAAATACTGGCAGCATGCGCAATACTGCTAAGTAAAGAGTTCAGCGCTGATAAGTTAAATAATGGGTCAATCGTTCGACGTCACAAAGTGTCCAAGCAGCAGTGTATGAAGTAGAAGGTGGACACATTTTTCAAAGCGCTTACAGCACTTTCAAGCATAGCCGCCTGATGATGACTTAGGAAAGCAACTCTGTATTCTAAACGTCTGGGGGAGTAGTGCATTCGTTCCGATGTCATGACGCCAAAGAAGGTAACCAACCACACACGTTCACCACGGCTCGCACAAGTGCAGCCTTTCGCTCATAAGAGCACGCAACCACGCCTGGAACACTGTGGTATTCATATAGCCAAGCATAGTAATATTGCAGCCTAAAATTGGGCAAAGTTTCGCAGTATGCTTTTTGTGCGAATAGTTATATGGCCTGTACTTAAGCTAGGACTGTCGTAGAGTTGGTTTCACAAGGCCAATGCCCTCTAAAAACTTTGAGTACCTACACTTGTCCGTATGCATAATTTCGTCAACAAGACAGAAATTATTTTACGTCACCTGCTTGTCTCAACAACCGGCCCGGCAAGGGTACAAGAGATGATGTGAACGGTAGCGACGAGAACGAACGCAACAAATGGCGACTCAGCTATGGTACACTCTGGGGTCTGCCCCTTGTGCCGTGATTGTTCTGACGGGTTCACCGCCTTGGTCACGCTTATAGGCCTGATCTTATTAACTGGTTAAACTTCAAAAGAGCAATGCCATGCGCGCAAGTACCACTGACATTCCACTCACATGTAGTCGAAGGAGGCGCCGTAGCCGGTCCCGCTGTTGCTACCACTAGCCTTGGCCCTGGATCGGAAAGTGGCAAAGCTGTACTCGTCGTAGGCGCCGCGGAAGTCATTCGATCCCCTGTCGTAGTGGATAGCAGTGTAGAAAAGCAGCGTGCAGATGCCATCCTGTAGAGCATGGAGCGCGGGGTACACCCTCGAGGTGACCGTGCACAGCAGTATGTCGTCGTGCGGCGTCGTATCCAGCGGTTTAGGCTGCATTCTGGGCGTTACCGGCGGCTCTGCAGAGAGTGCGCGAACGCCACCCACTTCATAAGCGCGAAACGTGCAGGCTCGAAGGTGGAGGTGGGTAGGGCTTGAGCGATTCTCTAACGCAGTTCGAAAGGAAAACACTCTGAAACCTATGGTAGAATATGATTCGAATAGACGCTGCGAGCATCTACTCTCAAATAGGTCGGTTGCGAGTATCACCATGCACTATACATTTTTTCGTTGGTAAATGGGTACAAACTTACATTTATGTATGCGACTTAGGTGACATCTCTTCCCAACACTTTCTTTATAATGCCTGCATTCGCATTACGAACGTTATACCTGGAACTTCGGGGCCAAGCTTAGTGATGGCGCCTTCATTCGAAGCAAGATGAATATTTCTGTCTTTCAACAAATCATTCCTAAATATTCCCCATAGACCTCACGTGAAACCGCGTTTTGCATTACGGTAACACATCTATGTATTGCAGCTCAGCATGCAGACTGCTATATAAATTTGAAGAGGCAGTATAGAAGGAAGTTTAACGCAAATGAGCAGAGGTTGTGAAAATTTCACTTGTGGTCTTTACATCGAACAAACTTCTATAACTTGCGGTGGCGCTTTTACGAAACCAGGGCGGATCAATACTCTAGCAGTAGCCGTTTCATCGATGTCAGAAGAATTGGGACTCGATTCAACTGGATAATGGGTAAGGTAGCGAAATGCTCCGAGTGTCCTTTTGGTGGTATAGCTTTTAAGAAAGCAGTGAACGTTTGGTTCAAAACTGGAGAAAGTCAAGAACTTTCTGTTTTTGAGATCTGCGTTGCGAAAGAGGACAAATATGCAAGGCGACTGATAGAAAGTAATCCTCGGTGTGCAGATGTCTTCTGCAGAAATAAAATCCACTTTGCAGGAAACATGTTTTTTGCTTGGCCAGACAAGCTGTGCGCAGTTATTGTGCATTCACTATGCGCACACAGCAAGTCTCAAGCAGTGCCGTATCAGCGATCTGTTATTGTTCTGCTGCACTCAACTGTAGTCCATATAATTTATTAGCATGATCTGTGAACTCCTCAAGCACATAACGTTTACTCAAGTCATTAACTCTGTTGACAAGCACAATAATATATCGAGACATAATATCGCGGTACCAGCAGGGTTTCTGTCGCCGTTGCTCATGTGACGAGCAACCCACGTAATTTAACAAATTTTGCGCACTAGACGCGAGGTTACAGTTTGAGAGAGTGTTTTTTAATAACTCCAAATTTTTCGACGCGTTCCATAAGGCAAGATTTCAACCACGTGAACAAAAAAATAAAGTTCAGCCTAATTAAATAAAGACTTCTTGTTTCATACCAAATAGTTCCTTAGTGTGAATGCAAGTAAGCTTTCATCTGTCTCTGTAATAGAGTTCCTGAGGGCAGAATACTTATTCCCCTACTTGATAAAGTCATTTGTAGTATGAAAAACTGCTCCTCATCTGCAATTATCATTTTCGCAGATAATTACATCATTCAGAAATCGCAGCATTAGTAATCACTCTGACCGCCGTTTCTTACAACATTGTCATCTTGGTGCACTTAACACTAGCTGTAATGTCTGTTAAGGCATCGAAATAAAGCTTCACTCGTTCCGCAGCCACACTGCTTCGTTTCCTACACCTATTTCCTTAATAATGCCAGTGTGCAACTTACCACTTATAAGTGCATTGGTATTCTTCTTCAGTCTTACTTTTGAGCATTTTCATATTCTTTAACTTATCAAAAGCTAAAAGCGTCAGATAAGTACTCACTCGTCTCGTATAGGCGCAACCGCAAACGTGCACCTGCACACTAGAGAAACATGTCAAACTGAATTAAATAATATTTTGCTCCCCTCCCCTTCCCCAAGCCATGCAGAATCCTGATCATTCATGCGCATTCAACAATATTTAATCCCTGCAATACCGTTCTGATAAAACAATAACTCAATGTGCCTAGTTGGGACGACTGCTGTAGGCTGAGGTGGATAGAACTGCAGGAGAGATGAATCGACCGCGATGTGTTGCTGGTGAACACCGAAGAAGCGAGGCTGCATTCCGGAGAGCAGGCGCTGGGAGGGGATTTAATGAGCGGTTGTGGATTGTTGAGTGTTAGACTTCAGCCGGCTTCCACTAAATGGTTCGCTCAGCTTTAGCTCAGAACCATCTTAAGAATGGAAAAAGAAAGCACTGCAATGCCAATGAGCCCATGCTCAGAAAGAAGGCTATGGTTACAGAGTATATGAACAAAGTCGCCCACAACTTGAACAAAGGAGCAAACACTCCGGGTGTCCCTGTGGTGTGTTGAGAGCCATGAGAGCTCGCTGGATTATGCCGAGCATCAGTGGCCAAAATTGTCAACGAAACGGATGCCATACAAAACATGCCGAAACTTTTGTGAAACATGCAACGGGCGTGCTGTATGAAATTCCGCTCAAGTGTGGACATGTGTATGTTGGCCAGACATGCCGCTGTGTGAGTGAAAGTGCAGGTGAGCATGTTCGGTCAATTCGGACTAGAGAAGACGTGAATTTTCCCGCTCATTCCGTTGCATGCACAGGGTGTGAGCCACGGCTCAAGAGCATTTTGATTCTGGGTAGGAGCAGAGACAAAGTAGCGCCTGAGCTTTTAGAAGCATACGACATCAAGAGAAAAGGCGTTACCTGAGTCAGTGATACTTCTGTATTGCGGTATAATGCGGAAGAGATGCGCGGCTTTTGCGAACCGGTGCAAAGTTGCCTTCCTTCTCTCGTTTTCCTTTTTTTTTGGCACGTGTACACACTGCCTATATAAGCCTCAGGGCGGTTATTAAATCAAGTTGATAGTTTGAACTCTTTCTGTCTTCCTATGTTCTTCCTGTGCGTCTTCTAAGCATGCGCAACTCGTTTTTAGGAACAATTATGCGCCAACTAGCCCAGCAAAAACCTCTTCTGATGTAATTGTGTTAGGAGTAAAGAGAAATCGAATGAAAGATTGGGGGCGTAAAAAAGAGCATCATGAAATTTAAAAAAAAATGAATTCAAAATTGAGATTGCGTAAAAAAGGAAAGGGCATTGTATCATTCAGATCGACGAAATTATCTAAAGGATTTTGGAGAGATACTAGGTGAATTTAATTTAATAACAGGAGTAACGTGGAGCCTGCTACGACTTCCTTAGAAACAGTAGAGCGGAGTACCGGAGATTCTGTACTCGGCTCTCAGGCGCCCTAAGGCCAGCGAGGGCTAACTTCACGAGGCCATCACAGAGATCTGTTAGGCACTGATGCTTAGGAATTGCCAGGACTTGATCATCTCCCATAAAGATAGAAGTAAGTGGTGATCAGCGGACCGGGTACAGAAAGCCAGGTTATCCAAGATAGGGCAAGCAATTTTCCAGTAAATGGCAAGAAATTTCCCCTCGATATATTAGCTCGTGTGGATTTATTGCATTGCGATAAAAAAGAATGTAACTAATTATATCCACTTATTCATATCTATTTATCTATCAATTCTCCCTACCCATCTTTATACCCAACAATCTTCACATCTATCAACATACAAATTTGCCAATGTATACATCAAATAATCTATCCTTCTATGATTCTATCATTCCTTGAATCCCTGAATCTTTTATTCGGTAATCCTACCTAGCTACCTACCCACCCACCTAACTTCCCACCCGCCCAACGTCTGTCTGTCCGTCCGTCCGTCCGTCCGTCCGTCCGTCCGTGTCCGTCCGTGTCCGTCCGTCCGTCCGTCCGTCCGTCCGTCCGTCCGTCCGTCCGTCCGTCCGTCCGTCCGTCCGTCCGTCCGTCCGTCCGTCCGTCCGTCCGTCCGTCCGTCCGTCCGTCCGTCCGTCCGTCCGTCCGTCCGTCTGTCTGTCTGTCTGTCTGTCTGTCTGTCTGTCTGTCTGTCTGTCTGTCTGTCTGTCTGTCTGTCTGTCTGTCTGTCTGTCTGTCTGTCTGTCTGTCTGTCTGTCTGTCTGTCTGTCTGTCTGTCTGTCTGTCTGTCTGCCCGTCCGTCCGTCCGTCCGTCCGTCCGTCCGTCCGTCCGTCCGTCCGTCCGTCCGTCCGTCCGTCCGTCCGTCCGTCCGTCCGTCCGTCCGTCCGTCTGTCCGTCCGTCCGTCCGTCCGTCCGTCCGTCCGTCCGTCCGTCCGTCCGTCCGTCCGTCCGTCCGTCCGTCCGTCCGTCCGTCCGTCCGTCCGTCCGTCCGTCCGTCCGTCCGTCCGTCCGTCCGTCCGTCCGTCCGTCCGTCCGTCCGTCCGTCCGTCCGTCCGTCTGTCTAACAACCCATCCATTCATCCACTCATCCATCACGTGCAGACTATTCGCCGAATCCCTTGCTCACCCTGGAAATCGTCAGGGGTCGGTGACGTTGTCATGGCCGGCGGTGTGGCTTCCGTCTCCGGCGGCCCGACCACTGGCCCGGAGGACCCAGACTGAATGCTAGGCAGGAGGTGGTCTTCCATGGTGGATACGTCGACTGCGCACAGGCCGCACGAAGCCATTCTCATTTCATGCAAAGCTCAGAAATAGCGTGCCGCACTAATTGCAGTCCCTCGTCAAAACTAAACACAAATCTGCAGAACTGGTAGCATATATTTAAACACTGTGTAAAACTAAATGATGCCACTTACGTGATTCACAAATTAAGTAACCCGGCATTTGTAAAAGAGTTACATAACGTGTTTACAACTGCGCACGTTCAGAGCAGAAACTTGGAAGACAGTGAAAAACAGCACTGGCGCTCCTTCCGGGGCTCGTGTTCCTTTTGTGCTCAGAGCATGGACAGCCACTATAGACAAGCAGTTTAGTGTGTTTTACAAGTAATCAGTCTTCACTTGCCATATTGAAGTGACCATGACTCGTTCAGAAATACATAACCCCTTTAACGCTCATGCTACAGCTTGAGCTAGACTTTGTTTAGTTTATGAGGTTTAACACCCAAAGCGACTCAGAATATGAGAGACGCAGTAGTGAAGGACTCCAGGAAATTCGACCATCTGGTGTTCTTTATCGTGCACTCACAACGCACAGTACACGGCCCTCTAGAATTTCGCCTCCATCGAAATTCGACCGCCGCCACCGGGATCCAACCCACGTCGTTCTAGGAATAGGAAATTTCTAGGAATATTAATAATCTTCTGTGTTAATCGGAAATCCTGAGCGTCACACCACCGGCGCAGGAGATCTTTATCTTTGACGTCTCGTAGTGTTGAGACATCAACAGTTTTCGATTTATCCAGCGTGTCTAAAAAATTTGGACATGGTGTATGTCAAGGAATAAAACAAGATAGATGGGCAATACGGGATCTGGAAAAAGAATACCCCCTCCCGGTCAATGGCACTGCGGTCCCTGTGGAGGCACTGAGGCCTATATTGAAGCTAACCAAAATGCAAATAAATTCACCACATCATTCGCATGAATGCTGCTTGTGTGTTTGTTTCGTTTCTGATTTTATTAGGTTTACCGCTCTAAAGCGACTCATGCTACGAAGGTGCCATAGTGCAGGCCTGCTGATAGTTCAGACCAGCTGTCGTTCTTTAGCGTGTGCTGACATCGCACAATATACGGCCCTGTTGCATTTTGACTCCATTAAATTACGACCGCCATGGCCCGGATCGAACACACCTCTTTATCATCCGTTCAGTAGTACCCGGTAATAAAAGCGTGAAAACACTATGAACCCCTTGTTGTGCGCGTCTAAGGTGGATGTTCGAAGCTAACGGGCGGTGCTTAGTTTACAAAGGAACAAATCGTGTGGCTCACCTTCTGCTGTGAAGTGGACGATGGAGACTGTGCCAACCGACAAGAACAAGAACAGCAGAACACCGAGACCAACTAAGAGCTTTCTATTTCTGAAATGAAAATAGAGGCAACACAAAGCAGACGTGTTATTCGTCGCGTCTGACGCTCTTCCAATATTTTCAACAAACTGAGCGCGCAGGCACGTAGTTTCTATCATGCGTAAGTAAGTTTGCCAAACGTTACTTAATGTGAGCTGTTGGCATTGGAGGTTATTCGCGGTTTAATAGTGCACAGAATGCAACGCGGGCGCACAGAAATAAGGTGGAACGAGGACTATCGGTTCCTTTCTTGTTATTCACACTTTACGGTCATTTCCCCTTACAGCACACCTAGGCTTCATAACGCTGACGTGAACAATGCACACTTTAAGTAGAAACACCTTTCTGGTGGAAAAGCCAGGCGTACAAAAAGCAATCTATATTTTGTTTATACAATACTGCTAGCCCTAAGGTGAGGCTGTAAGCAAGAGTGGGAAGTATGAAGTACAGACACAAGAAGTACGTGCTAAAGACGAAGCGTGGTACAACAAGACTGCCTCCACAAATAGACGCAACCAACCGAACAAATGCACTTAACTACTGTTGCGGAAAAGTTAGGCTCAGAACTTGGGCGCACGGTAGGCTACAAGCTGGGCCCGGCCAAGCAACTAAGTCATCACTAAGATATCAGGCGAGCACCAGCGAGCCCAGAGACCACATTACACCACGTGGAGGTCCATGAAGTCAGAAATATAATTCCGGTAAAGAATAACGTCTGGCAGGGAGTCACAATCCAGGCAGTTTTATTCAATCCCCTCTATAGAAGGTATTGAAAGGCCAGAATTAATAACAGTTGGAAACGAGAGTTTATGGAGATAACCGTTTGTAATTTGGAATGCACTAATGAAATTGCATTGCTAAGTCACTCAGGGGAAAGACTACAAAGCACGATGAAAGGCTTAGACACGTACAGCATAGCCTTTAGTTTAAAAATTAATAGGCAGACACCAAAGTAATTTTCAACAGTCGCAAGGGTACAACAGTTTAAAATTAGCGAGGTTCTGGAAGCAACTGAGGAATAGGTTTACAAATGGCAGATATTTACCGCTCAGCTGGTTCACCACAAAGAAATAACCAGTAAAATAAGAATGGGGTGGAGCGTATCTGGCCGCTTGTGTCAGGTATTTAACAGCAACTTAATTCAAAAGAAAAATATATAAAAGGCGAATCTTAACGCAGCTCGCCTATAGGGTAGAAAGGTGAAGGCTAACGAAATGGGTTCAACTTAAGGAAAACACTGCGAGCTATGGAAAGCAAAATGAGGCGTGAAGTTTTAGAGACAGGAAGTGGGTCATGAATTAAAGGCGGGCATTGACATCCTAGTGGAAATCAAGGCGCTGAAATGGGCTTGGGGAGGGCATGTCCGAAGGCAAGATCACGTATGGCCGTTGACGGTAACTAATTGGATAGTAGGTGATGATAAGAGCTGCAGCGGACAGCGGAAGGTTGCGTGGGCAGATGAAAGGTTACGTGGGCAGATGTGATGAAGTTTGAGGGGCTAAAATGGCCGCGGCTGGCACAGGACGTGGTTAACTTGAAAGATATTGGAGAGGCCTTTGACGTACAGAGGGGGTAGTAAGGCCGATGATGTTATTACTACATGTGAAGGAAGCAAACACTCAGAGGAAGCAAAGAAAACGTAGGGGAATGTTTTAAATTTTAGCTGTTGATAATGGAAATATTAGGTAATTATTTTGTCGCTGAACTCAAAGTTCGTGGGTTCGCAGCCCCCCGGCGGCATGTCGTTTTTCCTTCTCTCTGTCCACTATTATCTTTCTGCGATAAAATAGTTGCGCTAATATTTTCCAGTTCGTCAACAGCCCAATTTTAAAAACATCTAAGGGGCTTTCATCACCATATTCTTCAAGAAGACAATGCCAAAGCATTTGGGCTGCCTGCTATGGTGTCTTCAATGATTGGGGAATGTTGCTATTGTGATATTCATGGCCGTTATAACGTCGACATCATTAAACATTTCAGAGAATGTTCCAGTACCTCCCACTAAGTTATATCGCAATCTGCCTCTTTTTCGCACTAATCCACTTGTTTTCTGAGCTGGGCGTGCTTCTAAAATAAGAAGAGTTTCTTGGAATTTTTGCTGATGGGCTCAGTTTCAAACTATCAGGGTCCTTAAATTTTAAAATTTGGCGGTGTCAATGATGTCATGACCCTCTAAACCAATGAGAAAACTTCTGACAGAGAAGCCGTAGATTTTTTTTTCGAGGACAACCTAAGTACTAACGGCTTCAAAAGGTGTTCAAGGAGAGGGCTGAGTCGGGCTGGTTGGTTCATGTTCAATGTTGTCAGCTCATGTGTCTGTCTCGCCTTCTTCCGTCCCGTCCGTCAGCGCTGTTTTACCGTACCATTCAAAACGTGTAATTATCACGTTTCGATGACTTTTGGCTTGATTCATATGTATGTTGTCTCGAGGCCCTCAGCCCCTTAACATTGCCTGCTGATAGCAAGGTCCCCGGTTCTTGCTGTCGTGATGTCAAAGGTAGCGAAACAGTGTTCTCCACAGTTTCCGCCATCCCCGTTCCATCACGTTTCACACGACACTCTCGGTAATACAGGACTTGCCACGTCCACCGCTATGGACAAGGGTAGCGCTGGTTAACACTCTTAAGGTTAAGTTACACACAACATAAAACGGCACTGAAGTACACCTTTGGGCATTCGCCTCCGTGGTCTGTTGGGGGAGCTCTTGACGCGGAATTCGGAGGTAGTTAATTCAGATTATACCGGTAGCATGTGATTTTTTTATATTGTGAATTCTAACCACTCATCTTTCAGCAATAAAATATTTGCGCTACCATTTCCCATTTATCAAATGCAAGAGTTTGCAAACAATCTACTGTCCCTTCCCAGGTTTCGGACACTGTTGGCTTTATTCATATTGCTGGGCACATGTCCAGCAATCTCGGACACAAATTTTGAAAATTGCAAGACGCTTTCATAGAAATATTGAAAGTAATGGTGGATTCCTGCGATATGTAGCAAAATTCCTTTCAAAGTGTTTCCATCGATCGCATCGAAAAGTTAAGGCTGTCTTAAAAAACCAATGGGGAACTCTTTTGATGAGAACAAAAAAGTTATAGAAAACAAAATGGAAGACCGGCGTCAGGTTATCTGCGGACATACAGTCTGTTATGAAAAAAATCTTGCATTATATGAAAAAATTGCGTTCATACACGGCTTTCTGCACTAACATTCTTTAGCCGAGAAATATATATCACCGCGAAATCCGAGAAAAAAGCACAAAGAGAAGCAGAGTAGGAAGAGGGTCGTCCACACTTAGTTTCACCACTTAGTGCGTTGCCGCGCACTTCGGCGGGCCACTGCGTCCGACACGGCCACGCGCCGAAGCAAAAGTTGGAGATGACGCTATGAACCACCTCCCACTCTATCTTCGCCTGTCCCCATTTGCTGATCAAGAGGCTCTGTGAGACCTCTGCAGAGTGACTAAGAGGCCGTAAAACAGTTTAACGCAAGCTTTTCTATCCAAATTCAAATCACGCTTAATATTAGAGATACGCCACCGTTAACAGCATCAAATAAAAACCTTTTGTGTCTCTAACATTAGGGTTCCTTAAGTTGCCAATACTAAGAAAGCCATTTCCTTGCCGTAATCCTGCATGCTAATAGCTAAGACTTAAACTATGAATAAATTTCCCTGTTCACAGTGAGTGCTGCAGAGGGTCTTGAATGAGAAAATAGGGCAGCAGGGAAAACTAACGCCGGGGACGCCAACTAAAAAGGACAGTCGAATGGATTGACGCGAATGAAATGTGATAGTAATCTTTCACTGGCTAGTCTATTCATATTACCAGTCTATGCCAATTCTGAGCCCGCTGTCTCTGACTCCTCAGTCTAATCTAGTTCTCATTGTATTCTATTTCCGAATGCATAGCTAAGTAAAATGTTCCATGTCATTACATCGCGATGAGTCCACGTACAACAGCTGATGCTATGGAGAAGGTGTTAAACGAAGAGCCACTGCCGCAACAGGCGGCTACTAACACAGCTGCCCATGGGTCTTTTGATACCCAGGTTGTTGTTCTCGAGCATTTCGAGATGGAATTATTCCCGCAGGCCTCACTTTTGAGCACATGGTTCTTCGGGAGACTGTTTTAAACGTCTGCCTTTCGTTGCGTTAGCCAATTTCTTCAGACCCATTTTATTTTTTCTAAGTCATTCTACGTACGAAGTCTGCCTCGTCTATTTTACAAGTGGAGAGGGGAGTCAGGAATCGCTGGCAAATAGAAGGTGGAGAGAGACCAATCGCCTAAAGTGCCTCCTGCCACGGCTTGCTGGTGGAGGCTTCACACAGACGCCATCGATACCGACAGAGTTTTCGTTTTCATGGACTTCTCACTGTTATCGCATTTCAAAATGCACGCTAAGAGTTGCCAATGGGATTAAGTGCTCGTTCCCTTTCCCTTTGTGTATCTGTCTCGTGTTTTGGTTGGTTCCTCGAAGGTGAAGATTGTCATTGCCTGCACGCTGCCAACTTGGGCGCTTAACACGGCGCATAAAATTTACACGTGATGCTTTGCGCAATATTTCAAGTTGCCTGCAAGAAGAAGAAAATCGGCCCACATCGCCGCCTGCTAATTACTTTCACATCAAAGTTGCTGTCAGAAAAGTATTCGAGAGCTAGATCAATAAAATAAGCAGGAATTATTTCGCTTTCTTGATGTTTGTGGTGCTAGGGCAGGTAGACATACCGGCGCCATGGCACTCTGAGTTTGAGTTTAGGCAAGGGGCTACCCGTCGGCTGTGGGGATGGAAACACGTTTCTTCCGCATGCGCGATTGATGTTCCAGCCAGCATAGCACCGCTTGGGGTTAATGATTTCATTCCACACCACCGGTTGCAACCGTACTCTGGTAACTATGTTTGTTTTTTATGAGAGACTGCCTTGATTGACAGACTGTCCCTGTATTTCTCGTTCCTTCTCTCCTCCCTTTTAATCCCCTCATTCCCTTTCCCAGTTTAGGGTAGCCAACCGGAAACCTTTCCGGTTAGCATCCCTGCCTTTCCACGTCTCTGTATATCTCTCTCTGGTAACCTTGTTTGGAATAAGGTTTTTGCTTAAGAGGGAAAGCGTATACTTACCCTGTTGTTTCAAATAAACGATGCGAATGAAAGAAGAAAAAAAAGGGTCGTTAACGATGGAAATGAAGGGGACCAAGTTCTTAACAAGAACAAAAACCTACCTTCGTCCTGTTGTCCCCCGTCTTCCATGGTACCTATATTGAAAACCAACTGTGTGGTCAAAACAAGCCAAGTAATCGTCACCTGTATGGTTATCACTACGAAAGCATCAATCTTTCCGGCCTTCATACTTTCTTATTCTCAAGAATGCTCTCTAGGCATCCGGCTTCCATCGCTGCACCACGTTGATGGCGCACAACAAAGAGGAGGAAAGAATTGAAGATTAGCTCACTTACTATCCACCACCATTTCCGAGACCATGGACATCGGTTCAGCTGCAAAATATACATGAGAATATAACTACTACTGACAGCACGGTTACCAACTCGACAAATGTGATATCCGTTATCCGAGGAAAAAAATGGAGTCCTAGCTAAGACTGAAGGGCAGTGCGTCACCTTCAACCGCGACTCCAACCTGCTGTACAACTCCCCAAGGAACCACACGACAGGTGAACTCTCGAGCTGATCCTGGCAGCGATGGCAGGCACACATCTATGTTGTTTTACACGGTTCTGGAAACCTCTGGTTTCCTATACCGTGTGTGCAGCTTACCACTCCAAAGAAATTAAGCACGGAATATTTTCCCCAGACACGCACTCACTGTTGTGTCATTGTTGACAGCTGTTAACTTCTCTCCAGTGAAGCAATTATCTGCCTGCCAATAGGAAACACCGCGAAACTCAATCGGCCCCGGCCGCGGCGGTGGAATTTCGATGGAGGCAGAATTCTAGAGGCCCATGTACTGTGCGATGTGAGTGCACATTAAGGAACCTCAAGTGGTAGAAATTTCCGGAACCCTCCACTATGACGTCCTTCATAGCCTTAGCCACATTGGAACGCTGGTCCCCATAAAGCAATCAATGGGGATATTATCACCTGTGATTGCGGGAAAGCATCAGGGGGCAGGGAGAAGCTGCAGGACCGTATTGATATTCATGACCTCTCACTTCTTCTGCAGGCAAAGCCTAACTTTTAAATTGGTTCCTAGGCTCGTACAAAAAAAACCTGGCATGGAAAATGCGTGCTCTGGCCCAAGTCTTCGAACTTGGATGAACATTGTCATGCAGTGTGTGTCGGGTGCCGCGCAATCTAAGCGCGTTTGTCCAAATATTAAGCGCTTCTTTTCAACAGTGCCGGTTGTGCTTCCTGTGGTTCCGCTTTCCGCGACAGGAAGACGAAGCAGGAGCAGAAGGTAGAGTCGTTCTTAGTTCCCGAAATGCTAGTCTCCGTCCTTCCCCAGGTCATGAAATATAATAGGCCGCGCCAGAATATATCGGGATTGTTTGTTATACAAAGTAGGACTACCCGTGAGAAGCCAGGACCATGTGTAGCTGGGCGATTATACGTAATACTGCATATCAAGGCTACGGGCTCGTAGGACGACCTAGAATGAACAACCAAGTAAACGCCTCGTGTTCCGCTCCTATCGATGCTGACCAGCGAGTTGCGAACTGCGAAATCAATCTTGAAAAGCTGAGTGAAGGCGCTCTTGTAAACAGACAAAATGGGTGACTAGCTGCTTGAGTACGCAGAGAGATTAAGTGAGGTTCACGTTGTTGATCTTGTGTGCAGTGATATAACGACGTATCCCGGACAAGTGATCAACGAGAAATCTGGCCAAACAAGTATATTTCAAATGGGGACCGTTTTTCATGAGCGCTGTTGCAAGCTAAACAGCCACTGAGGACAAAGCTGATGCGACTTAGGCCTAGGGCTTAAGCGGTAGCACCTAGCGTTTAGCACCTAGCGTCCGCATGTAAGTGATTGAATTCAGGTGCAGCACGCACAAGCGCGCTGTAGGAACACTGAATGGCAGTTACAACTCACTCATGGCTGCGCAGATTGGACAGGGACTCAGAGCCGAGAAGAAGCTCGAAGCTGGACAGGCGCAGCTGCTGTCAACGGCGCTTGTAGGCTGTCACGATCGGAAGGCGGTGCGATCTTGAACGCCCGGCGCTCGCGCTCTGCCAGCCGCCCAGCCGCGTCTACAGCGCCACTTGCGGTGACTGTTGGAGACGCGGGAAAGTTTCAGTGGAATCGAGGAGGAAGATCGACAGAGACGCGTGTAATGTGCTGCCTATGAGAGGCTCCATAGCTTCATGCGTTTATTTTTGAACTGATGATTATGCAATGCGTTCTGTCATCCTCCATTTTGTGTGGTTTCTGTTCGCGGTAGTATATATGTCTGAAATGTCCGCCAACAAACCGGCCCTTTTCTATGGCGCAGCAGGTTTTCAAGAAGCGTTTTTATCTTTTTTATTTTGTCCTGTCTCCGATATGACCTTCATTGCTTAGCGAACACGCTTTGGCTTTTCTTCCTGGGCAGAGTCCCGTGAAACCGCCACCTTTGACGCAATGCCTTCAAGAACTTTTTATTCTACGACTGAAGAAACCTCCATAAGAAATGTGTTTCTTTAATGCAGAAGTTGATATAATGTGCTAAGACGTGGTTGAATTATTACTGGTTGCACTTCTTTTTTGTCGTCTCAAGCAGTAAGCTGGTTAACATAATTTTGTACAAATTTCTGAACTAGTAGACATAGGCACCTAGTTGCCGCGGCGGCTGAATTTCTTTGGAGGAGAAATTCGAGGCCCGTGTACTGTGCGATGTCAGTGCACGTTAAAGAACCCCAGGTGGTCGAAATTTCCGGAGCCCTCCACTACGGCGTCTCTCATAGCTTTAGTCGCTTTGGGACGTTAAACCCCATAAACCAAACCAAACCTAGTTGCAATTGGAGAATTGTAGCCGGTCGTTAGTAATAGAGATGCAAGGTTTCAGAATTTCGATTACACGATTACCTTTTAGCTGTGGCTGGACAAAATTCGGCTTTTTCGACTAGTTACATGAACTGGAGGTGTTGCATTGCATGCACGCTTTCGAAAGCGCATACAATTTCGCAAGCTGCAGCCAAATTTTTCGTCACAACGGCGAGGCTAAGCGCGTCTTCGAAACTCGAAAACTTACATGGCTGTTACTAACGACCGGCAACAAACCTCCAATTACAACCAGTTTCCTTGCTCTTACCGTTAAAAATTAGTTATCAGAACTCATTTAGCCAGTTCTTTAGACAATACAACAGCTTTACGGTGTCCGCCAACACTAGTCATACTGGGCTGCAAAAACCACATATGTACCCCAAAAGCCACCTATTTGATAATTGTCCAGAATCTTCTCTGAAGCACCTGGTATAAGCTTATTCGCCTACAGATATTTAATGCCCTATCATTAGGGGGGGGGGGGGGCATAAGCTTCAAACCTATCCTGCGGCGTCGGCGCGTATGTGAATGTTTCACCTGCTAGGTGGTGTTTAGGGAGATTTGGGGAGACGAGCCACCTTACTTAACAACTTCTGGTGGCTAGTGACAAAAGCATGTTTGCAGCCTTGGACAAGAAAGTGCTAAAACAATCATTAAAGCTAAGAAATAGTCTTTGTATGAAGTTCAGAGAACAGAGCCTGAGTGCGCAAGGAACTCAAGAAGCGCAGTCAGAATACAATGCATACTTGTGACATGCTGAAGTGACTATGTATACTATGTCAAACCAGATTCTACCACGCAATGATTTTCTTTTGGTTCACCGCACCCAGGAACAGAGCGGGCCATGTAGATCGTGTTGCTATCCTTTTGCGCCAGCGGGCGTTGGGCTTGCAAGTTGCTTTATGCGAATTTCGCGCAAAGAGCACTTAGGACTGCTTACGAGCAGTGAAGACGAAACCATCAGTGTGCCATCGTGTGTTCGACCTCGACGCTGGCTGCGCACTGATAAGTGAAGCGATGACGCGCCTCCAAACTCTGATTCTATGAACACTCAATCCACAATGCTGCGAATCAAACACTCGGACACTAGCTTACAATACCTGTCATGAGCTACCCTCACATCCTACAAAAAGACGTCTGGTATGCGCAGCAAGAAATCCTATAACGCCACCCGCAACGGTGTGCGACGAAAGGTTTCGTCTCAATGATTGATTTTTGTGCAACTGAAATGGTGCAATAACAGCCTAACTACTCAGTGGACATCTCAACTGTACCTTAATGTAAGATGAGGTATAGAATCTGGGAAGGCATATCGGCGCAAGGCATGTCGTCGGTTTGAATCCCCGTCAAAAGCTAACCTCAGACTTGACTAGCACACTCAAGCTATCTGAAACGAGAAATCATGGCATCACCCTGACCGCTGTTCGGCAAACGGTTTCTCACAATTTTGGCGCGGATGTAAACTGCCGCCCCACTAATAGCAGCCCATGAGGCTAAATGTAGACGAACATCTATACAACTGCATAAAATAACGGTGCTCGGCTTCCTATGTGCGCCCTGCGGTCGCGTGATGACGTCAGCTTTCATTAAGGCGAAAGCCTTTAATGGCTCATCCTGTCGTAACCAAGACGTGTTAGAACATTTGTCCGCGTTTCTGATTGGTCGAAATGGTCGTGACGTAACAGCGCGAATTTTGACGGGTGTCCACCGAAACATGTAAGACAGTTACTGCGCAATCTCCTTTCCTCAAATACAATTTTCCACGTGTCCACCGAGATGTGTGAGACATGGATGGATGGAAAAACTTTATTTTCGTCAGAGAGCATGTGTGGACGATTCCGTGTTAGATGACCATCAACCCATGGCTGACGGCGACCTGGGTGGCCCACTCCACGGCCCTGGTCTGGACGACCGGGTCTGAGCAGGCCAACACGGCCTCCCACTGCTCGAGGGAAGGATCACGCATAATGTCCGCCGGTGGCGGTGCTATGCTACAGCTCCATAATATGTGGTCATAGGTTGCCAATTCGTGACACCATTTGCACTCCGGCTGAATGTCCGGGTAGATTTTGCTCAACACGTATGGGTTGAAGAAACATCTAGTCTGCAATCGTCGCCAGACGCATTCCTGCGCCTTCACCAATTGCTTGTCCGGGGGTGGGTAAATCCTCCGCTCAAGTCTGAAATAATTAGTAATGTCATGAAAGGATACCAGCCCATCTCTCGTGGACCTTCCCGGGACGTCCGGCTCACCTACTCGGCTGACGAAACCTCGAGCATTCATGTGAGCCGTCTCGTTCCCAGGGTTCCCAGAGTGTGCAGGTACCCAGACAATTTCCGCCTCCGTAATCCCTCGCTCCGTGGCCCGATTCAGCAACCGCGCCGCTGTGACAGATATTCTGCCCCTCGCCAAATTTAGGATTGCTGTTTTTGAATCGCTGAAGATCAGGTCAGCATTACTACTAGTCATAGCTAGTGCTATCGCCGCTTCCTCTGCAGTTTCTGGGGAGCGGGGTTTGACTGATCCAGAGGCGATCAAGCATCCCCGCCCGTCCACCACCGCAATTGCAAATGCATCCTTCTCCTTATACTCGGCGACATCTACATAGACTGCCCCGTTGTACTTCCCGTACTTAGCATGTAAAGCTTTGGCTCTTGCCTTCCTGCGGGCCTCGTGATGTATTGGATGCATGTTCTTGGGCAAAGGTTTTATATACAAGCCCTTGTGCATTTCCCGCCTCATCTGAATTTTCGTGTCACCGGCTGGAACGTCAACTCCAATGCCAATCCTTTCCAATATGTCCCTTCCTGCTTTTGTTTTTGAAAGCCTACCGAGCTGCATCACCAAGTGCGCCTCCCGTAGTTCTTCTAGGGTGTTGTGCACCCCTAATCCCAGCAGCCTTTCGGTAGACGCATTCTGAGGCAACCCAAGGGCCGCTTTATACGCCTGCCTAATCATAGCCTCCATCTTTCCTTTTTCCGCCGCGTCCAACTTCAAATAAGGCGTCGCATACACTATTCTACTGAGCACAAATGCCTGCAATAGCTTACACAAGTCTTTTTGCCTTAACACCTCTCTTACGATTGGCGATTCTCCTGATTAGCCGCACGGTAGCATTGACCGTATTTTTAAGCTTTTGCAAGGACTCGCTATTCTTCCTGTTAGTCTGCAGATACATACCCAGGATCCTGATCGTTTGGACCTCAGCGACCGGTACTCTCCCAACTTTCACCTCCAAAGGTGCTGGCGGCATATAGTGCCTCGTATGTATCCCTCTTGGTTTATCCCTCAGCACAAAAAGCTCGGACTTGGGCTGAGAGCACGACAGTCCTGCTTCCCCTGCTAGCTCCTCCACAATATCCACCGACTGTTGGAGAGTTTCTTCCAATTGTGCGTCACTGCCTCTTGTTACCCATAGAGTAATGTCATCTGCATAAAATGTATGTTTAAGTCCCGATATCCCTTGCAGCCTGGGTGGTATCTTGATCAAGGCGAGATTAAATAGGAAGGCCGATAATACTGACCCTTGCGGTGTCCCCCTGCCCCCCAATGGGAAGGGATCCGATTTCATTTCTCTGACTACAATCTCAGCAGTCCTACCCTCCAGAAACGATCTGATGTACCGGAAGGTTCTACCCCCCGGTCCTATGTCCGATAGGTTCCTCAATATTGCCTCATGGGTAACATTGTCAAAGGCCTTAGTGAGGTCGAGCCCCAAGATAGCCTTGGTGCACGTGCCGTACCCAGGATCAACCACGTCTTTTTTGAGCTGTAACATGACGTCCTGCGTCGACAAATTAGCCCTGAAGCCAATCATTGTTTCAGGTATCAACTCATTGTCCTCTACATAACCCTGAAGCCTGCTGTTCAGGACTACATGCTCCATCAATTTGGCCAAGCACGACGTTAGCGAGATGGGACGCAGATTCTCAATGCAGAGCTTCTTCCCTGCTTTAGGAATAAATGTAATCCTAGCATGCTTCCACTCTGGCGGAATCTCCCCGACCGTCCAATGTTTATTCATCAAATTCGTGAGTGCCCCCACTGACTTGAAATCCAGGTTCCTCAGCATTTTATTAGGAACCCCGTCCGGACCCGCTGCTGACGTGGTACGAAGCTGGCCCATTGCAAACTCCACCTCCGCCACCGTAAAGTCCGCATACAATCCAAGGTTTTCCTCTCCCAAGTAATCCGGCAAGCAACCGCCCGCCCCTCTGTTTATGTAACGATTTCGGAGTTCATGTATAAATTCCTCGATCGTGCCTTGATACCGATGCACTAACCTAGCCATTTGCCCCTTCTGCGCAGATTTGGTTGCCGCCGGTTCGAAAAGGTGCCTCAACAACTGCCATGTTTTTTTGCATCCGAATTGCCCATTCATCCGGTTACAAATCTGCCCTCACTGTTTGCACTGCAACTCCAATATGTAGGTTTCGATTTCTCGTTCTAGCTTGGTCATCTTCCTACGGAGGACACCATTATGCCTTTGTTTCCTCCACCTCCGAAGGAGACTCGCATGTGCTTCCCACATGTGCAACAATCTAGAGTCAGCCGTAAAGCCCTCCTCCTCCGTCGGAACCTCTTCTGTGGTAGTCTTCACGGCCTGCTTGAGTGTGTCAATCCAGGCTCCTAAGTCCTCGATTTCCCCGTTCACTGTGTCATTCCTGTACTGCCGAAATCGGTCCCAGTCCGTCACTCGAGTTCCTTTCACCGTGTCTTTGTGCTTAGCAGCACTAAATATCGTGGAAAGGATATAGTGATCACTTCCCAGTGGCTGTCCCGTGTTTACCCACTTTGCATCCCTGATACCATTCACATATGTGAGGTCTGGAGAGGTGTCTATGCTCACGCTGTTGCCTATCCTGGTATGATCTAGCGGGTTGTTCAAGATCGTCCATCGCAGGTCCTGGGCAACCTGCCAAAGCTTATTTCCCTTCGGGCTGGCTCGGATGTAGCCCCACTCCGGATGAGGCGCATTGAAATCTCCCACCACGATGAGTTGAGACCTAGCCGCTAGCCGTTGCGTCTTTATCAGAAGGTCTGGCAAGCCCACCCCCTTATCTTTTGGAGAAGAGTATACATTAAGAACAAATAGACTCTTATCGTCCTTTCTTTTGGGCAAAATCTCCAGCAGGACGTAGTCCTCCCTGCTGCTATCAATGGTATGCTGAATCACTGTGGTGTTGCGATGGACTAACACGGCCGTGAAGACGCTCGATACGCCCCCTCGATCAATCTCTGGTGGTGTGAATGTCTTAAATCCCGGTAATTTCACCGAGCCGCTAGCCTCCTGCAATGGGAACACGGGGTACCCCTCAGGGAGCGGTGTTATCACCGCTCCTGTTCAACATAGCTATGATGCGCCTCCCAAGCCAACTGGCCCGGGTGGAAGGCATTCAACACGCGTTATATGCAGATGACATTACAATTTGGACCACTGAGGGGAGCCTTGGGGACATGGAGGCCCGCCTTCAGCAGGCCGCTTCCATAGTCGATGCGTATGCTATTGACTGTGGGCTCCAATGTGCTCCAGCGAAATCAGAGCTTTTGCATGTCAGAGCGAACCCAAAGGATAGGAAAGCAATTCACATCTCTCTGTCAGGAGGTCCTAGTAGAGAGGTGGAGGAGCTCCGTATTCTGGGCCTTTTCATTCACCACAGACTCAGACCGGACTCCACCATTCTGAAACTCAAGAGAGTAGGCGAACAAGTAGGGCGCATGATCCGCCGCGTTTCCAACAAGCGGGGCGGTCTGCGGGGCAGGGACGCGCTTCGGCTCGTCTATGCCTTCGTGACTAGCCGGATCCTCTACGCCGTGCCATATCTCCGCACTACTAAGCAAGACGAGGCGCGAATAGACGCCGTCATCCGCAAGGCAACTAAGCGAGCCCTGGATCTCCCGGTGGTTACCTCTAATGCCAAACTCAAGGCATTGGGGGTGCTAAACTCCTACCAGGAGCTGCGGGAGGCCCACCTCGTGAACCAATACACGCGGCTCATGCAGACGGCCCCTGGGCGCCGCCTGCTAAACCGCTTACACATCCAACACGACTGCACACCAGAGGAGGCGGAGCGTAACCCAGTACTGTGGCGCCATATGCTCTGGGTCTCCCCACTCCCCCGTAACATGGACACCGACATGCACGTAAACAGGCGACAAGCGCGGGCTCGGGCTCTTGAGAGACAACACGGCTCCCGACCCGGTGTATATTATGTAGACGTAGCAGGCCTATCGCCAACGGGGTTTTACACGGCCGCTGTCGTTCACCAGGAAATGCACGTTGATGGACTCTCTTTTCGAGCCCCGAATTCAATGCGAGCCGAGGAAGTAGCGATAGCGCTTGCTGCCGCCCACGCCAATTCGAGAATCATCATTACGGACTCCCGAAAAGCATGTGATCATTACTTGGCAGGGGAGATCTCCCCCTTAGCTGCTTGCATTCTAAGACGGACTGCCACTGATCCAACACCCAAAAGAATCATTTGGGCTCCTGGCCACCAGGGCTTACGAGGTAATGAGGCCGCTGACGCGGCTGCCCGAGCGCTTACTCACCGGGCTCCTCATCCCAGCTCTTCTGGCCCGGCTACTAACCAGCCGCTGCTGCGATTCAAGGAAATTATAACGCATTATAGCGACATCCACGGCCTTTTCCCGGCCCCTGCAAAGGGGCTGTGTAAGACGGAGGAGCGAACTTTAAGGCGCCTGCAGACAGGTACTCTACTCTGTCCTGCAATCTTAAAGCATTACGATCCTAACACGGATGGGCGATGCCCACACTGTGGGGTGACCTGTGATATCTTCAACATGGTGTGGGCATGTACTCAAAATCCCCACCTCCCCCCTTCCCCTACCCCTTCCAGAGAGGCATGGGAGACTGCCCTCCTCAACTGCTCCTCGCTTGAGTCCCAAAGGGCTCTGGTGAAACGGGCTAGATACGGGGCATTGTCATGCGGTGTCCCGGACTAGGGACGCCGACCATGTAGCGGGCCACTCTGTGGCTCCCAAACACTGTTTCAGTAATTAAAAGTTTTCACCACCACCACCACCTCTTGCAAAGCTATAATGTCCGGCTTACTATCCAGATTTTGTATGTGCAACTGCAGGTTCCCCCGCTTCCGACGGAAGCCTCTGCAGTTCCACTGCCAAACCTCAATTTGCTGGCGAGGGGCCATGGTGAGGCCCTAGGTTCACTAACATCGGCTCTTGGCCGACTACGGGAGGCAATCTAACCTCTAGCATAGCATTTAGCTGTTTAAACATGTCCATTACCTGGGTCTGGAAACCCCGCATGTCATTGGTGAAGGCGTCAAGACGCTCCTCAATGTTGCCTAGTCTAGCTTCTATCCTGTCGACCCGGCCTTCCAACCTATCCTGTCTTTCTTCCAGTTTTCCTACTCTCTCCGCAAGGGTAAGCATGTCCCTCTTAAGACAAGTGACTTTAAATACTGGCTGCGGCGTGTCCGCCGCCGAAGTTTCTGCTACTCTCTTTGCATGAGCTCCCTCATCTGCCGGAGGTGGCATTTTGACCGTCCCCCGATTCTCCACTTTCTCCACTTCCATAGCTGTGTTATCGTCCACGCGAGAAGCGTTCGCCTGCGCCGCTTGCTGTGGGGCCTGGGCCAACAGCGTCTGTACACTTTCTACTCTGCCGGTTTTAAGCGCGCGTTCCATCTCTGCTATCCTAGCTTCCATCTTTTTGATAGTTTCGGCTTGCTGCAGCAACCTGCCTTTGTAGCTCCTTCTGTCGAGCAGTCTCATTTTGGGAGCCCGCGTTGGCCCAGCTCACCTTTTTCCTCGTGGCACTTGGGCTTCTTCCATGACCGGAACCTTGCCCTCCTCCTTTGCCAGGCTCGGGTCCGGGCAGTGGCGACAGTTACTGCGTAATTTCCTTTCCTCAAATACAATTTTCATTTTCTTCATTACTACCCTCTTTCTCTTTCTTCTTTCACTCCGACTTCCTCCCTTCCTGTAGGGTGCGGTTCATGTGTCCACCGAGATGACAGAGAATTACAGTGCCATTTCCTTTCCTCAAAAACCGTTGCGTTCAAAGGGCAAGGCATCCCGCTGAACGATCGGCGGCGTTCCATGGAATCCCTGGCAGCGCTACAACCCGCAGTCACGTTCCACTCCTAAAGGCGAAGCTTAAGCCTCATTAATTAACAGTTAAGTAGTATTTAGTCGTTAATCAATAATTAGACAAAAATATCAAGTTGCCATTAAACAGTGATTATTCATTAAGTGTGCCGTCATCCAGTGGTGACGTCACCAGTGCCAGAGAGGTAGTCAAAGTGGTGCGGAAAATTCTTTCGGCTCTGGTTTGGTTTGGTTTAGTTTATGGGGTTTAACGTCCCAAAGCGACTCAGGCTATGAGGGACGCCGTAGTGATGGGCTCCGGAAATTTTGACCACCTGGGGTTCATTAACGTGCACTGACATCGCACAGTACACGGGCCTCTAGAATTTATGCACTTTACACAAAGTGCCCCCTGAATTTTTGAAGCGAAAAGCTTCACTAGGCTAGTCAACACCGAGGCTAGCGTGGGCCCCGTCCTCATAAAAAGCCACAGCTGTGCATGCGCGAATTGCGTGACACCATGGTGGACACCCGAGCCGCGCCGTAGGGGAAGGAAAATTAAAAGAAAATTGGTTTTAAGGAAAGAAAACGACGCCTGTCTCGCTCATATCTCGGTGGATACCTTGGACCGCGCCGTAAGGGCCTTAGGGAAAATGAAATGAAATGAAAATTGGTTTTAAGGAAAGGAAGTGCCTGTCTCTCATAACTTGGTGCACACCCGAAAGGAGTGATGTCACGCGCTGCACAAATAAAAAAAATAAAGAAAACACAAGCAGTGCGTGAGGAACATCTCATATCTCGGTGGACACCCGAACCGCTCGGGTACACCAAAACATACAGCAACCACTCCGATATCCTTAATCAGAATTTGTGCACTTACGTCCCTCCTCTCGGGACACAACTCCGCTTCGCATCAGTCTCCCCTCGGGACCTATGCGGGAGGCCAAGGAGATCCGCGTCCTTGGCTTCTTCATACACCACCAACGCAGAGTCGACACCACCATAGCCAAACTTCGCACGGTGGGAGACCAGGTGGGCCGAATGGTCCGCCGGGTCTCCAACAAG
This sequence comes from Amblyomma mixtum, assembly GCF_055824585.1. Taxonomy (NCBI): domain Eukaryota; kingdom Metazoa; phylum Arthropoda; class Arachnida; order Ixodida; family Ixodidae; genus Amblyomma; species Amblyomma mixtum. The sequence goes on along the minus strand of NC_143020.1, from coordinate 29,502,928 downwards.
CGGGGCCGATTACGAAGCAAGGATGCACTGCGGCTTGCCCTTGCTTTCGTAACGAGCAGAATCCTCTACTCAACTCTCTACTTGCACCTGCGCAAACACGATGATGACCAACTGGAGGTCATCCTGCGGAAAGTCATCAAGCGGGCTCTCGATCTCCCGGTCACCACGTCCAACCAGAGACTTCTGGCCTTGGCCGTAGTATACACATTCCGGGAGCTTTGAGAAGCCCTCTTAGTCAACCAATACACGCGTCTTGCACAGACCACGTCTGGTCGCCGCCTCTTGGACCGGCTACACATCAAACATGACTACCACATTGAGGAAAGGGAGAGAGTGCCAGAACCTTGGAGACGCGCCCTCCGGGTCCGACCCCTTCCCCGCAACATGTCCAGAGAAGACCATAGCGGTCGTCGCCAGGCGAGCGCGGAGGAGGAGGAGAAAAACTTTTATTCCTATTTACAGTGAAAGGTCGATGGGGCGAGCCGGAAGGGCCCGCCCCTTACAAACACTAGGAGGGATCCCTAGTCCGGGATCCCTGTAGCTGCTGCAGCGGCCCGGGCTCTAGCTAACAATGCCTGTTGGGCCTGGAGTTCGGAGCAGCCGCGCAGGGCAGCTTCCCAGTCCTCTCGAGTGGGGTGGAGGTGGGGTGGGTAGGCAGGATTGGAAGGGCATGCCCACACCATTTGGTAGGTGTCCGAAACCTCCTCCTCACAGTGTGGGCACGCGCCCGAGAAGGAAGAATTGAAGTGCTTAAGTACTGCCGGGCACAGTACAGTATTGGCATAGAGGCGGAGAAGCCAGCGCTACTCCACCCTCGTGAGGCCTTTACAGGGAGGGGGAAGCGTTGGCGCGATACTATGGTAACCAAGAACATGTGTATTACGTAGACGTTGCCGGCCCACACCACGGGGGGTGGTACACGGCCGCAGTCGTACACAACACAAACACAGTCAACGGGCTCACTTTCAAAGCCTACAGCGCAACACACGCGGAGGAGATTGCCATTGGTCTGGCTCTCACGAATCCCAAGTCAAAACACATCATCACCGACTCGCGAGGGGCCTGTCGGAACTACGAGTTAGGCTGGGCTCCCCCGCTTGCCTGGCGCATACTGGAATATAGCTGTCGATCTGAAGATCCAACTCCACGCAACCTGATTTGGGCCCCCGGTCACCAGGGACTCCAGGGAAACGAACAGGCCGATCAGGCCGCCCGCGCACTCTCTCCCCGGGCTATCTCCCTGTCCTTGGAAGGGTACTCCCCATAAGACAATCTGGCCATTACATTCAAACGAATCACCGATTACTACAAGGAGGAGCACCGGCGCTACCCGGCCCCTTGTAAGGGTCTGGATCGCACTGACGAGCGCCTCCTCAACAAAATTCTCACTAACACTGTACTGTGCCCGGTGGTCCTTAAACATTTCAATACATCCTTTGATGGCGCGTGCCAGTTTTGTGGGGAGGTGGCTGACACCTTCCACATGGTTTGGGCGTGTCAATCTAACCCATTTATCCCCCCCAACCCCAACCCCACCAGAGAGAACTGGGAGGCGGCCCTGCTCGGCTGTCAAGACCTAAACAGCCAAAAGGCCTTGGTTCAACGGACGCGGGCGGCGTTGCTTGCCAATGGGGCCCCGGAATAGGGGCTCCACCTAGTACTGTGCGGGGAAAGGGCCAATACGGTCCTACCCCAATCACCTTTCTGTAAAAAATTTAATTGCCCATGAATGTTTTTCACCACCACCACCACCGATATCCTTTATGTCGACGCGGTACAAAATTCTAAAGCAGCATATTTAACGGCATTCGCAGCCTATGAAGACGGCAAAGTGGGGGCCTCCGCCACTATCCGAACTAATTCGCCTGCAGAGGCGGAAGGAGCCGCCATCGCACTTGGTCTGGCCCACTTTACCATTGATAAAAACATAACCGAAATTTGCACAGATTCGTAGGCCGCGTACCGCCACTACCTAAAGGGCGTGGCGACGCCGGCAACACACCGTATTCTTACCACGGCCACCTCTCTCGACCGAACGGTTACTCTGTCGTGGGTCCCTGGGCATGCCTCGATCCCCGGTAATGAGCGCGTTCATGCGCTGGCCCGAGAACTCTCCTCCCGGACCCCGGAGGATCAGGCACCCTACCCTGCGCAAGAAGCCCCAGCGGTCCTCTCTACATATCACCAAATCACCACATTTTACAAATTCAGCCGCATGACACTGCCACCACCCCACAGTAACTTGTCGCCCTTATCCAGCGCCACATGGCGGTAATTACAGACAGGCTGCTTTATTTCACCCCACCGTCTCTTATGCTTTCACCCCACCTTTCCTCCTGATTGTAACACCTGTGGCGTGCCCAAATCCACACTTTTTCACTACCTTTGGGAATGTCCTTCGCCAAAGGCAGTATCCCCCATCCCCAATCCCACTCATTCTTCCTGGGAGGCTGCTTTACGGACCGCTCAGCCCGCCGGCCAGAAATGGCTAGTGGATCAGGCTTTACGTAAAGCACAAGCCGGTGGACTCCTGGACCAGTAGGGGACCACCCTGGAAGATTTTTTTTTTGTGTGTGTGTGTGTGTGTGTGTTAAAGTTGTTTCCATCCATCCATCCAACCGCGCCGGAAGGAAAGGAAAATGAAAAGAGAATTGGTTTTAAGGAAAGGATACAACTCCTGCCTCTCTCATATCTCGGTGGCTACCCGAACCACGCCGTAAGGGCCTTAAGGAAAACGAAATGAAATGAAAATTACTTTTAAGGAAGGCAAATGCTTGTCTCTCATATCTTGGTGTACACTCGAGAGGAATGCACACCACAGTACATCTCTCTAAAGCAACCTTCTAAGACAGCACCGTATTCACTACACGCGCGCTCCTCCTCCGCCGTGCCGCAGCTGTTCACTTCGAGAATTAGTCCGCCTGAGTCGCACAGAAACAGTACAACGCCTACTGCGACAGCTACGTCTCAATCCACCCAATCCCACCCTAACAAGTCCTACACCTGACATGATTTCTCGGCGAACTCAGGATTACATATATCAGAAGCCCCTACCGCGCAATATGAGCGCTAGTCTCCATCAGCGTAGGCGGCAGTCACAAGCGAGCTATTACACTAAAACATACAGCAACCGCTCCGATATCCTTTATGTCGACGCGGCAGAAAATTCGAAACCAGGATATTTCACGGCAGTCGCAGCCTATGAAGACGGCACAGAGGGGGCTGCCGCCACCATCCTGACTAATTCGCCTGCAGAAGCGGAAGGAGCCGCCATCGCACTTGCTCTGGCCCACTCCACCATTGACAAAAACGTAACCGAAATTTGCATACATTCCCAGGCCGCGTTCCGCCACTACCTGAAGGGCGTGGGGACGCCGGCAACACATCGTATTCTTGCCACACTCACCTCTCTCGACCGAACGGTTACGCTGTCGTGGGCCCCTGGGCATGCCTCGATCCCCGGTAATGAGCGCGTTCATGCGTGGCCCGAGAACTCCCCTCCCGGACCGCGGATGACCAGGCACCCAACCAGGCGAAAGAGGTCCCATCGGTGCTCTCTACATATTGTTGCGGAACTTATGCCGGGTCGCTACCCAACTTACGTAGGGCCGCGCTGCGGAGCAAGTGAAGGAGGAAGAAGAAGGGTGCAGCGGAGGAGAAGAGGACGACGAAGGGGCGCGTACTTGAGACTGGGACTGGCTGGACGCTGGCCGTTCACCGTTTCACTCTTTGCTCCCACATCCCCGTTCATCCTGTAAATAAACCCATTCCCTTCGTCACAACTTGGTGAAGGCGCCGGGTAAGTCGTCCTGGACTCTGCAGAACCTCGACGGAGCAAACGCTTGGCTGGGCTACCCCCTGACCTACCCGACATGGCGAGCCAAGACGGAAGCGGTCCTTCTTCGGGTACGGCTGATACTGTTTCGAACGCAGGCCGTGAACACCAAGCATCGACCAATTCCTGGCCTCCTCAGCGTGAGCCTAGAACGTTTTCCGGTGGCGTGGACGAGGACGTTGAAGATTGGCTCAAACACTACCAACGGGTCAGCAAATACAACCGCTGGGACCCAACCATGCAGTTCGTCAACGTGGTTTTTTATCTCACCGGTACCGCACTACTGTGGTTCGAGAACCACGAAGAATCCTTCTCCACGTGGACTAAGTTCGTGGAGGAGATCGCAAAGTGCTTCGGCGACTCCCTTACAAAGAAACGCAAGGCAGAGAACACCCTATCTCAACGAACACAGTTGTCTGGAGAAACCTGTACGACATACATCGAGGAAGTCTTGCGGCTCTGTCGAATTGTGAACAGAAGCATGACCGAGGAGGACAAGGTTGGCCATATTTTGAAAGGAATTGCTGAAGACGTGTATAATTTTCTGATCACTAAGTACACCCTCTCCAGCACGTCTGACGTTATTCAGCATTGCCGCACGTTCGAGGCGTTGAAAATGCGGCGAATTTCACAGTTTGGGCGCCTTGCTAATGTTACCACTGTTGCTAGCGTCGACTATTCTGCCCATGACGATCGTGCCACGCTCGTCCGCAGGGTTGTCGCCGTCGAGTTGAGCAAGCAGTTGCAAGGCGTCGGCGTACCACCACCGCCTGTATATCACGAATGTGCAGTCCAACCACCGCCTTCCGATCCCCAAGCCTCGTGGACCTGGCCTCCAGACCATCAGCGGTACTTCCACAGTTACGATCGTGTCTCCGAGCCCCCGTACATCCGGGGTACACCCGTACCCGGTACACCCAACGTGCGTCCTGCAGCTGCCTCCGACTCCCGAGCACCGCCCGCTCCCGTCGATACCTACGGTTTTCGTGAGTCGCCGACTTGCTATCATTGCGGCCGCCGCGGACACATCCCGAGGTTTTGCCAACGCCGGCGACCAGAGGCTTCACGATCCTGGACCCGATCTTCGATCAGTTTCCGGGACAACACTGCGTGGAATCAACCAGCCAGTTTCCGGGAGAACACTGTGTGGAATCAGTCGGCCGGTGTCCGGGGAAATGCTGCATGGGTTCAGCCTCCTCCCCCGCCACTTCGCCCTGGCGCCTTCCGGAGTGACTCTCCTGCTTCTGACCGTAGCTTCACTCCACCACCGCAGCGACGGGGCCGGTCCACATCTCCACGCCAGCGCTCTTCTTCGCCCCCGCCGGGAAACTAGCGGGAGCGGCCGATGGGGGTGAGGTCGCAGGACGTTCAGCTTCGCCAATTCCTCCGCCTGCTGTGATGTTGAAAAATAAAGTGCCAGTTAGTGTAAATGGTGTAAATACTCTCGCTTTGGTGGACACCGGTGCCGCAGTGTCTGTAATGAGTTTGTGTTTTAAAAATCGGTTGGGGCCAACGGTTATGTTTGCTTTGGAGCGCAGCGCCAGTTTTCGCGGGGTTGGGGGCGAACATTTGCGACCTGTGGGACTCTGCTGTGTGCCGGTCGAGATCGCTGGAGAAACGTTTAGGGTCGAGTTCACGGTTTTGGAACGAGCCACGCATGACGTTATTCTCGATATTGACTTTCTGCGTGAGTGTGGAGCGACGCTTGACTGTGCCGCTGGCGAAATTATCCTTCAGCGGAATATTCTGCCTGCTTTAGTTGAAGATTCAGCCGCCCCTGTTAACGGCGTATTGTGTGTCGCCACAGATGTACTGTTACCAGCTCAGGCGGCAATGTTTGTGCCTGTACGCTGCTCCGCCGACCGATCAGGCATCCGTCGTTTGCTCGTTGAACCCAACCATAACAACGCCGTCAAGAAACATCTCCTTGTGCCCCGTGCGATTGTTGAGGCATCGATTGTTGCGCCCACGTGTGGACGGTGAATATTTCGTCGGAGCCCGTTTGTATACCTTCCGGCCTCAAGTTGGCGACGTTTGGCGACTACGAAACCCTGGATATTCGGTCCGTGTCTCCTCTCCCGTACCAGAGGGCAGAACAATCCGACTATCACGCCGATATTAACCGCTTGATCAACAAATCTCTCCCTACGTCCGAGCAGCGTACCTTACATGAAGTCCTGAGTCACTACGCATCCGTGTTCGATTTTGCTCACAAAGCTGATTTGCCTGCTCCGCCGGCATCACGCATGCACCATCAGATAAACACCGGTGACGCAGCCCCTACCAGGCAGAAGCCATATCGTGTGTCCCCAGCGGAGCGGCGGGTAATCAGCGAGCAAGTCCGAGACACTTCTGGAGAAAGGTGTTATCCAGGAGTCAGCAAGCCCTTGGGCTGCCCCTGTCATCTTGGTGCGGAAAAATACAACTCATGGAGGTTTTGTGTTGATTATCGGCGTCTAAATGCCATCACAAAGAAGGACAACGTTTTTACTGGCCAAGAATGTACACAACGACACAGCACTACGTAGCAAGCTGTACTCCCTGCCAACGGCTGAAGCGGTGCAACACACCACCGGCCGGTCTTCTGCAACCGGTAAGGCCACCGAGCTTACCTTTTGAGAAAATCGGAATAGACTTGGTGGGCCCGTTTCCGAAGTCGTCTGCAGGCCACCGCTGGATTATCGTAGCTGTGGACTACTTGACCCGCTATGTGGAAACTGCTGCACTTGTTTCCGCCAAAGCTGCAGACGTGTCGGAATTTTTGCTTTCCCACGTCGTTCTTTGCCACGGTGCGCCTCGTGTAGTCATCAGTGACCGCGGCCGGCAGTTCACTGCCGACGTTGTAGAAGCACTACTCCGGCTGTGCGGCTCCGAATACCGCCATTCTACACCCTACCATCCCCAGATGAATGGGTTGACAGAGCGCGTCAACCGGACTCTGATCAACATGATGTCCATGTAAGTAGCATCAGACCAGAAGAATTGGGACGCCGTGCTGCGATTTGTTACGTACGCCTATAACATAGCAAAACACGAGGTCACGGGATTCTCCCCTTTCTTCCTGCTCTACGCACGCCTCCCGCGGACCTTCTGGGACACTATTCTGCCATTCTCCGCACATGAGGACATCACGCTCTCGCAACACCTCTGCCGCGCTGAGGAAGCCCGTCGACTTGCTCGTCTGCGACCCATCAAAGCTCAAGGCCGCGCCAAGGCTCGGTATGACGATGCGCATATGGCAGTGACCTACGCGCCCGGAGATCTCGTTTGGCTTTGGACACCATTACGCCGTCGGGGCCTGTACCAGAAATTCCTTTGGAAGTACGCCGGGCCCTTTGTCATTATCAGCCGGCTGAGTGAAGTCACCTATGTTATCGCGAAAGTAACCTCGGCGAATCGCCGCTCACGAAAGCCCGAGGTCGCTCACATGGCTCGACTGAAGCGCTGCCATCCTAGGTCCTAACTCGCTCGGGGCCGAGCTTCGTGTGCCCGGGGAGAATCATCAAATCACAACATTCTACAAACTCAGCCGCATGACACTGCCACCATCCCACAGTACCTTGTCGCCCTCATCCAGCGCCGCATGGCCGACAATTACAGACAGGCTGTTTTATTTCCCTCCACCGTCTCTCATGCTTTCACCCCACCTTTCCTCCTGATTGTACCACCTGTGGCGTGCCCAGATCCACACTTTTCCACTACCTTTAGGAATGTCCTTCCCCAAAGGCAGTACCCCCCCATCCCCAATCCCACTCATTCTTCCTGGGAGGCTGCTTTACGGACCGCTCGTCCCGCCGGCCAGAAATGGCTAGTGGATCGGGCTTTACGTGAAGCACAAGCCCGTGGACTCCTGGACCAGTAGAGGACCGCCCTGGAAGATTTTTTTTCTTTTGTGTAATAAAGTTGTTTCCATCCATCCTCTTCGAGATATCCAGGCTTGAACTTAGGTAAGCCGCATCCAATTTTTTCGTACCGTCGCTCTGATTTTCGGTAGCACGGTCCAGCACACACACTAACACACCGTTGGCTTTTCCCATAATGGTACCAGTAATGCTTTCGCATCAAAACGAGTTGGAATGCCATTTTGCTGAGGCGGGGTTGGCATGCCGTAGACCGTAAATCTGTAAAGTAAAGCTTACGGGATACACAGCACACAATGAGGAAGTGACGGCCGAGCTTTCGTTGGTCGGTTTGTTGCGACTGAGAGAAAGATGAAATGGAAAAGTGCACAAGCCTGCAAACTGCCTCAAGCCGAGCCACCACCGCTGCCACGTGCAGATAGAAGAGAGTTGAAAGATAAGAGGAGGGAGAAAAAGAGATAAAGCAAATACGCGCGTCGCAACAACCGCGTCCACCGGAGCGGACGCTGGCTGAAAAAAACAGATACACGGCCGTAGCCCGAAAGCACGCTCTTTTGTACACCGCAATCTCAAAGGAAACTAACTACATCTGAAAATGTCGGAGGTCTCTCATTCCTTTATAGAAATCTTACAGAACACGCACGCACACTCTCCCCTCTGCATTCTGAATGTATGCAGTCTACCTAAAGACAACAGCACGATAATAGCTACCCTCCTCCACAAGGCGCACGCATCAGTGCGAGATGGAATACTGCTGACTATCTGAGACTTTAATGCGCCCCATGCAGAAAGGGCTACTCAACTAACAGTAGAAAGGGAAGTCAACTCTGAGAGACTGCTCAGGCGCTAGGGCACACCTTTTCTTCAGTCGAAAGCCTTTAACAGCTCATGCTCAGTGGTGGTGGTTAAAACATTTAGTTAGAACGGACAGGAGGTATATTTGGATCAGCCCGTAAAAACCGCTCCTTAGAAGCACTAGGTGGAGGTCCCTAGTTTGGGACCCCAGTGGCAGTGGCCGCCGCCCGGGCGGGCCCGACTACGGCTTGTTGCGCCTTAAGTCGTGGCAGCCGAACAGGCTCGCCCCCCAATCCTCCCGGGTTGGGTTGGGGATGGCGGGAACGGCCGGGTTGGAGGGGCAGGCCCACACCATGTGATAGGTGTCCGAAGACACCGCCCTACAGAGCGGGCTGCTGCCGCTAAAGGAGGGGTCAAAATGTTTTAGTGCTGCCGGGCACAGCAATGTATTGGTGAGAAGGCGGAGAAGGAGCCGCTCATGCGCTTTCTTTCGGCCTTTACATGGGCTAGGGTAAAGGCGATTACTATCTTGATAATGGGTTGTAATATCTTTGAACGTATAGGCCGAATTAAAATCGGGTTCCTGATCATGTGTGGAGGAGTAAAGAGCCCGGTGAGAGAACACGCGGGCGGCTACGTCTGCTTCCTCGTTTCCTGCCAACCCCTGATGAGCAGGGGCCCTTATAAGGTAACGGTGAGCGGGATCCGCATCCCGTATGCAATTTTGGTAGATTCAATGTGTCCGTCCATCCTCGCGGTGTCCGTACATGCGTAGAATCGTGCCAACTCTGGCCACTCCTCCGTGCAGCGGCACAACCTCCTCCCCGCCTTAGCAACCGGCGTGCCAGTGGTGGGCGTAGCTGTGCATAGCAACTGTGGCGTCACCCACTAGCGGTAGAAAGAGCACGCGCGCGTCGCCGGTGGCAGCTGCACCGCCGCTACTTCGCCAGATGTCTTGTTGCAGTCCACTGAGTGAGACGCATCGCTCCGAAGCGGCCCAGTGATTCGGCTCCGAGCGGTTCGGGGAAGCGACAGTAGGTTGGCCACACTTGGCCACCAAGCACACTTTAGAATTTCCAAAGTGTCATCGGTCATTTTTATCGACGCTCACTAACCTAGGCGGATTGGTAACAGTGTAACCTGTGATACGTGCCCCGACCTTACCGTTGCAAGAAATATTCCCTACGTGACTTGAGAGAATCTCAGCATCAACATAGAAAGCGATTACTGTGTGCTAAGCGCCACTTTCCCATCGAGGAATTACAGAATGCGTCACAGAGAAGTGAAGCACAATTCTTCAGATATGTCCCCTCACAAAGACGGTCGGAGGGCGTAGATGATTGACAGCAGCGACGGAGCGTCTGCTTCAAGACACCGCCAACACCTCGAAAACTGTGACACAAGAGGAAAGCGGTCCCAGACCGGACGCTAAGCTAGTACACATGATGGAAACACAACGAAGTATACGCGTTCGGTGGCGTAAAAATAAGCATAACTGGCCCTTAAAAATTCGTCCAACCCGACTTGAAACGGATATTGAGGCATAAGCGTTGGAGCTTAGTCGAGAGCGGTGGCATCAGACTTGCGACCGCCTTATTGGGCAACTCGGAAACAAGAGCACATGGTTTCTACTCAAGCATTTCCTCGATCCAACGAAAACTAAGACAGAGTCTCACAAGACCCTACAAAGGATCGGGCAAGCTTTCCAGGGCAGCGACGAAGAGCTCATGATTACATTAAAATTTAGTACGTATACTCGTCCAAGGATATATCCACGCCAGATGGATATTCAGGGTCGGATATTTACACTTGGATAAGGTATTTACCGTAGCGAAGGTCAGAGCTAATTTTAATCAAATGAACACCACTTCGGCAGCCGGGACGATCGCATTACCTAAAAGATGTTGGGCAGCTTAGAAGACAAATCAGTAGAGGCCCTTACGGACCTCTTCGAGAGATACTGGACAGAACGCAGCTTCGCCGACGAATGGAAGCACGATAAAATTCCGATGCATACTGAGCAAGAACAGTCTGTAAAGCGAGCCGTTCGGACGACGGAAGCGACTTGCTGATAATGTGCATGATATTGACGGAAACGTCTGCTGCTCGATTGGAAGGCTCGCACTCAGACACAGATCGGATAGTAAGAATGCCATAAGCACCAAACCGAGCGAGTTTAAGCCCTGATAGGATCACAACAGGCTCTGACGAAGCATTCACTGTCCATAGTTGTGCGCAATCGTCGACTACGGCACCAAAGGCCCGGGGCACCAGAACATTCTGTTTCGCGGCGTTGTGCACATATGCCTCAAAAAGCAAGTGGCAAGTGCCCGTGCGGTTGTCCGAAGAGTGAGCAGGGACGAACATTGCTGCCATGGGTGGTAAAAGCACACCTTGCGTGACACTAAAGGCACCACCACTGCACTCGGGTGAATCCTGCACAAACGCAGAGAGCATATTGCTCTGGAGAGAAATTTCTCCAGCTCCGCAATCCAAAGTGGTATCGCAATCACGTAACAAATCAATACCTAATATGACATCATGCGTGGCATGGAGTAATACGACAAATGTTGCTCAAAATATCTCTCCAGCACTGGCGACTGACACAAAGCAGGTGCCAACTGGGCGCACAGTTTCACCTACAACACCACGAAAACTAGCACTCTGGTCTCATGCAAAAATTACTTTGCGTCCAAGGTACTTTTTGAAAGAAAGGCTCATCACGAACGCAGCGGCACCGGTGTACACTAATTCAAGAGTGTTTAAGCCAGCAACACGCAAAGTCACTTTGTTCTTCAACATAACGACAGGCAGAGGAATTGTTGATGACGACCGTTCCGCGACCTCACCTCTATCGGCCGCAGGAGCTAGTTTTCCGGCGGTGGTGGGGAAGAACGACGACGAGGCGATGGTAAACGGGAACGTCGCGAGGGCGGCGGTGTGATGCTGCGGTCGGAAACTGGAGAATCGGGGCGGAAGAGTCGGTCTTGGCGTGGCTGCCAGTCAGGAGGAGGGTTCCAGGACTGGGGGCCACGGAAAGCGAGGGACGGCCGGGCCGACGATTGTGCTAAGAAGCGGGGTGGTTGGTTGCGACGCGGACAGTAATGGGAAATGTGCCCAGGACGACCACAACGGTAGCATATTAGAGCCTCACGTGGAGTGTAGGAAACATGGAAGTTGCTCGGAGGTGGTAGGAGCTCCGAGACGCAGAACAGTGCTCTTCCTCGGTGCGGCCGGAGAACCTGTGCGTTGGAGGTTCAGAGACGCGACCTTGGTCGGGGCGAGTGCGTGGACAAGGATAGGCCTGTCTGGCCCAGGACACTTGTAGTTCAGGGAGTGGAGCCTGAAGCGAGCATGCGTTGTATACGGGATCATTGGCGGGACGTTGAAATCACTGGCGCAGCTCTTCATGGAGGATGCGCCGCGTTTCTGGCACAAGATCGTCAATGCCAACGCATGCAGCGCTCATCTGTCACTACCACCGTGTAGCTTAAAGCACGATTGAGGCAGTCATGAGTCTTTCCATTGAGGTGTCCAAATAGATGTGTGAGATAGACAGTGCAATTTCTTTTCCTTAAAATTTAATAAACAGATTCACAACAGCGCTACGGAACAAGGACACAAGGAACACGAAAAACACAGGACGGGCGCTCACTACCAACTCTTTATTGCGTGAAAAACCAGCACAGATTTATACTATTTCCTGGACCACGTGATGCACTGTCAGCCACGGGACACAGCGAAGGAACGCTTCACACGTTTGGGGAGTCATCACACAGCTCGACAGAACTCATAACACGTGCATGCACTATCAAAAAATATAGCATTACCAAGCTAATGATAAAGGGACTAACAGAAACAAAGATGTGCATGGACCAGCTACAGCCAATGACAACTGCAGCTCAGATAGGCAAGAAAATGAGTACTTCAAAGCAAAGCGGAATCTTTGGGCTACGTAAAAAACATTCAAGAGAGCGAGAAGGCGTAAAAACATGAGAAAAGCATGAGCAAAATGGCGATGAAAAAAGTAAAAGTTGCTAGGCAATAGGCACAGTCAGCAGGCTAAAAGCGAAAACAAGAAACCGACACCAACAAATAACACGGTAAAAGTAACAATCGTTAAAAAGGGGAAACTAAAAGAAAGAACAAAAACATGAACCACCACCGGCCAAGCAATGAAGACGGTAAAACAACTAAAAGTCTTTAAAAGACAGAGGAGCAAAGTTCCGCATAAGGTCAACAAACAAAACAACGCAAAATAAAACACTATAAGGTGAGATGCAGGAAAAACCGTTTGTCAGGATGTCTAGCAGTTAAAACGCAAGAATCGCGTCCGTTCAAGAAAGGACCTTTCTTTCTCCTGTAAACAGACAGATGAGCTGCTGATGCACTCGTCCCCAGCCTTTTCAATCAAAAAACCTTCAATAATCTCCCTTTCTACTCTACTCCTTGCGGTCGCCAGAAACTTGGTGTCTGAAAACATAGGTCGACAATCGTGACGGGGTTGGTTACAATGTAGTGCCATGTGGCTCCCAGACTTGTTTTTTACATTCAGGAAGTGTTCTCTTGCTCTGTCATTGAAGCAGCGTCCGGTCTGGCCGATGTATATTTTTCCACAAGTGAGGGGAATCTGGCAGCCTATCTGAGCTGCAGTTGTCATTGGCTGTAGCTGGTCCATGCACATCTTTGTATCTGTTAGTCCCTTTATCATTAGCTTGGTAATGCTATATTTTTTGATAGTGCATGCACGTTTTATGAGTTCTGTCGAGCTGTGTGATGACTCCCCAAACGTGTGAAGCGTTCCTTCGCTGTGTCCCGTGGCTGACAGTGCATCACGTGGTCCAGGAAATAGTATAAATCTGTGCTGGTTTTTCACGCAATAAAGAGTTGGTAGTCAGCGCCCGTCCTGTGTTTTTCGTCTTCCTTGTGTCCTTGTTCCGTAGCGCTGTTGTGAATCTGTTTATTAAGCATGAACCAACTAGCCCACACCAGAATCCTCTTAAAATTTAATTAACCAATTTTGCCCTCCGCTTTCCAAGCTCCCGCTCCATTGCTTTCGCAGATTAAAGCACGACTAAGGTGTCCAAAATTCAGGGGGCACTTTGACTGTCTAAAGTGCGTAGAGGCGAAAGCGTTTTCCGCACCACTTTCAGTGCTTCTGTGGCACTGGTGGCGTCAAATGTAATTGAGTACTAATTACCAAGTGATGACAAAACACTAATTAATGGTTAATTACTGATTAATGCCTGAATACTAATTAACTGCTAATTAAGCTTAAGCTTAAGCTTCGCCTTTAGGAGTGGAACGCGACAGCGTGTTGTAGCGCTGCCAGGGAGTCCACGGAACGCCACCACCCGTTCGGCGCGATGCCTTGCCGTTTCAACGCAACGGTTTTTGAGGAAAGGAAATGGCGCAGTAAATCTCTGTCATCTCGGTGGACACCTGAACCGCACCGTAGAGGAACGGAGGAAGTGGGAGTGAAAGAAGAAAGACGAAGATGGCCCGTAATGAAGAAAATGAAAATAGTATTTGAGGAAAGAAAATTACGCAGTAACTGTCTCACATATCTCGGTGGACACCCGTCAAAATTCAGGGGGGGGGGGGTGCACTTTTTTGACCTAAAGTGTGGTCACTGATGTGTGGTTAAGATGTTAAGCTTCGCCTCTAAGAGTGGAACGCGAGAGCGTCTTGCAACGCTGCCAGGGAGTCCTTAGAACGCCATCGCCCATTCGGTTCTACGCCTCGCTCGTCGGTAAATTGGACTGACCGCTAGGGGGCCGGTGAGTGCGAACACGCTACGCATCGGCTCCGTACAAACACGGCGATTTCTTCGAAGTACGAGCCCCGCAGTGCCCACCTCTTCACTACACCGTTCATAAAGGTGAGCACTACGATCAGCTCTACTTTGGTGGCCGACGGTCTCTCCTACGTGGGCCCACGGGCCGCAAACCACCCCTAACCGACCAGCTGCCGCACTAGGCCTCGCGCCACCGTGCGTTCACCTACCACCTCACCCACAGCGAGAGCATGGAGGTCCAGGTGCTCGGGGAGACCATCAACCCCAAGGACTACAATCCCAGGGACTGGGCTCATATCCTGAATCTACCCACCCGCCAAAAAGATGCGCCGAAGATCCAGGACAAGGCGAACGCCAGCGCCGGCTCACGACCGCCACATTCCATACACCAAGCGTCCCAGCTGCGAGCGGCGCGTCTCGCGGCGCAAAGGTCGCAACGCCAGCCACCGTTACCTGCGGGCGATTACAAGATTGTCTTCCGCTCGAACGGAGGCCTTTCTTTAACCGACCTTCAACCGCGCCAGCTTCGCCTCGCCCTGATAGCTGCGGCCAAGGACATCCAAGATCCAGACGCCACCCAGTTGCGCATTCACCCCATAAACAACACATGCACCATGAGCGCCCCTCACCAAGCTGACGCGCTTCGCCTGGTCGCCATTCAACAGCTCAAAATTCGAAACCAACCCTACGCTGTCAGTGCCTACATCGCCCCCCCGGATGGTGCAGTAAGGGGAGTTATTACCAACGCCTACTGGGAGGAAACCCCGACACAGGTTCTAGAAGACCTCATCGTGGGCAACCCTAGGGCCCCCATCATTGATGCACGCCGCATGGGACAGACCCGTTCAATCCTCATTACTTTCCGGGGGGGCCCGGTGCCCAGAACCATCTCCTACGGAGGCGGCCTCAACAACTGCACCCCCTACAGAGGACACCTCGACGCATGTACAAACTGCCGTCAACCTGGACACCGTTCGGACGTGTGCACCCTTCAGCGCACACACAACTGTCCAAGGTGTGGCGTCCCCCACCCACGAGAGGACACTCCGACATGCACCCCAGCCTGCATACTATGTGGAGGCGCCCACATGACCGGCACTAGAGGATGCAAAGGCAGGGGACGCCGCTCACCACCCGCCTCACTGCAACAGCACATCTCCCGCACACCGGACCGAGACGCGGACCGCACCGACGTGCGTCGGTCCAGCAAGTCGCGTGCATCATCTCGCCGCCGCCAAGACCAACAGGCTCGTCAACTTTCCTGGGCGGACAGAGTGGCCGGCAGAGTCAACAATGCCAGCAAGCCCCCGGCCCCTCCGCCCACACAGGTGGATCCCCGTGACCGGGAGCTCCAGGCCCTGCGAGACGAGGTGAGTCGTCTTACCTCTCTTATCCAGACCCCCACCTCCGTCCTTCCACAGCTTACACCAACCGTCCCTCCCGCCCAGCACACTCCACTACCTCAAACAACAACAGAAAACGTGGAAGAGTCCGTCTCCCAATCCCCACCCTCACCCCCACCCAAGAAAAAACGAACAACAGAGCCCACACCAGTTACCCAGACCGACCTGACATCCCTCGAGGCCCGCCTGGATGCTAAACTCGCTGAGATGGACGCGCGTCTAGAGGCAAAATTCCATCACCTCATCGACCACCTCTCCCAGCGGTTCGAGCAACAAATTGAAGCGGCATTTACGCGCATGGTGCACACCCTAGAGATGAGCCTTGCACAGTACGACGCCCGCCTCCAAACAATAGAGCAGGCCCTTCCCTCGCTACACCTCAATCCGCCGCATCAATCCAGCCCACCTACCCCACAGAACTCCCCAACCAACCCACTTGCCCTCACCCCACCAAAGCTCCAGTATGGCGGGGCTCCCTCCTAAATCCTTATCAATTCTTCAGTGGAACTGCCGCCGCTTCCGGGGCAAGCGCGCACCCCTCCAACTCCTCCTCCCCACACTTCCCACGCCCCACATCCGTCTCCTTCAGGACACACATAGCCCTGCCACACTTCCTAGCTACACAACTGTTCACTCGGACGCCACGAATACACCCAGGGCGTCCACACTCATACATCGCTCCATTACACACCAAACCCATTACATCACCTCCGAGACGCCCTGCGTAATTACAGAAATAATACAAGATACACACTCACTACCATCGATGTTTGTCGCCAATATATACCACCCACCATCTCACCCGATGGCTTCATTGGAAACGCTACTGCGAGATCTCCACCGTCTTGCAGGCAAGCATCCATTGATTATCGGAGGAGACTTCAACAGTCAGCATACTGACTGGGGCTACCGCACCACCACTGGACGAGGCCGGCGTCTCTGGTCCTTGGTACAAGAGCTCCGCCTCACAATACACAACAACTTTAACGCCCCCACGAGGATTGGTAACAGTGTCAGCGCGGACACCAGCCCGGATTTGACACTGAGCCGCAACCTTGTTGGTATTACGTGGGCCACAACGCGTCATACATTAGGAAGCGATCATTACATCCTCTCCGTTACAGTACCGTACAAGCAAAGACAGGCCCGTCACCTAACACACAAAATCACCAACTGGGATGCTGTACGCTCCGCACGGGCGGCCCTCCCTGACGCTTCCATTATAGACATCGACCAGTGGGTGGCATCACTCATGAACGATGTCTCCACACACACGCGAACCCTTGTCACAACAACAGATACGCCCACCCTCGACACTCGCCTGGCCCACCTTTGGGAGGCCCACCATAGCATCCTAGAGCACTGGAAAGGGCAAAAGCTCCAGCAATACTTTGATTTGAGCTAGTTGGTTGTAGCTTGACATGTTTACGCAAAAGGCGTACTGGCGCTAAAAAACGAAGACAACACACACAACAGGACAGGACTGGCGCCAACTTCCAACTAGTTTATTCACAGAAAAAACCACTTAAGAACCACACTGCATGCAAAAAAATACAGACAAACCAGAAACAAGGGGTGACTTAACAAAGATGCACGTGCCAAACGGACCAAAGGAATGATTATAACGCTGCAAGAGACCCACTCAGAAACCTAATCTCTTCTTCTGACAATGACACTGATGGCTGGCTTATGCAGATATCGCCCCTCTGTTTGATGTAATAGGCTTCTATTATTTCACGCTCTAATCTGTCTTTTGATCTTGCAATGAATTTGGTGTTCTCAAAACCAGGACGGCATTTGCAGCTTTTGCAGTGAGTGGCCATGTGGCTGCCATAGCCATTTTTTACAGCAATCTTGTGCTGCCTCACTCTTTCATTGTAGCACTGACCTGTCTGGCCGATATATTCCTTGCCGCAGCTTAGAGGAACAACATACACAACATCAGCCGTGCATTCAGTGGCGCGAATTTGGTGTTTCTTTTTGCACTGCTTAACCTTTCTTACTCTGTTGAAAGTGCAAACGCGCGACAGCTTGCAGGGAGCAGAAAGCACCACGTTGATCTTATATCTGCTGGCCACTTTCTTCAGGTTGTGCGAAAGCCGATGAATATAGGGAATCACCACCGTCGGTTGTTTTTCTTTATCCTTGTTTTTTTGACCCTGTTCTCCCATCAACATCCGCTTGCGCTTCTTAACCAGGTCCTCACTAATGCTAGTTATGAGGTGTTCTGGGTACCCGGCTTGATGAAAGCGTTCAATTTGCGCATCGAAGCTCTGTGCCATCTCATGCTCACACGATTTATCCAAGGCTGCATTCAAGCATGTCGCAACGATTCCGCGCTTAATTAGCTTGGAATGTGCACTACTAAAAGGCAGTAGCTCTTTGCACGATCTCGGGTTGTAGGACCAACAAACATGGCGGTCCTGCTTAAATTGAAGTTTCAAATCAAGAAACTGCAGGCTATTGTTGTGGGGAACTTCATGCGTGAAACGGAGCCCTTTTGATTCACTGGTGAAAATGGTGACTATGTCTTCAAGGATGGCGCTTGGTTTTGAACCTACATGATCGGTTAGCACAATTAGGTAGTCATCCACGTATCTAAATACCCTAACAACGTTAGAGGTCAATAAAAGCCGGTCACTAACACGTTTGTCAACACACGCTAAATAAATGTCACTTAAAATAGGGGCAAGGGACGACCCAATACAAACACCATCACGCTGAATGTAAAACTGATCACTGAAAAAAACTGCAGTAGATGAAAGGTAAAATTCTAAAAGTGTTAAGAAATCATCACAGCTAATACCTGTCTCGTCCTGAAATGACAGTTCGCCTATGCATGCAATCTTCTCTTTGATACAAATCAACATTTCGGTATGCGGTATGGAATAGTACAGGTCGGTAACATCAATTGAAAAAGCAGACAGTGCTCCAGGCAACCCATTCCTTAGTTCTTGAACAACCTCATTGGAGCTGCGGATAAGAAAGGGGTCGTCTAGCGGAAGGGACTTTAAGTGTCGCTGAAGAAAACGGCCAACGCACACCTGCCAGGATCCTTTCTCTGAAACAATCGTGCGTAGGGGGCACCCTGGCTTATGAGATTTGCCCGTAAAGAAAACCTCCAGGAACTCTCTGTCAGCATCCTTAACCAGTTTCTTCAGCGTTGGCCGTTTTCTTCAGCGACACTTAAAGTCCCTTCCGCTAGACGACCCCTTTCTTATCCGCAGCTCCAATGAGGTTGTTCAAGAACTAAGGAATGGGTTGCCTGGAGCACTGTCTGCTTTTTCAATTGATGTTACCGACCTGTACTATTCCATACCGCATACCGAAATGTTGATTTGTATCAAAGAGAAGATTGCATGCATAGGCGAACTGTCATTTCAGGACGAGACAGGTATTAGCTGTGATGATTTCTTAACACTTTTAGAATTTTACCTTTCATCTACTGCAGTTTTTTTCAGTGATCAGTTTTACATTCAGCGTGATGGTGTTTGTATTGGGTCGTCCCTTGCCCCTATTTTAAGTGACATTTATTTAGCGTGTGTTGACAAACGTGTTAGTGACCGGCTTTTATTGACCTCTAACGTTGTTAGGGTATTTAGATACGTGGATGACTACCTAATTGTGCTAACCGATCATGTAGGTTCAAAACCAAGCGCCATCCTTGAAGACATAGTCACCATTTTCACCAGTGAATCAAAAGGGCTCCGTTTCACGCATGAAGTTCCCCACAACAATAGCCTGCAGTTTCTTGATTTGAAACTTCAATTTAAGCAGGACCGCCATGTTTGTTGGTCCTACAACCCGAGATCGTGCAAAGAGCTACTGCCTTTTAGTAGTGCACATTCCAAGCTAATTAAGCGCGGAATCGTTGCGACATGCTTGAATGCAGCCTTGGATAAATCGTGTGAGCATGAGATGGCACAGAGCTTCGATGCGCAAATTGAACGCTTTCATCAAGCCGGGTACCCAGAACACCTCATAACTAGCATTAGTGAGGACCTGGTTAAGAAGCGCAAGCGGATGTTGATGGGAGAACAGGGTCAAAAAAACAAGGATAAAGAAAAACAACCGACGGTGGTGATTCCCTATATTCATCGGCTTTCGCACAACCTGAAGAAAGTGGCCAGCAGATATAAGATCAACGTGGTGCTTTCTGCTCCCTGCAAGCTGTCGCGCGTTTGCACTTTCAACAGAGTAAGAAAGGTTAAGCAGTGCAAAAAGAAACACCAAATTCGCGCCACTGAATGCACGGCTGATGTTGTGTATGTTGTTCCTCTAAGCTGCGGCAAGGAATATATCGGCCAGACAGGTCAGTGCTACAATGAAAGAGTGAGGCAGCACAAGATTGCTGTAAAAAATGGCTATGGCAGCCACATGGCCACTCACTGCAAAAGCTGCAAATGCCGTCCTGGTTTTGAGAACACCAAATTCATTGCAAGATCAAAAGACAGATTAGAGCGTGAAATAATAGAAGCCTATTACATCAAACAGAGGGGCGATATCTGCATAAGCCAGCCATCAGTGTCATTGTCAGAAGAAGAGATTAGGTTTCTGAGTGGGTCTCTTGCAGCGTTATAATCATTCCTTTGGTCCGTTTGGCACGTGCATCTTTGTTAAGTCACCCCTTGTTTCTGGTTTGTCTGTATTTTTTTGCATGCAGTGTGGTTCTTAAGTGGTTTTTTCTGTGAATAAACTAGTTGGAAGTTGGCGCCAGTCCTGTCCTGTTGTGTGTGTTGTCTTCGTTTTTTAGCGCCAGTACGCCTTTTGCGTAAACATGTCAGGCAAAAGCTCAATCGGACCCTTAAAAAGCGGCTGGCCGCGCTGCAAACACAAATTACTGAGCACGCTGAGGAGCTCTGCCGATCAAACTGGGGTCAGATTTCCGACAGTTTGGCTGGCAATCTGTCCTCCAAACGTAGCTGGCAACTCCTCCGTCACCTAATTGACCCCACGCAATCCAAAACAGCCACACAACACCACGTCACACGCCTTATACACAAGACCGGCCTTTCTCCTGACGCACTCATTAATATACTTAGAAACACACATACAACTCCCGGTACCTCAAACCCCCTGCCCCCCTATACAGGCGCCCCGAATGCCAACCTCGACGCAGAGATCACGGAGACAGAAGTCAGAGCGGCCCTCCTGACTCTCCGTTCTAACTCCACCCCAGGAGTTGACCGGATCTCTAATGCCATGCTCCGCAATTTGGACGATCAATCGATCGCCCAGCTCACGGAGTACTTCAACAAATGCTGGCAGGAGGGCACTCTTCCCCAATCATGGCGTCACGCCAAAATCATATTCATACCAAAGCCCCACAAACCACTTACACCCTCAAATCTCCGTCCCATTTCACTAACCTCATGCCTAGGCAAGCTTTTCGAACACGTCGCACTCGCGCGACTCACCCAACACATGGCGGAGCAAGACCTCTACCCGCACAGCGTGGTGGGCTTCCGTCCCCATCTGTCAGCACAGGACGCCATGCTCCAACTCACGCAGGACATTTTCGACCCCCTCATTCCGGGTCACACAAAAGCTGTCTTAGCCTTGGATCTCTCCAAGGCCTTTGATCGCCTGGACCATCAAGCGATCATGGCGGCTCTCTCCCCCTTGAACATAGGTGAACGTATGTACACCTATATTCAAACATTCCTTACTAACCGCACGGCCGAAATTCACTTCGGTCCCCACATCTCCCCCATACACCCTTAGTGGGGTCGGAACCCCACAGGGGTCCGTCCTCTCCCCTTTCCTCTTCAATGTCACTCTCATTCCCCTTGCCCACAAGCTACAAACCATCCCTCACCTTCGGCATACACTCTATGCCGATGATATCACGCTATGGACCACCCATGGCAGTGATGGAGATATAGAGAACACCCTACAGTCCGCGGCTATCCTCACCCAAACGCATGCGCGGAGTATCGGACTCTCCTGCTCACCGGAGAAGTCGGAGCTCCTCATAATCCGCCCCACAACACGAAACTGTCCCACAGCCCCCATCACCGTGACACTGGAAAACCGGCCCATCCCGGAGGTAAACACTCTCCGGGTACTTGGCCTCCACATCCAGAACAACGGGAAAAACACACTCACCATACGGAAACTCAAGCAGACGACTGTGTCGATATCACACCTAATCCGCCGCGTTTCTGCACACCACCGGGGCATGAAGGAGCATGACCTATGTCGTCTCATTCATGCCTTCGTCCTCAGCCGCTTTATCTTCACGCTCCCCTACCTGAAACTCCAGGCTAGGGAAATCTCCACCCTGGATGCCATGATTCGAACAGCATTTAAGACAGCATTACACCTACCGCAAAATACCTCAACCGAAAAACTCTTTCAACTAGGCCTGCACAATACGATAGGGGAGCTTATTGAGGCCCACCGACAGACACAACACATACGTCTCGCAAGAACCACCACCGGGAGACACATCCTACACACCCTCGGTATACGCCTACCAGTTACCGATCCCACACAGCTCCAGGTACCCCGCCTCATTCACCGCGATTTATTTATTAAACCTCCCCCCAAAAACATGCATCCCACCTACCAGGAACCCCGCCGCAGAGCTCGCGCTCGGGCACTCCACAAATACTATGGCACGGAACCGTATGCCGTTTGGGTGGATGCCGCATGCACGGGCGAGGACGCGGTTGTCGCCATCACGAACCCCTCCCTCCAACCCATTGCCACACTTCACATAACCCCTACTGCCACTTCGGAGGAGGCCGAAGAGGCCGCCATTGCCCTGGCCATCACCCGCACGGAGGCGCGATATATACTGTCAGATTCCAAAACTGCCATACTAAATTTTGCTCGCGGGAGAGTTCACGTCCCTGCATTTCGCATACTGGACTCCCTCGCCGCGCACCCGCCCCGCCATGTGGAGCTGATATGGGTGCCTGCCCACTCCGGGAATCCCGGAAACGAGGCCGCCAACGCTTTAGCCCGAGCTTCTCTCAACCGGGCACCGGCGGCCTCCGACCTGGGGTTCTCGCGGGAGCGCATGCACTCATTCAGTGAAATGACGCAGGCCTACAAAGCCGAGCGTCGGCTCTACCCCCCACCTCATCCTTCCCTCGACAATTACCACTAGACACTTTGGACGCACTTTGCCCTCCCCTTATATACGCTCGCGATATCACCCAGTCCACACGAACCCTTCCTGTACCCTCTGCCACCACCCCAAAGCCACCCTCGACCATATTCTTTTCCTCTGCCCGGCCGATCCTCCCCCGCGGGGCCTGGAGCACCTTACCTCATGGGAGGCTTGGGAGACCCTACTGCGCTCCGAGGACCCGGCCAAGCAAGCCATCGCCACCGGCCGGGCTGCCAGCGTCATGAGCCTCCGGGACATGAACGTTTGAGTGCAGTGGGGCCGTGCGGGGGCCCAAGGACCGACGTGTCCAAAACTCCCTTGTTATAAATAAAGTTTTCATCATCATCATCATCGATAAATTGGTTTTTGAGGAAAGGAAATGTATTTCTCTCTCATATCTCGGTGGACACCTAAACCTCGCAGGAAGGGAAGGGAGGAGGATGGCAGTGAGCGAAGACACCGTATTCACTAGACGTGCCTTTGTTCATTCCAAACCATCGAGCTGGCATGGCTGAGTGGATAGCATGCTCGTCTCGCACTCCGAAGACCGGGGTTCGATTCCCGAGCTGTACCAATTTCTTACTAGGTTTTATTTATTTATATGGCCTGACTAGAGAAGTTAATTAGGCTAATTGGGTAATTAAGCAATTAACTAAGCTCAGTCCCACTTACTTGGAGCATCACTATATGGTCCCTTCAATTGGTTGCATGGTTACTAGCCAAAGTACAATTGGCCCCGTTTGAAATTGGCGCACTGTGACGTCACGACCGTTTCGACCAACTGAAAAGCGTGACATTCTCTGTCGACAACTGCTGCTTACAACGATGAGACATTAAAGGCTTTCGCCTTAATAATGGTTACAACAGAGAACGGCGATGGCGACGGAGAACGGTGACACCTCGAAACGCAGAAACGGGCGCCAAAAAGCTGCGCACTAAAAGGATTGTAATGATTCTAAAAAATTCGGACTCGGAGTGCCGTGCCAGTGCGTTAATCACCATTTCGTGACGCGCATGCTAGTAAGTGTAAACTTTATGGCTAAAATGCTGCTGACAATCCTTCTCGTACAATGCGCGCTATAGCAAAGAGAGTTTGGAATAAAAACCCTCAGACACACCTAAACCCCCTAAACAAAGCAAACCAAACCAAACGAAGACACAGGTAGGACCCACACTGGAAGTCAAATCACTTGATACCAGTCCTTTGCGTTCCTGCCCGTTTTCAGAGCGCGCAGTAGTGTGCCGGGTATGCAGGAGAATGTCTCTTCAAAAACTAAACTGTTAAGTAAAAACTGATCTTTGGGCCACGGTTTTTCTTCTTTTTCAATGCATGCGCAAGGTCTTTATTTGTTATCTCAATGATTGCGAAAAATATATGCTAAATTGTACTAACATGAGATAAAAGTCAAGTTTGTAGGAGCTCTCATTCGCAGATATTCATAGGGTGGCTCCCTGCCGCGGCGTCCGAATTTCGGTTGGGGCGAAGTTCTAGAGGCCCGTGTGCTGTGAGTGCAGTGGGGTCGTGCGGGGGCCCTGGGGCAAGCCCCGAATCCCTCTTAAAATAAAGTTTTTCTCTCTCTCTCTGTGCCGTGCGATGTCAGCGCAGGTTCAAGAACCCCAGATTCGAAATTTCCGGAGCCCTTCACTAAGTGTAAATAAACTTTTTCTCTCTCTCTCACTAAGGCGTCCCTCATAGCCTGAGTAGCTTTGGGACTTTAAACAGCATTAAACCAACAAAAGGGTGGCTAGAAAAACTAGCCACCCTGTATACGCGATGCCTTGTGACCTCTAGAGTACCAGAAGCTTGGAAGAACGCTAACATTATCTTCATTCATAATAAAGGAGACGTCAAGGACTTGAAGAATTACAGACCAATCAGCTTATTGTCCGTTGCCTACAAGGTATTTACTAAGGTAATCGCTAATAGAGTCAGGACAACCTTGGACTTTAGTCAACCAAATGATCAGGCAGGCTTTCGTAAAGGATACTCGACAATAGATCACATTCACACAATCAATCAATCATAGAGAAATGCGCAGAATATAGCCAACCCCTATATATAGCCTTCATTGATTACGAGAAAGCATTTGACTCAGTGTAAACCTCAGCCGTCATGCAGGCATTGCGGAATCAGGGTGTAGAAGAGTGCTATGTGAAAATATTGGAAGATATTTATAACGATTGCACAGCTACTATAGTTCTCCATAAAGTCAGCAATAAAATTCCAGTACGGAAAGGTGTCAGGCAGGGAGACACGATCTCGCCAATGCTCTTCACTGCCTGCTTACAGGAGGTATTCCGGGGACTTGAATGGGAACAGTTGGGGATAAGAGTTAATGGAGAATACCTGAGTAATTTACGATTCGCTGATGACATTGCCTTGCTAAGCCACTCAGGACAAGAACTGCAAAGCATGATCAATCAGTTAGACAGGCAGAGCAGAACGGTGGGGCTAAGAATTAACACGCAGAAAACCAAAGTAATGTTCAACAGCCTAGCAAGGGAACAGCAGTTCGCCATTTGTTGCGAGGTGCTGGAAGTAGTAAGAGAATATGTCTACTTAGGGCAGGTAGTGACCGCAGATCCGGATCATGAGACGGAAATAACTAGAAGAAAAACAATGGGGTGGAGCGCATATGGCAGGTTCTCTCAGATCATGAATGGTAGCTTACCAATATCCCTGAAGAGAAAAGTATACAACAGCTGTATCCTACCCGTACTCACCTATGGGGCAGAAACGTGGAGGCTAACAAAGAGGTTTCAGCTTAAGTTAAGAACAACGCAGCGAGCTATGGAAAGGAAAATGATAGGTGTAACATTAAGAGATCGAAAGCGGGCGGAGTGGGTGAGGGAACAAACGCGGGTTAATGACATCTGAGTTGAAATCAAGAGGAAGAAATAGTCTTGGGGAGGGCATGTAATGCGAAGGCAAGATAACCGCTAGTCCTTAAGGGTAACGGAGTGGATTCCAAGAGAAAGCAAACGTAGTAGGGGACGGCAGAACGTTAGGTGGGCGGATGAGATTAATACGTTTGCGGGGATACAGTGGCGGCAACTGACAAATGACATGGTTAATTGGAGAGACATGGGAGAGGCCTTTGCCCTGCAGTGGGTGTAGTCAGGCTGATGATGATGATGATGATGAAACCAACAAACCATCTTAGGGTTGCATATGCGTGTTGTATGACTACCAAATGTAAGGGTGACCAAAAGGGAGAGAGAGAAAAAAAATTCACGATTGCGTCACTTCCTAGTGCAAAATTTCAACGCAGCTCATCAGCTCTTTCAGCTTTTCGATAAATTTAGGCAAACAATTCAAGCAAGACATGTACAATTGCAGACAACTTCTTATTTTTCATACATATTTCTTCTTCAAGAAACACTCCACTAACAGTTCTTAATTGTCATGAAGGAAGCTGTGCGGTCGGAGAAATAGACGGATATATGCTCGACTTCCAGCACCAATGCCTGGGCCTCAAATACGAGGTCTCTACAAGTATTTCGCGAGGTGGTGGTGGTGGTGGTAGGGAAACTTTATTTCCTGTGGATATTGAGGAGCAACTCGAAGCGGCCGCTATCCCCTGGGCATCGGCGGCGTGCTCAGAGCTGTGGGAGGCGTTACGGGCTAGAAGGAACGGGATGTTCTCCCGCATAAGTATTAAGAAATTCCTTTTATTGCGAAAGCAATAACGCTAGCACTTTTCTGCCGTCCGTGGAGGTCGTTCCTTCCCTCCGGCGCAGCTGCGGCGCACGACCACGTGACAGCGTGACGTCACGACCAGAGGAGAGCAGGGGCCCCAACCAACACCACTAGATTGGCCGAGGAGGCCGTCACGTGGTAGCCACCGCGCCGAGCGAAGGAACGACTACGGCCGAACAGACGAGTTGGAGCAACACCCTCTAAAACTCTAGATGGTGTTGCCTCGGCCCGCCGCGTGAGGGCGCTCGCTAGGAGAGTATAAACGGGGCCGCCGCAGGCGAGTATCTGTTGTCGCTTCGGCGAGCGCGGCTTCGGCCGCTTATCTGTTTTTTTGAGCAGTGTCCGCTCCGGCGGACGCAGTTGTTGCTGCGACGCGCGTCTTTTCTTCCCTTTTTCTCTTTCCTCAGATCTTTTAACTCTCCTGTCTGCACGTGGCAGCGGTGGTGGCTCGGATCGAGCCAGTAGCAGGCCCGTGAAATTTCCTTTTCATCTTTCTCTCAGTCACAACAACAACAACAACTCCGCTTAGTCATGTCTGAGGAGTTGTACAAGGCGTCGCTGCAGCGACGAGCTGCGCGCAAACGCCGGCGCCGTGCCGAGGAGACAGATGAAGAAAGGCAAGAGCGGTTTGCTAAGCAACGCGCATATGCCGCAGAATGGCGATCCCGGCGGCTTTCTACAAGTTCAGTGAGCGAGAGTAGTTTCATGGACTCTCTGAATGCCGAAGAATCGTCTATGATTGGTTTGGTTTATGGGGTTTAACGTCCCAAAGCGACTAAGGCTATGAGAGACGCCGTAGTGGAGGGCTCCGGAAATTTCGACCACCTGGGGTTCTTTAACGTGCACTGACATCGCACAGTACACGGGCCTCGAATTTCTCCTCCAAAGAAATTCAGCCGCCGCGGCCGGGATCGAACCCGCGTCTTTCGGGCCAGCAGCCGAGCACCATAGCCACTGAGCCACCGCGGCGGCGAATCGTCTATGAGTAGTGCAGAGCGATATAATGACGACTATGTAATTACCAGCGTTCAGACTAAGAGTCACTACTTTACGGACCACCAAAGCGTGTTGATTGAAATAAACAAACAGCAGAAACCATGTTGTGTCCAGAGTAAATCCTTTAGTTGCACAAAAGGCGAAGCCATGCAAAACCACCAGCAAAGCCAAGCGCATCCAGGGAGCTATTGCTTTCGCAATCACTAAGGCTTAACCAGAGCAAAGCCGCAGCAAATTTTTTCTCTTTACATTAAAATACCGAACATTTAATCGCGAACGGTTAATCGCGAGAGTTTGCTCACTCTTGTCAGCGCTAACGCATGCAGCCCAACACTCTCTCTCATCACCTTACGTAACTATAAGCGCTATTCAGGCGTGCGCTGACCCGGGAAGCCAGTTATGCGCACTTCCCTTCCTTAAAATTATCGGGGTCTAAAACGTTATCAACGCCACTGTAAAATGACCACAATGGACGCCAACGAACTATGGCTTCAGCGCGGCGTTCCTGGCACAATACCAACGCTTGCAGCACACCTCTGACACTACCGCCGCATACCTTAAAGAACGACTGAGGTGTCCACCGTTCCAAGAGGGCAGTTATGCGCCTTCTCTCTGGTTAAGGTGCCCATGGAGATGTGTGAGACACATTGTCCTCCATTTCCTTTCCTCAAAAACCAATTGCCCCATTTTGCCGTCTGCTTTCCAAGCTCCCGCTCCATTGGTTTCGGAGCTTACACGCGACTAAGATGTCGGGCAACACAAGCAGAAAAGGTCGCGATTGCTCTCGCGGCCTCACATTCCGATTCAAAATACATAATCATCGACTCGCGACGGGCCTGTCGGAACATCGAACAAGGCTGCACTCCTTTCCTAGCCTATCGAATCTGCCAAAATCACATACGGGATACGGAACCCGCACACCACTACCTTATATGGGCCCCTGCTCATGAGGGTTTGGCTGGAAACGGAGGTGGTGGTGAAAACTTATATTAAAAAGGGACAGGAGGTATGTTTGGATCAGCCCTTAAGGGACTGATCCTTACAAACACTAGGTGGAGGTCCCTAGTATGGGACCCCAGTGGCGGTAGCCGCCGTCCGGGCGCGCCCGACTAAGGCTTGTTGGGCCTGTAAGTCGTGGGAGCTGAGCAGGGTCGCCTTCCAGTCCTCCCGGGTAGGGTTGGGGATGGGGGGAGTAGCGGGGTTGGAGGGGCAGGCCCACACCATATGATAGGTGTCACAAGACACCGCACTACAGTGCGGGCAGCTACCGTCAAAGGGGAGGTCAAAATGCTTTAGTGCTGACGGGCACAGTGATGTATTGGTGAGAAGGCGGAGAAGGAGCCGCTCATCCGCCTTCTTGAGGCCTTTACATGGGATTGGGTAAAGGCGTTGACTGTTTTGATAGTAGGCTGTAATTTCTTTGAATGTATACACCGGATTAAAATCGGGTTCCTGATCGGGTGGGGAGAAGAAAACAGCCCGGTGAGAGAGCGCGCGGGCGGCTGCGTCTGCTGCCTCGTTTCCTGCCAACCCCTGATGAGCAGGAGCCCATATAAGGTAACGGTATGCGGGGTCCGTATCCCGCATGCAATTTTGGTATATTCGATAGGCTAGGAAGGGAGCGCAGCATTGTTCGACGTTCCGACAGGCCCTTCGCGAGTAGGTGATTATGAATTTTGAATGGGAATCTGAGGTCGCGAGAGCAATCGCGACCTCTTCTGCTTGTGTTGAACTTCTGGCTCGGACGGTGAGGCCGTTAACTGTGTTGCAGTTGCGAACCACCGCGACCGTGTACCATCCCCCGTGGTGAGCACCAGAGGCGTCCACGTAGTATACACCTGTTTTCTTGCCATAATGTCGGGCTAGTGCTTCCGCTCGTGCCAGGCGCCGACCATTGTGGTCGTCGTGTGACATGTTTGCTGGAAGAGGTCGCACGTGGAGGGCACGTCTCCAGAGATCTGGGATGTGAAACCTGTGTTCCATTGGAAGGGTGTGTTGGATATGGAGTCGAGCAAGAAGGCGGCTACCCGACTCCGTTAGCGACAAGCGCGTGTACTGGTTTGTAAGGTGCGCCTCCTGGAGCTCCCGGAAAGTATTCACCACCCCAAAGTATTCACCACACACCCATCACAGACATCGACGCATGGGTGCAGTCACTCAAGCATGACGTTCACCACTACACGAGACACATTGAAACTACAACCCAAACCCCTACCCTCGATACGCACGTAGCCCACCTCTGGGAGGCTAATCACAGCCTCCTGGAACGCTGGAAAGGTACCAAACTCAACAGGACGCTTAAAAAGCGGCTGGCTACGCTGCAGACACAAATTCAACAGCACTATGAGGAGCTCTTCCTGTCTAACTGGGGACAGATATGTGACGGCATCGCCGGAAACCTGTCCAGCAAACGCGCATGGCAACTCCTCCGACACCTTATTGACCCCGCACGCACCAAATAAGCAACACATCACCAATTGACACGCCTTACAGCTGAACCCATGGACGATCCCGACACCCTCCTAGACACACTTCAAGCCATGTACACCTCTCCAGGTGCCCCCACACCACTGCCCTACTACACATGACAAGCAAATCCCACACTCGACACCGAAATCACGGAGACGGAAGTCAGAGCGGCCCTCCTGGTCCTCCGCGCCAACTCCGCACCTGGTGTAGACTAAATCACAAACTCCATGCTCCGTAATCTGGACGACCGATCGATCACCCAGATTACGAAATACTTCAACCAGTGCTGGAGGGAGGGTAGCCTCCCGCACTCGTGGCGCCACGCGAAGGTAATATTCATACCCAAACCCAACAAACCACTTACCATTCAAAACCTTTGCCCGATTTCGCTAACCTCATGCCTCGGTAAGCTCCTCGAGCATGTGTTACCGAGACTCAGAAGTCACATGGCAGAGCACAATCTTTACCCGCATAGCATGGTGGGATTCCGCCCCCATCTATTCGCACAGGACGGCGTGCTGCAACTCACAACGACCTTTTTGACCCGCTTCTTCCAGGTCACACCAAGGCAGTCTTAGCTTTAGATCTTTCGAAGGCTTTTGATTGCATTGAACGTCAGGCGATCATGACTGCCCTATCGCCATTGAATGTGGTTGTGCGCACGTATGCGTACATTCAAGCATCCCTCACTGACCGCACGGCTGAGATACACTTCGGCCCTTTGTCTTCCCCCTCCTACACGCTTCAGAGTATCGGCACCCCTCAAGCGTCCGTCCTTTCCCCTTTTCTCTTTAATATTACCCTCATCCACCTCGCCCGGAAATTGGCAACTATTCCCCACCTGAAGCAAACTCTTTATGCCGACGATATCACCCTCTGGACCACCCACGGCAGTGACGGCGGCATAGAGAACACCTTACAGGAAGCAGCCTCACTCACCCAAAATTACGCACGGACCATCGGACTGTCTTGCTTCCCAGAGAAGTCCGAACTTCTCCTCATCCGTCCTAAGAACCACCGCTTTCCCTGCTCCCCCATTGCCATTGAACTGAATGGTGACCCGGTACCTTAGGTTGGCACACTCCGTGTATTGCGCCTCCACATCCAGAACGATGAAAAAAACATCACCACCCTCAAGAAACTCAAGCAGGTTGTAGGCGCCATATCGCACCTCATCCGCAGGGTTTCGGGACATCATAGAGGAATGAAGGAGCGCGACCTATATCGCCTCATTCATGCCTTTGTCCTCAGCCGTGTGCTGTACACTACCCCATACAACTATCCAAACATGACATAGACGCTTTGGATTTTTTGATTCCCAAGGCATTCAAAGTAGCACTTCATCTTCCCCTCAACACACCCACAGACAGATTACTAGGCCTGGGCCTCCACAGCACTATCGGGGAACTGGTGGAGGCCCACCGACAGGCCCAATACATCAGGCTCACAAACCTCCACAGATCAGTATATCCTGGACTCGCTCGGAATCAGAATACTGGCCAACGACCCAACCCTTCTCGCCATCCCACGACCCCTTCAACGGGAGCTCCTCATCAGGCCGCTCCTGAGGAATATGCACCCGTCCCAACATAAGCAGCGACGCAGAGCCCGTGCGAAGGCACTCCATCGAGCATACGGCTCTGAGCCGGACGCCGTAAGGGTGGACGCTGCCTGCCCAGATGTCGAAGCGACAGCAGCTGTGGTGGACTCCTCTTTATCCACCCAATTCACACTACCTCTCCCTCCAGACACCTCCCCAAAGGCTGCAGAGGAAGCCGCCACTGCACTTGCTATCACCCGCACGGAAGCCCGGTACATTTTAAGTGACTCTAAAACTGCGATTATAAATTTTGCTCGAGGCCGACTCCATGTCCCTGCTTTTGGCATACTGGACTCGCCCGATGCACCTCCACCACGCAAAGTGGAGCTGATATGGGTGCCTGCGCCCTCCGGGAATCCCGGAAACGAGGCCGTCGACCTTTTAGCCCGAGGTACTTTAAACTGGGCTCAGGTGGCCTCGGATCGGGGATTCACGAAGGAGCGCATGCACTCATTGAGCGAGCTGACGCAAGCCTACAGAGCCTCACGCCAGCTCCACGCCCCGCCGCACCCCTCCATAGATAACAAACAAGCAACACTCTGGCGCAGACTACAGACACACTCTCTCCCGTCACCCCTTACCCTAGCTCACTATCATCCCTCCTTCCCCAATCCGGCATGCGCCCTATGCCCAGAACTCTTCATCTCTTCCCTACACATCCTTTCACTCTACCCGGCGGACCCTCCCCCGCGGGACCTAGAGAACCTCTAGACCTGGGAGTACTGGGAGACCCTGCTGCGCTCGGAGGACCCGGCCGTGCAGACCGTCGCCACCGGCCGGGCTGCCAAAGTTATGGGCCTTAGGAACATAAAAACTTGAGTTTAGTGGGGTCGTGCGGGGACCCTGGGGCGTCTCTCGAATTCCTGTGTAAATAAAGTTGTTCTCTCTCTCTACAGTGCACGTATTGTTGACTGGGTGTACCCTGATTTGGGCACGCGTTGGCTCCTGACGCTGGGACGCCGCTTGGAGGATGGCTTCCCGTAGTTGTCGGCGAGGAAGCACGTCCAGCTGCAGCCCGCCTTTTGATCTTAAATCGATCCTGTACTCTGCAGCAGGAAGCGGCGGCTGCTGCCGCGAACGCTGGTGGTGGTGGTGGTGGTGGTGGTGAAAACATTTATTACGAATGAGCAGGAGGTATGCTTGGATCAGCCCGTATGGGACCGATCCTTACAAACACTAGGTGGAGGTCCCTAGTATGGGACCCCAGTGGCGGTTGCCGCCTCCGGGCGCGCCCGACTAAGGCTTGTTGGGCCTGTAAGTCGTGGCAGCCGAGCAGGGTCGCCTCCCAGTCCTGCCGGGTTGGGTTGGGGATGGGGGGAATAGCGGGGTTGGAGGGGCAGGCCCACACCATGTGATAGGTGTCAGAAGACACTACACTACAGTGTGGGCAGCTGCCGCTAAAGGAGGGGTCAAAATGTTTTAGCGCTGCCGGGCACAGCAACGTATTTGTGAGAAGGTGGAGAAGGAGCCGCTCATCCGCCTTCTTCAGGCCTTTACATGGGCTAGGGTAAAGGCGATGACAATTTTGATAATATGTTGTAATATCTTTGAATGTATAGACCGGATTAAAATCGGATTCCTGATCGGATGGGGAGGAGAAAACAGCCCGGTGAGAGAGCGCGCGCGCGGCTGCGTCTGATGCCTCGTTTCCTTCCAACCGCTGATGAGCAGGGGCCCCTATGAGGTAACGGTGTGCGGGGTCCGTATCCCGTATGCAATTTTGGTATATTCGATAGGCTAGGAAGGGAGTGCAGCCTTGTTCGACGTTCCGACAGGCGTCGCGAGTCGGTGATTATGTATTTTGAATTGGAATGTGAGGCCGCGAGAGCAATCGCGACCTCTTCTGCTTGTGTTGCACTGCGGGCTTTCGAAAATTAGGCCGTTAACTGTGTTGCTGTTGTGAACTACCGCGGCCGTGTACCATCCCCCGTGGTGAGGGCCAGAGGCGTCCACGTAGTATACACCTGTTTTGTTGCCACAATATCGGGCTAGCGCTTCCGCTCGTGCCAGGCGCCGACCATTATGGTCTTCATGTGACATGTTTGCTGGAAGAGGCCGCACGTGGAGGGCACGTCTCCACAGTTCTGGGATGCGAAACCTGTCTTCCATTGGAGGGGTGTGTTGTATATGGAGTCTAGCAAGAAGGCGGCGACCCGACTCCGTTAGCGACAAGCGCGTGTACTGGTTTGTAAGGCGCGCCTCCCGGAGCTCCCGGAAAGTATTCACCACCCCAAGAGCCATAAGCCGGCTGTTTTAAGTAGTGATGGGGAGGTCAAGGGCACGTTTAACAGTTTTGCGAAGGATGACCTCAAGGGCGTCCTCCTCTTGTTTCCGTAGGTGGAGATAAGGAGTCGAATAGAGAATTCGACTAGTTACGAAGGCGTTTGCAAGCCGCAAGGCATCCTCACTTCGTAACCCTCCGCGTTTGTTGGAAACCCGGCGGACCATGCGGCCCACCTGGTCCCCCACCTTACGGAGTTTGGCCAATGTAGTGTCTGGCCGCCTGTGTTTGTGAATGCAGAGTCCGAGTACCCGTATCTCATCACTTTCGCGTATGGGACCACTCTCAAGAGAGAGAGATATTTTAGTTGTGCACTTCTGCGAGGGGCGGAGGTGCACAAATTCTGATTTTAGAGGGGAACATTGAAGACCGCAGCGGCGGGCGTAGCGGTCTACTATCGTCGCCGCTGTTTGCAGGCTGGTTTCAATGTCTGGCGGTGTCGAAACACATCATCACCGACTCGCGAGGGGCCTGTCGGAACTATGAGTTGGGCTGGGCTTTCCCGCTTGCCTGGCGCATATTGCAATATAGCTGCCGATGCGAAGATCCAGCTCCACGCAACCTGATTCGGGCCCCCGGTCACCAGTGCCTACAGGGAAACGAACAGGCCGATCAGGCCGCCCGCGCACTCTCTCCCCGGGCTATCTCCTTGTCCTTGGAAGCCTACTCCCAATCAGACAATCTGGCCCTTACATTCAAACACATCACCGATTACTACAAGGAGGAGCACCGGTGCTACCCGGCCCCTTGTAAGGGACTGGATCGCGCTGACGAGCGCCTCCTCATCAAAATTCTTACTAACACTGTACTGTGGCCGGCGGTACTTAAACATTTCAACGCATCCTTTGATGGCACGTGCCAGTTCTGTGGGGATGTGGCTGACACCTTCCACATGGTTTGGGCGCGTAAATCCAACCCATCTATCCCCCCCAACCCCAACCCCACCAGAGAGGACTGGGAGGCGGCCCTGCTCGACTGTCAGGACCTAAAGACCCAAACGGCCTTGGTTCACCGGACGCGGGCGGCGTTGCTTGCCAATGCTGCCCCGGAATAGGGGCTCCACCTAGTATTGTGAGGGGAAAGGGCCAATAGGGCCTACCCCAATCACCTCTCTGTAAAAAATTTATTGCACTATAAATGTTTTTCACCACCACCACCACCACGAACGCTGCGCAGCTGTGCGCGTTGGTTGCAGGTGCGCCGACTTGTCAAGGCATGCATACTTGGGTGCACCGGTAGCAGAGGCTGCAGCCTCCTGCCGTCGGGTGGTTGAAAGGACGTCCTTGGAGCGGGCAGGCACACTAAGAATGTGCGTCCAGTCCCTTGGGTCGTAGTCGTGGGGGTCAAGAACCTCTCCCTGCACCTCCACCTGCATAATGCCGTTGGTGGCGGAGGCGCCAGTTGGAGTAGGCCTAGCTCAGGCGGAGAGGTCACAGAGAGAATAAAGGGCCGTGGGTGCCCGAAAAATGCCGGAGTCAGGCCAAAAATTGATGGCGTACGGCGCTCACATTCGCAGATCAGTGGGTGGTGAAATTTTGGTTGATGATGTTGGCGATTGGCGATTTCCGCTCCCTTTGTGCGGAGCTGATGGGGGGGGGGGGGGGCGTCTGTACTACATGGCCCCCAAGCGGCCAATCTCCATAAAACAGAATAAAGAGAATTTTGTCTCAGGGACTCCTTTCTTTCCAAAGAAAGTGACGCACAGATAGCCTTACACACACATGCACGGAGTCCACTTAAGTTTAAGTTCGGGGCACAGTCGCAAAAAATTCACGACATATAGTGTGAACGAGGACGCCTAAAGATCTCGGGCCGCTTAATGCGAGTCCTTCACCTTCCTGCACTTTTTTCAGAGCGCGCAATGTTGTGCTGGGCATAACATGAGAATCTCGCTCCAGAAACAAAACTCTTAAAAAAAAACTCAACTTTGGCCGCGTTTTTTTTTCTTTTTCAATGCACGCGCAAGGTTTTTATTTGTTCGCGCAATGATTGCAAAAAATACTCCTCTTATCATTCTAGTGTGACTGCCATGAAGTCAAGAACTAACCTGCCTGACCTCGAGCTGCGACGCAAAATCTGCCGACTAACCCTTTTCCACAAGTTTTATCATTCATCCCTTGCAGATCTAAAACCAGCTCATCACGTGTCTCCTCGCACCAGTCACAGCAAAGCCGTTTATCCCCCCCGCGCACACATCGCTGCGCACCTTCATTCCTTCTCTTCCCAGACTGCAGTAGACTGGAATGGCCTGCCTGCCGATGCCGCACTGCACACCAGCCCCGTCCATTTTAAAAAATCCATTGAAAATGTTCTGTTTTAAACCCCATGTCATTCATTTCAGATTCATTTTGTGTATTGTTTCCCCTCATGTAATACCCCTATTCAGGGGATTTGAGGTGTACAAGAAATAAATAAATAAATAAATTATACAAACATTAGATAAAAGGCAAGTTTGTAGGTACTCTCATTCGCAGATATTCATAGGGTGGCTCCCGGCCGCGGTGACCGAATTTCGATGGCGGCGAAATTGTAGAGGCACGTGTGCTGTGCGATGTCAGTGCAGGTTAAAGATCCTCAGGTGGTCGAAATTTCCGGAGCCCTTCACTACGGCGTCCCTCATAGCCTGAGTGGCTTTGGCACGCTAAACCCCAATAAACCTAAACCTAAACACCTTGTTCGAAAAATTCATTTTAGCCGAATGTTCCTGCAGGTAACGGACTTTACAAAGAATTGGACTTTTTACCGGATTGGTTTCCTCTCCTGATGCATTATATATCCTTACCGGCCTTTTAGTTCTAATATGTTTTCTCTCATGTTTTTGCCACGCAGCGGCTACGTAGGTGCTCTGTAAATAGTATTTTTTGTCTTTCTATACACATACACATATGTTTATACATCCTTTGTGTACAAAAACCATGTAAATGAACGTATGCGTTCGAGCTCGAGAGTACACATACACATATGTTTATACATCTTTTGTGTACAAAAACCATGTAAATGAACGTACTACGCGTTCGAGCTCGAGAGAGCAGTGGGGACAGATATGCGACAGCTTGAACGAAGATCTCGGTAAGAGACACACTTGGCTCCAACTGCGACACTTGACCGTACACAAACAAAACGGCTCAACGCAATTATTATCGTCGCCATAAGTCTGACTACAACTAGTGCATGGCAAAGGCCTCTCCCATGTCTCTCCAATTAACCCTGTCCTTTGCCAGCTGCAGCCACCATACCCGTGCAAAGTTCTTAATCTCATCCTGCTGCCTAACTTTCTGCCGCCCCCTGTTCTCTTGCCTTCTCTTGGACTTCTCTACCTTAAGGACCAGCGGTTATCTTGTCTTCTCATTCCCTGCCCTGCCCAAGGCCACTTCTTCCTCTTGATTTCGAGTAGGATGTCATTAACCCGCGTTTGCTCCCTCATCTACTCTGCCCGCCTCCGGTCTCTTAACGTTACATCTATTATTTTTCTTTCCACAGCTCGCTGCGTTGTGCTTAACTTGAGCTGAACTCTTTTCGTTCTTCCACGTTTCTGTCCCGTAGGTGAGTACCGGTAAGCCACAGCTGTTTTGTACTTTTCTCTTGATAGATATTGGTGAACGCAATGGTCTGGCTCAAATTGTGCTCCAAGATGAAGGCAGCACAGAAGATTGAAAGGAAGAACTCAAGGATGGAAGTTTGAAGTTTGAAGTTTATTTAAGTATTATGAGTACTGAGGACACGCACACAAAAAGCCATACTTGGCTTGACGAGGTCCGCGCTCCGTTACAGGGCATGCAGCATAACAGCTTAACAAATTACATTGCACCATGAGAATGCACAGACAATAAATGCAGCTCATTCTAACTGACAAAACAACAAGCAATTATAGAGGCTAACACTAAGCATATAAGCATATAAACACCCCACAATCCACCTATCCACTACCCTGGTGCACTGGCGAGCCGAACCCAGAATTAGACCAGGAATTCAACCCGGCAGAAGTACAACTGGTATACCTGTACAAAAAATTAAGACATCAGCCATGCGACTCGACGGAGTATTGTCACGTAGTGGTGACTGCAGTCCAGCGAGCAGGGAAACAGCGAGGATGGCTTCCAAATGAAACTCTTTATTTGTGCTGACTTGCACCCACAAAGAACTGAATGGCTCTGCGATGGCGTAGCAACTAGCGGGCCCGCACGTGTCGGCTGTGCTCTCGTAAACGCTGATGCCGAACTATCGAGATAAAGATTGGAAAGTTACTAGAACATTCTGGAACAAGATAGAATCGGCTCCGCCTGGATGCGATTCAACGAGATAAGTCTAGGCAGGTCTTGCATCACAAACAACGTGATAAAGCGTGTAGCGCCACCGCTTCGGCACGCGGAAGACGACGAAGCGGTGGGCACGCGCGGGAGAACGCCGGCTCGCGCAGAGGAGAAGGCTCTGGACTTCGGCCTCGCCGGACGCTGCGGCCGCTGCTCTGTCGCTACCTCTTCTCAGGCAGCCTCAAATAAACGTGGCCGTGGTCGCCTCCTGGGCGACCTCAACACTGGCCTCCACATCCGGCCTCCACATCCACATCGTGACGCGGAGAGCCGCGCCTTCTAACCCAGCGGCGTCCCAGCATGGCAGGCTGGCAAGACCTGGATTTCAACCCCCCGCTTCCAGCGTTCCGGCCTGCAGACGTCGGCGGGTGGTTCGCCCAACTGGAGGCTGCGATGTACTTGAACGGCATTACCATCCAGCCGTTCAAACACGCAGTCCTTTGCGACATTCTACCGCCTGACCTCCTCTGCCGACTCGCCTGCCCTGCCTCCGGATGCCGGCCCTACGACGAGTTGCGCGCTGCCGTCTTCGACTACTACGACGCATCATACTACCCGCTGCCGCTCCATGATGAGGCGGACTCGCTTTCGCCACCGCCAGCGCCTGCGCCCGCACCAGCATCGCACTCGTCTTCGGCTGCATCCTCGAGAAACAGCACGCCGCAACCGTCACTGGCCAGTACTCTTCCGCCCCAGTCCAGCGTCTCCGGCCCGGTTGCTTCAACAACGACCGCACCCTCGAATTCCTGCCCTCTCGCCAAGGACCTGGCTCAAGACGAGTGGCAGCCACCCGAGCTTCTCGTCCCTTCACGTCTGCAGCTGTGGCCGTTCCGCCCGCACAGCCCTGTAGTTTGGTTTCTGCAAGTGGACGCTCAGCTACACGTGAACGGCGTCCGATCACAGATCTGGCGGTACCTCCTCGTGAAAAGGGAGTTGCCCGACGATCTCTTTTCCCAGCTCGACCTTTCGCCACCGGGTGAACACCCTTACGATGACTTGAAGGACGCCTTCTTCAAGTTTTTCGGCGCAAACTTTCCCCGCTCTGCATCCCACACGGTACTACAAGCTTCGGCTCTAGTCGCCCATCTACGTGCGAACACCCGTCCCACGGCTCCTGCCCAGCCCTGCTTGCCAGCGGTGGTGCCTGCCCTGGGACCACCACCAGAAGAGGTCTCTCTCGACACGTGCCCCACCTCTTCGGAAGGTAACCCGACCTGCGCCGCAGCCCCGCTCCTCGTCACATGTTCGCCTGTCCCCTCATGCCTCTCCCCGGTGAGTCCGTCTGTCCTTCCTGTCGCGGGGCACGCATGCACGCCACACCAGGATCCTGTCGCTGCTAATGCGCAACGCGCAATGCTTCCCACGGCTCCCTGGGCATCTGGCGGCTCCGCATGTGACTCTGCCTCTGCGACAAACGAGACAGTCGCCGAAGGTGGCATGCATGCGACATGGACGCGCCTCAGCGGGCCACCTCCAACACCGCCTGTCGTAGCAGCACCAGCGCACCCCGTTCCTTCTGACGCTCACGTGCCGGCTTTGCGCCCTACTCCTTCATCCACCGCTGGCACTACCCAAGCAGCCCCGGCTTTCCAATCAGGTGGCAGCCGCCCGTTGCTCGCTCCGCCTACGCCTGCCTTGCCGTTTCTTCGCCGCCTCGAGCGCCTGCGCCATCGCCTCGGCTTCTACCGCTGCTGTTGCCACAGGCGGCATCATCTACCACACTCGCTGGGGCGACGCACTAAACACGCTTGCACATCTGGACGCTGGTGTACCTTCAGGCCATCATCGAGCGCGCTGTCAGCCCTACCACTTGCCCCCAAGACTTGTTCACGGCAATCCCGTGGACGTATCTTGGATTACTTTTCATGTCTGCTGCCCCTGTCCTCACCTTCCGCTTTCTGCCTCCCTCGCCCGTTGCGAAGCAGCCAGGCTCAACCGCCTGAGCTTTGTTCTCCAGCCTGACTGCCTTCCTGGACTACCGACCTGAACTTACCGGCCTTTCGTTCCCAGTTTATATTTTTCTTTTGTTCCACCCTCTCCTCTCGTGTTTTCTGTCCCTTTCGCACAAACCGGACGTTCGTGCTGGGTGGGGGCCTCTGTAGCGCCACCGCTTCGGCACGCGGAAGACGACGAAGCGGTGGGCACGCGCAGGAGAACGCCAGCTCGCGCAGAGGAGAACGCTCTGGACTTCGGCCTCGCCGGACGCTGCGGCCGCTGCTCTGTCGCTACCTCTTCTCAGGCAGCCTCAAATAAACGTGGCCGTGGTCGCCTCCTGGGCGACCTGATCACTGGCCTCCACAAGCGGTGTCCCGGCAGCATTCAAGAATGAACAACACTACAAAGAATCGCGGCGATATGCTGGCAAATCTAGGTCACATTAAATAAGTGATGGCCCTAGCCGACCTGATGAACAAGTAGTAAGAGGGTGAAGTCCCCCAGGAATGAAAACATGCCAGAGCGATCCTTATACCAAAATCAGGCATGCAAATAAATTCCGATAACCTAAGACCCATCTCCATCACATCTTATTTAAAGAAACTCATGGAACACCTGTTTCTAAATATACCCTAGGGATACGCAGATGATAAGAACCTCCTGCCCCCGTCGATGCTTGAGTTAGATCCCACCTGTCTACGCTGAAAGTGCTGATCCCGCTTAGCGAAGAAATGATCCCCAAAAGCAAGAGCATGAGGGCTATACTCGCATTACACTAATACAAGGCTTTTGACAACGTGTCACATGAGGCCATCTCATTAAACTATCGAGGCTAAATCTAGAATCTAGAACCTTCAAATACATCATATTTTTTTTTCTGGACAAAAGTACTGCAGAAATATCACTCGGCTGGACAATCTCGGATACCATCCACATGTGCTGCAGGGGAACCCCGCAAGACTTGGCACTCTCTCCGTTCCTCTTTAACCTGGCACTCGTAGAATTGCCGAAAGAACAGGAGGCCATCCCTTTCTCACACACAGTTTCTATGCCGACGATATAATCCTCTTGATCAACAATGGTAACGCTGGGGACTTAGAAGAAAGCCTACAAAGGGCAGTGTCTACAATAGAAGGCTACATCAAAACAGTAGGACTAGAATGTTTTTATTCAAAACCGGAGCTTCTAATTAAAAGAGACATTCCGAAGTGACAGAAGTTCCATCTCCCGCAGGCTAACATAAACGTACAACCGCAAGGCAAAGTCATTAGGCAAGTCAATACTATTTGGATCCTTGAACTGACCATCTAAGAGAACCGAAAAAACACCAAAACCATCGAAAAGCGAAACGTCTTGGTATACCCCACCATTAGACTGATCGAGTGCATGAAAAACAGAAGATGGGGTTGAAAAAATAATCTATGCCGATACGTGCAAGCCCTGCCGCTATCTTAAGTTATACAACGCCGAGAAACTAAGAGTGAATGACTCATCACGCAGGCCTGCAAGGCAGCCCTAGGTCTACCCGTCAAATAATTAACCGACAAGTTACTGCAACTCGTCCTGCACAACAGGCTGCAGGAGCTAACTGCCCATAAGAGAACGCAAGAGCTCCGGCTCGCTCGCAGCTGTGCGGGTAGTTAGATCCTAGTAAGCGTCGGAATAAACGCGGAGCCGCTCAAAGCCCACACGCGCCAGATCCCGTCCATCGTCCGGAAAGCAATCACGGTGAAATCATTACCGAGAAACATGTACCGCGTCCACTAAAAAGGAAGACGCAAGGCGAAAGCACACAGCCCTAGCCAAGAAACTCAAGGGCCGACCGGACGTAATCTATCTAAACGCGGCCACTTAACCACACCCGAGAAAACGTATGCGATAGCCGCGGTGACCGAGGGAGGCCAGCTCGTAGTAAACGTGAGTGTACGAACAAACTATTCAGAAGTAGCCGAAGAAGCAAAAACTGCCTTTTCGCTGCCAAATCCGCGAATGCAAGTGATTGTCAGCGATTCAAAAGCAGCCATAGGAAATTTCACTAAGGGCAGGGATATCTCCCATCTCCAATGAAATTCTCAGCAATCGCCAGAAAGAAAGAAAGACGTGGACTTATCCTGGGTACCGGCTCACTCGTGATACAAGAGGAATGAGTCAGCCCATCATAAAGCTCGAGGATCTATTGGCCGAGCCGTGGATGCTATCTCATTGTATTATACCATCATCAGCCTTCATTCGCACTTTCCTTTTCCTCCTTTTCCCTTTCCCCTGTGTGGAGTAGCAGGCCAGGGCCATGTTACCACCGGCCGACCTCTCCACCTTTCCCTCAATAAAATTCCTTTCTCTCTCTCTCTATCTCCGACGTCGGAATTGACAAGAGACGGGCTTAATACCTATGGCGAGACCACTCAATATTGCAAGGTAGAAAAGGTAGTCTTTCCACCTCCGCATAAAAACCTAACCAAACAATAGGAGTTAGAGCGGAAGCAGCTCCAAACTAAAACTCTCCATGACATCGCAGTCCTAATCCATGTATACCACGATAGATTCAAACCGCAGTGCAGCAGACGTGGCCGAAAAGCCACCGTAGACCACGCTTTCTGAGGCTGTCCCAGATATTCTTCACCTGTATCGCGTCAGAGGTTCGCACACCCGGGCGCGTGGTGGTGATGCTGAAACTGTATTTGCAGCGGATACAAAGCAGCGACCTGAAGCCGCTCCCCGCTTGAGCAACGGCCGCTATCTCTTGGGCAACGGCGGCGTCTTCATCCAGCTGTAGGAGCTTGATTTGTTTCCCTGGGTTGGGGCTGAGCATTAAAGCCTCCCAATGATTAGAGTCGGTAATGAGCTGATTCGCGGATAGGGACTGCGGGTAATTCAAGATCTTATGATTTAGATCGGCTTTGCTATCCCAATTTTAGCATTTGTCGAGTAGAGGCCTTCCGAATAGAAGCTATACAATTGGGAATTTCGATAGGCGTTAGTTTGAAGATTACATCAGGATTTGGTCCGTTGTTTGGAGAGCCTTATATCTGCTGGGGGTAATCTGAGACTTGAAAGCCTGCAGTGCACGGGCTGCACGACCCGGCTCGGCGAGAGAGTTCTCGAGGTACGTTCTGAGCCGCCTCATTACCAGCAAGGGAGGAGTGAGCAGGCGTTCAGAACACGCAAATGCGCTTGGACTGATAACTTTGCAGAATCCGTGCTACTTGTGAGAGAACCTTCCCAACATGCAGTTATGTATCGCCAATTTTGAGTCGTTGACAATGGTTTCTGCCGAGGATCCCGCAAGAGCTAGAGGAAGGGCTGTTTCTTCTGAATGTGTGTGCTGAGTGCGTATAGAAACCTCAGTTATGAATGTACCACGTTCCGTGGTGAGCACAGCTACAATCTTGTCAGCCGAGTAATCTGCTGCATCTACATATAACACACAAGTATCATTAGGAAAACGTTCACCCAACGAGTTGACTGTCTGCGCAACGTTCAGCGTGGAAATCTGGGTGCATGTTCTGAGCTGTTGGTGGAGTGACCAGAAGCTGGCGTAAGGTATGTTTGGGAAGGTCAGTTGTGCCTTGTCGTTCCTATGTTTTTCCTAGTGTGGACAGAATGTGTCTGCCAGTTTGTGTGGCCGAGAGCCGTTCGTATAGAGAGATGATGACCGCTTCAGTAATTACACTTACGGTGCTCTGAAGTACGGGACCTAACACTTTCTTATTCGCAGTTTGGATGGGTAGCCAATTGCCTGTATGACGGGCCCGTGAGAGACCCTCTTGCTCAGCTCCGACCTGTAAACATAAGTACAGGTCGTAATAAGTGCCCGAGAGGTCGCCGCCAGTCTTAAATGACAGCCACCTAGCAAGATCAAATAATCCCACAGCGGTGGCGCAGAGGTTATGGCGCTCGGTCGCAGACCAGAAAGACGTGCGTTCGAAACTCACCGCGCCGGTTGTATTTATATGAAGGTGAAATTCTAGAGGCCCGGGTAGTGTGCGATGCCAGTGCACGATAAAGCGCCCCAGATGGCGGAAATCTCAGCAGCCCTTCACTACGGCGTCCATCATAGCCTAGGTTGCTTTCGGACGTTAAACCACTACAAGCCTAAACTTATTATTCAAGTCCATAATAAGAGGTTTTCCAATCCAATCCAATCGTCGGGTTCTGACAGGGGTTGGTAAGAAACGAGGTAGCCGACGCAGCCGCCCGCGCGCTCTCTCACCGGGCTGTTTCCTACTCCCCACCCTATCAGGAACCCGATTTTATTCCGGTCTATAACATCAAAAATATTACAATGTACTCTAAAGATAGTCTCTAATGTACTCTAAAGATCTCCTATACCCACGCCCATAAAAAGGCCTCAAAAAGCTGATTAGCGACTCCTCCTCCACCTCCTCACCAAAAAATCGCTGTGCCCAGTAGCCCTAAACTATTTTGACCCCTCCTTCAGCGGCTGCTACCCACACTCTAGAGCGATGCCATCGGACACC
Organism: Amblyomma mixtum; assembly: GCF_055824585.1. Classification (NCBI taxonomy): domain Eukaryota; kingdom Metazoa; phylum Arthropoda; class Arachnida; order Ixodida; family Ixodidae; genus Amblyomma; species Amblyomma mixtum. Next base: position 29,458,349 of record NC_143020.1, on the reverse strand, counting down.
TATCACATGGTGTGGGCCTTCGCCTCCAACCCAGCAATTCCCCGCTCCCCAACCCAAACCGGGACGACTGGGAGGTGATCCTATTCGACTGCCACAAGCCTTAGTCATGCGTGCCCGGCCGGCTGACCGCCACTGGGGTCACATGCTAGGGAGCTTTACCTAGTGCATCTAAGGACCTGTCCCTTACGGGCTGGTCTAGTCTCATACCTCCTGTGCCTTCCTAATAAACGTTTTGACCACCACCACCACCACCCGAAATACGCGCGTTCGATTCTCCGCGGCAGTCGAATTTCAATGGAGGCAAAATGCTAGTGGCCAGTGTACAGTGCGATGTCAGTGCACGTTAAAATACCCCAGGGAGTAGAAATTTCCGTGGTCTATCACTATGCAGTTCCTCATAGCCTGAGTCGCTTTGAGACGTTAACCGCCAACAAGACTTAACTTCTTACTCAAACTGATAATAATTATTTCCCAATCTAATCCAATAGTTGGCTGCTGACTCGAAAGCCGCGGGTTCCACCCGCCGTGCCGGTGAAATTTTGATGGAGGCGAAAATTTAGAGGCCCGTCTACTGTGCGATGTCAGTTCACGCAACTTGGCTGTGTAAACCGGGGTGCCAGTGCCATCGGCCTACGTGGCCTGGACACATTAGCGTAATTTGAGGTCTCTGCGGTGGCCCTGATACCTTGAACGGTCCTAACTCCCTTGCTTAATAGATTTTGCCTTCCATCCACCAATTTAATAACCACCACAAGGTCGGAATTTCCGGAGCACTCTACTCTAGCGTCCCTCATGGCCTGAGTCACTTTGGGGCGTTAAACCCCCATGAACCACAAACCAATCTAAAGGCGGTTTAGTATTGCTAAGAAAGAGTTAGGTTTTTTAGGTTAATTAGGCCTTAGCGTCCCCAAGCTACTCTGGCTATGAAGGGCGCCATAGTGAAGGCCTCAGGAAATTTCGACCACCTGAGGTTCTTCAACGTGAAGGGACATCGCACAGTACCCGGCCATCTAGAATTTCGCCTCCATGAAAATTCGGCCGCCACGGCCGGGATCGAATATTGAGCGAAAGCAGGCTTTGTAGCGATAGCTGCACTACGCCGACCGCTTCGCGAGGTCAGCGCGGCTCCGCGCTTAGCCGTGGCACCACCGCTCCGCCAGCTGCGCGCATGTGCGGAGTGACGTCGTAGCCCGTAGCTGGTGTGTGCGCCGCGCGCCTCGCTGCTGCGTCGGCGGCGGAGCAGACGCCACTCGCCTCGTCAGTTGTGCGCATGCGCGGAGTGACGTCAGAGCACGCAGCTGGTGTGCGCGCCGCACGCCTCAGCGTGGTAGTGCCGTGGCCACCGTGACAGAACCGTGGCTGGTCACGTGTTTGATCACGTGGTGCGGAGCAGCTGCCGGCGCCGTGGTGTCCCGGCGAAACCGAGTGGTCCGAGAGGAGTGGTTAGGGGGAGAGAGTGAATCCGCGTCCAGGGAAGAAGAATGGCAGCTTCGGGGACGTTTTTTCCTAATCACAATGTGTTCTGCAGCATCACCAGTATCCGAACATTGGTTGTTGAGTTGATGCGGCCAGGCGCTGGAATTTTTGCTGTCTTTGGCGTTTGATAATAGCTATCGTCGGCTATTTGTGAATCATGACTGAATCTGTTACGGTAGTACGAGATGCACCAAATCAGGGCGTTTCAAGGTGTGGGGCGAACTTTAGGCAGCAATATTTTACTGAACATGCCCTTTGGAAATGCGGCAAATATGAAACGATAGAAGGGTTTTTCTTTTTTTCTGGTTGAGATTCGGCACAAAAGCGTACACGTATGGCTCGCGCCTTAAATAACCCGCTTACTGAACTAAGCTCCAACTGTTATATAGGATAACGGTATTCCCGTGAGTAAGTAAGCGAACAGAAGAAAGGGGGTAGCTGCCTTGAATGGTGCACCAGGCTTCCAAAGATAGTATGTCGAGGGCAGGTGAGCGACATTGTGGTGCGCGGTTTTTGGATTCTTTCAGTGTCTGATAAATTAGGCTCCCCAACGAACTGCGTGTGTCACTGTATCCGTCCATAAACTTTTGAGCAGCAGAAATTGACCTTTAATTCATTTGTTCTATTAACATGAAGTGCGTCCAAATGAAAATAGAGTTGGGCAGACATCTTTAGACATTCGGCTCTCCCTGGGTGCGTGGAAGAAACAAAAAAGGAGTTGATAATTTGAACATCGCCATAACCTCTTTCACTGTGGGTGGTTTGGTTTGGTTTGGTTTATGGGGTTTAACGTCCCAAAGCGACTGAGGCTATGAGAGACGCCGTAGTGGAGGGCTCCGGAAATTTCGACCACCTGGGGTTCTTTAACGTGCACTGACATCGCACAGTACACGGGCCTCTAGAATTTCTCCTCCAAAGAAATTCCAGCCGCCGCGGCCGGGATCGAACCCGCGTCTTTCGGGTCAGCAGCCGAGCACCATAACCGCTGAGCCACCGCGGCGGCGCACTGTGGGTGCATTTGTGCAGAAGCCTATTGAGATCAGCTGAAGTGCTGCTCGAAGTTTAGAGCTGCCGCAGCTTGAAGCGACTCTTATCTTCTAATGATACTCTCGTAAATATCTATTTCAGATGCCAACAAAGGAAGAGAAGAGAGGCGAGGGGGCTTTTAATGAATACAGGAGAGGTGTGCCTGCTTATTAATCTGGCATGCAACTCTAGATGAGCATGATGGAAGCGTGTAAGACGAGGGGAAAGATGGAGGAAAAGAAAAGCTGAAAAATGAAATGAAGTATACAAAGCTCACCCACTCATGCACACAAAGAGCCTTCCAAAGGTGTTTGTGAGACCTCTGTCTGTAAGAAAAACTAGTATTGTTTTTGTCTCGCGCGCAGCCAAAGCCGCATCACTCCAGGATTCAAGTACATGCACCAGGCAGAACGGGCGGTTTTGACGAAGTATTAACACTTAACAACGCCTTCCGGTGATTATTAAAAACAAGCACAGGCATACTCACGCTTCCTATATTCACGTTGGCACATAACAGCTGAAACAGCTCTTTGAATGCGCTAGAAAAACATTTTTGTAATGCCTTTTAAAAGAAAAAAAGCCTTTAAAACACGCTTTTGTAATGCTTTTTGTAATGCCTTTGTAATGTTTTTTTATTCAATAGCCCTTGAAACACGCTTACGAAACGCATCTTCAAATCGTCAATTTACGATAACCTCTCCTAGCCTGGTATTCTTGGGCTGGCCTATACAGCACGCGTCTAACCTTCCTAGAGGAGGAGAATGGCCGCCCTCAGGGCGCTTGAGCAAACAGAGCGATATCTTTTCACGGCCGTACACCTTGTATATAGATATGGACCTTGCCAGGAGAAGGAGAGGAGATAGCGGCCCTCTTTCCCAGCGCGACAAAAAAAAATACAGACCTCGGACTGCGTTCTTTATCCCCAAGGGTCGCAGAGCGCCTGCGGTTGAATGGCCTATGCATAGTCAGAGTCGGCGGAAAAGAGCATTCGCTGTCCGCCTAATTTCACCATGCGTTGCTGTGGAAGAGGATGGCTTGTGGTTGCAGCTTGCTGCTGTATCAACGCATTCACGCTTGCCATAGTTCGATCAGGAGCCGTTGTTTACGTTGGCATAGCCAGCGCTTTCGGCGTGTCGAAAGAGGATGCTTCTTGGCCACTTACCTTGGCAACTGTCTTCAACCTGGCGGGAGGTGAGTTGGCCGCCAATGTGCGCCACTCGGTTCATTGTTGCCATATGTATTCGTCAATCTTTGAAACTATAGGCGGAAAAGTGAGTCAGGTGTAGCTAGCATGTCAAATAGGGCCCAGCTGACTGCGATATATGATTCCGAATATATTCTCGAAGTGCTTGGGCTTGTGTGATTCTCTCTGAATGTGAATGTGAATGTCCACATTCAGTGTCCCGTTACCTTTTGGAAAATATGCTTTCCAACAGTGGGCTGAGCAGACATTTTAGTAAAGCTGAAGTTAGAGTTTTAAAAAGAATACGTCTTGGAGATTTTAGGCCGGGTAACGAAGAGACGTGCTCAAATATAGTTTTACAGTCTTATCCTTGTTAGATGCATTAAGCAGGGTTCATGATATTTCTACGCACAGTACGTCATCCACTAAATGTGATTCGGTCGTCTTGCGAGGTAGGGGTATGTTAGACAATTGACGAGAGTTGTAAAAGATGTGAAGATAGCTAACAGCAACCCAGCTTATATCACCAAAATATACCGGGTAATTCCTCTTAGACGCTTCGCAATTTTAAAAAATTAGCTCCTTTGAGTTTCTTAAAAGCGCTTTGTTCGGCACAGCGTTTCGAAGGCGTATTGCCCTGGAATGCAGCTAAGACGTGCTACTAGGTGAGGTGAGGCGAAGAAACTTTTATCTCTGCCATAAGAAGACCCGTGCCCCTCCGGGTCCGCACGCAGGCGTCCGGGGAGGGGCAGCGTCGCAGCTGGAAGACTAGCAACGATATAGTCGCGCAGCTTCTGCTGCCAGGCGGGTAGCGTATCGTTGTATGCTAAGGTCGGCACTTGTGAGTATGGTCTCCTATTCCTCTGCATTATTAATTCTGCCATGTCCTCGGGCATCTTCATATTATGTGTTCGAGTGAAGAGGTATGCCCGCAGAGCTCGCAGGCCTCCGCATCCTCCCTTGTGTCACCTCCTGTCCAGCTCCTCCAGAGAGGGGATGCGAAGTTTCTAGCCTGAAGTCTCCTTCAGTCATAGATCTCAGCCGAGCTAAGCGATCTATCTGGAAGAGGACAGATTCTTTTGCTCTTTTTGTGTCTGTGATGCTATTAAAAGTGTTAGTTTCCTCTTTAGTGCTGAATTCGTATGAGGTGTCCACGGGCCCCCGGGGTAAAGAGGAGCGGGCGAGCCTGTGGGCGGCCTCGTTTCCAACCAGAACAGAGTGGGCTGGGGTCCAGATTGTTAGAAAACTGTGGGCTGGGATGAAGTCTTTTAAATATTTAGCCGCCATTTCGTGGATGCGTTCCTTGCTGCAATTTCTAATTGCGGCTTTGCAGTCGCTTACTGCATATTTCGTACCTGGCTGAGTTAGAGCGATCGCTATCACAACTTCCTCCACCACAACCGGCTTTAAGTCTAGGTTTCTTACAACGCCTAACGTTCTGCCTGTGTCTCTGACGGCTACGGAGACGGTGTCTCTTAGCTTGCCTACTGGGGCATCAGTCTAGGCCACGGTTCCGAATGGAATCTTGCCTAGCTTTGCAGCCAGCTGTGCGACCCTGCTTTTCCTTCTGCCTGTGTCGTGGATGGGATGCATGTTTCTGGGTATGGGAGCGATAACGAGATGCTCTCATATTTCCCTTGCCAGATCAGTTCTAGAGTTCGCTGTGTTATCTAGGACGATTACCCATTTCGCTAGGTCTAGGTATTTCCTTTCTGCGGGTGCGGATGTTAGCCTTTTGATTTGCGATTTTCTAACCGGTTAGCTAAGTTCTCTCCAACTGTTATGCAGGCCTATTTTCTCCAGTACATCATTGGACGTGGAAATGGGCAGCCGCAGCGCTCCTTTGACAATACTAGATGGCCGCTTAGCTAAAATTACCTAGCATATTTAAATTATTAATGTTAGTTTCATTATTTAGTAAGATGCTTGTAGTCCACCGTATGTAATCACCATATCAGATTTTTGAATTCTATGAAAGCAGTTACCCTTGGCGTTGTTACTGAACAAGTTTTGCCTACATTGCGCCAAATCACGCTCGCTTTCGTAAAACTTGCAGGCAAAGTAACCCCTCCAGTGCACGCACGTCCAGAACGCAAAGATTTGTTGAGCTGTAGCTCCGAAAGTAAATGCGCTTTCTAAATTCTAAAACTAGATATGGATATTATTTATTGTCATCTGCACGCCTCTCAACCCATAGGAGAGTAACGGTTATGCGAGTTAAAAGTTGACTATTCAATATTAGCCCACCAGCCAAATAGTTAGCGAGTACAGAGTGGATAATGATTCGCGGCAGTGCTGACAATTCTGTGCTGAAAAAACTCTTCTAGCTCAAAAAGTCTTCTTTTTTTAATTGCGCAACAGCTTAGGTGAAACAGCTGGTGTGTCAATTAGAGTTCGGACATGGTCACAAAGCAAAGCGTAAGGGTCGTTCTCATACAGCTATGAAGACATCTTAACGAAAGGAAGGGGAGCTTCTTTGCCGTTTCTTACGTTATTCCCTCGTGCGAATTACTAACAACGTCGCCATCATCATCACCAGCATTAGCCTGGCTATGCCCACTGCAGGACAAAGTCATCTCCTGCATCTCTACAATTAACCCTGCCCTGTGCCAACTGCGGTCGCCTTAACCCCGCAAACTTAATCATCTCATCCGCTCAACTAACCCTCTGCCTCCCGCGTCTACACGTCCCTTCTCTTAGAATCCCGCCTGTTACTCTTGACGAGCATCAGTTATCTTCCCTATGCTATATGTGCTGGCCACGACTATGTCTTCTTTCTTTCGACTACGGTGCCATTAGCCCGGGCTTCATCTCTGACCCGCTTCACCATCTTCCTGCTTCTTAACGTTACATCTGTCATTTTCCTTTCCACAACTCGCTGCATTGTCCGCAATAAAAGTTGAACTTTTCGTTGGCCTCCACGTTTCCGTCCCATAGGTGAGTATCGGTAAGATGCAGGTTTTGTGCACTTTTCTCTTGATGAATATTGGTAAACTGCCATTCATAATCTGAGAACTCCCCCTCCCCTTCACGGCCGTCCTTTATTCCTCTATTTAATGCACTCTCCATGCCCGCAACTGTGGTCATTACCTGTTCAAAGGAGACGTATTTCCTTACAACTTCCAGTTCATCCCTACCAATTCTGAACTGCTATTCCTTCTGGGACTGTCGAACATTAGTTTGGTTTTCTGCATATAACTTTTTAAACACATCGTTCTGGTCTGCCTGTTCATTTAATTCACCTCGCTTTTCAGTTCTTCCCTTGAGTGAATTCGCAAGGAAGTGTCATCAGCGAATCCCACGTTATCAAGGTATTCTTCTTTAGGTCTTATCCCCTGAGTACCTCACGTAAACAGGCGGTGAATAGATAGGTGAGACCGCGTTCGAGGGCCTGACACCGTTTCTTAATGCAATTTTATTGCTTATTTTATACGGGAATATGGAAGATGTGGAAGCGTTAGAGATATTTCTTGTATATTTAAAAAAAAAGGCTCAACTACACCTTTATTCCGCAATGCCTGCATGACAGCTGAAGTTTAGGCTGAGTCAAATGCTGTCTCGTAAACTATTATATAGGGGTTGGTTATACTCTGGGTATTTCTCTATTACCTTATTGATAGTGTGCATGTGGTCTATTGTCGAAGCCTTTACGAAAGCCTGCCTGGTCATTTGGTTGGTAGAAGTGTAAAGTTATCCTTACTATATTTGATATTACCTTAGTAAACACCACACAGGCAACGGAGAGTAAGCTGATCGGTGCGTTTCTTCGAAATCCTTGACATCGGCTTTCTTATGGATTACAATGAAGTTAGCGTTCTTCAAAGCTTCCAGTACACTCGAGGTCGTAAGGCATTGCCGATATAGGAGGCTTTGTTTTCCTATCAGAACCTCATCGATGTCCATCTTCTGTTGCCAATGTCCTAACAGATCTCCTGTTACCTGATCCCCAGCAATTGCTTTCCCCTTTTTCACTCGTAGTAAAGCCTTTATTCCTTCCCCTTTCAGCAATGGGGGATATCCTAATGCTGTGCGCGACTGCCGCTTTCATTACCATCCTGATTGCATTGGCTTCTGTATTGATTTGTGCGGCATTATTCGGCTACTTATCGATATTATCGAACTATCTTTTTGATATTGATGAAGGCATTGCCATCATGTCTATTAAAGCTGGCATGTTATTTTCGCCAATCCATAGTTTCCTCTTGACCGCTTTTTGAATACTAAGGTTCTTTCGAGCGCCCCCAATTTACTTGCGTGCGGCCTCGGGGGTGTTCATGTCTCGGGGACCAGAGCCGCCAAAGCGCTCCCTCATCACAATAGGATTTGGTCAACTTAGGGCAGTTCTTGGAAGCAACATGTTATATGAATACTAGCACCTGCATAGGCGTCCGGAGGGGGGGGCAAGGGGGGGCGGTTGCACCCCCCTGGAAAATCACTCACTCGAACCGTGAGTGATGGCCGCACACCAGGGGCGGTGGTGCGCTCAGTCAAAAGGGTAAAAGCAGCCCCGCATGGTCACATCTGCGAAATGCCGCGTCCGGGCGTGCGTCGTTCCGCCGTTTTCAAACCACGCCATCGTTAGCTCTACTGAAGGGCGACCTGTTCCAGACATACAGCGGCACCGGCGAGCATGTGTTTCGAGCCGCCTTGAGATGGGTGTCTGTTTCTTTGATCTCTAGAGAGATAGCGACACGGAGGCAGACAGTGCACGGGGCATCTTGTTTTCGCCTATGTCGTTACGCCGGTCACCGATGAATTCTTAAGGAGGGAAGGACAAATCAGCCGTGTCCACCCCCGCTTTGTCGGGCTGCTCAGGGGCAAGCGGGCGATGAGTTGGCGCCGCCGCCGCTCGCTGTCTCCTCCGATCCACGTGTAGCGCAGTTCGATAGAAGCGCCGCTTTCAGAATCTCCGGCAAAGGGGATTAGCTGCTTTTGTTCACGGCGACGCAGTCTCCCGAGGCGCCCCCACACCAGCGTTCTTTGCGTCTTCTGTGAAAACCAGCGCCTTTGGTCAACGCAGCCCGATGGCGCCTGCCTGGCTCGCCTGTCACCTCTGGCTGGGCCTCAAATCACAACAGCGCCCATGTACTGTGCGTGTCAGTGCATGGTAAAGAGACCCAGGTGGTCGACATTACCCGGAACTCTGTACTACTCCATCCCTCATAGCCTGAGTCGTTTTGGGGCTCTGAACCCCATAAAAACACAAAAACAAATTTTCCGACCGGAGTGGCGAGTGTCCCTTCCCCTCGGAAGTTGCGCGGCGTTCCTTTCACCCCCAAAGTGCGCATTCGGGGATACTGCGGCAAGTAAGCCCTCGCACGTGTGCGCGCCTCTGTGTTTGTGCTTGGGTGTTTTTAGTGGCCGGTTGTCAGCGAAGCTGAGAACAACCAAGACAGCGGACGAGAAAACGACGAGCGGCGAGCAGTGTGTGTGGGGTTGCTCGACTGTGCGGATGCGCAAGCAAGATGGAGCGAGGTGTATGAAGCTGCGAGCGTGCATTTATCTTGTAAATAAGTTTTCGTTCTATATATAGTCATCTTTTGTTTTCAACGTACGCGTTCAACAGTTTTTCCAATCAATGTGTATGATGAGTGTGCACCGAGAGCGTGTAATGAAGCACAGAAGTGAATTTATCACACGTGTAATAACGCAATTCGCCCAGAAAAATCCGAGGCGCCTACAGTTGCTGTTCAAGGAAGACTGACTGAGTGACTGTAGTTGCGTGTTTGCGAACATATTGTGCTGTGTGCTGGTCATCAATCCGGGTGAGTCGAGAACCCGTATGCAGGAAGACTGAGCACTCTTCTCCACGAAGTGATATAGCATCTTTTTGCATTTTTTATTAATTTTAGTTGTTTCTTCGTTGATAAACTCCAATGTACCTCTCCTAGCCGCGCTTTAATTTGCTGTTTGTAATTTTTCTTTCATGTGTGCATTTTGTTTAATTTTTATTTATATATAAATAAATAAATTTACTCCGCAAATAGCGCCGTTTTGCTACGAACATACCCCCCCCCCCCCCCCCCGGGGCACCAACGGGGCCCCCCCCCCTGCAAAAAATTCTGCGGACGCCCTTGAGCACCAGTCTTGGTTTATATTTTCAAAAGTTGACCATTGCGTATCTTATTGTATGCACTCTCAAGGCGTAACTTGTGGTCTTTTTAAAACTGTCCATGTCGTTCAATGCGAAGTGAAGCACGCCTGAAGCTGCGCTTAATAAAACTTCAGACAATCATTGCACTGATGTATATTTTAACTTCTACCGTCCAATACGGTGAAGATTTAACAAAATCAGCAATATTCTGTGCTAAAAAAAAACCGCTAAACTGGTAAAAAAAACACAAGACTAAATTATTAGTAAAGGCACGCTTGCTGTCTGAAAAGAAGTGCAGCCTAGCAGTTTGACATTACTGTCTACACTATAAGCGATTATTAATATTTAGCGAGGGTGTTTTATGTTCATCCGTTAGCTTCAGTGCAGTCATATTGAAAAAGATTATAGTGCTTCGCCAACTCTGCGTCAATATTTCATTTCCATGCCTATAAGAGCGGCTGCTATATATGTGGTCACGTGACATTAAGAATGAATTAATATGTTTCTTAGCTTCCGAAGAAGGAAAGCGAAATACCTAAACATTACGCAACATACTATCGGAGACAAAAGTGGTATACTCCACGCGGCGGGAGCCAGAGCAACGAAAAACTGCGGTGCAACGCCATCTACAGGCTGCATCTGGGATCAAGACAGCCAATGCGTGACCTAGGCATGTCGTTTGGCTTAGTTCTTTCAGTGTTGAGTGTTTCAGCTCGCCAAAATGCCGCAGCTTTCCGTTGCTCCGGCTCCCACCGCGTAGAGTGTAACACTTTTGTCCCCGATAGTACATTGGAGCAATTATAACCGGCGGCAAAATAAATCGGGGCGCGCTAAAGGAGGCCAAAGTAAGATAAAACTGTGTCGCCGCGCAGACTGACGTTGCAGTTGCGGGGTCGAGATATCGCAGGTGCGCATGCGCGTCCTTTCATCTTCACAGCCTTGCGTTTTCCTCGCTTGCAGAGTACGAGCTTATTAGATGCAGCGTTTGATGCTGGAGGCCGCTTTCTTTATTCAGTAAAGCATGCGCTGCTCGCTTTGTACCGATTAGATAACATACCAGACGTGTCTCGGCTACAAACGGGTGCCGAAGACCGGATTTCTTCCTTTGTTAGCATTCTTGTTTTGGGTTAGAAATATAGTGGGATGTTCAAATATGAACAAGCACATTGAAAAACAAAAGGCATTAGGTAAGCAAAACAATGGACGTACCCATGGACGTAGTGAGGCTGCTACTGCTGCAGGCGAATATGAATAGAATGATGATGAACCATTCAAAAATATTGGGATGAAATCGGTAGTGATTATCACCTATATAGCTGCCCTAGTTGTATACAGTTGACCAAGTTGTCCCGTTGGAGCACGTAGAAGTGTTGAGGCTTGGCCGTGGCATTCGTCGCAAGGAGGAAATGACTACATAAGCCTTTCCCCTGCTAGGGTGATATTTTCTCACAGGTGAGCTAAATGTAATCATAATATCAGCCACTGCCGCTACTTGATTTTTTGAGCGCGTTTGTAAGGTGCAGATGAGTTTTGTATGGATAAATCGTTTGCTTCATATAATTACACTCAGTCACGGGGTGCGCCAAAATATAGAGCTTTTTACAGTTCCCCCGTTTTTCAGGTCGCCAGTTTTCAGTTCGCAACCTCAGGCGGCGGGACGCGGCGATGCAGTTTCGTGTGATTTTGGTTTCCTCTCGCGTGCCCCGACTTACTTTGCCGCCGGTTGTACATGTTATATCAACACGCTCTGAAATAATGTAAAGCATACGTGTCACGTTTTAGTCCCAATCCCCCACAATATCTGAACTAAGCTCCTAAAGCTAAGGCTACCTACTCCTTTATTCTGCTTCATACACTAGTAGTTCAGTTTATTATTTATGGGGGTTTAACGTCCCAAAGCGACTCAGCCTATGGGAGACGCCGTAGTGAAAGTCTCCAGAAATTTCGACCACTTGAGGTTCTCTAAAGTGCGCTGACATCGCACAGTACATGGGGCGCCAGATTTCAGCCTCCATCGAAATTCGACTGCGGTGGCCGGGATGGAGCCGCCATCTTTCGGGTAAGCAGCCGAGTGCCCAAAACACTGAGCCCCCGCGGCTACACATGCACTAGTAGTGCTTAGTATTAATTTTTTTTACACTATGTCCAGTAACATTTCTTTAGTGCCTAATAGACGATCGCCGATAATGGACATGAGATTTATTGCAAAGCTGGCATGAAAAAGCAATGACCCTTCTTATCAAAGCGGAACGGACGTAGGAAAGAGAATAGAAAAGATGAAAGAACATTAGTCGCCTATCAGAAGTAAAAAAAAATAAAATCTCTCTACATATCAAGACCTAATTCCACACATTTAATGCAACAGAAAGTCCACGGAGTCCATTTTTACGCGCTTATACAGAAGCGTATGTATTACAATGCTAGCAGCATTGAGAACGCTGCTTTTATTTCATATTTTTTTCATTAATAGGACAAATACAGAATAACGGCCTATGGGGCAAGCTTGTGACGGATGAAATTAACGACGGCGCAACGACAACGGCACACGGCTGGCTGGCTGTCAAATGTTCTGTCATTTGGGGAATCTTACAGGACATCATTAAAATGTTAAAAGCATGAGAAAAAACGATAGAAATCTGGGATCGAGACGGCCGCAAGTGGTGCTCTATATGCACCGAGTGGTGAACGGACTGAAGGAGGCCGCAAGCGCGTACAAAGTGCCTGTCCTATTCTCCGTGACCAGAGAGCTAAGCGGGTGATGCTCGCGGATTGGACAAAAGAAGAAAGCCCGGTGTGAAAAGAGACATGGCAGGCATTTTCTTTGCTGTGCCGTCGTCGTGGTGTGCGAGGTGGCAGTGAGGTTTGGAAGGGCCCAGATAGGCCAGACGGGTCGGTGCATCTACGACAGGGGATGGGAGCTTTAGAAATCGCTAGTGAACAGGTGGGGTTGAATTGCTGCCCGAATGTAAAGAATGCAAGTGTGAGCCAGAGCTTCGCAGCATGAGGATCCTACGCAAGAGTGGCTATCAGGTGACGAATGAAACACTTGAGGCCTTTTTGATTAAAAAGTAGGGAAGAGCATGCGTTAGCGGCGCCTCTGTAGCCCTTTGAATAAATGAACTTTCCTATCTTTAATGTTTTTATGCAGGCATGTACCGCTAGAAATTCCTTCCTTTTATGTCTAGAGTTAGGTGCTCTAAATAGTGGATGTTGTATGTTCTTTTGTGGTGGATTTTGTTGGGTTTTGTTTTTGGTTTTTGATGTTTTTGGTTGATTTTGCTACAAATGCTCGACACTGCTCCGGCTAACAAAATTTTCTATTCGCCTCTTTGGTTTCGGACAGCATTTACCAGAAGTCAGCACTTTAAGCGCAGCGTTTAAGAATGGTTCTGCGATAACGTGTACTGTCTTGTTTTCATGCTGATTTCCTGTCACTGCTTGGGTTCGGAGCGGTAATGCGCGGTGTCGTATGCTTCATCTGAGCATTATAAGTATGCCTCCTTTCTTCCTAACAAGCATTTGATAGTATGCGCATCTCTTGTCCTTTTCTTGTGCCGTTGTCGTTTCACCGCCGTTCATATATACAGGTACAGAGCGCATTATGTTCGGCTTTCCACCGCAGCATCAGTGCACTCGTTCCGAGGAAAAAGGAGCCAAAAAAAAAGACAATGAATAAGTTTCTTTGGCTTGGCACCATCTATCATGTGAGGTGTAAGTGTTTTCAACGAGCTTGAAGGTACAGCCTCGTTCTTTTTTTGGTTTCACAAAAGAGTGATGCTTCATGATGGTTCTGCTCGCGTTCAGGAGCTCGTTCACAGTCGGCGGAGGACTGGTTCATAGCAGACCGACATACACCGTGCAAAACATGCGTCACTGCTTGCTCTAACATATAGTTACGTTTTTCGTTATGTACAGCCACCCTGATTTTTAACAATATAGCGCGAGCGTCGACCGAACTGCTGGTCAGCGCCTTATAACGGTGATAAGCGTGCAACAGGGCGAGAGTTCGCGCACGCGCACGAAGGCAGAGCGTCGTCTGCTACGCTGTTCCGAGCACGAGGACACACGCCCTGCCAGAATATCAGTTCGCAAGATCCTGCCGAGTCGTAGAGCGCATGCGCATGATTAATATGTGACACTTTCTTTCCTTTTATTTTTTCTTATCGTAACTTTCCATCGCCAGGCAGGTCTCCAGTAATAGGCAAAAAAGAGAGAGAGAAAGAAACACGTCTCATGCAGACTCGCATATTAATCATGCGCATGCGCTCTACGAGTTCGCGGGATCTTGCGAACTGATATTGTGGCAGGGCGTGTGTCCTCGTGCTCGGAACAGCGTAGCAGATGACGCTCTGCCATCGTGCGTGTGCGCGAACTCTCGCCTTGTTGCACGCTTATCGCCGCTATAAGGCGCTAACCAGCAGTTCGGTCGACGCTCGCGCTATATTATTAAAAATCAGGGAGGCTGTACTGTATTATGTATATAGGGTTATGTATGTACTGTACTGAATATGACGTCAAAGCAGCGCTGCGCCGCTGCTGGCAACCTGCTCCCAAGCAGATGTAAAGCCATGCAATCCGCGGCAGCGTGCGCTCTGACGTCACACCAGCAGCGTCTATGATGTCGTTATAGCCACTCGTAGTCGCAGCTATGTGATGCCAGCTGCGCCGGAGCAGCTTGGTACCCTCGTTCCATCTGGCATGGAGGTGTGCATAGTATTCTCGCATGGAACATAAAGCGCATACTGGCGTAGCTGGCACCTGTAGAATGGACACAGCAAGGTGAAATGACGCTGTGTTGCGCATTTCTTGCATTCATAAAAGTAAAGACAACACTTGAAATTTTCTCAGTGATGAGAATTACCGAAGAGAAATATTCCAACGAAATTCGGATTCAGTTTGTTTTAATGTCTCTTACTGTGTACCTTATTTGAAAGACAAAGATTTGAGGTTAAAGATGAAAGTAACAAAAGTGGAGCCGCTGATTGGTCAGAATGTTAGATCGCAACTTAGGGCAATTAGGGAAGCTGGTAAGGGCTCGGAAATTGGGGAAGCCATGCAAAAAGAAACCGGCGATCAATACCTCAGGTTAGGGACAGAAAACACTTCCCGATATTCATTAGAATTCGAAACACATCAGCCGTTGGATTTTTTTTTTTAGCGGAAAACGGTTATAGGAAGATAACCTGCGATAGATTCAGTAAGCTGTGCCCAGCAGCACAGCAGGTAGGCCAAAAAAGTTTTTGACCTTGCTCTATAAAGGTGCATTTCACTGCTGTACTTGTTAACAAAGTTATGCACTAACTTGAGTACTGAGTCAATGGAGGCTGTGCATCTATTCTTACATCATATGAACCTCTTCCGCGGCGGAATTTAGTGAGCAGACCCTAGTCACAGCTGACATGACGTCAGAGGCAAGGAGCAGAACGTGGTATATAGGCATTATGAGGGTTTAACGTCCTGAAGCGGCTCAGGCTATATGAGGGACGCGACGCCATAGTGAAGAGCCCCGGAAATTTCGACCCCCTGGGGTTCTTTAACGTGCACTGACATCGCACAGTACACGGGCCCCCAAAATTTCGCCTCCATCGAAATTCGACCGCCGCGGCAGGGAGTGAACCAACATCTTTCGGGTCAGCAGCCGAGCGCAGCAACTACTGAGCCATCAAATTAAAATGAGATGTCGCAGACGTTTAAAATGAAAAAAATAAATAAAAATAATGCTGTAGAGGGAATCAAGACTGGCAGCTGAACCGCTTTTAGCGGAAAATTCCGTGTCCAGCGATCAAAACTGTTCCTAGCTGTTAGAGAAATTTTCTTGCTCGCACCTTTCTATGCACTGTCCCGTATCATCTGCTGAGCAAGCGGCAACTGCAATCGTGCACTACGGCTTATCTCGCGCAGAGTGATGCCGCCTGGATGACGCAATATTCTCGGGACTAAGCGCAAGTGCCATAATCCTGGCACTTATGGGCCCGTCGTTTGCTTAAATGACCGTTCTTACGTGCTCGTAAACCGCACTATGAAGCTGTAGAGAAGTATGGCCTAGGTATCTTTATGGCAATTCCGAAAATGCATATGCACTGCAGCCGTACAGCTCGCACACAAAAAAATGCATCTCTGGCGTACCAGCTTCTGCTTCACCGGAGAAGTAATAACGATATCTCTAAGGCATTCATGCTGCCCCTTCACTCTGGGCCTGCACTTACCATCATAGGTGAGTTTAGTAGCCCAGGCTCACCCAGGTTCTATTGTGTCCGGCCCGCAAGTGATTGGGAGAGTCAAGATGAGAATTACAATGGTGTGGACGCCAGAACCGCTAAGGCTGCACAAAACTCCTTGGAAACGCGCCGATGAAATAGCGCTTTCTACAAGAGTACCGACAGCCATTTCAGATGGAAAAGCTGTGATCGTGAATATTGCACATCTTACAGGATACTGGTGCGCATCGAGTGAGCATTGATGCCTTTAATAAATGTAACTCTGTCTCCACATATACAGAGTGATCTTTTCAGTATGGAACCTGCAAAACATTGAACCCGCGCGGACCAAAAAGAAAGGCCCAACCATGTGTACCTGACACCCGGTTCTTCAAAACTACAAAACATTCTTTTGTCTCAGTTTGGTGAGGATAGGCTGCGCTTATTTGTCGCAACTGGCAGCTGCGCATTGCGGCCTGTTGAAAAGAAATATATAATACCATGGTTTACTTCATTCCTTGTTGCTGGAGCCGCCGCGGTGGCTCAGTGGCTATGGTGCTCGGCTACTGACCCGAAAGACGTGGGTTCGATCCCGGCCGCGGCGGCTGGAATTTCTTTGGAGGAGAAATTCTAGAGGCCCGTGTACTGCGCGATGTCAGTGCACGTTAAAGAATCCCAGGTGGTCGAAATTTCCGGAGCCCTCCACTACGGCGTCTCTCATAGCCTTAGTCGCTTTGGGACGTTAAACCCCATAAACCAAACCATCCTTGTTGCTGGAGGAGAGCGCCTACGAGGAATGGACTGCCTGGCACTCATCATTTGGCTAAGTGTCCCCGATACTTCAACACTATTACATAAAGTCGTAAACAAAAGGGAAGGAAATAAAACTGCGCATACTTGCTTACCACTAACTAGTAAAAATCACACTAGTTCACATATTGAAGCACGGAATACTTGTTTATGGGGTTTCTCACCTGCCGTCCGCTTCTGTTCCAACAAGCCCTTTTCTGACGCAAGACAGCCTTGCGGCGGGGCTGCCACTGACCTCATACGACATCTTGCGATTCAAGAAATCGAGTGCTATTGCAGTTGAGGTCTTCTCGCACGATTTTCGCGCGCTGCTATACCGCGGGTCACCCCCTTGTTAGTTTGTTTCTCAGCAGTAAGTGCGTTCATTCTGCACACGCCATGCATTTGTGGAAGGAGGAGTGCCGTGTGCAAAATTACGGACAAATGTGGAGTTTCGAGGACTAAAGTTGTCTTTGCTCCCCCCCCCCAAGCCACTTTTTTGTGAACCGCCGTTATCGCTCGCATTTCTCTGCTATCGCCATCAGGTAACGACGCTGCAGAGTATACACAATTAACCTTCCTGCCGCTCCTTCCTCCGCTCTCATCATACAATCCATCTTGTATTTTAGCCCTCCTCCTCCTTTCCCTCAGTTACCGCGCTCCGGCTACGCCTGCTACTACTGCTGAAGCAAGGAGCGGCCCTCTAACAGCTGTTGTCACAAAGGGCAAATTCTGTATTGCCTCAACTTCATGTGTAACAAAGTAGGTTTGAACGCGATAACCAGGTGAAGACGCGAAGTTGATAAACAGCTCGATGCACGTCGAATGTTACGCTTAGAATCTGCTCACCGGTGCCGGTTTGTGTCTCCGAGAAGGTTTCCAAATATTTCGAACGTTCTTTCGAAGGTTCTTGGCTGAACTGTGATTCATTCATAGCGGCAGTAATTCATGGTCGACGAACGATGCGTACGTCTACCCGTATAAAAATCCTCAGTTAATCGCATTAAGTCTGTTTGCAATTATGTGAACTTCAAGCAATTTCCACCTGTTTCATAGAGATCGATGTAGAGAAATTAACAGGAAACCGTCGAACCCTGTTTTTGACGTGGGCAATGATGCATTTTGGTTTTCAGTAATGCAACACAGAAGGAGGGAGGACACTCATATACAGTCTTACAGATTGCGATATCAGAAAGCCAATGCAAGTGATCATAAGCAACGTATTACGACTTTCCTCAGTGAAGGGTAGATCCTATGGAAAACACTCATGCCACACAAATGTCTTTAATCTTTGGGTTTTTTGATAAAAACGTTCGAACGCAGTTATGCGGGAAATAAAAGGCAATAATGTTGAAATTATAATTTCACCTCAGTGAACTTCATCTTTATGAGTTGTCTTGCAGTGCAGGTTTAGTTAGGAGAGCTGGAAATGCTCTTCACATCAAGAAGTGCCCTGTAAGCCTTAATATGGCAGCACCTCTTCGATGTATGCACCAACAGATAGTTACTCTGCACAAAGCTTGTGTATATTGAATTTGTCAATCTGCCTAACTGCAGACCAAGGGAATTAAGCAGGCAGGCGATAAAGAATTTGTATGCACTAGTTGGCAGGTACTCCAGGGCGAGGTACAGCCGCGAATCAATGATCAACATCATCATCAGCCTGACTGCGCCCACTACAGGGCAAAGGACCCTCCTATATGTCTAATTATTCTTGTCCTTTGCCAGCTGCGCCACCATACGGCCGCAAACTTATTCTCATCCACTAACCTAACTTTCTGCCCCTTCCTGTTACGCTTGCCTTCTGTTGTTATTCATTCCGTTACTCTTAAGTACTATCGGTTATCTTGACTTCGCATTTGACTCCGCACCCAATGCCATTCGTAATTTTGATCTCAATTAGGATGCCATTAACTCGAAATTGTTCCCTGAACCACTCTGTCCTCTTCCTGTGCCTGAACGATACACGCATCATTTTCCTTTCCGTAGCTCACTGCGTGTCCATAGCTTCGGTTGAACCTTTTTTATTAGCCGCGACGTTTCTAGCCTATTGGTGAGCAGCAGTAAGATACTGCTATTATCTACTTGCTTTATGAATGTTGGTAAACTGCCATTCATGATCTGAGTGAGCATGCAAAATGCGCTTTACATCTTTCTTAATTTTTCAATTATTTCACTCTCATAATCTGGATCCGCGGTCACTACCTGTCCTAAGCAGACGCAATCTCTTACTACTTCCAGCACCTCGCTACCAAACGTAAACTTCTTTTTCCTTACTCCACTGTTGAACATTACTCTGATTTTTCTTATTAATTTTAGACCCCTTCTTCTGCTCTGCCTCCATAACTCATTCATCGGGCTTTGCTGTTCATCTCCAGAGCTACAACAGCGCCAATGCCATCAGCGAATCACAAATGATGGGGTAAATGGGACCGAATGGCAATAAATTGAAAAATCGTACCGCAGCCGTGGCCTAACGGTTTCAGCATCCACCTCTCACGCGGAAAGTAAGGGGTTCGATCTTAAGTTCCACTGGGTAACTACTGGTGATACATCGGGAACCAGCTTTGTCCTGGCCTCGTTCTCGGCTCACGTACGCTTGATTTTTTCTTATTTCAGAAAGAAATATCAAAAGAGGGTGGTGACAGCAGCTGCCATAACTTCGTGTATAGAAAACAAAGAATTCATGGAATTTTATTGTTCTTCCTAGCTTCGCGGGAACAATCAAGATGCTATTTGAAAAACAGAAATGAAAATGAAAATTGGTTCTTGAGGAAAGGAAATGGTACAGTAACTGTTTCAGATATCTCCGTGAACACCCGCACCGTGCCGTAAGGGAAGAAATAAAAGAGGCATTGAAAGAAGACAGCAAGAACGATGCCGTAGAAAAATTCAAGACAGCACACGGGCGCCTTTTGCGTTTCGCCTCCATCAAAACACGGCCGCTGCAACCGAGTTCGAACCCGAACTACTTAGCCACCGCGACAGACACAGCCCACGACTGAGTTTTATTCATGTATGCTTAGTCAGAGAACCAAGCTGCTATCTTAAGGCATAAAATGAATATACAGCAGCGACAGCGTATTAGCATTGTGAGGCCGAGTTCTTACAGGACTGCTGTATAACACGCCAACCGCACCTTACCGCCTTTAGACAGCGCTGCAGAAGCAAGTCTTGTCGAGATAAAGGAGAGACGGCAGGCTCGAGGTCAGGCTCTTATCCAAGATAGTCTGCCTATTCCCCTTACACTTGTCCTTTGTCCTTGTGAATCAGTGTGCAGCGATAAAAATTGTTGCAAAAGCAAGAAATGGGTCGCTATGCGGTGCCTTGAATGGCTCATAACATTTTGATGCCCCCTTGTATGAAGGCCTTGAATGTTAAGCCCGCAAAAAAAGACACACACAATGGGTTTGCTAACAAGCCCTTTCTATCACTGAAGCCACCATTCTGCACTTGATTACTACACCTCTGTTTTGTTTTTCTCCGTTAATACCTATCCCATTTCAAAGTTGGTTTTGTTGAAGATGAACGTGAAAAATACGGTGAACGCGTTAAAGAAGTGGAAAGACTATTATGTGACATAAATAAATGGCTCATTATTTCTGGCTTTCGCCTTCATAGTTTTTTGCCAACTCTAAGACGTTGAAAATGCCTATAAAGACAACACAAAAATTTCAAATATTATGCATAAATTCGTCAAAGGTAAGTCTGACTGCTTTGAGGTTTCGACATTTGTGCTAAACGTCAAGTCAGAGCCACTGCGAAGCTTGATGAGCTACCAAAAAAAAAGCGTTGCGTTTAGCTAAACTTCGACTCCTGCTTTGTTTTTTGTTTTTTCTACGCATTTTGGCGAATACTTGTGCTCGGGATTTTTTCTCTCCCGCTTCTCCCCAGGTCCCGTGTCCGGAATTCTAGCTCAGTATTTCAAATTATCATCGTTGCTCCTCGCCGGTTGTCTCTTGGCGTCGCTGTCCATATGCGCCAGCTACTTCGCAAATGGCGTGCCCTTCCTCATCATCACCCTCGGTGTCTTCTACGGTGAGATTCAGCCGTTTTCACTCAAAATGGACGACGACTGAAGTGACAAAATGGACGAGGCACGACGGCAGTCTGTCACAAGGGACTTTCCAAAGCATTGCAAACGGATGCATCTGTTAAAATGGTACAAATTAATTGATGTATCGAGCCCACTCTCACGAGATTCCTAATTAAAATTTTGAAATTCTTCTACACCCTAACTTGTAATCTTTCGAAAACAGAGATATGCAACCATAATAAATAGGAGTGGAAAGAAATCGATAATAAATAATCAGCCTTAGGTACCGAACAGAATCACGAATAAGGAAGAGCAGCTGCATATATTTCTTACATGGTGCCCAATTTCTCAGCGTCAACTCATGAACTTTGGGGAACGTTAGACCAGTAAGTTATATTGCTGCAGTACTCACTTTAGCCAGTTAAGCCCCATCTTACCCTAGACATTTAACAAGAATAAAGTAAGTAAATTGTCAGTGCTACAAAGCTCACGATAAACTGAATAAAAATACCTCAGGTTTAAGCAACATATCTTTATATACAACATTGACGCATTACTCGCCGTCGCAAGAAAAAACACTCGCAAAAAATCTCACGCTATCATATATAAAAGGCAAGCATTCTAGAAAACCAAGAAAGTGTCTTGAGATTCCCAGCTCAGATCTTTGCTCAACAATATCTCCAGTCCGCTAAGCAAGAAGAAATGTCTTAGTGTAGAAGAACCCTCACTTAGTAACTTCGCATAGAAGTATTGTTTTCTTAGTTGTAGTATCTTTACCCCCTCTGCAGAGGTTGTTCTGATGATCTTTTACTGCAATCGCTGCTTATCTGGTTGAGCATAGTAGTAATGTTAATAACGTAATCATACGAGACTGCAATTTGACCGCCAACAAAAATATATAGTAAAGAATATGCAAGAGTGCTTTGCACAATATTTTATAATATGCAAGTTCCTAATGTCACTTGTGAAGGGGGAATGATGATGCCGTTGCGTATGTGCTGCTTATTCGAGCTTTATTCTGTCTTTTACTGTCGGCATGTACGCGCGTCACTAGCAGAATGTGGCGGTGAGGCTGACTGGAGCGAGTGGCTCTTAGTACGCGCAATTCCAGTATTATAGGGGAGAAAAATACCCAGGAGGCGCTATAAGCCATATTGGCGCAGTATGCTATGCTTGCCAGCGACAGCCTCGCTTTACTGCCATATTACAGCACCCGCGTCTTAAATTCACCTCCCCAGTGTGCGATGTAGAGAAGGCAACAACAACCTTCTGTTAGCACACTTATCATTTTCGGTGACTTTTTTTTCTTATACTGCTGACCGCTGTAGCCTGCTCTGTTAATTGTTTTCGTAGGTATCAATAATGTTTTATGTATTATCTGCTTGCTTCTGAAATATGAGAGTAAAACAAAGTACATTCTATGCCGTCTGTCCTACACAAACGCTTCTGGCATACGACACACGTGTTTGATTACCTCATGCCTTCTATCAAAGTTAGAAATACTGGATTCCTTATGTTTGTTATCTTCTACACACGCACTCTAGCACGACTGAAACAAAATTCGTCAGAATTTTTCCTTGTTGACATAAACTCTACTTGCTATAAGGAAAATAATCCACTGCCAAAATTTCAACGACTCGCTCTCTCTGGTCCAGGTTCCGGGCTGTCGCTGCTGACTCTGGGCTACGTGGCGGTCAACCAGAGCGTGTCCACAAACAAAGCGCTTGCGTCGGGCATCACCATCGGTGGTTCAGTCGTCGGAGGAATTATCTTCCCACCAGTAGTGCAGTGTTTATTCGACGCTTACGGCACCAGAGGCGGCCTACTTGTCTTCGGCGCACTGATGCTTAACTCAATGGCAGCTGCTTTTCTTACGAGAGGACCATTGCGCGAAGTTGGTCGAAATGTGAAGAAAACCATATCAAATGGAATAACTCCGCGTCTCGCGGACTCTACAAACAAAATGATATGCGACGCTGGCGCTGAAGACAAGCTACATGGAGATAACGTCGCCGACAGCTGCAATGGCAGCTGCTGGCACCATCACGAAGGAACTAGAGAACACGCCGCAGAGACCTCGTCGTCAGGTTATGGCGGATGTAAAACTGCGTCCGCGTGTCATGTAGCACCCGGGACACCCAGCATTCATCCAGAGAGCGACGTGCATTGGAAATCTCCAGAAAGCAAACTGGCTCGCTGGCTATCATTTTTAAAGAATCCGAGGTTCTACATCGTTGCCTACTCCCTTGGACAAATATGGTTCTTAAACACGACGCTGCTGACAGTCGTGGTTGACTTTGCTTTGGAGCGGGGTATTCCAAAGTGGGACGCCGTTTCGCTCGTCTCCTTCATAACGGCCCCCGACCTGCTGTCCAGATTCGTCTCCGGAGTGATTACGGACAAGGGCATTCTTAGGAAGAGCACCATGATGTTCTTGTGCCTAGCTGCATATGCTTGCGCCCATACTGCGACTCCGTACGTTTCATCGTTTGCAGCTATAGCCACCCTCTCGGCAATTTCCGGCTGTTGCAACGGAATCGCCGTGACACACATTTTTGTCGTCTGCGGAGAGCTCGTCCCACGGTCGACTTTCAGCCTGTGCATGGGGGCCGCTAACTTTGTGGCTGCATTTGCACTGCTCGAAAGACCTCTAATGATTGGTAAGTATGCGACGCTTAGGCGCCATATTACGCCCTGATGTTTGTTTTTGTAAAAAATAAACTACTGCGAAATCTAGAACTAAGCGTCTGCGGCTATAAATAGGAGGAGTCAGTATTTCTTACTGCTTAACCGTCTACGCTTCTTCAGTAGGAAACATAAGATCAAGTGCTTCGATCCAATAGGAAATTAAAAAAAAAGATTGGCCAGACTCAGGTAATTGAGGCACGATATATCAATCATAACTCTGATGTGAGGAGTTTTGGGTGCAGATTAACTAACTGCTCCCAATTGCTACTAATTTATGGCCCCAGTTGGGGCATGTTAAAAGCTTCTTAAAAATGTGGACAACATCGAAATTGGATGCTATATAAAAGGAACTTTCTAACTATTGTTACAAGTTTTATTAAACGTATATTTAAGCACATTTTCATGTGAAAATCCGTTGGGATATTTTCTGAGCCTATGAATAGTGTGATGCTCGAATGAAAGCCCGAGTGGATAAATTTTCCTGTGTAAATAAAGTTCATAGGAAACAATTGCGGCAGAGGTTCAAAGACATACTCATAGAAGCGTTAGTCAACGATCAATCGCTGAAATGGTGAAGCAGTCTTCCGCCTACTATATGAGGTTTGTGGAATATTAACGCGCACAGATTGTCTATACTTTCAGCAATAAACGCATTGCTTCTTAAGCAACTTTTTTCCACGCTATTAATTATGGCCGTTTGTCTTCGTATATATCATAAAAAACGCGTAGACAAGCAGGCTATATCTCAAGTGTCGGTGACATCTAAAATGCGAACGTCCCTTTTCTACGCACATTATTTAGTTCTTTTAGTACAGATGACTAAGCATGAAAATTTCAAATCTGGCTTGCAATTCGGCAATGTCATATGTAATGTCACATTTCTGCCAGAAGAGCGATAATGTGGGCTGTTTGATATATAAGGAGGAAAAAAAAGAGATTTTTGAGGATGTGACCGAGAATGACTGACAAGCGCAGGTTTCTGTCTCGTTCTCAGTCCTCTCATCAAAAAGCGGTGCTTGCTTTCCGTCAACAGATTTGTAAGCGCGAAGCATGTGACCGTACTGCACTTGCCGGGACTTCTGTACGGGCTCAACAGCGCACCGCATTAAAATGTTGTTAGATTGTTTTTTTTTGCGCTTATGAACCTTTACTGAAAAAATCTGTCAACGAAGGCTACTTTAGCGCGGTTTGAATCTCTGACAGGCTGTCATTTACTTCCAGCTCGGTGAAGATGGTTGAACCCTTGTTATTGCATCTCTTAGCTCTTTGTTTTGCTTTTGTTCCTAGTGTTGTAATTTGGTGCCTTGGGATTATGCAACAACCATTATTTATTGGTCTTGAAACTTTTGCCTCAAGGGGAATTTTTTTCTCCAATTTTTCACTTTTTTTCATCCTTTGGATGTTCTTGCTCTAGATTCATATTCGAAGCATTCGTTAGGCCTGGCCAATGATTGTGCTCTCCCTGTAGCATAAGCGCCCAACTGGCACTAATTATAGTGCAAGTTTTAAGATATAGCTTTGTGGATTTTACTTCGCTTCTTTTCTTCAATGTGTTTTTTTTTAAATTGATTAGTAAACTTTACACATCTGGTTTAGTTTGGTTTGGTTTGCTTTATAAGGTTTAACGTCCCAAAGCGACTCAGGCTATGAGGGATGCAGTAGTGAAGGGGCTCCCGAAATTTCGTCCACCTGGTGTTCTTTAACACGCACCAACATCGCAAAGTACATCGGCCTTTAAACTTTCGAACCCGCGTCTTTCGGGTTAGCAGCCATGTGCGATAACCACTGAGCCACCGCTGCGGCTAAACTTCATACTTCTACTGAATTATCAAATCCGATCACGTGCATAAACTCTCGTAATTTTGGATATCCTTGTCTCACACGAGTGTCGGTTCTTCTGCATTATTTTGCAGGTTACTGTAAAGATAAACTTGGCAGCTATGACGGACTGTTCTACTTTATGGCTGGCGTTTCCGGCACCACCGCTGCCCTGTGGCTATTCGTGCGCCTCCAAGAAACAAGACAAAAGGACCATAGGCAACATGTAGATGCACTAGCTGCAAGATCGTGATGTTAAGTGTGTATGCTGTACATATAGCCCTATCTCTGCATGGATATTTTTTCGCGTCATGTGCAAAGTGTACATCTCTACACTTGGTATGTTTAGGACGTCATTCACCTGAATAAACCGCGAGAAGATAAATAAACTGTATTTCATTTAACTCGCCTGATATTTACAATCTCCTCCCGCCACGCGCAGGAGATTCTATTTCAATGCACTCCATGTTCATATTTATAACGAGCTCCTCATTCCCCTTCCCTTATTTGCTTAATTCCATAGTAAAGTGGTTTGTATCAATTATTTTTTACCGTATCAAGTGCTGCAACAGCAGTAGGTATTGCGCAAAAAAGCAGAGTTACGGACTGCTAAAGCAGCAAGTCAAACTGGAGACACTAGAGGAGCCCTGAACTTAAAAATTTCTAAAGCACGAACAGACAATGTAAAATAGGCAGCAGTTATTGTTTAATGTTCACCTTAGCGGTGCCACAGAGCAGCAAAGTAAATATACATAGCTGCTTACTTTTGGAGATTTTTATAAGCACATTCGTTTGAAAGAAGAACCTTCTAAACAATTTGTTACGTTGCCATTAGTGAGAAGAATGTAAAGAGCCCGCTGAACGTTAGATCAGTGACGGCTAGCCTGAATCAATCAGCTGTAAAGAAAATACTCCCCAAAGCCCTCCCAGCATATCAGGCCTACGTGTTACCATCACCTTTGGTCAGTATGATGACATGTCATCCTCTTACTACAGTATAATGCAATGATAACGCCTACACCAAAACTTTTTATGCTGCGTTTATGCTTCAGCAACATTCACAGCTGAAGTTTGGTGGAACCGCCTACATGGTTCAGGGCGGGTGGCGCAATTGCGAATGTGATTGGCAAGGTATGTTCTTTTTCTGCGCCTGCGTGGTTGTGTCCAGGTAACCGCCCGCTGTGAAGCTTCTGCGTTTCTGCCGTACTTTTTTTTTTAATTTCTTATGACACCTGCGAAAACATGTCGCAGCTCCCCCCTCCGATTGCAACCCCCGATCACTCGATCGCACAAAAGAGCTAGCGAGGTCACATGACAAGACGTGAGTGTAGCCGTAGTAAAAAATTAGTCAGGAAGCACGAGGCAGATGCAAGAGCTGGTCACGTGAATTATGGTTGCACCATCGCCAGCACCGGCGCCACTAAACCTCAACTCAACCAATAACAGCTGCTTTGTAAACGACTGTAAGTACTGCGCCCCAAATACGTGTATCCTACACAGAACATATCGTAGGGACCTAAGTTTTCTGCACTTGCTTTGTGTTTGAAAACAGGGCAATACTCTTTGCATCAAAAATGGCAAACACCAGAATTTTATTCCTGACTTTAGCAATAACTGATTCTTCAAAGCATTTCTTAAGTTTATAAACCCGAGGGAGCGGCTAGAAACGTTAGCTCTACAAATCTGAGATGCATTTGATGGCTGAGGTTAGTTGTGTATTACTAAGAAGAAAGCGCATGAAATACGAAATTCTTGCCATCGAACCACGCCTGCTATTTTATATTCGCATCCTGAACCTGGTAGAATGTCTGAACGCAATATATGTCATAGTTTACCCAGACTTGCGCGGATGCGCGGACTTTGACTGCGAACAAGTGACAGAAAACGTCCCCTTTACTCCTGTGCCTAAAAAAGGACGCTGGAAAACAACGCAAAATTAGACGTTCTAAAATCTACAGCAGTTCTGGCAGCCGCGGACGTCTGGCAATTTCCAAAGGAAGCGTTCACTTAAATATGATAGATGAGAAACCCACTAAAATAAACCCATTTTTAAACAGCTACCAAGTGTCCTTAGTCGTCAGTGCGGCACGCAGCTATTTTCTATCCGCCAATTATTTCTGAAGCATGAAGTGTTTTTTTTTATGAACTCCTTAGCTTAGCTTCTTTAAGAAAAATACCTAACTTTTAACAGGGAGGCAATAAGAATTTCAACGACAGCTAGCGACTGTGCCTGGAAGCGTATGTGATGCAATGTAACCGAAGCTTTTTTATCCGTTCCTTCATAACCATTATATAAGGTGGCTTTCCAGCGTTGCGGATACAGCGAGTGGACAGGAGTCTGCCTAGTGAGATGGGAAACGCTTGACAGCACGAGTGAGGCCATTGTGGTTTTCATTCTTGCTAATGATCTTGCGGAGTTGTCATGGTGTCATGTGCAACGTCACTTTGCAGGTTACAATGCCGATAGTAAAGGCCGCATGAACGGAGAAATATGTCCAATAATACGTAAAAAAAGCTCATTCGGCCGTAAAGCTGACAGTTGAGCAAGTTGGCACAACACTGCACGTGGAACAGCGCAAAAGAGACGAAAGACGAAGAGTAGACAACACGGGCGAGCTCTTATTAACAGCTAAAAAATTTTGAAAAAGGAAGGGAGAATATACAATAAGTCTACAACCAGAAGCGCATGCGCTTCCCCGACATGATACAGAATGCGTTAGGGATGGGAATCCCGATACATAGTTTCACACTCATGGATAAGAATAGAAGGAGTGTTCACGTGTACGCCGCTTTTCTTGTGAATATGATACGCCTCGAAGATTTCTCTCGTTAACTAGTCTTTATAGCTGTACAGAACTTCAGTTTTACTGAAGAGTCTAATGCATGTATTTTACTCCAAGAAAAACAGTAATAAAATGTGTCAAATGAAACAAGAGTTGCAGTTTGCACGATATTCTGATCATGTGGTTTATGACATTCCTTTCGCTTGCGGCCCTGACTATGTAGGGCAAACCAGGAAATGCTTGAACACGCGACTGCGCCAGCACAACGCATGTTTTAAAGCACCGTTTCTTCCAACCTTGCTTTACACTACAGAGATTGTTGTGGTAATAATTCCACTTCTTCGATTAAAATGCACGGACCCTTCTTTTTTAATAAAATCAAAGATCTGTGTAGCAATAAATATCAGTAGACAGGAGAAATCCGCGGGGCATTTCACATTCACAAGAAAAGCGACACGTGTGTAAGCAATCCTTCTGTTCGTACACATGGTTGTGAAAATCGGCATCTGAATTCGCATCAGTAACGCGTTCTGTATCATGTTGGGGAAGCATATGCGCTCCTAACTATGGTATGAGTGTATATTATTCATATCCCTTTTAATCAACTTTCAGTTGTTAGTAAGCGTTCATCCGTGTGGTTCTCTCTTCCTCTCTCGTCCATTTTGCACTGTTTCACTTGCAGCCCAAATGAGAGATGTTGCGTGCTAACCACACGGAGGGTGTTACCGTAGAGGGAGTAGGGTATGGTGACAGTAAAGAATTGCGCAACCGAAGAGTTATTGCCCGAGAATCACTCGCATAGTGGTTACCATGAAAGGAGGAGACAGCGTAACACCTCAGCAACTGCCGTTGACTCTCGCTTTGCAAAGCGTTAAATTTTTCTGCGAGTTTTCAGTGTTTTCTGAGAGTGGCGAATGCTGTCCAAAAATTTAGCAAAATAAAACATTAGACATGCTCCTTTTGTCGTTGGAGCGAAGAATAAGTGGCGATATTCGCACAATACTCCGCTCATTCACAATGCCCAATATCAACCTTCACCATATATTCTAGGGTAGGCGATTGTTCGCTTACTTCGCGGACCGCACATCGTTTACAGCTTAGACCTGTTGTTTTTAGGCCCAGAAACCGTTGTCTGCATGAAACAGCTAAGCGCAGATGTTTACTCCTGCGACATGCTGCTGCGAGAACCATGACAACAAAAGACTCGAAAACAGCCTGCTTTGTTTAAAAAAAATCTTTCTCGTCCCTACTGTAGCGATTGTTTTCTTCTGTGAATTTTTACAATTGAACTTTTGTGGTTCAGGTTCGTGACCACTTGATAACTTTGATGGTGCCTTCTTAAACTGTTTTCTACATCATAATTTCTCGAAACAACAGTCTCCCCAGCAGTAAATCCGGCGCAAAATACATTGCATATTTTCGTTTAATTCCGAGGACTTTGAAGCATGTTTCGGCGGAATTCTTTGTTCTTAAGATGTAGAAATCTTCACGTTCGAAGGAAGGCTCACCCGCGCCAGACAGTAGACAAAGGTTTCCAGGATGCCTTGTTCGCAGGCTATTGGTTACCCCCACACGGTTTCGCACAGAGTCCTACACAATGAACAATGCCGTTTGATTTTCATGTACTTGTGAAGCCTAAACCTATTCTTTTCTTTCTGCAACAGCCATATGCAAGCGAGGCGTCGCAGTGGGCTTATAAGTGAACGAAGAGGCAACACATTTACCCAACCCTACTTCCACTTCGAGGAGAAACCATGATAATGTACTCGGCACTGTCATTTTTCCTTGTTTTAGGGCTTTGCACTGCAGCAAGCCGATCAACGAAAGGTAAGAAAATTGCTCTGTATAACAATTCAAATAGAGCAGCAGTTTCCAAGCGGTAGATTTAAAACACGCGGCTTCAACGAAACCATTTATATTTCTGGTTATTTAGATAAAGAGATGGAAAAACTCTCGACTCTTGTTTAATCCTTTCGCCAGACTTGCGGTCAGCTTGATAGGAATCTTTGGGGCACGCATGTTAACTGCCAGAGTTTGGATTTTGCTTCTAGCAATTTTTTGGTGTGCTAAACCACTCAGCTAGAAGATATTACGAAAAGCAAGGCCTACATTGCTGGAGAGTAACACTGAAACAAGTAAAGTCGGAAGTGACATCCTCTCAATAAGATTGTGAATACGTAAGCGCAGACATATTCTCAAGAGCGTTTCGAACTCTTTAAGGGAATGCGGAAAGGAATGTTTAAAAAAAAATAATTTTTTTAAGCTGCGCAAGCAAAATGAAGGGATGATCGGGGTGTTTCAAATGAGATTTGTCACATAGCAGAAGCCCATAACAAAATAATGCAAATATTGGAATATCAAAGTTCGTAAAAATATTCCTGCTAGGAGAAGTGAACGATACAATTGCAATGCATCGCAGAGCTTTTTTTCTGAAGCAAATGTAACTTACGAAGATTTGTTATACCCGTTGTGCCGCAAAACTATAGTACAATATTGAAAATTAGAAAGGACTAACCTGTTATAAAGCATTATTTTTTCTCTTACTGGAAGCACGTGGTCAAACTGTGCAAGTATACCGACAGCTGATAAGACCTTTGAACGAATGTACTCTACATGAGTATTCCACGTTACATTGTTAGAAAAGGTAACTCCCAGAATTTTACCGACTCGTCGAGCTCTGTAGGTTGATAATTGAATAGGAGTTCAATAGGTGCTGATATCTTTTTTTTCTCTTAGGGTGGCGCTATACAACTGTAGTCATTGCTGGATTTATTCGCCGTTAATTTGCTTCTGCGCATAAACTAAGTTGAGCAAGAACAATATTTTTTGTTTACTAATGAAAATTTTGAGCAGCTTACCCTGCCCCTGAACAGAAGTGCGCTAAATGACAGCTTATTGTTTTTTTACTGTCATATAAGCTCACTGGTGTTTGTGTTCACTGCGCTTTCAAAAGACATTGTGCAACAGAAATGGTTTGCAAAACAGCTTCCATGTGCTCAGCACCATTGTCAGTCCACGTAACTCGGTGCGTCTGCTTCTACTTTTGTAGAGCAACCGGACGCGTCCGGATGTCGTGATAAACACTGTGTAAAGAGCGAGGTAGCGAGGGCAGAAAATATGACTAGCTGATAGAAGGGGTGTGCGTACGCAAGTACTCCAGGTGTTGCCGAAACGACACGTATTATCAGGGCACTCTTGCAAGGCGGAAAGGTACGTGGGTGCCGTCAGTGGCAGTAAGGAAGTGAACCTGCGCGAAGAAATATCACGGCGGCAGTTTTCAAATCCAGGCTCGTATAAGCTAATGAATGCAGTAGTTGCACTGCAGTAGTTACCATCTTTGCAAAAAAAAAAACGGGCAAGGGCGGTTTATTTCTTAGCCACGTAGAAAAACACGGATGGCAGCCTTTAAACCCTGAACCTGTGTAATGTAAGGTGAACCCCTGCCCTCACGTTTTGACATCTTTCGACCTTTAGGGGTGCTGTAAAGGCTCCCTTACACGGTTGAGAAGCAAAAACCTGTTCCTCGGTTACTTATGGCAAACGGGCTACTTGATTCGCAAATGCCGATGCGGCCGTTGAGTTGCGAACAGGTCTTAGCCTACTGTGCATACATCGCACTATTACGTGCTCAGCAGCAGTTGTTGTACTGGATAACTGAACAAATATGTTATGGAAAGAACACCGTGCGAGCAGCACATCGGCCTTCCCAATATGCTAATTATATTCAATGCGGCGGGAGACAGTGATAGCCGTGTTGTCGCGAATAAGTTAGCAGAGATGGCTGCGCACTCAGATATACGTTAATGACGGTAGAGTCTGCATAACGAGTACTTGATAGTGGGAAAAGATAAAATTGATCTTGATGAGTGAAGTCCATGCAAAGCCAAGCTGTGCAAATGACACGTTGAGCAGAATATGGATAAATATATATAAAAAAGAATACTCTGCCTTACAGGAAACACAGAGCGTGTCTTTTTATGGCCTAGGCGGCGACGATGCAGAGTATGATAAAGGACCACCGATTCTTCGCGCATCATTCTTCTAAATGCAGTTCATTAAACGCTCAAATGATATTATTCGGCACAAGACAACCTCCTGGCCCTGGCTCCTGGCTCTATTTCCTCCGTATGCTTTCCAAAAAGGCCTGTATATGCACATAGTTTTCGTTTACACGCGCCTCAGGCTGTGTTTGCTTATACTCGATTCTGAAAATTGTGTCCACAGCAGAAAGTTTTAGGCATTAGCAAATTTCTCGAAAAAGATGGATATCTTCCGAAACCCAGGTTTACTGTAACCTTCTAAAATCCATATTTAACTACGCCTGGCCCAGAAAAACTGCTGCGAACAGACGTGAACGGCAACGTGAAGATTTCAAAGAGATCGATTCAGTATAGAAAGACCTACTCTATCCCTCGCCCTGGCAATTGAATAGTAAGTCTTAGGACAAAAAATTTTGGCGAAAGATTTTTTATTCTGGCCGTGATCGCAAAATAACCACCCTGTTCATGATATGAACCACATTCTTCTGTCACCGAAGACTATTTGCTTTTAGCCGCTGAATATCTCTGTACTTTCTCGCTCATGTAAGATAAAATAACAAAGTTCGTTCATTTCCACACTCAAATGGATCCATTTCGTTCGGTCAGTTTACTCATTAACCTGTATTGAGACACTAAACAGGTTATTGTAGTACTTACATGTCAAAACGATAAGGTAATTTAAATATTTTGCTAGAAAATGTAAAAGACAGTTGTCCCTAATGATGAAGCAAAGGTAGAAAACCACGGGCTGGTTATCACATACGTATGAACGACGCCAGCAGTCATAGAAACCAAGGAAAGCATAGACGAACGTTTTCTATAATATTCTGGACTAGATCTATTGGAAATTAGTAATCAGTTTTTACTTAAAGAAAAATTGGTGTGAGGATAGAAGAAAAACAACCAGATGCTGCAAATCGGATCCAACCCACGACCTCAGTGCGTCGCTAGGGGGCTGCCCAATCTTATACGTTGAAGTACATTTCTGTTTAGTGAAACCTAACAATCAGAGTATTCACTGACGCCCTCCTCGCCCAAAGCGGCGTAATTAGAGCGTCATGCAATGCCGCAAGTTCCACTTGAAATATCAACGAACTGTGAGGGAGGAAGCTGTGTGCGCACCCTATACTTATTGCATAAAGACTTCCAGAACCGAGGGCCTTGTTTAGCTATAAGCAGACAAGGATAGAGAAATGAGGAACTCATTTTGACCTGCGTGTTAAGGAAGTCGTCACACAAAACTAAGGAAAACAAACCATAACATCTTTTTGCGACGTTAATAAATTGAAAATTTTTAGAGTAATAACTTATGAACTGTAAGCTGAATGAATACAACGTAGAAAAACACAAATGGAACCAAACCCACGACTTCAGTATGCCGCCTCAGGCAGCAAACATTTTCAAAGTTAGATTACACGGTAGGTAAGTGCCATCGAAAGTAGAAAGTTTGAAAGCCACCGCCATAGACCTGTCGCCACAGTACCATACGCGTCGTAAAGAGGTCGTTGGTTTCGGATCCTATTGGCATATGTGGTTCTTTTTGTACTTTATAATTCATTGCTTTCATGTAAAAACTGCTTTACTACCAATTTCCTGTCGCTCAGGAACCACGAAATAAAAAAAAAAACTTTCCATATACTTTCCATAGTTTTTTTTATTGTTGGCTGCCTTCGTGTTGTGCCAAAAATAGCAGATGTAGCTACATTTTGAAAAACGTTACTGGCAATGGCAATGCCAACGTAGAAAGGAGCATTGATTTGCAGACGCGACATTTGAGAGAAGGCCCTCAAGGTTGGTTGCAAACACAAGCACATATGATAATTATGTCGTCTATCTAAAATTAGGCACACATGTATTGTAGCCACTAAAGGATTTGCAACACTTTGTTTCCTAATAGTCACGATTATGTTCGCCTCACCTGCCAACAAATTGCTGTATCTACATCTTATTTGCGATCATCCGTAGAATGCAAAGTAATGTGCTGGCTTCCATGCACATAGAATTTGTTAACGAAACTACTAGGCCTCCAATATGAGGCTTTCTGATAAATTTTGAATCGCCGCCTCGATAGTACGTCTAAATTTCGAAGGGAGTCTAGCCTGCCCCTTCTAATAGAAACCGCGAAACGTGTACCCGCTTTAAGTTTATTGACCTTCTTTTGACCAGGTGGCTGGTAATTAGGACTAACGATGACGTACCCTTTCAGACCTCTCCGAAGGCTTGAACTCAACATGAGTCCAATTAGACGACTGGAATTCTTAACCCGATGATGATGTTAAATCTTCGTCTCTGAATGGCTTTCTTCCGCAGTTGTCCACCGTCATCTAGCTACGGATTATTATTTCTGCTGTATTATTCTCGCGTTTCTCACGTTGGCATCTCTGTAAATTTCGGAGATTTTGCATCTTGCGGCTAGTGGTACACTGCTGCCTTGACATTTACAAGCGTCTATATAAGTACATGCATGCCTGCCTATTACTTGAGTTCTTTAAGTATTTGTCCCCAGGCTTCAACACCACGCGATCCAGGCAAGCATTATGCAATAAATATATAAATATTAGCGTGATAAGCCAAACACCAGACTCCCCAGGTGTAAAACGTCCTTTATTTATACCTTTTGGTGCATATCAGAAGAAGTCAGCGTTCGAAGAAAACGCTTAAACTGTTGCATGCTCTCTTTGTGAGAAATCTGGATCACTCAATAAAGATACCCATTAATGAGAGACTCAATGACCATTTAACATTATTCACTTTATAGCGACTCCAATACAACCGGAAGGTAGCGTTGATTCAGCGAATAGAAATCATAATTAAGGCTTTGTAGGAAAGCTCCGAAACTTGAGGGCATTGCAATTAACGCATTATTCTTTAAATAACGCCGCTGTCATTGTCATAAGGTCAGGTTAGCAGAATTTCTCAGGTTACTTTCAAGGATATTGTGCCCTTCCCAAAAAATAATTGTTAAAAGAAGGTAAGTTGGCGAGTTCTTTTATCAGGCACAGAATGTAAGTGGCCAGTTCCCGCTCATGACCATATTAGCAAAGGTGAGCTCGAAAGGTTAAGTTAGGGCAGGTGAAGTGAAGTTGAAGCAATGCATGAACGCAACTATCCCGTTATTACACAATCCCGTTATTACATAGGGAGATCGGCAGCGAAGGTGAAATAAATTGATGTGAGATTAAAATATTAGCACACGCCCAAAGCACCGGCAGATGGATGAAAATAAGCGCTATGCACTATTAGGAACCAAAAACTCTCAAGAGAGGCGTTGATAGCCTAATCATACATTGTGTACGATGTGATAATTATAGTCCGACACGGATCTCTTAGGTGTACGTCGAAGGTTAGGAGCTACAGATTGTGAATTTGATGAAATTAACGCTAATAGAATACAAGGGCTGGTCTTTCATGTTTCATACTCATAGTCTTGGAACAAAGTTTTTTTTTTCTGTGTGCGTTTGCCCTTAAAACCATGCTCAGAAAGGAAAAGAGCCTGCTAAAATCACAATTGGTCGTTTTTTTTTTAATTGCCGTTTCATCACCGTCTAATGATGCATTTTGTGCGTAAATAATTGCACTTGGATCACTTCGAAACGATAATTCAGATGAGATGGTAATAGCTAATTGGTTCGGCTCACTTTCTTAGCACCCATTTTATCATGACTTCCTTTTTCTTTTCATGTTCCTGTAATTTCCCTGACATAGAATCTACAGAGTGATTGCTACGGGAAAGAAGCTCTCAGAGATTCATGAAGCGCTTATTGTCACTGATTCCTGCGAGAGGCGAGGTTTTGCTAGCTCCAGCCCAAACATAGCCGCTGCCTCAACAATCTTCAGCCAAAGGAATCCGCACAAGTTCTCACCTCAGCATTTTGGAGGCTTTTGATAAATATTGGCTGGTCCATGTATTCTTCTTGCCCTATAAATTATGCTACTTTTTTCTTTCTATTACTGCAAGGTCCGTACGCATATTCTCGGCAAAAAAAGAAAAATGCCGATCCAATCACAATGAAGCGACCTATGGTGCGGAAGTACCTTTTTATACACTCATTCCATAATTCCATTCAGGGAACAGGTTTTTGTGATAAATAGACGCTGTACCGAGTTTCTAAACACATGATTTCTGTGATACCACCCTTCGTTTCGCGGTTCATCATATGCGCTATGCTTCTCAGGTAAGATTGAAATAGGGCGGCTTAAATGCCTACGGTTCACTGTGCCTACGATCGCAACGAAACGGTTCCGTTTTCAATGCAGCGTGGTCTAGTTTGACCAACCCCACAGCTTAGCGCATTGACCGTACGTTGGAGCCACTAACCTTGCAGCGTCAATGTGGTATTGCATATGTCTTCTGTGCAGATGTTCAGCTAACACGATCGATAATCTATTATACTTTACACTCAGAGCTTAACAGTTCCTTGAAATTGGGTCAGAAAAGAGTGTTCTGGCTTTTATGATAACGCGCATTAAAAGCAAAAGTGAAAGGTAACGCAACGCGTTTCTACGGCACCTGTATCTCGCCCATGTTTCTTCTCCTGATAACCCGTGCCGATGCAGTTCACCTCCAAATTTCCGCGCTTGCGGTCCGTTTTATCTGCGTCTCCTCCCTCTATTTCACAAAAAAATTGCGGCAGGCCCTTATTTAGGATGCGAACGATTTCACCTTTGTCACTTTGACAGTACTCGCTTACGTTCTTACAAGTGCGCGTTTCTGATTATAGCTCGAAAATCTCTTGTGCATAAGTGCACAATACACGGGTCTCAAAGATTTTGAAAAAACGTTGAGTATCAATAAGTTAGTGCAAGGTACCTGATATTTAAGGCAATGAAGCGTCAAGAGGCCTCACATGAGATGTCGCACAACCTGCTGTTGGTTTAACATATATTCTTTTCCTAGTCAAGCAAAAGTGGTGCTCACTGTTAATTATGTGTGTGACAAACGACACTTCGATAAACTCAGCCATAGGAAGACTCTTCCTTTTAAAGGCAAAAGGTAGAAACAAGTTTGCCGTTATGCCTTCACACTGGCCGCATTTCAGATCCGAGATGCATCTCAGACCAAACAATCATTACTACAAGAGGATGCCGCACACTGAGATGGCAGTTCAACCCATTTAACAAAAAATGCATTGAGACATGCAACAAGGATGGCCCGTTCGATAGCAAGTTGGCTTGCGACGGAAACTGTCGTAGTGGTGAGTCCATGCGTTTTTTTCTATTCTCTCACCTTCATTGTGTTGTTTTAGTTTTACCGGAAAGGTGTTCTAAAAACGAGCCCAAGATTGGTAGGTACATGCGTCGCGTAAGTTTAGATGCAGATTTCGGCTTGGAGTCTCCTAAGGTTCGCAAACCGGAAAAGTTTGCAAATGTGCATGTTTAGAAATATAAATGCAGTAAGAAATGTAGAAAATGTTTGAAACCAATCGTAGACGTTCCTGCCGTGGAAAAGTCGAAGGCTGTTGCACGGCCGAAAATTGAATATATTCCTTCTAACAAGAATAAACGTTTTTACTACACCTGATCGCGCCTCGAAAATTTCGTTCATGCTGGAATGCTGTCGCAGCATATATATAGTGTAATGTGGAAACTCGCACAGTTAGTGTGGACGGCCACAATCCTTGTCCCAGCGGTGCTGCTCAGCAGGCCGGCGTTCTCAAGCGCGCACCCGAGCTTCGTCAGCTTCGTCTTCTGTCTTCTTCCTCTCCTTCGGCAGCGCTAGCCGCTGAGGCAGGAAACCCCAACTCTCTTTCTCACAATACCCCCCGGGTGAAAAGGCGCCATCCTGGCGGCCTAAGGGCACGAGACGAGAGCTGGGTCGTAGTTAGGCTTCAGGCGGTCTAAGTGCACAATTTCACGGCCGCGGTGGCGATGGTCAGACGAAGGCGTGATGGGCTCCACGGCGATGTCTGCTGAACAACGCGATAGGGGCCCTGGTATTTGCTCAGCAGTTTTGTAGACTGTCTAGGGCTGGAGGAGAGCACCCAAAGCCAAACCAAGGAGTCCGGAAGATAAGGCGGCACCAGACCGGGAGAAGCGGCGTGGGAGCTGCTCTCACGGTGCTGGTCGTGAGAAGTAAAGGAACGGGCGAGTTGACAGCATTATTCGGCATGCGCAGCGGCCTGCGAGACGGTTGTAAAGTCGGACGAATCGGGGCGGTAAGGGAGTGTGGTGTCCATGATGGAGGAAGGCTCGCGTCCGAACAGAAGAAAATACGTTGAAAAACCAGTAGTGGTTTGCGTTGCCGAGTTCTAGGCGTATGTAATGAAAGGTAGAACGCGGACCCAGTCTGAGTGATCGGCAGAAATGTACTTTGCCATCATGTCGCCGAGGGTCCGGTTAATGCGCTCTGTCATGCCGTTCGTCTGCGGATGGTACGAAGACGTCGTGCGGTGAACTATATGACAATCCCGAAGGAGGGCCTCCACGACGCCGGACAAGAAGACGCCACCCCGGTCACTGAGCAATTCCTGAGGCGCACCGTGACGAAGAATGAGGTTCTGAAGTATGATACCGGCTACGTCAGAGGCCGTCGCAGCTGGCAACGAGGCAGTTTCGGCATAGCGCGTGAGATGATCAATGGCGACGATGATCTAGCGGTGCCCTGCGGCAGTGATCGGAAGAGGGCCATAGAGGTCAATTCCAACACGGTCGAATGGCCGGGCGGGACACGGTAAAGGTTGTAGAGCAGCAGGTGAGTGCGGTGGTGGGTTCTTGCGACGCTGATATTCCAGGCAAGAGCGTACGTACTGGAGGACGAAACGGTACATGCCCCGCCAATAATACCGAAGGCGTAGGCGGGTAAAAGTTTTCAGCAGACCGGCATGAGCGCAATGCCGGTCATCATGATAACTGGCACAAATGGCGGAGCGGAGATGCCTTGAAATCACGAGCAGCCATTTGCGACCATCGGGGAGGTAGTTCCGACGGTACAGCGGCTGGTCACGCACGACAAAGTGATGGGCTTGGCGACGGAGCGCTCTAGAAGGGAGGCACGCTGAGCGGTTGGCTAGGAAATCCAGAAGAGAAGTAATCCAAGGATCGTTGCGCTGCTCAGAAGCCATATCAGTAGTGTCAAGAGAAGGTGTGAGGCCGGAAATAGATGGTGGGTCAGGCTCAGAGGTCGCAGGGGAGCGCGAGAGAGCGTCGGCGTCGGAGTGTTTACGACCGGAACGATAAATGACCCGAATGCCGTAATCTTGTAAACGCAGAGCCCAACGAGTGAGGCGGCCAGATGGATCTTTGAGTGACGACAGCCAGCAAAGGGCACGGTGATCGGTAACGACATCGAACGGGCGCCCGTACAAGTAAGGACGAAATTTTGAGGTCGCCCAAATAATCGCCAAACATTCTTTTTCTGTGACGGAATAATGAGTCTCCGCTTATGTGAGCGCACGGCTGGCATAAGCAACGACGTACTCATTGAAACCAGGTTTCCGCTGAGCTAGAACGGCACCGAGACCAGTGCCGCTGGCGTCTGTGTCAGCTCTGTAGGCGCGGAAGGTCGAAATGGCGCAAGATCGGAGGAGAGGTGAGGAGCTGGCGCAGCGTTGCAAAAGCTTCGTCGCATGCAGGGGACCAAGTCGACAAGTCGTGGCTACCAGCGAGAAGTTGCGTCAGCGGGGCGATAACAGCAGCAAAATTCTTGATGAAACGGCGAAAGTAGGAGCAAAGGCCAAGAAAGCTTCTGTGTTCTTTCAGGGATGTGGGCTTCGGGAAATCAGCAACTGCGCGGAGTTTGGCAGGGTCCGGGAGTACACTATCCTTGGACACGACGTGGCCTAGGATAGTCAGTTGTCGAGCGCCGAAGCGACACTTTTTCACGTTTAGCTACAGGCCAGCGTCACTGAGACGGCGAAGAACACTCTCCAGGCGAAGAAGATAAGACGGAAAATTCTGGGAGAAGATGACAGCGTCGTCCAAGTAGCAGAGGCATGCCTGCCATTTAAGGCCACGGAGGATGTTGTCCATCATACGCTCAAAAGTGGTAGGCGCGTTGCACAGACCGAAGGACATCACGTTAAATTCCTACAGGCCATCAGGCGTGATGAAAGCTGTTTTTGGGCGATCGACGTCGACTATCGGCACGTGCCAGTACCCAGAGCGCAGATTCAACGAAGAAAAGTACTCCGCTCCCCGCAGGCAATCCAGCGCATCGTCTATACGAGGCAGGGGGGTCCAACCTGCCCACCCTGTCATCTGTTCCGGTGCCGGACGTCGTGGTAGAGCCTGGTAGCCTGGGCATCGTGGCGTAGATCCACGGGGAGAACAAGCAGCACCTCCACCAAGTGTAATGTGGAAACTCGCACAGTTAGTATGAACGGCCACAGTCCTTGTCCCAGCAGTGCTGCTCAGCAGGCCGGCGTTGGTTGGTTGGTTGGTTGGCCTCAAGTAGAATGGCACATACCCACTACGGGGGAGTGGCCAAGACACAGGCGGTGAACTGTTGGAATGATTAGGAGCTTTAGAGGAAAAGGAGTATTAATAGGGTATAGGCTGACAGATTGGACGACGCAACGAAAGGGGTCCTGTTAGCTGGGAGATCGAAGATGGGACGACGGCTTTATGTGCAAATTTGAATACATCATATGGAATGGTTCAATTTTGTATTGACTGAAAGAGAGACAGAAAAAAAATGAAATGAAATAAAATAAAATAAAATAAAAATGTAATAATAATAATAATACATGAACTGTTTGATAATCAGAAAAATGAAAACAAATAGAAAAATAAATAAATAAAATTTACATTGGCATGGGAGTCGCTGTGTTTCGAGAAGAAATTGTTGGTGTTGTTGTCTCAAGCGCGCACCCGAGCTTCGTCAGCTTCGTCTTCTGTCTTCTTCCTGTCCATCGGCAGCGCCAGCCGCTGAGGCAGCAAACTCCAACTCTCTTTCTTACGATATATATATATATATATATATATATATATATATATATGTATATATATATATATATATATATATATATATATATATATATATATATATATGTATGTATATATATATATATATATATATATATATATATATATATATATATATATATATATATATATATTAAGTTGGGGAAGTCACATTGAAAAATTTAACAGATTTATTCAACGTTTCGACCAGGGACTGGTCTTTTTCGAGAATGATCATACAGTGCATGGAAGGGTCTTCTTATAGCAGTGAACATGGCACATGCAGGGCTTGAAAAAAAAATGAGAAAGAAATCAAAGGGGAAAGAGGAAGACAGCCGAGACACGAAACCGAAACGTCAAGGTGCGCAGCAAAGGCGCCGCCGTGAAAGAGGTGAAAGAGGGTGGTGGGCCTGGGCGGGCACGCGACTAGTTAAGGGGAAAAAAAAAAGCGTAGGGGTGGTTAACAAAAGAAGGCAAGTGCCTGCCAATTGTGTGCGTAAGTATCGCCTCTAGCCACCTCTGTGTGGCCCCGCGCGACTCCAGAAGAAAGCACGAGAACGCACAGGTTGCGGTTGAGCTAAGTGTCTCCACGGGTGGCACGCGGACCCCCAAAACCAGATGAGGTTGCATATGAAGACCATATGGAAAGCTCCTTCTTTACAGGAGTAGAAAAAAGAATAAGTAAAGACAAAAAAGACAAAAATTGGCACTGCGATGGCCGAAGGAAACAAAACCACATGAGGGTCGCACGTGAGAACCACATGGATAGGCTCCTTCTTTAGAGGAGTGGGAAAAAAAAGTATAAATAAAGACAGAAAATGGCACTGCGATGGCCGAAAAGAACAAAAACACACACACGCAGAGGCGACATGAATACACAGAATATACACAAAATTGTGTCACTTTTGTAGCATTCTTTAGCAGAGGATATGTGGGGAAATGCGTAAAAGCCCACAAATTAAGTTAAAGGCAGCGCCAGAGTGTTAGAAAGTGTACCAAAAAGGCAAATTTCATTACAGGAAACACCGTTTAGGAATAAAACAACAACAATATTAGAATAAATACAAATGGCACGCGAGATAATACAGGCGCCCAAAATAATAGAGTTCAATAGTGTGAAAAATTGTCCCAAGAAACAAAGTTTACCCAAACGCCGTGATCAGCACCAACAAAATGATAATAATGCGGTGAATACACATGAGAGACGAGCGTCACAGAATTCGTGCTTAACCACAACAAAAATAATTTCAGTACCTCGACTAGAAATGAAAGTGTTAAATACATAACAAATCGTTATGCAACTGTCATCATAGTAGATTTAAGAAACAATATTTTCGATGCAAAAGAGTTCACAAGGAAAAGAAAAACAAACAAACAAAACATTGCAGGAAGATTTAGCCAGAAAGGCAGGAGAGTTTGCCAGGGCTTTCATTAATTCCAGCAGACAAGGTGTTAAACTTAAATATTAGATAGGATTCACAGGCTTCCCTGTCGTAATGTGTCTGGAAGCCAGATTGGAGTATGGTGGCCTTGAAGTTTCCAAATGAATGGCCTTTTGTCGTTAGGTGTCTTGAAAGAGGCAGATCTGGCAGTGATCTTATGTGTGCTCTGTGGTTATTTATTCTCAATCGGAAAGGAGTTTCAGTTTGCCCGATATACTGAGCACGGCACACACCGCACTCGAGGAGGTAGACTATGTTGCTGGTGTCACAGTTGAAATCTCCTCGAA
Source organism: Amblyomma mixtum (assembly GCF_055824585.1). Lineage (NCBI taxonomy): Eukaryota > Metazoa > Arthropoda > Arachnida > Ixodida > Ixodidae > Amblyomma > Amblyomma mixtum. The sequence goes on along the minus strand of NC_143020.1, from coordinate 29,415,589 downwards.
TTTTGAATGAGAAAGACGACGCTGTGCTGCGAGCTTCTGTGACCTTATTCATCATTGGACAAAGTTTACAGCGCGGTTTATTGCAAGGTGTGCACCCTGAGACTTCACCGTTGTCTAGTTTCGAGGAGGTTACGGCATCTTTGATATTTCTTGCCCTCCGATATACGACACGGGGTGGTTCGGGAAGCAAGCGCTTCATTTTGTCGCTCTGCAGGAGAATGTTGTGATGCTTTCTGAGAATAGCGTTAACATTCGGTGCTGTTGGAGAGTATGTTAATATCAGATTAGTTGGGTAGTTCGTCTGCGCAGTCTTGGTGTTATTTAGCATTGTACGGAGGTCTTGTACTGCAGCTTTTTCCAAGGCATCGTCGATGATAGGCTTCGGGTAGCGCTGCCGGACCAAATCCTTGCGGAGTGTCTCACAGTTAGAAGCGAAGTCCTCTTCACGGGAGCAAATGCGTTTAAATCTGAGAGCCTGGCTATATAGTATTCCTTTCTTGCAATGATTTACGTGGCTACTTTTAAAATGCAAGTATTGGTGCCTGTCCGTTGGCTTCCTAAACACGGAGGTGACAAGCTTGTTTTGCGAGATCTGAAGTTTGACATCCAGAAAGCTGATCGTAGTGGTTGAGTAGGTGTGGGAAAAAGAGATGCTTCTGTGAGCATTATTAAAGTTAGCGATGAATTTGAGTAGCTCTTCTTCACCATGGCACCATATAAGAAATATGTCATCTATAAACCTTCTATAAAAAAGGGGTCTTAAGAGACAGCTCTCTAGGTATTCAGTTTCCAGAATGTCCATAAATATATTGGCATAATTAGGACCAACTTTTGTCCCCATTGATGTGCCACTAATTTGCACATAGCGGTCGCCATCAAATTCAAAGTTATTCATTTCCAGAACCAAATGCAGAAGTGTTTCGAGGGTCGTGCCATCCACTGGTCTTTCCAGCTCTGAACCTCTGTAAGCTTTAGCGACCGCCCTGATCCCATCCGAGTGGGGTATGTTGGTGTATAGGGACGCGACATCGAGGGTAACGAGTATGCTGTTTTCTGGAATGAACAGATCAATTATGTCAGAAAGAAAATGAGTTGTGTCTTTGACAAACGAAGGAAAAGTTGGTCGTATGTCTCTGATTAAGCTGTCGACAAAACTGGAAATTTTTTCTGACGCGGTTCCTATTCCGGAAATAATTGGTCGTCCTGGATTATTTTCCTTATGTATTTTTGGCAGAAGATAGAACCTACCGGGGATAGGAGACAACGGAAGCAAAGACTTGGCGATTTTATCAGTTATTTTGTTCTCATTTACGAGGTCTTCTAGAGTGGTTTGGACCAGATGTTTGAAATGTGAAGTTGGGTCGGAAGCTACAGGTTTGTAAAAAGATTTGTTGCTCAGCTGCCGCTCTGCCTCATTCTTGTAGTCTGTGGTATTCATGACGACAATTGCACCACCTTTGTCTGCGGGCTTTATAATTATGTCGGACCGTGTGGCGAGAGACTTCAAGGCAATTTGTTCCTTGTGTGAAAGATTTTTTTGGCAATATGAGCGCCTTTTATATTCGGACAGTATATCACTGTGCACGGCCTTTATGTAGAGATCGAGACATTTTTCGCGCTGTGGAGGTGGAGTCCAGTGCATAGTTGATGGAAGAGATGGCCCAGCGTCTTTGTTTTGAGACTTATTATCATAGTACTCTAAGAGCCTAAGGCGACGGGCAAAATTATCTAAGTCTTTGTAAAACTGGAGCTCATTTAAGTTTCCGCTGGCAGGGCAAAAGCTCAGGCCTTTCGATAGGATGCTCCGCTCTTCGTTGGATAGGTCTGAATCTGATAGATTAACTATAGAGACACCTTTCCATGCTTGTTCACCATCAGAACTATGTTCACTGTTAGCAGGATCTTCGGCTATTTTTATTATTTCTCGACTCTCGGTAGGAACAGCAATACCGTCGCGGCTGAGTTTGTTTTGTTTTTTGGCAAATAATAGGCCACTTTTTTCGGCTTTGAAGTCTTCCAAAGTGCGCATCTCGTTGTCTGTCAGAAAATTACATTCAAAAAATTCTTTTTCTTGTTGCAGCAAACGATTAAGGCAAGATTCATCATGTTCAATCACGACAGTCAAAAGCCCAATAGATGCGTCATTCAAAATCTCCCTCCATTTTGCCACGTGGCTTGGTGACAGTTCTGACACGGCTGGTTTCACATATATCCTTAAACCCTTTGGTACAACATTATGTCTCTTGTAAGAAGTTAAAGTGCTAACGTGGTGCTGATATCTTATTCTTTTTTCAACAATTTTGCGACCCTTTAAAAACGTTCTAGAAAGTTCAGAGCTGGAAAGTTCACCTGGGAGCACACAATGGCGTCAATTCGCAGCACCGTGGCGGGTAACGTCCGAGTATGACCTGCTACGCAGGTCGTAGCGGCGCTCCGCTGCTGGCGGCGGCGGAGGGGGAACGTCCGGAGTCGGCGCCTTTGCTGGCGCACCTTGACGTTTGGGTTTCGTGTCTCGGCTGTCTTCCTCTTTCCCCTTTGATTTTTTCTAATTTTTCTTTTTCAAGCCCTGTGTGTGCCATGTTCACTGCTATAAGAAGACCCTTCCATGCACTGTATGATCATTCTTAAAAAAGACCAGTCCCTGGTCGAAACGTTGAATAAATCTGTTAAGTTTTTCAACGTGACTTCCCCAACTTACTATATTTTTAATCAGTTGCCTTGAAGATTTTGTTATCCCTTATATATATATATATATATATATATATATATATATATATATATATATATATATATATATATATATATATATATATATATATATATATATATATATATATATATATATATATATATAGAGAGAGAGAGAGAGAGAGAGAGAGACAGAGAGAGAGAGTTATGTACTTAATTGTAGTAACACAGGCAAAAAGAGCAGAGACATGCACATCGACGCAATGCCTCTCGTTAAAAACTGCCATACTTGTCTTCATTCAAGAAAGTATGCTGTAAGGCCAATTTTTCAGTCATTCTTAACAAACACGTAACAAAAGTCAGGATGAAGACAGACGAGGAACGGATGGTGCTACACTTACAGCTGAATGAAACTGAAAGAAAAATGTCGCATCACTTTCAACCACGTATGCGAAAATCTTAAAATAATGCCCCATACTGACAGTCTGAACAAAGGCAGTAAAAGAAAACTAAAAACATTCGAAAAAAAACTCCGAAAAAAGAAATGCAAAAAGTGAAGAGCGCCCGGTCGTCATTCCTAGCTACAAGTAAAATATGACTTAAAGCAAAAGAAAATTGTTCGGCAGCAAGGGGCGAAAATATGAGTAAACACAAAGCGCATCTCCCTGATAACTATTGAAATATGAACACAATAATGCAATGGGCCTTACGGTTGCTAAGGAAATGGTGCAGTAAAAACTAACAGCAGCAAATCAAATTTTTACTAACAATCTTCGCGCCTTAGAACAATTCTAGCGGAATGCTCTATGAGATTACATGAACTCTTACTCATATAACAATGCGACAGCTTTTCCTCAGAAGAAAAAAGCATACATTTCGAATGAACTTAATAATTGGGCCGCAGTGAGTCTTCTCAGTCAATGAAGACTACGTCCTGAATGTAGGCTGATTTCATCAACCAATAGAACGCTGACAATCCCATGGTCGGATACCTATAGATTTGGTATTTAGGAAAGAACAACGGAAATGGTCTTCATAACAGAGAAAACATCCTTATCAGTGCGCCCATAGAAGCGGCGGCACCATTTTGTTGCGTTAATCTTCAAAAATGCTTATCAGCTGGCAGGATGCTGATTGAATGGTTATAAATAAGCAGCGTAACTTGCACAAAAGAAGCTCTAAGCTTGAAACCGTATTACCATTTCTTTAACCTTCACCGCAAACTATAATAGTTTTAAACTTGTGAAAGAATAGACGAAAAAAATGGCAGAGGCTCAGCTTGGTTAAGCCCGCAAATTGCGAAAGCAACTTCATCCGTTTCTTCAGCCCGCCGTCGTTTCCTAGCTTGAGAGAATCGTTGCAGCCTTGCCTTGTGCATGTCGCATGACATGGCCTGACTGAAACGCACAGCGTAGTTACGCCGGGACGACTGCGACGAGCCGGGTCGGAGCCCGAGATATCTCCGTCTGGCATGGCGTGACAAGGTAGCCGACATAAAAAAGTTTAACATGGAGAGAATTGAGCATGCTCTCAGAAACGGAGGTAGCCTAAAATCAGTGAGGAGAAAACTGGGCATAGGTAAAAACCGGATGTATGCGCTAAAAGACAAACAGGGCAATGCCATTAGCAATATGGATAAGATAGTTGAATTAGCCGAAGAGTTCTACACAAATCTATACAGTAGCGAACTTAATCATCAAGTTACTGTGCTCGACTGCCTTGAGGGAGGCAGTCGAGCACAGCAATGGGACATACCGCCATTAACGAAGGAGGAAGTAAAGAAAGCCTTAGGACCAATGCAAAGAGGGAAAGCAGCTGGTGACGATCACGTAACAGCAGATTTGTTGAAGGACGGAGGAGAGATTGTGCTACAAAAACTAGCCACCCTGTATACGCTATGCCTTGTGACCTCGAGAGTACCAGAAGCTTCGAAGAACGCTAACATTATCTTAATTCATAAGAAAGGAGACGTCAAGGACTTGAAGAATTACAGACCGATCAGCTTATTGTCCGTTGCCTACAAGGTATTTACTAAGGTAATCGCTAATAGAGTCAGGACAACCTTGGATTTTAGTCAACCAAATGACAAGGCAGGCTTTCGTAAAGGGTACTCGACAATAGATCACATTCACACTATCAATCAGGTGATAGAGAAATGCGCACAATATAACCAACCCCTATATATAGCCTTCATTGATTACGAGAAAGCATTTTACTCAGTGCAAACCTCAGCTGACATGCAGGCATTGCGGAATCAGGGTGTGGAAGAGTGCTATGTGAAAATATTGGAAGATATTTATAACGATTGTACAGCTGCTATAGTTCTCCATAAAGTCAGCAATAAATATCTAATACGGAAAGGCGTCCGGCAGGCAGACACGATCTCGCCAATGCTCTTCACCTCCCTGCTTACAGGAGGTATTCCGGGGCCTGAAATGGTAAGAGTTGGGGATAAGTGTTAATGGAGAATACCTAAGTAATTTGCGATTCGCTGATGACATTGCCTTGCCAAGCCACTCAAGTACAAGAACTGCACAGCATGATCAATGAGTTAAACAGGCATAGCCGAACGATGGGGCTAAAATTTAACATGCAGAAAACTAAAGTAATGTGCAACAGCCTAGCGAGGGAACAGCAGTTCGCAATTGGTAGCGAGGTGGTGGAAGTAGCAAGAGAGTATGTCTACTTAGGGCAGGTAGTGACCGCAGATCCGGATAGTGAAAGGGAAATAACTAGAAGAATAAGAATGGGGTGGAGCGCATATGGCAGGTTCTCTCAGATCATCAATGGTCGCTTACCAATATCCCTGAAGACAAAAGTATACAACAGCTGTATCTTACCGGTACTCACCTATGGCGCAGAAACGTGGAGGCTAACAAAGAGGGTTCAGCTTAAGTTAAGAACAACGCAGAGAGCTATGGAAAGGAAAATGATAGGTGTAACGTTAAGAGACTGGAAGAGGGCGGAGTGAGTGAGGGAACAAACGCGGGTTAATGACATCTTAGTTGAAGTCAAGAGGAAGAAATGGGCTTGGGCAGGGCATGTAATTCATGGATTCCATGGATTCCAAGAGAAAGCAAACGTAGCAGGGGACGGCAGAATGTTAGGTGGGCGGATGAGATTAAGAAGTTTGCGGGGATACAGTGGCGGCAACTGGCAAAGGACACGGTTAATTGGAGAGACATTGGAGAGGCCTTTACCCTGCAGTGGGTGTAGTCAGGCTGATGATGATGGCGTGACGTCAGCATAGCCAGCGCCTCCTCGCGGCAGCGGCGCCCAGCTGCTGCTCGGCGCACCGTGGTCACGCTGGGACGACCGCGACGAGACGAGTTGGGACTCTCTCTCCCTCCCTCTGGCGTGACGTCATCACAGCGAGCGCCTCCTTGAGGCAGCGGCGCGCAGCTGCTGCTCGCCGCACCGTGTTTACGCTGGGACGACCGCGACGAGACGAGTTGGGGTTCTCTCTCTCTCCGTCTGGCGTGACGTCATAGCGGAGGTCATGCTAAAGGTCAAACGTGATTACACTGCCGGGACGACGCTGAAGGGCTCAAACTGCGAGCAGTATTGCGTTCGCAATAAAATAACACACAGCTTTCGTTTAAAGTAGAAAGCGCAAGCAGCACACTTCTGGGCACAGCTTGTTTGCTCAATATGCATTGCTAGCGTTGAAACTTCCTTGAAGTGAAACAAACTCTTCACCCTACCCGCCGAGAATCAAAACTACCCCTGGTGCTAGGCTGCCCAGAAACCAGTTCCTTGTCCTACTTACATTTTACAACTGCAAGCTCACCATGCAATTGCTTTCAAAAAGATTTCGTTGGTGGCATTAAACACTCATTGCGGTGCTAAGGTTTGGGTTGGTTTGGTTTATGGGGTTTAACGTCCCAAAGCGACTAAGGCTATGAGAGACGCCGTAGTGAAGGGCTCCGGAAATTTCACCGGGCCTTCCTCCTCAGTGGGATGACCTTATTTAAACTCCGTTGATGATGAACGCTTTTCCCGGAAGAAGACAAGTTCAGTTGTCGAAACCAAAAGGCAAGAACTATGAGGCTTTCCCTCCCTTGTTCACTTGGTGATTATAAAACTACGTAAACCTGTTTTCATGCTATTTAAAAACATCAACATATATTCGGTGCTAAGGTTAGCGCTTTACCCCTGAGCCACCGCGGCGAGTGACTAGTGCTTTAAGTTCTCATTCTTGGTATAAGACAAAAATGGTGTGGTTAAGGCTCACATGCTCATTCGCAAATCGATCAGCGCAGATAATTGAATATAGACTCCCATACTCAAAGAATCGCAAATTATAAATTAACTCTTAAAACAATGAAGTTAGGAACATAAATTTTAGTTTCATCTATTCCCATTTTATCAACGCAAGCAAACCAAATTATTTCGGCCTGGTAGAACTCTACATGTCCTGTATTTGTAAAATTGGTAAATTGTTTTTTGAGGAAAGGAAATGCCGCAGTATCTCCCTCATATATATCACGGGACACCTGAACCGCGCCGTAAGGGAAGGGAGGAAGGTAGGAGTGAAAAAGAGAGTGGAGGACGCGTAGTGGAGGTATCCGGAATAAGTATTGAAGAAGCATAGCTTTCTTGACCAGTTGGTGCATGGTAAGTAGAAAACGAGCTGAAAGGACGCGTTGACAAGGAGCAGAAGTACACAGGACAACGCTTCTCCAGCGTTGTCCTGTGTACTTCACCTCCTTGTCAACGCGTCCTTTCAGCTGGTTTTCTACTTACTCGCTGGAATAATTTCAACCACCTGGGATTCTTCAACGTGCACTGACATCGCACAGCACACGGGCGCCTCTTGCGTCTCGCCTCCATCTAAGAAAGATATAGGAACCACAAGCGTGACGCATCCGTTGATAGACCACCTGTGCTCTATCCGCATGGTAACACAACGCGTAGTTTGTGAGTTTGCGGATATATTGCGGTTGTGGCAGCCGAAGAGCCAGCTATTAGCTGCAAATAATTGTTATGCGATATTTCACATGGAAAGGATAAGCTTCTAATTTACCCCTCAAAGAATACCTCATTCTAGATTACACATTCCTTCAAGGGCTCTGCAATGTGCAGTTCTTCGTCTTCCTCAGTAGTTAACCTGTAAATATGCTTCCTTCGAATGGGATTTCTATGCCTGTAAACGTTCGTGCATATACTGCTCATTCTATTTTGTTCGAATTGCTCTCGGACATAAAACCCATTATATTGATGCCTTGCTAGCAAAGTTGTTCCATGATTTTTCCCTCCTATCAAATCCACAGTGTTTCTGTAATGTTTTCATGGACTTCGGTTCCTTTTATTGTAATATGTGCTCCCTTTGCCAAAAGTAACCAAGAAGCTGGTTTTGGCTTCTGAACCGTATAATGGAGCCTTTACGACACCCCTAAAGGCCGAAAGCTGCTAAAACGTTAGGACAAGGATTAACCCAACTTTATACAGATTCACACCTTAAGGGCTGCCATAACTGTTTCGCTACTCTGCCAAGAAACAAACTACTATTGCCCGGTTACTTTTGGGAAAGACAGTACATCTGTGATGGCTTGATACGGTGCCCAGCATTTAGGAATAGAGCGATGACTGGGAGCTTATTAACCCTCAATATATAACTACAATAATTTGACGCGAGTTTTCTGTGATTTTTATGTCTTTATTACGCCAACTAAAACTGTCTTCATGGCGAAGGATTAAAAAACAAAAATACGCACTGTGTACGTAGAATTTGTAAAATGTTTGTTGGGGCGAAATGCTAGAGGCCCGTGTACTCTGTGATGCCAGTTAACATTAAACTAACTCAGCTGATTAAATTATTCGCAGCTCTACACTGCTGCTTCCCTCGTACCCCGAGTCGCTTTGGAACGTTGAAGCGCAAAAACTAAAGCAAATAAATTGTGGTCTTTTTATCTTTCGAATTTCAGTCGATGTGTGCATGGGTCCACGTGCGGTGTCTTCCTGTGGCGGCAATGTCCACCCTGTTTACTACTACGATCCGAGTACACACCAGTGTCACAAGGATACTGGGTGCACATACTCCGGAAATAACTTTCCTACTATTAGGGAGTGCCAGGAGACATGTATGGGACGTAAGTGGTCTAACATTTACCCCTAATAGAACTTATTGCTTAAGTGATGTTCTTGTAATGATTTCAAAGCTATTAACTGCGGAATATAATAGCATATTTTTCTTCATCGGGAACTAATAGAAATGATACAGCAGTGTTAAAATATTGAAATCAGGGCTTATTTTCACGTTCTCCTTTTGTTACTCAGTCGTAGAAGAACGCGTTGTATACTCGAACCAGGCTATATGGTCTCAGGCTGTACACCGAGCTTCAATAAAAGACAGCGCGTTGATTTAGTTATGGCAGTTCCATTAGGGACATTATAAAAGGCAACTGCATGGCCATCAGTGATTCCATTGTACGACGGTGCAATAAAAAAATCTCCATTATCCTGCCGATAGATACCATTGGTGTCCATGGCATCTACACAGCATTTCATCTTGCGAATGAACTCTGTGTGGTCGGCCGCTCAGTGTAAGCGAGGCAGTTAGCCGACTTGTGTCTGGTGCTTTCATGGCATAGAACGACGCGATGCAGTCGTCAATGACAGTTCTTACGACAGAAAACTGGATAGTAGAAGAGGCGACCTGTGCGCCAAACATATGCGTGTAAATGCTCGAGGAGAGGGCCTGTGTTATCGCATTTTTCTATTCCCCGTGCCGTGTGCCGCTCTGATTCTTCGGTTATTTGTTTTCGCTGAGGGGTTTGTTTAGATGTGTTTCCCAGTCGAAATCAAGAGCAAGAAGTGGGCTTGGGCAGGGCATGTAATGCGAAGGCAAGATAACCGCTGCTCCTTAAGGGTAACGGAGTGGATTCAAAGAGAAGGCAAACGTAGCAGGGGATGGCAGAAAATTAGGTGGGAGGATGAGATTAAGGCAACTGTACCATTGAGTTGTCTAAATAAACACTTTGACTTTGACTCTGAAATTTGCGGGAATATGGTGGCCGCGGCTGGCGAAGGACAGGGTTAATTGGAGAGACATGGCAGGGGCCTTTGCCCTGCAGTGGGCGTAGTCAGGCTGATGATGATGATGATGATGATGAAAAGCACCATTTCGAATGCCACAGTTGTACCGCGATTTCCCGCCCCTAAACTGAGCATCGCGAAATCGATTGCCCCTAAACTCTTACCCCTGTTCCTGCGCAACTCAGGCGCTTAAAGTTTCATGGCATTTTCTTGAATTTTACTCTCTGGTTGTTTAGACATTGCAGCTTAAGTCAACAATCTATTCTTTAAGAACTGAGCATCCCAATAGAGCCTATTTTCTTCCGAGACCACGGTGTCATGCTCTAGTTCAGAAGTTCTTTTGTTAGGTATTTGGAAACTCAACATTCCTATGAGACGTATCACAGTTCAAAGAAAACTGTAAGAGCGCGTTGATGATGGCAAATTGGCAAAAAAAGAAAAACAGAGGCGCAAGCCTTTCTGTTATTCTCACGTTAATTGGTCACATACTAATGTTGAAGCTACGCGAGGTCTAAGCAGCAGTAAAGCGGCTCCCAATTATGCATAATAACCAAATTGTGTGCTGTCCCTCAATGATAATGAAATGGCCGCAAACGACACAAGATTTATAGTCATAGAGGTGCAGCGTTTTCCAGTCCACCTGAAAACTAATATATAGCTCGAGTGTGTAGACGGCGCAGCGATGGAGGTATTTCTTAATTATCTGAAAGGTAACACGTAATAACTATTAAGCTATACTTAATATTTGCCGAACGATACTTATCTCATGGAGCTATTAGGATGAGTGAGTATTTGTCAAATTGGCAAATCTTTGTACGCTACCAACATGAATACACATGCACGCCGAATAAGGTACAGGTAGGAGAGTTGTAAATTGAATTCTCATGTGTTTCTCCACAGGTCGACCAACGCCACCAAAACCTCGGGAGTGTTTTGTGGCTCCGAGTCACGGACACCCTTGTCAGTGGGGTTACCGCTCACTACTTTTCTACTACAATTATTACACCGGCCAGTGCTTACCTTTCTGGTACTTCGGCTGTGGAGGGAGCCCAAATAGGTTCGGCTCCTACAGAGTCTGCATCAAGCGCTGCGGAAGTAAGTAAAAGACAAATGGCATTTTCGAAGCATCGAAAATTAGGATTGGCGACCTAGCCTGCAAGCTAAATCATAAAACTTAGTAGTGCTGACACTAGTGCTGCTGCGGCTTTTGGCCTACAATGGTATACGGCCAAACACTGCACTGAAGAGTTAAATTATAATTCAGTCGTGCGTTTTTTTTTAGTATATTCTTCTATTTTACACAATACCTGAAGCATCTGCACCTGGGCATTCTTGTAGGGGGAACTATCATATAGAGCATCAAACATATAGTATATGGCTCAATACGGAAATGATGCAATTTGCAAAGTACTTAGAAAACGCATGCAGTATGGGATCCCAAGCTAAAAACTGAAAGTAACTGCTATGGAAAGACGACACTTATACAGACACACACTCAGAACAGTTCAATATGCGGCACAATTTCACTAATAGAGCCACTTCCCAGAATAAGTAAGAAAAACAACGAAATGCACCAGGACACGAAATATTTCAGTCATAATACCAGGTGCCTTTAGCAAAGCGGTGAGAATGTATGTGGGAGGGGCAGTAATGATTTGAGCACGCAGGCTATTTCAATCGTTTACTGTTCGTAAAAAAAAACAAACAATATTTTGAATTGCTTATTCGGCAAGAGTACTCGCGATTCTTTAGTGTGTGGTCAGTGCGGGCATTAAAGGCCAACTGAAGCGGTTTTAGAATTCGATGAGTTTAAGGCTGCGGAACGTGCGAAATGTGCAGGTAAAGCCTGCGAAATAGTTTTGCTCTAGCATTTCAAATGGTGGCGTAATCGCCGAATGAAATCTTGGTCGGCGTTCAGGCTTCTCTGAAGTGCACAGCGACTCGCAGAGTCCCCGATAATGACGTCACGTATGACGCCACAGTGTTTCCAGCGAATAAACGGTTATTCCATGGACTGAAAACGGACGCCATCGAAGGTAAAGCTCACGATGCATTGTTTGGCGCCATCTGACGACGCAAAGCAGCATGCAAACGTAAGCAGCGGACAATGAAATTTCGGCAACAATGACGTCACTGCCGAGTTTCCTCGCGCTCCTCCAACGTAGTGAGGAGAAGCCTAAACATCGTCGTGGTTTTAATCCACAATTATGTCACCATTTTAAATGCTAGTGCAAAAATACTTTGCATGGTTTGTCTAGAAGCTTTATAGATTCGAATCCTTGAATAACCTCGAATTCTCAAAAAACCGTTTCAGCTTCCCTCTAAGGTAGCTGCGGCCATTTATGCATTTAATTCTCTAAGTATATAAAAATATATAGCCAGAAAGTATCTGACAAAGCACCTCCTGTATTCTTTTGAATCTCCTTCAGAGGGTGGCAGCTGCACGAAATACAGAAGCTGTGCTGCAATTTGTAGAAAAAACATAGGGCAACATGCCGCGGTGGTTCAGTGGTTATGGTGCACGGCTGCTGACCCGAAAGACGCGGGTCCGATCCCGGCCGCGGCGGTTGAATTTCTATAGAGGCAAAATTCTAGAGGCCCGTGTACTGTGCGATGTCAGGCACGAAATTTCCGGAGCCCTTCATGACCGCGTCTCTCATACCCTGAGCCACTTTAGAATGTTAAAAAACATAAATCAAACCATCAAAGTTTTCAATACCAACTGCGTAAATTGCCCCCAAATTTGTATACGTATACGATGCCCTCATATTTGTATACGATGTATACGTGGCAATTCCTAATCATAAACAAAGAGATTACTGCGCTTTTCAGGCCAGTGGATCTTTACAATTAAGAGCTGTGCCATCTCGAACAGTAAGGGTGTTCTTGGAGGGTCGTTCGTCACGAACATTTCTTTTCCAATATCGTCATTTTTCCTCAAAGATAGGTCATATCGTCACTTGTCCTCGAAGATAGGTCAAAACCGCTGCGTACATAGCACAATTCACTGCTAAATCACCTCGTGGTTACTACAGGCGCGACATTGTATATACCCAACACTTTTTAAGAGGACCTCTTTGTTTGCAAATGCCGATAAAAAAGCGTAACTAAACTTGTCACCAAATACAGTGTAGGTAGCAGTTTTTTTTTACAGAAATAATGCCACCGGAAAGCATGCCTAGGCATTTCTTCTGTTTTAACAGCTGCTTAAGTGCCTTCCCCGTTTTAACGTTGTAAGGAAAGATAGTGTGACTAGACTCCGATTCGTATACGAGATCTGTTAGAAAAGTATCCGACCTTTGGCCGAAGAAAAAAAACTGGCATAACTGGAGCGTTGGAAACCTAATCACCTTCAAAGTAGTCTCCTTGGGACTCCACACACTTCACCCAGCGGTGCTGCCGTTGTTGGAAGTATTCTGAAAAGGCCTTTTTCGGAATGGAGTTAAGCTCAGCTGCCGTTGCAGCCATAATGTCCTCTCTTGTCTGAAATCGCGCTCCTTTCAATGTCCTCTTGACCTTGGGAAACAGTCAGAAGTCGCAGGGGCCCATATCAGGAGAGTAAGGAGTCTGTTGAACTACAGGAGTCTGGTTTTTCGCCAAAAAATCTGAATCGATTGCGAGGAATGTGCAGGAGCATTGTCGTGATGGATGCGGCAATTTCCTGTTGACCTCATCTCCGGTCTTTCGCGCCTCACAGCACCACGTAGGCGACGGAAGACGTCCCTATAGTACTCTTTGATCATTGTTTGACCCTGTAGGGTGCGTTCTCGTGGTGTGCCACACAGAGGAAGTCAAAGAAAGCTGTCAGCATCACTTTGACATTGCTGCGCACTTGGCGGGCCTTCTTTGGTCTCGGTGGCATAAAATGCTTCCACTGTGACAACTGGAATTTGGTTTTCGGGTCGTACCCGTACACCCAAGACTCGTCACTAGTGATTATGGTGTTTATGAAGTCGGGGTTACTGTTTGTGGAATCTAGCATGTCCTGCGAGACTTCAACACGAAGCTGCTTTTGCTCCGCCAAGCAGCTTCGGCACGAATATCGCCGCAACTCTCTCCATGGCCAAATCTTCGGGGATAATGGAATTTGCAGAAAAATTGCTGATGTCCACCTCTTCCACAATTTCTCGGATAGTCACACGACGGTCCCGCATCACCGCAGCGTTCACTTCGGCAATGACCTGGTCATTTCTGCATGATGATGGCCCACCGGAGCGTGGCTCGGTCTCCGCAGATGTGCGGCCATCTTTAAACCAATTGTACCACTGTATAATTTGTGTGCTGCTCATAGCATCTTCACCGAAAGCCGCACTAAATATTCCGAACAGTTTCCGCTTGGTTGTCATCCCGTTTCTGGCAACATTTGGTGCAGTAGCTCTGCTCCTGTCGCTCCGTCATTTCCCTTGTAATAAAAAACCGACGAGAGCGCTGCGCACTGCCTCACTCAAACGCTGCGTCCCAGCGACTGACGCTATCGGCAGGCCGGAAAATATTCGTACATGCGCACGAATGTTCAAGGTCAGCTGGTGCAAGCGCGCTTGTTTCATATCCATCAGGTGTTTGCAAAAAAAAAAATAAAGTCGGATACTTTTTTAACAGACCTCGTACGTGATTCTTCCTTGGCCGGGCCGTTATGTACAGTCAGGCCGGAATGAAACGCGAACAGAGCATGTCAAGAAAACAAAATATTTTACCTGCCTACTTTCAACTGAAGCGTACAACTAGCCTGATTCATGTGTCTGGGTAAAAGGCCTACTGAAATGCATAAGCGAAAATAGGTTGTAAAGGAATATCTCGCTGCAAAGCAGAAATGCATGACATATGAGTGTTCGCGTTTCATTCCGGCCTGACTGTACCTGCCAGATCTACGTAGTAATGTTAGGAAAACCTAGTGAAGATTCTTACTCTTGAAACAGTTTTTAATGTCCGACTTTGCATGTAGCCGCGTCACTACGAAAGTGCATTTCCTCGGTGGGCTTCCTACTTCACTATGCCGATTTCCGGTAATGTTGCCTGAAGAACTTACCCCTTCACATTTCTTGCCTCTTTCAGGGAACTAGAGGCTGCTCGAAGTCCTCGATTTTTCTCACTGAAATATGGTAAGATGACTTCAAAGCTGCCAAGAGGCCATTTGGCTGCCTTGAGGACCTTTACTCCTTTGTGATTGAAAGTCCTATTTTGCATTGAATCCTTGAGCACATGTGCACCATTAACCAGCAGCCAAATTTTATATAAGTTTTATTTACTTACCCGTACGAACAACGCTGGCTGGCAGTTTGCATGCCGATCATGAAATTTAAGAATCTCACCGTAGCGAATAAAAAACCCTATGATACACCTAACCAGTCATCAGGGCTACTTATACAAGGTGTCGCAGCAAGCTTGCACCAAGAAAAAAAAAACTAAGCGTTCTTCAGAATTGAAATCGCGTGGATAATGTTACGGTTTAACTAAGGTTAAAGTATCATTTTTTGCGCTCATTCTATCTGAATAATTAGTCGAGATAAAAAAAACTCTTTAAATATAGGTTGAAACATTCAGGCGTCAATAGGAAAGTTGTGGAGCTCCACAAATATTGACCAAAGTAGGCACTTGCAACGAGATCGACTTGGCGTGGCCATTTTTATTCGGGAAAAACGAAAGCCCACGAAGTTTAAAAGATAGCATGTGACAGCACGCTCCGTCCGCCCCGATGAACCGCGATTACAGCGCTCTGATCCGTGCTTTCTAAAAAAAATCACTCGCTTCGCGCCTTTCGTGCTGCCCAAGACGGAGCTTCACGTTGCGCTTGGTTCCAAGATAAGCGCCAGTGGGTTCGGGATGCAGTTGAAGGAAAACGCGGCTCCTGTTTTTTAGCGTAATTCACACGACGTTATCAGGCTTGTTATATGCGTCTTTGCTTGTTGGGATCTTGCTCCCAAATTTGAACTCATGAGATTGCCATCGTTCCTCTGCATGCATTCTGCTAACGTGAGAGCGCAATTAACGCCACAGAAACGGGAGCCGCGCTTGTTTTCAACTGCCGCGCGTACCCACTGGCGCTTATCTTGCAACCAAGATAAGGAACCAAGAACCAAGAAAGCGAGTGATGTTTTTTTACAAAGCACGGGTGAGAGCGCTGTAATCGCGGCGCATCCAGGCGCGTGCGCCCGGATGCGCGCTGTCACGTGGTATTTTTAAACTCCGCGGGCTTTCGTTTTTCCCGAATAAAAACAGCCACGCCAAGTCGATCTCGTTGCAAGGGCCTGGTTTTGTCAATATTTGTGGAGCTCCACAACTTTTTTATTGACGCCTGAATGTTTCAAGCTATACATAAAAAGTTATTTTTTTTATCTCCACTAATTACTCAAATAGAACGCGCTAGAAAATGGTACTGTAACTTTAGATAAACCCTAACAACATTCATGCGATTTCAACCTGAAGAACACTTAGTTTTTTTATAAATGTTGGTCCAAGTTAGGTGGGACACCATGTATATGTAATGCATACACTGGTGGCCAGGCGAGAAATATTGCTAGCCTGTGTCACCGATAACGCATGGTACAAAGCATTAGGTGCATTTCACGAATTGCATATAACATTCTTAGACGAATCCATCGCCATGGCGTTCGCTGCCACAGTGGTGCCTGTTCCTCCGCTTGCTAAGAGACGTTCAGCGGCCCTGCTGGTTTTGCCCAACAGCCCTGCGTTAGCGTTCATTCAAGGTATCAAGATATATCTTAGGTGCACATTTCAGCGACACTAAGCGCACTCGGCCGCCGCGGTGGCTCAGTGGCTATGGTGCTCGGCTGCTGGCCCGAAAGACGCGGGTTCGATCCCGGCCGCGGCGGCTGAATTTCTTTGGAGGAGAAATTCGAGGCCCGCGTACTGTGCGATGTCAGTGCACGTTAAAGAACCCCAGGTGGTCGAAATTTCCGGAGCCCTCCACTACGGCGTCTCTCATAGCCTTAGTCGCTTTGGGACGTTAAACCCCATAAACCAACCAAACCAACCACTAAGCGCACTCGTTTTCCAAGCGTTACGCGTCTGTTCCTCCGTGATCTTTAATGGGGGCAAAAACAAAACATTCACAGCGCAAGCGTCCTCCCACCCTTCCCTCAGTAAGCGTGCTGTTCAGGCGCCGGGGCTTCCGAATGATATGTCTAAGAAGTCGAAGCAGCACATCAAACGCTACGCTCCATCACCATTCTCCTCTACGCGACCCTCAATTTAGATTCTTCGAAGGCTCACACGGACCCCTTCTATTAAATGGGTATCAGTTCCGTTTGGGTGCAGTCCAGTTGGCAACATCACCAACATCAGAAGCCTGACTATGCCCACTGCAGGTAAATGCCTCTGCCATGTCTCTCCAATTAACCCTGTCCTTAGCTAGCTGCGTCCACCATTTGCCCCGCAAACTTCATCTCATCCGCCAATCAAACTTTCTGCGCCATCTGCTACACCTGCCGTCCCTTGGAATCCACACCGTACGTTAGGCCTTTCATCCGGCGTCAGAATCGTCGTCAGGTTAGTTACGTGAGCCTTCAGAGGATAGAAGCTATAAGGATTTTTCCCTTCAACCACGTTGATTTTGCACAATGTCCGTCGCTTCCGTGTTGGTCTCGAATCCCCAGCGAGTTTTGTTTCCCGGGGTGCGTTGCTGCCTTAACGAGTGGAAACTGCGTAATTTTATAGGACATTTGGAACAGACTTAAAAATGTCGTCAAAATGCTTTTTGACTTAAATTGCTTCCTCGCCGTGGTCACTCAGTGGCTAGGGCGCTCGTCTACTGAGCCGGAGTACCTGCTTTCGAACCCGACAGCGGCGGTCGCACTTCGATGCAGGTGAAACGCAAAGGGGCGCCCGTATGCTGTGCCATGTCAGTGCGCGTTAAAGATCCTTAGGTGGTCGAAATTATTCCGGAGACCTCCACTGCGGCACCTGTTTTTCTCTTTCTCCTTTCATACTCACTTTCCTCCCTTTCCTAACGGCATGGATCGGGTGTCCAGCGAAATGCAGAACACAGTTACTGCGCCATTTCCTTTCCTCAAAACCATATTTTATTTTCGTTTAAATTCTTTCGAATCTATTTGTATGAATGGAGCCAACAGCCACCAACCCCAAGGAACGCGTTGAGATTTTTTTGAAGAAAGGGCATTCATTAGTGTAATCATCTTTCTGCCGCAATGATAACTCCTGAAAATAAACGACAACCACATGCAGCCAGAAGAATACTAACCTCCTGCCTCCGTGTTCCGTGTACGTTGCTTTACCCGAAATCGTTAATGAATGAATTCGGTTTAATGAATTTTGTTTTCAGACTGTAATATCCTAAACACCTGCCCATACTACCTAGCAGTTTAGAATGCTATATGATTTTATAACGAAACGTTGCGCAAAATATAGCACCCAAATGCCTATGTGGTAGTAAGTGAGTGAAAGACCTTATTGTCCAACAGAAGAAGACGACCTCATCCTACCCTCCGGCTCTCCGTCTCAGTCGAGAGATGAGGACCAGGAAGGATTGGGGTTGTCAGGGCCTCCGCGTCAGATGCTGGCCTGTATTTCTTGAATCCCGTCGGCCTCTTCAGCCAGTCAGACGGGGAGGAGCTGGTGCGCAGGGTCCGAGCAACGCAAAAAGTTCTCCCAGGCGTCTCTACTATCCATTTTATTCGCCCTGCCTGGGGACTGTGTGCACTCCCAAAAAATATGGTCGAGGGTCCCTCTCGCTCCACATTTCTTACATATGTCGTCCTCTATGTCCGGGATAATAAGTTTAATCAATGTTGGGTTCAGGTAGACGCCTGTTTGAAGACGTCTCCCCGCAACCGCTTGTTGATTATTAAGCTTCACACTGGACAGGAGATGTTGCCTTATCTGGGAAACATTTTTAGCCTTAATTCTGTGACTTTGGTCGATGTTAATTTAATTTTCGTGAGTGGCCAGCAATTCCCCTTTAAGCGCAGAAAAATGGCTTCTTTTCATCCCCAATTTTGCTTTGCACGCTGCACCTAACTATCGCAGAGGATTGCAGAGTGGGGACATGTTTTCAACCTGTTGTCTCTTTTCTTGGCTGTTGGTGTAGATTTGTTTTTTTTTAAAAGCGGCACCTTTCCAGCAGTAAACTTGATTGCGTTGGTGTTCCCACCTGATATTCGTCTGCCTGTAAAGTTTCGAAAACTATGTTATCAAGTCTAGAGAAAAAATTTCGCATAAATAACTTACGAAAGAAGTATTGCAAACATGTCAAAGCTTTCATCATATTGCAACCTTCTCAAATTTGAAAGTGTGGCTTGGTTGTAAATAATTTTTTTCTGCTTTGTATTTTCGAATTATTGCTCATAATTAGGGGGATCTATTTGACCGGGGAATAAATATTTCGCATTTCTTTCTAGGGACACATGCTGGGACAGCTAATACAAGAAAGATAAAGAACTTACCTCATTGGTTCCGTCACATAACACGGTGCTTCGAAAATGGCTGACTCAGTTATGCTGGCGATTTGTTAAAAAATAAAATCTTCCTATACACAGACAATGCAGTGTCTGTTCACGCTCGTCAGGATCTGTAACATCATAAACAGGTGTTAAAAAAAACTGCTTCCTGGGAGGTAAGTTTCTCGTATAGAAAATTCAGATGTAATTTTAAGCGCATCGTTTTGTTGGCGCCTTGGGCAATAGGCTAAATTATTAGTATGCAAATTCAAGTTTTTTCCGTTCGTAATTCCTCAAATCTCACCAGTGGCTGTCCGCCCTTGTTACCTTTCCAACGAAAACCGCGTTTTTAGTTTAAGAGATGCGGTTGCAATTTGTTCACGCAATAGAATGAAAACTATCTGTTCCATGCGTGCGCATTTCATCACAGAGACTGCAGGCGCTGCCCCTAAGTTCAAACAATAGGTTTTCCAAAGCACAATAAGGTGTGCTACGGCAGGCATAAAGTTTCTTTATGACTTCATGTTTTTTTATTTTACATCTGTGAGTGGTTCAAAAATTTGTTTCAATAATGAGCATAAGAATTTAGTGTCTTGCAAGCAACTACATAGAAGATTGAAGTAAAAGCTGTACATCCTCAAGTATTCGCAACTATTTACTCGCACTATGGGGCAGCCCACAATCTTCACTTCCTGTAGAACACGTGGCCTCTGTGTGTTTGCAAGGACAGTAGCTAGTGCAGCAGGTCGAATTTAGGAATTGAGTTATTCTGTAACTAATATTTTGTTTTCTAACCTGCGACTCTAAAACGGCTGCTGATATTGTGGATGGTGCTCGGGAAGACAAGTTTATTATTTTATTTTATATTTTTTATATTGCAAACTCGGTCAATACGTATTCTAAGAGCAGAGCGTCGAGAGCATACTAACACTTGTTGTAGCCGCGGCGAGCGAAGCGGAGGCAGAACGACTAAGCAACATGTTTATTCGGCATGCTGGGCCGTACAGAGTAAGAGACACAAACTCGAGCGATCTTCTCGCTGCCTTCTTAACAACAGAGCAACGCTCCCCCTCTAAGCATTGCATCACCACCCATGTCACAGTCGATTACGTGACACTACATTCCAGTCGCGCACAATGCAATCACACGACACTTCATTCCCTTTCCCCCTAACTGTTTTACACAAGCTCTATGGGGTATAACGATCAGAAGGCTTTCGAGAACGAGCACTGCGCAGAAGAGGTGGCGTGTTCGGAGGTGGCGCATGCTCCCGGAGCGGTGGTGCAGGCAGCGTGGACCTTGCACGCGAATTGACGTTCTTTCCTGGCAACGTAGATGCTTGGGCAGACTGTGGTGCTGATGAATCCTGTGGCTCAGACGTATCCAAGGAAGGGATCTTAGCTGATGACCCTTCCGGTACAGAATCAGACATTGAACTAGGCACAGAAGGATACACAGTGGCTGGATTCAACACTTTGAAACGAACATGGACGTAGATTGTCGGTATGCACAAACCTCTGTTGCTGCCCTATTCTAACATTGTAGGTGGATGCACTGCACCGCTGTTCTACAACGCCCCGCAGCCACTTCGATTCCTCAAGATGTAGTTCTTGCACGAGCGCATGGTCGCCTTCCTCAAATGATCTCCATGACCGCCCTCTCTCGTTGGCCTTCTCTTTCGTTTGGTTGAACCTGTCGTTCACACGCTTTTCCAAGTTCGGTTGGAGAAAGGTCAGGCGTGTGCGCGGCTTCCATGACAGAAACAATTCCGCGGGTGTCAGCCCCGTGGTTGCGGTTGGTGTGTTTCGGTACGTGAACAGAAATTGGTCAACCCGATGTTGCAAGGTTTTTTTTTTTTTATCCCTGTTCTTCTCTCGTCGAGAACCTGTCGCAAAAGGTCCCGCACGTACCGCTCAGCGCTTCCATTTGATGCGGGGTGGTACGGTGGCGTCCTGGTATGCCGCACCCCATTCCTGCGGAGAAAGTTTGCGAAATTCTTGGCACAGAACTGTGGACAATTGTCCGTAACTACGTCTTCCGGCAGGCCGTAGGACGCAAAGACACTCCGCAGCTTTTCAATGGTCTTCTCGGTAGAGGTGGATGACATCACCAACACTTCTGTCCATTTGGAATGCACATCCACTAGGACTATGAGCCATTGGTTATCTGTAAAAGCAAAGTCCAGATGAATTCTTTGCCATCTGCGAGTTGGCCAACCCCAAGTTAGAAGTGGAATACGTGGCGGAGCATTTTGTGTCACACGTGCCACAGCTTTTAACAATCTGCTCAATGTCCTCCGTGAGCTGAGGCCACTACACAAAGTTACGGGCGAGCATTTTCATCAGCGTCATCCCGGGGTGTCCTTCGTGCACAAGATGCAACACCTGTTTGCGCAACCCACGAGGTATAATCACTCGATTTCCCCATGTTACACACTGCTGATCTACAGATAGGTCATGTCGCCGAATGAAATAAGGTATTAGGTCGCCGTCTATGACATGGGGCGGCCAACCGTATAGCATAGCACTTTCAACAATACTCTGTCAGTTCGAGTGCACTTCTGAACTTCAACAGCAGACAACGGCACTTCGTCAACAACTGAAAAGAAATGTGCATAAACCCAGACATCGTTGCGATTTGCAAGTGGTAACCGTAAAAACCGTTAGCATTTCCAACCTCTTGACTTTTGCGGTAAACCCAACGATAATCGTAGGCTGCAAGCAGTAAAGCCCAGCGTTGCATGCGGGCTGCTGTCATCACTGGTACCGGCTTACCATGAGCGAGCAAGCCTACCAATGGCTGATGGTCGGAGTAAATCTTAAAGCGATGCCCGAACAGCTATTTGTGGAACTTTTTCAGCCCAGAAACAACAGCCAATGCCTCTTTTTCGATGTGAGCATACCCCTGCTCTGCGTTACTTAACGTTCTGGAAGCATAGGCAATTGGTCTTTCGTCGCTTCCAATCTTATGAAAAAGAATGGCTCCTACGCCGTAAACCGAAGGGTCGCACATTAGTCCTGTCGGCCTTTTTTGGTCGTAGTATGTTAGCACATTGCTTTGTGTTAACCAGCTCTTACTTTCTTGAAATGCTTGCTCAGCTTCCTGTGACCACTGAAATCCCTTTTATTTTTTTAAAGCATTGTACAGCGGCTTAAGCTTAGCTGACATTTTCGGTACAAACTTCCCGTAAAAGTTAATCAAGCCCAGGTAAGCTCGCAACTGTGCCGCATCCTATGGACTTGGTGCCTCTTTCATTGCTTTCACCTTTTCATCTGATGGCCGAACGCCCTTGTTGTCCAGAATGTGGCCTAGGTAACATACAGACGTCTGAAACAATTTGCACTTTTCCTTTTGCAATCGCATGCAAAAGAAAACGTGCCAAAGAAACTCTAGAAACGTGCCAACACCCTTTTTACTCGATGAAAACATTCGTTAAATGTTGAACCCGCGATAATTACATCATCCAAGTAGCAGCTTACCCGCTCAAGCCCTTTTAACACGTCATCCGTGACAGACTGGAAAACAGCAAGTGCACTTGTGATGCCATACGGCAAGCGCGTGTACTTGAATAGCCCCAGGTGTGTATTGAGAACCACCATTGATTGTGCCTCCGGATGCAGTTCCAGCTGCTGATACGCTGTCGACAAATCAAGCACTGTGAAATACTTGCATCCTGACAACTTTGCAATCAAATGTTTCATCATGGGAAGCAGATAATGGTCAGTTCCTAGGCACGGATTCAATGTAACCATGAAGTCCCCACACACTCTGACTTTGTTGTTCGCCTAAGGCACAACTAAGGGCGTCGCCCAGTCGCTTTTCTGTACAGGGACCTCACTCCCCTGTTTACAAGAGACTGCAATTCAAGTGACAGGGTTTCCGCCAAAGAAAATGGCACCTGTCGCGCCTTGCAAAATATCGGGTTGCTCTCCTCCTTCAAAACCAGCCTGACTGGACTACATTTGATCAGCCCCAGATTGGGCTCGAACACCTGTGCGTACTTCTCAAGTAGCGCCGAAACTTTGTCTGAACAAACACCATGCACACTTGACCAGTGTAGGTTAAGAGCCTCCAGCCAGTCACGTCCTAGCAACGCAGTGCCGCTATTGTTGTGGGTTTTAACAACAATGAGCGGAAGTTCCTTGCATTGAACATTATGTTCGACTGGAACCGTCAACTTCTATGTGACTGTTAGTGGCGATCCACCGTATGTCCTCAGGTTTATGTGGCAAGGCTCTTGAGGTAGACTGCGCCAGAATTTCCTGTAAAGCGCTTCTGGCACAATGGAAACCGATGCACCCGTGTCTATTTGCATGTTAACATTCTTCTTGGCTATCTTAAGGCAGATTTCATAATGCCCTGGGCGTTCTGCACAAGGATAGACATTGTACAACAACACTTGGTCACAATCCACCTCCTCCTCAGCTACCGAATTTGACCTTGCACATTTTCGCCAAGAGTCCTTATACGCTTGCAGGCACGACAGCGATACCTGCGAAATTTGCAGTTCGATGCTTCATGCGCTGAGCCACACTGGAGTGAGTGAGTGAAAAACATTTAATGCTCCAAAAATCAGGTTTTAGCGGTGGGCCGATGTCTTCATGTCTTCGGCCTCTTCACAAGGTCGGCGCCCCTATTCCAGGGCACCGCTGAGTCTTGCTGCTTCGCAGGCGTGCTGCACCAGTGCCCTTTGGGCCGTGAGCTCGCTGCTGGTCAGCAGGCCCTCCCATTGTTCCGCATTCGGGTCACACTGGAAACAGTCCGACGATTCAGACACTCGGTCCCTTGCTAGTTCTACATCGGATGAACACTGCTGCGGGCGTTTCCCACCGTCTGCCTTATGACGTACGGCGTCGACTGTACCTTGCGTCCCCGTCGGTAGAAATTCCCGACTTTCCTTCCGCGCTAGCTCGATGCTTTTCGCAACGTCGAAGGCATCCGAAAATGTCAACTTGCTTCTCTTCAGTAACTCTGCTTGCGTTGCGCTGTCGCAGAGGCCCACTACAAAGCGGTCTCGCAGAGCCTCATCGAGGAATTCCCCGAATTCGCATGAAGCTGCCAATCGCCTCAACTCCACTGCATATGCTGCTATGGACTCTCCCTGTTGCTGGCGCCGCCGATTAAATTTGAATCGTTCTGCGATGACCATGGGCTTGGGTGCGAAATGACTTCGCAGCACTTCTATGGGTTTCCGCATAAGTCTTGTCCTGCGGCTTTTTAGGCTCTAGTAAAGTCTTCAGCGTCTTGTAAGCCTTCTTGCCTATCGCCGTTCTAAACATCTCGACCTTGAGGTCGTCGCTCACCTTGGAGGCCTTCAGGAAATGCTCCAACCTTTCCACGTAGGACCTAAAGTCCTAGTCTCCGTCCTCGACGAACTGGTCGAAACTTCCAAGCGTTGCCATCCCTCTGCCTCGCCCGAACGCTCTCCACGAACGCCGGTGTCTCCACGAACGCCGCGATGCGTTTCGCGCCTAAACCGTGGTTAGCGTGTCCGGCTAACGGTATCATATGCGACTTGTTACCATATGCAGGAATGCAGGAATGCTTTTAGCGCCTATAGCCGTTCAAACAATCCTTCATTAATATCAACCATCGCCTCTATATTCAAAACTATGATGGCTGCTTCCAAAACTGAAACTGATTTTTTTTTTCTTCGTGAAAGCACGGTTGCATTTACCACACCCATAAGCAGAGAGAATACGATAAACAGCCACGTATGATTCCGTTAGCCAGACACGCTAACCCCGTTCTAGGCTTCAGCTGGGAAATTTATATTTTTCGTAATTTTTCCAACAATAACAGACTGACGCGCTAGTTCAGAACCAGCTTCTTACAGTGAATTCTTACAGTAGAAAGCAATCTCGTGCCCTCTAGTACGCCGATTATTTATGTTTTCCTCCGCTCACTTTTCATCCCTTCTCCCAATGTTAAAATGTTAAAATAAAAATTAATTTTTCACAATCTCTTAAAATATTTTTACTGAATCTGTAAGTTTCCGCCGGTTGAGCTGTAAATTCTGCCTGCAAAATGACTGCAAAATTTGTTAACATTTAAGGTTACTGCGCACAAAGAATGTATGCATGATAACAAGTGTATATATTAGCTATGTATGTTGTGTTTTTAATATTTTGAAATTATTTATGTGAGAAGTGTTCTCTCCACCTGCCGCATTTTTGCAATTTATCATTGTGTTGGACCCGACACTAGCCTTGGCTATGGGTCCAGTACCATTGTACATAGTTTGCTGTATTCATTTCTGTTTTCAAATAAAAAAAAATGCACGGTTCAGGTGTCCACTGAGGCAATACTAAGTTGTTGTTCCAAGCCTTTCCTGATCAGCAATTACAGTAGCTCCCACATATAACGACCGGAGGTAAAATTAACGCTCGCTTACTACGAACGAGGGCGGTGTGCCGGTCAAAAAAGTTTATTATAGTTAACACAGTCCGTCTGAGCAAAAACAAACCGTGGCCGCACAACTTGTTAATAACGAACGACGAGGCGCCGTGAAGGTGCCCTCCCACCAGCGCTCAGACCGAAGAGTGTCTCAAAGCTCCCGGGATCTCCCTCAAAGAAATTGTCGAGCGCCAAAAAGCAAGAAAAAAGGTTGCATTGAAATTGCAGTTACCTGCCGCAAAGCGCGCCCACCCTGGCTAAAGGGCAAATCCGTGCGTGCGCGCGTGCCGACGGGGGAAAGCTTTTTGGTTTATGCAGCTCTACCAGCGCTCAGAGCTATTGCTTCAAGAACCTATTAACGGCGGCTGGGTTATTTGGAGCTCAGTGCGCAGCTCGAGCGTTTTACACAATGCTGGCGCACTGTCTACGTTCGGCGCGCTCATGCGCTGGGGTCGGTTCACCGCGGCAACCTTAAAGCTTTGTCGCTGATTGAACACAACAATTTCAGCCTACTACTAGTTGCCGTGAACGCCTTAATCGCTATCGGTATTATCACGTCCCTAAAGCTGGTTGCCCGAAGCAAGGGTCTCAACCAATAGCATATGCAGCGTTAGGCAGCTTAGAATGCGGCTTGATAGGGCCTCCTTTGAACAACCAGACGTGCACAACGGACGTATTAATGGAATAAACCCCACTCTTGTCACTGTTTTTGCTATAATAGTGAAAGTCAACTTACCGCGAACTTTCGATAAAATAAAGACGCTCTTCGTGCCCGTCAGGCTTGATATAAGTAGTCTCGACTGTATGTATGTAGCGGCGTTGGAAGCCGTTTGGCGCCATCTTGTGGCGCCCGGTCAGCGCACCTGTTGACGAGGAAGTGCGAGAAGCGCGGCAACGACTTCATGCACGACGTTGTTTCATTATCGTTCGCTATTTGGCGACGAACGCTACAGCGAATATGCGGGAAAAATCGCATTAAGTGCTAACGCTGCACAAATTTTCGTCTTCCTGAAATGGTGGTAAAGCAGGTAGGAGACCAGCAGCGGATTGTGGATTAAGTTGCTACCTAGATTTATTCACGGTTGAGTAAATGTAGCGTGTTATTATGTAACGCTGAGGCAGTCTTAGTTACGATAGCTAAGCAAAGATTGAGCTCCGAGTTTTAGTTACTCGCGACCGCGTTGCACGCCTACCAGGAAAACTGTATTGTCATCGTACTCCATGTACTTCTGTGCGGAACTAAGCCAGCTAATTTACGAAGACAAGTCTATTAGAAACCATCTTTGCGCGCATGCTTAGCCAATACCGCCTAGACGAAAACAACTCATCTCGAAACAATGGCTAAGCACCCTGAGGCTCCCTTTCCCTTGGCCACTTTGTATTTTCAAGAAACTCATCTAACTGCTCCCTCTTTGTTATGTACTACTGATAAGGAAGTCTGGTACTGATCTAATTTCAACAGGGTACCTGTCATAATTTACCGGTGACCCCGCACAGTTTTGCACAGCTCCGTAATAAAGGATATACGAACCACTAAGGAGAGCAAAAATA
Organism: Amblyomma mixtum; assembly: GCF_055824585.1. Taxonomy (NCBI): domain Eukaryota; kingdom Metazoa; phylum Arthropoda; class Arachnida; order Ixodida; family Ixodidae; genus Amblyomma; species Amblyomma mixtum. The sequence continues at coordinate 29,388,503 of NC_143020.1, read as the reverse complement.
GAAATTAATTAAAAATAAACCAGATATTATTGGAATTTAATGACTATGATAATAAAGCTATAGCTCATATATTTTACCTTTCTCCTTATTACGTTTAGGCATCATTTCAAGCTGCTTTGAGGTACCGAATTATCATATGTCCTTGTGTTGTGACTTTTTCTATGTTATGTATGATGCTGCCTAGTAAGGGTTCAACTGCGTTTCTTTACTGCAGCTCTGTGAGTAAGCTCAGAGAGTCGGTGTATATTATAATGTTTTCTATGTTCTCCTCTACTATTTTCTCCACAGCCATGCACACTGCATAAAATTCGGCAGTAAAAATTGATACCTAACTTGGCAATCTTACTATTTTTTCCCATTTGCCTTGTACTACTGCACTTCCAAAGTGTGTTGATGTTTTGGAGCTGTCCGTGTAAAACTCCATGTAGCTTGAATATTTCTCTTTCAAAGTAAGGTATTCTTGTAGTAAGTGTCCGTGTGGTGTTTGTTTTTTATGAAACTCTGTTAGCGTGATGTCGCACGCAGCGAGAAGGCATTACCATGCCGGGAGTAGATTGTGTCTCGGGGCGATTTCAGGTAGATCATCTGGTATTCCTAGTTCATCACATGCATCTTCAAAGCGTAATAAAAAAGGTCTCATTCATTATGGTTTATTATTGAACAGTCCTTTAGATGTGCACTTGGTAACTATGGGGTAACAAAGGTGTTTTGGTAAGGATCTTATTTTCAGTACATATGCACATGTAAGCATCGCTCCTCTGTTTGCAAGAGATGGTTCATTTGTTTCTACATATAGACCGTTTATGGGGGATGTTCTGTATGCACCAGTTGATAGAAGAACACCTAGGTTTTGTACAGGATCGAGTTTTTTGAGGTATGATGTCCTTGCAGACCCATACACAATGCATCCATAGTCCAAAGTGGACCGTACTATGGACCAGTAGATCTGTAAAAGACATAACGTATCGGACCCCCAGTGTTTCCATGAGAGTACCTTCAGTATATTTAGTGATCGGGAATCTTTCTTTTTGAGGGTGTTTATGTGGGGTAAGAATGTGAGCTTTCTGTCAAAAGTTATGCCTAGAAATTTGCCCTCTTGTTTTACTTGTAGAACAGTTTCATTCAAGTGCAGGGTGGGATCAATTTGCACGTCTCTTTTCAGTTAGAACAGGACGGCAACTGTTTTTTTCGGAGAGAACTTAAATCCATTTTGGTCTGCCCAAGTTGCTAGTTTGTTTAGTGTAAGCTGTATCTGTCTTTCGCATGTTGATAAGCTGGAAGATGTGCATGAAATTTGGAGGTCGTCAACATATACGGAGTACATGATGGACTTTGGGATCATTTGAGATATTGAGTTCATTTTTACAATAAAGAGTGTGGTACTCAGTGTGGTACGCCATTTTCTTGGATGAATTTTTTTGAAAGTGTGCAACCTAGACGCACACGAAATGAACGGTCAGAAAGGAAGTCTTTTAAAGAGTTCAGCATCCTGCCACGGATATCTAGATCTGCGAGGTCACGAAGAATCCCAAACCTCCAGGTAGTGTCATAAGCCTTTTCCAAGTAAAAAAATACTGCCAGGCAGTGCTGTTTGTGTATGAATGCTTCGCGGACTGTGTTTTCAAGACGGACGAGATGGTCATTTGTGAAAAATGCTTTTTAAATTCACATTGGTGGATATCAAGAAGTTGGCGCGATTCAAGGATGAACATTAACCTAATATTTAGCACACTTTCAAAACTTTTAGCCAGACAACTTGTAAGTGCTATTGGTCTGTAACTACCCGCCTAGGTTGGCGGCTTCCAAGATTTGAGGAATGGCACAAGCACGGCCTTTTTCCATGCCTGCGGCATTTTTCCAGACTGCCATATATTAATAAAGAATTTTAGAAGAGCTTCTACAGCATTTCCAGAGAGGTGAGCAAGCATTTCTTAACGGATTTCATCTGGGCCTGGCGCTGTCTTTTTGCCGGCTGACAGTACTCTATGGATTTCCTCTAGTGTAATTAAATTATTGTAATGTTCATTTGTGCCGCCACTTGTCGGTAGTCTGCTTTTCGGCTGTATTTTTATATTTTAAGAACGACTGTGTGTAATGTGAGGAACTAGAAATTGTACAGAAATGTTCTCCTAGTATGTCTACCTGTTCCTCAATACCTGTTTGTGTATCCGGTGATAGTAAAAAAGAAATTGTGAATGTTGAAAAGCTTCCATATAGTTTGCGGTCTTGTTCCCACATTTATTTCGATGTAAGTGAACTATTTATAGATGATAAGTAGTTTCTCCAGGATGTTTTTTCAGCATTGCGACGAATGTACCGTGCTATTGCTCTCGTCTTTTTAAAATTTATGAGGTTGTCGTGTGTGGGGTATTTTCGCAAAGTTCTCCAGGCTTTATTTCGTTTTTTTTTGCTTCTCTGCAATATTGGCTGTACCAAACTTTGTGGTTTTTGCGCACTACTCCTGATGACTGTGGAATAGCTAGACGTGCAGCCGCGATGATACATGTTGTAAAAATTTCATCTAAATCGTCAACGCTAAGTTTATCACAAAATATTTTCTCCAGACAGGCCTCTTCCTGAAATACTGGCCAGTCTGCTAAGTCTAGCTTCCAACGGCGTGGTTTAGTTGGAATAATTGGTGGTGGTGATGAAACGTTAATTAAAACTGGAAAGTAATCACTTCCGTACGCGTTATTAAGAACAACCCACTTAAAATCGGTAAAAATCGATGGAGAGCTAAAAGACAAGTCTATACAACTTATCTTTCCTGACGATGGAGTGCAATATGTGGGTTTGCCCGTATTGAGCAGGCAAACGTTGTTGCATAGGATAAAATCTTCTAAAACCCGACCTCTAGTGTCTGTCTGCTCACTACCCCAAAACGGAGAGTGCACATTAAAATCACCGATTACCACATATGGCTTTGGTAACTGATTAAAAAGTGCTTCTAGGTCATGGAGTGTTACTGTGAGGTGTGGTTGAAGATACACTGTGCATATGGTAATTGTTTAAAGCTAATCACGGTGACTGCAACGGATTCATAATTCGTCTGGAGCTTTATTTCATGGGTTGCAACACCACTCTGAACTACAACAGCAACACCTCCAGAGAGCCTGTTTGCCTGTTCACGGTCACGGCGAAAGACTTTATACCTTTTAAAAACATTTTTATGACAAGGTCCCAAGTTGGTCTCCTGCAGACACAGTGCTACAGGAGATAGAGAATTTAAGATATCTGTGGCATCACTATAGTTATTTAGAATTCCACGGCAGTTCCAGTGGATAAGGAACGCCATGATGATTTCGGGGGAGAATGTACTGAGACCTTAGGTCTGTCCTTGTTCAGGGCCTGTTATTAAGGTTTTTTTCTTTTTTGCGATCAAGAGAGCTCCGCCTCCGAAGCGGCGGAGGTGAGCTCCGAGTTGTGTCCATCGCCTCAGTGGAAGCGGTAGAGTTCCGAGGAGAACCCGCGGGAAGAGGGGTTGCGGGCTTCTCCCGAATGGGGGAAGCCTTGCGGGCTGCCGACTTGGTGGCCGGCACGCCCTTTTTCGGGAGTGGCATAGCAGCTCTCGCTGCATCTGCCCGAGGCGCGGATGGCCCTGCCTCAGCATCACTGTGTGTGAGCTGGGCAGGTGCCTGAGACCGCTGTGGTGCGCCGCGCCCACGCACCGCAGCGGTGAAGTTTGGGGGAGGTGTGAAGGTGACGTGCCTTGTGACGTTGCATAACGCCTTCTCGCCTCTTTAAATGGGATATTTTCTATTGTCTTAATTGCAATTATTTCTTTTTATTGCGAAGCAATACTACTTTCGCTACCACCTCATCCCGTGCCGTGCCGTGGCCGCATAGCCACGCTTGACCTTTCGCGTGACCTCGCTACGGGACGTCAAACCATCTGTGTAAAAACGGGGCCCCATCTCACGCCGTCGCCTTGCGCGGCGCATAGTCACGGCCTGACTCCCGCTCCTCTCACCAGGGGCGCTGCGCGCTATGTGACGTCATACCATCTGTGTAAAAACGGGGCCCCATCTCACACCGTCGCCTTGCGCGGCGCATAGCCACGACCGTGGCCTGACTGCCACTCCTCTCACCAGGGGCGCTGTGCGCTATGTGACGTCATACCATCTGCTTAAAAACGGGGCGCCATCTCGTGCCGTTGCCTTGCGCGGCGCATAGCCACGGCTGCGGCCTTACTGCGCTCTTCTCGTCAAGCCCATGAGATGCCGCCTCCAGCCTCTACGCTTCGGCAGGTTGCAAAGAGAAAGCATCAGCGAGCTACGGAGACAGAAGAACGAGAAGAACGGCAGGAGAACCACGTATTGCTTCGCATTTACCAGGCTTAACCAAGCTAAGCCACATCCAATTTTTCTCTCTTTTCCAGGCAGGACAGGATCTTGAGTAAGCGGCGTGGTCGCCGTCGCAGTTTGCACAGCGTCGATTGACTCGGGCAGAATGCAGGAGGCAAATGTCAGGACAAGGTGTTTTGTCGAGATTTATTTGTTGTCTTTGCGGATTGTAATTCTATGGAAACCGGTTACATTTTGAGGAGACAGTCCTTCAATCATTTCTTCTTCTGTTAGGTGCAGAAAGTCGTTGTCCGAGATGACACCACGTACTGTGTTTAATTTTATGTGTGGTGTGACAGAAACAGGAATATGGCCAAAGGTTTCAATGTTTGCAAGCTTTGATATCTGAGATATGTCGAGTAGTTCGATCAGGAGGGCACCACTAGCCAATTTCGGAATTTTGTACTGAGGGCCCAAGGAATAGGTAAGAACTCTTGAAACAAGGAACGGGGATATTTGTCTGGCTGCTCTTTATTTTTCTTTACTTTGAACGATGTGGTACTTCCGGAAAGTTGACTTCTTTTTGTTGAAGAACTGAGATGTTACATCGGTCCGCACCGTTTTCAGAGGGCGATCATTTGAAAGCAGGCATTTGAAAGCAGGCGTTTTATGGCATGAAGCCATAAAAAAATATCATTTGAAAGCAGGGATGAAGCCATAAAAAAATATGTTCTGCGGCCATGGTGCCAGCCACCCACCATGGAGTCCAACAAGGGGACGGGACAGGAACTTGAAAACGAAGCCCTGCCCACGCAAGCTGCACACCACTGCTGTAACCAAATATGATCTAACCCAGGGTAGCTCGCCACACAAGGTTAACCCTAGCCGCCAGGAGAAAAGGAAAAACCAAGAAGGGAGGAGGTGACAGGAGAGTGTAAGAAAGAGATAGGAAAGTGAAAGATGGAGGGGAGGAGAGGAGAGGTAAAGGCGACTGCCGACTTCCCCGGTCGGGGCTGGCCGGAGGTGCCGTCTGCAGGAAGCTGGGGCCAAAGTGGTGCGTTGCCTCCGCCCAGGAGCCTTAAAGGTCCAAACGCTCGGCATCGGCTCAACCACCAGGATCCCCTTTTACCCCAACGTTACTAGATTACCTGGTCTGTTTGCAAACTCCGCTGCAGTTCGGCGGCCAAACGAGGCCCCATTCGGCTCCCTCTCGTGAGGTGGCGCTTTCGACACTGTTAGCCCGCTCCGGCCGGTCTCTCGTCACACGATCTATCGCTATCAGACGAGCGCGCCGTGTTTCACGCCACTTTACGCCGCTAATGCCTGTTTAACAGAGATATTGCCAAGATAGTGCACAAATATTATTCTTAAAGGGGTAGAGACACCAAATTTTTGTGTTGTATCTCTGGGTTGTAAATAATGCGTAACGATTCAGTGAGCATGGAACACCATCTTAGAAGCATGAACTCGCATTATATAATTAATAATCGTATTATTCGTACCTAGCAGTTTCGGTTTCGGTTCGTAGTTGCCAGGTTTTGCCAGGCTCTTTCATGACGTCAAAAACCAGACAATGCGTTGTCACGTGGGCCCGGAAAGCCGTGACGTCGTGTAGGCGTGTCGTCTGCTTGACACGCACGTGGTGCGCGTAAACACGGAGAGCCGGACGGAGGGCAAGTCGAACAGCTCCGAGTCGGAAAGAAGAGTTTTATTTCGGCGAAGACACCGATTACGAGGAATCGCGGGATGACGCAGACGAGGAAGAAGACGCCGCGGTTCGAACCCCGACAACCACTTGATTTTTGATCCGCTGGCCAGCGATTCCGAAGAGGAGGCAGGCGTCAGGCCCGACGCAGCTCAGATTGTGCCAGCGAACGCCGAGCGTGTAGGCAACTTCAAATGGTAAAGGCGCGTTCACACTACGCCGGCGATCGGCCGATTTCAGTCTGGCGATGGTCGGCGGCAGCGATTTTCGTGCCGTCGGCGCGTCTGTCACACTGCGCAGACGCCGACCGAGCACCGGTCGTCGCCTGACGAGCGCATCGCCGTCGCGTCGCCGAGATAGCAGCCGTCGGCCGACCCGTGTGTCACACTCTGCCGACAACAGCGCCGACCTCACGCCGACGTTGTCCCATCCCGACAGCTCGACGCTGCTTCTTCGTGCGCGCTGCTCGTCTGCTAGCTCCGTTGATGAAGGCGTCGTGGAAATCGAACTTATCTTCTATTATGGGACGAGTTCGCACTAAAGCGATGTGAAGAGTAGGCCTTTTATTATAGCACAGTCGACTTCCAAAGCGCCGTCAACTGCGGAAGCGAGACCACGTAGGCCTAGCGACGACTAGGGCAGCCTGGGACCAGCGCGCAGTTCAGGCGCGTTCACACTAGGCCGACGGGACCATGAGGTCGACGCGACAGCGACGCCGACGGTCGCGTCGGCCAACCTGGTCGTTCCCCGACTAACCAGTCACACTGCACCGACGACGACGACGACGCCCCAACGACCAAGCGTCGTCCTAGTGTGACAACGCCGCCGACCAAAACGAGACCCGTTGGCCGACGTGCCTTGGGCATATCGATGGCCGAGCGAAAACATTCGCCGACCAAAAACAAGTAGCGAGCTCAGAGCGCGAAGTGCAATCATTATTTAGACAAATAATGCACGCGCAGCAACATTCATCAAGCCGTATGGCCACTTGGCCGACGCGCCGCACTGATCGTCGCTTGCGAACTGCCGCCCTACTGCATGCAGGGACACGGAGCGGTGAGCATCGCTGCGCCGCTCTACCCAAGCTCCGCCCGCAACCGGTGTCGCACTTCGCCGCCGTACAGCAGTCCCTCATAAAGACTGCTCGAGCAGCGACAAAGCACGCATGCTTATGTTTCGAGCTTTCGGCAACGGCATCGCTCGCGGGCGCTCCGGGCGACGAGCTCTGCTGCTGCCTGGTTGCCGTGGTCGTCGCTAGGCCTATAGCCTCTTCCGCATCGAAGCCGCAGCGGCCGGCGCTTCGGAAGTCGCCTGCGCTATAATAAACGGCCTACTCTACACATCGCTTTACTGTCAACAGCATCATCTCACAATAAAATAATAGTATGGTAAATCTCCGCGACGCCTTCAGCAGCGAAGCGAGCGGGCGCCAGGCGAAGCGGACCCCGTCGGGCCAGCGGCAGCTGCAAGGCGGTTGTGGCAAGAAGTTTGCTCGTATCACAGTCGTTACCTTTGCCAGCAGCTCAGTATTGGTCAGCGATCCTCAAAAATGACTCATTTTTCACATTTCTTATCCCAGGGTTTATTATATACGTCAATAACACACTTTGGCTCGTTTTTATGACGCCGGCAGACGGGATCCAGGCTGGCCGGCCGGCATGATCGGCGTACTTCACATTCGCACAAGAAAATACATAACATCCATGATACCAGAGAATGCTTCCTAGATTAGGGCACCGGCAATATGCCTGTGCAAAAGTGGATCTTTCGGCAACGACATCGCCTGCGGCAACGCCGGGCGTAAAGCACCGTCGCACTCGCGAGCGTGCAGAAAAAAAAAGACTCGTGAGCAATCGTAACCAAGGTTGCTAGGCCGCGAAACCGCAAAACTTGGTCCCGTACGTCAGAAAACTGTGCAATGACGTAGGAAATACTTGCTTGTGTTTGCTTCTCTGTTCCTACGTCACATTGATGCACTAGCGATTGCTCAGACTACAAGAGTGAGCATTTTCACAAACTTTAAAATTAAATTAAAATATGTTCTAGACCTCCCTTAAATTTAATACTTCGCTCTTATGGTCCTCACATACAAAGGAAACGTATGGCAGTCTTTTGTACAACCTTGGAATTTGATGTCTCTACCCCTTTAATGTGCAAGTACAGGTGCATTAAGGCTGCACGAATGGACCTGGGCGGCAGAGGTACAATCGGGATGTCTGAATCATTAGCTATTTCGATGAGACGTCTGGATCTTGGTCGGGTATAGCTTTTTTGTTTCATTTACTTCCCTACAAACTAAACGACTCTTTGCTACGGCGAGCCACGCAACGGTAGATGAGTCGCATGTTTCCGAAAATATCGAAACCTAAGGCCAAGTTCCATCGGTTTGAAGCAAGACAGTCAACGGTGCATACGTGATTTTTAAATGGAGATGCAGCAATACCACTGTGAAACATCAACGTTATTCAGGTCATAAAACGCGAAAAATGAGGGTAATAGCACAGATCAGATTGAAAGCGGTTTATTAAACTCATATAGGTAAAAAACATATAGATCTTAATAGGAGCTACTTACAAGAGACTTGCTTTCTTGTTTGCAACAGCCCCCTTCTCCTTGCTCTCTACACGGTGATTCACATATGTAGAGAGAAAGTGAATTCATATAGCAATAACAATGTTCAGTATCTGACAAGTGAATGCCGACACGTGCTCAGCGCAACCCAAGCGAGCAAGGCTGCGCTTCGCTAGCTCTTCCAGCACTTTCAAGAAAATGTTTGTCGCCTTGGCGATGGTCAGTGTGAATTGCGGTCGCACATTACGTAGAACGCTGGTCTTTTCTTGGTTTAGCAGCACACAGGTCTACAGCTAGGCCGCACCGACTCACGGACGCATAGCTCGGGTGCACCGACGCTGTCGCGCTTCTGTGTTGAGTTGCAGCCGGAGCGAACGCCGCGCGAGCTGCGTCGCTCGAAACGCACTGATATAAATCTGGCAAGGACACAGAGGAGCAGCGATCAACTTGCAGCACAGTTTAACCCAACAAAGAAACGCCTGACACAAAAACGCTTCGCTATATTCTTCGCTGATGTGGTCAGCGTGGCTACCCTTGCCGAGAAGGCAGTCAAACAGCGACGAGAGCGCCCCCGCTCGGCGGTACAGGCAAGCGCGACATCCGCGGTGTTGTAGTTTGCAAACTGAAAAAGTAATCTAGTAATGGTGTTTTCCCCGGACACGGCGATGCCGCGCACGGCCAAGCGCGGGTGCTCGGGTCCGTGGTGGTGCACTGCTCACCATCATCCCCCTGCGGGGATGTCCCTGCGGATGCTCATGAACCCGTGGTGTCGCAACTCACCAACGTCTGCATGAATCAGATTCCCCTGCGGGGACAGTGTATGCGTACTTTACATACTGTCGTCTATTGTTCCTAAAAGGCACACTTCCACAGTGTTGCATCTGTAGAAATGAACGGCAGCACTGCTGCCGGCAAAGGTAGGACTTCGTATTTGGGATATATATAATCTGCATTCACCAGTCTTCTTTGCTGATAAAATAATTAAAATAACTCCACAGGACTTCGCTACTGTCGTATTGAAAAGGTGCATCTGGATTACCTGGATAAAAGTTGCCCTCATTATAGCCAATGAACGCCGCCTTGGCCTTGTGACGGTATTCAGCCAGTGGTCAGGAACTGCACACGCTAACTACCTCGAGAAAACGACTGTCCCGTATAAACATTAGGTGATAATGTTTCTGCCCAGCTTCTGAACGTCACAGCCGGCTATTTTCTCTTTTGGTATTTCGGCAAGGATCTTTCAGTCGCCAAAAAAGTGCCAAGTTGATAAAAGTCACAAATTCCATTAGAGCTGCAGCACGGGTTGCTGCGTTAACTAGTTCGGGTGCTTACAGCAAAACGCCAATGGCAGCATTATTTAGTGAACTCCAGCCAAAAATGGTAGAAAGAGGGGAGACCTTTATTTGGAGATTTGTTTGTCTGCCCAAGAGAGAGAGAGAGAAAACATTAAGCTTCCCATGTCCGGGTCACTGGTTCATCAAAGTAGGCCGAGTGTGGGGCTTGGCCCTTCATAGTGCTTGTTGAACGCGTGGATGAGTTTGTTTCAATTCCTTGGTCAGCGGACCTCAGTCGAGAAAAACGTACAGGTGGGAGTAGGAATGCTGCTAAGTGTTCTGCTGTCCGCAGATACGACCTGAGAGCATGCTCATTGGCAAGTAAGAGACAGCGTTCTGGTGGCCGTTCACACTTAGATGCTGTTAGTTTAGTGAGGTGGTAAAGAATGGCGTCAGAGCTGGCTTTTGGAGGAGGCTCCAGGGGAATGATGACTGCCATTGTGACTACGCACTTCCTGGTGGCGAAAGCCTACAGACGCAATCGTAAATTTGGAGGTGAAGAGGTTTGCTTATCAGTTGTGAGTGGAATGAGGGGGGGGGGGACAGGGTGTTAAGGCAACAAGTTCTGGCTTCTTTGCGTGTGTGGTCTCTCCTCGAGTCCATGCTTATTTATTTATTTGCATATAATATCTATACCCTCAGGGGTGAAGCATTATAAAGGGGAGTGAATAAATACAATAACATTGAACAAAAAAATAGAATAAAAACAATAGCCACATAACAGGCGATGCAATAAATCAGTTGAACAATTCTAGCGAATTCAGGTTCGGTAAATATAGAGGTACGAAATTTCTTTCTGTTAACAATGCTTTCGTCCAATGCGTGAAATGTGGTTCTAGTAGCATGATGTCTTGGGAACAAACAACATCCAGAATAAGGTAGTGGGACCTCCCGGTACAGGATTGGTAGCAGTGCATGTTGGTCAAGAGTCCGGGTGTTCATGAGCGGCGATTTGCTACATCTAAGAGTTTTGGTTGTGGTACCCCCATAAAGAACAGTGGTGAATAGGACAGCTATATTCATTGCAACCCAAAATTTTATTAAGTAAGGGAAATAATAAAGTGAAACTTCGTACCTACTGTTGCGCGCGAAAACTTGCGTCTTAGCAGCATCACAAAATCAATCTGTAAAGACTCATGGTAGCAAATGTTATGAAGCAAACATGAGCAAATAGTTTTCTACCACCATTATAATTTTTTTTTGGTTCGTTGCGCAGCTGCTGTTTTTATGTGTATAATAACAAAGCAAATTTTTCTTGCAAAGAGGGTCAGATGCATACGTATATATTGTTCGAAGTAATAATCAAAGTTTTGCTTGATTATTATTTCATAAGGAACACAGACGATATGTAAGGAGCGCAACTTCCAACTAGTTTATTTTCGTCGATGGCAGATGCATTTATACACGCGCAGGGCAAACATAAGGCAAATAAACGCACTGATCATGTCAGCATCCCGCCGCCAAGTGTGCCACCCGATAGCAATACGAGTAAAATTGATATCCTTCGTTACCATAGTCATATAAAAGCAAAGAACATGACAAAGACAAAAGGAATAATTGAATGCATGAGGTGAACGATGAATATAGCTTAAAAAGAACTCTTAGCAAAAGCATTATGAAAGTAAATAAAAACAATATAGTTGTCAACGCCTAAAATTTGCTCATCGTAGCAAAAGCAGTGTCAATAAAGTAAAGAACCACTAGAAACCGAAAGGCCAGTAACAAGGCAAAAACGGTTCGTTGGTTTGTGCGGTTTGACGTTCCAAAGCGACTCAGGCTGTGGAGAAAGGCTGATTTAAAAAAAAACATGAATCGAAGGCTTCGCCAACAGAAAAGTACTAAGAAAACCAAGGTAAGGCAAGCAAGAAAAGGAATTCACACGTGTCCATCTAATAATATTATCTCTTTCTCCAGCACTACTAGAGAAGCAGTGCTAATGCATTTGTCACCAGTGTTAGTAATATGAAAGGCTTCTAATATTTCTCTCCTAAGTTTTGTTTTTGCATGTGCCAGGATCGAGGTGGTGGTTAAAATATTTTAATGAAATTGTTTAGGAGGTTGTAGCGGTGGGTGGAGCTCTCAGTACGGAGCCCTATTGGTGTAGGCTGCTGTCCGCGCTCTTTCGACGAGTTCTTTCTGACTCGTTTCGTCCGAGCTGGTCAGAGCTGCCTCCCACCCCTCCTGCGTTGGCTGGTTATTGACAGTGACCGCCTGATTTCGTTGGCATGCCCATACCATATGGTACAGGTCCGCCTTCTCCCCGCAGAAGTTGCAATGTGAGTCAAATGACTCCGGGTCTATTGCGTGTAGTCTTCGTGGGTTGTTGTAAGTATTGGTCTGTAGCTTTCGGAGCTGTAGTTCCTCGCCTTTGTTCAGTGTCTTAGCCGTCGGAGGGTATACCCGACGGGATAATCTTAAGTGCTGAAGTATGTCGTTGTAAGTTAGTAGTGGGGTAGAAGGTTCCACGGCATCCGTGCTGGTGCCCGGGGAAGAAATACTCGGGTTGAGGCATGTGTGCTCTCGTTCCCTGGGATGCTCTGGTGACCTGGTACCCATATTAAGTGTTTGTGCGTTGGTTGGTAGCCTCAGGTGTAGCTGTCTTGCAGGATTTTAGGTGCTAGTGGTGTGATCCTACCCCTGAGGTAATTTCGATACGCTGTTTGTGAATCTGCAAGAACATATTCTGAGTTAGTGTGTGTTGCAGCTAAAGCAATCGCCACTTCTTCCACGGCTAGTATGTCGTGGCTAGCTAGTACTAGTCCGTCGATTGTTTTGTTTTGGTGCACTTCCGCTACGGCCGTCACTGCCTGCTCGGGACCCGCAGCATCAACACAGAACACGCCCTAGCACTCGCCGTAGTGCCTTTTCAAAGCTTCGGCTCGTGCTTGTCGTCTCGCCTGGTGAAAATCGGGGTGCATATTCCTGGGTAGTGGAGCTGCCTTCAATAGTCCTCTCTATGAGGCTGGAATGTCGTTTTTAGAGTCTAGCTGTCGGGGGCAATTGATGTTTAAATCAGTGAGGACTTGTCGACCAGTCCGACTAGTGGAGAGTCGTACTACCTGCGCCATGGGGTGCACCTGTATTAGCTCGTCTATCGTGTTGTGAACTCCCGGTCGCAAGAGCCGGTTCGTCGATGTCGCAAGAGGGAGGCCAGTGCCTTCTTGTAGGATGTTCTGATTATGACGTCTAGGTTCCTGATGTGACGCTTCATTAGGCGGAGGTAGGGTGCTGCGTAGACGACGCGGCTTACGACGAAAGCCTGCACCAGTCGCAGGGGATCTCCTTCTCGCATCCCTGATTTCCGCGTTGTTATAATGGCGATCATCATGGCGACTTGCTCGCTCACGAGCCGTAGTTTTTAGAGGGTTAGGGGGTTGTTGCCGTTGTTATTTCAGTACAGACCTAGTATCTTGAGGGCCTGAGCTTCCTTGATGGACGAGTTGTCAATGCGGATGTTGATGGTGTCCGGATTATTGCGTTAACGGGAGACTATGAGTTCAGATTTTTCGGGAGAGTAGGTTAGTCCACCCGCCCGTGCATAATTTTTGAACTATTGTTGCCGCTGTTTGTGGTTCTTCTTCAATCATTTCCATACTTCCCGTGGTTGTCCAGATGGTTATATCGTCAGCGTACAGGGCGTGGCGTATGCCCTGTACCTGACTGAGAAGGGGTGGGAGATTTAGGAGTGCAATGTTGAAGAGAAGTGGGGATAGTATTGCCCCTTACGGAGTGCCTCTCGTGCCCATCTTCACTTGCGTTGTCTGTTTCGTGCCGGTGCTGATGTTTACGGTTCCGTTCGTAACGAAATTGCAGATGTATGAGTAAACTCGCTGGCCACAGTCCGTGCGGTGGAGGTTGTTTAGGATCGTGGGTGCTTAACGTTGTCAAACGCTCCTTTGAGGTCGAGAGTTAAAAGGGCTCGGTCACTGTTTCTGCGTGCGGGATCAATGGCTTCGCGTTTGAGTTGCAGAAGCACATCATGGGTGGATAAGTGTGCCCTGAATCCAAACATCGTGTATGGCAGTAGCTCATTGTCCTCAAGATAATTGCAGAGACGCGCGTGGACTGCCTTTTCCATGAGTTTGCCTGCGCACGATGTGAGGGATATGGGGCGCAGGTTTTCGATGCTGGTTTTCTTGCCGGGTTTGGGGATAAAGTGCATATTGGTTGTTTTCCATCCTTGTGGGATGGTGCCAGGATGCCAACAGTCGTTTATGTAATCCGTGAGTTGCTGCAGAGCCTCCGTGCCGAGGTCGGCCACAAGTCCGACCGGGATTTTGTCTTGTCCCGGGGCTGTGCCTCGGCGCATATCTGCTAGTGCTGCAATGATTTCCTGTGAAGTGAAGTCTCTGTCTACGTCTTCGTTCGGTTCCCCACGGTACTACTTATTGTAAGGTTGTGGGTCTCTCGCGGTGCAGATATAGCGACGTGTGAGTTCATCCTCGAGTTCGTAATCCGTGCCTTTGAAGGTGTGGAGGGCTCGATGCAAATTTCTGTGTTGTTCACTCTTCGCTTTTGGAGGTTCAATTAGGCATCGCAGAAGGTTCCACGTAGCCTTGGTGTCTAGGCGGCCTTTCTGAGATTCGCACTTCGTTAGCCAATCGGTGCTAGCGAGGTCCCATGCGTATTGGTCTGCCTGAATAGTAAGCTTGGCTATTCGTAGTCTTAGTTTCCGATTGTGTCTTTGTTTTCTCCATCGTTTTATAAGACTACGTCTTGCTTCCCAAAGGTGTAGGAGGTGGTTGTCAACAGTTGGGTGTCCTCCGTGGTGGCGAGGGACTTTGTGAGCTTTTCTTTAAGGTCGAGAATGGAAGCCGCCCAATTTTCATAGCTGGTTATTTGTTCCCATGTAGCTAGTTTGGTGTCCTTCCTGAATGTCTCCCAGTCTGAACCATGGCGCCCGTGTGCTGTGCGATGTCAGTGCACGTTAAAGATCCCCAGGTGGTCGAAATTATTCCGGGGACCTCCACTACGGCACCTCTTCATTTGTTTCTTCTTTCACTCCTACCTTCCTCCCTTCCCTTCAGGCGCGGTTTAGGTGCCCGCCGAGATATGTGAGATAGATACTGCGCCATTTCCTTTTCTCAAAAACGAATTTACCAATTTATTTACCATGTTTTGCATTTATGAGTCGCAATATGCTCTGGCAGGCAGCGTCTTTCATTTTTTAGTACTGTCCTCTCATGTTCCCACAGGTGGACTCCCGAACAGCGCCGTGAGGACCTTAAGGAAAATGAAACAAAAATTGGTTTTAAGGAAAGGAAATACGCCTCTCTCATATATCTGGATGTACACCAGAAAGGAATGAACATCACAGTACATGTCTCTAAAGCACCCTTCTAAGACAACAGCCGCATTCACTAGACGCGCTTTTGTTAATTCCAAACCAACGAGCTGGCGTGGTGGTGGTGGTGGTGAAAACTTTTAATTTCTGAAATAGAGTTTGGGAGCCACAGAGTGGCCACGCAACATGGTCGGCGTCCCTAGTCCGGGACACCGCATGACAATGCCCCGTCTCTAGCCCGTTTCACCAGAGCCCTTTGGGACTCAAGCGAGGAGCAGCTGAGAAGGGCAGTCTCCCATGCCTCTCTGGAAGGGGTAGGGGAAGGGGGGAGGTGGGGATTTTGAGTACATGCCCACACCATGTGGAAGATATCACAGGTCTCCCCACAGTGTGGGCATCGCCCATCCGTGTTAGGATCGTAATGCTTTAAGATTGCAGGACAGAGTAGAGTACCTGTCTGCAGGCGCCTTAAAGTTCGCTCCTCCGTCTTACTCAGCCCCTTTGCAGGGGCCGGGAAAAGGCGGTGGATGTCGCTATAATGCGTTATAATTTCCTTGAATCGCAGCAGCGGCTGGTTAGTCTCCGAGCCAGAAGAGCTGGGATGAGGAGCCCGGTGAGTAAGCGCTCGGGCAGCCGCGTCAGCGGCCTCATTACCTCGTAAGCCCTGGTGGCCAGGAGCCCAAATGATTCTTTTGGGTGTTGGATCAGTGGCAGTCCGTCTTAGAATGCAGGCAGCTAAGGGGGAGATCTCCCCTGCCAAGTAATGATCACATGCTTTTCGGGAGTCCGTAATGATGATTCTCGAATTGGCGTGGGCGGCAGCAAGCGCTATCGCTACTTCCTCGGCTCGCATTGAATTCGGGGCTCGAAAAGAGAGTCCATCAACGTGCATTTCCTGGTGAACGACAGCGGCCGTGTAAAATCCCGTGGGCGATGGGCCTGCTACGTCTACATAATATACACCGGGTCGCGAGCCGTGTTGTCTCTCAAGAGCCCGAGCCCGCGCTTGTCGCCTGTTTACGTGCATGTCGGTGTCCATGTTACGGGGGACCGGGGAGACCCAGAGCATATGGCGCCACAGTACTGGGATACGCTCCGCCTCCTCTGGAGTGCAGTCGTGTTGGATGTGTAAGCGGTTTAGCAGGCGGCGCCCAGGGGCCGTCTGCATGAGCCGCGTGTATTGGTTCACGAGGTGGGCCTCCCGCAGCTCCTGGTAGGAGTTTAGCACCCCCAATGCCTTGAGTTTGGCATTAGAGGTAGCCACCGGGAGATCCAGGGCTCGCTTAGTTGCCTTGCGGATGACGGCGTCTATTCGCGCCTCGTCTTGCTTAGTAGTGCGGAGATATGGCACGGCGTAGAGGATCCGGCTATTCACGAAGGCATAGACGAGCCGAAGCGCGTCCCTGCCCCGCAGACCGCCCCGCTTGTTGGAAACGCGGCGGATCATGCGCCCTACCTGTTCGCCTACTCTCTTGAGTTTCAGAATGGTGGAGTCCGGTCTGAGTCTGTGGTGAATGAAAAGGCCCAGAATACGGAGCTCCTCCACCTCTCTAATAGGACCTCCTGACAGAGAGATGTGAATTGCTGTCCTATCCTTTGGGTTCGCTCTGACATGCAAAAGCTCTGATTTCGCTGGAGCACATTGGAGCCCACAGTCAATGGCATACGCATCGACTATGGAAGCGGCCTGCTGAAGGCGGGCCTCCATGTCCCCAAGGCTCCCCTCAGTGGTCCAAATTGTAATGTCATCTGCATACAACGCGTGTTGAATGCCTTCCACCCGGGCCAGTTGGCTTGGGAGGTGCATCATAGCTATGTTGAACAGGAGCGGTGATAACACCGCTCCCTGAGGGGTACCCCGTGTTCCCATCATGTAAGGGCCGTAATCCTCGCCCTCAATCCGAAGAAAGGCCTGGCGATTAGTCAAGAAATCTCTTACATACGCGTAGGCTCTAGCCCCACAATCGGTAGAACTCTAGTTGGCCAGGATGCTTCCGTGTTTAACATTGTCGAAAGCTCCTTTCAGATCAAGGGCGAGGATGGCTTTGTCATTGTGTTGCATAGTTGTGGGTCGTATTACATCCCTGTGCAGCTGGAGAAGGACATCCTGTGCAGACATGTGGGGGCGAAACCCGAACATGGTAACTGCAAAGAAGCCCTTACTCTCCAGGTATGGAGAGAGGCGATCCCGAACCATCGTCTCCATAAGCTTGCCCGCACATGAGGTCAGTGATATGGGCCTCAGGTTGTCCGTATTCACGGCCTTACCTGTTTTAGGGATAAACGTCACAAGTGACGTTTTCCACTCGGGAGGGAGTGGACGCCCGTCCCAGATCTGGTTGATGTATTCTAATAAATGGAGGTAGGCTGAGTCCGGTAGGTTCGCCAACAGGTTCACTGTTATGTTATCCCGTCCCGGAGCCGTACCCCGGCGCATTTTTGCTAAGGCCGCCTTAAGGTCGTGCAACTCAAAAGGGGCATCAAGTGTTTCATTAGGCCTGCCAGAGTACATGTACTCAGGCCCAGGCGGGTCCTCCGTACGACAAAGATATCTGTCGCACAGAGTGTCCGCAAGTTGCGCCGTCGTACCTTGATACCCTTGCAGAGCCCGCCGGAGCTGCTTTTGCGTCTCCCCTCTCGTTTGAGAGGGGTCGATTAGACTGCGAAAGAGACGCCACGTTCCCTTCGAGCTCATCTGATGAGCTGCGGCGTCGCAGCGTGCTATCCAATTTGAATCTGAGAGTTCGGCAGCATACGCTGCAGCTTGCTCTGTGAGTTTGACTATGCGGTCGCGTAATTTGCGATTAGTTTTCTGCTTTTTCCACCGTTTAGTTAAGCTCCGGCGCGCCTCCCACAAATGCAGGAGGTGGGTGTCCACTGCGGGGATCTCTTCGGTGGTTTGTAGTGTTGTGACGTGTTGTTTCTGAATGTTGTATATGTGGTTAGCCCACTCCGCGTAGCCGCCGGAAAATAGTACGGGAGGGATAGTGTGATTTCGGAATTTGTGCCAATCGGTCAGCTTGGCCTGACCCCATTTTTTGCGCGCTGCCTTCGCCATGAGTGTAATCCGGAGAAGGAGGTGATCGCTGCCTAGAGAATCTCTAAGTTCTCCCAAGCAGCCGCTCTAGCATTTTTGACGAGAGAAAGGTCTGGACACGTGTCGCGGGTTACCGAATTCCCCACTCGGGTGGGATACGCCGGGTCCGTGAGCAACGTGAGGCTGAGGGTGGAGATGGGCTCCGCCAGCTTACGTCCTCTTGCCTGTTCGAAGTGGTAGCCCCAATGAAGGCTGGGAGCATTGAAGTCTCCAACGATCACTAGAGGCTCTTTGGCTGCCATTTTTATCGCGCGAAGGAAGATTTCATTAAAAGTTACGCGCGGCTTATGCGGAGGGCAGTATATGTTGAGGATATGTATTGACGGGTCGCGGCGTCTGAGAGGCAGTACCCGGACCATTGTATATTCTTGCTTGGTACTCAAGTCTAAGTCGACCTGAAGCCCGGTGTAAGCCTTATTCACCAGGATGCACGTAGAGGGGCCCCCCTGAAAGGTGCTGTAGCCTGATAATTTAGCGTCTATGCCGGGCTCCTGCAGGGCAACGAGTGCCGGCATGTCACCTAGGGACTGTAGGTAGAGCTGGAGGTGTGGCCGTTTTTTCCAAGCCCTGAAACCCCTGCAGTTCCATTGAATGATTTGGAATTTTTCAAGGTTTTTATCTTTCCTATTAGATGTACTAGCCATGTTGTTCTATTTAATTACGGGGGAGCGGTCTAGCTCTGGCCGGGAGCCAGCGCAACCCCAGCGAGAGGCCGCACCGACCCAACAGCTGCCGAGCCTGAACCGTGTTCCTTCGCTGCCTGGCGGGAGGCTGTCTTACGTTTGAGGTGAGGGGAATCGGAGCTAGTGGCGATCTGAATTTGGGTGCTGACCCAGGGCTGCACGGCTTTAAGGACCGAGTCAGTGACCTGGGCCATAAGGTCGGGAAGTGCTTGCGTTAAAGCTGCCTTGAACATGTCCTGGAAGGACTCGCGGACTGCTGACATGATTTGATTCGGGAGGGCCGCCACTTGCTCCTCCAGTTGCTCGGTTTGGCGCTGCAGTGCCTCTAGGCCGGCGACGCGACCAGCTGATCCAACTACCGTGTCCCCGCTCTGCCGCGAGACGCTAGTGAGGCAAGATGTTACGGATGATCCGTCATCCTCGTCATCTGGCTCAGCTTCTTGCATTGGTTCGGATGACCCGGCCTGTTTGGCCTCTAATTCCTGAATTTTGCGCGCTAGAATTTGGTTCTGGCGCCTGAGCTCCTCTACCTGCTGCTGTAGGGCGGTTTCGGTAGGGGAGGGACGGGTAGGGGAGGGACGGGTAGGGGGCCCAGAGACTGCCCTACTCCAACTGCTCACCTGTGATTGGACGGGTGCCAAGGGCGGGAAGTCCCTGGCGTTGAGGACCGGGGGCACCGCCTGGGTCGCGGACTTGACATGTTTCGATGTGCCGTGTTTGGCCTTGATTTCCTGATCGGCTGGCGCTTTCTTGGCCTTGGGCGGAGGAGCCTGCTTGGGCCCCGTCTTTGTCTTCGGTTTCGATCCGGATGGGGAGCTCGGTTTGATGGCTTTCCGGAACCGCCCAGCACAGCCAGGAGCTCCGGTAGGGTGGCCGCCTCCGCAGATGAGGCAGCTCGGAACACAGTCATGTTCCGCCAGGCCGTCAGGAGTGGCATCGGGAACCTGGACTCCACAGCGTTTGCAGCGTCCCGGCTGCGGTCGCGGGCACGCATCGGCCCGATGGCCCACTGTGCCACAGCGGTGGCATGCTGGCACTGTTTTCTTGTACAGGCGAACAGGGAGCCGTTCGTAGCTGTACAACACCGTCCGTGGCACCTTGGTCCCCGCGAAGGTGATCACCGCAACCGGGGTTCCCCCTAGCTTGCGCACAGACACGACATTTTGTTCCGCACTGAGTTTTCTTTTAACGCTTTCAGACGTTTCGTCTGGCGAAACAGTCACTACGCCTCGACAGAACGCACCGGAGAGTTTAGGGTGTCCCCGGAACGGTAGCTCGCGTTCCCCTACCGGCAGCACAATATCCCGGAGTAGCTTCTCCGCGGCGTCGACTGATTTCAGTGCACATACAAGGACGTTTTGGTCCCAAACGGGCCACACTGCAAGTCCAGCATTTGCGTCGTCCCCGAGGATGCTGCGGACTGCAGCGCCGGCTTGTCCAGGACCAAACGTTGCCTTGAGGTCGACCGTGATTCTTGGTTTCAGCACAACAACGATGTCATCTTTTTCAATGCGCGGCGTGTTCTGCGGCCGCCACCGGAGTTGCTTGGAGCTCTTCGAGGCTGCGTTCAGCGCACTCCCGCCCTGCGTATTCGCAGAGCTAGCCGGTGCCTGTTGCTGGGTGGCACCAGCACCAGCGTCCCTCGATGCCGCTGCCGCGTTCTTCTTTCCGCGCCAGACGCGGATCATATCTTGTAGGTAGTCGTCCTCCGTTGGTAGAGGATCTTCGCCTTCAGTCGTATCCTCGGATTGATGGGTATCCATTGTTACGATCTGCAAGGACTGCGGGTCGTATCCGGTGACTTGATTTGCAGCCGCCAGAGCCGAGGGATCCCCAACCGGGGCCATCGCAGGCCCCGGCGCCGTTAGGCTTAGCACCACCGCGGCGTGACGAAAGCTTCAAATGACCGAAAAGTGGTCGAAAATTGGCCCCACCTTAACAAACGTGGTGTAGACGGGTGCCGCTGAGGTTCCTATAGACGATAATACCAGGCTTGCAGGGGAAAAAGTTGGTGTATCGCAATTGATTGCGATTTGTCACGGAGCCGACGCGGTATGCGACCGCTCCCGTCACCGACGCTAGCGCCCCCCCCCCCCCCCCCCTGACGTGGCGGAGTGGTTAGCGTACTCGCCTCGCACTCCGGAGGCCCTGGTTCGATTCTTCAACTCGACCAATTTCCAACTCGGTTTTATTAATTAATGCATCTGGGATTCTTCCCTCTGGGTAAACACCGCCGACGACGACACCGGCTTTTCTGCGACACGGGGACCTTAACGCTGTCGAGTTAAAACGGTTCTCCTCTTGTTTGTCTCGAAACGTCACCTTACTGCCCCCATGTTCGCTCAGCCGAATGTGTACACGTATTTTCAGATGCTACTGCTGTACAGGGAGGCTGTGGTCTTGAAGAACAAACAAAAGCTCACATCATTATCATCAGGAGACAAAGGCGCCATTATGTGGTGCTCTTTCGAAACTGAACAATAAAATATCAGTGGTGCATGTCTCAAAAATGTTCAGATTTTACTTCCATGTTCAGTCATCTTGAACATGTTGGGAACGCCATGTGCTAGGCCAACTTTGCGTACTGTAAAGCTGAATAATGTTGGACACTGAAGGCAATCCACTACAACAAAAATGAATGACGCACGAGAACCGCAAATACAGGCAAGCTATGACTCAGAGCGGTGGAGCTATTGATGAAGGAACAGTTTGCGAAAGAGTGCATGGCGACCAAATAAAAACGTCAAGCTTGTGATCAAGTTCATCAGTAGTTAATGCGTCGATTTTGAAGGCTCAGCCGCCGTTCACAAGAAAGCTAGACGACTGCTAATATTTGTAGGTTTTAACTTTTTTGCGTTCAATACGAATTGTTGGAAATCGCTCATTGTTTCCGTTCCTGAGTGTTTAGATTTTGAATTCACAATTGTTGTTAAAGCCCTAGAAGGTTGCTACGAGTTAGAAAAGATAAATGATTAGGAAGCATGTAGGCCCGAACAAAGAGGAGCTGGCAAACTATTGCAGACACATCAGCACAAGTTCACAAAAGGTGGTTAGCAGCCTCCCTCTGGTTAACGATCCATCCCCCAACTTTCTCCGGCGATAAAAAAGTTAAAAGTAAGCAAATCATATAGCCTCGATGATGCCATATAACGCAGGCAATACTTCTAACCCCCTCCAAAAAAAAAGGCAACAGGAGAACAGCAATGCATAAATGCAGGGGAACGGAAAGGGCAATATTGCACATACGAACAATATTAATATTGATGAGCGTAGGCAAATATAATACTCGATACGCCTGCCTAAATAACTCTTTTTTAGAGTCGTTTCGAGTTCCCTGTTGCAGCTTGAAATTCTGGTCATCCAGGTTAAAATTGTGGTTAGAGTAAGGAACCTGCACAATGTCCAGGTTGCATTTTTTCGCAGTTATCTTGGTCAGCACAAGCGCTCAGACCAGTCACACACCTTTTAAGAATCCGAACTAAAGACAATAGAAATAGCATAATTTTTCTCCAGATGATATTGCTGGGATGTCACGCAATTGTTTTTTAATTATATAGCCATAGTCCCTTATTTCAATAGTCATCACGCTAGTAGGCATAGTCCGCTCCTAATACAAATATACATAATATTTTATATAATTCGTTTACATAACAGGACACCTCATACTATGAGGATTTTTTTTTCGACACAGCTTACTGCACTATATCCATCATCGAAGTAAGAAAGCTACTAACCCTAAACTAGATGTTGAAATTTGTATTCTAGGTGTAATCATTCTAGGTGTAAGCGCCGCTCAGCCTTTTTTTGGCGGGCGGCGATTGAGACAGGGGACCTCACCCCCCTACCTTTTTATTTACATTTATGTCGCCCAAACTTTCAACATATACCTGCCCTAATTTTGCACTTTCGATGCCGTAGATGGTTTTGGCGGGCTATTTATTTTTGTTTAGTATTTGGAGGCGCACACTCCATTCTACGTGGGTAAAGACATAAGCAGCTGAGCGGCTTACGACATCAGACCCGTACCCCGAACTGCTAGTCGTCTGACCCGTCTACCTCAAACGTTTTCCGGCATCCCGTGCGCCGGTGCATTATATGTGGATTATGAGTGTGTCCCTCTTTGAACAATAATTTTCAACTGCGCGCTATAGACTATAAATAAATTTTGAAAGCCAAGAGTGATTTCCATCTCTCCAAATTGCACCCTTGTCCTGCCTTCCGCAAGCGGGAGCAACGTAAGACCGTCGCGCTTATGCTGTCGGGTGTACACTTTTGCCGGCTGCTTAACAGTTTCCCATGCCTCAGCTGCCTTACTGCTGTCTACTTACCCACTCCTAAAAACAGACCGGTTCTTTTTGCGGTGCTCGCAGTCTTACAGTGACAATTAAAATTTTTTTCATGAATATCTAGCGATAACTTCTCTTAAGAAACAGTAAAATTTGGGTATAACAGAAAATATAGTTCCCTGATTTATCTATCATGACGCATGCAACAGATTTGCACTCTTTCAGTGGTTTATATTTGTAACATTCTCATGGTACTAGCAGCGCGTTTTTTTTTACATATTCAAAAAGAAATGAAGTACTGATCCACCAAAGCAGCCAAAATTCAGCAAACCTGCCCGCACAGAAACTCGACGCCAGTGGGCGTCACATATTTTGTAGGGAAGCGCACAGTCAGGCTGACTTGTTATTAATTAATTATTTATAAACGGCTACTGAGGTGACAGATCTCAACACAGCAGGAAATCATGGCCTAAGAGGATTCTGGTGTGGGCTAGTTGGTTCATGCTTAATAAACAAATTCACAACAACGCTACGGAACGAGGGCAGAAGGAACACGAAAAACACAGGACAGTTGCTGTCCAGTGTTTTTCGTGTTCCTTCTGTCCTCCTTCCGTAGTGCTGTTGTCAATCTGTTTATAAATCATGACCGCGCAACCTGTACTTGCCTACAAGACATAAACTTTGTACGCGTTTAGAAAATCCATTTTAGCGAACCACCATCGGGACCGAATGGCGTTAAGCAGCTGAACTAAGATAAATAAGTTATTTCACAAATTATGTTGCCGTAAACCAAAGCCGTATCTGCACGCGTGGAAGGAGGAGGACGAATAAGAGGAAATGCAGGGAGGTTAACTGGAAGAAAAATCGCTTTGCTACCCTGCAGGGGAGAAAAGGGTGAGGAGATAAAAAAAATAACGAGAAACAAGTGTAACAAAAAGTGAAGTCACTCTGAAAAGTCAGCGGTCGTTGAAGTCACAGAATCGGCACGAGTAAGGCATGCAGCTGTCATTTACTGTAAGGGTCGTAGAGCTTATACATCTTGTAGCCACAATTAGTGAAGAATATCAGATTTGTTCAGAAGTCTAAAAGCGCCCGTGCACCCTTACGAACGTTTCCACTCGGTGGAGCTCCTACATCCCAGGATTTTATCTGAGCGCTGTTGACGTGGTGACTGATGCATTAACGGAGCTAGCATACCCAGCGCGCCGTTTAAAAAAATAGCTAAACGTGTGGATGCATGCCTTAACTAGTGATACACACAGAATTGTTTAGCGCACCTTTTTGACTATTTTGCTTCATCATCTTGAGCATGTCCTACCAATGGGATTGGCGAATTATATTTAACGAGCCTTTCATCTATTTTCTCGGTCCTTTTGCCTCTGCGCCTTCGATGGACTGATCGGCCTGAGGTTGTCGGGGTCAGCTTTCAAAATATTTTTTTCGTGTGAAATGTTGCTCACACATGTGTACATTATGTGACTGCGACATTTCAGAATCACAATTACTTGCTTATCTGCGACAGTGGCTAACCACTTGAAGTTCTGGAAATTTTGTTACAGTGTTTCTGCTATTAATTTTTTTTATTTCTTTCTAGCTGTATTCATTTTAATGCACGTGCAGGTCCTCGAATCTTGTTCTAAATTCTCTTTTAAGCACAAGTAAAGATCTTCCTACTCCCTCATAAAACTCTGCCTGCATACACACACATACACACAAATGAAAAATTATGTATTCTGGGTATTTTGACAGTCGACAAACTTTAAATGGTCACGACTACTGCCTTGAGGTCATACTTCTCAAGGAAGAATAATAATTTGCGTACAGTGTGCAATGCAGCCTCATGATTTTCGTTTTTTCTACGCTTCCACAGGACGACATGTTCCTGCGGATAATACATTTGCCTTTCTGAGGGTGACAGGTTTGCACTGTTTTACATTTTCTTATCTCTAGGCAAAGATCAGATATGGATGCAACTGCGCCGGCCAATTGTGTGATTTGAGATGTTGGAGGTTTTTTGATACTCACTAAGTGTCATGTTGCTTTTCAACAATATGCGCACTGCTCGACCGGCCACGGCTGTCTACGAAAAGATGAGAACCTGACTAGTCATCTTCCGCGACTCATTTTTGTGGCCTGCGGACAATGGTCCCTTGCTCCATTAAATATATATTCCCAAACATCCGCACGGACTTTGTCTCCACGATTCAAGTAGCTTGGGCTTTGTGCTTCTTTGGCAGGTACCTGCAAATTTCTTCTTAAATATATGATTAGGAATTTAAAAATGTGCCCAGACATTAGTAAGTGAAGCGAAAAGATCCAGACCCTTCCGCTTGCGTTTGGAACAACGCGCTGCGCAATTTTCTTCTTAGTGATCGCAACGTTGGGTAAGTAAGAGCGCCATTGTTTCGGTATCAGATTTGTTGAGAATGCTTTTACGCGGTGTAAGATGAATTCCGCATGATGTAAGCGTTCCTTCGAAGTAGGAGCATAGGAGCCTAACACTTGAAGGGGTCAATGCATTCAGTATCTTATTCTCACATTTTAAACTTCGGGCGCAATGTGTAGTGCAAAAACACCAGCATGGCATGAACGTTCTGGTGTCCTATCAGTTGTTTTTGCCACGTATTATCTTGCTTCATATTCTTCGAGATTTCCGCTAAATGCGAATTCTTCCTCAGAACTTCGCTGCGTACGCATGGTAGGAAAAAAGTGCGAACGTCCAGGCGGAACTTGTGGTGGTTCTGGCTTCATGACGAAAAGGTAAAAATGTCAAGAGTTCTATCTAGAGATGCATGTTGAACAATTTCTAAGTATACGCACCACAGCCATATTTCAGTATCCGAAAAAGCAACAACGGTAAAAACTCCAATCACAAATCGGGAAACAAGATAACATCGATTGTCTTCTAGGATAATGATGCAGATGAGACCGGGAATTGTCGCGAAGGTTTACCTCATGAAATATCGGATCGCAACGCATATCGTGAAACACAGAATGCTGTAACGCGTATAGATCTATTAATACTATATTTAGTCGGGAGAGAAAAGTATGCAGGTATGACAATCTCTTTAGTGCTCACAAAAGTAGCTGCCTGTTGCCATGCATAGGAAGTGTGCAGGTGTCCTGTGACCACCGCTATGCCTGCTATCATTTATTTTCAAAGCTACGGAACTGAAAGCTACGGAAACACAAAATTTTAAATACTAATGAGCGACCCCGTTTGTTTCCGTGGTGAAAGGAGGTGCCTTCTGACAGAAGTCTGTCAAAGGCGTAGAGTTTAACAAGTAATATTGACCTTGAATACTGGCTTATAAGCTGTTTGGACATTCTCACGTGCATAGAATGCCATCTAGATGCAATGCCATCTAGATGCATTTTGACTTGTCGCCGAGTCCGTCTTTCAAAAATTAGTAACATATAGGCTGCAATGTAGACGATCTGAGGGCTGCGCAGAGCGCCCTTAGTCAAAACACCGGTCCCTACAGTGATGAGAAACCTCCGGGGTCGCATCTGAGGGTCAATTACACCAACAGTATTGTTGGGTGGTTATCTCTATAGTGTGAAAGAGCTTCAAGCCAGCGAAGCCGACAAACTGGGTCGGTGGGCGATCAGTCCGCAAGACGCTGACAGATCAGCTGGAGTGCAAAAACTTCACTCCTATTTGCCAACTTAAAGAGCTGGCACTTACAAAAGTTAGAAGGGTTGGCGTAAGTTTACGATACGCGCTTGTCTGCGTCGTCCTGTCCGTGTTTCGGGTTCTTTTTGCCCTATTTTGGCCTTCAATAACTGGCCGTCGCTCTGCCTTATCCCTTCGACGAATCAGCGACAAAAGTGACTGCTGCACTCGACACGTTCGCAGGTTACACTAGCCAGGGGTAAGAACTTGTTAGAGTGAAATCTTAGTTGATGCCGGCACACTTCACAAAGAGTAAGCCTACTGGGCTCAAAGAATTCATGCGTCCTATGTCGCCGATTGTGTATATCGAATTCACAAATTTAGCCAGTGACTGCAGTACTAGAGTTTTTCCAGCAGTAATTTGCAATCCACACTTCCTTAAACTGCAGACGGACCATACAGTGATCAAGACGCGCTGGTGCCACATCAGTTGACCGCGCCACTTGGGCAACGTGAATGTGGCCGGCAGTAGACGTTGGGTTGCTTTAGAGTAACAATTAGGCGCACACAGTCCTAAAATTTACTTGCGAATTCACTGATTTAAAATTGAGCACATGGCGCGTCCGCGATAGCGCAGCTTCCGTTTCACGCCAAGAAAAGAAAGAGCGCCTGTCTGCACACAATACAGCGCAAATGCAGCTGTCATCAACGGCGCATTCCTGACTCGAATCTCGCTGTAAACAGCTCTTAGAGCCGGAGCACTCGCACGGTGCAGTTCTGAATGGTGCGTGCTGCGTATTTGGGCAGGAAATGGAAATAAAAGCAAGAGTATAAGTGCAGCGTCTGGAAACAGTTCTTCACAAAACGGGCAGTGAAAGGAGCGCTGGCATCCAACGTCACCGTCTAGCGTTGTTGTCGTCTCTGCTCCTATTCGTAGATGCACCTTGTGAGTCGCTACTGCTGCGCCGCTGATCAAACCTGGAACGACGATTCAGTCTAGCTAGGAAGCAGTAGCACGGGGCAAAATTCATATCTTGAATCTAAAGTTAGAAGTAGGCGATGACATGACCTCGCACCACTGTTTCCAATGCAACCTAAACGATGAAGGCGCTTCCAGACTAACCTTTAACTCTGAAATTGTTTAAGCTGCTGCAGCGAAGGCGTTGAGGAAGAGCATCCGCCTCACCTGCAAAAGTACCGGGCTTCGAACCTCTGTTCTGGACAATTCTCCACCGGGTTTTAAAAAAATAACTCCGCGTGTCGACAGAATTGCATAACCAGGCCGGGGATGCAGCCTGATCTCGGCGACCAGAACCAAAAACCCACTCGCTCACTAGAGCAGAATTTGTCCACCCTAGTGTAGTACTTAGCTGCAACCTTCTATGAACAAACTAATTGGTGCTAAGAGTCTCTGGCGCCGGACAGGCTGCCATTAGAAACTGAACGCGCAAGGTTTAACCCTAGAACCTTTTCGAGTGAGGCTAGCCATGCAGTGCTGTTCAAGGAAGTACCGGGTATTAAATGGGGGTGTCATGGTACTTAGTGAAGTTAGGACAGATGAGACGTATACAGTACTAACGGAAGGGCATGTGCTGTGCTATCGTGCATTGGCGGACAGATGAGAACTACGTGTGGGATTCCTCGCAAATCAGGATATAGCTGGCAACATAGAAGAGCCCTGTAGTATGAACGAGAGGGTGGCAGCAATTGTAATTAGGCTTAATAAGAGTTACAATTTGAAGGTGGTGCACGCCTACGCGTCTACATCCAGCCATGATGACCAAATCGATGAATTCCTTTTATGAAGACGTGCAATCGGCAAAGAACGCAGTACAATGTAGTAGTGTTCGACTTAGGCAGGTGAGAAGCAGGCCGGAGACCAGGTGATCGGTGGCTATGGAAGTGGCTACAAGAATACCACGGGGGAGTTATCCGGGTAGTTCGAAGTGAGAAATAATTTACGGATCATGAATACGTTCTTTCGGATACGAAAGAACCGGAAGTGGGCGTGTAAGAGTCCCAATGTCGAGACTAAAAAAAAATAGACTTAATGCCTTGGGCGCACCCTGGTATCCTGCAGCATATGGAGGACTTCGAAATGGCGCTTTGTAGAGACAACAGAATTGTAAGGTCACGAATTAGCTTTGGCCGGAATATGGAATACAACAAATTAGTGCAGCGGAATCCTAACTGTTAACGAGTTAGCTGTAAGAGGTAAGTAGAGGGATTTAGGTTATCTCTGCAGAGCAGATATTCAGTTCTAACTGAGGAAGACGCAGTTAATGTTTAAACAACGAATGATAATGTCACAGCTATAATTACGCACTGCGTAGTAGAAGTAGGCGGTAGGATGGCTCGACAGGATACCAGCGAGCTATCTCAGGAGACAAAAAATCTGATTAAGGAACTTAAGGAATGAGAGCGTCTAATCCTATGGATAGAATAGAAATGGCAAAGCTATCAAGGTGAATAATCGAGAGGCAGCCTACATAAGAAAATTTATTATGGAGAAAATCGAGCACGCTCTAAAGAACGGAGAAAGCTAAAAGCAGTGAAGAGTAAACTAGGCATAGGAAAAAACCGGCTTTATGCGCTACGAGACAAACAGGGCAATGTCAATTTGAATAAGATAGTTAATGTAACCGAAGAGTTCTACACAAACCTATACAGTAATCTATAGAGCTAATGAGATAACGAGATAGGCAGCAGGGCGCAGCAATGTGACATGCCACCACTAACCAAGGAGGAAGTAGAGAAAGCTTTATTAGGAATGCAAAGGGGGAAAAGAGCTAGTGAGGATTAGGTAAAACCTCTTGAAGGACGGAGCGGAGATTATGCTAGAAAAACTAGCCACACAGTACACGCAACGCCTTACAATTCGGAGCGTACCAGAAGCTTGAAAGAGTGCTAACAGTAAAAATCACTGTGTAGTTTCATCCTCACTCCTGCCTTGGCCATCAAAAGAAGCCTCGCAGTATTGAAGAACTAAAATAAATGAATAAATAAATTACCTCTGGTCAGTATGGCGACATGGCATTCATCTGACTACGGGGCAAAGCAATGATAACGCCTACACCAAAACTTTTTATGCTGCGTTTATGCTTCAGCAACTTTCACAGCTTAAGTTAGGCGGAACCGGCGCTGTGGTTCAGGGCGGGTGGCGCAATTGCGAATATGATTGGCAAGGTATGTTATTTTTCTGTGACTGCGCGGTTCTGTCCAGGTAACTGCCCGCTGTGAGGCTTCTGCGCTTGTGGCACACTTTTTTCTAAATTTTTTATGACACCTACGAAAACATGTCGCAGCTATCCCCCCCCCCCCCCCCCCTTCCCGATTGCACCCCCCGATCACCCGATCGCACAAAAGAGCTAGCGAGGACACGTGATCAGACGAGAGTGTGGCCGTAGCCAAAAATGAGTCAGGAAGCGCGAGGCAGATGCAAGAGCTCGTAATGTGGAATGTGGCTGCACCATCGCCAGCACCGGCACCTCTAAATCCTCAACTCAACCACTAACAGCTCCTTTGTAAAATACAGTAAGTACTGCGCCCGAAATACGTGTATTCTACACAAAAGATATCGTAGGGAACTAAGTTGTCTGCACTTGATTTGTGTTTGAACATAGGGCATTACTCTTTGCATCAAAAAAGGCAAACACCAGAATTTTATTCCTGACTTTAGAAATAACCGATTCTTCAAAGCATTTCTTAAGGTTATAAACCCGAGGGAGCGGCTAGAAACGTTAGCTCTACAAATCTGAGATGCATTTGATGGCTGAGGACAGTTGTCGTGTTTTAATAAGAAGAAAGCGCATGGAATGCGAGATTCTTGCCATCGAACCACGCCTGCTATTTTCTATTCGCATCCTGAGCCTGGTAGAATACCTGCACGCAATATACGTCATAGTTTACCCAGACTTGTGCGGCTGCGCGGACTCTGACGGCGAACAAGTGACAGAAAACGTCCCCTTTACTCCTGTGCCTAAGAAAGAACGCTGGAAAACAACGCAAAAGTAGACGTTCCAAAAAGTGCACCATTTCTGTCAGCCGCTGACGTCTAGCAATTTCCAAAGGAAGCGTTCACTGAAATAAGATAGATGAGAAACTCACTAAAGTCGACCCATTCTTTGAACAGCTACCAAGTGTACTTAGTCATCCGTGCGGCACGCAGCTATTTGCTATCCGCCAATTATTTCTGAAACATGAAGTATTTCTTTTTATGAACTCCTTAGCTTAGCTTCTTCAAGAGAAATACCTAACTTTTAACAGAGAGGCAATAAGAATTTCAACGACAGCTAGCGACTGTGCCTGGAAGCGTATGTGATGCAATGTAACCGAAGCTTTTTTATCCGTTCGTTCATAATCATCAATATAAGGCGGCTTTCCAGCGTCGCGGATGCAGCAAGTGTACAGGAGTCTGCCTAGTGAGAGGGGAAACGCTTGACAGCACGAGTGAGGCCACTGTGATTCTCATTCTTGCTAATGATCTTGCGGAGTTGTCATGACGTCATGTGAAACGTCACTTCGCAGGTTGTATTGCCGACAGTAAAGGCCGCATGAACAGAGAAATATGTCCTATAATACGTAAACAAGCTCATTCGGCCATAAAGCTGACAGTTGAGCAAGTTGGCACAACACTGCACGTGGAGCAGCGCAAAACAGACGAGAGACGAAGAGTAGACAACACGGGCGAGCACAGCTAACAGCTAAAAAATTAAAATTAACAGCTAAAAAATTTTAATTAAAATTAAAAATTAACAGCTAAAAAATTAAAAAAAATGAAGAATATACACTAAGCATACAAACAGAAGCGCATGCGCTTCCCCGACATGATAGAGAATGCATTAGTGATATGAATCCAGATACATAGTTTCACACTCATGGATAAGAACAGAAGGAGTGTTCACGTGTACGCCGCTTTTCTTGTGATTATGATACGCCTCGAAAATTTCTCTCGTTAACTAGTCTTTATAGCTGTACAGAACTTCAGTTTTTTTAAAGAGACTAATGCATGTATTTTACTCCAAGAAAAACAGTATTAAAATGTGTCAAGTGAAACAAGAGTTGCAGTTTGCACGATATTCTGAAGATGTGGTTTATGACATTCCTTTCGCTTGCGGCCCTGACTATGTAGGGCGAACCAGGAAATGCTTGAACACGCGACTACGCCAGCACAACGCATGTTTGAAAGCAGCGTTTCTTCCAACCTTGCTTTACACTACAGAGATTATTGTCGTAATAATTCCACTTCTTCGATTAAAATGCACGGACTCCTCTTCTTTAATAAAATTTAAGTTCTGTATAGCAATAAATATCAGTAGACAAGAGAAATCTGCGGGGCATTTCACATTCACAAGAAAAGCGCCAGGTGTGTAAGCAATCCATCTGTTCGTACACATGGTTGTGAAAATCGGCATCTGCATTCGCATCAGTAACGCGTTCTATATCATGTTGGGGAAGCATATGCACTCCTAACTATGGACTGAGTGTATATTATTCATATCCATTTTAATCAACTTTCAGTTGTTAGTAAGCGTTCATCCGTGTGGTTCTCTCTTCCTCTCTGGTCCGTTTTGCACTGTTTCACTTGCAGCCCAAATGAGAGATGTTGCGTGCTAACCACACGGAGGGTGTTACCGTAGAGGGAGTAGGGTATGGTGACAGTAAAGAATTGCGCAACCGAAGGGTCATTGCCCGAGAATCACTCGCAGAGTGGTTACCATGAAAGGAGGAGACAGCGTAACGCCTCAACAACTGCCGTTGACTCTCGCTTTGCAAAGCGCTAAATTTTTCTGCGAGTTGTCAGCGTTTTCTGAGAATGGCGAATGCTGTCCAAAAATTTACCAAAATAAAACATTGGATATGCTCCTTTTGTCGTTGGAGCGAAGAATAAGGGGCGATATTCGCACAATACTCCGCTCATGCAAAATGCCCAATGTCAACCTCCACCATATATTCTAGGGTAGGCGATTGTTCGCTGCCTTTACTTCGCGGACCGCACATCGTTTACAGCTTAGACCTGTTCTTTTTAGGCCCAGAAACCGTTCTCTGCATGAAACAGCTAAGCGCAGATGTTTACTCCTGCTACATGCTGCTGCGAGAACCATGGCAACAAAGGCTCGAAAACAGCCCGCTTTGTTTAAAAAAAAAAATCCTTCTCGTCACTGCTGCAGCGATTGTTTTCTTCTATGAATTTTTACAGTTGAACTTTGGTGGTTCAAGTTCATGACCGCTTGATATCGTTGATGGCTCCTTGTTAAATTGTTTTCTACATCATAATTTCTGGGAACAACAGTCTCCCTAGCAGTAACTCCGGCACAAAATACATTGCATATTTTTGTTTAATTCCGAGAACTTTGCAGCATATTTCAGCTTAATTCTTTGTTCTTAATATGTATAAATCTTCACGTTCGAATGAAGGCTCACGCGGGCCAGACAGCAGACAAAGATTTCCAGGAATTCTTGTTCGCAGGCTATTTGTTACACCCATATAGATTCGCACAGAGTCCACACAATGAACAATGCCGTTCGAGTTTCATGTACATGTGAAGCTTAAACCCATTTTTTCTCCTTTCTGCAAAAGCCATATGCAAATGAGGTGTCGGAGTGGTCTTATAAGTCAACGAAGAAGCAGCGACATTACATAAGGCTACTTCCACTTCGAGGCGAAACCATGGAAATGTACTCGGCATTGTCATTTTTTCTTTTTTTAGGGCTTTGCACTGCAGCAAGCCGATCCACGAAAGGTAAGCAAATTGCTCTGTATAACACTTCAGAGAGAGCAGTAGTTTCCAAGCGGTCAGTTAAAAATATGCGGCTTGAACGAAATCATTTACATTTCTCGTTATTTATATAAATAGCTGCAAAAGCTCTCGAATCTTGTTTCATCCTTTCGCCAGTGATGCAGAGAGCTTGACAGACGTCTTTGTGGCACGCATGTTAATTGCTGGAAAATACTAACCATGTTGCTGTGTATTTAGTGTGACCTACAATAGTGTTTGGATTTGGCTTCTTGCATTTTGTTATCGTGCTAAACGACTCAGTGAGACGATGTTACGAAAAGGAAGACTGACATTAATGGAGAGCAACTCTGAAACAAGCAGAGTAGTCGAAATTGATAAACTACGATAGGGTTGTGAAAATTTAAGCGCAAAGATATTCTGAACAGCGTGTCGAACCCTTTAAGGAAATGCGGAAAGAAACGCTTGTTGAAAAAAAAAACATTTTTTGCGTTAGCTGTGAAACTTCTAAAAAAATTAAGGATTCCTTATTTGGATCCAGGCAAAAAGACGCTTCTGCCGCAGATATAGGTCAGGATACCAGAAATTTACACATAACATGTTTGGCAGAATTCTCATTTTTCAAAAAGGTGCGAGAAAAAAGTTCTCGTAACAAGAAGGAGGCTGCCCACTAGCGCCCTCCCTTAGCAGGGCAGAGCGTTCTGCCGAAGCCATGGTGTAAATTTCTCTCACTAAACATACAGACTAAATTCTGATTGGCAATGGAAAAAACTTCCTCTTCAAAACATGTGAAGTTCTGGCAGATTCAAAGAATTTCGACCAAGTTTTCAACCTCTTCTATTTGGTAATCTGAACGCCCTCATTCTTCCTCCCATTACTAACTGCATAAATGTACTACGCGGTGTAGTGGGAATATACCTCTGTTGTCGAGAGTAAGCATTCAGTAGATGAGTAGAGTTGAACTTTATTTCCTTTCATAACAAGGAGGAGCCGGGACTAAAATCTGTGTCATCAGCTTCATAAGGATCCCGGGTTCTTTAAATAACTGACCGCACAGGACTAAGACGGCGGTTGCATAGTATTACATAAGATTTAAAAATAAGAACAACAATGGTTGTACAGCAGGCGTTATGCAGAAAACTGAACGACAAAACTTTTCCCCACAGTAATGCCAAATTATGAATTTCGATTTACAGGTTACATTAAAATTGTCCTTGCTTTATCTGTTTAACAGAACTGGAAGGTTCTGACATAAAAATTTATCCATGCAGTAAGCTCTTGGTGTTGGGTTAAACCAAACTTCTCTGTGTCTTGCGCCCCGGCAGCTACTGTCTTCTTTACGTTGTGCAAGCAAAATGAAGGGGTGATCGAGGTGTTCGAAATGAGCTTGATAACATAACTGACGCCGATAAGAATATAACGCAAATATTGGAAGAATATGAAACTTTGTAAAAGTATTTCTGCTAGTAAAAGTTAACGATACATTTGAAATGCATCGCACAGCTTTTTTCTGGAGAAAATGTAACTTGCAAAGATTTTTTATTCCTGTTGTGCCCCGATCTATAGTACAATATTAAAATGAGAAAGGACTAACGCGTTATAAAGCCTTATTTTTGCTCTTACGGGAAGAATGTGTCTAAACCCTGCAAGTATACCGACAGCTGAGGAGACCTTTGAACGAATGTACTCTACATGAGTATTCCACGTTAAATTGTTATAAAAGGTAACTCCCAGTGTTTTTACCGACTCATGGAGCCCTATAGGTTTATTACTGAATAGGACTTGAATAGGTCTTGATATCGTTTTCCCTTAGGAAGGCGCAATAAAATTACAGTCTGGATTTATTCGCCTTTAATTTGCTTCTGGCCATAAACTAATTTGAAGAAAGACAATATTTTTTGTTTAATAATCGAAATCTTCAGCATCATACCCTGCGCTTCTACTAGAGTGCGCTAGATGAGAGTTTATTCTTTTTTTTTATTGGTATATAAGCGTACTGGTATTTGTCTTCACTGCGCTTTCAAAGGATACTATGCAACAGAAATGGTTGGCGAGACAGCTTCCGTGTGCTAAGCCCAATTGTCAGTTCATGTAAGTCGGCTCGTCTCCTGCTACTTTGGCAGAGCAACCGGAGGCGTCCGCACGTCGTAATAAACGTTGTGTAAAGAGCGAGGTACAAGTAATGAGGAAGAAAATATGAGTAGCTGATAGAGGGGGTGTGGGTACACAAGAACTCCACGTGTCGCCGAAACGGCAGGTATTATCAGCGGACTGTTGCAAGGCGGAAAGGTACGTGGGTGCACTCAGTGGCAGTAAGGAAGTGAGCCTGTGCGAAGAAATACCACGGCGGCTGCTTTCACATGCAGGATGGCATAAGCTAATGTATGCGGTAGTCGCACTGAATTAGTTACCGTCTTTATCAAAAGTAATCGGGAAAGGGTGCTTTGTTTCTTAACCACGTAGCAAAGGACTTATAGCAGCTCTTAAGCTCTGAACCTCTATAGAGTAAGGTGAAGCGCTGTCCTCACGTTTTTACACCTTTCGGTGTTTAGGGGTGCTGTAAAAGCTCCGTCACATGGTTGAGAAGAAAAAAACCTGTTGATCGGTTACTTTTCCCAAAGGAGTACGTGAGGCGCAAATGCCGGTGTGGCTGCTCCGTTACAAACAGGCCTTAGCCTCCTGTGCCTACATCGACCTATTACGGGCTCAGCTGCAGTTGTTGTACTCGATAACTGAACAAATGGGTTCCGGAAAAACACCGTGCGAGCATCACATTTGCCTTCCCAGTGTGTTTATTAAGGGATACGCGTGCTGTCGCGAATAAGTTAGCAGAGATGGCTGCGCTCAAAGATATACGTTAATAAAGAGACCGTATAACGAGTTCTTGATAGTGGGAAACGATAAAATTGCTCTTGATGAGTGAATTGGTAGGGACCAAGCTTGGCATAGAAAGGCTGTGAAAATAAATCACAATGAATAGAACATCGACAAAGTGGGATAAAAATAATACTGTAGTGTACAGAAAACGCACAAGTGTGTTTTTTTTATGAGGCAGGAGGCGACATGCGGAGCATAATAGAGGACAATCGATCCTTCGTTCATACTACTTCCGCAAGAAATTATTAAACATCCAAATTATATTTATCCAGCACAAACACCGCCTCCTGGCCCTCTAGCTTTGCCTACAGCTCGTTTTTCTCTGTATGCTTTCAATGAGGGCCTAGGACCTGAGGGTTGACCTAGAATCTGCACATATTATTCGTTCACACGCGCTTCACGTTGTGTTTGCTGGTATTCAATACCGGAAATGGTGTTCACTTCCGCAATTTTAATGTATGAGAAACATACATTACGCAAAAGATGGGTATCTTCTCAAACGCGCGCTCACTGTTTCCTTCTCAAATCAACTTTTAACTATGACTCGCCCACAAAAACAGCTTCGAGCAGACGTGAAAGGTTACGTGAAACTTTCAGACAGATCCTTTTAGTTTAAAAAAACCTTCTACTCTATCTCTAGCCGTGGGGGTCAGATAGTAATGCTATACGCAAAAAAAAAAAATAGGTGAACATTTTCTTTGCGGCAGTGATCGCCAAGTCGCACCCCCCTTTTCATGCCCCCGTAAACTATTTGCTTTCAGCCGCTGACAACCTCTGTACTTTGTAGTTGCTCGTGTTAAGATAAAATAAGAAGGTTCGTTCATTTCCACACGCCAACGGATCCATTTCGTTGGGTCATTGTACTCACTACCCGGTATTAGGACACGGAACAGGTTATCAGAGAAATTACAGATCAAAAGGGGAAATTAATTTAAATATTTTGCTAGAAAAAATGGCAGACAAAGGTAGGAAACCAGGGGCTGGTTATCACACACGTATGAACCAGGCCAGGAGTCATCGAAACCAAGGAAAGCGTATATGAATGTTTTCTATAATTTCTGGAGTAGATCTATTGGAAATCAGTATTCAGTTTTTACCCGAAGGAGAATTGGTTTGACGGAGGACGAAAAAGAACCAGGTGCTGCAAATCGGATCCCAACCCGCGACTTCCGCGTCTCTCTGGAGGCTGTCCAACCTTCCACTTTGAAGTATATTTATGTTTATTACAACCCTATATTCACAGTATTCACTGACGCCTCCCTCGCCCAAAGCGACGTAATTAGAGCACCATGCAATGCCACATGTTCCACTAGAAACATGATCGAGGGCGCAAGCTGTGTGGCCACGCTGTACTTACTGCATAGCTTCCAGAACCGAGGCCCTTGTTCAGCGATCAGCACACAAGGATAGAGAAATGGGGAACTCATTGTGACATACGTGTTAAGGAAGGCAAGAGTCACAGGAAGGAAAACCAACAAGAACGTGTTTTTTGTGAGGTTAATAAATTAAAAATTTCTAGAGTACTTACTTTATACCTGAAAGCTGAATGATTAAAAAAAAAGGAAAATACTATCATATACCGCTGATGCAAAAACAGAACCCACGACGTCAGATGCCGCCTGAGGCATCGAACATTCTCAAGGTTAGGTTACACGCAAGATAAATGCCATTAAAAGTAAAAAGTTTGAAAGCCACCGCCTAGACCTCTCGACAAAGTACCTTACGCGCCGTGTGGGGGTCGTTGGTTTCGGATCCTGTTGGCAGTATGTAGTTGCTATTTGTACATCCTAATCAATTTCTTTTGTATGTAAACTGCCCTAATACCAATTTCAAGTTCATCGTGCCCACAAAATGAAAAAAACTGCCGACATTCTTTCCGTAGTTTTGTCGATTGATCGCTTCCAACATGTGCCAGAAATGACAGACACTCCTACACGTTGAAAAAAGTTACTGGCAATGACAGTTGCAACGAAGACAGGAGCATTGACTTTCCGACACGACATTTCAGAGAAGGCACTCAAGGTTGGTTGCAAGCACAAGCACGCGGTGATAATTATGTCTTCAGATCTAAAATCAGGCACGCTTGTTGGAAAAACTAAAGCATTTAAAGCAATTTGTTTTCTAATATTCACGACTATGTTCACCTCACCGGACACGAAATTGCTTGCAACTACATCTTATTTTCGATCTCCCATAGAATGCAAAGGAATATGATGGCTTCCGTGCAAAATAGTTTGTTAGCTAAAGTACTGGGCCCTCAAGGCGAGGCTTTAGGATTAATTTTTAAGATATCGCCGCCTGGATAGTCTGTCTAATTTTCGAAGGAAGCCTGGCCTACTCATCCTTACAAGATATATCCGAAAACCGCGCAAGATGTGCCCACCTTAAGTTTATCGATCTTCTATTAACCAGATGGTTAGTAATTTTGGCTAACCATGACGTACTCTTTCCGACCTCTCCCAGCACTCGAGCAAAACTTTGTGTACAAGCAGAAGACTGAAATTATTAGCCACAAAATGTTCTTAAATGCTCCTCTCTGAATGGCTTCCATCCACCGTTGTCCAGCGCCATCTAGCTGCGGAGCGTTCTTTCCGCTTTCTAACTCTTGCTTTTTTCTAACCTTTGCATGTCTGTAAAGTTGAGATCCTTTGCATCTTGCGGCTGCTACTGCTTCTCGTTGTTCTTCTGCAGTGCCGCCTCGACGTTTACAAAAGTCGATATAAGTATATACATGCGTTAAATTGAGAAATATATATGAAATGCATGCCGTATATATATAAATAATAGCGCGTTAAACCAAACACATGACTCTTCAGATGTGAAGACGTCCTTCATTTATACCTTTTGGTGCCTATCAGAAGAAAGCAGCGTCGGAGAAAACACTTCAGCTGCGATATACTCTCTTTGTTAGGAGCGCGCACCACCTGGCGCCCTCTATAAAGAAATCCATCGATGACAATCTTAACGACTGTTTAAGATCCTTCCCCTTTACAGCGACTAGAAAACAACAGGAAGGTAGCGTAAACTCAGTGCAAGAGAATCATAATAAAGGCTTTGTAGAAAAACCCCAGAACTTTAGGCCATTGTAGTTGGTGTTATTCATTCTTAAAGTAAAAACACGCTGCCGGCATTCGCAAACGGCCAGGTTGGCAGATTTAATCAGGTTCCTTTCCAGAATATTGTGCCCTGCCACAAAACAGCGCTCAAAAGAAGGTAATTCGGAGAGGTGTTCTATCAAGCACAGAACGTAACAGGCCAGTTCCTGCTCATGACCATATTGACGAAGTTGAGTTGGAAAGGTTAACAAGTTAGGCACGCTGAAGTGAATTTTAAACAATGCACGAACGCAACTTTCCCTTTACTGCATACTATACAGCAGCAAGAATAGCAGCGAAGATGAAATTAATTCTTGTACGATCAGATAATTAGCGCACAGTCAAAGTAAAAACAGGTGGTCAAAAAAAAGCATTAAGTGCTATTAAAAACGCAAAAACTACCAGGACGAGCGTTGATAGCCTGAACTTATCGCTGTGTAAGATATGAATATGGTAGTCAGAGACGGATCACTTATGTGTACGTAAAATGTTATGAGCTTCAGACGAATATAAAAGTAACGCTGAAGGAATTCAAGGGCTGCTCCCTGATCTTTCTTACTCATAGACTTGGAACAAAGTTTTTATGTGGTTGCACTTCAAACTGTTGTCCTAAGATATTAACGAGCTTGCTGAAGTCTCAATAATTCGTTGTTTTGAAAATTGCGGTTTCGTCACAATCTAATGACGCATTCTGTACGTAACTAATTGCACTTCGATCACTTCTAAACGATAATTCAGACACCAAATCCTTTCTGTTGTCATCATCCTCTCTTCCTCTGCAATTTCCCTGACACAGCTTCTCTTTAGTGACTGGTTCGGGGAAGAAGCAGCTTTTCGACTTTCGTGCAGAGCTTATCGTCACTGTATCGAGCGAAGCGAGTGTTTGCTGCACTCTAGCCCAAACATCACTGCTGTCTAAACCTGCTTCAGCGAGAGGAATCCGAACTTTAACTTCTCTTCTCAGTGTTTGATGGGTATTTGATTAATATTGGCTCGTTCATCTATTCTCCTTGCTTTGTAAGTTGTTACTTTTTCTTTCTATTATGGCAAGGTCCGGGTGCGTATTCTCTAATAAAAAGAAAAATGTCGATAAAATCAAAATGAAGTGACTGATGCCTCGGTAATGTCTTTTTTATGCACTCATGCAACAACTGTATTCAGGAAACAATTTGTGATATATGGACGCAGCACCGTGTTTCTAAACACAGGATTTCTTTAATATCACCCTTTGGTTTCGCGGTCCTTCATGTGCACTATGCTTCTCTGGGAACATTGAAACAGTGCGACTATTTAAGTCGAGTACGGTTCCCTGAGCCTGCGATAGCAACGAAACGATTCCGTTTCCAATGCAGTGTGGTGTAGTTTTAGGAGCCGCACAGCTTAGCGCCTTGACTGTACGTTGGAGCCACTAAGCTTGCAACGTCGATGTGGTACGACATATGTCTAAGATGTTCAACGAATACGATTGGTGATACATATTATTTCATATTAAGAACAAAGTTGCTTTAAATTGCTCTAGAAAAGACTTTCTGACTTTTATGATAATGCGCATTAAAAGGAAAAGAAGTGAAAGGAGATGCAACGTGTTTCCAGGGTACATGCGCCTCGCCAATATTTCTCCGGCTAATAAACCATGCCAGAAAAGTTAACTTTTAGATTTCTGCGCTTTTGGTCCGTTTTATCTGCTTCTGGTGTCTCTATGCTACAAAAATTCGCAGCAGGCTCTTATTTAGGATGCGGCAACTGTTTCACTTTTGACACTTTGACCGCACTCTCCTTCGTTCTTACAAGTGCGCGTTTCTGATTATTGCTCAGAGATCTCTTGTGCATAACACCCTGATATTTTAGATAATAAAGTGACAAGAGGTCGCACATAAGATGTCGCACATCCTACTCTTGGTTTAATATATATTCTCTTCTTATCTAAGGGAAAGAAATGCTTCATTATTAGTTCTGTGCGGGACAAACGACACTTTCAGGAACTCAGCCACAGGAGGACTCTTCCTTTAAAAGCCAGAACAAAGAAGAAAGTTTGCCGTCACGCCTTCACACTGGCCTCATTTCAGATCCGAGATGCATCTCAGACCAAGCAATCATTACTACAAGAGGATGCCCCACGCCAAGATGGCAGTTCAACTTTATTAACAGGACATGCATTCAGACATGCAACAAGGATGGCCCGTTCGATAGCAAGTTAGCTTGCGATGGAACCTGCCGTAGCGGTGAGTCCAAACGTTTTGTTCGCTTCTCTCGCCTTGTTTGTGTTATTTTAGTTCGCCGGAAGGGCGTTCTAAAAGCGAGCCCAGGATTAGGGGGTGGATGCGTCGCGTAAGTTTAGATGTAGATTTTGGCTTGAATTCTCCTAATTCGCTCACACCGGAAAAGTTCACATTTCTGCATATTTGTAAATATATGTGTATTAAAGATGTATAAAACGTTTAAGCCCAATACTTGGCGTTGCTGCCGTGGAATAGTCGAAGGCTGTTACACGGCAGACAATTTATCTTGCTTCTAACAAGAATATACGTTTTTACTGCAACTGACTGCGCCTAGAAAATTTCTCGCTGGAATACTGTTGCAGTGTATGTATATATCTAAGTATGTTTGGTTTGGTTTATTGGGGTTTAACGTCCCAAAGCGACTCAGGCTACGAGGGACGCCGTAGTGAAGGGCTCCGGAAATTTCGACGACTTGGGGTTCTTTAACGTGCAATGACATCGTACAGCACACGGGCCTCTAGAATTTAGCCTTCATCGAAATTCGGCCGCCGCGGCCGGGATCAAACGCGCGTCTTCGAGCCAGTAGCCGAGCACCATAACCACAGAGCCACCGCAGCCGGGCCGTATGTGTGTGTGTGTGTACACACACACACACACACACACACACACACACACACACACACACACACACACACACACACACACACACACACACACACACACACACACACACACACACACACACACACACACACACACACACACACACACACACACACACACACACACACACACACACACACACACACACACACACACACACACACACACACACACACACACACACACACACACACACACACACACACACACACACACACACACACACACACTCCGGAGGGATCACACCGCCGTCACGTTGCGAGAGAGGGAGAACGATGCCATCCACGTAGCGCAGACGCCGGAATGTCCATGAGCGGCGTTCCCGCGCATTTCATGCGTTCGAACGTGCGTTCGCACTCGGTGTAGGGGAAATGCTAGCTCAAAACTTCATCCGGGCAGACGGACGCGGCTTCCTGCGGGTAACCAAGGCGTTCACCCAATGTGCGTTTCGGGGCTAGTCGGCGTTCCGCTGCAGCCATGCCGTTTTCTTCCCGTGGGCGAAACGTAACACCGCCGGATTGTGAGCAAGTGCCCAGCGCTCCAGGCGGCAGTTCAAAAATTGCCAAGCCGCAAGAGGTTGCTCGGAAAGAGCAACTTCGGTCCCACAAGCCCCACTGGGGGCAGCACCTGCCATCGCACGGGAGTGGCGCATTGCTTAACTCCTGCCCCACTGCGTCAGGAGCAGGAGTCGTATAAGGACTCCCTACGATCTATGAATCTAATCGCCTAATTCAACTAAATAATGAAATAAAACTACGCACAACTTCTGCGTGTGCGCTCCTGTCGCAATTCTCCTTACCAAGCTCAGCCGCACGTCATTATTTTTTAATTTGCATAAAGATTGTGAAACGTTAAATAATTTACCAAACACTAAGTTCTGTTTTTATGGAAGGTACAATAATTTATAATAGGTTTTTTTCTCAGAAACAACTATCTACATCACCGTGTACTTCGAAGGCTGTGCATGGGGAATTAGAGAAATGCGTAAGCATTACTTGTCAAATTTCACGCCACGCTTCATTTAC
This sequence comes from Amblyomma mixtum, assembly GCF_055824585.1. Classification (NCBI taxonomy): domain Eukaryota; kingdom Metazoa; phylum Arthropoda; class Arachnida; order Ixodida; family Ixodidae; genus Amblyomma; species Amblyomma mixtum. The sequence continues at coordinate 29,345,028 of NC_143020.1, read as the reverse complement.
AAATTTGGCGCCACGCGATGGCTCCGCGCACACTTCCGGTAACGTGGTGCCACACTTTCGGCGTTTCAAGTTTGGCGCCACTATTGCTTCGGCGCCACCAACTTTTTAGACATTTCTGGCTCTAATGAATTAACTAACTAACCCACCTCATCCTCTTGATTTCCTATACGGGATTTTCTGATGCTTTATTCTATGGTACCATTTTTTTTCGCATAAACCCATCCGGTTAGACGTAATCGTGCGGACAAGGTCGTAATGACACGAAACCGCCCACTTTTCAGACATTTTTTTCTGTAATTAATTAACTACTAAAGCCACCTCAACCCCTTAATTTCAGGTACGAGTTTTTTTGATGGCCTATCTGAATTTATCATTCTTTTTCGCATAAAGTCATTCATTAACATGTAATCATGCGGGAATCTCCGCAAACATAACCATACAATGCTAACGCATTACAAATAACAGAGCTACCAAGTGCGAATCGCCATCAGACTTTGAAACATTACTGTCTCAAAGCCACAGAGAAGACTCCTAAATAGGGACTCCGTCAAAGTCGCAAAGAACATAGGATTGTCAGATTTCATTATTTTCGGCTTGATAAATCGTTGTCACATAGCTAATACTATGGAACCGTAATATTATTGAAGCTTGGACAACCCTTCTGAACTAGGCTCCCGCCCCGCCTCGGTGCCTCAGTGGTTACAGCGCTCGGGTGCTGACCCGAAAGATGAGGCTTCGATTCCGGCCGCGGCGAACGAATTCCGATGGAGGCTACATTCTAGACGCCCGTGTACTGTGCGATGTCAGTGCACGTTAAAGAAACCCCGGGGGGTCGAAGTTTCCGGAGCCCTTCACTACGGCGTCCCTCATAGCCTGAGCTGCTTTGGGACGTTAAACCCCCATAAACCAACCAAACCAACAAGGCTCCCATTTGGAAAATAAAAAGATCAAGACAAGGTGCAAAATGGTGGGAATAGGTAGTACACTGGGATTTAAAATATGCATGTGCTAACGCTTACACCGGAAGTTTCAAATGCCGATTTAATATTTTTTAAACCCTCTGGACGATCATAGATGTGTCTGGAAAGATCTGCAGACTGATGCCCGAAATAAACCACGGACGTCGAGATCCCCCTATGCAGCTTGACGCTACGTGTATTACACGATTCATCACTATATTACGGGACAATCTGAACGTATTTAAAAAGGCTAGTAAGCACGCGGCTTATGTTCGCGCGTAAAAGAGTGGTTCATAACGTATTATTTCGTTTTGGGCATATTGGTTTGGTTGGTTTAATTTATCTGCTGTACCGTTACTTCATAATGTATGTATATCTTTACGCTGTGTGCGTCTCTATGTCTCTTCCTGCGGGTCGTCCGTGTTTGCGCAATCTTCACCTTAACAGTAGGAGGCGGTACGCGTCCGGGCTCCTCTGGTTAACTCAATATGCAATTCCAGCGTTAAAACTGCCTTGAAGTGGCCTTGAAGTCAAAAGAAGTCTTCTCCCTACCAGAAAAAAGTCAAACCTACCAGTGCTGCTAAGCTGCTCAGAAACAAATCCGTTGTCCCCTTTGCAGTTTACAAATGTACGCGCACTATATAAGTCCTTTTAAAAAGATATTATATGCGACCTTAAATATTCATTTCAGTGCTGAGGTCAACCAAAGATATGTGAATTTTTTTTTAAATAGCATGAAAATATTTATACAGTTTTCTAATCACAAAGGGAACAAGGGGAGTTTTCTTTCCTTTACGTTTAGACAAGTGGACCTGCCTTCGTCTAGGAAAAGCGTTCATCATTAACAGGGTTAACCGGGTTTAATTTGGGTCAGCCGCCGCGGTGGCTCAGGGGCTACGGTGCTCGACTGCTGTCCCGAAAGACGCGGGTTCGATCCCGGCCGCGGCGGTTGAATTTCTTTGGAGGAGAAATTCGAGGCCCGTGTATTGTGCGATATCAGTGCACGTTAAAGAACCCCAGGTGGTCGAAGCACCAGTGCAGATGTAATAACTTCGTTAAAATCAATAAATTTCGTAAACTTCTATCATTTTCCTTGACGACCACCAGCTTTAAACTGTTAATAAATACAACGTAAACACCATATGTACAGATGCCAGCTGTGCACTCAATCTTAAATTACAACGCTAAAAAATACCCTTCCAGCACTCGCAAAAAGTAAAACTATCGATTTGTTGCCGTACTGAAGGGAGCATCACATCATTACAGTTCATTACACTTATTTGGGAGCTGCATATCGTAGTTTTCAATTTCTTTTTTAATAGACTTGGTAATCTAACATTCGGCACTGCTAGTGGTGGCGTACTCCGTCAAGGGTCACCTCGCGCTGGTTGTGGAAGAAACATGCTAATGGCGCCACTTACTTGCTTTAGCACGCGCTGCTCCACGGCCGCGCTGGCGGACTGCCGACTACGCCGACTCCGACAGACAACGGTGTGCGATGACGCTTTAGCCTGCCTGATGAGGTTTTTTCGGCGGTACATCTCTCTCGCTATAGAAGCTATGCGGTATAAGTGCGACAGATTGTGGAACATTTTCCCTATCAGAGAGCCGGAAGGGATGCCGCGGGCATGGTGTGGTCAGTGGCAGCGCCACGTCCGGGCCAGGCAGACCTGTGATTGGGTGTATAGTTCCTCACCTCCTCTTATTTTTTCATGATTGAAATTGCGACGAAATGAAAGGAAAACAACATAAAACGACTTAAATAGCGACCCCTATTGATAGTTTAGGACAGGTTTTCTAACGGGGTTCTGATATACATAACTGCTCCTTCGAAGAACACAGCAAAAAAAGTAGCTTGTTTTGGTCAAGTTCTATTAACGTGCGAAAGATTAATAGCATGATCTATAACGACGGCGTCGTCTAACAAAACAGGTAAAAACAGCGCCAAAATTAACTAAACCACATAGAAAGACGGACAGGACAGCGCCCTTCCTCTCGGTCTTTCTGTGTGCTGTATGTTAAATTTAGCGCTGTTTTTACATTTTGTTTGACAATGGTCCACCAACTAGCCCAGCAAGATATACTGCTATAACGACGGTGATGACGACAGGAAATTCCATGTAAGTGTCTTTGCGCCGCAGATGGAAGTCCATGAAGACATGTGCACTGCACAGCGCGAGAGTGTGTTGCATTTCAACACGAGCCGTGATCGGGTGCATTATGTTCATTTGCGATTGCTTTCTACATTGTTGTTTATATATTTCATCTACACAAAGCATTGAATCACTGGAATAAATACAATCTTCTTTATAAAAAAAGCGACGACCGCCTGGTGCCCCCGCGCACTGGCTAGCAAAGCTGATCTGTAGTTAGTAATGATGTTTAGTTAGCAAGTTTGCGGATATATTGCTGCCGTTGGATCGAAGCGCAGGCTATAAGCTGCTAATTGTCGTTATGCGATATTTCAAATGGAAAAGATGAGCTTTTAGTTTACTTTTAAGAGAATACGCTATCTCATGTTACATATCCCTTCATGTGGTGTGTAATGTGCAGTGTGTGCAGTTCTTCGTCATCCTCCATAGTTGACCTGTAAACTAGCTTCCTTCGAATGTGATTTCTGGGTTTGTGAATGTTCGAACAAAAACTGCACGTTCAAATTTGATCGAACTGCTCTCGGACACAAAACTCATTTTATTGATGCCTTGTTAGAGAAGTAAGCCAAGGTGTTTCATAGTTTTTTTCTCTTCGGTGAAATCCACTGGGTTTATTTGATGATTTCAAGGACTTCAGCTGCTTTTATTGTAACATATACTCCACTGTGAAAAACTTAACACTCACCATAAAATTTGAAGAACAGGGTAAAAACAAATGACCCTAGGATCCCTTGTACACATAACAAAACGAAAAACGGATCGGCCGTGTTTATACATATGAAGGTCGCTGTAATTAGCATGCGTATGCTGCGTACCCTGTTCTTCAAATTTTTTGTCGAGTGTTAGGTTTTTCACAGTGATGTCATTTCCTCGCAAAACGAGTTTTTTTCGTCGAACTCTGGACTACAACATGTACTCCGTTTGCCAAAAGTAACCAAGCAGCTGGTGTTTACTTCTTAAACGCACAATGGACCTTTTGCGGCAACTCTAAAGACCAAAATGTGCTAAAACATGAGGACAAGGGTTCATCCTACTTTACACAGATTCACACCTTAAGGGCTGCCATAACTGTTTCGCTACTCTGCCAAGAAACAAACCATCTTTGCCAGGTTACTTTTGGGAAAGACGGTACATCTGTGATGGCTTGATAGGGTGCCCAGAATTAAGCATTACAACGATGATTGGGAGCTCATTAACCCTATGTCTTTGTTACGTCAACTAAAGCTGTTTTTATGGAGCAGGATTACAAAATAAAAAAAAACGGTTTGCGTCGTAAAACTCGTAAGTTTTATGTTGGGACGAAATGATAGTGGCCCATGTACTCTGTTATAACAGTGAACATTGAACAACCTCAGCTGGTTGAAATTATCCGCAGCTCGAACACCATGGCTTCCCTCGTGCCCCGTGTCGCTTTGGAACGTTGAACTGCAAAAACTAAAGCAAGTAAACTGTGATCTTTTTATGTTTCGAATTCCAGTCGATGTGTGCACGGCTCCACGTGCTGTGTCTACCTGTGCCGGCGATGTCCACCCTGTTTACTACTACGATCCGAATACACGCCAGTGTCACAAGGATATTGGGTGCATATACTCCGGAAATAACTTTCCTACTATTGCGGAGTGCCAGGAGACATGCACGAGACGTAAGTTTACTTTATTTGAACTCATTGCTCTAGCATTGTTGCTCCAATAATTTCGAAGCTACATCTGCGGAATATAATAAGCATATTTTTAATCAGTGGGAACTAAACGAAACTAGGCAGCAGTGTTAAAATATTGAAATCAGTGCTCATTTCTACGTTCCACGTTTGTCACAAATTGGTAGAAAAACGTGTTGTAAGTCGAACCTCACGCTGTACAACGAGCTTCAATAACAGACAGTGCGTTGATTTAGTTATGACAGTTGCATTAGGGACATTATACAAGGCTACAACATGGCCATCAGTGATTCCATTGTACGACGGTGCATTCAAACACTCTTCATTCTCCTGCCGATAGAAACCATTGCTGTCCATGGCGTCTAAACAGTATTTCATCCTACGAATGACCCCTCTGTGGTCGGCCGCTCAGTGTAAGCAAGGCTGTTAGCCGATAGCCGACTTGAGACTGGTACTTTCATGGCATAGAACGACGCGATGCAGTCGACCTTGACAGTTCATCGGACAGAAAACTGGATAGTAGAACAAGCGGCCTGTACGCCAAATATATGCGAGCAAATGCTCGAAGAGAGGGCCTGTGTTATCGCATTTTTCTATATCCCGTGCCGTGTGCCACTCTGACTCATCGGATATACTTTTCGCTGAGCTGTTTAGATGGGGTTCCTAGCAGATGCCGCAAGAAAAACGTCATTTCGAATGGCACAATATGACTGCAATTTTTGACCCATAAAGTTTGCATCGCGAGATCGATTGCCCCCAAAGTCTTACCCCTGATACTGCGCAACTCAGGTGCTTGAGCGAAAGCAATATGCCGTAGGCTCTTAAAGTTTCACTACACTTTCTTGAATTTTACTCTCTGGTTCAGACATTGCAGCTTAAGTCGGCAATATATTCTTTCAGAACTGAGAATTCCGATAGAGCCTATTTTTCTCCGAGACCGCGGAGTAATGCTGTAGTTCACAAATTCTTTTGTTAGGTATTTGGAAATTCAATATTCCCATGACACGTATCACAATTCAAAGAAAACTATGTGAGCGCATATATGTTGGCAAATTGGCAAAAAAAGAAAAACAGAGGCGCAAACCTTTTTGTTATGCTCACATTAATTGGTCACGTACTTATGTTGAAACTACGCGAGGTCTAAGCAGCAGTAAAGCGGCTTTGGATTTTGCATAACCGAGTTGTGGGCTCTACCTAAATGATAATAAAATGACCTCAAATGACACAAGATTTATAGTGATAGAGGTGTACCGTTTTCCAATCCACCTGAAAACAAAAATTCAAGGGGGGCACTTTGTTGACCTAAAGTGCGGTGAGGCGAAAGCCTTAAGCGCGGTGATCTGTTTGTGTCATGCGTTGTTAAGATAGGCTTCGCCTCCAAGAGTGCAACGCGACAGCGTCTTGCAACGCTACCAGGGAGTCCATAGAACGCCATCGCCCGTTCGGTTCTGCGTCTTGCTCGTCGGTTAATTGGTTTTTGAGGAAAGGAAATGTATCTGTCTCACATATATGGTAGGACACCTGAACCTCGCCGAAACGGGAAGGGAGGAAGATGAGAGTGACCGAAGAAACCGTATTCACTAGACGCGCCATTGTTCATTGCAAACCATCGAGCTGGCATGGCGTAGTGCACGTGCCGAGAAACTGTGGGCAGGGGAATCGCCAACAAAACGAGCATTTGGCGGTGAAAAATGAACGCTTGTCAAAAAGAAATACGCCAGATACAAAACGGTGACGAGGTATCGGTCGATAGCGTCATTATCAAGGGCGTAATCAGAGACCATTTCAGTGACTTGCTGGGTCACACGCGAAGGGCGGAGGGCAGTTTCCATAACGATTTCCTACCATTTATGCCAAGACTCGTCGATGAAGTCAGAATTCGTCTTGAACAGCCAATAACCGTTACAGAGCTAGAGGAAGCAATAGATCAACTGCCATTGGGTAAAGCACCCGGTCCTGGTGGTTTAGGAGCCGCCTTTTACAAATATTTCAAGTCGGAAATCGCCCTAATTCTGCTGAAAGTTATTGTCGAAGCGTACGAGAAAAAGCGTACGCCATTGTCATTCACAACATCGCACACTGTACTCATACCGAAGTTTGCTGAGCCAGAAGAACGTCTGTTGGTGGGGTCTTATCGCCCGATAAGCCTCACCAACGTAGATTATAAGATATTCATGAAGGTTCTGGCAAAGCGAATTCAGGGTGTCATAACCATGCTAGTGGGGAGTCATCGAACTTGCGGTATCAAGGGTCGGAGCATAGCCACTAATATACACATAGCGCGAAGTGTGCTTGAATGCTGCGATGCACTAGGCGACAGGGTGGCAATAATGCATCTAGATCTCGCAAAGGCCTTTGACCGTGTATTTCATGAGGTTCTGTTCAGCTTGCTAGATCAGGCTAATGTGGGCTGTGTAATAACGGAGGGCGTACGAATGGCGTACGCGAACTGCACAACGCGCGTCTTTGTTAATGGGGAGCTGACTGAAAGCCTACACGTACGATCTTCAGTGAGGCAAGGATGTCCTTTGTCACCCCTCTTTTTCGCAATCTATCTTGAGCCCCTTTGTCTGGCTATACTAAACTCTGAGTGTATAACTGGCTTCAGGTCACTGTCAGCGCATGTTAAAATCTTAGCTTATGCTGACGACATCGCCGTGTTCTGCTCAAGTAAACAGAGTATCTGTGAAGCCACGGCTGTTGTTGAGAAGTTTCGCAAATGCACCGGAAGCGCAAATAAATTGGGAGAGGAGTTATGGACTCTGGCATGGTGACTGGGAGGAAACGCCAGACTATTACTCCCGACTTCGGTGGGCCACAACTCCGACAACGTATCTTGGAGTACCGCTGAACTCTTATAGCAACCCCGAACCATACTGGAATGAACAGGTGGCAATAGCAAAGGAAAAGGCCAGTGGGTGGCAGGGGCGACCACTATCAATGTTCTCGCGCGTCACTGTGTGTAACCTGTTCCTCATCTCCTTGATATGGTATAACATGAATGTGTTGAGCGCCTCGCGGATCAATATTCAAAGGATCCATCGGGTTTTTCCTGTATTTATTTGGGCGTCGACATGGGAAAGAACTAGTCGAACAAACTTATTCTTGCCCATGAAGAGAGGAGGTCTCGGTCTTGTTCATTTATTTGTACGACAAATCGCGTCCCGCTTTATGTTTCTTCGCGACCAGAACGATATTTTTCTTCGCACAGTTATGCAAGTTCGTTTATGTCGATCGCTACCAGGAGTTGTAGTATGCTCTGTTCAAAACATGCGTGGTACAGTGAGAGGTTATCTGCGTGAAGTTGTGCTTGCGTGCAGGATGTTACAAGTGCGATTTTCAATGCAGTACCTCTGCAATGTCACTAGAAAAAATCTGTATAAAGATTTAATTGAATCAATGCTCCCTGTACCCATTTACCGATTGTCAAACTGTGGAGGCCCAGGAGCAGATGTGCTCAAAAGGGTTAAAAGAATGCCAGTTTACCCATCTTTGAAAACTTTCTTCTTCAAACTTCATACCGGAACTCTGTCAGTCAAAACATGGAAGCATGGTAAAGGACTCTTTGTCCCTTGGTCAACAGATTGCTTTCTATGTAAAAAACCTGAAACAATAGATCACGTTTTTTTAGATTGTTGGGGTGAGAATTTTTTTCTGGGATGTGCTTCAAAGAACATTAAAGAAAGATTTACCGCTACACCCGCCTGGCATCAGGTTCTTACCGGTAGGAAAACAGGACATCCCTTATGACACTATTATGCTCCTTGGCCTCCATAGTTTATGGAAAACAAGGACACAATTCAACAATGCAGAAGTAGTTGTGAGATCTCCACGCGAGCATTTCATTGAAGGTGTCATACGTCTGAGAGAAGTGTATCAGGCACTGCCTGATCAGCCAACTTGGTTAAATGTGTTGGATGACTTGGTTGAACTGATAAAATTTTAACTTGCTGTGTCAGTGCAAGTGTTGCTGACAAGTTTTACATCTTTCTACCCGTTGTGAAAATGCAATAAAGAAAGAAAAAGCTGACATGGCGTAGTGGTTAGCATGCTCGCCTCGCACTCCGGAGACCAGGGTTCGATTCTCGAACTCGACTAATTTCCTACTCAGTTTGATTTATTTATCTTGCATGACTAGAAGGGCTAATTGGGTAATTAAGCTATTAACTAAACTCAGTCCCACTTACTTGGAGCATCATTATACGATCCCTTTATTTGGTTGCATGGTTACAAGCCAAGAACAATTGGCCCCGTTTGAAATTCGCGCACTGTGACATCACGACCGTTTCGACCAATTGAAAAGCGTGACATTTCTGTCAACAACTCCTGCTTACAACGATGAGGCATTAAAGGCTTCCGCCTTAATACATAGCTTGAGTGTGCTTGGCGGTGCAGCGATGAAGGTATTTCTTAATCATCTGAAAGTTTATTATACCTAATTTTTTGCCGAACGATACTTATCTCATTGAGATATAAGGATGAGCGAGCATTTAATGATGGGCGGTGGACGAAATTGTCAACTCTTTGTAATTTGCCAACATGACTGCATTAACACGCCGAATGAGGTACTGGTAGCTGAGTTGTAATTTGAATCTTCATGTGTTTCTCCACAGGCCGACCAACGCCTCCAAAGCCTCAGAAGTGTTTTCAGCCTCCTGGTCAAGTACTGCCTTGTCGCAAGGGTTACCGCTTACTACGTTTCTACTACAATTATTACACCAACCAGTGCGTACCTTTTGTGTACCAAGGTTGCGGAGGGAGTCCAAATAGGTTCCGCTACTACGAAGCCTGCATCAGACACTGCGCAAGTAAGTCCACGATAAATGGCCATTTCAAAGCATCGAAAATTGCAAGCGGTGGCTCAGCCTCCTAGCTGAATCATAGAATTTAGTACTGCTGACACTAACAATGCTGCAGCTTTTGGCTGAACACGGTATACGGTTAAGCACTGCACTGAACAGTTAAAACTATACTTCTGTCTGGCAGATTTTTTATATTTTATTCTTCTATTTTGCACAATACCTAAAGCACCCGCATGAGGGCATGAGTGTAGGGAGAATTATTATATATAGCATCAAACGTATAGTATTTAGAACAAATTAGAAATGATGCAATTTGCAAACTACTCAAAAACCCATGCAGTATGGGATCCAAAGCTAAAAGCTAAAAAGAACTGCTATGGAAAGACTAACACACATACAGTCGCACAACCATAACAGTTCAATAATCGGCACAACTTCAGCAATAATCAAGAAAATGAATGAAATGCACGAGGACGAGAAATATTGCACTCATATTGCCAGGTGGCTTTAGCAAAGCGGTCAGAATGTATGCGGGAGGGGCAGTAGCGGTTTCTGCACGCAAGCTAATTCAATGGCGTACTGTTTGTAGCAAACAATATTTCGAATAGCTTATTCGGCAAGAGTACTCGCGATTCTTTAGTGTATTGCCAGGGCGGGCATTAAGGTAGCTGGGGCCATTTATGTATTTAATTCCGTAAGTATATAAAATAAATACCCAGAACGGAGCTGACAGAGCACCTCCTGTATTCTTTTGAAACGCCTTTAGAGGGTGGCGGCTGCACGACATACAGAATCTGTGCTGCAATGTTTGGTAAAAACAAGGGCAACACATCAAAGGTTTCAGTACGAATTGAGTGAATTGCCCCCTCATTTGGGTCATGTATACGTGGTGATCGCTAATCATAAAGAAAGATATTACAGCGCTTTCCAGGCCCGTGGATATTCTAGCTGCTTAACAGAACTGGCGAACGCGCTTTCATCTGTCGACCTCAAGACGTTTTCCTTCCGCCAGTGTGCCGATTTACAATTAACAGCAATCCCATCTCGAACACTAATTGTGTTCTTGGAGAATCGTTCGGCACGAACACTTCTTTTCTAGTACCGTCACTTCTTCTCGACGATAGGTCAAAACTTTTGCGTACACGTAGCAATTCACAGGTAAAGCGCCTCTTGGCTACTGCGTGCGTGACATTGTATATACGTAACAATTTTTAAGAGGACCTCTTTGTTTAGAAATGCGTCCAAAAAGTGGTACAAAACTTGCCACCAAACAGAGTGTAGATAGTTGTTTTCTTTTTACAAACATAACGCCGTCAGAAAGCATTCCTAGGCATTCGTTGTGTTTTAACAGCTGCTAAAGTGCCTTCCCGTTTTAACGTTGCTAGGAAAGGTAGTGTGACTAGACGCCGATGCGTATACGCGATTCTTCCTTGGCCGGGCCATTATGCACCTTCCACAGCTACATAATAATATTAGGAAAAGCGAATTTTTACAGTTTTTAATGTCCTACTTTGCATGTAGCAGCATCACAACGAAAGCGCATTTCCTCGGTGGGCTTTGTACCTGAGTATCTGGATTTCTGGTAAAGTTGCCTGAAATATTTTTACCTTCATGATTCTTACCTATTTCAGGGCACTAGAGGCTGCTTGATGTCCCCGATTTTTTCCACTGATATAAGGTAAGATGAATTCAAAGCTGCCAAGAGAGCGTCTGGCTGCCTTTAGGACCTTTACTTCTTTGTGCTTGAAAGTCCTAGTTTGCAACGGATCCTGGAGCACATGTGCACCAATAACCAGCAGCCAGTTTTGATATTACTTTTATTTACCTACCCATAAGAGCAACATTAGCTGGCAGTTTGCATGCCGATGATTAAATTTTAAGAATTTCACTCGAATGCCTAAAAAAGCCTATGATACTACTGAACCAGTCATCAGGGCTACTTCTATATGGAAAGCATACACTGGTGGCCAGGTGAAAAATATTGCTAGCCTATGTTACTGATAAGACACGGTACAAACCATTAGGTGCATTGCACGAATTACATGTAACATTCTTGGTCGAATCCCTCGCCAAGAGGTTGGCTGCCACAGTGATGCCTGTTCCTCCGCTTCCTAAGAGACGTTCAGCGGCAATGCTGGTTTTGCCCAATAGCCCTGCGGTAGCGTTCGTTCAAGGTAAAAAGATATATCTTAGGTGCACATTTTAGCGGCACTAAGCGCACTCGTTTTCTAGGCGTTACGCGTCTGCTCCTCCTTGATCTTTAACGGGGGCAAAAACAAAACATTCATACCGCAAGCGTCCTCCCACCCTTCCCTCAGTATGCGTGCTGTTCCTGCACCGGGAATTCCGAGTAATATGTGTAAGAAATCGCAACAGCACGTCAAACGCTACGCTCTATCACCGTTGTCCTCTACGTCACAATCAGTTTGGATCCTTAGAACGCTCAAGCAGACCCCTTCCATTAAATGTGCACCAGTTCCGTTTGTTTGCAACCCAGTTGGTAACATCCTTATCAGCAGCTGCCTGACTACGCCCACTCCAGGCAAAGGCCTCCCTGATGTCCCTCTAATTAACCTTGTCCTTTGCTAGGTCCGGCCACCATATCCCTCTAAACTTCATCTCATCCGCCCACCTAGCTTTCTGCCCTCTCTGCTACGCTTGCCGTCTCTTGGAATCAACTCCGTATGTTCGGCCTTGGATCCGATGTCACATTCGTCGTCATGTTACTGACGTGAGTCTTCAGAGGATAGAAGCTATAAGAATTTTTGCCTTCAACCACGTTGAATTTGCACAATGTTCGTCGCTTCCTTGTTAGTCTCGAATCCCCAGCGATCGAGTCTTGTTTCCCGGGGTGCGTTTCTGCCTGAACCGGTGGAAACTGCCTAATTTTATAGGACCTTTACACCCAACGAACAGACTGAAAAATGTCGTCAAAATCCTTTTGGACTTAACTCCTTTCTCGCCGTGGTCGCTCAGAGGCTACAGCGCTCGTCTACCGAGCCGGAATCCCCGCGTTAGAACCCGACCGCGGCGCCGCGTTTCGATGGAGGCGAAACTCAAAAGGGTGCCCATGTGCTGTGCGATGTCAGTGCGCGTTAAGTATTCCAAGGTGGTCGAAATTATTCCACTACGGCACCACTTTCTCTCTCTCTTCTTTCACACCCACCTTTCTCCTTTTCCTTACGGCGCACTTCAGGTGTCCAGCGAGATACACAGAACAGTTACTGCGCCATTTCGTTTTCTCAAATCCAGTCTTTTTTAATTAGTTACTTCTAATTGATTTTTATGAATGAAGCCATCAGCCACCAACCACAAAGAAAGAGTTGAGTTGTTTTTTTTTCAAATATGTAGAGCTGAACAAAGAGCATCCATTAGGGCAAAATCCTTCAGCCGCATTGATAACTGATGAAAATAAAACCTGGCCACATGCCGCCATAAAAATACAAACATCCGGCCTCCGTATTTCGACTACGTTGCTTTATACGAACTCGGCAATGAATGGAATTGATTTTAATCAGTTTGGTTTAAGACCGCAATATCCTAAGCACCTGTCCATACTACATAGCAGTTTAGAATGCTATATGATTTGATAACGACGAATTGCGCTAACCATGAGCACCCAACGCGCTATCTGGGAAACATTTTTAACTTGTTTTCTGTTATTTTTGTTGATGTTACTTTAATTTTCGTGAGTTCCCAGCAATTGCCCTTTAAGGGCATAAAAATGGCTTATTCTCATCGGCGATTTGCCCTTCAGCGCTGCACATAACTATCGCAGAGAATGGAAGAGTTTGGACATGCTTTCAAGCTGTTGTCTCTTTCATTCGCAGTTGATGTAGTTCTTTTAAGAGCGCCAACTTTTCAGCATTAAACTTGATTGTGTTGGTGTTCGCGCCATATATGCGTCTGCCTTTCAAGTTCCGAAAGCTATATTATCAGTCTGGAGAAAAACTTTCGTACAAATAACTTACGAAACAAGTACTGCAAACCCGTCAAAGCCTGTATCAGATTGCAACTTCTTCAAACTGAAAAGTGTGGTTTGGTTCTCCAAATATTTTCTCAGCTTTGCATGCTATTTCTCATAATTCTGGGAATGCAGTTGATCGGACAATAAATATTTCCCGTTTCTTTCTAGGGACACATGCCGCAGCAGCTAATTCAGACAAGATAAAGAACATACCGCATTGGTTCCGTCACATAAAACGGTCCTTCGAAAATGGCCGACCTTGCTGATGATTTTTTAAAAATAAAATCTTCCTATACACATAGCATGTCGTTAAACCATCTGTCGTTAAACAGTTCTCTAAAAAAATAATAGAATGGTGTAACACCTGGCAAATGACAATAAACACGAAAACATCCGTTTATATGACAGTAACAAGAAAAAAAATCCCGCTTTGCTTTTCTTGCTCTGTAAACGGCGTTCCATAAACGAAAACTAAACACCATAAATACCTAGGTATTATGCTCTCTTCTGACCTGAGGTGGGACTCTCACATTGCTAATATCACGTCTACTGCTTTACGGAAACTTCTCTATATCAGGAGACGCTTACGGTCCGCACGAGTATCTTCTAAACTCCTGGCTTACAAAACCCTTGTAAGTCATAGAATACGCGAACACAGTCTGGTTCCCCCAATTAACAACTAACATCACAAAACTTGAGGCTATACAATGCAAAGCCCTACGAATAATTCACAATAAATAAGAGCGCACAGACTCCCCAACATTGCTTGCAGGTTCACCCGGTCTCCAAACACTATCCGCAAGAGCAAAACAAGCGCACCTAAAATTTTTATTTCAATTATTACACGAGCAGTACAGGATACATGTGCAAAAATACGTAAAGTACTCACAATCATCACCTTCACGGCACATACATACGAACACACTAACCGAGTAACCACCCTCTCCAATATACTTGAAGCCGTTCAGAATAAAGCCGCGCGATTCATCTTATCATCGTACTCGAGATTTCAAAGCGTTTCATCTTTGAAGCAAGAGCTCAACATGCCGCCCCTCGCAATGCGCAGAAAATTTGCCAGATTATCTTTTTTTCACACTCTCTTTCAAAGCAGTATATCATTTGCTCGGTCGCACATCTTACCGCCACCTCATACTTCACGTCGCACCGATCATATCTACAAAGTTAACCCCATCTTCGCTCGTACGGAAAAGTACAAGAATTCGCCTTTAACCTTGTCTATAAAAGAATGGAATGAGTTGCCCTCCAGTATCGCTACCATAACCCAGTTTTCTTTATTTCAGTCGGAATTGGTAACATATCTGAAATCCCAGCGCGTTCAGTAACTAGATCTGCTTTTATATCACTTACTAGCAAGCTAGTATGTTCTCTTTCTTTGTTATTTGTGCATTTTTTGTAACAGTTTTTACGTTGTTATGTTCTTTCTCAACATGATGTATTAACCACCTAAAGTGCTTTTTTGCCTTGGAAAATTGTGCTCTGATTTGTACCCCCTATGTAATGCCCCCAGTGAGCCCTTAGGGTATTTGAAAAAATAAAATAAATAAATAAATAAAATAATATGTGTGACATAATGACGCGTTTAAGCATTCTTTTTTCCCTCTCTCCATTAGTGAATGGAATCACTTCGATGGTAACATCACCTGCACTCAATCCTTATCATCATTCGTGTCACAGATAGAGCATTTGTCGTAATGCGCAGTGCCGATGCAACAACCGTGACCGCAAATCTAGGCAAGAAGACAACCCCTTCCAACTTGTCATGTATGCGATTTCGACTGCATTCTGAAGTTGTGCCTACCATTGTCGAAGATATGTTCTGTATATCCTTTTGCTATGGCCAAATCACTTTTCCCTACCTTCAGTTTTATGCCATGTTTGCTGCCTTTGAAGAATATGTGTATAATTATTTTCTTTTAGCACTGTACTAATTGCCCCTCCTATGGTCTTGGAATAAGACCGGCAGCATTGTAAATAAATAAATAAATAAATAAATAAATAAATGTAGTATCTGTTCAGGCTCATCTGGATCTGTAACATCATAAACCGTGGTTAAGAAACTAATCGAAAAAATAGAGATGTAATTTTTAAGCGCATCATTTTGTTGGCACTCTGGTCAATAGGCTAAATTATTGGTATGCAAATTAAAGTTTTCTCCGTTCGTACTTTTGTAAATTTCACCAGTGGCTGTCGGCCCTTGTTACCTCTAAAAAGAAAAGTGCGTCTTTTATTCAAGAGATGCGGTCGTAATTTGTTGACGTAATAGAACGAAAACAATGTTTTTCAAGCGTAGGTATTTCGTCACACAGACTGCAGACACTGCCCCCAAGTGCTAACACTCGGTTTTCCAATGCACAATAAGGTGTCTTACGGCAGGCATAAGGTTCCTTTATGAGTTCATGTTTTCATTTTACATCTGTGAGTATTTATAAACATTTGCGGCAATGATCAACATAAAAAATTAGTGTCTTGCAAACAACTGCATAGAAGGATGGAACTAAAAGCTGTACATCCTCAAATATTCGCCACTATTTACTTTTTATTTTATTTACAAAATACTGCAGGCTATTTTGGCGCAAGCAGGAGTGAGAATACAAGAACATCCTGACAATAAATAACAACACCATTAAAAAAACATAATATTAATAGAGCAAAAAACAAGCAACACAATACGATACACCAGGCACTGTATAATAAAAGGATGAAACTTCTAGCCAGAAAAGAACAGGCGTTCAATCTCAGCCACAAAATTTGTTGATTCGAAAATACTAGGAGGCAGTGAATTCCACACAGCCACCGTGTGCGGGAAAAACTTTTTAAAACATCTTGCAAGAGTGAAAATAGGTGTTAGAGAATATTTCTTACTATGTCTGGTCGCCCTTGAACTGAGGGGCTTCACTTGCTTTGGGAGATCTATTTCCCGTTTTGCAGTCAAAAAGTGACGTAGGAATGAAAGCCTGCTAATCTTTCTTCGTATGTCTAGTGTGGGGATTTTTTTAAGCTCCATCAATGATGTCGGCGAATCCACCCTCTTATAATTCGAAAAAATAAATCTGAGAGCTTTCATCTGAATATTTCCAAGTCGCTGTATATCCTTTTTTAAGGTGAGGGTTCCACACAACAGCCCCGTATGCCAGTTTATAGCGTATAAATGTTATATATACCAGAAGTGTAATGCTTGCTGGGCAATTTTTTAATTTCCTTTTAAGAAACCAGAGCTTATGTAGGACAGAGTAAAGCGTGGCCCGCATAGAGCGTTTTTCCGGGCGATTCGTCGGCGTCGACGGCACCGGGGCGTTTTTTTGCCGCCGGAGAGGACGTTTTTTACAAATCGTCGGGTTCTGTCGAAACAGAAAAAAACGTCGACGCCGCGCCGACGCCGGGAGAGGGCAGCGACAGAGGGCCAATGAGAGCCGGCGCGGGCGTCACGTGACTATGGACGGAGCCACGCCGGCCGAGAGACGCGCTCGCGAGCTCTCTCTGGCACTGTAGCTGCGTCGTGTAACTGCGTCGTGCTTCCCGGAAAGACGGGCGTTTGGCGCTCCGATGGTACTCAGTTCTAGTTCACTATAGTACCGAGGCTTGGGCTTCGGGTTTCTCGGCCGAAACGGCCGAGCAGCGTGTTGTCTTTCGGAGGAGTCGCTTTTAGCTGGCCGCGCCGTCCCTCGGGTAGCGCCATCTAGTGACAAGACGCCAAAGCACATCAACGCTGTGTTGAAGAAATTTTTATCCGTAATTACTGATAACTACGATGGGTGCATTGCGAGCCTTTTTTTCGTTACAAGAAGAAAAACTGCAAATAGATGAAAATGTAGCAAGTGACTAAAAGCTAGACAACTGCTTCACCAGGTGTTGTTCTTGCGAGGTAAACACACTGTATTTAGTGAGGCCTAAGAGCTTGAAAATCGCCAAATTTTCTGAAAAACAAGGGCGAGTTATCGCTTATACCTCTACGCGTGGGCGAGCTGTGCGAAGTAAAAGCGAACCGCTACCATTTGAGCGAGCTATCTCGTCGAAGAATACAGCGGTGACATGCATTTATTCCGAAGTGGGCGAGCAGGGCGCCGCCATCTTGTCAACGTATCCCGTAACGCGCCCGTAGCGCCCGCCGCTCGGCTGCTGACCATGCAGGAGTGAATTCGTCGACGCCGGCGCGGGCGTTGGGCGCGCGACGCGATTTCGCCGGTAAAAAACGCTCCATGCGGGCCAGGCTTTAGAAGGATGAGCAATATGATCAGACCAACTGAGTTTGTTGTTAAGCGTGACACCTAAATGTTTTTACTAACTACTAAAACAGGGATGTCATGTAGAAAATTTTCAAAAGCACTGGGGCTTTTCTTCCTGGTGACTCGTAAAAGAAATGTTTTGTCAGTGTTTAACACCATTCCCCAACGCGCACACCACTCATTAATGCTCGCAAGAGTTTTTTAAAAGGCAATAGGACTGTCCTCTCATATTATTTCTTAAAAAATAATACAATCATTCACCAACAACCTAATGGGGACATTTTCACGCGCAGCATCAACTAAATCATTTACATAAATAAATAACAAAAGTGACCCCAGATCGCTGCCCTGAGGAACTCCACATGTTACTGGAAGCACTCCTGATGCACATTTTTTTTATTTTTACGAACTGCTTCCTGTTGAATAACACCATCTGCCGGGCTTGTTGGTTGTGATCCATATGTATCAGCAGCACGAACACAACAGAGGAAGAAGGAGAAGATAGTACGGAGCGCTCTGTATTATCTTCTCTTCCTTCCCGTTTTGTGTTCGCGCTGCTGATACATATGCTTCCTGTTGTTTAGATACGAACTTATCTAACGAATAATGAATGGAGGTAGGGCTAGTAATTCTAGCTTATGAATCAGATTTGCCTGTGGTACCTTGCCGAAGGCCTTGTTAAAATCCAGGAATAGCATGTCAATCTGACCGGATGTGGCAAGTACTTGGGCAATCTCATACACTGTCAGGACAAGCGTAGTCATAGACATAACTTTACGGAAGCCATGTTGGAAGGACGACATTATGTTCCTTTAATCAGTTAAAATTCTGCTATGAAGTTTGCAACAAGTTCCATTAACTTACAACAGGTACTAGTAATCGACACTGGACGGTAGCTGACATAATCTAGTCTCTCTCCCTTTTTAGGAACCCCAACTAACCTCGCCATCCTCCAGTTGTCCGGTATAGCACCAGATTGGATGGATACGATAAATATATTAGCTAAAAAGGACCCAATAAGGCTCAGCATAGCGTCCTGAAAATGCATTTGGGAAATTGTCTGGCCCACCGGATTTCATAATATTTAATTTCAACAGCATACCTTCTATATCCTCATTAGTTATAGTCAGACCATCGAGCTGTTTTGAACAACCTAGCAGATTTGCACCTTCGTCTTCCTTTGCAAAGACGTGTGAAAATACTTATCAAAACAATCGGCGATTTCTTTTGGATCTGCGATGGCCTCTGAACTTACTTTCAACTACACGTATTCATCCTTAGATTCCCGCAGATGGCGCCAGAACTTTTGGGGTCCGTTTTAGTAAATTCTAGTAAAACAGTAGAGTTGTAATTTAGCCTTGCCTCTTCGATTTTAGCTGCTAAACACAGTTTTAATTCTCCAAACAGCGATGGTGCAGCTTTGTGACTATTCATTAAACACTTAAGTCTACGTTTCTTTCTTATTATCTCTTTGCTGATCCAGGGATTCACCCTGGATCTCCTTTTTTTACTCGGAACAATTTTGTCAGTGCAAAACTCAAATGCTGCACGAAACTTAGTACGTATGGTTTCAGCGTCATCTGCGGTATCCTCAAGGTGTAAATCCAGATGGTCCATTTTTTATTTCATCGGGCCTGGAAAAATGTTTTATCATGGTCGGTTTTGCAGCAACCCTCTTGCTCATCCACCTGGTCCAAAAACATGAAACCAGTTTATGGTCTAATATACCTTGTTCTACATAGACTATCCCATTCTTAAAATTTTCTGCGGTGAAAAAAAGATCGAGGATTGAATCTGCGCGAGTGCGCTGTAATACAGTTTGCTCAAGGCTCGTAGAAGACATTAAATCCATAAGATAGTCCGCTGAAATGGATAGTCCGTAGCTCATGTGTGACCAGTATATACCTACTTTCGTACTCTTGCTAGTAAAAATTTGGGAATGATCATACAACTTCTGCATGAAAGTATCATCTGCGTTCGGCGGCCGGTAAACAGCACAGAGAAAAAATGTGCGCTCTCCCAGCAATACTTTCAGGAACAAACTTTCGTGGTTGTTTATCTTTTCTC
Organism: Amblyomma mixtum; assembly: GCF_055824585.1. Lineage (NCBI taxonomy): Eukaryota > Metazoa > Arthropoda > Arachnida > Ixodida > Ixodidae > Amblyomma > Amblyomma mixtum. Next base: position 29,325,179 of record NC_143020.1, on the reverse strand, counting down.
CAATGGTCACCTCAATATTCTGTTTCGCATGTACAGCAACACCTCCTCCGCGTGATACCCTATCCCGTCTAAACAACTGAGAGCCCGGCGGCACGATTTCGCCGTCTAGGACCAAATCATGTAGCCAGGTTTCTCTGATTAAGCATAAATGCGGGTCGTAGAGCAGTAGAAGGTCCTCTAATTTTTCTACCTTATTTAATATGGTCCTAGCATTTAAACTGAAAAGACAGTACCTTTGTTCCTGTGAGCGCTAGCTTGATAAATTAGGCAGTGTACTTAAGCTTGCGTCTGTGCTCAGCTGAAGTCTGTAGCCAGGGGTTTCTTCATGCTTTTGTCCTAGGGATTCCTCACTCCTTGTGTCTTCCAATCCGCCTTGCCTTGTTAGTGCCCCGCTGCCTCCAATTGTATCATTCCAAACAAAAAACTGGACGTCGATACTGATCTTATAACTGACTAGAAATACCTTCTTACCTGCATCTGTGTCGCTTTAGGCACTTGCCTCTAGCAGTTTTTTTTTTCTGAGTGTGTCAGCACAGTACTCATTTTAAATGTATATTCTAGAATTTTTTTTAGTTTCTTGACATTTTTAAAAAGGGCTTGCTTTCCCTGCTACTTTGAAAGCAAAAAATTAGAGCTCGTTTTGAACTGCACGTGCCCAGCCTGTGACTTCTGGCCACTGAAGAACAGTGCACGCCCACTTTTCCAAGAAAGACTTCGGTAATAACATTTTCACGGAAAACCTGTTCAGATTCATCCGGATCTTCGGTCATGCCGAAAACCAGAAGATTTGCCCTACGGCTCTCATCTTCCATATTCGCTAGCTTTGCCTGCTGATTATGCATAGCTTTCTGCATGCTGTCTACTACTAACTTCAGACCGCTGACGCCACTAGCCTTCTTTTGCAGGTCGAGCACATCCTTTCCCAACGGCTTAATATGCATACTGAAATTATTCATTGCGTCCCTGGTTTTTTGCAGTCGATTTTTGATATCGGCCTTATAGCTTTTTGCACGTCCAAAAGTTCTTTAAACATTTCGTCCATAGAAGGCCCTTGAATTTTCTTCAATATCTCTGCAAACAAGCAGCCCACAAGCACAAAAGCATACATAAGCAATAGACGAACACTTGCGTAGACACTGCACATTTACTATGAATCGATTGTCCTTGCGAAAACAAGAGCCTCCAGGCACCTCTACGAGAAAGAACAGGCGCATGGTGAAGGTACTGCACCGAGCACTTTCGCCGTGTCCACTCACTTGCACTGCGGGGCAGCCCACAAGCTCTACTTCTTGTAGAACACTCGGCCTCTCTGTATGCTTGCAAGCCCAGAAGCTAGTGCAGCAGACAGAACTGATACACTTTTTTTTGTACATAATACTCTGTTTTCTACCCATCGACTCTAATAGGGCTGCTGATATTGTCGACGATGCTCGGGAAAACAAGATTATTTATATTTCATTTATTTTTTCATTGATTTTACCCTCAGGGCTTTCGCAGCGCTTTCGCATTTTATATTTTTTTATTGCAAACTCTGTGAACACGGGATCTACTCTAATACTAACAAATAAGTGGTCCGCTAGCTGTAAGCAGGGAAATATAAGTGCAGGTTAAGTCACTGCGAGAAGCTAATTCTAAAATAGCCAGATAGGCTGTCATTGCTGGAAAACTAAAGAAAAATATAAATTTGTCAGTTGCAGCCTAATACGGTTTTAGCGTGTCCGGCTAACGGTATATCTCGCTTGTTAGCACATTCTCTCTGCTAATGGATGGAGTAAATGCAACTGTGTTTTCACAAAGCGAAGAGAGATTTTAGCCTCAGTTTCGGAGTCAAGCGCAGGATCAGCCATCATAATTCTGAACAGAGAGGCGACAGATGGTATTAATGCAGACATGCTTTTAACCGTTACGTTTCATCTGCTCTTCGTCCAGAAGTTTCTTCCAACCGGTTGTTGTTGTTGTTGCGACTTAAAGAGGATGAAAAGGAAATTGCAGAGGCCTCCCGACTGGCTCGAGCAGAGCCACCACCGCTGCCACATGCAGATAGAGGAGAATACAAAGATAGAGGAAACGAACAGACGCGCGTCACAACAACCGCGTCCGCCGAAGCGACGCCGCCGGCTGTAACAGATACCCCAGTGCCCTTCCCAGTGCCCTCCTTCCCTTCCGACCGGTTCCCGTTCGTGCAACGCTGTACTTCTAGGACCTGTTAGATGTACGAGGTCTTGCTGAAACGTGATTCAAAAATTTTCATTTCATTCAGAAGGTAGATAGATACCCAAGGCATCCCAAAGGAGCGTGCTTGAAGGTGCGCGTGATAGGCGGTCCTCTGCGCATGAATCAGGCGTGTGCAAGAAGGTGGGTGCATGGCTGCTGCGACACAGCTAATCAGCGCATGCACAATGGAGGCTCGAGAGCGTCAACCACTCAGCTCGAGATACAACGACCATTTCTCCTAACCTCTGAAAATTTCACACCCTAACTGCGTTCCTATGTCCTAACACAATGGCGCCCACATCGAGTAACGTTCCACAAGAACTGTTGCCAGTTACTGAGAATGCGAACGCATTAGGAAGCGACAGTCGACACCTTAACCATGGAAGACCTACAGTACGATCGCCTTAGGAAGCGTCCGACGAAATTTTTGAGCGAAAGCATTAATACCTTCGGAATTGAACACAGAGGACACCACGCGTGCATTCCTGCCGAGTGGCAGTCTAGGAATAGCATGGATTACACCTGTCCCTTTAAATATTGTAAACGTGCTTCTTCGAAGCGCAGGTCGGCAGTCGTTGATCGAAGAGCGTCACGACTAGCATACTCCCAGGAGTCACTGAGGAACCAGAACTGCTCGAACGCCTGCCGTTTGACTTACGGGAAAAAAAAGGATGGCCGGATCATAGTAGGGCTTAAGAGGTGCGACCTGTACACTTTGACGCCTGCGGAGACGATGATCCGGAAAGAGCGGTCAAGGGGCTAAACTATGCAATTCAGTGGAGAAGCTTGTTGTAGAAAGAGCCACGGGCCGTGATCACGGGAAAGCAGTTTCGTGGCGATGCCGGGAGTAGAGGAAGGCACCCAGAGGCAAACGAGTGCGCCGCAGGGATATGACGCGGGAGGGTCCGAGGAGTCCCGACGGTGCTTGTGGTGCCGTAGGAGGTGTGTGACAAAAGTGCGTTCAAGTTGCTGACATTCGTCAGCATACGTGTGAGCTCCAGAAAGGGATGTGGTCTTGGAAGGCTCAGGGCGATAGGGTAGGATGGTGTCTATAGTGGATGCAAGCTATCGACCTATAAGCTATAAGATGAAGTTATAAGATGCAAGCTATAAGATGAAGAAAAGGGAGAATACCGTCGTTGTCTGCGTAGAAGCGTCAAAGTAAAGGGTTACAATTGTTTTGATTGTGCTTGGAGGGTGCTAAATATCTGCAGAACCGATGTTTCTAGCTGAACCAAGCGAGTGTGGTGTGCCTTGTGGTGGTTTCGACAAGATCAGCCAAAGGGGTGACCTGGGCGGTGGAGGAGGGAGTGGTGAACGTGGCAAGGTGCTCATTTAGCTTCGTAAGCTGGGAGGTAAGAGAAAAGGTGGTTGTCTGGAGGGTTTGGGTAAAGGCATCGATCTGCTGTTGTAGATCGTGGGAAATGCGCTGCTGCTCTTGCTGCTGGCGTTCCAGCATAGCGAGCCGGAGGTCGAAAGAGCGGCACTCGTCAGTCAGGTATGGAGAGGGTAGTGTAGTGGAAGAGAGGGACGCTGGAACCGAGGATCCTTTAACTTTGGCGGCGTAGGAGCCTGGTGGTGGCGTGATCGGAGCTGATGCAGGTTCATGATTAGAGGAGGAGGAGGGGGTGGTTTGCGTGGCCCGGCGCAAAGCTAGGCGTCGGAGGTATCCACCTTTGGCACACTCGCGTTGTTTAGCGAGGAGGAAGGGGCAAGTGGGATCGAGAGAGGGATGGGTGTTTACCTGGAAACGAACGCACCACGGCTGGGCACATACATGAGCAGAAGGGTTGGCGGGTAGAGGAGCAGCACAGCGACGGCACTTGGCCCGAACGCTGTGCTGGGGGCATTCGTGGGCGCGGTGCCCAAGAGCGAGACAACCGGTGCAGGTGGGAGGCTTAGTCTTATGGGTACTGCACCAGAAGGCAACGCGTTTAAAATACAACAAAGGGGGGGATGGCAGCTCCTGCGAAAGTTATGAGCACCGACTGAGAGGTGCCCATCATGCGAGCAGCAAGAATATCGGTGTTGAATGATTCGATATCATACATGAGGTCATCAGGGGTGCAGTGGCTACCGACGTTATGGATGACGCCGAAACATGAGATGGGAGGGTGGGAGGGGGGGGGGCATATATTTTGATGCTGATAGGCTTACCATGAAGGTGAAGATGCGTGATCGAAAGAAGGTGGTGGGCGGTGAGGTGGGGAATGAGTTTTTAAAACAACAAGGCTTTGGGCTGGCTTGGACTGAAGGGTGATGTCTGCACTGGTCTTGGGGGAGAGTTGTGCAGCGGAGATGACTGCGGCGAGCACGTCGTAGAGAGGCAGCTTGGGAGTGAGGGTACCAGGGGTGAGTTGGATGCCAACAGTGATGAGCTTGGAGCATGGTCGGGTGGCTGAAGCAGGCTTACGGCTGCCACCGATGGTGCTCCAGCCGATTTCCGGGGATAGAGTGCCGTCTACCGGGGACGCCGTGAAGTCCATGTCTGCCGACGAGTCGTCAGCCTTAGACGCAATCTGCGACTCGGGTGCCGGGCTGCAGGTATTGCTGTCAGCGGGAAATGTGGCTGTGGTAGGCGTGGCGGCACTAGCAGAGGTGACGAACGCAGGCGGCTGCGGCGCGTCTATGGGCCCAAAGGCCTTGGCGTCCTCTAGAGCGTGGACTAGGCTAGCAGTGGACGCTGCGGCGACGACGAACGCTGCCAGCTGCGCCGCGGCCGTCGATCCGGAGCTCCCAGCGTCTCTCACAGCGTTGATTGCGACAGGAATGTGCGCGGTGGCGTGGATGGCGTTGAACGTGGCCGGTTGAGACATGGCTATCGGCGTGGTTGGAGAAGGCTCCGCGGCGGCGGCGTCGGAAGTAGCTGATGCCGGCGAGGCATCGGTGGGTCTGGGCTGCAGGGGCTTGGTCAGACGCTGCATTGCAGAGGTGCAAGCGCGGCGCGTTAGGGTTAGCGAGGCGGCGCGCCGCTTCAGAGGTTTGGAGGCGCTTGGAGGGCCAGTTCGGCAGCGGGCCGTGATGCCGATGGTGTGCACGTGCTTCGGAAGCCTTCCTGAATCGATGGAGAGGAAATCCAGGGGCGGGCGAGGCCCTGGACCAGGCCAGGGGCAGGTTAAAGCAGAGCACGATTGGCAGCCAGCTAACCAGGGCGGCGCCACCTCCTCTACTCATTATACTTACTAGCTTTGGACAAACAGTGTTGAAAGGGTTTGATGCCCGTTAGCAGGTTTGCAACTGAAAAGAGCAAAAAAAACTGCAAAGGAGACTGCTTTTATTAGGTAAAGGAAAGTCTCGCTCTAAAGAACTTTTTTGCAAACGCACACTATTAGCTGCTCGTATGTTGATAGACACCTATAGATAGAGAACACAATACAGGTTGCCAATGATCTGCTTCCAGCAAAACAATGTTTTTGAATGTGCAGATACCGTAATTTATCGAAGTTAGTTTACTCGAGCCAGTATTCATGAAACGAAATGTCTCGGAAGGTTTCTTATGCATTAGAACTTTGAGTACCTCAAAGCAGCTCGAAATGATGCCTAAACTTAAGTAATAAGGCGAAAGGTAAAATATATGAGCTATGCCTTTATTACCATAGTTATTACACTCCAATTATATCTGGTTGATTTATAATTCATTTATATTTTTGCTCCCCTCAGTGGTTCGTATTAGATTACTGCACCGGCCTCAATCTGAAGCCCAAGCCCGGCCCGGGCCCGAGACTTCAAGCCCGAGCCCGGCCCAGGCGCGCTAAATTATTGCTCTGGCGAGCTGGGCCCGGCCCGTGAATCCCGGAGTAGAGCCCAGCCCGGGCCCGGACCGGCCTGTTTCACAATGACGCTTGAGGTATACTGCTCACTCTGAGCAAGTAGACTGCTACTAGACCGATAAGAAACTGGCCGACAAAGGTTGTGAAACCAAAGTTTGACTTGCAGAAAGTTGGTTCTTTTTAACCCAGAAGTAAATGATTAAGAGTAATGCTCGCCAGGCCTGTCTTTTGGACAGCGATCTCGTGTAGGTGCGCAAAGATAAACTCGAATGTTCCGAGAGCCAAATAAAAAGGGCTGCATACGCGTGTAATAGACTACTTTGCATTCTCCCATGATTTTAAAGTTATATTTGGCCGCCCGGAATATAAACATTAAAGCTGCCTAGCAAGCAGTGGGGCGACATTTTTGAAGTAAAAAGCTTCACTACGAGGATCGGAGCCGAGCTTCGCTTATGCCGGGTATGCCGCTAAAGCCATATTCTGCGCATGCGCGAAACCGAGTGACGTCACGCGCAGCGCAGGTGGCCGCTGACTCTGTCTCCTCACCTTTCACCGCAGCCGCGCGCTACTGCGCATTTGCGCCGCCGCCACTGCTGCGCGCGCTGTTCCTCCTCGCCACCGTTTGACCATTCCAATGCAGCCGCGCGCTACCGGGCTACAAATGTGCTTGTGAGAGAATAGGCGCTCGCACTCGCAATGGAAGGAGAAGCACCCAGACGAGGCTGCAGAAAATCTACCGATCCAGAAGTGTTAGTTTGGGAGTTGGCCAAAAAGCAGCGAAGAAATGAAAAGAGCAAAGCTAAACGTATGGCCGAAACGCCAGAAAACCGGGCGGAATGTCTCGCAATACGACGTCAAAAGGAAGCTGAACAGCGTCTCTCGGCCGCGTCAACTGAGAGTAGCCAGATGAGCGACGACGGCGAAACAACTGCTCAATTGCGATTTGCTTTTTGCTTCTGATATCCAGGCTTAACCAAGCTAACCCACGCCTAATTTTTTTAGTGAACACGATCTCACAGGTTGAACTTATAGCCGAACTGGTCGCCTTTCAGCAGAAACGAAAAGCTAAAATGCTTGAGTATTTCACGGTGTGTGTTTTAAATGCTATAAGTGTTCTAAACTAATATGTTCTTCCCGAATTTATTTCTAATAGTGTATAGGTATTTTTTGGGATGACGAACGATAAATGGCCAATGAAGACCGGCTTAATTTCGCTCTTACTAATGGAGCAGAAGATAACGAGCGAGCCATGGGATAACTTACAGGGCAAAACACTTGTCATGACAACCAGGCTGAAGAAGCGAGGAAGGATAGATGTGGTTATGAGATGTGATATACAATCTCTTGCGAGCTTTTGTGGCTATTTCCTTTACGAGATTTTCCGGTCAGCTGATCAAAAAAAAAACCAAACGCGCTTTAGTTAGTGAATTTTCTCATATGAGCAAAGTATAGCTATAAAATAAACACTATGTTTTGGGGGCTTAAGGGCCCAAGGGGAGCAGGCTGTGAGAGACACCGAAGCAAAGGGCTCCGGATCATTTCGACCACCTGGGTTTCTCCAACGTGCAATGATACTGTAAAGTACTGTAAAGTTCTGACACCAAGTTGCATCGTTAATAGAGGCGCTGCGACTAAGCGAAGCACAGGTAGTGGTGACACTAGAGCACATAGCAGAAATGAAGGAGCTATTTAATAAAAAGTGACGAGTTAAAGAGGGCTAAATAACCCGCCATCATAGATGTGAATGACGCAAACAGTGACTGAAACTGGGAAAGGAATAAAAAAAATGATCTGCCATCTGGCGTTCATTGATTTAAAATTGGCACTGTTCTTTTTGATATCAATCTTTGGTCAGCACAATATATTTCCAATTATGTTTGCACATCCGCAAGGTGCGTGCAAAATTGTCCCCGCTGCCTATCAAGAGAGTGTAAAGTGCGACCAGTAATTGCTTGAAAACATTTATTGGGGCGGTTTCGAAAATTCAGAACCGGAGATTTCCGTCGGATGATCACGACAAGCGTTGAAATGTGGGAGCAATATGGCCAGCCTTAAAGAAAGTTGCAGGGGACAGCGCGCCACCGAATAAGTTTTTAAAAATCGACATATTTCAGTACTTACGCATCGTGAAGGCAATGATGAGCACCTTATGCAAATAACCAGTAGTTTTAGAACACAACGTTTAAAAATCTCATTTCCACGGCACTTGAAGTGTCATAAAGTCTCCTGCGAGCTGCAATGGCGTGGTTTCCTCCCTGTCGGCTTTTTAAACTGAAATACGATAACTCGTGCCCTCCGATTGCTCGTGCGACCGCAAAAGCATATAAAAAAGCGTTTATTTCCAGTTCCTGCCGCGTCGTTCCCACCATCAGTTCAATATAAAAATCTTTATGCCGTAGATGCTCTAGGCCCTATCCCGCTCTTTATATCTCGTTCCCGGCACCTACCGCACATTTTTGCTGTTCAATCGAAAATGCACTAGAAAAAGAATTCATCTTTCAAGAAGTCATACGGTTCCCAGTATGGCAGTGACACATGCAGAACAAAGATTTTTTTCTAAAGCAATCCACACTCTTTAGAATAGCTGGAAGGCTTGTACTGAGCGCAGCGGACAATACGTCGAAATTAGCAGAATTCGGTACTTATTGTCGCCAACAAAGTTTACAATGAAATGTGCTCAGCGATGATTTTTAAAATGGAAACACGGCATTTTTTTAAATAGTGAGAATTTTCTCTTTCCTTGCCAACTAGCCTTCGTCGTTCTGCTAAAGCTCACCCACATATCTCGTATTCTCCGTGGCAAGGTTTCCGCAGGACGTTAAAAGCAGTCGCCGTTGCGAACTGCATTTCTTTTAAGGTGTATTCTTGTTCTTTTAATATTACAGAAAACTGCTGCCTAAGGTCTTTCCTTCCAAACACGTGGGGCATTGTGTGGGGCTAATCAGGTTCAAATTTTTCCGTTTATTGAGCCTTTCAAACACAAAGTCTGTATCAATAGCGAACATTAATCGAATTTTCAGGTAATGTTCTTGGGAAGCCAGTGTCTGTCCAGCCAGTCAGTTCATTTTGTACACCGTTTTTGTTCTCGTTGTGTGCTTGTTTCCTTTTGTTGGTTGTTTTTTGGCTTTGTTTCATAGTGTTTAGCCGCCTGTCTGCTTGACTGCCGAGGCCCACCATTTTTGGGTGCAGTTATGAAAGCCTTTTTTTATAACATATAATGGTAGTGCTCTATCAGATGTCCATACGTGACATAAGGGCGGGTAATATTCACACTGTCTCTGGTGTGCCGTGCAGCACACAACGTATTTAGCAAAGACATTATGCACCAATAGCCCCAATAAGATACCCCGTTCAAACACAAGAAGATCAGATTTTTTTATCTCGATATTTTGGAAGTCCCCCTGTGAGTTGTTTCCAGAGATGGAAGAAATCTAGCGCTCAGTGCCTACTGCTTCCGCTTTGTATTAACTGCCACAATTTTTTCTCTCTGATTTAGTGCCTTCCGGAACAAAAAACAGGAAACAAGTGCACTGAAGGCTGTCGATGTGGCCTCAGATCGGGGGGGAATTATCAAGGGTGCTTTTTCTGCTCGCATGCTGTCACTTCCAGATCTCCCACTCCAGCCAATATGAAGCCAGCAAACCCTTTCGACGTGCCTAGTAAATCAATAAAGATTAAGTACTGACAAGGGAGGTGTTTTAATAGTGTTTTACAGTAGCACGAGATGCGCTTGCGCTTCGCGGCTGCCCGGGTAATTGAGATATCTTTGCCTTTCAAATTTCTAATAAAAGATATCTTTGGGGTTACTTTAACTGGCACTAAGCTCTTTTTCTACAAACAGTGGGAAGGAGGGCGTACATGAAACTTTTCTAGCAGTAAATTTATTCGCACTCAGCCGCTTTATTACAAGATTTACAGGGTTCCTAAATTTTGCCATTTTCTTGCCGCAGAATCGATGTTTACGTCAGGGCGAGACGGGGCTGCGAGGGATTCACAATAATACTTCTTCTAATCTAGCGGACGATATTGTTACGTGCTTGGCACGCACGGGGGTTTATTCACAGAGGGGATCGGTCGGAGCAGGATGGAAGCAGGAAGCCTACCAGCGTCCTTCAGCTCTTTCTCTTCCTTTCTCGTCAGTCCATCTTCTGCTTCTTCCGTCGAGGTTCTGTGGATGCACGTGACATTTCCCTCCTCGCAGACGAAGCCCGTCGGGCGAGTTAAATAGACCGTCTGGAATGGAATCGCTTGAGGCGGGCTACATGCACCACCTGAGACTGGCGTGACCGTCGACCACTAGCAGTTACTCGTGATATAACGTAATTAACGTCACTTATGCACTGCAACACAACAAACGGTCCAGTGTAGTGGGATAGCAGTTTCTGACACAGACCACGCTTGCGTAGAAGGGTCCACAACCACACAATGTAACCAGGAACATAAGAAACTTCTTGGTGTTGGACGTCGTAGCGGTTCTTGGAACGCTCTTGCGAAGATAAAATTCGAACACGGGCAAGCTGGCGAGCTTCTTCAGCTCTGCAGAGTGTGGTCGCAAGAGAAGGTTCATCGTGGATGAAAAATGGTAGAATGGTGTCAAGGCCGCAGCGAGGCGAGCGAGCATAGAGCAGGTAAAAGGGGCTGTAGCCAGTTGTCTCATGTTGCGATGTGTTGTATGCATGAGTAATGAACGGGAGGACGCCATCCCAGTCCTTATGATCTGCAGCGACGTACATAGCAAGCATGGTGGTGAGCGTCCGATTAGTGCGTTCTACCACACCGTTCGTTTGGGGATGATATGGCGTGGAGTGGCGAAAACTGCAGCTGCTGAGACGGAGAAGTTCTTCAACAACGTCCGCTGTAAATTGGCGTCCACGGTCGCTAATGAGAACTGCAGGAGGGCCGTGCCGAAGAATGACGAATCGAAGTAAGAAGTTAGATACTTCAGACGCAGTAGCAGCTGGTATCGCGGCTGTCTCACAATAACGGGTTAAGTGGTCTACGCACACAAGAATCCACCGATTTCCTTTAGAAGACCGTGGGAAAGATCCAAGGAGGTCAATGCCAACTTGCTCAAACGGGGCTGTTGGAGGTGTGATTGGCCGCAGTTTGCCCGGTGGACTTGAAGTCGGCAGCTTAAAGCGCTGGCATTCCACAGAGCTGGCTACATAGTGCTGGATGGTTGAACGCATGTTAGGCCAGTAAAATCGTTGTTGTGTGCGGTGGAGTGTGCGTGTCACTCCCAAGTGCCCAGACGTGGCGTCGTCGTGCATCATTTCAAGAACTGTGATGCGTAGGTTTTCGGGTACGACAAGAAGCATGCCTGCTCCTCCAGAAGCGAAATTCTTCCTATAAAGCAAACCGTCGCGAATGCAAAAAGTATTCTTTACAGAATCTTGAGCGGCATCAAACAAAGAGGTTAATGTCTGGTCTTTGCGTTGCTCAGTTCGGAAAACTTGAAGATCGGGGAAGGCTTGTGAAAGTGACGCCAAGTATTCATCAAAGTTGTCTGCGTCGTCATCAGTCGTTTGAAGCGGCAAACGGGAAATACAATCGGCATCTGAGTGTTTACGGCCGCTTTTATGCAACACAGTGAAATTAAATTCTTGTAGGCGCAAAGCCCATCGAGCAAGCCGGCCACAGGGGTCACGAAGACTGACTAGCCAGCAGAGCGAGTGGTGGTCGGTCACGACGGTGAAAGCATTCCCGTACAGATAGGAGCGGAAGCGCTGTACAGCGAAAACAACGTCGAGACATTCTTGCTCAGTAACCGTGTAATTTCTTTCGCTCTTACTCAATGAACAGCTGGCATATGCTACCACGTGCTGATCGTGACCATGGCGTTGTATAAGTACAGCGCCGATACCGATACCACTTGCATCAGTGTGCACTTCAATTGGTGCAGATGGGCAGAAGTGGCGTAGGATGGGGCCCGAGGTCAAAAGAAATTTCAGATGTCGGAAAGCTGCGTCATATTCGCTGGTCCAATTGAACGGTGCATCTTTATGCAGCAAACACGTGAGTGGGTAAGCGATGTCCGCAAACCAAGCTATAAAGCGTCGAAAGTACGAGCACAGCCCTAAAAAACTCTGCAGCTCTTTCACTGATTGAGGCACCGTAAAACTTTTGACAGCTTCAATTTTCTTTGGATCTGGTCGAACACCTTCTTTATCAATTAAATGACCAAGGACAATTGTTTCACGGTTCCCAAAATGACATTTCTTGGAATTGAGGATAAGGCCAGCTCGTTCCATGCAATCAAGCACAATATCCAGGCGGCTGTTGTGCTCACTAAACGTTTTGCCAAAAATTACAACGTCGTGCAAATAACATAAACAAATTTGCCACTTGAGGCCACGCAGGATTGTATCCATGAACCGGTCGAATGTTGCAGGTGCATTACATAATCCGAAAGGCATAACGTTAAACCCGTAAAGTCCGTCTGCTGTTATGAATGCCGTTTTTTCCCTATCTGCAGCGTGCATGGGGATTTGCCAGTAGCCGGATCTCAAATCAATAGAAGAAAAGTATGAAGCGGAGTGCAGACAATCAATTGCGTCATCTATACGTGGAAGCGGGTAGACGTCTTTCTTCGTTGCCGTATTTAAGCGACGGTAGTCAACACAGAACCTCCATGTGCCATCTTTGTTCTTAACAAGGATTACTGGAGCTTCCCAAGGACTGGAAGACTCTCGAATTATGCCTCGCTTTAGCATCTCTTGAACTTGGTCATCTATTAACTTACGTTCAGTGGCTGAGACTCGATAGGGCTTCTGGCGTATAGGAGGTGCGGAGCCGGTGTTGATCGTGTGATGAATACGACTGTTAGGCGGTGGTGTTGAATCGTCTTTGGCAAAGTCGAACACAAACACGTGCTTCAGAAGGAGTTCTACAAGAGTGCGACGCTCGGTTGTGGGAAGAGCCTGATTAATCATAGCCTTAACTTGGGTCTCCATATCTCTTTTCACGTGCTGCTCACTGACGGAGTTGGTTAACGTCGCGACGGAACCTGACACACCTTCCTCGAAACGGGCGAGTTTGAGGCCCCGGGGCAACACAGCTGGCTCTTCAGAGTGGTTCAGTGTCCACAGCTCGGTACGGCCTCTCACCATGGGAACGACGCAACGAGGCACGACGATACTCTTCTTAGAGCAGGCGAGTGTCGTAGGCTCTACCACAGCTTCAAAAGATTCGCACTGATTGTGAATAGAGGAAACCCGCACGAATGCTGCGGAGAAAGCTGGTACAATAGTGTCTTCTTCCACCGCAAATGCTCCAAAATCCGGTGCTCCAAAATCCGGTGCACTAGTTCTTTATCATATAATTTGCCTTTCTTTTCTTATAAGCATCTGTGCTGCGATTGGCAGGCAAATGGAAGTGCCAAAACGTTTTCTACTGCTGGCTTGTTTCTACGCTCATGTTAGGCTACTCTAGCAGTCCGTGCGATAAACGCCATTCATTTTTATATACTTTTCATTTTCTCTAGTATAGATTCTGGTGCATATACTTTTTGCCTATCGCACCATTTTGGCATAACAGCATCAGTATTGCAACCGGACCGTCTGTATATTTAGGTTCCATTGGTAGTGGCGCAAAATACAGCTGAGAATAAGCAACAGGAGACACTCCATATTTTAAAAGCGTCCTTAAAGGTGCAATGAAGAGGAATCTGAACTCTTCTTTTTACCGCTGGAACTCGATCTACACGTTGCGAGCATAGTTAGAAACTGCCACTTACATCTCTGTGTGGCCGATTTCTCTAATTAAATTGAATTAACGTCCGGCTCCTGCCTTCTTTTTTTAAATTCTTCGCGTACGGTGGGCGGGGTCGACCAACGCGTGCCGTGCCTTGAAGTCAGCTCCGTGGAGGCTTTCCTTTCGCTTTATCTTGTTTTTTAGGTTTCGTGAATAAATAGTTTCATTCGCAGATAATATAGCCGCAAAATAAGCCTCCAGAAATAAAAATACCCGCGGACTATTTGCTACTACGGATTACTGCGTGTTGCTTCGTCGATGGCAGAGCGGCAAGTAGCAGCGGAGCTGGTTGAAAGGCACTCCACGCGTTGGTCGACTTCGCCCACCGTACGCGGAGAATGAAAAAAAAAGGCAGCAGCCGGACGTTAATCCGACTTAATTAGAGAAATCGGCTACACAGAGCAATAAATCGAAGCTGCTCAGAATGCTCGGAACGTGTAGATTGAGTTCCAGCGGCAAAAAGACGAGTTCAGGTTCCTCTCCACTGCACCTTTAACTCGCCTAACGTTTTTGCAATAATCATTTTGTAGGGTGCAGTGCACCATAAAAACAACGTCGTCCTTCGCCTATCCCCTTCATATCTTGTAAAAAATAATTATGCGCGCCAAAGAGAATGAATATTGTTAAAATTCTGCTTCCCATCAGTCCCTGAAACGCACTTATCTCCATTTTTCTTTAAGTTACGTCACAGCCAGTAATCTATTCACCGACATCAAAACTTTCTCCGTTGCTGGAAACGGTCCGGCTCTGCTACTCTAGCTCAAACGGACAGTCCACTGCCCTAGACGAGTATAAAAACATCATCACTTGCCGATCTTTCCGTAGGTTGATGGAAGCGAGGGGTGGTGTCCCACCACATTAGAAATAATTTACACTTTAAATCAGCGCAGAAAATTGATCAGGAACCAATGACGGACTCGTTGAGCGCTGAAACTTCACGGCTTTCCAAGTACTGGGGCTACGCCGCCTGGTGTTGGTGCGATTTATTCGATGAGTAGGACTGAGCGCAATATATGCTGTTTCTTGGCTGTGAGCAACTCAGCCGCAATAATGTTTTGTCATACAAAAGTCGCTGTTTCATACACAGTGTATGCGTACTTTACATATTGTCGTCTATTGTTCCTAAAAGGCATAGTTCCACAATGTTGCCTCTGGATAAGTGAACGGCAGCACTGCTGCCGGCAAAGGTAGAGCTTAGTATTTTTAATATATAATATCAGCATTATCAGTCATCTTTACTGATGAAATATTTAAAATAACTCTACAGGCCTTAGCTACTGTCGGCCGCCGCGGTGCCTCAGTGGTTATGGTGCTCGGCTGCTGACCCAAAAGACGCGGGTTCGATCCCGGCCGCGACGGCAGAATTTCTTTGGAGGAGAAATTCTAGAGGCCCATGTACTGTGCGATGTCAGTGCACGTAAAAGAACCCCAGGTGGTCGAAATTTCCGCAGCCCTTCACTACGGCGTCTCTCATAACCTGAGTCGTTTTGGGACGTTAAACCCCAATAAACAAAACTAAACTTAGCTACTGTCGTATTGAAAGGTGCATCTGTATTACCTGGATCAAAGTCGCACTCATTATAGCCACTGCACGCCGCCTTGGCCTTGCGACGGTGTTCAGCCAACGGTCAGAAACACGCTAACTACCTCGAGAAAACGACTCTCCCGTATAAAAAATTAGCCGATAATTTTTCTGCCTAGCTTCTGAACGTCATAGCCGGCTATTTGCTCCTTTAGTATTTCGGCAAGGATCTTTCAGTCACCGCAAAAAATGCATAGTTGATAAAAGACACAAATTTCATTAGAGCTGCAGCACAGAATGCTGCGTTATCTATTCCGGGTGCTCACAGCAAAACGCCAACGGCAGCATTACTTCGTCAACACCGGCCATAAATTGTAGAAAGAGGGAAGACCTTTATTCGGCGGTGTGCTTGCCCGCCGAAGAGATCGAGAAAACATTATTTTGCTTCCCAGGCCCGGGTCACTGGTTCAACAAGGTAGGCCGAGTGTGGAGCTTGGTGTTGTGGTGCTTGTCGAACGCATTGATTTATTTCTTTCGGTTTCATAGTCAGCGGGACCTCAGTCCAGAAAAACGTGCAGATGTGAGTAGGGATGCTACTAAGTGTTCAGCTGTCCGCAGATATGACCTGAGAGCATGCTCATTGGCAAGTAACAGATAGCGTTCTGGTGGCCGTGCACACTTAGATGCTGTTAGTTTGGTTAGGTGGTTAAGAATGGCGTCAGAGGTGGCTTTTGGAGGTGGCTCCAGGGGAGTGATGACTGCCATTGTGACTACGCACTTCCTGGTGGCGGAAGTCTACAGACGCAGTCGTAAATTTGGAGGTGGAGAGGGTTGCTTATGAGTAGTGAGTGGAATGAGGGGGGGGGACAGGGTCTTAAGGCAACAAGTTCTGGCTTCTTTGCGTGTGTGGTCTCTCCTCGAGTCCATGCTTATTTATTGTTTTACATATAATACCTATACCCTCAGGGGTGAAGCATTATAAAGGGGAGTGAATTAATACAATAAAAAATACAATAAAAACAATAGCCATATAAAAGGCGATGAAATAATCAGCGAATTCAGTTTCGGTATTAAAGGAGGGCAAAAAGTTGGGCAAGTCGGTAAACATTCATGACGGGTTCCAAAGCGCGACAAGACGGAGACACACGACAAGCACTTACTAGCAACAAAAAACGTTTATTGCAAAGCTGGGGATAAATAGGGCTCACAGTAAACACAAAGAGCCATAAAATAACAAGGCAGAAAAAGATTAGCCATTCCTATCTAAAAACGCAAGTTCCTTGTCCGACAGCAAGAAACTTTGTGAGTGTTCTGTTCCTTTCGTCTCCGTCTTGTCGCGCTTTTGAACCCATCATGTCAGTTTCGGTAAATATGGCGTTACGAAATTTCTTTCTGTTAACAATGCTTTCGTCCAATGCGTAAAATGTGGTTCCAGTAGCATGATGTCATGCAAACAAGCGACATCCAGAATAAGGTAGTGTGACCTACCAGAACAGGATTTGTAGCAGTGCATGTTTGTCAAGAGTCCTGGCGTTCATGAGCGGCGATTTGCTACATCTAAGAGCTTTGGTTGTGGTACCACTATAAAGAACAGTGGCGAATAGGACAACTGTATTCATTGTAACCCAGCATTTCATTAAGTAAGGAAAATAATAATCTTTGGACCTGCAGTTGCGCGCGAAAAATTTCGTCTTGGCAGCATGATAAAATCAGTCTGTAAAGACTCATGGTAGCAAATTTTACGAAGCAAACATGGGCAGAAAATTTTCTACCACCATTATAATTATTTTGGTTCGTTGCGCAGCTGCTGTTTTTATGTGTATAATAACAAAGCAAATTTGTCTTGCAAAGAGCGTCAGATGCATACGTATATATTTTTTTAAATAATAATCAAATTTTTGTTTGATTATTATTTCATAAGGAACAGAGACGATGTGTACGGAGCGCAACTTCCAACTAGTTTATTTTCGTCAACGGCAGATACATTTATACCCGCGCAGGGCAAACACAAAGCAAATACACGCTCTGTTCATGTCAGCATCCCGCCGCCAAGTGTGCCACCAGACAGCAATACGTGTAAAATTGATATCCTTCATTACCATAATCATATAAAAGAAAAGAACAAGACAAAGACAAAGGGAATGAATATGCATGAGGTGAATATAGCTTCAAAACAACTCTTAGCAAAAGCACTGTGAAAGTAAGTAAAAACAATAAAGTTGTCAGTGCGCAAAATTTGCTCATCGTAGCAAAAGCAGTGTCGGTATAGTAAGGAACCACTAGAAACCGAAAGGCTAATAACAAGCAAATATGGTTGGTTGGTATGTGGGCTTTAACGTCCCAAGCTACTCAAGCTGTGGAGAAAGGCTGATTTAAAGAATCATGAATCGGAGGCTTGGCCAACAGAAAAGTATAAAGAAAACCAAGGTAAGGCAAGCAAGAAAAGGAATTCACACGTGTCCATCTGAGAATGTTATCTCTTTGTCCAGGAGTACGAGAGAAACACTGCTGTTGCATTTGCGACCAGTGTTAGTAATATGAAAGGTTTCTAATATTTCTCTCCTAAGTTTAATTTTTGCATGTGCCTGGATCGAGGTACTGCTGAACCATGGCTTGCATTTATGAGAAGCAACATGCTCTGGAAGGCAGCGTCTTTCATTGTTTAGTACTGTCGTTTCATGTTCTCTACAGGTCGATTCCCGAACAGCACCCTGAGGGCATTAAGGAAAAAGAAACAAAAATTGGTTTTAAAGAAAGGAAATACTCCTGTCTCTCATATCTCGATGTGCACCCGAAAGGAATGGACACCACAGTACATGTCTCTAAAGCACCCTTCTAAGACAACACCCGTAATCACTACACTTAGCATTGTTCATTTCAAACATCGAGCTTGCGTGGCGAAGTGGCTAGCGTGCTCGCCTCGCACTCCGGAGGGCCTGGTTCGATTCCCCAACTCAACCAATTTCCTACTCGCTTTTATTTATTAATGCTTCTGGGATTTTTCGCTCACGACAAAGGCCGCCGACGAGGACACCGGCTTTTCTAAGACACGGGGCCCTTAACGATCTCGCGTTAAAACGGTTGTGCTCTTGCTTGCCTCGTAACGTCGCTTTACTGCCGCCATATCTGCAGAGCCGAACGTGCACAAATTTTCACACGGTACTGTTGTACCGGAAAGCTGTAGCCTTGAAGAACAAGCAAAAGCTCATTTCATTATCAGTCGGGGACAAAAGCGCCATTATATGGCCCTCTGTGGAAACTTAACAATAAAATCTCATGCATGTCTCAACAACGTTCAGATTTTGCTTCCATGTTCAGTCATCTTTAACATGTCGGGAACGCCATGTGGTAGGCCAACTTTGCGTCCTTTAAAGCTGTATAATGTTGGACACTGAAAGGAATCCACTACAACAAAAATGAATGACGCACGAGAACCGCAAAGACAAGCTGTGACTCAGAGCGATTAAGCTATTGATGAGGGAACAGTTTGCAAAAGAGAGCATGGCGACCAAATAAAAACGTCAAGCTTGTGATCATGTTCGTCAGTAGAATATGCGTCGATTTTGAAGGCTCAGCCGCCGATCACAAGAAAGCTAGACGACTGCCAACCGTTGTAGTTTTTAACTTTTTTGCGTTCAATAAAAATTGTTAGAGATCGCTCGTTGTTTCCGTTGCTGAGTGTTTAGATTTTGAATTCACGGTTGTTGTTAAACCCCTGGAAGGTTGCTAACAGAAAAGATAAATGATTAGGAAGCAAGTAGGCCTGAACAAAGAGGATCTGGCAAACTTTTGCAGACACATCAGCCCTAGTTCACAAAAGGAGGCTATCAGCCACTTTCTGCTTAACGATCCATCCCTCAACGTTCTCCGGCGATAAAAAAGTGAACAGTAAGCAAGTCATATAACCTCCATGATGCCATATAACGCAGGAAATACTTCTAACCCCGTCCGGAAGAAAAAAAAGCCAAGAGGAGAACAGCAATACATAAAAGCAGGAGACCGGGAACGGCGATATTGCACATATGAACAATATAATTATTGAAGAGCGTAGGCAAATATACTACTCAAAATGCCTGCCTAAATAACTGTTTTTGGAGTCGTTTCGAGTTCCCTGTTGCAGCTTGAAATTCTGGTTATCCAGGTCGAAATTCTGGTTAGAGTAAGGAACCTGCACAATGTGCAGGTTGCAATTTTTCTCAGTTATCTTGGTCAGCACAAGCGCTCAGACCAGTCATACACCTTTTAAAATCCGAACTAGAGATAACAGAAATAGTATAATTTTTCTCAAGATGATATTGCTGGGATGTCACGCAATTTGTTTTAAATATATAACCATAGTCTCTCATTTCAATAGTTATCACGTGAGTATGCATAGTCCGCTCATAATACAAATATACATAATATTTTATATAATTAGTTTACATAACAGGATACCTCATACTATGAGGATTTTTTTTCGGCACAGCTTACCGCACTATATCACACATCGAAGTAAGAAAGCTACTAACCGTAAACTAGATGCTGAAATTTATATTCTAGGAGCAATCATTCGCTTACTTAATGTAAGCGCCGCTCAGCCTTTTTTTGGCGGGTTTCGGTTCAGACAGGTGACCTCACACCCCTACCTTTTTATTAACATTTCTGTCGCCCAAACTTTCCACATATACCGGCCCTAATTTTGCACTTTCGATGCCTTAGGCAATTTTGGCGGGGTATTTATTTTTGTTTAGTATTCGTAGGCGCACACTCCATTCTATGTAGGTTTAGACTGAAGCAGCTGAGTGTCTTACGACATCGGACCCCTACCCCGAACTGCATGTCGTCTGGCCAGTCTACCTCAAACGTTTTCCGGCAGCCCGTACACCTGTGCATTATATGTAGATTATAAGTGTGTCCGTCTTTGAAAAACAATTATCAACTTCGGGCTATAGACTATAAAGGACTTTTAAAGCCAATAGTGAATTCCATGTCTCCAAATTGCACCCTTGTCCACCTTTCCGCAAGCGGGAGCAATGTAAGACCGTCGCGGTTATGCTGTCGTTTGTAACCTTTTGCCGGCTTCTTAACAGTTTCCCATGTCTCAGTTGCCTTACTGCTGTCTACGTACCAACTTCTAAAAAGAGCTCACTTCTTTATGCGGTGCTCGCACTCTTATGGTGACAATTAAATTTATTTCATGAATATCTAGCGATAACTTGTCTTAATAAACAGTAAAATTTGGGTATCTACAACTGAAAATATAATTTCCAGATTTGTCTATTATGACGCATGCAACAGATTTGCACTTTTTCAGTGGTTTATATTTGTAACATTCTCATGATACTAGCAGCGCGGTTTTTTTTGCATATTCAAAAAGAACTTAAATACTGATCCCCCAAGTCAGCCAAAATTAAGGAAACATGCCCGCACAGAAATTTGGCGCCAGTGGGCGTCACATATTTTATAGGGAAGCGCACAGTCAGGCTGACTTGTTATTGATTACTTATTTATAAACTGCTACTGAGGTGACAGATCTCAACACAACAGGAAATCATGGCCGCGCAACCAGTACTTGCCAACAAGACATGAACTTTGTACTCGTTTAGAAAGACCGTTTGATCGAATCCCCATCGGGACCCAATGAGGTTAAGCAGTTGAACTAAGATAAATAAGTTATTTCACAAATTATGTTGCCGCAAACCAAAGCCGTATCTGCACGCGTAGGAGGAGGAAAAGCAGGAATACGAGGAAAGGCAGGGAGGTTATCGGGAATATTACCGGTTTGCTACCCTGCAGGGGGGAAAAGGGTGAGGAGATAAAAAATTAAAGAGAAAGGAGTGTAGCAAAAAGCGAAGTCACTCTGAAAAGTCAACGGTCGTATAGTTAGAGAATCGGCTCGAGTAAGCCCTGCAGCTGTCATTTACTGTAAAGGCCGTAGAGCTTATACGTTTTGTAGCCACAATTGGTGAACAATATAAAACTTGTTCAAAAGTCTATAAGCGCCCGTGCACCCTTACTAACGTTTCCACTCGAGGGAGCTGCTACACACCACAATTTAACCTGAGCGCTATTGAAGTGGTGAGTGATGCATTAAGAACCCCAGGTGGTCAAAATTTCCGGAGCGCTCCACTACGGCGTCTCTCATAGCCTTAGTCGCTTTGGGACGTTAAACCCCATAAACCAAACCAAACCAAACTATTAACGGAGCTAGGATACCCAGCGCACCATTTGAAAAAAAAATAACTTAACGTGTCGATGCATGCCTTAACTACAGATACACACAGAATTGTCTAGCGCACCTTTTTGATTATTTTGCTTCATCATATTGTGCGTGTCCTACCAATGGGATTGGCGAATTATATTAAACGAACTTTTGCTCTCCTTTTTGGGTCCTTTTGCCTCTGCGCCTTCGATGGAGTGATCGGCCTGAGGTTGACGGTGCCAGCTTGCAAAATGTTTTTTTCGTGTGAAATGTTGCTCACACATGGGTACATTATGCGACTGCGACATTTCAAAATCACAATTACTTGCTGATCTGCGACAGTCGCCAACAGCTTGAAGTTTTGGAAATTTTTTACAGTGTTTCTGCTATTAATTTTTTTTACTTCTTTCTAGCTGTATTCAATCTAATGCACGTGCAGGTCCGCGCCTTTTGTTCTAAATTTTCTTTTAAGCACAAGTAAAGATACTCCTACTCCCTCATAAAAGTCTACCTCCACACACGAAGACAAAATTGAAAAATTGTGTATTTTGGGTATTTTGACAGTCTTGAAATTTTAACTGTTCACGACTACTGCCTTGAGGTCATACTTCTCAGGGAAGAAGAATAATTTGCGTGCAATGTGCAATGTGGCCTCCAGATTTTCGCTTCTTCTACGCCTCCAGGGGAGGACATGTTCCTGCGGAAAATTTATTTGTGCTGTCTGAGGTTGACAGATTTGCTCTGTTTTATATTTTCTTATCTCAAGGCACAGATCAGATATGGATGCAACTGCGCGGGCCAATTGTGTGATTTGACACGTTGGAGGTTTTTTGATACTCACTCAGTGTCGTGTTGCTTGTCAACAATGTGCGCGCTGCTCGACCGGCCACGGCTGTCTACGAAAAGACGAGAACCTGACTCGCCATCTTCCGCGATTCATTTTTGCAGCCTGGGGACAATAGTGCCTTGCTCCATTAAATATTTAATCCGAAACATCCGCACGGAATTATGGCTCCATGATCCAAGTAGTTTGGGCTTAGTGCTTCTTTGGCAAGGACCTGCAAATTTCTTCTTAAATATAAGATTAGAAATTTAAAAATCTGTTCAGTCTTTAGCAAGTGAAGCGAAAAGATGCAGACCCTTCCACTTGCGTTTGGAACAACGAGCGGCGCAATTTTCATCTTAGCAATCTCAACGTTGGGTAAGTAAGAGCGCCATTGGTTCGGTATCACATTTGTTGAGAACGCTTTTACGCGGTATAAGATGAATTCCGCATGAAGTAAGCCTTCCTTCGAAGTAGGAGCATAGGAGCCTAACAGTTGAAGGGTTCAATGAATTCATTATCTTATTTTTATATTTTAAACTTCGGGCGCAATGTGTAGGGCAAAAATTCCAGCATAGCATGAACGTTCTTGTGTCCTATCAGTTCTTTTTCCCAAGTATTATCTTGCTGCATATTCTTTGAGATTTCCGCTAAATGCGAATGCTTTCTCCGAACTTCGCTGCGTACGCACGGTAGGAAAAAGTGCACACATCCAGGCGGAACATGTGGTGGTTTTGGCTTCATGAAGAAGAGGTAAAAATGTCAAGGGTTCTACCTAGAGATATATGTTGAACAATTTCTAAGTGTGCGCACCACAGCCATATTTCAGGTATCCGAAAAAGTAACAACGGTAAAAACTGCAAGCACGAATTGCGAATTAAGATAACATCGATTGTCTTGTAGGATATTGATGCTGATGAGACCGGGAATTCTTACAAAGGTTTACTTCATCAAATGTGGGACCGCAACGCATATAGTGCCACGCAGAATGCTGTAACGCATGTAGACCTATTATTACTGCCACGTATCTTCCTAGCGACCGTTCGTTCACGCAAGGCCGCAGAAAAGGGGTGTTATCATTTTCGTTCGTGACGCGAGAAGCGACCGGTCTAATCTCGATTGTTCGCAGCCATGAACAGCTGCATCTACGTGTTTCCAGATTACTCTAGACGATCTCGACCTGTTATCTCGAAGTTTCCTTGCCGGCTTTAAATTGAACGATGCCGCGAGCAGTGGGCCTTCGTAGTTCGACGATTGACGATCACGCTTGTTGCTTACGCCGCCACCGAGTAATTCAGTTCTTTTGCGGGCGCAAGTCAGCCCAAATAAAGAGCTTCGTTTGCAAGTCTTTTTGGTGTCTTCCTGAGCGCTGAACTGCCGCCACTAAAACGTGACATCTGGTGGAGGTCCTGGGTAGCACCAGTCGTCCTAGTGAAAAAGAAAGACTGCACCCTTCGCTTTTGCGTCGATTACCACCGCCTGAACAGCATTACGAAGAAGGATGTATACCCCCTCCCCCGCATCAACGATACATTGGCCAGGCTGTGCAACGCTAAATACTTCTCATCGATGGACCTGAAGAGCGGCTACTGGCAAATTGAAGTTGAAAAAAGAGATCGCGAGAAGACTGCGTTCATTACACCAGACGCACTCTTCGAGTTCAAGGTGATGCCATTCGGCCTCTGCTCTGCCCCAGCAACGTTCCAGCGAGTAATGGATACGGTGCTCGCAGGCTTGAAGTGGCAGATTTGTCTAGTCAACTTAGATGGCGTTGTTGTCTTCTCCTCAAGCTTTGAAGACCATCTCAGAAGGCTTGAGATAGTGCTGGAAACAATCAAGTCTTCAGGACTAACACTGAAACCAGAGAAGTGCAACTTCGCCTACGAGGAGCTGCTGTTCCTTGGTCACGTCGTAAGGAAGGGTGGAGTTCGCCCAAACCCTCAGAAGACAGCTGCCATCGCAGAGTTTCCACAGCCTAATGACAAGAAAGTTGTACGCAGACTCCTTGGATTGTGCGCTTATTACCGGCGATTCGTGAAGAACTTCTCGCACATCGCTGAACCTTTGACCCAACTTACCAAGGCTGGCGTGCCTTTGAAATGGAAAACGCTGCAAGCGGAAGCTTTCAAAGAGCTGAAGAGCCGCTTACAGTCCCCTCCTGTGCTCGGGCAGTCTGATGAAAACGCCGAAACCGAAATCCATACCGACGCAAGCAGTGTAGGCTTAGGAGCGATCCTCGTTCAGAAAAGGGGTAAACAGGAGGAAGTTATCGCGTACGCAAGTCGTTCACTGTCGAAAGCCGAAGCCAACTATTCGACGACCGAGAACGAATATCTCGCCATTATTTGGGACACGTCCAAATTTCGACCCTACCTGCACGGACGACCATTCAAGGTTCTGAGCGATCACCATGCTCTGTGCTGGCTTGCCAATTTGAAGGATCCCTCTGGCCGCGTTGCTCGTTGGAGCTTGCGTCTTCAAGAATTTGGCATAACTCTAGTCTACAAATCTGGCCGCAAGCGTTCCAACGCAGACTGCTTGTCCCGAGCCCCCGTCGACGCAGCACCGGAAGAGGAAGACGACGACGCTTTCTTAGGACCGGTAAGCGCGAGCAGTTTCGCACAGCAGCAGCGCTGGGAACCTGAGTTGCAAAGCCTAATTGCTTATCTGAAAGGAAAGACCGCATCGCCTCCCCGAGAGTACAAGCGCCAACTGTCGTCCATCGTCGTTCACAATAACGTCCTCCTGAAGAACTTTGCACCCAACAGGATAGTGCATCTTCGTGTCATGCCCAAAAATCTCAGGCAAGAAATTATGCAGGCATGCCATGATGAGCCGACTGCAGGGCATCTCGGGATTGCTCGCACGTAGCACCGCATCCAGGAGAAGTACTACTGGCCGCGGCCAGCTGCCGATGTTTCCCATTACGTGAAAACGTGCCGTGAGTGTCAGCGACGCAAAACGCCTCCGACTAGACCAGCCGGACAGCTGAACCCCATACCACCTCCAACTAAGCCCTTTCAGCAAATTGGGATGGACCTCCTCGGCCCCTTTCCGACTTCATCATCGGGTAAGAAATGGATCATTGTGGCTACCGACTACATGACCCGATACGCCGAAGCAAAAGCGTTGCCTAATGGTACCGCAACAGAAGTCGCTAAATTTTTTGTCGAACAAATTCTCCTGCGACACGGCGCCCCCGAAGTGCTCATCACGGACAGAGGAACGGCATTTACAGCGGAGCTGACGCGAGCCATTTTAAACTACAGCCAGACAAGCCATCGGAGGACAACTTCCTATCATCCACAAACCAACGGACTCACAGAGCGTCTGAACAAGACCACCGCAGACATGCTCTCCATGTACATCGACGCCGAACACAAGACGTGGGACTCTATTCTGCCCTACGTGATCTTCGCTTATAATACTGCGGTCCAGGAGACAACCAAGTTTACCCCATTCCAACTGTTTTACGGCAGGAAGCCCACGACAACACTCGACGCAATGCTCCCGCACGTTTCCGTCGAAGACAACCTCGACGTCGCCGCCTACCTTCATCGCGCCGAGGAAGCCCGAAGACTTGCGCGGCTTCGCATTCAAGACCAGCAGCACACCGACGCCCGACGCTACAATCTGCACTGACGAGACACGCATTACAAGCCAGGTGATCTTGTTTGGATATGGACGCCAGTTCGCCGCCGTGGATTGAGTGAAAAGTTGCTGCGACGCTACTTTGGCCCGTACAGGGTTCTCCGTCGCATCGGTGACCTCGACTATGAAGTCATCCCCGACGGCACGACAGCATCTCAGCGACGCCGCACACGCCCGGAAGTCGTATATGTCGTACGCCTGAAGCCATATTATGAACGCTAAAGGACTCGAAGTTTCCATTCTCCGTGTTTATTTTCATTTTAAAGCATCAAGACGATGCTTCTTTGGGAGGGGGGTAATGCCACGTATCTTTCTAGCGCCCGTTCGTTCTTGCAAGGCCGCAGAAAAGGGGTGTTATCATTTTCGTTCGTGACGTGAGAAGCGACCGGTCTAATCTCAATTGTTCGCAGCCATGAACAGCTGCATCTACGTGTTTCCAGATTACTCTAGACGATCTCGACCTGTTATCTCGAAGTTTCCTTGCCGGCTTTAAATTGAACGATGCCGCGAGCAGCGGGCCTTCGTAGTTCGACGATTGACGAGCACGCTTGTTGCTGACGCCGCCACCGAGTGATTCAGTTCTTTTGCGGGCGCAAGTCAGCCCAAATAAAGAGCTTCGTTTGCAAGTCTTTCTGGTGTCTTCCTGACCGCTGGACTGCCGTCACTACAACGTGACAATACTATATTTAGTTGAGTGAGAAAAGTATGCGGATATGGCAATCTCTTTAGTGCCCACAAAAGTAGCTGCCTGTTGCCATGCGTAGGAAGTGTGCAGGTGTTCTGTTATCGCCGCCATGCCTGCTATCATTTATTTTGCCGCGTTAAATTACGACTTAACTCAAAGGTACACAAAACACAAAATTTGAAATACTAATGAGCGACGTCGTTTGTTTCCGTGGTGAAAGGAGGTGCCTTCTGACAGAAGTCAGTCAAAGGTATAGAGCTTAACAGTTAATAATGACCTTGAATATTGTCTTAGAAGCCGCTTCGACATTCGCACGAGCATAGAATACCATCTAGATGCACTGCCACAAATATTTTGACTTGTCGCCGAGTCCGTCCTTCAAAAATTAGTAACATATAGGCTGCAATGTAGACGATCTGAGGGCTGCGCAGAGAGCCCCTAGTCAAAACACCAGACCCTACAGTGCTGAGAAACCTCCGGGATCGCATCTGAATCACAATTACACCAACAGTATTGTTGGTGGTTATCTCCAAAGTGTAAAAGAGCTTCAACCCAGCGAACCCGACAACCTGGTTCGATGGGCGATCAGTCCGCAAGACGCTGACAGATCGGTTGGAGAGCAAGAACTTCACTTTTATTCGCCAACGTAAAGAGCTGGGACTTACAGATGTTAGGCGAGTTTGTGCGCGTTCACGATAAGTGCTTGTCTTCGTCGTTCTTGTTCTTCTTTCGTGTTCTTTTTGCGCCATTGTTAACCTTCGCTAACTGGCTTTCACTCTGCCTTATCCCTTCGAGGAATCAGCGACAAAATTGACTGCTGCACTCGACACGTTCGCAGGTTACAGTCGCCAGTGGTACGAACTTGTTAGAGTGAAATTTTAGTTGAAGCCGGCACACTTCACAAAGAGTAAGCCTACTGGGCTCAAAGAATTCATGCGTCCTATGTCGCCGATTGTGTATAGCGAATTCACAAATTTTGCCAGTGACTGCAGTACTAGAGTTTTTCCAGCAGTAACTCGCAATCCACACTTCCTTAAACTGCAGACGGACCATACAGTGATCAAGACGCGCTGGTGCCACATGAGCTGACCGCGCCACTTGGGCAACGTGAATGTGGCTGGCAGTAGACGTTGGGTTGCTTTAGAGCAAAAATTAGGCGCACACTGTCGTAAAATATACTTGCGAATTCATTGATCTAAAATTTAGCACATGGCACGTCCGAGATAGCGCAGCTTCCGTTTCACGCCAAGAAAAGAAAGAGCGCCTGTCAGCACACAATACAGCGCAAATGCAGCTGTCATCAACGGCGTATTCCTGACTCGAATCTCGTTGTGAACACCTCTTGGAGCCGGAGCATTCGCACGGCGCAGTTCTGGCTGGTGCGTGCTGCGTATTTGGGCAGGAAATGGAAATAAAAGCAAGAGTATAAGCGCAGCGTCTAAAAACAGTTCTTCACAAAACGGGCAGTGAAAGGAGCGCTGGCATCCAACGTCACCGTCCAGCGTTGTTGTCGTCTCTGCTCCTGTTCGTAGATGCACCTTGTGAGTCGCTACTGCTGTGCCGCTGATCAAACCTGGAACGACGATTCAGTCTAGCTAGGAGGCAGGAGCACGGGGAAAAATTCGTATCATGAATCTAAAGTTACAAGAACGCGATGACATGACCTCACACCACTGTTTCCGATGCAACTTAAGCGATAAAAGCGCTTCCACCTTACCTTTAACTCTGAAATTGTTTAAGCTGCTGCAGCGAAGGCGTTGAGGTAGAGCATCCACCTCACCTGCAAAAGTACCGGGCTTCGAACCTCTGTTCCGCACAATTCTTCACCTGGTTTTAAAAAAATAACTCCGACAACGCACTCCTTCACTAAAGCAGAATTTGGCCAACCTCCTCATCATCATCATCAGTCTGACTACACCCACTGCATGCCAAAGGCCTCTCCCATGTCTCTCCAATTAATCCTGTCCTTTGACAGTTGCGGCCACTGTACCCCGCAAACTTCTTAATCTCATCCGCCCACCTAACTTTCTGCCGTCCCCTACTACGTTTGCCTTCTGTTGGAATCCACTCCGTTACCCTTAAGGACCAGCGGTTACCTTGCCTTCGCATTACATGCCGTGCCGAAGCCCATTTTTTCCTGTTGATTTCGACTAGGATATCATAAACCCGCGTTTGTTCCCTCACCCACTCCGCCTTCTTCCGATCTCTTAACGTTACAACTATCATTTTTCTTTCCATGGCTCGCAGCGTTGTCCTTAACTTAAGCTGAACCCTCTTTGTTGGCCACCCTAGTGTAGTACTTAGCTCCAACCTTCTATGAACAAACCAATTAACCCTCGGCCCTCAGTCCCCAGCGGCTGCGGATCAACTTACCAAGGCTGCGCTCACACCTGCGACGCAGCGGAGGGTGCAAAGATTCTCTGGCGCCGGACATGCCGCCATTAGAAACTGAACGCGCAAGATTTAACGCTAGAACCTTATCCAGTGAGGCTAGCCAAGCAGTGCTGTTCAAGGAACTACCCGGTATTAAATGGGATGTCATGGGGCTTAATGAAAATAGGGCAGATGAGGCGGATACAGTACTAAGGGGAGGGCATGTGCTGTGCTATCGTTCATTAGCGGACAGACGAGATCTACGTGTGCTAATCCTCATCAATCAGGATATAGCTGGCAATGTAGAGGAGCCGTGTAGTATGAACAAGCGGGTGGCAGCAAATGTAATTAGGCTTAATAAGAGGTACAAGTCGAAGGTGGTGCACGTCTACGCGCCTACATCCAGCCATGATGACCAAATCGCTGAATGCTTTTTTATGAAGACGTGCAATCGGCAAAGAACACAGTACAATGTAGCAATGGGCGACTTAGACAGATAAGAAGCAGGCCGAAGACAGGGTGGGCAGCGGCTATGGAAGTGGCTACAAGAATACCAGGGGGAGCGATGCGGGGAGTTCGCAGTGGGAAATAATTTACCGATCATGAATACGTTCTTCCAGATACGAAAGAACCGGAGCTGGGCGTGGAAGAGTCCCAATGTTGAGACTAAAAAATAATAGACTTAATGCCTTCTTCGCACCCTGGTATCCTTCAGCATATGGAGGCCTTCGGAAAGGGGCGTTGTAGAGACAACAGAATGGTAAGGTCACCAGTCAGCTTTGACCGGAATATGGAACGGAACAAATTAGTGAAGCAGAATCCTAACTGTTAACGAGTTAGCTGTAGGGGGCGTAAGTAGAGGCATTCAGGTTATCTCTGCAGAACAGATATTCCGTTCTGAGCAAGACGATGTTAATGTTTCAGCAATGATCCATAATGTCACAGCTATAATTACGCAGTGCTTAGTAGAAGTAGGCGGCAGGACTGCTCGACAGGATACCAGCGAGATATCTCAGGAGAAAAAAATCTGATTAAGGAACGTAAAGAATCAGAGCGTCTCATCCTACCGATAGAATAGAAATGGCAAAGCTATCAAAGTTAATAAGCGAGAGGCAGCCGACATAACAAAATTTATTATGGAGAAAATCGAGCACGCTCTAAAGAGCGGAGAAAGCTAAAAGCAGTGAGTAAACTAGGCATAGGAAAAAACAGTCTTTATGCGCGACGAGACAAACAGGGCGATGCCAATTTGAATAAGCTGGTTAATGTAGCCGAAGAGTTCTACACAAACCTATACAGTAGTCCATGTAATCGAATGTTAATGGGATAGGCAGTAGCGCACAGCAATGCGAAATGCTGCCACTAACCAAAGAGGAAGTAGAGAAAGCTTTATTAGGAATGCAAAGGGGGAAAGGAGGAGCTATTGAGGATCAGGTAAAAGCAAACCTCTTGAAGGACGGAGCGGAGATTGTGCTAGAAAACCTAGCCACCTAGTACACGCAACGCCTTACAATTCGGAGCGTACCAGAAGCTTGAAAGAGTGCTAACAGTAAAAATCACTGTGAAATTCCATCCCTACTCCTACCTTGGCCACCAAAAGCCGGCCGGCAGTATTGAATGAAATAAATAAATAAATAAATAATAAATAAATAAATAAATAAATAAATAAATAAATAAATAAATAAATAAATAAATAAATAAATAAATAAATTACCTCTGCTCAGTATGGCGACATGGCATTCACTTACTTCGGTGTAATGCATTGATAACACCTGCACCGAAACTTTTTATGCTGTATTCTTCAGCAACTTTCACAGTTAGAGTTTGGCGGAACCGGCGCTATGGTTCAGGGCGGGTCGCGCGAAGGCGATAATGATTGGAAAGGTATGTTATTTTTCTGTGACTGCACGGTTGTGTCCGGGTAACTACCCGCTGTGAGGCGTCTGCGCTTGTGGCACACTTTTCTAAAATTTCTTATGACGCCTACGAAAACACGACGGAGCTCCCCTCCCCCCCCCCCGTCCTCCGATTGCACCCCTCGATAACCCGATCGCACAAAATAGCTAGCGAGGTCACGTGATCCGACGTGAGTGTCGCCGTAGCCAAAAATGAGTCAGGAAGCGCGAGGCACGTGCAAGAGGTGGTCATGTGGAACATGGTTGCACCATCGCCAGTACCGGCACCACTAAATCCTCAAGTCAACCACTAACAGCTGCTTTGTAGAAGACGGTAAGTACTGCACCCGAAATAAGAATATTCCACAGAGACGATATCGTAAGGGCCTAAGTTTTCTGGTCTTCGTTTGCGTTGGAACATAGGGCAATACTCTTTGCATCAAAACAAGTCAAACTCCAGAAGTTTATTCATGACTTTAGCAATAACTGATTCTTCACAGCAATTATTTACTTTGTAAGCCCGAGCGAGCGGCTACAAACGTTAGTTCCACAAATGTGCGATGCAGTTGATGGCTCAGGTCAGTTATTGTGTGGCAGTGAGAAGAATGGGCATGGAAGACGAAATTCTTGCCATCGAACCCCGCCTGCTATATTATATTCGCATGATCGGCCTGGTAGAATGTCTGAACGCAATATCTGTGGCAGTTTACCGA
Source organism: Amblyomma mixtum (assembly GCF_055824585.1). Taxonomy (NCBI): domain Eukaryota; kingdom Metazoa; phylum Arthropoda; class Arachnida; order Ixodida; family Ixodidae; genus Amblyomma; species Amblyomma mixtum. Next base: position 29,293,600 of record NC_143020.1, on the reverse strand, counting down.
GACTTATGCGGCTGCGGGGACTTTGACTGCGAATAAGTGGGAAGAAACATTCCCTTCTGTGCCTAAAAAAGGACGTTGGAAAACAACGCAAAAGTAGACGTTCCAAAAACTGCAGCATTTCCTGCAGCCGCTGACGTCTGGCAATTTCCAAAGGAAGCGTTCGCTGAAATAAGATAAATTCTTTAAACAGCTACCAAGTGTACTTAGTCATCCGTGAGGCACGTAGCTGTTTAGTGTCCGCCAATTATTTCTGCAACATGCCCTTTTTCTTTTTATCAACTCCTTAGCTTACACTTCTTTAACGAAAATGCCTAACTTTTAACAGAGAGGCAATAAGGTTTTTAACGATAGCTGGTGACAATGCGTACTAACTTATGTGATGCATGGTAACCGCGGTGCTCCATTACCATTGGCTCAACATCATCAATATAAGGCGGCTTTTCAGCGTTGCGGATGCTGCGAGTGGACAGATTGGGCCGAGTGAGAGGGGCCACTGTGATTTTCATTCTTGCTAATGAGCGGGCTGAGTTGTCATGATGTCATGTGTGACATCACTTCGCAGGTTATAACGCCGACAGTAAAGGCCGCATGAACGGTGGGATATGTCCTATAATGTGTAAAAAAGTTCATTCAGCCGTAGAACGGGCAGTCGAGCAAGTTGGCACTTCACCGCACGTGGGAAAACGCAAAAGAGACAAAAAACGAAGAGTAGACCACACGGACGAGCGCTTACTAACAATTGAAAGTTTTTTGAAAAAGAAATGGAGAATATACACTAAGTCTACAATCAGAAGCGCAAGCGCTTCCCCGACATGACAAAGAATACGTTAGTAATGGGAATCCAGTTACATAGTTTCGCACTCAAGGATAAGAACAGATGGAGTGTTCACGTACACGTCGCTTTTCTAGTGAATATGATATGCCTCTAAGATTTCTCTTTTTAAGTAGATTTATAGCTATACATAACTTGAGTTTGATTTGATAGACTAATGCATGTATTTTACTCCAAGAAAAAATAGTCAAAAAAGTGTGGCAAGTGAAACCAGAGTCGCAGTTTCTACCATCTTATGAAGATCTGGTTTATGACATTCCTTTCACTCTCGGCCCGGACTATGTATGGGAATCCGGGAAATACTTGATCAAGCGACTACGCCAGCACATTATGTGTTTGAAATCTCCTCCTTCCTATAACCTTCCTTTACACTACCGATGTTGTTCTCATAATCATCCCGGTTGCCGTACTAAAAACGCATGCTCTCCTTTTTTTAATAAAACTGTATATCCATAAAGATCAGTAAGAGAAATCTCCGAGGCGTATGATTTTCACACGATAAACGACACGTACGTGATCGCTCCTTCCGTTTTTATCCATGACTGCAAAATCAGGTATCTGGATTCCCATCAGTAACATACTCTGTATCATGACCGGGAAGTGCATGCGCTCCTGGGAATAGACTGATTGTATATCATGTATGTCTTTTTCAATAAATTTTCAGTTTTTATTAAGCTTCTCGTCCGTGTGGTCTTCGTCTTTCGTTCGTGTTGCGCTGTGTCCCCTGCTGCTCAAATGAGAGATGTAGTAGTAGTAGTAGTAGTATGTTTATTTGGCCATATTATATACAATATGCCCTCGAGGTGAGGCTAAAGGAGGTAGACCAGGCATGCCTCCTGACCAGGCCTACACCCGGATCAACACATCATGGAAACGGGGGCCGAATGGACAAAAGATAAAAAACAATGAGCAAACATGATCACATTATAAAATAGTTAATTAAAGACAATAATAAATAGCAGTTAACAATAAACAAAACATTTCATAATATGCAGATTAAAAAAAAGCAGAAGACAAACACACACTCAAAAAACTAAGTATACAGAGCTGAAATTTAACCGGGGGGGGGGGGGGGAAGAATCGTCAGTTTTTTCTTAAATATAGACACACTATAACTTTCTAAAGCAATCTGAATAAGAGACTGGTAGGCATTACACAATGTTATAATTTGATAATCGGTTGTTTGTTTACCATTATTTGTTCTGGGTCTTGCAGTAGGTAGGGCAACGGAACGTAGACCATACTCAACGTTTCTTGAATTATAAGTATTAGAAAAAGAGCTAAAGTCGTGCTAGACTTTATAAAAAATGTGAAGAGCCAAACTAAAATTGTATGAATGAAAGAAATTGCGAACATGAAATGTTTCGAAAAGATTTGCTTCAACCTATGAACTTGAACTTATTAAACGTAGAGCTCTTTTCTGGAGAGAAAGCAATTTGTAAGAATCAGTTTTGTTGCATGTACCCTACACTAGGTTGCAATACACCAGGTGAGAATATAATTGTTTTTTAACTTGTAGTGGGAGGAGATGTCTAACACGATAAATAACATAAATAGATGTTGCCGCGCTAACCAAACGGAGAGTGTTACCGTGGAGAGAGTAGGGTCTGTTGACCGCAAAGAAACGCGCAACTGAAGGCACATTGCCCTGAGAATCATTCGCAGAGCGGTTAAAGTGGAAGGGGGAGAGAGCGTAATACCTCAACAACTGCCTCCGACTCTCGCTTTACAAAGCGTTAAATTTTCTGCTAGTTGTTTGTGTTTTCAGAGAGCAGCGAATGCTGTCCGAAAGTTCTGCAAAACAAAACATTTGACATGTTCTTTTTGTCCTTGCAGCGAAGAACAAGTGGCGATATTCGCACAGTACTCCGCTCATGCACAATGCCCAATGTAAACCCTGATCATATATTCTGAGGTAGGCGATTTTTCGCTTGCGTTATTTCGCGGATCAGGCAGTGTTTATAGCTTGAGACCTATTCTTTTTAGGTCCAGAAAGCATTGTCTGCATGAAACAGCTAAGCGCAGATGTCTACTCCTGCGACATGCTGCTGCCAGAACCATGGCAACAAGAGTCGAAAACAGCCCGCTTTGTTTAAAAAAAAATGTTTTCCTCACTACTGCAGCGATTGTTTTCTTTTATGTATTTTTACACTTGAACTTTGATGGTTCAAGATCGTTAACGTTTGATAGCTTTGATGGTTTCTTGTTAAACTATTTTCTACATCATAATTTCTTGGAACAGCAGTCTCCCCAGCTGTAACTCCGGTGCAAAATACATTGCATGCTTTCGTATAATTCCGAGAACTTTGAAGCATATTTCGGCACAATTCATTGTTCTTAAGATGCACGAATCTTCCCGTTCGAATGAATGCTCACGCGAGCCATACAGCAGACCAAGCTTTCCAGGATCTCTTGTTCGCAGGCTATTGGTTACATCTGTATAGTTTCGCACAGAGCCCTGCACAATGAACAATGCCGTTTGATTTTCATGTACATGTGAAGCTTAAACTTAATTTTTTTTTCTGCAACAGCCATACGCAAACGAGGCGTCGTAGAGGGCTTATAAATGAACGAAGGAGCAGAAACTTTACCCAACCCTGCTTCCACTTCGTGGAGAAACCATGGACATGTACTCGGCACTGTCATTTTTTCTTTGTTTAGGGCTTTGCACTGCAGCAAGCCGATCCACGAAAGGTAAGAAAATTGCTCTGTATTGCTCTCTTCAGCGAGAGCAGTAGTTTCCAAGCGGTCAGTTAAAGATATGCGGCTTGTAAGTAATCATTTTCGTTTCTCGTTATTTAGATAAAGAGCTGCAAAGACACTCAAATGTTGCTTCCTCCTTGCGCCAGCCGTGCGGACAGCATGATAGGCGTCTTTGTGGCACGTATGGTAACTGCTGGTAAATACTAACCGTGTTATTGTGCATTTCGGGCGACCTTTAGTAGCGTTTGGATTTTGCTTCTTGCAGTTTTTTCCTCTGCTAAACGACTGAGTGAGACGGTATTACGAAAAGGGAGACTGACATCACTGGAGAGTAACTCTGAAACAAGCAAATTAGTCGGAAGCGATATTCAGCGATAGGATTGTGAACACTTAACCGCAAAGATATTCTGAAGAGCGTGTCGAATCCTTTAAGGCAATGCGGAACAAAATACTTTAAAAAAACGTTTTTTTTTTCCGTTAGCTGTTAAACTTGTCTAGAAAAAGTAAGGATTCCTTACTTAGTTTCAGACAAAAACACGCTTCTCTAGCAGATATAGGTCGGGATACCAGAAATTTACACGTAACATCTTTGCCAGAATTCTCATCCTTCAAGAACGTGCAAGAAAAAAGTTGTAGGAAGAAGAAGGCTTCCCACTAGCGCCCTCCCTTAACAGGGCAAGGCGTTCCACCCAAGTGGTAGTGTAGATATCTCTCACTAACAATAGAGAATAATTACGGTTGGCAATGGAAACAAACTTCATCTTCAAAACATGTGATGTTCTGGCAGATTGAAAGACTTCCTACAGTGTTTTAAACCTCTTCTATTTTTTAACCTGAACGCCCTCAAGCTGCCTCCCATTACAAACTGCATAAACATACTACGCTTTATAGTGGGAATATACCTTTGTTGCCAAGAGTAAGCATTCAGTATATGAGTTGAGTTAAAGTTTATTTCTTCTCTTGCAAAGGAGGAGCCGGGACTAAAAGCTGTGTCAACAGCTTCGTAGTGGTCCCGGTAACTTTAAATATCCGACAGCCCAGGAGGAAGACGGTGGTTGCATCGTATTACAAAAGATTAAAAATAAGAACTACAATGGTTATACAGCAGACATCATACTGAAAACTCAGACAAAAGTTTTCCCGACAGTAATCCCAAATTACGAATTTCGGCTTACGGTCATATTAAAATTGTCCTGGCTTTATTTCCTCAGCAGAACTGGAAGGTTGCGACCTAAACATTGATCTATGCTGTAATGTTTGGGTGGTGGGGCAAACCAAATTTCTCTGTGTGTTGTGCCCCGGCAGCTGCTGTTTTATTTAAGGTCTGCGAGCAAAATTAAGGGATGACGGGGTATTTTAAATGAGCTTGATAACATAACTGATCCCTACAAGAATATAACGCAAATTTTGGAAGAATATCAAACTTCGTGAAAATATATCCGGTAGGAAAACTGCACGAGACTATTGCAGTGCATCGCACAACTTTTTTCTTAAGCAAATGTAGCTTACAAAGATTTGTTATTCCCGTTGTGCCCCAAACTAGAGTACAATATTCAAAATGAGAATGGACTAAAGTGTTATAAAGCATTATTTTTCTTCTTACTGGAAGAATGTGTCCAAACTGTGTGAGTATACCGACAGGTGAAGAGACCTTTAAACGAATGTACTCTACATGAGTTTTCCACGTTAAATTGTTAGTAAAGGTAACTCTCAGAGTTTTTGCCGACTCATCGAGCACTATAAATTTATTAATGAATAGGACTTCAATAGGTCTTCATATTTTTTTCCCTTAGGGTGGCACAATAGAATTTTAGTCTCTACTGGATTTATTCGCCGTTAAATTGCCTCTGCCCATAAACTAAGTTGAACAAGAATAACATTTTTTTGTCTAATCATCAAAATCTTGAGCAGCTTACCCTGCCCCTCTATTAATGTGGGCTAGGTGACAGCTTATTTTTTTTTACTCTAATATAAGCGTACTGGTATTTGTCTTCACTGCACTTTCGAAAGATATTATGCAACAAAAATGGTTTTCGAGACAGCTTCCTGTGTTCAGCACAATTGTCAGTCCGTGTAAGTCGGCGCGTCTCCTGTTACTTTGGCAGACAAACCGGACGCGTCCGCACGTCGTAATAAACGTTGTGTGAAGAGCGTAGTACGAGTAATGAGGAAACAAATATGACTAGCTGATATGAGGGGTGTGGGTACGCAAGACGTCCACGTATCGCCGAAACTGCACGTATTATCAGTGGACTGTTGCAATGCGGAAAGGTACGTGGGTGCAGTCCAGTGGCAGTAAGGAAGTGAGCCTGTGTGAAGAAATATCACCGCGGGTGTTTTCACATGCACAGTCGTATAAGCTAATGAATGCGGTAGTCTCACTGCAGTAGTTACAGTCTTTGTCAAAAGTAACCGGGTAAGAGTGGTTTGTTTCCTGGCCACGCATCAAAGCACTGATGGCAGCCTTTATGCTCTGAACCTGTGTAAAGTAAGGTGAACCGCTGTCCTCACGTTTTGACATCTTTGGGTCTTTAAGGGTGCTGTAAAGGCTCCATTACATGGTTCAGAAGAAAGAACCTGTTGCTCGGTTACTTTGGGCAAAAGGGGTGCGTGATGCGCAAATTGCGGTATTGCCGCTCCATTGTGAGCAGGCCTTAGCCTCCTGTGCATGCATCGTACTATTACGGGCTCAACAGCAGTTCTACTGGATAGCTGAACAAATAGGTTATGGAAAGAACACCGTACGAGCACCACATCGGCCTTCCAAATGTGGTAGTTATATTCAATGCTGTGGGAGCCAGTGATATGCGGGTTGTCGCGAATAAGTTAGCAGAGATGGCTGCGCACTCAGACATACGTTAATGACGGTAGAGTCTGCATAACAAGTACTTGATAGTGGGAAAAGATAAAATTGCTCTTGATGAGTGAAGTGGTAGCGACCAAGCTTGGCAAAGAAAACCTTTGAACTGACTCACAATCAGCAAAACATCGATAAATATGAATAAAGAAAGAATGCTGTACTGTAGAGAAAATGCAGCAATGTGTTTTTTTTTATGAAACAGGAGGTGACAAGCGGAGCATAATAGAGGACCAACGATCCTTCACGCATCTCAGTTCTGCAAGAAATTCATTAAACAGTAAAATTATATTCATAAAGCAGAGAACCTCCTCCTGGCCCACTAGTCTTACTTACTGCTAGTTTTTCTCCGTATGCTTTCAAAGACGGCCTAGGACGTGAGGCTTCGCCCAGTATCTGCACATAATATTCGTTCACACGTATCTCACGCTGTGTTTGCCGGTATTAAATTCCGAAAAAGGTGTCCACTGCAGCAATTTTTACGTATCAGTAAATTTCTCGCAAAAGATGGGTATCCAGTGAAACACGTGCTCACGCGCGCCAAATCGCCACCACCCTTTTCATGCCACCGTAAACTATTTGCTTTCAGCCGCTGACAAGATAAAATAACGAGGTTCGTTGGATAAAATAACAGTCTGCTCACTAACAGGTATTAAGACACGAAACAGAATATCACAATAATTACAGATAAAAAGGAGAAATTAATTTAAATATTTTGCTAGAAAAGATGGCAGACAGTTCTCAATAGTGATCAAGCAAATGTAGGACACCAGGGGCTGGTTATCACATACGTATTGCCACCTAGCATTGCCAGGTGGCGCATCGCTGCTGACGACGACGAAGAAGGGCTCGCGCCGTGTGGAATCTGTCGCCCTTGCTGCCCCAGCTTGCGTGGCCTTGTCTGTCTTCGCACTTGTTATTAAAGCCCCCCTTCGTCAACAAGTACGTTACAGTTTGGTGGAGGTGCGGGGTATAGTGAGATGGCGCGGCAGCGGCAGTTTGCAGAGGAGAAGGAGCGGCTGTCTCCATGGCGCCGCTCTCTACTAGTCCTACCTCCGAAGGCAGTCCCTGGATCCTCCGACTGAAGCGGTGTACCGGGGTGTCGAGTGGTACAGGGCTGGCGCGACGGCTGCCTGGAGGGGTCTCTTGCATGGGCTCACGGGTACCCCGCACCTCCAAGGTTCGTCAAACACCCATCACGCAGCACCGCATCATCACCTACGACGACGCTCGCCCTATACGACAGCAGCCTTACCGTGTTTCTGCTAAAGAACGGGCAGTTATTCAAACCCAGGTTCAGGAAATGCTTGATGATGGCGTTGTTCAACCTTCCCAAAGCCCGTGGTCTTCGCCTGTCGTCCTCGTTCGGAAGAAGGACGGCACTCTCCGGTTTTGTGTCGACTATCGCAAACTGAACAGTGTGACCAAAAAGGACGTCTACCCGTTGCCGCGCATTGACGATTCGCTGGATAGATTACGGCGTGCTAAGTACTTCTCATCTATTGACTTGAAGAGCGGCTATTGGCAAATTGAAGTAGATGAACGGGACCGCGAAAAAACCGCTTTTGTGACTCCAGATGGCCTCTATGAATTCAAAGTGCTTCCTTTCGGTTTGTGCTCCGCCCCGGCTACGTTTCAAAGGATGATGGACACCGTCCTCACAGGCCTCAAATGGCAAAGCTGTCTTGTCTACTTGGACGACGTCGTCGTTTTTTCGGAAACGTTTGATCAACATCTCCAGCGCCTGCGGGCTGTCCTCGACGCTCTCCGCTCGGCTGACCTTACCCTGAAGCCCCAGAAGTGTCATTTCGGTTACGAAGAGCTCAAATTTCTGGGTCACGTTGTGAGCGCTGAGGGAGTGCGGCCGGACCCCGAAAAGACTGCCGCCGTCGCGCGCTTTCCCGTTCCAACCGACAAGAAAGCTGTCCAGCGCTTCCTGGGTCTCTGTGCGTACTATCGGCGCTTTATTGCGGACTTTTCCACGATTGCCGAGCCGTTGACGCGTCTCACCAGGAATACCACCTCCTTTGTCTGGACCTCTGAGCAACAGACCGCTTTCTCTACGCTCCGCCAGCGCCTTCAAACATCTCCCGTTCTTGCGCACTTCGACGAAGATGCCGATACCGAGGTTCACACCGACGCCAGTAACATCGGTCTTGGAGCTGTCCTTGCTCAACACCAAGAGGGCCTTGAGAGGGTTATCGCCTATGCTAGCCGTACTCTCTCCCGCGCCGAGAGCAATTACTCCACGTCTGAAAAAGAATGTCTTGCGGTCGTGTGGGCCACCATGAAGTTTCGCCCTTATCTATACGGCCGCCCATTCAAAGTCGTAACCGATCACCACTGCCTATGCTGGCTGGCAAATTTGCGAGACCCATCTGGACGCCTGGCACGCTGGAGCTTACGGCTCCAGGAATTTGACATCACTATTGTCTACAAGTCCGGCCGCAGACACGAAGATGCCGACACACTGTCGCGTGCACCAGTTGATCCTGGCGACGCAGCGCCCGATGACGACAGCGGATTCCTTGGTACGCTCACCGCCTCCGACCTACTGACCCGGCAGAGGGCGGACTCGGAACTTCGCCCTCTCATTGACGGCCTTGAAGGTAGCGATACGGCTATACCTCGCCACTTCTCTCGACGTCTTGGCTCCTTCTGTTTGCGGCAAGGCCTCTTGTACAAGAAGAACTCGAGAGGCAACGATAGACCTTACCTTCTGGTCATTCCAGCCGATCTCCGAGGTGACGTTCTTTTCGCCTGCCACGATGAGCCCACATCTGGCCACTTGGGTTTTTCACGTACGCTCGCCAGAGTGCGGAACATGTACTACTGGCCTGGACTTTCAGATGATGTCAAACGCTACGTTAAAAGCTGCCGAGAATGCCAGCGCCGGAAAACGCCACCACTTAAGCCGGCGGGTTTTCTCAAGCCCGTTACAGCCCCTCGCGCTCCGTTCGACCAGATCGGTATGGACCTCCTCGGCCCTTTCCCTTTGTCGCAGGCCGGCAATAAGTGGATCATAGTTGCTACCGACTATTTGACTCGCTACGCCGAGACCAAGGCGATCCCTCGTGGCACAGCTTCCGAAGTCGCGGAGTTTTTCATGCACAACATCGTCTTGCGACACGGCGCCCCATCGCACGTCATTACAGACAGGGGGACGGCGTTTACAGCGCAGCTAATCGACCACATCTTTCGGCTGAGCTGCACAACGCACCGCAAGACCACAGCCTACCATCCGCAGAGCAATGGCTTGACCGAAAGATTGAACAGGACCCTTTCGGACATGTTGTCCATGTACGTAGATGTCCAGCACAAAACTTGGGATGAGGTCCTGCCGTATGTCACCTTCGCCTATAACACCGCCCTGCAGGAAACTACGCGCTTTACACCGTTCCGCCTTGTGTACGGACGTGAAGTTCAGAGCATGCTTGATGCCATGCTCCCGTGCCCAGAGGATGACCAACTCGACCCAGACGCCCAACAATTTGCCCAACGTGCTGAAGAAGCCCGTCAGCTGGCCCGCGTGCACATCGGGCAACAGCAGAGCACCGACGCGCGCCGTTACAACCTTCGCCACCGACAGGTTGACTACAAACCCGGTGACCAAGTCTGGGTATGGACTCCTGTCCGTCGCCAAGGCTTGTGCGAGAAACTGCTCTGCCGCTATTTTGGCCCTTACAGAGTGATCCGGCGTGTGAGTGACGTAAACTATGAAGTGGTTCCGGACGGTGTTGCGCAACCCCGACGCCGACAGCCCAGCTCTGACATTGTGCACGTTGTACGGCTTAAACCGTACTATACTCGGTGACGCAGACGTGTTGATGTCTTGGAACGGTTCACTTGCGGAACTTTGCTCGTTTTTTGTTTATTTTTTTGTTACGTCGACAGCGCTCTTTTTTCATAAGGGGGGGAATAATGCCACCTAGCATTGCCAGGTGGCGCATAGCTGCTGACGACGACGAAGAAGGGCTCGCGCCGTGTGGAATCTGTCGCCCTTGCTGCCCCAGCTTGCGTGGCCTTGTCTGTCTTCGCACTTGTTATTAAAGCCCCCCTTCGTCAACAAGTACGTTACAGTATGAACGAGGCCAGCAGTCTTCGGAACCATGGAAAGCATATACTAATTTATTCTATAACTTTCTGGAGTAGATCTGTGGGAAATAAGTAGTGTAATCAGTAGAGGCCGGATTTTTAGGCACTAAAAAGCACGTTTTAGGCGCCATAAATAGGCGGCTAAAATTGCATTTTAGGCACCTAACGGAGAAAAATAGGCACTATAAACTTTATCAAAAGTGCACACAGTTCCGAACTTCAGCGCGCAATATCTGCCGTAAAATAAAACAAACACAGCAGGAATGATCTGGGACCTTAAGCAAGGTGCGAACATTAGAAGCCGTTTTTTTTTAGGCTGTCGCGCAACTTTTCGTACAATACACATGCTTCAGCACAGCAAAAGGGACGGTTACCAACCCTTTTAATACACTTTGGTATACTTCGAAACAAACAATTCGCTTGTCGTGTACAAAACTAGAAACAATGAACACCTTAACAAGAGGCCATGTATTCAGAAATTGATAGAAACATTGTCAATTCAAAGCATATGACAAATGAGTTCAGTCTTCGCTCACACAGGAATTGAACTTATTTATTGCTGGCATACACGATGCTTCAACATTAATAAATATGTTGTCATTTGTGTAAACAGTGTTTTATAGTCTGTGGGTTCACGTGTCTGGAGCCATGCGACTATCAAATGGTGCTTGCCATTAAAAGGGTCCGGAAACCATAAATACGAGATGCTAGAAAATGTTACACAGAGTGCTGCTTGATGCGGAATATGCCGTAAAGGATCATAATTCTGCACGGGCCCGCGTACATCCACGAGGATCCATGGTAAAATAAACATCATCCATCTAGAAATCACTGTTAAGGCTATGGAAGCAGTGTCAGACAAGCACCATCTCCAGGTTGATGGACCCAAATTTATGCCTCTTATCAGTAAGAACAAGCTTGTATGCTGAAAAGGAACGCTCAACATCAACGGATGTTACAGGAGCGTACTTGTACTTAGGAACATTTGATGACTTTACACAGTTCACTACAGCCAACTGACGAGGTCATCTAATGTTGCCACGTGTGTGTTCTACTCAGAACCGAAATGGATTCTAGAGCAAACAGAACCTGAGAGCAAAACCACAGCGTATTTCAGGCCCCTTTTCTGTAAAATAGGGCATTTTTAGGCACCGACGTAGGAAATAGGCATTTATAGGCACTATAAAGAGAGTATTAAACATAATGTCAACACCTAATTTGTGCTCATATGTAAAAATGGTAAGACTACGAAGCGTTGAAAAAAATAGGCATTTGCCTAAAATCCGGTCTCTAGTAATCAGTTTTTCCCCGAAGCATAATTGGTTTGATGGTAGAAGAAAACACAACCAGATGTTGCAAATCGGATGCCAACATATGACCTCCATGTGTCGCTAGGGGCTGTCCTGCCTTCTACTTTGAAGTATATTTTTGTTCAGTAAAACCTAATACTGAGAGTATTCACTGATGCCACTCTCGCCCGAAGCGGCGTAATTAGAGCGCCATGCAATGCCACAAGTGGCATCTTTTGGTGCTTTGGTGCTTATCAGAAGAAAGTAGCGTCGAAGAAAACGCTTCAGCTCTTACATTCTCTCTTTTTTAGGAGCGATCACCACCTGGAGCTCTCTATAAAGATATCCCTCGATGACAAGCTGAATGACCATTTAACATGCTTTACATTTATAGCGGCTCGAACACAACAGGCAGGTAGCGTTAAGTCAGTGTAATAGAATCATAATAAAGGCTTTGTAGAAAAACCCCAGAACTTTAGTCATTGTAATTAAAGTACTATTCATTCTTAAAGTAAATACACGCTGCCGGCACTCGCGAACGGCCAAGTTGGGAGATTTAATCAGGTTCCTTTCAAGAATATTGTACCCTGCCACAAAACAGCGCTAAAAGAAGGCAATTCGGCGAGGTGTTCTATCAAGCACAAAGCGTAACTGGCCAGTTCCTGCTCATCACCATATTGATGAAGTTGAGTTGTAAAGGTTGACAATTTATGTCTGCTGAAGTGAAATTTAAACAATGCATCAACGCAACTTTCCCTATAGTGCATACTATACAGCAGGAAGAATAGCTGTGAAGGTGAAATTAATTGCCGTAAGATCAAATAATAAGCGCACAGTCAAAGTAAAAACAGGTGGTCAAGAATAAGCACTAAGCGCTATTACAAACGCAAAAATTGTCAGAGCGGGCGTTGATAGCCTGAGCACATCATTGTGTAAGATATGAATATGGTAGTCAGAGACGGATCACTTATGTGTACATAAAATGATGTGAGCTGCAGATGAACATAATGACATTAACACTGAAGGAATTCAAGGGCTGCTCCCTGATGTTTCCTACTCATAGACTTGGAACAAAGTTTTTTATGTGTTTGCACTTCAAACTGTTGTCCTAAGATGTAAAAGGAGGTTGCTGAAGTCGCAGTAATTCGTCGTTTCGAAAATTGCGGTTTCGTCCCAATCTAATGACGCATTCTGTACGTAACTAATTGCACTTCCATCCCTTCAAAACGATAATTAGGGCGAGGAGGTAATAGCTAACTGATATAACTCACTTCTTGGCCCCGGCATTTATTTCACCAATTCCTTTGTCTTGTCATGATCCTCTGCTCCTATTTAATTTCCCGGACACAGCTTCTCTGCAGTGATTGCTACGGGGAAGAAGCTGCTTTCAAACTTTCATGCAGAGCTTATCGTCACTATATCGAGTGAGAGGCGATTGTTCGCAACACTCCAGCCCAAACATGACCGCTGTATAAAGCTGATTCAGCGAGAGGAATCCGAACTTTAAGTTCCTTTCTGAATACTTTGGGGTTTTTATTGATATTTACTCGTTGCTATATAAATCATGTTACTTTTTTCTTAATATTAATGCAAGGTACGGAAGCGTATTCTCTAAAAAGAAATATGGCCATAAACTTAAAATGAGCGACTTATGGCAAGGAATGCCTTTTTTATACACTCATGACGCAACTCTCTTCAGGAAACATGTTGTTTTTGATACATGGATCAAGTACCGTGTTTCTAAACACACCTGATACCACCCCTTGAATACGTGGTCCATAATGTGCACTGTGCTTTTCAGGGCATATTGAAATAGGGCGACTTAAAGACGTACGATTCACTGCGCCTACGATAGCAACGAAACGACTGCGTTTTCAGTGCAGCGTGGTGTATTTTGAGGAGCCGCACAGCTTAGCGCTTTCACCGTACGTTGGAGCCACTAACCTTGCGATGTCGATGTGCTACTACATATGTCTACTGCGCAGACGTTCAGCGGACACGCTTGGTGATCTGAATTATTTTATATTCAGGGCAAAAAACAGATTCTTGAATGTGCCGCCGCGGTGGCTCAGTGGCTATGGTGCTCGGCTGCTGGCCCAAAAGACGCGGGTTCGATCCCGGCCGCGGCGGCTGAATTTCTTTGGAGGATAAATTCGAGGCCCGTGTACTGTGCGATGTCAGTGCACGTTAAAGAACCCCAGGTGGTCGAAATTTCCGGAGCCCTCTACTACGGCGTCTCTCATAGCCTTAGTCGCTTTGGGACGTTAAACCCCATAAACCAACCAACCAGATTCTTGAATGTGTGCCAGAAAAGGCTGTTCTAGCTTCTATGACAGCGCGCAATAAAAGAAGTGAAGGGAGACCCAACGCGTTTCTGGGGCACCTGTGTCTCGGCCATGTTTCTAATGCTGAAAACCCACGGCTAAGAAGTTAACCTTTAAATTTTTGCGCTTTCGGTCTATTTTATCTATACTACAAAAAGACGCAGAAGTCGCTTATTTAGGATGCAGGTACGATTTCACCTTCAGGACTTCGACCGCACTCTCCTGGGCACTTACATGTGCGCGTCTCTAATTACACCTCGGAAATCCCCTCTCCATAGCTCCACAACAAGCAGGCCATTAAAATGTTCAAAAAACTCTCAGTGTCAACAGGTTATTGCAAGGTGTCTGATATGGGAGGTAATAAAGTGTCAAGAGATATTTAAAGAGGCAATTAAGGTAATAAAGATGTCGCACATCCTACTGTTGGTTTAGTATCTAATTTTTTTTCCTACTTAAGCAAAAGAGCTGCTTCATTATTAATTATGTGCTGGACAAAGGACACTTTCAGAAACTCAGTCATGGGAGGACTCTTCCTTTAAAAGCAGAACATAGAAGCAAAATTGGCGCCATGCCTTCACACTGGCTTCATTTCAGATCCAAGATGCATTTCAGACAAAACAATCATTACTACACCAGGATGCCTCACGCAGAGATGGCAGTTCAACCCACTTAAAAGGACGTGCATTGAGACATGCAACAAGGACGGCCCGTTCGATAGCAAGTTTGCTTGCGACGGAATCTGTCGTAGTGGTGAGTCCAAACGTTTTGTTCTCTTCTCTGGCCTTCATTGTGTTGTATTAGTTTGCCGGAAGGGCGTTCTAAAAGCGAGCCCAGGATTGGGTGGTGGATGCGTCGCGTAAGTTTAGATGTAGATTTTGGCTTGAAGTCTCCTAATTCGCTCATACCGGAAAAGGTCGTAACCCTGCATATTTGGAAATATATATTTATTAAAAGTGTATAAAACGTTACAGACAAATACTTGACGTTCCTGCCGTGAAACAGTCGAAGGCTGTTACACGGCCGACAAGTTATCTCAAGAATGTACATTTTTACTACAACTGACCGCGCCTAGAAAATTACTCGCTGGAATGCTGTTGGAGTGTATGTATGTATGTATGTATGTATGTATGTATGTATGTATGTATGTATGTATGTATGTATGTATGTATGTATGTATGTATGTATGTATGTATGTATGTATGCATGTATGTATGTATATATATATGTATGTATGTATGTATGTATGTATGTATGTATGTATGTATGTATGTATGTATGTATGTATGTATGTATGTATGTATGTATGTATGGCAGTGTGTATGTGTGTGTGTGTGTGCGTGTGCGTGCGTGTGTGTGTTTGTGTGGAATTTCAGATTTTGAGGCACGCGCCAAAATCAGAGCGTTGATAACATTATTAAATTACACAATAAATGTCAGAAGCTACTGGCAGTTGCACCATCAAGCTTTCTGATTTCGGAGAACAATGCAGAAACTCTACTGTAAGCCATTGGGCGACTATATTAGTGCGCTAGCACTAGAACCAGCACTCAGCCGCCTAACCATACTACACGAGGACCTCTTGTCTGCCCACTGCGTTGTGCAGAACCTCCCCCAGGAGGCTCAAATAACACAGAGGTCACATGACCTTGTGACGTCATCAAAACCTGCCCGCCGGATTGTAAGCAAGTGCCCACCGCACCAGGCGGCAGTTCAAAAAATGCTTAGCCGTAAGAGGTTCCTCGGGATGAGCAACTTCGGCCTCACAAGCCCCACTGTAGCAGCACCTGCGATCGCATGGGAGTGGCGCATGGCTTAACTCCTACCCCCCTGCCTCATAAGCAGGAGTGGTATAAGGTCTCCCTGCTATCTAAGAATGTAAACATCTAATTCAAATAAATGATGAAATCAAACTACCCGCAACTTCTGCTTGTGCGCCCCTGTAGCAATTCTCCTAACCAAGATGAACCGCACATCATTATTTTTCAACTTGCATAAAGGTTGTGAAACGTTAAATAATTTACCAAACTCTAAGTATTGTTTTTGGGGAGGGTACCATAGTTTATAGTAGGTTTTTTTAAAAAAAAATTGCCGACGATTACGTTACTTTCTAATGCGAAATTTGAGCGCAGCAAATAAGCTGTTTCACCTTTTCGATAGATTGAGGCAAAGAAATCGAGCAACACATGTATGCGCTATCACAGAATTTTTTTTTTAGCAGACGGAGGACTTCCATCGGTCGTCTCGCTCATGGCTCAGAAAGAACTGGCAGATAATTTCGCAGTGGCGAACGGCAGCGGCAATTTCGGCTCGGGCGGTGCACATATACACATCCGCCGCCACCGATCTGGCTCTCTGATTGCCACCGCACAGGGCGAACGGCAGCGGCAATTTCGGCTCGGGCGGTGCACATATACAGATCCGCCGCCACCGATCTGGCTCTCTGATTGCCACCGCACAGGGGTTGCATTGGAGGAGGAGCGAAGAAAGGAATTAAGTTCGAGCCGGCGCTTTGACAACCGGAGACTCGCAGGAAGAGGGGGGAGGGGGGCGGCGTGTACACCCAGCGGCAAACGATGGGGGCAGAAGCGCGCGCAGCAAGCGGACAACACGATAAAGGGAGGAGGGAAGAGACACCAGCGACTGACTGATGCCGCTGACGCCGATTGTGAGTCAACCCCAGCTGCGGATGAAAGGGGGGCGGAGCTGGTTACGAGGCCGACGCCGACGACAACGCCGACGACGACGCGAAACCCAGGAACGGACGCCAAAGAGCTGCGCTCTAAAACAACTACCAACGCAGCCGTGTACTTCGAAGGCCCGTTCATGGGGCCTTTTGAGATGCCGAAAAACGTTAGAGGTCATTGCGGCACCCGCATTAGAGAAACGCGTAAGCATTGCTTTTCAAACTTCACGCCACGCTTCGTTTTCAAATTTGGCCCCACGCCTTGGCCCCGCCCACGTCTCCGATAACGTGGTGCCACACTTCCGACGTTTCAAGTTTGGCGCCACTTTTGATTCGGCGCCGCCCACTTTTTGACATTTCTGGCTCTAATTAATTAACTACCTACCCACCTCAACCCCTTGATTTCCTATACGAGATTTTTTGATGCTCTATTCGATGGTACCATTCTTTTTCGCATGAACTCATCCGTTTGGACGTAATCGTGCGGGCAAGGTCGTGATGACACGAAACCACCCACTTTTCATACATTTTTTTCTCTAAATGATTAACTAATAACGCACCTCAACCTCCTAATTTCTGGTACGAGATATGTTTGATGCCTTATCCGATTTTATTATTCTTTTTCGCATAAACCCTTTCGTTGAGACGTAATCGTGCGAACGAGCTCCGCAAACTTAGACATACAATGCTCACGCATTAAAAATAAGAGCTACCAGGTGCGAATCGCTATCAGACTCTGAACCATTACTGTCGCAAATCCCACAGAGAAAACTCCTAAATATGGACTCCGCCAAGTCGCAAAGAACATAGAATTGTTAGATTTCATTATTTTCACCCTGAAAAATTGTTGTCAGCATAGCTAATGCTATGGAACCGTAATATTATTGAAGCTTGGACAACCCTTCTGAACTAGGTCCCGCCCCGCCGCAGTGGCTCAGTGGTTACAGCGTTCGGGTGCTGACCCGAAAGACGCGGCTTCGATTCTGGCCGCGGCGGCCGAATTTCGATGAAGGCGAAATTCTATACGCCCGTGTACTGTGCGATGTCAGTGCGCGTTAAAGAACCTCAGGGGGTCGAAGTTTGCGGAGCCCTTCACTACGGCGTCCCTCATAGGCTCAGTTGCTTTGGGACGTTAAACCACCACAAACCAACCAAACCAACTAGGCTGCCATTTGCAAAATAAAAAAATCAATACAAGGTGGAACCGGTGGGAATAGGTAGTACACTGGGATTTAAATTGTTCATGTGCTAACGCTTATACCGGAAGTTTCAAATGCGGAGTGAGTATTTTTCAAAGCCCACGTGCGATCTTAGACATCTCTGGAAGGATTTGCAGACTGATGCCCGACATTAACCGCAGATGTCGTGATCCCCCTAAGCAGCTTGAAGCTACGTGTATAACACAGTTCATCACTATATGACGGGACAATCCCAACCTATTTAAAAAAGCTAGTAAGCAAGCGGCTTCTGTTCGCGCGTAAAACCATGGTTCATTACGTATTATTTCATTTTGCACATGTTGCATTTGTTGGTTTCATTGATCTTCGTTGTAGACCGTCCCGTGTTAGCGCAATCTTCACCTTACCAGTAGCAAGCGGTACGCGTCTGGGCCCCCCTGGTTAACTCAGTATGCATTTCCAGCGTTAAACCTGCCTTCTCAATACCAGCCTTCTCCTTACCAGAAAAGAGTCAAACGTACCACTGCTGCTAAGCTGCTCAGAAACAAATCCGTTGTCCTCTTTACATTTTACAAATGAAAGCGCACTATGTATGTCCTTTTAAAAAGATTTCATAGGCGACTTTAAACATTCATTGCAGTCGTGAGGTTAACCAAATTTATGTGAATGTTTTTAAATTTCATGAAAATGACTTTACTTCGTTTTCTATTCACAAAGTGAACAAGGGGGGACTTTTATTTTTTTTACTTTTCGACAAATGGGCCTGTCTTCGTCTGGGAAACGCGTTGATCATTAGCAGGGTTTAAATTGGGTCATCCAGCCTAGGAGGAAGGCCCGATTAGTGGGAGGAGGGTGTGAAGCGGGAATAGCGTTTGGATGGGGAGTCTAAATCTCTACCAGGCTTGCTAACTGTTTAGGGTGCAGAAACGCTTAGTTTTTTTTATTCCTAGAAATATTTGTGCCTTGTATGAAATGAATATAACATTAGTAGCCTGAATTTCATTCGGTAATCATGTCACTGCCCAGTGAATACAAAACTAATTATCTAACGGCTACAACTTCGCAGCAAATAGTAGGAATGCTGCACGTAATCATTCTATTGCTTATTCGTAATTCGTGACCTTCAATAAGAACGTAGTGTTAAGCACCGGTGTAGATGTAAAAACTTCTGCAAAATCAATAAATTTCGTACACTTCCATCATTATCACTGAAGACTGCTGTCTTTAAACTGTTAATTAATACAAGATAAACACCAGATGTACAGATACCAGCTTCGCACTCAGTCCTAAATTACAACGCTAAAAAATACCCTTCCAGCACTCAGAAAAGGTAAAAATATCTATTTGTTGGCGTACTGTCGGGAGCATTCATATCATTGCACTTCGTTACACCTATTTCGTAGCTGCATATCGTAGTTTTCAATTTCTTTATTGATCGGCTTGGTAATCTAACATTCGGTACTGCTAGTGATGGCGTACTCCGTCAAGGGTCATCTCACGCTGCTTGTGAAAGAAACATGCCAATGATGCCACTTACTTGCGTAAGCACGCGCTGCTCTAAGGCCGCGCTGGCGGACTGCCGACTACGCCTACTCCAACAAATAAAGGTGTACGTTGACGCTTTGACCTACCTGACGAGGTTTTTATTGCGAAAGCAATACTACTTGCACTTTCACGCCGTTGCCGTGCCGCGGCGGTGACCACCATTGACCTTCATTTCACCTTGATTGCATTAGACTGGATTAGATTGGGTTACATTAGATTGAATTGGACTGGATAGGACTGGACTGGACTGGACTGGACTGAATTGGATTGGATTGGATTGGATTGGATTAGATTAGATTAGATTACATTAGATTTCATTGGATTGCATTGGATTAGATCGGAGTGGATTGGATTGCATTGGATTGGATTTGATTGGATTTGATTACATTAGAATAGATTACATTAGATTAGATTATATTACATTACATTACATTATATTACATTAGATTAGATTAGAGTGGAGTGGATTGGATTGGATTGGATTGCATGGGATTGGATTGGATTATATAACCGATGCATCACCACAAGTCTAACCACAAGCACCACCACCAGCTACACTACCAGCTGTACCATGGCGTAGGTACGGATATTGCTTTCGCAATTACCGGGCTTAACCAAGCTAAGCCACAGCGAATTTTTTTCGGCCGTACATCGGTCTCGCGATAGAAGCTATGTGGTAAAAGTTCGACAGATTGTGGAACATGGTCCCTATGAGAGATCCGGAAGGAATGCGGCGGGCATGGTGTGGTTAGTGGCAACGCCAGTCCTGCCCACACAAGCCTGTGATCGGGTGTATAGTTCATCTCCTGCTATTTTATTACGAATGGCATAGCGACGAAATGAAAGGAAAAACATAAAACGACCTAAATAGCGGCCGCCAACTGATGGTCTAGGATATGTTTTCGATTGATCCTCTAATATTCATGACTCCTCCTTCTAACAACACAGCAAGAAATGAACTCGATTTGGCCTAAATTCTATTAACATCCGAAAGATGAATAGCATGAACTATAACGGCGGCGTCGTCTAACAAAAACGTAAAAACAGCGCTAAATTTAACACAAGCCACACAGAAAGAAGGACAGGACAGCGCGTCCTTTCTGTCTTTCTGTGTGCTTTGTTTTAAATTAGCGTTGTTTTTACATTTTGTTTGACTATGGTCCACCAGCTAGCCCAGCAAGATGTACTGTTACAACAACGGTGATGACGACACAAAATTCTCTGTCCTGTCTTCGCGCCGTAGAAGAAAGTCGATGAAGACGACGATCTGCAATGCACAGCGCGAGAGTGTGTTGCATTTCAACACGAGCCGTAATCGGGTGCATTGTGTTCATATCTGATTGTTTTGTGCATTGTTGTTTATATATTTCATATACATAGAGCATTGAATCACTGTAATAAATACAATGTTTTTTTCAAAAGCGACGATGGCCTGGTGCCCTCGCGCACTTGGTAGCAAAGCTGATCTGTAGTTTGTAGTGATGTGGTCGTTAGCGAGTTTGCGGATATATTGCTGCTGTGGGATCGAAGAGCCGGCTGTAACCTGCTAATAGGCGTTATGCGGTATTTCAAATGGCAAAGATAGGCTTTTAGTTTACTTTTCAGAGAATACGCCATCCTATATCACATATCCCTTCATGTGATCTGTAATGTGCAGTGTGTGCAGTTCTTCGTCATCCTCCACAGTTGACCTGTAAACTTGCTTCTTTTGAATGTCATTTCTGTGTTTGTGAATGTAAATACAAAAACTGCACGTTCTGTTTGTTTCGAACTGCTCTCGGACACAGAACTCATTTTATTGATGCCATGTTAGAGAAGTAAGCCACGGTGTTCCATGGTTTTTACTCTTTGATAAAATCCACTGTGTTTCTTTAATGATTTCACGGACTTCGGCTGCTTTTATTGTAACATGTACGCCCTTTGCCAAAAGTAACCAAGCAGCTGGTTTTTGCTCCTTAAACGCATAATGCACCTTTTACGGCAACCCTAAAGACCGAAAGGTGTTAAAATATGAGTACAAGTGTTCATCCTACTTTACGCAGATTCATACCTTAAGGCTGCCATAACTGTTTCGCTACTGTGCCAAGAAACAAACCACCGTTGCCAGGTTACTTTTGGGAAAGGCGGTACACCTGTAATGGCTCGATAGGGTGCCCAGTATTCAGCATTACAACGAAGATTGGGAGCTCATTAACCCTAGAGATATAAATATATTAATGTGACATGCCTTTCCAGCGATTTCTATGGCATTGTTGCGTCAACTAAAACTGTTTTCATGGAGAAGGATTACAAAAATAAAAATACGCACTGTGTACGTCAAAACGTTTAACATTTTTGTTGGGGAGAAATGCTAGGGGCCCGTGTGCTCTGGGATGACAGTGAACATTGAACAACCTCAGCTGGTTGAAATTACCCGCAGCTCTAACACTATGGCTTCCCTCGTACCACGAGTCGCTTTGGAACGTTGAAGCGCAAAAACTAAAGTAAGTAAACTGTGATCTTTTTATCTTGCGAACTTCAGTCGACGTGTGCGAGGAACCACGTGCTGTGTCTTCCTGTGGCGGCGAGGTCCACCCTGTTTACTACTACGATCCGAATACACGCCAGTGTCACAAGGATATTGGGTGCATATACTCCGGAAATAACTTTCCTACTATTGGGGAGTGCCAGGAGACATGTATAGGACGTAAGTACTCCAACATTTACCCCTAATAGAAATTATTGCTCAAGTCATGTTCCTGCAATGATTTCAAAGCTATCAACTGCGGAATATAATAAGCATATTTTTCATCAGTGGGAACTAAGGGAAATTATGAAGCAGTGTTAAAATATTGAAATCAGTGCTCATTTCCACGTTCCACGTTTGTTGTGTTGGGTTTATTGGCGCATAAGCAGCTCACAAATTGGTAGAAGAACGTGTTGTATACTCGAAATAGTCTCAGGCTGTACAGCGAGCTTCAATAACAAACAGTGCGTTGATTTAGTTATGGCAGTTAAATTCAGGATATTATACAAGGCTACGACATGGTCATCAGTGATTCCATTGTACGACGACGGTGCATTAAAAAATTCTCCATTCTCCTGCCGATAGAAACCATTGCTGTCCATGGCATCTAGACAGTATTTCATCTTGCGAATGAACTGTGTGTGGTCGGTCGCTCAGTGTAAGCGAGGCAGTTAGCCTACGTGAGGCTGGTGCTTTCATGGCATAGAACGACGTGATGCAGTCGCCCCTGACAGTTCTTCCGACAGAAAACTGGATAGTAGAAGAAATGACCTGTACGCCAAATATGTGCGAGCAAATGCTCGAGGAGAGGGCCTGTGTTACCGCATTTTTCTGTGTCCCGTGCCGTATGCCGCTCTCACTCTTCGGATATGCTTTTCCCTTAGTTGTTTAGATGGGGTTCCTAGCAGAGAGGATGCCGCAAGAAAAACGCCATTTCGAATGGCACAATTTGACTGTGATTTTTCGCCCCTAAACTTCGCATTGCGAGATCTATTGCCCCTAAATTCTTACCCCTGTTGCTCGCAACTCAGGTGCGTGGGCGAAAACAATATGCCGTAGGATCATAAAGTTTCATGCCACTTTCTTGAATTTTACTCTCTAGTTCAGACATTGAAGCTTAAGTCGACAATGTATTCGTTAAGAATTGAGAATTCCGATAGACCTATTTTCGTCCGAGTCCGCGGTGTAATGCTGTAGTTCACAAGTTCTTTTCTTAGGTATTTTTAAATTCAATATTCCTATGAGACGTATCACAATTCAAAGAAAACTGTAAGAGCGCGGAGATGTCAAATTGGCAAAAAAATAAAAACACAGGCGCAAACCTTTTTGTTATGCTCACGTTAATTGGTAACATACTAATGATGAAGCTACGTGAGGTCTGAGCAGCAGTAAAGTGGCTTTAGATTATGCATAATAAGCGAATTATCTGTTCTACCTAAATTATAATCAATTGGTCGCAACGACACAAGATTTCTACTTGTATAGGTGACGCGTTTTCTAGTTCACCTGAACAATATTATTATCACGACCAGAGGAGCCGTGAAGGTAGGCGTCGGGAAGAATCCAAAACTGGGAGTCTTCTTTTAATTACAGAGCCAGGTTCCAAGACACAGAACAGAACAGCGCGCCTCGAGAGCCCATCGCCGCTTCGTCGTCGTCTTCGACTCGGCGCGGAGGCCGCGCGGCGCGTTAGGCGCGTGGCAATATATAGCTTGAGAGTGCTCAGCGGTGCAGTGATGAAGGTATTTCTTAATTATGTGAAAGTTTCTGTACCTAAATTTTGCCGAACGATACTAATCTCATTCAGACTTTAGGATAAGCGAGCTCTTATATCTTAGGATAAGCGAGTTTTCGTCATGGGTGGATGACGAAATTGTGAAATCTTTGCGCACTGCCAACATGAACTCATATGCACGGCGAATAATTTACAGTTAGCACAGCTGTCATGAATTGAATCTTCATTTGTTGATTCACAGGTCCGCCGGCATCACCAAAACGTCAGAAGTGTTTTGCGGTTGTGAGTCAAGGACACCCTTGTCCGCAGCGCAACGGCTCACAACGATTCTATTATGATAATTCCACCAGCCAGTGCATGCCTTTTTGGTACCATGGTTGCGGAGGAAGCGCAAACAGGTTCCGCTACTACAAAGCCTGCATGAGGCACTGCGCAAGTAAGTCCAAAATAAATGGCATCATTTCAAAGCATCGAAAATTGCAAGTGGTGGCCTAGCCTGCTAGCTGAATCATAAAACTTAGTAGTGCTGACACTAATGCTGCTGCGGCTTTAGGCTTACTACGATATGTGGTTAAACACGGCACTGAACAGTTAAACTATACTTGTCTTGCTGATTTTGTGTTAGTTTATTTCTATATTTTGAACAATATCTAAAGCACCCGCACTGGTGTATTCTTGTAAAGGGAACTATCATATCTAGCATGAAACGTATACTATGCAGCCCAGTATCGACTGAAATCGAAATGACGCAATTTGCAAAGTACCCAAAAAACCCATGCAGTATCGGATCCAAAGCTAGAAACTGAAAAGAACTGCTATGGAAAGATGAACTCACATATATACACACAATCAGAACAGTTCAATATGCGGCACAACATCACCAATCGTGTACTGCTCGTAGGAGAACAATATCTTCAGTTGCTTACTCGCCAATAGTACTCGCGCGTCCTGAGTGTGTGGTCAGCCCGGGCATTAAGGTAGCAGGGGCCATCTATGCATTTAATTCTTCAAGTATATAAAAATAAATGCCCAGAAAAGATCTGGCAAAGCACCTCCTGTATTCTCTTGAAAATACTTCAGAAGCTCTGCTGCAATATAAGGTAAAAACATGGGACAACACATAAAAGGTTTCAATACCAACTGGGTGAACTGGCTCCACGTGTGGCTCATGTATACGTGGCGATCCCTAATCATAAACAAAAAGATTACAGCGCTTTCAAGGGCCGTGAATCTTCTAGCTGCTTAATAGAACTGTCGAACATGCTTACATATCTCGACCTCAAACAGTGTTCCATCTTCCAGCTTTACGATTTCCCATTAACAGCTGTGCCGTCTCGAGCATTATAAAGGTGTTTTTGGAAAATCCTTCGTCACGAACACTTATTTTCCAATACAATGACTTCGCCTCGAAGATAGGTCAAAATCTTTGTGTACACGCAACAATTCACTGGCAAAGCACCTCGTGGTTACTACGTGCGCTACATTGTACGGAGCGTTTCACGCAACTTCAACCAATGATTAAAAAAGAGCGGCGCACCGGAGGTGGGACAAACCAACGACAATTGTTTCTCGTCGTGTGGCGCTCCTCAGAGTATCTTTTTTTAATTCTCCTCAATATGCTAATTAGCTAAGATTGGTTATGAAATGTTTCTATTTTTCACATTAAGGTCACATGTCTTACTTTAAGTTCTAGAGGGGTTTAAGAAAAGACCGATGCAGTTTTTTGCAGCAACGTACCTGCTACTTGGTTCTTTTTTCCCGGCATTTAAAGAAAGCCCATGAAGTATGAAAAAAAAAACACCTGATTGCGTTGTTGCGCTGCCGTAACGCTGCGCTGCCAAGCGTGTCCTGAGTGAACCAAGCATGCGCGCTCACCGTCTCAAAGTGAGCTGCCGACACCGCTCTCAGCATAGTCTTCAAAGTGCGTCAGCGCAACACGAAAAGTGCGCGGCGTGATATGCGATGAATGGCCATCGACAGCCAATTCGGACGGAGCTTCTATTGAGCCATCACATAGGCAAAACAAAAAACAAAGGGAAACAGTGAAGTTGCCTATTTCCAAGCGGCCTTTTTTTATTACATTTATCATTTAGCAGCCCGTCGAACTGAGCAGCGGCCGCTCACTTGGACGCGGTAAGCGCGCACGTATCGTTCGTTCAAGACACGCTTGGGAGCGCTGGAATATGGTAGCGCATGAACGCAAGCACGTATTTTTTGCATATTTTGGGGGCTTTCTTTAAATGCCGGGAAAAAAGACCCCGCAGCAGGTACGTTGCTGCAAAAAACTGCATCGGTTCTTTCTTAACCCCCTGTACAACTAAGGTAAAGCACGTGACCTTAAAGTGAATAATAAAAAACTTGTTGAATTAATCTAAGCCAATTTGCTAATTAAGCTGAATTTAAAAATTGCTCTCAGCAGCGCCACATTACGAGAAACAATAAGACGTTTCGCCCAGCCCCGGTGAGCCACTTTTTTTTTTAATTCGTGGTTTAATTTATGTGAAGCACCCTGTATATGCCAAACACTTTTGGAGGGGAAATTTTTGTTTATAAATGCAGATAAGAAAGTATTCCTAAACTTATCACCAAACAGTGTAGGTGCCTTTATTTTTACAAAAGTTATGCTACCAGAAAGCATTCCCAGACATTCCTCGTGTTTTAAGAGCTGCTAAAGGGTCTCCCCCATTATAAGGTTGTTACGAAAGATAGTGTGACTAGACCCCGATGTATACACATGATTCTTCCTTTGCCGGGTCTTTATGCAGCTGGCAGACCTGCATAGCAATATTAGGAGTAGCGAGTGATGATTCTTTCATTTGAAACAGTTTTAATGTCCTACTTTGCGCGTAACAGCGTCGCAACGAAAGCGCATTTCCTCGGTCGGCTTTCTTCTTGAGTATCTCGATTTCCGGTAAAGTTGCCTGAAAAACTTATACCTTCACGATTCTTACCTATTTCAGGGCACTAGAGGCTGCTCGAAGTCCACGATTTTTTCCACTGAAATAAGGTAAGATGAATTCAAAGCTGTCAAGAAGACATTTTTCTGCGTTTAGGAACTTTACTCCTTTGTTATTGAAAGTGCTAGTTTGTGAGGAATCCCGGAGCACAAGTGCACCATTAACCAGCAGCTAATTTTGATGTAACTTTTATTTATATACCCATAAAAACAATACTGGTTGGCAGTTCCCATTGTCACTCATTAAATGTTATATGCACGAATTGCATATAACATTCTTGGACGAATCCCTCGCCAAGGAGTTGGCTGCCAAAGTTGTGCCTGTTCCTCAATTTGCCAAGAGACATTCAGCGGCAGTACTGCTGTTGCCCAGTAGTTCTGCATTAGAGCTCGTTCAAGGTTACAAGATGGATCTTAGGTGCACAGTTCAGCGGCATTAAGCACACTCGTTTCCTAGGCATTCTGCATCTGTTCGTCCTTGATCTTTAACGGGGGCAAAAACAAAACATTCACAGCGCAAGTGTACACCCACCCTCCCGTCAGTATGCGCGCTGGTCCGGCGCGGCTACTTCGGAGTGATAGGCTTAAGGCGTCTCAATAGCACAAAAAACGCTACGCTCTATCGCCGTTGCCCCCTATGACACCGTCATTTCGGATCCTTCGAAGGCTGACACGGATCCCTGCCACTAATCCACCGTTTCCGTTCGTGTGCAGCCGAGATAGTAACAGTTCCGAGCCAAAGTTTAGGAACGGTCGACCGGCGTCGCAGTGGCCGCCAGGCTACTTATTTGAATGCTCAGAGGATAGAAGCTAGAATTTTTCCCTTCAAAACTTCGTTGATTTAGCACAATGTTCACCTCTTCTTTTTTGTCTCAAATCGCCAGTGAGTCTTCTGCCCCGCAATGCGTCTCTTCCTTAAATCACACCAGAGGAAACTGCGTAATGTTATAAGAGCTTAGCACCCTGTCAACAGACTCAAAAAATCTTCAAAACTGCCTTTTCACTTCAATTATTTCCCCTCCGCGGAGGCTCAGTGGTTAGGGCGGTCATCTACTGAGCCGGAGTACCCGCGTTCGAACCGGACCGCGGCGCCGCATTTCCATGGAGGCGAAACGGAAGAAGGCGGCCACGTGCTATGCCATGTCAGTGGACGTTAAAATACCACGTGGGCGAAATTAGTACGGAGCCCTCCACTAAGGTGCCTTTTTCGCTCTTTAATCTCTTACTTCCACCTTGCTCCTTTCCCTGCGGCGTTGTTCAGGTGCCCACTGAGACACATCAGTAAGTTACTGCGCCATATCCTTTAATCAAAACCAGTTTACATTTTCACTTGAATTATTTCTAAGATATATTTTTATAAATGATGCCAACAGCCACTGATCGCAAGGAAAATCACGGGATTGTATTTTTTAAATGTTTGGCGTTGGTCAAAGAGCAATTATTAATTTAATAATCATTTTGCTGTATTGATCAGTTATGAAAATAAAAACTAACCACACGCCGCCAGAAGAACACTGACCTCCGGCCTCCGTATTCCAAGTAAAGTTGATTTACCTGAACTCGGTAATGAATACATTTTAATCAACTGAGTTTTAAGAAATACCCTAGCACCTGTTCATAATACCTAGCCTTTTAGAATGCTGTACGATTTGATAACGATAACTTCACTCTAATCATAAGTACGCAACCCCCTATCTGGGAAATATTTTTAACTTGATTTCTATGACTTTGGTCGACGTTACTTTAATTTTCGTGAGTGACCAGCAATAGCTCTTCAAGCGCATAA
Organism: Amblyomma mixtum; assembly: GCF_055824585.1. Taxonomy (NCBI): domain Eukaryota; kingdom Metazoa; phylum Arthropoda; class Arachnida; order Ixodida; family Ixodidae; genus Amblyomma; species Amblyomma mixtum. The sequence continues at coordinate 29,265,111 of NC_143020.1, read as the reverse complement.
AAATGGCATATTTTGATCCACTATTTCCCCTTTGCACGGAACACATAATTATCAAGAGGATTGAAGAGTGTGGACATCTTTTTAAACTTTCGTCTCCTTTATTGTCAGATGATGTAGTTATTTTAAGGCCGCCGCGGTGGCTCAGCGGTTATGGTGCTCGGCTGCTGACCCGAAAGACGCGGGTTCGATCCCGGCCGCGGCGGCTAGAATTTCTTTGGAGGAGAAATTCTAGAGGCCCGTGTACTGTGCGATGTCAGTGCACGTTAAAGAACCCCAGGTGGTCGAAATTACCGGAGCCCTTCACTACGGCGTCTCTTATAGCCTTAGTCGCTTTGGGACGTTAAACCCCATAAACCAAACCAAACCAGTTATTTTAAGAGCGGTAACTTTACAGCACAAAACATGATTGCGTTGGTGTTTCCGCCTGATATGCGTCCGCCCTTTAAGTTCCGAATACTATATTATTGAAGTGTGGGGAAAAAAATTCGGCACAAATAACTTACAAAACACACCGCAAACCCCTCAAAGCCTGTATCAGATTGCAACTTTCTCAAATTTAAAAGTGTGGCATGGTTGCAAATAATTTTTATCTGCTTCTATGTGTGATTTATTTATCATAATTCGGGGAATCCAGTTGATCGTGCAATAAATATTTCGCATTTCTTTCTAGGGACATATTCCTCCGGAGCAGCTAATTCAAAAAAGATAAAGAACTTATCGCACTGGTTCCGTCAGCTAAAAGGGTCCTTCGAAAAATGACTGACCATCAGTTATGATTGCGATTTATTGAAAATAAAATCTTCCTATACACAAAGCATGCAGTGTCTGTTCACTCTCGTCAAGATCTGTAACATCATGCACAGGGCTTAAAAGAACTGCTTCGTGGGAGGCTTCTCGTGGAAAAAAATACAGATGTAATTTTTAAGTGCATCGCTTTGTTGGCAACCTGGGCAAGAGGCAAAATTATTAGCATGCAGATTAAAGTTTTGTCCATTCATACTTCCGAAAATTACACTACTCGCTCTCGGCGCTTGTTATCTCACCAAAGAAAAGTGCATTTTTTTTCAAGAAATGCGGTTTTTGTTATCGCTTCATCTACTAGAACGAAAACTATGTATTTAATGCGTGGATATTTCGTCACAGAGACTGCAGCCACTGCCCATCAGTGCAAACAAAGGTGTCTTACGGCAGACAAAGGTTGTTTATGACTTCATGTTGTAATATACATCTGTGAGTGGTTCAAAAATTTTTGTCCATAATGAACATAAGAATCTAGTGTCTTGCAAACAATATATAAAGGATTGAAGTAAAAGCTGTACATCCTCAAATATTCAAAATTATTTACGTGCACCACGGGGCAGCACACAAGCTCCACTTCCTGTAGAACACGCGGCCTCTGTGTGTACGCAAGGACAGTAGCTAGTGCAGCAGGTTGAATTGAATTTAGACATTTCGTTATTCCGTTAAAAACATTCCTGCATTAATGTCAACCATCGCCTCTATATACAAAACTATGATGGCTGATTCTGCGCCGGCTTTCAAAACTGAGACTAATTTTTTTCCCTTCGTTAAAGCACGAATGCATTTAACACACCCATAGGCAGAGTGAATATCATAACAAGCCACATATGATTCCGTTAGCCGGACACGCTAACCCCGTTTTAGGCTTGAGGTGGCACATTTAGATTTTCCGTAATTTTTCCAACAATAGCAGACTGATGCGCTATATTTAATCAGGTTCTTACAGTGACTGAATTTGCACTCACTTTACGATGCTTACAACCAGTGGGTCACGTATTGGCTAGTGCTAGTATGCTTTTGTCCGCTCTTCGTCCGCACGTTCCTTAGGGCCGGCTGTTGCGACTGAAAGGAGGATGAAAAGGAAATTGCGCGGGCCTGCCTACTGACTCGAGCTGCGCTGCAAGGGCTGCCACATGCAAATAATAGACAGTAAGAACAGGCGCGCGCTTCGCAACAACCGCATCCGCCGAAGCTACGACGCCGGCTGTAACCATTGTTGTTGCGACTGAAAGAAGGATGAAAAGGAAAGTGCACGGGCCTGTCTACTGGCTCGAGCGTAGCCACCACCACTGCCACGTGTAGATAGATGGGAGTTAAAAGATAAGAGGGAAGAATGAAAGCAGAGACGCCCGTAGCACGAACCGCGTCCGCCGAAGCGAAAACGCCGGCTGAAACAACAGACAACCCCTTCCCCGTCCGTCCAACGCTGCATTTGTAATACCCCTGTCACACGAGCACTTTAAAGGCATATTAAGAAAAAGACATCTCACACAAACGAGTTGCATCCGCAGACAATGCCAAAGTTTAATCTCCTTTTTAGAAGTGGTCTTTTCCGAAACCGGAGATCGCCGATCTCTTTTACGGCTGGAAAGGCGTAGCCTCCAACGCAGTGGGCACCAGTAATTATCATGCAATAAAGAAACGAAGCAAAAGTGCATTTTTATTTCAAGTGTACACATCACAAAAAAGGGGTTTGTCTTTCGCTGAACCTTAAGTAGGCGCAATTTTGCACTTTTTGCACGGCACTCTCGTAAGCAGTTCAAAAATATCACGTGACGCTAACGAACGATGCAAATTCACGCCATTTTCTGCGGCCATGGCTACGGCGAGCGGTACCGACGAACAGCCTCCGACACGCCAAAGAAAACCGCAGGTACAGTGGTCAGAGAGAGACGCCTGGGCGTTAATCAAGTTATGGGAAGACAACCTGCCCTCGCTGCGTGCGCAGAAGCACAACGGAGGCGTTTGCGATGGCATTGCACAAGCATTGACGAGCATGGGTGTACCCCGCACAAAGGCGCAAATGCACAGCAAGATAGAGAACCTGGGACGGATCTACAGGTAAGACAAAGCACAGCAATAAGCTGTGAGCGCTAAATTTACCTTGAAGCGGCTTCAGGCTGTGGTCGCCAGCTGCAAGCTCTCGTTTGTGGTGTCGCGTAGTCCTCAGCATCTAACGTTGTTTCTGTAGTAGGCAGCGACGGCTTAAACCCTAATCTAGCGGACGGAGCCGTAGTAACGAAGGTTTTAAGGCAGAGACCCTTCATTTCAGCTAGCGTCGAACTTTGCAGGGCTGAACTGCGCCCTACACACACGAAAGTCGACGACGCGCTAAAGGCCGTTTCTGCAATTCCTTTACAGTTCGAGTCGGTCTGCGTAAACGCAAATTCGCCTTCACATGCGGCGAAGAATGACAACCCGCGCAGGTCGTCAATAGAACGATTTCGTTCGTCACAAGATAACGGGAACCTTAACTTATGGACAGGCGCATTTCACATTATATTGTACGCTTTCTCACGGCGACATATAATACGAAGCAGGAAGTCGTCTGCATGTTTCATTTCTGCAGATGTGACTACGGTTTGCATTTTTCTCGGACCATGCACAAGTGCTGTTCTCAGACAAAAAAAGATAAGAAACTTTAAATTTTGTCGCGTAAAAAGGGTTACCTTCGCTTCTCAGGCTTTTTGTACCATGAAGTCGCGTTTGTATCTATCGGAAAACGTTTTGCTCTGTGTATATCTTTACGTTTTGAGTATATAAAATTTTCGTTCTTTCGTTTTCTTATCCAGGAGCTGCCTGAAATACATGACAACAGGGTCATCACCGCCGAGCTGGCCATTCTTCTCCGAAATCCATAGGTTTCTAGGATCCCTGCCTGTTCACGATACATCTTTAATGGAAGAGGCTGGGTGCAGCGAGAGCACAACAAGCAGCACTGCCTCCGTCGAAGAAGTAAGAAATGCATAGTGGAGACTATATACGTTTTATTACAGTCAACTAAATTTGAAGACATAATGTAGCATCAGCTGTGCTGCCAAGCCCATAATCTGCACAACCCTGCTGTGTAGCAGACTGCTCTTGTTAATATTGTGGTTCATTTCTGCTTGTGCTCACGCGCTGTTCATTTTGCAAGCTTGGCAGTGCGCTGTTTGGAGTATAAAAAAAATGTAGACTCTAAACTAAAAAACGTAAATACATACACGCAAGGAGAGGCGGCTTTCTTGCAAGTAAACCCCTGAACTAATTGATTACCGCTTCACATATAAACTAATGTGGTCAATGTATTCGGATCCCTTCTTCAAACGCAGCTGATCTTCGACATGCTTGATCCCGGCTCTGCTTCTTGCGAACACGTCGCCGAAGATTGTTCACTTTCCGAGTCGCCAGTACAACAGGTTGAATCCAGGAACCTCGCAAGTAGCAGTTTCGAATGTGCCCGCAGGAAGAGAAGGCAACCGGCTGGCGACTTTCAAGAAAGGATGCTTGAGGAGCAGCGATGCCAGAGAGAGCAGTTTGCGGATGCGCACAAAATATAAATGGATCTCCGTAAAGAGGGGCTCAAGTGGCAAGAGAAACTTGTAGATGCAATGTTGAAGTTTTTTAGTGAAAACTGACATGGTGTTCCACAATTTTTGCTGATTCTTGGGACTCTTGCGTTCTGGTCCTTCGGTTGTAATATTCCACAAGTGCTGTCCTGATGGCGGATGCATTTCCAATTTCAGCTTCTGTTCTGCGTGATGGCTGTGGAAATGTATCATTGGACTGCTGCACCTCACTTAGCCACTGTGGGTGGGCACTGTCGTTGAAGTGCTCGCAAATGTTATTGAGCACGCAGCATGCTCGTATAGCCAAACAGGCATTGCCAACAGAACACTCCATTCTTTTTGCAGTGAAACGGAACCGGGCCTTCAGCCTTCCAAATGCGTTTTCAACTATCCTCCTTGCTCCAGATAAATGACAGTTGAAATTCCTTTCAGCTTCACTGATGAGAGTTCGGTGTCCAAATGGCTTCATGAGGTTTGGGGTTAGTGGAAATGCTTGATCGCATAGTATTACCGGTGGGACTGGTGTGGTACTGTTGTGACTGTACTTCGGACCACGTGGGCCCGATCAAGCAGCTACCGTGAACATTCATCGAGGCCGACAACCCCGCGACGGTGGTGGGAAGTGGGATGTTTGGAATGCCCCTCCGAGCCTCAGCGGATTAGTGTAGCAGGAATTTCAAGGGCCATTGTCAGCAGTAACCCCAGCGAAATTCCTTGAGCGGATTAGTGTAGCAGGAATGCCGGAGGTATTGTCCGAGCGACCACAGCGGAGATGACCACTATAGCGGCGAAAGCCGGGGACGCGCCGGAGGTATTGTCCGAGCGACCACAGAGGAGGCTACGTGCCGGCGCCGGTCACGCTGGCGGATAATTCAATTCTGTGGCCCCGACTCGCGTTCTGGGCAATCGGCGGGGAAGCAAGTTCATTCACCTGCTGGAAGACTTCGGGAGATTCCTTTCCCGCAGGGCTGGATGAGTCGGCATCTCCTCCTCTCCTCGACCCAGCTGCGAGAGAGGGGAAAAGCTCGCACCTGCCCAGCCGTGGGTGGTAACAAGAACGTCCCCTTCGGTCCAACCGATTGGACAGTGCTCGTCGACCATTATTCCCCAGCCAGGGATCTGGGGAAACCGAACGATATTTAACTCGGTCGTGAGTGTGGTCGAGAGAAGCCTGCTAGCTCCAGTCGACTACGGTTGACGAAGACGTTCCCCTTCCACTGAGAGCCATTCTCAGTCCAGCGCTCTATGTAAATAATGTAAATAATCATGTAACCATGTAAATACAGTTTTCCTTCACTTCCCCTACTCCCCGTCTCCGGCCCACGTTCCCTTCCTCCTTCGGCACTGCGGCGGCGCTCCTGGACCCGATGCCTGGTGGGACACGCTACGAGTACGGCAAAATATATCAACTGGTTGGCAGCGGCGGGATCTTCCACGCTTGGTCCTAGCTTCAGCAGTGGTGAGCGCTTGACTTTCTTTAAGAATCTGCCAGGCTTGATAACTCTGGAAATTTATCACTTCCTGTAGATTGTTTTCTGCACGTGCTCGCTTAAGCATTTCACGTAGCAGCTTATTTTTGAAAGTCCTCGTTCGGCAGTTGCCATGGATTTGAGCAAACTAAAGAAGCCAGAGTTGATGTTGCTGTGTGAAAGGCTGGGTATTGATGCCAGGAAAAGTCACAGAAAGCCGCAGCTGATTGAGGCTATTAAGGAATGTGGTGCTAAGGAGGAGGGTGACAAAATTTGGGAGACCTGGGAAGTCATTCAGGAGGGAATCAGGAACGCTAAGGAGGAGGCCGACAGGGTTGAAAGGGAACGCAAGGAGAAGGCCGTTAGGGTTGAAAAATAACGCCTTTACCGCAAGGAAGCCGCTAAGGAGGAGGCCGACAGGGTTGAAAAGGAACGCAAGGAGAAGGCCGTCAGGGTTGAAAAAGAACGCCTTTACCGCAAGGAAGCCGCTAAGGAGGAGGCTGACAGGATAGAAAAAGAACGCCTTCGTCTCAAGGAAGCCGATGAAAGGCAACTTGCTTTAATGCGTTTGGAGTTGCAACAAATTTTAGAGGCGAAGCGCGCCGGCAGGAATTCGACATTAAATTAGGAGGTTTCGGCGCGAAAAGAAATTAAAGTCGGCAATGAAAACTGCGTGTCTTTGCCCATTGCCCGCGTCGCGATTGAGAGCCCGCTCGAGGTGCGTCTGACCGAGGCAGCCATCTCCCAAAACCTGCCTAATCAGCATCCCTCGATTTGCTCAAATCGCTTGGATGTGCTGCCCAAAGAAAAAGGCCTTTGTTTTGGAGATAACGCTGCACAGGTCCTTACCATTTCGAAGGCTCGTGAATTCGCAGCGCCAGCAGAGCACGTAGTTGAAGAGGGCAAACCTCAACCTGTAAGCCCGAAGCCTGTAAATTCTCGCGGTGACGAGCCAGAGCAATCTCTAGTAAAGACTGACGATGAGACGAACGCCGGCGACTTAACCCGTGACGGCTCCGCGTTACCTAATGACGAGTCAGCACAGGACTTACTCACTTGTAGCACAGGGGTAAAGAGCACCGATAGTAGTGCAAGCTATAGTGAGTCTTCCGAATCAGGCGCGAGTGATGAGCTGGGGCTAGGTGAGGAATTGAATACCAATCTAGTGTTGCCCCACTCAGATGGCTTTCTTGAACTCCTTCGTGTGGACAGAGAAACGTTCACCGCTGAGCAAGAGAAAGACCAATCTCTACGCAACTTGAGTCACCAAAGTGACATAGGTGTGTCACGGAAGAACATACCTTTCCAGCTCCGTTCTGGCCTGCTGTACCGCCAGTATAAGGATAGGAAAGGTATCCAACACGACCAACTTACTGCCCGCGTCGCGATCGAGAGCCCGCTCGAGCTGCGTCTGACCGAGGCAGCCGTCTCCCAAAACCTGCCTATGCAGCATCCCTTGATTGTCTCAACTCGCTTGGATATGCTGCCCAAAGAAAACGGCCTTAGTTTTGGAGAAAACGCTGCGCAGGTCCTCACCAGTTCGAAGGCTCCAGAATTCGCAGCGCCAGCAGAGCACGTAGTTAACGAGGGCAAACATGACCCAGTAAGCGTGATAAACTCTCACGGTAGTGAGCCAGAGCAGGCTGGATCACAAACTGACAATGAGGCGAACGCCGACGACTTAACCTGTGACGGTTCCGCGATGGCTAGTGACGCGCCCCGCAAACCAACAGCGAGGGTTTCCACGGAGCGGAAGCGTATAGAGGTGGCCAAACGGGAAGGGGTAATAAAAGGGAAAGTGCGGCTCTTGTTGTCTGCTCGACTGAAATCCAAACCGCGTAGCCACCCCAATTTGGCACCTCGGTGCTCAAGAGTTCGCACCGGCCCGGTGGGAACACAAGCCAAGAGAACGCAACGCGCGAACCCAATCCGAGAGAGACGGATACGCTGGCACGGCATTCGCACTCGTTCGTTCCCTTCTCGCATTCTGCTTTCTGAGCATCAGCCAAACTTCAGAACCGCGAGACTTGGACGAGGAACAGTTAAGGGTCCCAAGCTGAAATTCCTAGCCTTGTGTCCTATTGCACCTGCTAGAGCAGCAATCGGACCGCGGCCGCGCAGGGGGCGGCTGAAGAATAGGAACCAGTAAATTCCTCTAATCGTAACGCTGTTTCTGGACGGTTTCGAGGAATAATCCTGTTCAGTTTATTGCTTGTTTCTTTTTGTTCATTTAACTCTCCTGTACAGAAATGCAAGCTGAAATTCCTAGCATTATGTAATGTCTCATCTGCTAAAGCAGCTGTCGGACCACGGCCGCGCAAGGGGCGGATATGACGCATAATCTCATATTGAGTTTAATGCTTGTTTTTTGTCTTTTGTTCATTACACTCTCCTATCCGAAATGAGAGCGAAATTTTGGAGATTGGCATTGCCGGACTCAGTTTACATGCGTTACAAAAAGGGACGAGATAATGCCAACGCTGTTGGCCTCAGCCGAAGCTTTCCCGTGTAATGCCCTTTCCTGACTCCCCGGACGTTAATCCGCTATGCAAATTTGTATTTTGTTTTTTTTTTTTTGCTTTAGCGGGAATCATTTTTGTCTGTTTTGTATGTGTGTTCAGCAGCTCCACCTTCCCTTCGTGCTCTCACGGGCGGTGGCTTTCTGTGACATACGCCGTGCTACGGCACCCCCCCAAAATTTTAGGAAATTTTTCCCATTTGGCTAAACAAGCTCTCTGTATTCTGGTTTGGTCAAACTTGGAAACTTTCGGAGGAGGACGTAAATTTCACGCGACAGCCCATTTTCTCTAAACAGACTTTGTCGACCGAAAACAGCTTGGCAGTTCTTAAAGTCGGTTTGGCGCTTTCTGCTTGTTGGGCTGTGTACCTTGCTGGTTGAGACCGTTACAGTTGTCAACGAAGCAAGAAGAACCTTTGGGCCCAGCTGTGACCAAAAGCCGAACGGACACAACTCCAGGTCTCTGCGCGCAGCAGCGTTGGCTGCAACCACTACGAGACCTCTTCGGGCGGCGGACGTGCTGTTGTGACTGTACTTCGGACCCCGTGGGCCCGATCAAGCAGCTACCGTGAACATTCATCGAGGCCGACAACCCCGCGACGGCGGTGGGAAGTGGGATGCTTGGAATGCCCCTCCGAGCCTCAGCGGATTAGTTTAGCAGGAATTTCAAGGGCCATTGTCAGCAGTAACCCCAGCGAAATTCCTTGAGCGGATTAGTGTAGCAGGAATGCCGGAGGTATTGTCCGAGCGACCACAGCGGAGATGACCACTATAGCGGCGAAAGCCGGGGACGCGCCGGAGGTATTGTCCGAGCGACCACAGAGGAGGCTACGTGCCGGCGCCGGTCACGCTGGCGGATAATTCAATTCTGTGGCCCCGACTCGCGTTCTGGGCAATCGGCGGGGAAGCAAGTTCATTCACCTGCTGGAAGACTTCGGGAGATTCCTTTCCCGCAGGGCTGGATGAGTCGGCATCTCCTCCTCTCATCGACCCAGCTGCGAGAGAGTGGAAAAGCTCGCACCTGCCCAGCCGTGGGTGGTAACAAGAACGTCCCCTTCGGTCCATCCGATTGGACAGTGCTCGTCGACCATTATTCCCCAGCCAGGGATCTGGGGAAACCGAACGATATTTAACTCGGCCGTGAGTGTGGTCGAGAGAAGCCTGCTAGCTCCAGTCGACTACGGTTGACGAAGACGTTCCCCTTCCACTGAGAGCCATTCTCAGTCCAGCGCTCTATGTAAATAATGTAAATAATCATGTAACCATGTAAATACAGTTTTCCTTCACTTCCCCTACTCCCCGTCTCCGGCCCACGTTCCCTTCCTCCTTCGGCACTGCGGCGGTGATCCTGGATCCGATGCCTGGTGGGACACGCTACTAGTACGGCAACACATATCAGTACCCACTGCGGCAACAGGTGCTTTGAAACGGGGACTGTTGACAATCTTCGACAGCCGTGAAACACCAAACACATGTGCGTCGTGGCAGCGTCCTGGGCACAGACATTGCAGTATCTGAATCGATACTTGTGGTCGACCAATGCTAGTAGGATAATACTGTGCCGGCAAGAAAAAACTAAGTGCAAAGTGAAAAAAGTTGAGTGCAGCATGGCACTGCTGAGTTCACTGCCTTTAGTTACTGTGATGCGATTTTACAGTTTGCTTTTATTAATAGCTGTGAGTGCAGCTCGGATTAAATTATTTCACATAATGCCACAACCGGTCGCTGTTAGCGTACTCGACATCCTATAGGAGTTGCAGTCCTGCGGAGAACTCATTTCGTCGTCGCATTAAAATTGTCGCATACGAAGTATGTTGCTTAAACACTGCAAGACTCTGCGAGCCAAATTACGCGTTTTCTTAAGAGCTGCTGATAAAATTGTATAACATTTGACTTAGCAATAAAATATGGGTCAGTCAGTTACTTTTTTTTACTACTATAAAAATGGGCCCAAACAGAACACTTACACGAAACAAGTTAAATCTTGGCCACTTACCAACCCTTGTAGTTTTAGTAGCCGGTGGCGTACTCCTTTGGAGGCGAAATAGGAAAATGGCAGCCATCAAGGGCACAGACAGCTCGAGGGAAATCGCACACGGCTTCGAACTCTTGGATGTGCCTAGGCATTTCCTCTTCAGTAATCATTCTGATCCAGTCACTTTCGAGCACAGCGACAACAGCTGCGCAAAACTCTCTGTAAATGACGTTGACGTTTGAGCGCCCAACGCGAAAGAGGTTTGCCACAGTTCTATCTTAAGAGCACAATTTGTACAGGCCAATGGCGACACGCTTTTCCGAAGTGATCGGGTCACGCATGCTGGTAACTTGTATTTCGAGCACATGGCGCAAGCTTTCCACGAGAAACCGGAACGTTGAGGGGTTCACTCGAAACGACTTCTTGAAGTTGTGGCCACCGAGGTGAGGCACAGTCTCCTCGAACCATTTTTCGTGGCGGATGAAAGCCCACGTCAATCGGTTGCAGACTCTCGTGGGAAGCGCCAAGGCAAAAAATGTACACCCGTTGAGTAGCAACTGCCGCTTAATACGGTCTTTGACTGCCTTTGCGGCGTCTGTTTCGCTCTCTAAAGCAAGAATCCTTGCCAAAATGCATGCTATTTTGACTTTTTCCTTCGTGTCCGTGCAGTTTCTCTTGTTTCTGCGGCGATAATTGCGCTGTGACGTTAGCAGAATGCATGCGGAGGAACGATGACAATCTCATGAGTTTGAATTCGGGATCAAGATCCCAACAAGCAAAGACGCATATAACAAGCCTGATAACGTCGTGTGGATTACGCTGAAGAACAGGAGCCGCGCTTTCTTTCAATTGCTGCCCGAACCCACTGGCGCTTATCTTGGAAACAAGCGCAACGTGAAGCCCCGTCTTGGGCAGCACGAAAGGCGCGAAGCGAGTGATGGTTGTTACAAAGCACGGATGAGAGCGCTGTAATCGCGGCGCATTTTGGCGGATGGAGCGCGCTGTCACGTGGTATTCTTTTAAAGTCCGCGGGGTTTCGTTTTTCCCGAATAAAAACGGCCACGCTGAGTGTATCTCAAAAATTTTAACGAGCGCACGAGAATGAAACGAGGACTGAAAGAATACACACACCACAAAGCGCAGTTCGAATGCAGAATCCGAGTGACCTTGCTTTGCACGAGGCCACCGCCACGAAGGAGGCAAGACGACACGTATGGTTCAGAGGGAAAGAGCCCGAAAAACTGCTAATGAATTTGCTGAGGACGAACTGGCGGCCTAGTTCGTCCTGAAGTGTATCTCGTTTGAAGTGCCTGGGTTGGACAATATTTGTGGAGCTCCACAACTTTCCTATTGACGCCTGAACGTTTCAAGATATATTTAAAAAGTTAATTTTTTAACTCGACTAATTATAGAAATAGGAGGACCGAGAAAATAGTAGTGTAACTTTAGATAAACCCTAACAACATCCACACGATTTCAGATCTAAAGAACGCTCAGTTCTTTAATAAATCTTGGTCCAAGTTAGCTGGGACACCATGTATATGTCGTCGCTGTCCTAAAAAATAATGAGGAAACAGCATATGTGTCTGCGTGAGAGAACACGCTGACGGAACCAAATTACGATATCGAGCCGTAACCTTAAAGGCGGAGATAAAGTGTCCCCCAAATTTGCTAAGCCTACATCTAGCGTCACATTGCGCAACTGCTGTATCAGCTCATGTGTCGCATAATCCAGTGTGCTATTTCTCCTCTGCCCACCTAGAAAGACGTCGGTAAAAAAAAAGTAACTTCAAAGTGTCACGTCATCGGATGGTACTATCTGTGTAGTTAAAAGGAGAACAACAAAATAAATGGACAATTGGCATACGCAGGAGCTGTTGCTGCATTAATGCGGCGAATTTTGTCATTCAGCGGTCAGCTCGAGCTAAAAAAAAACTCCCTGTTAAGATGTAGTACTGCTCAGTTTGTACAATAATGGAACAGTATCGACATTTTTATGATTCAGAAATGAGCAACTGTACAATGGCGTCTGCAGCTTGGAGTGGTGACATTTCCTTTTTCCGCACACGCTCTACACTATTAAACCAAAAGATTGAACTTGTCGCTGAATTCAACACTCTGAAACCGTTCGGTACTGTTAAACCTAAAGGTTAAAGAAGTCGCTGACTATCAAGAGACGACTATTTTTGGTTTTATTTCAGCAGATGCATAACGCGAATGTTCTTGTGGCAAACAGCAGAGCCTGAATAGTATAGTGTCGACGACGTGAAAGGAGGACACCGTCTGCTAGCATGAGAGAAGTGACTGTGGGGCCTGCAGAGCAGTGAAAGACCCGTTACAACATGCACAAAGTGCAACTGAGTGTGTAGATCATCCGCGAGTATTTTAGTACTTCTGATGGCACCAACATCCAGCATATTGCAGACACTAGCGGCAGATGCGGAAAATGTAAAAATGCGAAGGCTTGGGGATGGCACGTTAAATGGCAGAGCGCCTGCATGCACCTAAATATGAAAGCGGATAGAGTATAATCAAAGGTTAAATTGGGGAGAAAATAAGACCTTTCGAAACAGCCCGCAAAAAGCGACCCACATCAAAAAGAAGGCAAAGCCACATGCCAATTAGAGTACACTGGTACGAATATATGCAGGAAAATGAACGTCAGTAGTAAGCCTGCTATACGCATAAGAAATTTCAGCGCACACTTGCTAAGGAAAGGGACTAGCTTACCTCTGCACGAATTAGAACGCAATTTCATGAAAAATAAAGGGAGATTTTAGCTCTAAGAGTTTCGCATTGATGACACGGTGGCGAACCATGCCGAAAGGAAGGAACTTCTGTGTAATAGATAATTATTAGCCTTGAATGCTATACGTATAAGAAAGCAATTTCAGCGCACACTTCCTAAGGGAAGGCACTAGCTTACCTCTACCCGAACTAGAATGCGATTTTATGCCAAATAAAGGGACATTTTAGCTCTGAGAGTTTCGCATTGATAACACGGTGGCGAACCATGCCGAAAGGGAGTAACTTCTATGTAATAGATAATTATTGGCCTTGAATGTTATAACATCTGCGTACCTACGGTCTTTATTCCCTTTACAATGCAATCGATAACTAAAATTTTGGCTGAATTATGCAGAGGTTTCCAGGCGGGATCCAACGTCAGATATTTTTATGTGCAACATATTTCATTGAATTGTTTGCTAATTTGCTGCTGCAGCCACTGACTCCTTTTTGCTTATATTTCACCTGAATAGGAGCGGAAATCATAGCAACGACACGACGATCTTTACTTCCTTGACGTATGTTCTCTGAAGTCTTTGTCTTAAACGCTATTGCTGCAATGGTCACTGAAAACCCTTCAACTTCTGATTGCATTCAGCCCTTGCTCCTCCAAGCCTCTTAAACTTATGAGAACGATCAGCAACTCTCCCATTTTATTCACGTAATTATGACTCTCCCCTCCATATACCGTGAGTGTGGTACGTATTTGAAAGACGTGAGTTCTTCACAAAGCAACGTCACAAAAGCGATTTAAATGACTGAGAACACCAGTAGAACACGGGCGAATGTCAACAAAAATCATATCACATTACGTCAACACCTCATGAACTCTTTACGTCTTGGAAGTATCGGTCTAGCTTCCAATTGTATGAAAAAGAATTGAATAAAATTGGGAAAAATACCACTTTATGCAAAACACATGAAGCCATCCACCTCTCTCAGAGATTAATTGAAGAGACGCTCAAGCGAACTATATCAACTGAAATTTGTTTAGGTTCTGTATTTGGCGCTGTAATGGCGCGGCCGCCATAGACAGTTCGCCGCCAGCACAGACACTGAAGAATGTGAGGATTTTATGTCTACTCACGGAGGGAGGGTGTTTATTACCTGTACCGGGCTTTCTATTTGTCCGGAGCAACGGCTAATCACGCAAGCCCAAAATAGAGCCGGACCGACGTTCATACATGAACTCAAAACACAAAATAGCCTATGCACGTCATAGTCACAAAAACCCTCTCAATATAAAGAAACCGTCCGCGCTGGGAGGTTTACACATTTTGCGTCAGTTTGTATGTGGTTGTAGTGGGTTACACTAAACCCAGGAACTCGGGTTTAGCAGCCGAACGCTACTCTGTAAGCGATGCTTTGTCCTCTCGGGAAAAAGGACAACCGTTGGTCCCATGAGATGAAGTTTGGTCATGTAAAAGCATAACCCTAGGACAGGGAAGACCTGCGCAAGCTGTAAGGGCTAAATATTTAGCCCTCGATAGCAAAGAGACAGAAAGTAGGCAGCACAAGCATATTTTTGTCGCCGCAGCCTTGCTCTTCTCCGCTGCAAGTGACCAACTTTGATGACTTGTTTCCTGCGTATGAAATTGCAGCCTTTTCTAATCGGAGCAATGCGAGTACGCAGCCGGTAAAGAAACAATGCCATAAGGTCGTCCATGAACCAGTCCTCGCTATCCGGCAGGGGCCATGACCACAGCTTCAAGAAACTGTTATTGGCAGTGGAGCGACGGGAAGCTCAGAGTTCGACTACGTGTAGTAGAACATTTTCGGAACGTGTAAAGGGGTGACTGAGAGGTGGGCATAAATGTTATATAAATTTTTTTTGTGTTGTTTTATGTACATGGTTTTTTAATGTGCATTACCAAAACGCGGCTCTGAGGTGGCGAATGTCCAGTAGTCTTCACGGCAATGCGCATTAGACGTCGCCTGGAGCATTATTTACTGTCCTCGGCGGCAAAACATCACGTGCTGTTAGCGGCAGCGGCGAGGAAAGAAGACCACGCCGACACGGCGCCGGCAGGGGTCCAGTTGCACTGAGTGAAAGCTGTAAGATCATGGCAGCGCCAGCAGCGAAGCGCTCTGCTTGAAGACACAACCGGCTCGATCACAGTTTCTGCGCGACGAACGGCGTTCTAAGCACAGCTTCTATGTTCAAGGCTCATAAGAGTTTTGTACAGAACCGAATCACAATAAAGCAGAAATTATTGACACAAACAACAGCAATGCGGTCCATAAATCGTTAGTGGTTTACACTAACAACTTACATGCTTCATATACCATGCTTTTTTTTAAGATGCCAAATTTTTAAAGCTTTTCAGGTAAAGTGCAGCTTTTTGCAGCATATTAATACCTTTGTTGACGAACTTCAAAAAGCAGTCGAATCATGCTCACTAGTAAGTTTATTAACTAAAGTGCTTAACATTTTCATTATGAGGGATATGCGCCTGACTGCAGTTACAGGCTCGTTGCTGGCCGTTAGTGATAGCCTTATCAGTTTTTAGAGATTCAAACTTGCGATTACCGTCGCTGCTAGGGCTCAAGTAATTTGGTCCATTTCTCCTGATGTTCGAAAAGCGCGCGCTTGAGAGGGGGGGGGGGGGGACACAAAGCCAGGTCAATCATACCACGACAGTCCATGACGCACGCTCCTGAAGACAATCTCAGCACTGCTCGGTCTGGAGTGCTCCCATTCCTTGCCACTTCACTGCTCCAGCATGAACGAGGCTCACAATATCACGTTCTACGTGCGTCGCGCAGTGCCGCGATTGTATTCACGTCACTCTGCGCTCTCCTGCAAGCGCGCAGCTTTCTAAAGACGCGCAAAATTGCCAAAATTACTCGAGCCACCAGCGTTCACGGTAATTCCGCTTTCAAAATTCTAATAACTGGTGTGGCTATTACTAACGGACGGCTACCATTCTTTAATTGCAAACATGTGTTTATCGGTAATAGTTTACAGGCGAACTTTTAGAATATCGTTATTCATTTTAAAAATTAACATAATTGGCCTCTTTTTGGGCAGCACTGGTAATACTATGCAGCAAAAAGCTTCTCTTGAGCTCAGAAACCATGTTTGTTTATGTTTTGCTTTCTCAATAAAAAACACACTCAGTATTAGCCTCGCATTAGAAATGGACAGTTCTTGTGCTGCAGGCCGGTTCATTGAGCCTTTATGCAGGAAGCCGGAAGCTGTTGAAAATTTATTTGTAGATTGCTAGGATGTGTTTTTTTTAACATTTTCCTGCGAACTTTGCAGAAAGAGTTCTCTTCATATTCCATTGAAACCCAGTTTCTGGTCATTTAAAATAATGTTACGACAACATGTCTCAAGGCACCAGCTCAAACTAAACAACTTTAGATTACATATATACGCTCCATACTTGAGCACACTTGTCAAGCATAAGGCCTTTCAACCTCGTACCTTGTAGAAAAGCTCTAAAGCATTTAAAACCGTCCTGCCAGATGTGTTTCTGCAAATTTTGATTTTCGCAACTGTGCTAAATTATTTAAAGAAATTTTTTGGGGGAAAACAATAGCGCACAGTAAATTAACTTCAAAACTGGAACTGTTTTCCCATATATATCGTGATTTCACCGGAATATATAAGGATCTGTTGATTTTGCCTTCGTACTTCATCTATAACCGATGTGGTCATGATCTTGAAGTTCTTGAAACGCCCTGTTGCACTTACGCTAATCGCAATACATGTTTTCCGCAAACTTACACGCTCTCCAGTAGGCTGGCCACTAGCATTAATCAATGCAAAGCCTGTTCCGAGTTTAAAACTTTCTTATCGCTATATTTGACCTAGACGCATATCTTCCTGATGCCATTTTAGAGCGCAGCTCTTAGGCTCCCGTTTCTGCGTTTCGCGGCGTCGCCGTCGCCGTTGTCCGTTGTATCAGGAGTGGACACCCTCTAAGCTGCGAAAGCAATGGAGCGGGAGCTTAGATAGAAGGAAGTGAAAGCGGAACCTCCTGCCTCCCTTAGCAACCGGCGCGCCAGTGGGGGGCACAGCTGTCCGTAGCAACCATGACGCCACGCAATAGCGGTAGAACGAGCGCTCGCGCGTCGGCGGTGGCAGCTACACAGCCGCTCCTTCTCGAGACGTCTCGCTGCAGTCGAATGAGTGTGACGCATGGCTCCGAAGCGGCCCAGTGATTTCGCGCCAAGCGGTCCTTGGAAGCGGCGGTGGGTTCAACGCAAGGCTTTCGCCAAGCACACTTTAGAATTTCCATAGTGTATTTGAGCAAACAAGGGAAGGGGATTGAGGGGCTCGTTATAAATATGAGAGAAGCCAACAGCCACAGAAACCAAGGGACACAGGGGATTTTTTTTTATTAATTTATTTATTTTTGTGGTGTTGATCAATTTAAAATATTACTGAATATGTTATCGCTTAAAGCTAATTGATTAGAAAAGCAGCAGGAAAAACAACCACACGCCGCCGGTGGGATCCGAACCCACGACCTCCGACACCACGACACCACAAAAATAAATAATAATAAAAAAATCCCCTGTGCCCCTTGGTTTCTGTGGCTGTTGGCTTCTCTCATAATGTATTTGGTATTTTTTTGAAGAATGGAAATTTGCAGCATCTGTCTCAAACATCTCGGTGTACATTTCAACCTGAGGGAAGGCGCATAACTTCCCTCTTGGAACAATGGACACCTAGATCGCGCTTTAAGCTATGTGGCGGTAGTGACAGATGTGCGCTGCATACTTTGGCATTGAAAACTTAGTGCCAGAAACGCTGCCACCTGCCGGGGTGGCAGGGTGGGTGGGAACTTTAATGTAGACATAAACACAAGCGGGAATTTCTTCCCACTTATTCGTGAGAACTACCCGTTCCTCTCGCTCATCACGGCTCTTACATCTGTGACAACCTCGCGAAATACTTTCGCAGACCTCGTCTTTGAGAACCAGGCATTGGTGCAGCAAGTCAAACCTATATTTATCTATTTCTCCGGCCACAAAGCTTCCTTCATTACAATCAAGAACTGTTAGTGGAGTGTCTCTTGAAAAAAGAATATGTGTGAAAAAT
Organism: Amblyomma mixtum; assembly: GCF_055824585.1. Taxonomy (NCBI): domain Eukaryota; kingdom Metazoa; phylum Arthropoda; class Arachnida; order Ixodida; family Ixodidae; genus Amblyomma; species Amblyomma mixtum. The sequence continues at coordinate 29,246,960 of NC_143020.1, read as the reverse complement.
AACAAGTTGTCTGTAGTTGTACATACATGTCTTGCTCTAATTCTTTGCCTCAATCGGTCGAAAAGCTGAAACAGCTGATGAGCTGCGCTCAAATATCGCATTAGGCAAAAATGTAATCGTCGTTAATTTTTTCGTACTTGTTTTTTTGGAATGTTTTCACTGATGTGACATTTCTGCGTGATGTAACAATGAAACCTTTCATTTTAGTCTTCTTGAAATATTGAAATGCACTAGTGCTCGTGGTCAGAAGGGTTGAAATGGGGGCCAGTTGGTACATTGTTAATGTCGAACAACCAGTCACAAAAAAACGCCGCCGTGGTGGCTCAGTGGTTATGGTGCTCGGCTGCTGACCCGAAAGACGCGGGTTCGATCCCGGCCACGGCGGTTGAATTTCTTTGGAGGAGAAATTCTAGAGGCCCGTGTACTGTGCGATGTCAGTGCACGTTAAAGAACCCCAGGTGGTCGAAATTTCCGGAGCCCTCCACTACGGCGCCTCTCATAGCCTTAGTCGCTTTGGGACGTTAAACCCCACAAAACAAACCAGTCACAAAAAACAAGGGACAAGAGAAGGAGTGTTCACGCCACAACGACTGGTTGTTTTCCAGTAAGTATTTTGTTTTTGAAATAAACGCAATACCAAAAATAGAGTAGGCTTGGTCTGGGGAACAGCACGCATGACTCCCAACCGAGAGGACAACGGTTCAATTCCCGGCACGGAGAGGAAGATTTTTTTTCTTTCAGCCGCTACTTTCTTTGCATGAACGCTTACACCCCGACGTAGAACGCATCTGACGAACCTTTTCGCATTAAGGAATAATTGGTGGCAGTGTTACGGTTAATCTGCTCAATATTTACTCGTGAAAAGGCCAACAGTTGCGGCAGCCCGGTTCATCCCCGCAAAGGCCAACATTTTGTCCAAAAAGACTAGAACAGTGCTAAAAGTGTGTAGCCACTTGGCAGGTTGTTACACCTACTGACAAGGCTCCTCTTTATGAAGAAATGCAACATTTGCTTTCAAATAAGCTTCCCGAGATTCTAGCATATATCGGGCGCCATCGTTCACGCCACAGACCTCGCCGCAAATTTCATCTAACTGCATTTTAGGCAGTAAACTATTGAATAAGCACTAACTTAATTCTTCGCCTTATGTGGACATTATCTACGGCACTGATTATAGGCTGTCACTGTGATTAAGTAGTACAGCGAAGATTGCTACGTCTGCGTTGCCAATTTATTTGTTCATTCCTGTCAACACGTGTCTCTGTCAATTTATCTTTGAGTAGTGAGTGTCGTTGAGATTGCTCCGGAACAGCCGCAATTCCACACGATAAGTTTTTCTACACCCTTCGAGATTGCTAACAGTGTCGTAAGCCTATGAACACGAACTGACGTGAAACAAACTTTCAAGGCAAAGTCTTCATACAGACAACACTTCAGCCGTCTGCGCTGCAATTAGCATGCGCCTTCTACGGCAACCAGATCCGAGGACGTCGGGCGTAAACATACGATCGTGGGAGATCAGCGTGACCGGCGAATGTTTGAATGCCAGCCGTCTTACGTAGGTCATCGCATCAAGCTCTTCACTTTTTTGTCAACGTATATGGCATATGGGGTTCGACCTTTATACGAACAGTTTACAGTCATCAACAATTTGAGCTTTTTGAAACGGGACGGTCATTCTGATCCGAGTGACAGTGAAGCGCGCCTGTTCCTACCACCGGCGCCGATGACTTTATGATGTGTTTTTTTTCGTGGGCACAAGTTCTTTTAAAATGATTTCCTTCAAAGGTTTAGTACGCCTCCCTGTCTGCCTCCTGCTCACAACACTGCTTAACTTTTGGCTGCTTTGACTGGGTGCAGTTTTTTCTGTAAGAGTGCGTGGTCGTCCCTGAATTTTAAATCTCTTGTTTCCTGTTTTGGTTTAATGCAGAGTTAACCGTAGTTTCCGCGTCAAACGCAGAAATGGCAAAGCAATCGTCCCTACATTTCTGAATGAGAGCAACGGTGCCTTATACTCCGAGCAGAAATTCCAGATTTACTCAGCCTTGTCGGCATCCGCCATGCTTAGTGACGGGCATGACGATGCAGGACAGGATAGTTGCTGCATGTCACTCTTCAAAACAACCGTTCAGGCCAGATGCGTCGTTTCCGTCTGAAGCGCCGTTGGCATTGTGAAGGAAAAAAAAAAGTAATGTGCATTGACCTACCATCAACAATGAACGCACAATAAAGTGTCTGCTATTCGCCGTATTTTAGACTGTACGCGTGGAGGCCAAACTTTAACTGGGACTCCATCCGGTCGCTGTGGCAAGTGTGAGCATCTACTGAGCAAAGCAGTGCTCTTATGTTGCAGTCTGTTTGACGAGAACACCATATGAGTGAAGTCAGCACTGCGCATTATTTCAGCAACGGAATAGAATTTCCATAAGTGGATACCGGACGAATTACAGGAGCTGCTAGTGATTTAGTAAGTTGCAAATCTAATTTCATTATTTTCATTCATGCTACACTACTGCTTCACAGTTCACACATCCCCTTCTTTAGTTTCTTTATTTGCGGAACACTGAGGTTTTCGATCCATGGTGGTTAAGCTAAAAAAAAAAACAACAGCTACCACAGGTGACTTCAGTTTCTTACAATTGTCGTAGGCAACTTACTGACCGTTTACAATTCTTGCAAATAACTTTATTGTACCTTGAAGAATGCAGTGCTTTCCAACTACTGCGTCTCTTTCAACACGCGGATCTCAGCACACATTTTCAACATTCTCAAGGCAAAGCTGAAGCTTAAAAGAAGCCTTTATTCATGTCATGTCAAATTGACACACTGTGGTGCAGATTGCTTGTGGCCGCTTATCTCGCCGCAGGAACTGCTAGAAATACGAGGTCGGCCCATGAAAATTCTGATATGAGAGGCTTTAAAGTGGTTTGCCAACATACATTTTATTTAAGCGCAGTCATTGTTTTCTTCAAGGTTAAAAGATTTGCTTTTCATGACCGTCTATCATATGCAGAGCTGTTTGTTTTCTAGAGATGCTGTCAAAGAATATGAACATTGAACGGTTGGTTCTCATTGAAATGCCCCGTTGTATTTCACGAAACCACTATTCATGGCGAGACGGTTTCTCCCGCTGCGCAGCATTACTGATCGGGAAGGCAATTAGCTGTAAAAAATGTTTTAGGGAAATAGCAAACTTAGCTCGTTCAAAATATACAAGGGTATTCTCACCGCTAGAAATACTTTCAAAGCAAGCCATCAGTAACGCCACAGGTGTTGGCGTTTCGAACCTTTAAATAGGTGCATGTGTATTCGTGGCATCACTTGTACATAGCACATGAAGATGTGCAATAGCAAAACGGAGATTCAGGATTTAAATAGTTCACCCCACGCCTTTCTGGCTCAAATTTCTGATACGGAATTTCAGAGCACTGGTTCAAGAATTTCAGTACGTCCAAGGCACTTATGAGAAGATTACACACTTAATCTGGTTCTATTCAGTGACTAGAAACTTGCGTGGAACTTACAAAAGTTTCACTTTAATAAATGGAACAGCATTTCGCACACAGAAGTCAGTAAAATATGCAGAACAGTGTTTCACATAAGCGCTTCCTGAACACCTTTCTGCTATTTTTTGAAGAATATAATCTGGAACCGCGTCCCTGGTAGGACCAATTTTCAGAGGTTGAGCCTGCAAGCAGACCCTTAAAAAAATATCATGACACCTCTGCTGTCATAGAACGTACAACCACTCTGACTACCTGCAGCTGTAAGTACCGTTGTACCGCTGTTACTACCGACCATTCTCACATGTGTCAGCGACGTTTTGGACACTAATGATTCATTATGTTGAAAAATACTCAACTTAATACAAAATAAGCCCTGTCCTTGAACCAACACATTTTTATGATTCCAAGTACCGCGCTCAAATTAGTGTTAGTAAAGCGAATGTTCCACCTTACTATTTATGACATGGAAAACCACTGGCTACGTCGAAATATAGAATCGCTAGTGAAAAAGATTAGCACTATGCCGTTACCGAAGCGGCGAAAATCGCACCCTGTGGCTTACCCAGCGCTCTTCTTTGGGAAGGCACCTGGCATTTTTGTTATCGGCGTGCTCGTAATCGCAGCGCCGAGCGTTGCTGTCTGCCGCTCCGGTAGCGCATCACTAGGGCTAATCTTTTTTACTCGCGACCGCCCCTGTTAAAAGTGGCTAAGCTTTTAAAATAGAGCGAGTGTCGTTGCTCGGTGAAACAAACTGTATTTTTAAGCACATCTCCTAGTGGGCAGCATTTTTCGATTTCCAAAATTAATTGATCTGCAAGCATTAATTGGCGAATTCTATAATATTAGCTCCAGGAATAAAGTGGCAGTAGAAAAGTTTCAGATGCACCTGAAAAACACAACTAGTTGAAATTTTCGCACCAAAGTACCAGTAAAACTCTAGTTTGGGCGAGTTGGTTCATGTTGAAAGAGAAAACTGGTAATGGCGCAAGAAACGGGGACACAGAAGGCACACAAAAGACAGGACTGACGCCAACTTGCAACTGGGGTTTTAATGCATTTGTTGATATGGCTTGGTTGTGGTACAAAAGGCAGGCTTGGTGCAATAAACTCCAGCGGCAAGTTGGCGTCAGTCCTGTCTTTTGTGTGCCTTCTGTGCCCCCGTTTCTTGCGCCATTACCAGTTTTTTGTTTCAAAGTAATAGGTACGCGGCTTTATTTGCCGGCCTAAAAAGAAAGCTACCACGTGACAGCTGCTAGCACACAACTCCCGCCAAAAGCACTCGCCTAGCTCTATCACAACTATGTCGCAGCTTCGGAAAAAAAACAGTGTTGTTCTTTGAGGCGTGCCTTGGGAGGCTATAGCAGCATCGCTGTCATATGGAAGCTTTTTAAATTTTGCCACCTGTGCGACAGATGATCTACAACTTGTGCATTGACAATTTATGAGTACGAAATCACTATTGCGCAGGTTCCGAGCTTATCCAAATCGTCTCTTGCTGATGTGCAGGGTCAATCACACTTAGAGCGAACACCGCTCCACTTAGAGGGAACACCACGTACCTGCGGAGCGCCGTTGCTTCTAACCCTCTCATTAATCAATGCAGAGTGGCGCACGAGAAGAGGGACCTCGACGTGGTGCTTCGTGTCATCTGCCCCTTTGCACAGGTTTGCTACCGGCTTGGTCGCAATAGTGTTCCGCGTGTGCGCAGCCACGCGGAGCCATGTTCCCTCTAAGAGTGATTGACCGTGTACGTCCGCTCCGGCCCGCGGCAGCGCCCGCTTACCGTCATCATCTACGCGGCACTAATACGGAGGTTCAGAGCCTAGCAAAATCGTCTGTTGCCGATTGTATGCCCGAGAAGCGCAACCGCTCCTCCGTGTGGCACATTCCGCTCATTGCTATATTATAAGTAGAACAAATCCGTGCACTTGCCCTGATTCGAATGAAGTAAACACGAGGAAAATCATTTGGTGCGTGTTCGCAGCTGGCCTAGCGCGAGCGCTCTATACTGCGGGACTATCCGGTCATCATTGTCCTGTACGTTGCACAAATTCATGCTTTCGCACTGGTTAGAATCTTTAGTCGGGTACAGCTTAAAGCTGCCGTGGAGCTCCGCCCACATTCAAGACCGGGGAATAGAATTCTTTTACCACAAAAAAGAAGTTCGTTGTTAAAACTTCTCAGGTCACCTCGTCAAAAAAAGCTAATCTACAAAGAAATAGTTACAACCTCTACAATTTTGCCACCTGGCTTGTTTAATCATATCAAACGTTAAGAAGCTGATGTCGTTTACTCTTTTGACTAGCTGGCGGAGTAATACAGTACACCGCGGACCGTGTACCAGTGTTAACTACTTCGGTTTCTTTAAGTTGTGTCCGCCCTTCTGCGACATTTTGTCGTTCTGTCGCTGCAGCTAACACAATCCTTGTCGAAGGAGGCACACTCTTCAGAAAAGTCGTCTTCGATTGCTAAGAAGTCATCAGACAACTTTCCACAGAACACGCCTGGCTGAACGGAAGTCTTACCGTGGTATACGGCGCAATTGAAGCTCACAAACCACTTGATAAAAAAATATTTTTGCTTCAGTACGGTGCACTCTTGCGAGGAAAGCCAAACAGCCAATTTGTTGGCTGCGATCCCAACCAGACCGTTTCTTCCTTCAGTAAAAGCCGCCAAAAAAAACGTTGTGTTGGGCAGTGCCAGACAAAGGGGGATAAAATTATGTTTCAACCGCTTTTGGCAGAAAAAGGTCGCGCGATGTGAAAATGGTCGGAAAATCCGGTTGGACGTGCTTCTTGGGCGGAAACGTAGGCATATGTGCGCTGGCGGTGCCCCGAGTGTCCGTCTGTCAGAATTTCACGAATACAGAAGCCGCATGTCGGTATCTCTTTGAAGTGCTCCTTTTTGTATGTCAACCGAGAATATTGATGGCGAAGGGTACAAAATATAATTGCAGAAAAATATCACAATTATATCGTAGGTGGCAAAACCGACAGCCCAAATGCTATTTTCTTCTTTAAGCAAGCGTTGAGAAGGGTCCTAATTTTTTGCCTCTCATACAGTTGGTTCCACAAAAAATAATGTTGCAATAATTAGTTGTACGCAATAAACTTAGGCTTTATAATTCTTTAAGCTGACTGACAGCTCGGCATACAACTATATTATCCTACGAAAATCAAATAATTTTTGTAGTTACTCGAGACATATTAAAAAGTAGAGGCAACAGGGTTCTCTATTGACTAATGATTGTGACGCTGAAGATGTACTGTTTAATTCAAAGACAGCCCCATAATTAGGAAACGACAAAATAAATAAAGCCAATGCCACTCCTTATGTCCTAAATGTAACAGAGAATACAGGATAAGAAAAACGGAGAAAACAGACAGTATTCCTGAAATTCCAGTTTTCGCATCACCGTTGCCGATCCCATGCATACATAGGAGCGTGAACAATTAACCAAAACGTGAACAGCGTCGGGGGGAACGAGGCACAAAACCTTGCAGTGCTGTCATTGCAGGCACCAAACCAGTTGCAGTTAAAGACATTATTCAGAACCCGATATGGCACATATAGCCTGCACGAGAGCAAGGCATGTGGTTCACTAAAAAGAAAACATTATTGGCGTCCAAAATAAAATAAAATCATAATGAGCAAAGATAAAGATAGAGTAAATAAATAACATACAATAGCACAGCTAACAGGTAGAAATTAGTGTTTTTAATTGTCTATGATGAAGGCCGCAAAACTACCTGACGTACAGCGCAGGAAGTTTCAGGGTTAGGATTATAAACATTTTCATAAAGGTGAATGGTAAAAGGATTAAAAACGGAGGAATAGACCAACTGCAAAAACCTTATAGGCCTAAAAGCGGAATGTCAAAGTTTGTTTGTTTGTTGGGGTTTAATGTCCCAAAGCGACGGAGGCTATGAGGGACGCCGTAGTGAAGGGCTCCGGAAATTTCGACCACCTGAGGTTCTTTAACGTGCACTGACATTGCACAGCAACGGGCCTCTAGAATTTCGCCTTCAAGAAATTCAGCCGCCGCGGCCGGGATCGAACCCGCGTCTTTCGGGTCAGCAGCCGAGCGCCGTAACCACTGAGCCACCGCGGCGGGAAAGGCCAAAGTGACATTTCCTTCGTAGAGGCTTAAAGAAAAACAGCATAATATCATCACAAAAATAAAAAAGAGAGACTTAGCCAAACATCGCCAGAAAACAACGGGAATGACGCCGTGCCTTTCCTTGTACCCGGCTTGTTCCTTTCCCTTTCGCGCCATCTTCAGAATCAACCTTAGCACTGAACAAACTAGCTCAAACGAAAGGTCTTGAGCATAACTTGAACTTCGCCTAGTTTTTGCCAGTTGCAGAAGTTTATGTCCCTTTTATTCTTGTACCCGAACAAGGGGAGAGTTCTCTATTGATTCGTTTCATGGTGCATATATAGGCTTAAAGACTTCCACTTTTTCTGTCTTCAGCTAGTCTTGCTTTCAACCTTTGGATTTGAAGAAAAGTAGATGTGTTTATCTTGTGCAATACTTAATTTATGCTTTATCTGTTCTGTATTAGTACTATTGTACCATTCCACAATATTGTACTAGGAGGTATTTAGAGACCTCGATTCAGAACAGTTGGGGATAAGAGTTAATGCTCTATGGTGATTACAGAAAGCGTTCAACTTAAGAACAGCTCAGCGAACCATGGAAACAAAATCATATGTCTAACGTTAAGAGACAAAAAGAGGCCGCTGTGGGTCACGGATCAAACACAAGTCAAAGACATCCTAATCAAAATCAATAGGAAGATGTGGGCTTGAACAGCTCGTGCAATGCGAAGGAAAGATTACCGATGGTCTGACAGTAACAGACTGTATTCCAACGGAAGAGAAGCCTAGCACGGCAGAGCAGAAAGTTAGGTGGACGGATTAAATTAAGAAGTTTGCAGGGATAGGGTGGCCGCAGCTGGCAGAAGATAGGGTTAGTTGAATAGATATGAGAGAGACCTTTGTCCTGTAGGCTCATGATGATGATGACTTTATTAATCAGAAATTTGCCGATGAAATTATCTTCCTCAGCAACTCAGGCAGCGAATTGCAGAGCATGGCAAATGACTTGCTCATGCACAGCAGATCGATGTGTCTAAAATTAGTATGCGGAACTCTAAACTTACGTTATTACTAAATCTAGTGAACCAGCGCAACGTCACAAGGCCAAGGGAAGAGAGGAACAAACACAGCGCTGAACTAACAACAAATGTTTATTCCGTATGCTATCAGCATATATATACTTTAGCACCTTAGAAAAAAAACAAAAGAAACAGAGAGGAGCGGAAAGTTTCAAATCCAGTCACTATGCGCTTGCAGCTGTATCGCGTGTACATCTATCATATGATATCAGATAGTTGTGCTCTTTCAACGAGATGGCAACGGAAGGAGTGCTGATACAATTCACACCCTTCTTTATGATTTAAGATGCGTCGATAATCTCTCGTGTAAGTTTATCTTTGTGTTTGGTAACTGCATGGCTGTTTTTGTATACTGGGAAACAGGAACACTCTCGACAGTGAATACCTATGTGGCGGCCGCGTTCATGTGAGTGTTCATGTTTTCCAGTATTCAAAAACAGCCATGTAGTTACCAAACACAAGGATAAACTTACACGAGAGATTATCGAAGCATCTGAAATCATGAAGCAGGGTGCGAATTGTATCAGCATCCCTTCCGTAGCCATCTCGTGTAAAGAGCACAATTGTCTGATATCATATGATCGATGTACACGCGATGCAGATGCATGCGCATAGTGAGTTTGTTTGAAACTTTCCGCATCTCTCTGTTTCTTTTATTTTGGTTTTTTCTAAGGTGCTAAACTATATATGCTGATAGCATCTGGAATAAACATCTGTTGTCAGTTCAGCACGGTGTTTGTCCCTCCCTTCCCTTGGCCTTGTGCCGTTGCGCTGGTTCACTAGATATGTCAGACCAACTCGCCCACCAGTTCATGTTGTTATTACCATGCAATCATGCTATTAACAGGCATAACTGCATGTTCTTTGTATGCAGCCGCTTCAATTCATAGATATTGTTTCGTTACTAGGACAATCTTATCGTCCCAACTTAGGTTTTGAAAAATTGTTTTTATTTTTTATCTTTGAGCCATATCATTTCTAAGCTATTCATTTACACTGGTTGCACTACGTTTACGTCCAGAATTATATTTCTGCACGCTTTCCTTGCATTTTTGCCTTAAAATCCCAGCTTCATCTTTATGTTGTTTTCAAGTACTATACATTTTTAGCTAGTACTTTCCTGTTAGTTTCATTTCTCCTGTGGCCAGGCGTCAAGTGATTTTCTGCCCCTTTCAACTTTCTGCGTTTGATGTGCACTTTTCATGCGTATACATACCCTGCGGATCAACGTTTATTAAAATAATCCTTGGAAATTCAGGACTGCCTTGCATCATTTCTTTGTTGGAACTTGTCGCTTTGTGTCGTTCCTGACTTCAAACATAATTAACCTGCACTTGAAGCTCACACCTGCTCTGTATTGCGCTGGCAGAATATTATTCAAGCTTTAGAGCCAAGCCAGTTTATTGCGATGCCAGTGCTTGGAAAGTCCGGTCATATTTGGTATATTTCGAGGTATGCTTGTAGAGAGGTAAGCTGCAAGAACAGTGTCGTGTTCCAAGTAAGTCGGTTGTGTTTGTACTACTTCAAAAAGGAATTTGGGTTCTTTCATGGACGGATATCCCTGCCATCATTGCGTGTATATCACGCATTTATTGGATGCCGAATGAATCACGAATTGACCATTTTTTCTCGTCGGTTGATCGCAATTGTCTCGCTCAGTCCTCAGAACGTAACCGGAGCAGTGCTGATGTGAACGGGTCGGGCGTTTTTCCGAGCTTCTAAAGTCACTTGTATTTAAGGGTATGTATTACAACATAAAGAGCGAGAACAGAGAACTCTCAGAAGTTGTGGGTCCTCGGAAATATGAACCACAGTAGTGCCAAGGGAACAAAAACTTTGGAGGTAAACAACGCCTATGCCACCCTTGAAAGGTTCAGAAGAAAAGTTGTGCAGCATAGATGAAAGGCTGTCCTCTCGTCACTAATACTACGGTAACTGCATCTTCATTCAGAGGGAGGCGCCTGCAGATGCTGTGTTCTCAGTAGAATAAAAATTAGAATGGAAATCTGGCGTCGCCTCCTTGTTACCCTAACTTAAGTCATGTACAAAGGTTGTTGGAGTGTGTTTGAAAGCCTGAGCCCCACGAAAATTGCTGACTATTATAGCAATATTCCAATAGTACGGCTTTCTCCATTCCGGTAAAAGGGGTAAATAACCAGGCTGCCCTGAATCGTTCAATTCGGCGACACTCCAGGTCACTGCTGACTTGCTCAATACACTGTACATAAATGCCGATTTGTAGTGCCCAAAGGCACAGCGTTTACTTTCTACTGACCCAAGAAGTGACCTTTTTTGATTTTGAGATGTGAAGAGACGTCTTAGGTGGCCCCATTTTTTCGACAAGAGCGCGACCTAGAAGACGCAGGACAGTTTATTTAGAGCAAATAAATTAATTCCCATTGGCAATCATATTACATAGGAAGCGAAATTTCGGACACCTGTTCGTTCTGAAGGCCAATTATAACAAGTGGAAATGTCTTCTTTGGTCTGCAATATCATCGTACTCTTGCGTGTAGAACATACTAAAAGTTGTTCGCTCAATAATCTCTTTTCTTAGTTAAGTAAACAGCAGAGCATGAAACCAGCAACAAATCAGGGTTTAATCGGCATAACGGTAAATAGGAACGGCTTCCAAAGTACTTGGGAGATGGAAGCTTCAAGAACGTCGCGGGTCAGAAAATCTGTTAGCGTATTTCCCCATATTCATCGCGAACAGGAAGTGGCATGCTTTGAGGGTGTGGTGCGGTTGTGTGCACCCATCAAATATTCTTGCTTTTCTTTTCCAGTTTCCGAATCCAACATTTCGCTATTTTTTTTTCTAAAACTACTGCAAAGACCTTTCTCGTTTTCAACTTTTCCCTGAAAAGTGTGCACACCAATTGAATGTCAACTTAACTGCCTCCGTATGTCTTCTCGCCCTCTACGAAAATCAGGATGCGTATTTTCTGTGTATTCGTGCCCTGGCACATGCTTTACTTTCTTTATCTTCAGCGCCGCCTTGTAAGCAAACCCGGAACCAGCACTTCATCCTCCCTCGCAGCCTACCCCACTGCCAGAGAAAGCAGCTCGGTATTCTAAAAGGACAAAATAAAGCATCGGTTAATTTTATTCGAAATTCTTATTTCGCTTGCTTGTCTAATTGTTGCTTTGGCGAAGCTGTTAAGTGCACCTCAGCTTCAAATGCAAGCAAATAGGCATTTCTGTGTCAACATATTGTTATTCAGGCTGATATCAAGGAGCCGCTTGTTGCTCAAGTTTTTATACGTGAGTTGAAGTGTGTGGTTTTCTTTGCAGATGAATCTGAAACCTGCCTTAGGAAGACATAAAGCGATCAAGAATGTGCCTGCAAGTTCTTTCTCTTTTCGCAGTGTTCATTCTCGCTGTAAGTAGTGGTCGGACACTTCTTATCAATGTAAGCTACTCTGTGTACAGCATAATTCGCGACATAGAACAGTATTCCATTCAAGACCTCACTGCTCGCACAAATCCAAATGTACAGTCCCGGCCATCATTTTACGAGCACGCTTCTCCTATCAAGCCCCTGTCACGACTTAGGCGACAAAAATTAGGAAGTACTTTATACATAACCTAGCACATGCGTTCTCGCATCATTCCAATAAACCGTCACGCGTTTTGTGTGGGAAGAGCGAAGAAATTTTGAACGCTTATGCGTGTTCAGTGATAGCTTGACCGCACCTTTACATTCAAAAGATGCAACCTCTAAGACGACATTACTCTTGCAGCTTCTCCATCAAACAGTGCTTTCAGCGATGACGTTGGTCGCAATAACACCTGAAAATTGTACAGTATAACTAGAAGACATGCGCACACTAATAACTTGGAGTATGTGAGGTGATATTTTATAGTAGCTTGTTTTAACCGTGTCCTTCCCACGCATAATGCTTAGTAAAGCCATAAATTGTTGGTTCTGTTAATGCGCTATGCAAGCTTGGTAACCTTAATGCTGTTATCTCCTTTTTACGGCCTGCTGACAAGTTGGATTTTCTTTGCATTATAGGGAGTTCAAGCTCCATTGCTAGCGTGATAGACTCGGAAGAGGTGCACACAGGCGCTATTCCCAGGTTAACTCGTTTTCGGTCCTACATAAGCGCACTACGTTATTTTATTGTAAAAATACGATTAATAAAGCACCAGTCAGACTTCATATCAATGTTGATACTGCTATCAGCATGCATACATCTGAACCACTGGTACCTAAATTTTCCAGGTTGCAGACCGATCACGTATTTACCCAATTTTATGACCTGCGGTGCTTCTTCACGCTCATTATCACTGGCCTAACTTTGATTACTGGCGGCGAATACTACATTTCCTACACGCTGTAGCAGTTTACTTAGTTACGTGAGCGTAGTTACTTAGTTACGTTACTTAGTTATCTTATCGTCTGCCTCACTCTGCCCACTGCAGGGCAAAGACAATCTCCTATATCTCTCCAATTAACCCTCTTCTTTGCCAGCTGCGGCCACTTTATGCTCGCAAACTTAGTCTCACTAGCCCTCCTAACTTTCTGCCACCCTCTGCTGCGCTTGCCTTTCTTAGAATCCAGGTCGCTGTCCTGAATGACCATCGGTTATCCTGCATTCTCATTACGTGGCCGGCCGGGGCCCATCTCTTCCTTTTGATATCCACTGGGATGTCAGTAACCAATGTTTGATATCCTGACCAACTCAGCCCTCTTTCTTTCGCTTAAATTTACGTTTACACCAATTATTTTTTCACGTAGCTCCCTGCTCTGTCGTTAACTTGAACCCTTTTCGTTAGCTTCCACATTTCTGCGCCCTAGGCGAGTACCGGTAAGATACAGCTGTTCTATGCTTTCCTCTTGAAGAATATTGGTAAACTTCTAGTAATGGTCAGAGACCGCTCCAAATACGCTGCTCGCTATTCTTATTCTAATTATTTCATTCTCATAATCCAGATCTACTCTCCCTATCTCCCCTAAGTAGACGTACTACGCGACAGCGCACACATCTCGTTCGGTCCAAAAGCCGTCGACATCGTAGTTGTCTGCACCGCGCGTTGGAAAAAATTCTATCACGCCAACCGTTTGTCGCAGAATGTTCCGGTGAAGTCATACAATTCAGCGTTTCGTGCAGCATAAACTTGCTAGTTAGGTTAGAGCCTAGCTCCCGCTAGGGATTCAAACCGCTGGCCTATATGTATCATGCACTGTTCCGGTGTTCGCCAAGACAATTTAAACTGTTACTGTGTCGTTCCCTAAAAAAAACGCAATTTTCTATTTGTCCTACAGGCAACGCACCGCGCCGAACGGGCGATGGCGTTCCGTGGACGCTCTTGCAGTGCGGCAAAATGCTGTTGGGACCCATTCTTAAAGGCGAAGCATAAGAGTCCTCCAAATTTTTTCCTTACACTTTTGCAGCACCTGGCTACGAATTGTAAACTGCTATTCTCTTCCGACACTGTTGAACATTGTGGTTGTTTTGTACATATTAGAGGCCTTGTACTGCAGTAGACTTAGGTTGCTGATGAAGATATTATTTTTTACCCAAAGTACTGTTTTGTATAACTCAATGATCACATGTTGCAGTTCATCTTCTGAGTGCTTAGCAAGGCTTAGTCATTACCGAATAGCAGATGATTAAGGTATCCTCCATCAACTTTTATCCCAAACAGTACCCGATCCCGGCCTCGGAACATCTCCTGTAAACTGGCCGCAAATAGTGTAGGCGGGATCGCGTCTCCCTGTCTGACATCCTTTCTTATTGAAATTTTATCGCTGACTTTACTGAGGACAACGTTTTCTGTGCACTCGCCATCATAACTTTCGTCATTTCTACATTATAGCTCTTCTACACTCTGATTCCGCAATACCTGCATGACTGCTGAAGCTTCGACTGAGTCAAATGCTTTCCTGCAATCTATAAAGGCTACATACAGGGCTTTGTTATACTCTGCGCACGTCTTTATCACCTGGTTGGTGCTGTGAACGTGGTCTATTTTCGAGTGCCCTTTACGAAAGCCTGCCTGATCATTTGTTTGATTTAAGTCCAAGGTTCTTCTGGCACTATTAGCGATTATTTTACTCAATAGCTAATAGACAATGGACAATAAGCTGATTGGTCTGTAAAATTTCAAGTTCTTGGCCTCTCCTTCCTTATTGATCATAATGATGTCAGAGTTCTAAGCTGCTCTTACGCTTGAGGTCATGAAGAATTGCGTATACAGGGTGGCTAGTTTTTCTAGTCAAATCTCCCCTAAAGGCCTTCAGCATACCTGCTGTTATCTAATCATCATTAGCTGTTTTTACCCTTTTCGTGGCTACTAATGCTTTCTTTAATTCCTCTTTCGTTATTGGCAGTATGTCCCAGCGCTTTGTACTACTACCTCTCTTATTAACTTCCAGAATTACATCGCTTGCCGTGTAGATATGTGCAGTACTCTTCAGCAAGTTTAACTATCTGATCTATACTGCTAATGACATTGGCCTTTTTGTCTCTTAATGTATACATCTGGCTTTTGCCTATGCCTAGTTTCCTCTTCACGATTTTAGGGTACCTTCGTTCTTCCAAGCATGCTCCATTCCCTTCATAATAAACTTCCTTATGTCGGCTACTTTGCGCTTATTGATTGACTTTGATAGCTATTAAAGTTCTATCCTGTCTGTGGGCTTAGACGACTTCATGGTTTGGAATTTCATCCGATCTTTCGTCTCTTTAGATAACTTGTCAGTATCCTGGGGAACCAGCAAACCACCTACTTTTACTGAGCATGCCATAATGATAGCTGTGAGATTATCCTTCATTGCCCGACCGTTAAGGTGATCGTCCTCAATTAATGCCGCATATCTGTTCTGTAACGATATCCTGAAACGTTCTACTCTCCTTCTAACCGCTATCTCGTCAATAGGCTTCCGCTTCACTAGTTTCTTCCGTTCCTTCTTTAAGTATAGGCTAATTCGGTACCTTACCATCCCTTCGGTCGCTACAGTCACATTTAGACGACGTTCACGTTGTTCACGATTCCAGGGTGAGCACCCATTGTGAAGATTATTTCGTATTCAGCCTCATCATTGGGGCTCTTCCACGTCCATTTACTATTCTCTTGTTCGCCATTATTAGGAAGAACATGCATGAGTAGAATGCCTAGCACTTAGCTTAATGACAATGCCCCCTTAGACCAGAGAAAAGGCTGTGCTGTTATGCTCTGAAAACTCACGCATCCAACGCACTTGTTCTAATCCTCAGCTCATTAGTTTATAAGCTTAGCCTTGTAGCACTTCAACATGGTGTACTGATTGCATCGAAAAATTTCAGAGTAAACTGCTAGCATAGACATATGTGGGGCACAAAAAATAACAGAGAATGTTTACAACACTCGTATTCAGTGTGAAAATACGGCGTAATTTAGCGAGAGACGACTTGATCGTCTCAAAAGCACCTTATTATTGTCAAGATGATGAGAGGTAGTGCCGTGAGACGTAGCGCTCGCTCTAGGTGCTATAGGTGCTATAGCGTCGCGCTGCCAGCCGGGAAAGAAGGCGGCAGTTTAGCTAGGCTCTAAACATCCGGATTAGCGCACAAAGACAATATCCTATACGCATCGCTCTGCCGTCTAATCCGTCTCATTCAATTTTAGTACTTCTTTAACAGTATATCCCCTCTATCACCTCATTAACTCTCTAAAGGCAGCATTAGTGAACTATTTAACTTGGTTTCAATTTGAATTCAATTTTCAATTTTTTATTATTACCATTTCTTCTGCACAATGCATAACATAACTCTCTGGATCCTTATCCAAAGGCTAGTTATGGATCCATGCAATAAAAGCGAAGAGATTATTGAGGCCAAATGCTTTCTACTGCATGTGAAAATAATGCACATATTAATGGTAGAAAAATGCAAAGCGTTCAAGTAATTTGGTTCAGATTACAGAAATACACAAGGGCTAATGACAAAAAAATAGAAGAGTGTGCAAAAAAACAAAGATATGAGAGAAAGAGCAGCATTCTTTATACAAAATAAACGCAGTTGCCTTAGAAGTAATTATTCAATGATAAATATGAATAGCATTTCCAACATCGACATTACACTGAAAATTAAGAGACAAGCACTAAGCGATTTACATTGTAAATCTGGTTATTATTTGTGACAGAAAAAAGGTCTTCTGTGAAATGTAAGGATTAGACGTTGCTGAGACTGTACAAGGGATTTTATTCAAAAATTTTATCCCTTGATACTCGACGCGGCGCTGGCCATTGTCGTTGCGAGATGTAGGAGCCATAAATTTCCCGTGGGCTGCTGAAGGGCTGTTAGTTGGGGCTCTATGGAATACGTTGAAACGTTTGGATTTTTTGTATTTTTTGGGGTTTAACGTCCCAAAGCGACTCAGGCTATGAGAGAGGCAGTAGTGCAGGGCTCTGGAAATTTCGACCACCTGGGGTTCTTTAACGTGCACTGACATCGCACAGTACACGGGCCTCTTGAATTTCGCCTCCATCAAAATTCAACAACCGCGGCCGGGATCGAACCCGCGTCCCTTGGGTCAGCAGTCGTGCTCCGTAACCACTGAGCCACCGCGGTGGGTCGGAATATAATCGAAGGAAAGAGGGAGGCTCCGGAGAGGACTCTCAGTACGAGTAGTGCAACGCGAAAATCTCGAAGCTGCAATGCCGGCATTATTTGGTGTCTACAGAATAAAGGGCGAGAAGGCGTATTGGGCGTTGTGCAAGTCATTACTCTCAGTGCCCGCTTCTGCGGGCGTAAAACAGGTTCAATGTAAGCCATGATTCTATATAGTAAGTTAATTGGGACTGGAAATGCTAAAGTATATTGTTTTTAGTGTGTGCATTTCGAAATGTCGCCAAGGTTTAGCCAGAACGAAACATGCACAACTTAATGTTTCGACCATGAGCAAGTCCCCCAAGTTAAAAGACTAAACGTTCTGTGCGCCGCACACAGCCCATGACCATAGTTGTACCATAGTTGTAATTTTCTGCTGCGTGCTCATAGCTTTCCTCTCAAGCTAGGTAGCATTCAGCCCGGCAAGCTACGATTCCCACTTCTGTAGACATGGATGAGCAAGTGACATGAAATAAGCGTACGCGCATCTCCGAGCGGCAGCTTCTGATTACTGCAGAAGCTGCCGGTTCTGCAGAAGTTTGTCAGCCAACGGCATTCGAGTATGGCCTTGGAAGGCAGTTGCGGCTGCACTAAGCGCAACTCGAGCATGAAATGAAAGACAAAAATTATTTCGTCAAAAATTGTGAAGTTATATATTGTATCTGCTATTTCTCATATGCTGCGGCGCGCATGGAAAACGTGGTTTCGAGAAACGGGCCATCAGTGTAAGGTAGTACATTAGAGTTCTCTATGTCTCTAAACAGTTTTACACAGCTCTTGGAACTTGGTTTGGTTTATTGGGGTTTCACGTCTCAAAATAAACTCATGCTATGAGGGATGCCGTAGTTAAGGTCTCTTGAAATTTCGACCACCTGGGGTTCTTTAAAATACACTGACATCGCACAGTACACGGGCCTCTAGGATTTCGCCTCCATCGAAATTCGGCCGCCGCGGCCGGCGTCGAGCCCGCGTCTTTCCGGCCAGCAGCCGACCGCCGTAACAACTCAGTCACCGCGGCGGGGTGTTCTTGGAAATTCCTCAGCAAATAAGTTCAGAATGGATGAAGCAAGGCGGTGCTTTGGTCCGTATTTAAAAATTTATACTGCTATGCGCATCCGAGGTCATTGCAACCAAGTGACAATTCTTGCTCCGGTTCTTCTACGCAGGTCCATGCTTCTAGTGAACGCCGGCCACTTTACCTTTTCGGGCATATGGCAAACAGCTTGGAAGAGGTGGATGATTTCTTGCAACAAGGCGTGAACGCTTTAGAGGCTGACTTTACCTTTGCCTCCAATGGAACCGCATTGAAGTTGTACCATGGGCCTCTCTGTGACTGCGGTCGTGACTGTAAGAAATCCACCGAAGTTATGGCCTACCTTACTTATTTGAGGAGCTCGGTCAGCGAAGGTAAGAGCTAGCAAGTATGCCGATTCACATCTGGGCTCACGAAATGTATTTAAAGCGACACATGATTAATGAACGCAAACGAAGCCAGGTGAACACTAAAGCACTATTAGGATTTGCGATAGCAGCGGCAGACAAATTCGCAGGTCTTAGCACATCAGCTTCACAATGTCATTTCCGAAGTTCCTACAGTAAGTTTGCAAAAATAACAAGTTCTGAAGACACTTTGCGCATAGGACATAGCCAGACACTGTTTAATCGCGCAGAAGATGCTCGAATACAGAGCGAGCTAAGTAGGCAGTTGACACAGGCTTTTTAGATTAAGCTGTTTATGGCGTTTGGCTACACATCACGAGGTCCTGGGATGCGAATGCGGATTTCGATGGCGGAGAAAAGTAAAACTATTAAAACTGCCACGTTCTGTGTTCCTATGGAGAACCTATGGAAGCTGCTTATGCTTCCTATGGAGGAAGCATAAGAGGGTTCTCAGGAGCTTCCACCCTCTCCGTTCGATGACGTTCTACGTCACACCTGCGGTAACTCAGGACGTTCTACGTCCGCCGCTTGTGAACGTGGGTGGCGCTGATGAACACTCTCAAGGTTAGGTTACTTGTAAACATAAATACCCCCGAACACAGAAGATATGACAGCCGTCGCCGTAGCTCAGAGGTAGAGCACCGGACGCGTAATTCGGAGGTCGTGGGTTCGGATCTCACCGGCGGCATGGGGTTGTTTTTTCTTCTGTTTTTCTAATCAATTAGCTTAAGCGATAACATATTCAGTAATGTTCTAAATTGATCAACACCACAAAATAAATAATTCAATTAAAAAAAATCCCCTGTGCCCCTTGGCTTCTCTGGCTGTTGGCTTCTTTCATATTTACAACGCGCCCCACACACCCCTTCCCTTGTTTTCTTAAATGCTTAGCGAGAGCCTCGGTTCTGGCAGCCTTGACGCCATAGGAAGCATAAGAGGGTTCTCACGCAGCTTCCACCCTCTCCGTTCGATGACGTTCTACGTCACACCTGCGGTAACTCAGGACGTTCTACGTCCACCGCTTGTGAACGTGGGTGGCGCTGATGAACACTCTCAAGGTTAGGTTACTTGTAAACATAAATACCCCCAAAAAGAGAAGATTTGACAGCCGTCGCCGTAGCTCAGAGGTAGAGCACCCGATGCGTAATTCGGAGGTCGTGGGTTCGTATCCCACCGGCGGCATGTGGTTGTTTTTTCTTCTGCTTTTCTAATCAATTAGCTTTAAGCGATAACATATTCAGTAATGTTCAAAATTGATCCACACCACAAAATAAATAAATAATTTAAAAATCCCCTCTGCCCCTTGGTTTCTGTGGCTGTTGGCTTCTTCTTTCATATTTATAACGAGCCCCTCACACCCCTTCCCTTGTTTGCTTACGTTCTGTGTATGTTAGGGCACAATAAAGGCAGGCAAAAGTGAACTCCATGCAAGTGCTTTTCTTAGTAACAACCGGTTGTTCCCTTTATTTCGTGATATTGATGTTCATTCGGCAGAAAGATGTGCATTTATTTCGAAGAAGATTCGATTGATTATTGTTACTTTTTTACATTAAATAATATGTTGGGCAAGTTGATGATTCATGATGGCAAAACCGCAAGTTTTGAAGGCGGGACTAAGAACACAAGGCGACACGAGCGCTGACTATCAACTTAATATGCTTTGCCTGTGCCACGTATAAACATGTACAGGAATTGCAAGCATGAAGTAGAAAGGAGCAATCAGGTGAACCGATACGCACTGATACAGCTGAGCCCTTCGCTGGTTGCCACCGATGTAGTAACGCGAGCTCTTTTCCTTCTGGTGCCAGTGATGCCACACCCACGCACCTTTTGTTTGCACATACATGTTGACATACTATATTCATAGCCTCGACAAACTCCCAATCCTCTGAAGAAAGATTTATATTCAGTTGTTGGATCTGAGACTTAAATTTCATACAAAGAGCATCTTTTGGGCTCATGACCATCGTACACAAAAGGCACACTGATGGCGGTATCACCACATTCTAAGCTGGTATAGTGGAGCATTACCAAGTACTGCCTGATAAATCCACTAAACGGTTCATTTGAGCACGAGGCTCACAATGCTCAGCATTGCAGGTTAGACGACTGTCTGATTCCGGATACCCTGAGCCACTGGCGGTTGCTGTGGCTGAAATCATTCTCGAAAAATGAAAAAACAGGGCCATCAGATAAGCAGGGATATATAAGGGGACAAGAGGATCACAGGAGTAGCTGTCATCGCTTACACTCACCAGACCTCTCGCAACGGAATGAAAATGGGGAAACGAGCAGACGGTGAAGTGGTGTTTTTGGCGCCCGTTCAATTTTCTATCCTTTACTAAAAGACTCATCCTTGCGCTAAGACAAAAGTATGAAAATTTGACAATGATAAATGATTTACCACTTGTGATTATGATGCTGTTTACCGTGTACCGTTTTCTTGTGGCCATAAGCATATTGGGCAGGTGGTGATTGTTACAACTTTATTGCCATAAAATGGAGGGGATTAGTTAGGGCTGCGGTGAGTCCAGGATGGCCTCCAGTCGGGGGCGAACTCTTGAGGGGCGACTTCTTGAGCTCGCGTGATGAGCGCCAGTTGTGTTGTTTCCCTTGAACTGGCCCTGTCCCATCCCTCCGCTGTGGTACCTGGCAAGAGTGTCGTCGGAGGGAGTTTGCTAGCACATTCTCATGAAGTATGGTCTTGGATGGGGCGCGTCCCGTCACCACAGTATGGGCATGCGGGGTCGTATTCACCATTTGTGATTAAACATAATTGATAGGGGCTAAGGATCACCTTTGCTGTAGGCGTCTGAGTGTCGTGGCTTGCGCCCTGTCGAGGTGGGGGTAAGAGGCGGGATACGCGCATCTTTGCTCGCGATAAAAGTTTGTAATCTCCGCGTATGAGCGAGGCGCCTTGGCGGGTGCGTCCTCTCCCGACAGGTCTCCCGTCGCCCGGTTGGTTAAACATCGGGCTAGACGGTCGACCCCCTCATTTTTGGAGTTACCCGCGTGAGCCGGAACCCATACGATATTGAAGTTGTGATCGAGAGTTCGATTGCGCAGAATTCGCATTATGAGTGCACTTGCCGAGTTTTTGGCGAAATTTCCAATGGGCAGTCGCTGAGAATACTTTTGGTGCGGGGATCCGCTATGGTCAGTGCGATAGCTACTCCTCTGCTTCGCGTATTGAGCTAGCGTGAAAGGTTGTGGCGTTAACGATGGCTGACTTTGGAGAGGCCATACGTGCTGCGTATGTTCCGACTTTGATGTCTTGAGCTGCGTCCACGTACACTGCTCGTGGTTTGTTCTCGTATTGTTCCTCAAGGGCCCACATCAATGCTTTCCTGCAGGCGTCGTGTCTCCCTGGCAGCATGTTCTTGACTACTGGTTACACAACTAATCTACTAGTAACGTTAGCTGATAAACGTGAAGTTTCACGTACCTCCTCAGCGTGGTGGATGTGGAGTTTGCCGAGAATTACGCGCCCCGCAGCAGTGCGCGACAAGCGGGTCACTTGTGCCGTCTTATTGGTTTTGATTAGCTCAGCAAGCATGCTAAAATTTCCGAACTGCAGCAGTCGATCTCAGTTGGCGTATGCCGGTAGGCCAAGGGCCGCCTTGTATGCTGTTAAGTGCGTCTTCGACCCAGCGACGCAGATGTTAGTACGGGCAGCCGTACGTGATTCGACTTATGATGAATGATTGCAAGATCCTGCATAGGTCGGCTTCTCTTATGCCCCTGCGACGGGTGGCAAAGCGGCTCACCAGCCCGCCTATCTGGTGAGCCGTTACGCGTGGACGGCGAATCGCTTCCTGTTGTATTATTCTTAATAAACGTGCCAAGAAACCTGATCGTGGCTACCGGGGGTATTGGATCGTTATCAATGTGCAACTCGATTGGTGCCCGAGGGTCAAGTGCTGCCTGTGAGGCTTGTTCGTTCCTGATAACTAAGAGTTACGATTTTGACAGTGAACATTCAAGGCCGTTCCCCTGCACAGAAGAGTGTACCATATCGATAGACCATTGTAATAACTCTGCAATCTCTCCATCGGATCCGGAGTTGGTTAATATGGTGAGGTCGTCGGCGTATATAGAATGTAGTACAGGTGGGATAGCATCTAACAGACGCAGGAGGCCACTCATAATAAGACTGAAGAGAAAAGGTGAAAGTGCAGCGCCTTGCTGGGTTCCTCTGGTGCCGAGTGTAATTTTGACACTACTTTTGTCCCCGAAATGCAGCATAGCCGTGCGCTTGTTCAGAAAGGTGGTGATGTAATCGTATGTCTGTTTGCCTACGTTTATCAGTGAGGTTTGAGGAGAGGATGGAAGCGTGTGACACATTGTCAAAGGTCTTACTCATATCGAGTCCCATGATGGCACGCGCGGCTCTTATGTGATTTGGATCTAGAATGTCTTGCTGTATCTGACACATGATGCCCTAGGTTGAGAGGCCTGCTCGAAACCCATTCATGGACAGGGAAATGTGTCTTCCGCATCAGTGTGCATTTGGAGCCTAAATAAGACAACGTGCTCCATTGCCTTTTCTAGACATGTCGTTGCGAAATTGGGCACAGTTTCCCAATTTCGAATCTTTTTCCCGCTTTAGGAATGAAAATAATTTTAGCGTGCGTCCATTCGTCGGGGCTGCTGTCTTCTGTCCAGTATCTCTTGAAGAGGCCCGTAAGGGCCTCCACTGATTTGTCCTCTAAGTTGCGCAACATCTTATTGGTGATGCTATCGTCCTCGGCTGCCGAGGCGGTGTTAATTTGATTGAGAGCAGCTCTGACCCCCACTACGGTAAAGACCCTATTCATGTGAGCATTACCCGACCCTGAACACCCATCTGGCGTGGGCATATCCTGGGAGGCGTTTACGTATGGATTTTTTATCATGAGCTCTTCGTCTTAGTAGAACGTTAAGTTGGGCGAGTTGGTATAGGTTCATGGTTGAAAAACAGCGCACAAAAGACTAGACACAAGAGTAAAGGCGACGACAGGACAAGCGCTGAACTCACAACTAAGGCTTTATTGTAAAAACCTGGGTATATAAGGAAGGCATAATCATGAAAACAAAATTGAACAAGCAAAACTATGACAATGATAAAACTAGTGTGCGCCCGAAGCCCACAATCTGTCAAGAAACGTGATCTCGTTATCACTTAAAGCAACCGAAGGTTTGCTAACGCAGCCCCGTTGCTCCGTTGCGATGAAGTATGCTTCTGCTACTTCCCGCGTGGTTTGATCTCTGTGAGAATACAACACCTTTGCTTGGCTTAACAAAGCAGTGCACTTTTTCTTCTTGCTTTTCATCACTGCGCACCCCTTACAGTGGGTAACAAGATAAGATTGGTCATTGCCTTTATCTAAATTGTTGTTGTGTTCTTGCAAACGCTTATTCAAGCAACGGCCGGTCTGTCCGATGTAGCGGATTCGTTTGTCAACTGCCGCACGTGTGTCGTCTACAGCTTTCCCCTTTCCTGCGGAGCCCGCTACATCGGACAGACCGGCCGTTGCTTGAATAAGCGTTTGCAAGAACACAACAACAATTTAGATAAAGGCAATGACCAATCTTATCTTGTTACCCACTGTAAGGGGTGCGCAGTGATGAAAAGCAAGAAGAAAAAGTGCACTGCTTTGTTAAGCCAAGCAAAGGTGTTGTATTCTCACAGAGATCAAACCACGCGGGAAGTAGCAGAAGCATACTTCATCGCAACGGAGCAACGGGGCTGCGTTAGCAAACCTTCGGTTGCTTTAAGTGATAACGAGATCACGTTTCTTGACAGATTGTGGGCTTCGGGCGCACACTAGTTTTATCATTGTCATAGTTTTGTTTGTTCAATTTTGTTTTCATGATTATGCCTTCCTTATATACCCAGGTTTTTACAATAAAGCCTTAGTTGTGAGTTCAGCGCTTGTCCTGTCGTCGCCTTTACTCTTGTGTCTAGTCTTTTGTGCGCTGTTTTTCAACCATGAGCTCTTCGTCGCTCCCTGCAAAGTTTGCGAGATTATCTGTAGGGCCTTGTGAGATTCGGTCAAAGTTTGCGTAGGATCGAGTAAATTCTTGATTAGAAACAGTGTGTTTTTATTTCCCAGTTGCTCATTAAGGCGTTCGCAAGTCTGACGCCACTGCTCTCGGCTAAGCTGTCACGTGTATGCTTCTATATCGTTTTGAAGTCGGGTTAGTCAAACTTTTAAGCGCCGGTTAAGCTTATTTTTACGCCATTGAGCGTGTATACTTTCTTTGTACTTCCATCATGTGTACTAGCTTAGCGTCCAGACTGGGACGGCTTTCCTCCTGCGTCACAGTTTTATAGGTCTTGGCGGTGTCTTGAAGCAGGCGCTCCGTCCACTGTTGTAAATCTACTATGCCCTCCGCAGATCTTTGCGAGCGGGCTTATGTGAAGGCGTCCCAATTCGTGCGCTTCACTTCCCGGCGACGCATTCTGCAATTGGTCACTCGGAAAGTGGTACACAGCACATAGTGATTGCCTCCTATGTTGATGTTGAGATTCTCCCATCTCATATCGGGGATATTTCTTGCAAAGGTAAAGTCGGGGCACGTATTCCTGGTTACACTGTTGCCACTCCGCGTAGGTTTGTCAGGGTCGATATGTAATCGAAAAGGTAGATCAGTCAGGTGTGCTCTAGCGCCTGAGGAGTCTCCCAGAGTTTAGTACCTTTTCTACTGTTAGTTGAGTAGCCCCACTCTGCATTGGGTTTGTTAGTCTCCGACAGTCAGAAACATTGCATCTCGCGCCGCTGCATGCGCCTTGCGGAGGAGGGTAGCTATTTTCGTGCTGTTGTCTTTAGGTGGACCGTATACATTGAGAATGTAGAGGGGAGAGTGTGCGCGCGTGTTCGGTAAGATTTCTATAAAGGTCTGAGAGTCCTCCGACATTTCCAGATCTAGTTTATCTGCTGTGAGATTGCATTGTACAAATGCAGCTGTGATGGGGCACTTTCCGTCACTTTCTCATTGTATGCTTCGTATCCCGTGAGCTTTACTTCTGCATTTGTCTCTTGTAGGGCTATGATTACCAGCCTGTTTGTTTGGGCCAAAAATGCATATCTCAGAGCCTCACGCTTGGGTCTGTATCCCCTGCAGTTCCACTGCCATGCTATAATATAAGCACTAGCCATTGCGTTTCCCGTAGGGTTCCGCTCGCGCGGCTGGCACTACGTTAGTTTTGAGAATACTGCTGGCGGACGCACGCGCCGACACGTCATCGGGTGTGAGGGAGAGTACAGTGTAGGTGCGCGGAAAACAGCCTGATCTATAGCGTTGCAGATATCATGGTCAGGTTGCTAGGGGCCGCTAGAGCGCCAACCCTACTTGTTAGTCGAGCATAGTAGCACCGTTTCGAAAGTACTGGCGACATTGGCCACCGCCTCAGTTACTTTGTTAAGCTATGGTATTAGTTTCTGGATAGTCTCCTCTACCTTAGCGAGTCGGTCGTCTAATTTTGCAAACCTTTGTTCGTAATTAATGTTCAGCTCATCTGGATCTGGCGGAGGTACAAGAGATGCCTTTCGCTTGTTACGGCGGGTTTTTTCCACTTCCATGTATTCCCTGCGGGGACCTCAACGCAGTCGTAAGCCTGAGTCGACTCGGAATTATTTTTGGATTGCGCATTCGCAGTTCCTAACTGTTTGATTTTAGCGTTGGGCTGCGCTTACTTTTGTTTAAGCTGTTTGATTAACTCTGCCAGCTTCCTTACCTGTGGGTCGGGTGCTCGTTGGCGGTGCTGGTCGTCAGTAAGGGGCGGTTTTAATGCCAAATGTTTTGCGGCTCTCTTTTCTGTTCCAAAATGGGAGTTGGTCCTAGAGCTGCTTATCTGATATAATAATGTGCTCCTACCTGTGCTCCCAATGCGTCCACTTAGAGGCGGTAAAGAGTCCTCCCATGGTTGCCGATTCGGCCGAATTCTGACCAGTGATCAAGAGGGACGTTGTCTCGCTGAGGCTCCTGATTCCGAGGCACTTTGTCCGGGCTGAGGTTGATGGGACGAGATGCCACGGCGATTGTGTACGAAGGGATGCTTGCAGCTCCTGCTATTGGTCGGATGTGGGCCCTAGCACACGGTGCATAACACTTGACGCGTGGGTTCTGGTCCTTATTGTGGCGGAGCATGTTCGACGCCGCATCTGTGGCAGGTTGGATGCCTTTGCTGCTGGCAGACGTCTGCTCGATGTTCCGTTTTCCGGCAGTTAAAACACGCCTCCAGTCAGGTTCTAAATGCGGAGACCTCGCATGTGAAGTTCAGATATCGGACGTCGCGAGGGGTTGTGGTGGTGGCAAAGGTGATCAGGAAGTGGCGAGCCTGGCCCAAACTCCCCGCCGCCGTGATGAGATGGTCAGGGTTATGAGTTTTATGTCGTTAAAGATGTCCAAGTCCGTCTCGTAGCTGTATGCTCGGTAGATGACACCTCTGATGGAATTATCTGGTGCGGGGCGTAGACAGCGACCTTTATCCATCGGTCTACAATCTTGTGTTTCTGTATTGTAGCGTAGGCAGCGGCCCTTTCTGGTTGGGAGGTGCTAATCATGACTGTGTTGTTGTACGGGTGTACCCTCACCTGGTCAGTAGCGAGGGCGCCCTTTGGGTCGAGTTGGGCGGCTGCACACATGATCTCCTCCAGCTTTGCCTGGCCAATGTCACATAGGTTGAGATGGCCATGTGGTCTGAGAAGGACTTTAAAGTCTTCGGCCGGTAGGCGACGAGAGGTCTCCAGTTTTGTTTCGGTGGCGGTCTGCCACGTGGCAGTTGTTGCAACCCGGCGTTGTTCTCAGACGTTGTCGATGCTTTTTCACGGTGCTCCCTTGAATTCGATTGACGACGGTACTTGTTTTGCATAACTAGCGCTGTCCACGCACCGTAATGAAGTTCGGAAGAATCGATTGGTGGGCGAGTTGGTACATGATTACATGTTACAAAGCGCAAAAGGGACAGGACGAACGAAGAAACCACACGCGCTTAGGTAAGACAGCTCTGCATTGGTGATGTCGATACTCTCCAGGACCTAAGGCATGGTCGGAGCGTTCTCCAGGCACCGCCGGAGCGGCGCCTTCTCCTCCGCAGTCGACGCGCCGCAATTACACTTATCTACCTGTGTCAATGTGGCCGGTCGAAAAACGGTGGGAACACGCAGAAATTGGCTCGCCTCCTTCTCCCCGCTCTCGACACCGGGTCTGGGGTAGCGTCAGAGTCTCCACGGCGAGAAAACTGCGGCTATTGGTGGCTGTCCGCCACGAAAACCTGGCGACAATCGCGGAGCTCATGTCTATATTGGGCAGACAGGCAGATGGTGTAAAGCAAGTGAAATGAACATGGCGAAAATATTACGCGAAGAAACAAACAGCACCGCCTAAGTCAGCGCTGTTGTCAAGGGGTTACCTGATCTTTTTTGGTCGGAGTCAAATTATGAACCGCCACAAAGACAAGTAGATTAGGGAGATTATCGAGGGTATGTATGTTGCCATTGCACGCAGCAGGTGTGTCAGCGCGACATCACTGGCATTATCAAGAAAAGAGCGGGTGTTTCTAGATCAATGGATATCATCGAAGGGCTTAGTAGTATCAGCTAACCTGATTGCTCCTTTCCCTTGCATGCGGGCGGTTCCTGCATGCATTTATGCACGGATACTGCAAGAAATATGCAGCTAATACTCAGTGTTCATGTCTTCGTGTGTTCTTTCCCGGTACCGTATTGCTATGCGCTGTCTACCATTATTGATTGCTTGATCGAAAACTTTTACAGAGTGGCAATTATTGGAAAATTCGGTGGTGCGCCCATTCCGGAAGCCCATTCGCATGTGCCGCAGCATGGACCCTGCGAGCAAGTCCTGATTGCCGGCCAGGGTCCTCGCTCTGCAGAATGGCCTCCCACTTCTTTTTGTCGCTACTCAAACGAAAAATTCTGATGTTACAAAAAGAGGTTCATGATCACACTTTTGCCTAACCCTTAACTTTTCATGACTTCATCATTCTTGAGTTTCGAAAAACGGCGAAGATACCAATATTTTTTAACCTTTTTGTCATAATTTTCAGTGAAAGCATTTTACTGTTTTTGGAGGAAGCCACCCTTCCATCATATGAAAGTTATTCTCAGGATACAGGCGAAATTCAGCTGTCTCAGTGCTTGTAATAAACCTCAGATAGGTGAAAAAATTCAAAGCGCAGTCTCTATGATGCCATTTTTTAGCGTCCTTTAGTGTTGTACTTCCTCCCTTCACGAGGATGCGAACTCAAGTGCGACAGGCATGCTGCTTTGCATTGTCCACGAAAATTTAGTTTTTGCACAGTGCAGTACAAAATAAGGAGCTCGTTCTGATTGACGTTTTCTGTGTGGTTCTTGAAAAGCGTTACAAGGTCACATAAAAAGAACCATCTACTGAGCAAACAAATTTCATGGCTCTACACTGATGCACCATCGTGCTGATGCTTAAGGTTCGACTGCGCTGGAGCCCAACTCTCGTTTGGGTTCTTATTTACGCTGACAATTGCAAATAATTCTGCTTGCTGCGGTATCATACGTTAGCATTTAAGTGAAAGCAGTTGCAGCCACTTTGTGAACTGCGAGAGCCATGCTTCCCGTGGAAGATTGCTAACGCATTACCCATTTCATGGGAATAGCGAAAATCATTATTTTAGTTTGCGCAGCATTTTGGGTTCGATTATTCGTCGCGACCAAGATCGTGCAAACAAAAACAAAGCGGCATCAAAGGAGATCTCTCGCCCTAAATTTGGTCTCCAGCATAAATTTCACTGCGAATTTCAAAATGTTTGCCTCTTGACACATACATTTTTTCCTTGAACCTAAAGGAGGAAAATACGCTGACAAGTTGCTGCTGTTTTACGCTGACACCAAGACTAGCGACCTCTCTGGGGACAGTGTGTACCAAGCAGGAGTCAGCCTTGCCAGCAACCTGATGAGTTACCTTTGGAACAATGGTAAGGGCTCATTGATTACAGTGTGGATGCGAGTGTGGAATGCTGTCTGCATTTTTGCTCGTAACTTGCGACATTTTCAAACGAAGTTAAGATGTTTATTTTCCAGCAAAAAGAACATAGCGTTCGCACTTAAGGAAGATGTATCCAACATAGAAGGAGAAGCTCGAGAAAATGTTCGGCATTGAACACTCCTGTGTGTTCGCACGTGCGAACGTAATGATCGGCATTTTTTTTTTGGTCAATTGCAATACTGAAAGTAAGGTCAAGAAAAACTGAAATACCATTACTGCAGCATGCTCCCTAGCGCGCAGAGTGCACTAGGTGCGGTGACCTCTAAGAGGAAGCTCTAAGACTCCTTGCTTGCGCTGTGTCTCCAGACGTCCTCGTTCCTGCGTCTATTCTGTGCAAGCGTTGAAACGGTGATGTCTCCCTCGACAATTTTGCTCAGTTTCACGCAAACCTTTCTATCGCCGACTTAGAGTGTAGGTGGTGCAATCAGGAATAATGCAGTGCGACCGTCAAAGAAGTGTTCTGCGCAGCCGTCGGTAGTGCGAAAACGAAAGACTCAACTATGTCTTTTTTTATACTTCCCAATAGAGAACCGAGCAGAGCATTGGCTCACTGATGTGAAGGGGAACATTTTCAGGCTGTTAAGTAAGTGCTTGATTGGGATCACTTCTTGGACGATGAATACTACCACACTTGGCACATAAATTTGCTATTGCAGAGTCAGTCATAGCTTCTTCTAGGCCCGCTACAATCTCATCCGTCCTACCTCATAAAAATATGCGTGTCGTCTTCGACGAGAGCAACTTTCCTGAAGAACTGCACAAGCTCGTCTGTATAGCTCGTGGACGGTACACCAGATTTTAGGTAATGGTTGCAGAAATCCGCTGTCGGAATCAAATGTGGCGCTTTGTTTGGGTGTTTGCACCGCTGGAGCGCTACAGATTGAAACGAACAAAAAGCCAAACCTTTCATAAAAAAAAAAGTAGTATTATCCTCTCACTTACCGACCGCAGAACCCGCCAGATAGTGGCGCAGACGTGGTATGGCTAAACTTTTCATTTGTACATACCACTTTTGCTCCCGGCAATGCAAGAGCGATATAGATGTATATGAAATTTGGTTCATGATCTGATTTTGCATCGCCATCGCCACGTGGAAACTACTTACGCTTAGAGCAAGATGAAGGATGGACTAAGAAGCTTCGGTTTAGCCTTGCTATATTCCTCTTAGTGTTAGCTTGCTATATTCCTCTTAGCTCATTGACGTTCTACCAATAAACCTCCTAACCTTGTTTGTTCGCTGTTTCAGTTAAGCTCATATAAACTGCGGTCTAGTCTGCAAGTGAGGACTTAAAGTTACCGCAAAACATGCATGAATGCCCTATGGGGCTAAGAGGTGCTAAATTTCACATTACCTGCGCAAAACAATGTAAAGCAGGGCGAAGAAAATAATGACAGGAGTTTAAATTCACCCACATATTTTTAACATGATGCATGAAAGCAAGTTATTGAAGGTGACAGACGGCCAGGCTTTGCAATATGCAAGGTTCACACCTTAGAAGAGTGAGCGACGTAGCACAACACGTGCTCGCAGTGAGCACTGCCGCCACTCCGGAGACTATATATGCAGGAAGCATAATAATTAGCCTGCCAGTTGGCACATAGAAGAGTGATCTTTTATAGTATGTTACTTCTAAGTAATGGTCTCAATGCGAGTGTTCTGCTTTCCTGCACCAAGCTTTTTCGCTCTTTGTCACAGGCAGGCACAGCGGTGGCAAATCTTGCATTACTTAAAATGGATCATTATAGTCTGTGCTTTAAATATATCCGTTACAAACGGGCATTCCGAAATTTACGGGAATGCAAACGGTAAATTCTTGTCTGGCCCTCATTACTGAGCAATCCTTGTAGGCAGTGCTGTTTGGAGTGGCTTACAAAAGTGTTCGCTTTTCCGTAATGTTCACGAGTACAGAAATCCTGTAGCCTTGAAGGCTTTCCATACTTACCGTTATAAGCAGAAACACGCTGAGATGCACGCATCAGAGAAGGAAATAATACACTGGGCAAAAGCTAGGTATGATATATATGAATTTTTGAACGCATCATGCACACTAGAAGATTGCCAAGAGCACCATACTTTCCACAACGCGTCATGTCAATACGGCAGCTACAGGTATTTAAAGTTGAATATTAACATTTGGAGCTGATGTAAATTGCAGGAAAACTGACATTAATGCATGACACGCTACAATTCCACATAGGTCCTCACTTATGTGTTTTTGTTGCCAGACAGTTACGCTTTCGACAACTCCTTTCTTGTTCCACACCATGATCCCCGCCCAAAAGGAAGGAAGCTGCCTAATTTTGTGCACTGACACTTTGTGTGGGCATTACTCTTTCAACCACAGTTCCCTACGAGCGGATGCTGAACGTCATCCTCTCGGTCATCGATGTCAAATTTAAGGACCTCCTCCGGGGAGCACTGAAGATTCTATCAGAGGCTGGAAACTCATCGTACTATCTCGACCATGTTGGTAAGTAATCCTTTTGGCTGATAAATTGTAACGCCCAGCGGCATTGTAGGCCACTGTAGATTTACAGGTAAGCAGCATGTACTCTCCATACATATGTCAGATATTGCTGATTTTATCATCATTATGGTATGGTTGGCTGATTGATTCGCTGTGGCTGCTATAATTTGTACGGAATGCCTTGTTTTCTTTTTGCAATCTTAAACGCCACCACATTAATGATCAAAAGGTTTGGATCGTAATGTTCCTAGGAACTGATCGATCAACTTATCCAAAAAAGAACCAGAAAACCGCCGTATGCATGAAAACGCTACAGACAAGGAGCGTGTTGGGGATACCGAGAAAGCGCAGAGGAAGACAGCTTTATGAACATGAATTTGAAGAAACGAGCTCGACTTTTCCAGCTTAATTTCCCAGTATGTGTGCTTAATATTCTTGAAAAGTTCTTAAAATACCAAGAAATCGACTCAGCAGAAAGGTAGCGAAAGGAATTTCTTCTGAACGCCGCATGACTTAATGTCATGGCGGAAACATTTACAGGATGCGGATTAGCGGAAGACGACTGACTCTTGGCGATCGGCGAAAGCAACTTCAATAAAACATAAAAACATTAACGGGCAATCGTGATAGCTCTGTTGAAAACATACGAGCAGACTGGGCAAGTAAGCAAACTCAGAAATGAATCTTTTTCCAGCTAACCCGCATCACGTAAGCTTTTGTTCATGACTGCCAAATGCTGAGCAAATTGCTGCGCTGTTATTTTTCTCCTGAGGCACTGAAGCAAGCTCCAGTATCCATGGTGCAAGCAGGGCGATGATGTTAAGGACGAAATGTTGCTTCCGGTCAATGAACGTTAACTACCATTATCTAAACAAGCATTGCAACTGCACGCGGCACACCTGGAGTGTTTCAATCATCCACATCTGTCATACAACGCTGTAATCAAAAAGCTGTGCGAAAAGCAAACAGCCATCAACAACAAAACACGCTCTTTGCAATACGCATGAAGGGTAACGGTTTAGAGTCAGCTCTTCTTTGTTCTTTTTGGAAAAAGTTTTGATGCTCGCAAAGTACCCGTCCTCAACGTCCTGACACGAATGATTTCAAGCAGACACCTTTAGAAACGATGGTCGTATCATCATACTTATTTCTGGTTATCGAGCCAAGTTTCCCTGCATCGTTGCTTATAATGAGCATTATAACTAGAAAAACGTAAATTCTATGTACTTTCAGGTTTTGACGTCAGTGGCTACAACACTCTTGAGAGCATTGCGGACATGTACAAAGAACTGGGCATCGACGGACATCGATGGCAGGGTGACGGTATAACCAACTGCTTGATCAAGATCTACCCGACACTGCGGACGAATTCAGTGATTGAACGGCGTACTGCGGATACATCGACCCAGAACTACGTAGACAAAGCATATGTGTGGACGGTTGATGACTCTAACACGATCAGCAAATTCCTCAGGTGCGGCTGTTTTCTACTGTCGTGGTATATGCGATGGCGGTGGTGTATGTTTCATTTTTCGATCGTCACAAATTTCAGTTTAATTCTCAATATCCAGTCCGCACCGCATGCGACTAGAAGGGACACCGGCAGGCTTTTTGCAACCATTTCTGCATTTCTGCCACCACAACTGCTTAAATATAGAAAGTATGTCGCTAAATGCTTTCCAACCTGTACATCACGCAAAATGTTCTCACCAAGCTTACAGGAGACGAAACCACTACGGGCTACGTAGGAAACCTTGTATGAGTTCAAAGGGGATTGTGGTTTCAGCGTGACAAATTCAGACGTCACTCATCTGAGGCTAGCGCACGCGGCTGCAGGAGGCTTTTGTAAATCCTTTCATGCAAAACGTTTCTCAATAGAAACAGTGTGTAGCGCAGCGCTCTCATCCCATTCATTTGCTGATATGTCTTGCTTTGAGATATGTTCTTGTCTAATTAACACAATGATGTTTTGTTCAATTTCACTTCTTCACCGCGAACCCCTGAGACGAAAGAACAAAATTGCGGGAAAGCAACATATACAAAACGGGTGAAAACTTCCAAGTGACTTCTATTACGCGGCAATTCAATTAACATAAGCAGTCACGAGAATGCGCGTAAAGCGAATGACACAACACGACAGAACAAATGAAAAAAATGACAGGGTCAGGATGCTTGAATATGATTCCTCTCACCTTTGGGCAATGCACGGAGGGTCCAACATGGTTTCTGTCTTGAAACTCTGCCTCTCTCTTGGTCAACGTCGCTGACGGGTGACTTATGCAAGTGCGTTCATTTACGGAAATATTTAGACAACTAAACGCTGAAAGAGACCTTGAGGGCACTTCATTCCACCACAGTTTTAAGTAAAAAAAACTGAGCCGCCTCTGTGGCAGCGATGTAGTATCGAGCGTTAACACACTTAACATAGGCTAGACTAACTTTACTAGCAAGTTTGGGCTGCACGAAACGCGAAATCGTATGGTGTCACACCGAACACTGCTACAAACGGTTGAGCCGCAAAGCTCATATGGAGACTCGTAAAAACGTGGAACCGAAGCTACATAGGTCGCCGACTCGAATCAGGGCCGCAAGCGGGGCTCTAACTTAACCAGCAAGTTTATGCTGCACGAAGCGCTGAATCGTATGACACCATCCGGAGCATTCTCCCTCAAGCGATTGGCCCACAAATTTTACACAAATGTCGCAACTAATTGGACCGACTTTGAAGCCTGCAGGCAGCGGTATATACGAGGTCTGTTAGAAAAGTATCCGACTTTATTTTTTTTTTGCGAACATCTGATGGATATGAAACAAGCGCGCTTGCATCAGGCGACCTTGAACCTTCATGCGCATGCACGAATTTTTTCCCGCCTGCCGATAGCGTCAGTCGCTGGGACACAGCGTTTGAGTGAGGCAGTGCGCAGTGCTCTCGTCGGTTTTTTATTGCAAAGAAAATGGCGGAGAGAGAGCAGCAGCGCTACTATATCAAATTTTGCCAGAAACTGGGCTACAGCCAAGTGGAAAATATTCGGAATATTCAGACGGCTTTCGGTGATGATGCTATGAGCAGCACACAGATTAAGCAGTGGTACAATTGGTTTAAAGACGGCCGCACATCCGTGAAGAGAGAGTCACGCTCCGGTCGGCCATCAACATGACTAAATGACCAGGTAATTGCCGAAGTGAACGATGTGGCGATGCGGGACCATCGTGTGACTATCCAAGAAATTGCGGAAGAGGTGGACATCAGCAATTTTTCTGCACATTCCATTATAACCGAAGATTTGGCCATGGAGAGAGTTGCGGCGAAATTCGTGCCGAAGCTGCTGACGGTGGAGTAAAAGCAGCTTCGTGTTGAAGTCTCACAGGGGATGCTAGATTCCATTAACAGTGACCCTGACTTCACCGACACCGTAATCACTGGTGACGAGTCTTGGGTGTACGGGTACGACACGGAAACCAAATCCTAGTCGTCACAGAGGACGCATTCCACGTCACCAAGACCAAAGCAGGCCCGCTAAGTACGCGGCAATGTCAAAGTGATGCTGACTGCTTTCTTTGACTCCCTCTGTGTGGCACCCCACGAGTACGCACCCCACAAGGTCAAAGAATGACCAAAGAGTACTACAGGGATGTCCTCCATCGCCTACGTGGTGCTGTGCGGCGCAAGAGTCCGGGATTGAGGTCAGCAGGAAATTGGCACATCCCTCACGACATTGCTCCTGCACATTCCTCGCATTTGATTCAGACTTTTCTGGCAAAAAACCAGACTCCTGTAGTTCCAAAGGCTCCTTACTCTCTTGATATGGCCCCCTGCGACTTCTGGCTGTTTCGCAAAATCAGAGACCATTGAAAGGAGCGCCATTTCAGAGAAAAAAGGACCTTAAGGCTGCAACGACAGCAGAGCTAAGCTCCATTGCGAAAAGGGCCTTTTCGGAATACTTCCAACAATGGCAGCACTGCTGAGAGAATTATGTGGAGTCCCAAAGAGACTACTTTGAAGGTTATTAGGTTTCTAACGCTCCAGTTATGTCAGTTTTTTTTCTTCGGCCAAAGGTCGGATACTTTTCTAACAGACCTCGTATACCGGATCGACGTCGTTTAGTTTTCAGGTCCTCTGCTCGGGCGTGGCGCTGTCGCCTTTTTTTGGACACTGTGTTTTTGAACACTTGCGTTCCCAGTGAGTGTGTGTGCACGAGGCGACATCGGTCGCCGTAATGTATCTTTGTTTTTGTAGAGGGACGGATGTCCCTTTTTTTGATCGAGGGTCCAATAAACTTCTCTTAATTCTGTTATTGCTTTATTCCATTATGTAACCCCCTCGATTACCATTGAAAACACTGGGATACTATGTCGTTGCTATGGAGGCGGCCATCTTGGATTCTATCCAGAGAATCAGCATAACTCGAAGGCTTGAAACAGGACCAGTAGAGCTAACGGTCTAAAAATGATTCTATCGCCCTTTATTGCAGTGTTGGCGTTTGCCTCGCCCCAAGGACCCATATTTGGCGAACAACTTGAATTCCAAAATCTTCCCACTGGTCCATTTAAACGTGTAACGTTCATATGTAAATGACACGCTGTCCTTGTTTCAAAACGAATGCCGGTGTAGCTAATCCTCTCGGATTCGCGCAGAGAAATCTGCTTTGACAGACGCATTTTATTTGCGAAATCCGCCAATGATGTCGACGCCTGGAATTGTTTTCCTGGCCTTTAGAAACTTGCATGTATATCCAGCTACAGCATATTCACTGCCTATTTTGTAGAAGGTGGCTCGAACCTCGTGAAGTAGATGAATTTGAAGCTTGCATCGAGCCCCCTCTACGTTAACAGAAATCAACTCGAGTTTATTCTATTCCACAAAATCTCCCTCCTTGGTCAGAGGTGTCGCTTTGTGATTACAACGCGCTACCTTCTCAAAACAAGTGGCAGTGTATTTCTCCTCAGTGTCCCTTTAACCATGAATTGAAAGATGGCTGTCAGCATATTGAAGAACAGTTCGCAATTCTTACTCCTAGATCAATTTCCCAAAAGTGTTCATGATGCGGCTAACAAGCCGCATGACTTGTGGTGCTCCGGAACCTTTCATTTCGGAAAAAAGCGTGGTCGGGTAAGCGTAAGGCTGGCCACATCACAGCGATATTTTGCAAACTGCACCCGAAGAATGGGGCGAAAACTTTTTTCAAGTGTTCCCACTCCTGGTCAGTGTGATGTCCGCTAGAGGGGACTTCGCCTGAATGAAAGGGTCCGGGAAATTCTCAAGTCATTTCTGCCCATTGCTCTCGGTATAAGAAGTGCAACGATTGTTAACAAGACCTCCATTATTTATTTATTTATTTATTTATTTATTTATTTATTTATTTATTTATTTATTTATTTATTTATTTATTTATTTATGAATACTGAAATCCACAAGAGGTTTTAGCAGGGCGGGTACATGAGCAAAAAAAGGAAGATTAGAAGTACAAGTGTCAAAAACTCAGGCAAAAAGCTCAGAGATAAAAGTCGCAGTCACAGGGAAAAAGCTGATTCGATACCTGGATTAATGAATCCATCTGCGTGTAATTCGAAAATGAAGGTACGTGCATACGTTACCGGCCAATAACGTTGACGAAGCGAGAGGTAGCGTTCTCAGAAAAGTGAAATCCGCGCATGCCCAGATAGGAAATGATAGAATTAAGCACATGACATCATAATTTTTTACCTTGGCTTGTCGTGTTCTTCCATTCCATATTGCAACAGTCGTTGTTTTAACAGCGTAGCTAAATGAAATCGCACGATGTAAAAATTCCTTTATTGTTCGCGTTCTGTCTCTCCTTGTGGTTTTGTCGCTTCTAATTACTTCATAGCCATGATAGTGCAGTAAGAAATAAAGCTCTAAAAATCCAAATGGACCATTCCAAACTCTAATTCTATTATATATTGCTTTATTCCACTGGATATAAATTGGTTAAATTTGTTTAGGCCATATTCTTGTGAACGTTTTCCCTAACACCATGGGGCCGCTGAATGACTCAACAATACTGGCGTCTCATGTTTTTTTGTGCAAAGATACGATTGCTAAACATATGGGGCGACGTACAACCTCGAACTAGCATGCATTTTAGTTTATTTTTACTGAATAAAACTCCAAGAGCCACCAGTAAAACCTTTCGAAAAAATTTTACCGTTGAGAGACTTTCAGCGCTTGAGTCTGTATTGAGTCAAGTCCGTATAGGCTCAAGAGTAGAGATTCGCATGAGCGTCTGAAGAATGTGTGGAGGTCGCTTGCAGTGACGAATCATGCAAGTGGCGAGGCACACAGCCATAAGATCTGTGTGAGCCATAAACTGAGCGCGGAAGGCGCAATGCTGTAATCAGCCTTACTGACAGGCATCACATGGTGGTCAACCGGAGTGCATCATCACCTGTTCCACACTTTTAATGGCCGATAACTAAATATGAAAGGTCTCAGGGAAAGAAAATTTGGTCATCCAGTACCGGATATAAAAAACGAATCAAATTCGTTTTCTTGCCTGAAATTGCGAGGTTCGGGTTGATGTTTGTACCCTATGGCCGCTTGATGACGTCACCCTATTGTAGGTGCCATCACTGCGATTTTCTGTACAATCTGCGAATGCACATACTAACACCCGCCGCCGACTTTTCTCGTAATGATGTTAGTAAGACTTAGGCCTTAATAAGGCGATTGCCGCACTTAATATCGCGCAGCCAGCGCTATTCCGTCTCTCTTGCCGCCCTGAGAGCAAGGAAGCCCTCCCTCACCCCCTCTCCAAGAGTACTTGTGAGACAAGCACACCGCCACTCAGCCCCGCAGCGGCTCCGCGGCCATCCGCGCAGGACTGTGTATTTGAGATAAGAGATAAGATAAAAAGTTCATTTAGACAGGTACAGGTGTCTGGGAGAATGGCGAAAAGGCAGTGAGATGCCTGACAAAGCGCCATCCCCCCCCCATCCCCCCCTTCCAGAAGTTGACACTTGTTCAGACAATGCAGTACGAGCACCGGCACAGCGCACAGAGAAATCTTCAGAGACAACTTTAGCATCTTATTTAAAGAGCACATTATACAAGTGAAAAGGCATTCTGAAAAAAAAGGAAAAACTTCTTTAACATGCTTCTTAAAACGGCATAAAGCGCAAGTCTAAGAACTTAAAAAGAACTTTGACAAAGGTTGCACGTATACATACGCGAGACGAGACAACCAGACACAATATTTGCCCATGAAACTACCCAGTGACACACGACGTTCGATCTGTTGCCTTTATTGCTGAATATATTCCGGCGTCTCGATATGATGGTGATGAAATATCATACAGAAAGAGCGTTTAGATATTGCACTCTCCATTTTCTACCCATCGTCACCGCTTTCTGCCAAACGGGTGTTCTGTTCTGGAACCTCCAGGTAGACTAGACAGAAAATCGCATTTCCATTCTCACTCATGCGACGTGCTCTAACACACAAGTGGGCACCCGCAAACCAGACGAAGTCCCCAGACTTCGCTCCTTTTTGCGCAGACTCTTCCACAGAAGTTTGCATCCAAAAATAAACCTTACTACTGATAAGGATAAAAAAATTACATTCGTTCTAAAGCAGGTCGAAGTGAGGAGTTCAAGAATCTTCTCCGGTGCTCTGGTTTTCGTGATACATCACAGAACGTTTGCCCGCCGGCGTTTGTGCAACTTTTATCTGTCGAAGACAGCTGCACGCAAGCAGGGATCAATCCCCTAAATACTCCTCAGCACCAAAAAGCGCTGCCTGCTCAAACGCTGTTGCATTGGCGACAAGCCCGGCTCAATTACTGCATTTTGCAGAGTTAAATTCAACATGGCACATTTGTGAAAGATCCTCATTTAGGCATGTCATCATTTCACAGTCCAGAAACGCTGTCCTTCTTCAAGGTTAATGTAAATTGAAGAAAGATGGACAGCTGGGCGAGTTTGTAGTAATTCACCGGGGGGGGGGGGGGTGTACAACACGAAGAAGACGAAGGACGAAGCAAGAAGACTACACAGACGAGTGCTGACTGAAAACTGACTATTTTATCGAAAGGAGCAAACATATATACACAAACTCCACGTGGAAAAACAGAGTAAAGAGCAATTGATCCAGCAAAATCAATAACAACAATAATCGCAACTCATCCGACCCGTGACGAAGCCCGCTCAAAGGGCCTCTGAAAACCCCAGTGAAAAAGTCAAGAATTATCTAAAAATGAAACCTCTTTATCAACTAATGCCAATGAAGGCTGGCTGACACACTGTCACTGCTTCTCTTTGATGAAATAAGCTTTCATTATTTCCCTGGTCATTTTATCCCGGTGGCGAAACAAAATTTTAGTTTTTGTGACCAAGGGGCGGCCCTTTTTCATTGTAAATCCTAGTAACTCATTAAATATGATATGAACTTTGATATTCCAAACAGCGGCTGGAAAGGGACGGCAAGAAACAATTTTACGGCGGAATTGGTGAAAACATACCTCCCAGATATTTCTGTTATTTTCGTCAGTGTTTTCTCTTATACAGCGGATATTTTAAATATATATTTCGTGCTCGAAAAGTGGTAGAGCGAACAGAGAGATATCCGAAATACGTCTTTGCGGCGCGTCAGATCCAGACATAAATAAACCTTGATGCTCATTTTTCTTCCTCAGTGCGCAAGTCGACGGAATTATCAGCAACAAACCAGCCAACGTATTGACGGCTCTCTCTAAAGAGCCGTTTGCAAGCAGCTACAGACTTGCAACAAAAGAAGACGACCCGTGGCAGCGGATACCTTGAGTACCGCATTCTGAAGCAGTGATGCGAACGAAGACTAACGAACAAAACGAATAAACACGTCGTGCGAAATAATGAGTGGCATTGTTTTCAAGAAGCTTTGCGCCATTAGTCGGCTTTTGTAAGCAAGAACCAGAGCACGTATCATTGCAGGCTGCTGCCAACAGCGTGCAGTTCACTGCTCTGTGAAGTATGCGTTTCGGTCAGGAAGTACTTTTCATCAGAAAAAAATAAATTTTATGCCTTTAAAGTGCAACTGCAGCACCTTTTTTAGAATTCCGCGGTATTCAAGGATTAAGATCTATATAGGCTGTAGGTAAAGCATGCCAAGTGTTTCTGCACTAGCATATAAAATAGTGACGTAATCAACGATTGAATTTTGCGTTTCTTCTCAATGCACCATAGGAGTGCAGAGAAACTCAGCGTGACGTCAAGGAAGGTATGATTTAAAATTACCGCTGTCGTCAGCCACACCCTGCCCTGACGCGTTAAACGCTGCCAAACAACTCTCGGCAGGGTTTGTCTTCAGTGGCGTTGGTTTTTTTCGTTCAAAGCAGGCGTTTGTGCTTTGGAAATGTTCCGATACCTTCGATGACGTCATCATGCGCCCCCCCACTTGGCGTTGTGCGCTGCGGAGAAGCTTGAAGGGCGTCCGGATTTTAATCGGCGATTACTTCACTATTTCAAGTGCTAGCCCAAAAATACTTCGCATGCCTTACCTGCAAGTTTCACGCATTCGACCCTTTCAAGCTTGTTGAATTCTAAAACCTATGCAGTTTCCCTTTAAGCATGTTTTGTGAAACACTAATTTCATCTAAACTTGGAGTAAATGTAGTTTTTTAAAGGGTCTACTAAAGATCAATAGTAAGCCAGTCTAGAGTAATACGTTAGCAAAACGTGGCAGCAAATATGCCATGTTTAATAAAACCTGCCTTGTATGAGCCATGAAATTAATTAAAATGGAAGTACACGTGGCGCCGCCATGAGCGCATTCTACAACTACAGATGGCGGCGGATCAGATGCCCCAGCTGCGATATTACTTGATTTGTTCCGGCATTTATCCGCTAGAACAAAAATATTTTCTCGATTTCTAGCGATTGGCCATTGGCAACTGTCTAGAAAAGATGTAAGAAAATATTAAACTTGTTATCAAAGAAAGATGAATGGAACAACTCCGCTTTTAAAAATGTACATCATAAATTACTTCAAAAGAATTTACACATATAATGCCGGAGCTTTTCGATCGCGTGAAATTTTAACCTAGCAGTAACGAATTTTAGCAGGCACTCTGGTAATTGCTGGTCACTGTTACGGGAACAAAGGTTTTGGTCATAATAAACAGCATGCACTTTGGGGATTCATTTCTGCTCGTTTCAAAATGCTTACATTTTCAGTATGTTTACATCCACAGCGCTGTGTACAAGGTACCTTAGCACAGCAACTTTGTAGCAACAAGTGTTCGAACAAAGTAAAAGTTATTTATGAGATGATAGAGACTTTGTAACATAATGGAATTCTTGAGACAAAAAGTTTGTGCAGGGTAGTTGTAATAGATTTGTCAATTAATTTATGAACGTATTATGGACGAATAAGTACTATTTTCAGGAAACTTCACGGCAGAAAATACCACAAATACATTTGCGGTTACTTGTTTCTGACTACGTATATTTACATCTCCTGAAGCACCACAGGTTACACGCAACTTTGTTATGGAGCCAGCTTCAGTCTCATATAACGGTGCTCCCGGCACCAGTAACTTTAGCAAAAGCTTATGCAAAAGTTGCCACATCTTAGCTGTGTCCAAATAACCACTACCCAAAGTTTTATACAGTGTGATCTAGAGTCTTATCACACACATATTCTTTCCGAAGTAAAATAATTTGCAGAATCATGCAGCCTTAAGATTGGAGAAACCTTTGACAGTGCATACGTCCATGACACCACATTCTTAAAAATTAATAAGGCAGAGGCTATGTACATTTTTGGCTTCGTAAACTTATTCAATTCAATGTGATGAAGAAGAACATTACGATATTTATTGCGCTTATTAGTCGTATAATCGCACCCTCATATCTTCGAAATACAAGACACACAGTCAAATGAAAATGCGCCAGTAGTAGAGCGACTCTTGTGAATAATTCGGCTATGAAATTCCAATTCAAAGAGCGGCAGTCCAAGCAGTGTCTCTTCATTTCTTTATCACCGCGCAAAGGACGCATCTGATTCCCTCAGACCACCTGATATCATCGCAGTTGCCACTGGTCCCTTACAGGCCATAATGATAACGGCGCTTCTTGCAGAAAAATACTTCTCCAAGTCCGTGTCAGCAGAAATTTGGAAACTAAAATTTTTATTCAGAACCACATGAGTAAATTTCTAATTGTGGTCCCTGGCCTTGAAAAGAACACAACACAAAAGATTTCTAATTCAGCGCGTCCAAACTTTCCACATTTTTTTCATGCTCTAATGACTGTTCCCGCATGAAATGCACAATACCTACTCATTGCCATTATTCCTAAAAGCAACCTTAGATTTTCCCAACAACTCGAACTTTTCCAGTACCTCACCAGATATTCTGAGACTGAAACAAGTGTAATTTGTCCGAGTGAGTTGCCAGACAACTC
The DNA here is from genome assembly GCF_055824585.1 of Amblyomma mixtum. Lineage (NCBI taxonomy): Eukaryota > Metazoa > Arthropoda > Arachnida > Ixodida > Ixodidae > Amblyomma > Amblyomma mixtum. The sequence continues at coordinate 29,203,340 of NC_143020.1, read as the reverse complement.
ATTTCAGAAATGTTGATGAGTTAGCAACTTCAGTCTGCTGCTAGCGTACGACGGCTCCCTTGCCAACTCATCACCTTTCAAACACTCTCCCTATACACCTTGTTTCGCGGTCATTGCACGTATCCGTGTGACCAATATGCGAACGAATAAAACTAACTGTAGTTACAAAGGAATCGCGAGTACCGCAATCACTACTGAAAATAAGTTTTCAGCTTTTGTGACTGCATTAAACTTTATGCGAATGGCCCTTTTAGGTGAAATCAGATCACTTCCCACAAGTGGCTGTGTAATTGCTGAGCGCTTATATACCACCCTCGTAGAGAGAGAGAGAGAGAGAGAAAAGGACGGAAAGGCAGGGAGGTTAACCAGGCGATGCCCAGTTGGCTACCCTACACCTGGGGAGGGGAACAAAGGGGAAAAAAGGAAAAAGAGCGGCAAGGAAATGAGTTTTCTAAGTGTCCAGCGACCACCATGTCACAGGGACAGAGGGCGCGCACTGAAAACTTAAAGATTATAGGCGGGAATGCAACCCCGAGTCTTTTAAGAAAGTCAGGAGCGCTTTCACCGCTTTCCGTTGTCTGGAAGGTTGAGTCCAAGGCCCCAGAACGTTAGACTCTGTTAAAGGACGCGAGTCCAAGCGGAGCAGAGAAACACTTAGGACACCGCGCTCTCGCTCAAAACGAGGGCAGTCACAGAGGAGGTGGCTGATCGTTTCGTCACAACCGCACTGGTCACACGCAGGAGAGTCAGCCATTGTGATCAGATGGGAATAGGCATTTGTGAACGCCACTCCCAGCCACAGGCGGCACAACAGCGTAGTATCACCGCGGGGGAGGCCGAATGGTATGTGATGTTGGAGCAAGAGGTTGAAGTGATGCGAGCGGGGTGACCAACCTCCAGGGGCAGACCACGACGTTACAGTCAGGTTTCGGGCGAGCAGTTGAAGGTGCCTTGCTGCGTCAGCTCTTGTCAGTGGTATGCGGACAGTGTTGGTTGTATCGTGAGCCGATCGAGCAGCATCGTCAGCTAAGGCGTTACCAACAATGCCGCTATGGCCTGGTACCCACTGGAAGATGATTTCATGATCTTGTTCGATTGCCTGGTGGTGCAGATATCGTATCTCCGCTGTAAGTTGCTCATGGTCGCTATGTCTCAAGGCAGATTGAAGACATTGTAGGGCAGCTTTTGAATCACAGAAAACAGCCCATTTTTGAGGTGATTGTTGTGAGATATACTGTACTGCCGCAAGAAGCGCAGCCAACTCTGCTCCAGTAGAGGTAGTCCGATGCGAAATTAGTTGGTGAATTTGAGTCTGTCGCGCAGGAACGACCACAGCGCAAGCAGAACTAGTAGAGGTTACTGATCCATCCGTATAGACGTGAGTGCGGTCCGAATATTCGAAGTGGAGCATGGACAGTGTCAGTTGCTTAATGGCTGGCGTCGATAAATTTGACTTCTTCGCTATCCCCGGAATAGCAAGGCGCACACATGGGAGCCGCATACACCACAGAGGAGAGGGAGGTAGTGCTGCCGGGGTGAACTGTTGTGGGATCGACGACTGTTGCGTCGTTATCACCTTTGCAAATGCAGAATGTGGTCTCTGCAGTGGCAGAGGCGCAAGGTGATGCTGTGGAATCCTTGAGATATGACGTATGTGCATTCGCAAGCAGTCTAGGACAATATAAGTAGAGATCGGGTGGTCTTTGGCGAGTGCAATGGTGCCCATTGTTGATGCGCTCCGAGGTAGACCTAGGCATGTGCGAAGGGCCTGACCCTGCACTGACTGGAGGGCACGCATGTTAGTTTTGCACGTGTTTGAGAGTACAGGTGTACTGTACCGCAAGCATCCGACAAATAGAGCTCTGTACAACTCCAGCATTGACTGGACCGACGAGCCCCAAGATTTTCCACCTAGAAATCGCAGTAAATGAGCGATAGATGTTAGCTTTTTTTTCAGTAGAGTGCAATGCGGGCTCCATGATAAATTGCGGTCGATCAGGATCCCTAGGAAACGATGAGTTTTGCTGTAAGAAATGACTTGACCGTCGATGCGTACCGGATATGGAGTCATACATTTACGTGTAAATGCCACTAGCGCGCACTTTTCTGGTGAAACGCTGAGACCTTGCTTCTGGAGATAGGAAGAAGTGATCGATGCTGCCCGCTGAAGTCTTGCACGCACCTGGGGACGCGTCACAGAGGAGGCCCAAATGCAGATGTCATCGGCGTACATACACATCTGGACGGTGTTGGGGAGATTCTCAGGGAGGGCGATGAGAGTCAGATTAAACAATGTAGGGCTAAGGACACCGCCCTGGGGCACGCCACGGTAGGTGTAATGCTCAGGCGTCGGGCCATCTTCACATTGGATAAAAAATGATCTTTTGGACAGATAGCTCTCTATCCACGCGAACATCCGACCACCGATGCCCACAGTTTCCAGCGCATCAAGGATGGCCTCATGGGTCACGTTGTCGTAGGCACCTTTTACATCCAGAAAGAGTGCCGCTGACAAACGTTTCAAGCGCTTCTGTTGTTGAACCGTGGATACGAGATCAACGACGTTGTCAATAGAAGAGCGACCCCGCCTGAAGCCGGCCATAGCGTCGGGGTATATTTTGTAGTGTTCGAGGTACCACTCAAGGCGCGACAAAATCATTTTCTCCATGACCTTTCCTACGCAACTGGCCAAAGCTATTGGCCTATACGACGAGAGCTCGAGTGGAGATTTCCCTGGTTTTAGTAGGGGTATTAATCGACTCGATTTCCATTCTTGAGGAACAGCACCGTCGAGCCAAGAGTCGTTGTAACGTTTGAGGAGCTCTTCTCGCGCGTCGTGGCCAAGGTGGGACAGCGCAGCATATGTGATTCCATCTGGCCCTGGTGAAGACGAACGCCGACATCCTGCAAGAGCAGCGTCGAGTTCCTCGCGAGAAAAAAGGACATCCATGGCTGAGACCCGTGAGGCAGGAGGAACACGCCGGGAACTCGAAGCAGTTGGTACACCAGCAATTTTCCTGCAGTAGTCCGTTGCTACCTCAGACTGCTGTCGATCTTGATAGACAGCCAACGCATAGAAGGGTTGTCTTTGCTGCGGAAGCGTACGGAGGCCCCGCACAGTACGCCATATAAGGGACATGGGCTTGCGGGGATCCAAGTGCTGACAAAATGACCTCCAGCGCTGGTTCGCCAGCTGATCCATTCTTCGTTTGATTTTTTTCTGCGTACGTCTCGCCTCCCGTAGATCATTTAAGCACTTGGTTCGTCTGTATCGCTTTTCTGCTCGCCGCCGAAGAGCACGCAGGCGTTCTAGTTCAATATCAAAATCACTGCGTATTCTTGAGGACGTGATGTGACTTCTCGCAACGTTCATAGCATTAGCTATAGTGTCCTCCAGCCTGCCAGTGAGGGCTTCTTTGCTCGTCTCTTCCATATGTTTTCGAAATACTGCCCAGTCAAATCGCGCGAGTTGGGTTGGGGAGGACGCACCAAGGCCGCTTATTTTGAGGTAGGTAGGAATGTGGTCACTTCCATGGGTCTCCACATCACAGAACCAGCGAACACTCCGGTGCAACGACCTAGAAACTAATGTCAGGTCCAGGCAGCTGCTGTAGTTACAGCCGCGCAGGTATGTCGGACTGCCGTCATTCATAACATACAGATCGTTGTCGGATGCAAATAACGCCAGATGTCTTCCTTTGGCGTTAATTCTGGTGCTTCCCCATAGCAAATGGTGGGCGTTAAAATCGCCAGTAATGATCCAAGGAGCACGGGTTTCTTCCATGATGGCTTTCAGCCTTTCGCAGTCTAATTGAGAGGAGGGTGACACATAAGCTGCAATCAGTGTGAATTCTAGCGTTTTTGTCTTGATTAAGAAACACGCGTATTGATTGTCATTGTGAGGTGGAACTGGGCAGCAAACATACGTCATGTCAGTGCGGAGGTATACCAAGACTTGGCTGCGTTCCCCGCATGTAGGGGCGAAGAAAGATTCGTACCCGGAGAGCCTGATTGCTTCTGATAATTTGGGCTCGCAGATTACCAATATCGGGAAGTAGTTAGTGAATACGTAAGGACGAAAACTTGACATTCGCGACCTCAGACCTCTTGCGTTCCATTGGAAGATTGTGGCGCCTCTGACTTCCTCACGAAAGGAGGGAAGGTGGCCAGCCATTATGGATTAAAGTCCTTGAAGTGCTGAACCCAGGGAGTCCAGCACTAGTAAAACGCTTCGAGCAGTTGGGGATTGCAGAGCCTGTAGGAGGGGCCGAATTGCGTTGACCACGGTCTTTAAAATCACGAGGGTTTGGCGGTCTTGCTCCGGGAGCCCGTCTGCAGCGGCCGACGTGCTCAGCGATGGGAGCTTACGTGGAGGGGCCTCAGGAGGACATAATGGCGGAAGCGCAGGCCAAGGATCGGAACCTGATGACATCTGGCCACCCTTGTCCACAGAGGGCGGACGGAGCACACTGGGGCGAGGTGGAACTGGAGGTGGAGGAGGGTGAGCAGGAGGCGCCAACAGCGCGTCGTTGCGGCTGTCATTCGCAGCAGCCTGTCTTGATTTCCTCTTGCGTCGGGCACGTCTCTTGCGAACGATCGCAGCGGCTTCGCGGTGCGTCGAGCTGTCTCGGACCATTTGTCTTAGGACAGCACGCTCTTCTTTTAGCCGCGGGCAGTCTCTAGATGAGGCGTCATGGGGACCGTTGCAGTTTGAACACCTGAGAATTTGTGCTGTGCATGTCTCAGAATCATGAGGCTCGGCACACCGGGAACACACCCTTGCGTTGGCGCAGACTCCGCTAACATGGCCCAGTTTCATACAATTCGTGCATTGTAGGGGCTTTGGTATGAATGGCCGTACTGCGTGACGAAAAAGGCCTACCTTCACATGTGACGGAAGGCTGTCGCCTTTGAAGACAATCTTGACACAGCGAGATTTCCCAAGGCGTGAAACTCGGAGAATCACGGTGCCTTCGTTTCCTGGCTTCACAAGTATGGGCAGATCTTCTTGCGTGATCGTCTCATCGACGTCATAGATGACGCCAGAAGAAACGTCCTTGCCGAGCGGGATAACTGTACGGACCGACATGCCTCCGAGTTCAGTGATGGCCAGCAGTGATTCGAGTGCTGGCGCATGATGGACGTCAACAGCAACAATGTTTTTGCGCGAGTTCACGCGAACGTCTTTAATTTCGTTCGGCACAAGGGCCTCAAGTTGCATTGAGACAGCTTGCCTGTTAAGCCGCCTCATGTTGTGGGATCGATGCGCAGGCAGGATGAGAATAGTATGCTTCGATGCTTGGCCAGGTGTCTTCACCGTGGACTGGCTCGATGAGGAGCTGGCTCTTAATAGTCTTCTTTTGGTCCTGCGGCTGAGGTATGTCTCAAATTCACCTTCGGTACTGTCCTCGCTGAAGTACTCTATGGTATCCTCGCTGTCGGGGTCACTGGGAAGGCTGCAACGCTTCCTCGAAGAACTCGAGGAAGGAGCCGGCAGTCTGGTCGGATGCCCAGGAGGATCCACATCCATCGCCGTATGACGGGGGCGGCGTCCCCGCAATACACACACAAAATACACTAAAAACGCTGGAGACAGATAGAAAGCGATTCCACAAGGATGCACTTCCACAACATTAAGGCAGGGCTTTATTGTTAAGCACCAACGTTCAAACAGAGTTGTTCTTGCAGCGCTGCTTATTTGTTTGAAAGTATCGCCGTTTGGGAAAAGAATAAAGAAATGCAACCATAGGTATGCTGTGAGTATTTTCTCCGACGCCCTCACTTCGTAATTTAGGTAATCAACAGGCCAGACATTTCTATGTTATTGATAAACTTCGACACGTGGACAATGGGGCGAAGTGCCAAAATAAAGCGTTAGCCAAAGCAAGGAAATAGGTGGTTTGCTAATACATGTCTGATCTTTGTGTAATATTTTTCGTCGGGATCACTTTTGTGACATGCAGTGGAGGAGCTGACACATCGTCATTTGCTGGTGCGTTTATTTAAAATTGTGCACAATTCGCAACAGAAAGGAGAAATATGCACTCTTGATATAAAAATATAGTGAGCTCTGATTGGCATCCACATCCCAAGGGTCAAAAGACAAGCCGCACACAGAAGCAGAGACAAGACCCCCCTCCCCCGAGTACTACCTTGAAGGGCTCGCACCGATGATGAGAACAATGTTTTGGACAGAAGAAGTCACACTTCAACCCGCACACTAAATAAATGTACTGTCGTGAGCAAAAGTAAGACCCCCGCCCCCCAAGCTCCGACTCGCCCTACTCTGCGTGGGGACATCACATGACAAAGCACTTGAGATATCGAGACCGATACAGTGGGCCCGTCTCGATATCAAAAGTGCTTTGTTAGGTGGCATCTCCACACAGAACAGCCTGGGTGGTAATTTGGTGGGCGGTCTCTTACTTTGGGCCATAATGGCACATATCAACATTTGCGCTAAAACTGACACACACACTACACGCAACTAGCGCAAGAAGACACTGCAAACAATATTGAGGCTTCTCCAGTGAAGTCCAGCTTCGTTCATCGCCATGGCTTTCAGATTCGGGGCACTGTAATCAAGCGGGGCTGGCGGGAGGCTTGCCCGTCGAAGGTTGTTCTTGCCGCAGCCTGCGATATGCGCCACAGGAAGATCCAGGGCACAAAGCTTCTGGTTCCATGTCACAGGTGCCCCTGTCTGGAGTCTATGACAAATTACAAGCGCGTAACGGGGCCAGAACGCGGCTGTCGCAATCACTGGCCTGTGCTTCTTCTCGAACACTCAGCGTCCATGTCACTCGCATACCATTCTACACATTCTTCCCGTTGCACTCTCAACTGCGAGTGTGGTGTGTCAGCTGATCTGTCTTCAGCAGCAGTCGCCATGTTTACAAATCGCTTCTGTCCGCAAACACTCCTGAAAGATGCAACTTAACACGAATGTTCCTTAGAATATTCGGCACGCTCTTGTCTTTTGGTGACAAGCGGCAAGGGTCTATGCTGTATACGACACTACAATGGCATTGTCGCACGGTGAAAGCACATTTTCATTTCAATTTTCCATTGAAAGCCAAGCCGGGGGTATTCTGGAGGCACTCTGTTAGAGTACCGAATATACTACGAGTACAGGTTGATATTCGCGTGACAGTCAACCTAATCAGTTAGGAGGGTAGATGTGTAGGACAGTTATCAGTTGTCAGCCCATCAACGCTGCCATCATTCACAAGACCAGTCTTCTTTCCACCTCAAAAGGCAGCCGATAGGCAAGCGCCAATACTGGATTCCGTCGTTTGTGAGTCAGCATTTCGACGCTTTACTTTAGGCTCATCCATAGTATATGTACACCATTCGAACAAGGTGTGTTTATTTGCACGGTGTTAGTATTTTCGTGATCCAAGGTGTTTTGTCGAAACTGGGTGATCTATTTCATACCTAGCAGTGCACACCTTTGTGGAAATAACAAGGCACAACATTTAATTGTTTGTTATTCAGTTCCTCGTGGTGGGCCAGATTTATTTCATTTTATTAAAATCAGAAAGAGTATTTTCACTGCTTACCGTCCTAACGACATCTGAACGGCCGAAAAGAAACTTCACGTATGAATCTTCTTTATTTGTTACTACCATCCTGTGCTTTCATCGGATTTTATGTGCCATGAAAGCCTTCCTTCTGCAGTATTGGAGTGCCGAAGGTAACAAAAGTTCCGTGAGGCATTCAGGACTAGTCACGAGCTTTGAATACGAAAGCACTGATTTTATTTTTATTTCCTTCTTTATTTTATTTTTTTTTATTTCTTGTTTCAAATTGCGCATCTACTCACTAGCATACAGTCGTAAAGCAATGCATCTAGGTTAATTTTTTCTCCCCAAAAAGCAGCTTGCTTCTGTAGCCTAGTCGTTGCGTGCTCAACTCGCAATCTGAACGTCATGGATGAAATTCCTCGCACCTTACCAAGAACTTTTATTTGCCTGGTCACTTGCGTCTTCTCAAGCTACTTTTTCTGGACCATAGCCAGCAAATCTGGACAAAAGCATTTTTTAGCGGAAAACCGTTTAAGAACGCAATGTTTTTATATTGTCACGTAGTGGTTACACTATAAAAGATTGCACTATAAAAGTCAATATATCCGCAGATAACCGGCGGCAGTCTTGATTTTTCTTTCTATTAACGATTTATATACCGTCAAAAGCGTTCTCATTGGTTTTCTATGCCGGTCTTAACTGTTCGATGCGACCGACTGAATATTTTTCTACATATGGGAAGAATGGACCATTGCGTTCTATATTTCCTTAAGAGTACAATTTCCCAATTTGCAAAATTATTTTCCGAGAATGTAGGACATGATCGTGCTTCGTTACGATGATCCTCATAATGCTCTCGCGGTAAAAAGTTTATATATATTTTCACGTTTACTCCTGCGACAACAACTCAGAGATGTGACCTTTTCTTACACAGTGTGGGAGCACTAGCCGACGAATCTAGATGCTTCAGGTGATTGCTATTAAAAGCGCGCTAAATGGCACAGATGTATAATTCCATGCCGCTTTACGGGATTTTTGCAAAATTACTGCCCTGACTAGTTTTTGGGCTTACATACAGAACCTCTTTAGGAGATCTCACAAAATGTACGCTGCGTTGCGTTACAATGGTCTGCAAATTCCTGCGTCCAAAGCATATTTCTTGAAAGAAAAAAGATCATTTTTAGTCCGCACGCAACCACCTATTTTTTTTTACATTATTTGCGGAGCAAATGCACCATTCAGTTTTTTTGCGGAAAGATTTTACGACTGTGTTTTGATAGCCCTGGGAAAAACACTTTCAGAGTCGTACTCAGGTGTTCTCGCGCAACATAAACTCGCGCGGTAAGAAATATCGCCACCTTTTTCGGTGGAACCTTGTTGACAGAGTAAAAGAATTATTTTTTTCTTAAATTCACCGAGTGAACTTTGGTGTCAGTATATATACCCGAATTTCTTATTACTACGCCTTGCCTTGAAGCCGATACATTAGAGGTCTCAGCGGGCACCTTTATCAGTATTAATGCTTAATGATACTTTTACGCTTTGAAGTAATATTTTTATCTATCATAGACGGAGTTTATCTAAATATATACTTTGTTCAGTTGATTAACCTGTCGTGATCAAATTTTAGGCCACAGTTCACAATTTCGATGCAATGGCCACAACAAGCACATATCACCTCATGCAATGACCAACGTTACAGCGCATGCTTTAGTGGAGCTGCCGCACAGAATATCAAGACTAATTAAATAGAATTTCGATTGCAATTTCATTATGAATATTGCTCTTTCCTTTCCGTCATTTTATTTCTTGTGGATCAAACACTTTAGTACTAGCTCCAATACTTCAAGAATAGTTTGTCACTGCGCCAACTGAACAAAATCCAAATAAGCTTCCTTTCCTTGAACCTACAAGGATCGCTTTAATTTTTATTATTATTATCAAGATTAACCTTTTTGCCTTTTTTAATTAAATCACACTGGTGAACGATTACTATAGTTCAAATTATAGCTGTCTCACCGCAGCCACCAATATTATTCATATTTATGGTGGATGATTAATAGTATATTGTGAGCATTTGTAATAAAATCGGCACATAACATCAAGAGGAGCGTTTTACACTGCGAAGTTTTTTTAGTGAACTGTTCCTTGTAGCGGTAGGTCTACAAATAATTTTTTCTGGAAACCATGAGAATGTTTGTGCAGGATGCAGTGTACTCATGAAATATGATAACAATTATCAATTAGTTATTTCAAGCTTTTTGAAAAAGAAAGGGCATATGGAATCTGAACCTTGTTCCTATTTACGCAGAAAGGTTCTCTCGCAATGGAACCAGATATGTATCATGTTTTTTTGCAAGGAGCGAGACAGCTTTTAAAATGTCTAAAGCAACACCGCCGGAAACATTTTTAGTTTCTCAAAATAATCATCGCGTGTCCGTCGCTTAAACTGTGACCCTTCTGAGGTTCAAACAACAACAGATGCAGAGAAATCAGTATTCAACTACACACCCTATTTCTTCGGTAGGCTTCTATCTCCTCCTACCTTATCGTAAATTTTTGTTGGCACAAGTATAGTACTAAAATGCAAATGGAATAATTTGTTTTGAGACGATGAAGTAAATGAACAAAAAATCTAGCAGAGTTCCTGGCCACCATAAGAAGGGTGACGAATGATCTGTAGGGTTCCAGAGTTAGAAAGAATTGTTCATGTCCAGGCTGGTTATTTCAGACACTCGGGCAAAAATGCAGCTTACAGAAATAGCTACCATCTCATGCAATATCCAAAAGAATTCTTTAGATGAAATCGCAAAAGAATAGTAGCACAGTTGCGTATACGTGGCTTTACAACTCTTACTAATCGGTTCCGCTTCATTTGTTCAAAGGGCTTCCGTATGGCTTGTCAACATTTGGCAAGGAGTAGTGTGAATAACGACGACGCAACACCACTGAGCCTTTGCGATGTTTTTGGAGTGTATTAATATTACTGCCGACGTCCTATAGTCACCTCCAAAGCGAATACTACAGCTGCCAATAATATAAAACACGAGTAACTGACTAAAAACGCTGAGAGTTTGAACACTTGTGAAGTAAGGTCTTCTTTTTCACCTTCGTGACCACAGCCGCCTTGTGACCTTTTATTAAAAGGATCTAGTCCTGTCTCGAGCAATCTCCTTAGGAGAATGTTGTATGGTGCTCCAAAGTGGGAATCCTTTCTGACAGGAGTAGTTGTGAAAGCGAGGTTTAAGGCCTCCTTCGACTCAAAGTGGTCTCTCCGGGTCTCCTGGGCATAGCAGCCCAGGAGATTGCAAATAAAACACGCAAAACCGGCTCTGCTAGCGCATTCGAGGCACTCGTTTTCGTACTCGAAGACGAGACTGGTTTCCCCCTGTTTGCGCAAGAAAGCATCCCTCAACTTTGCCAGAAGTGTTTGATTTCTGACTGCTAAACTGCCGTCAAGAGCTGAGTGCATGCAACCATCCCTCACTACGCACGGATAAAGTTCCCTTTTGTCCAGTACTTTTTCGAGCTCTTCCAGCGTGTCGACGGGGTTCGGCGGGACCGTCACGGTTAGTCTCGATGCCAATTCACTCCGGTAGTACACTGACAATGGCATAACGCCTAGCGTCCAGGCACTTAGCGTGATCATACGTCCAAGTGTGTAGCGTTTCCTTCTGTTTTCGCTCATGTCTATTTCAATGGGCGAGGATGAAGCGAGAAAAGTCGCAATCAGGAACATCCCCGTATCGAGAAGTGAAGCAGATCGGAAAGCACTGAACTGCAAATAATAAGCAAGGGTCAGCGTCAACCATACGCCAAGCATCGAGACAAGCAGGATGGAAAAGGCCACTTCCGAGTTCTTCAATACCTCAAAAAATGATATGTAGAAGTCGCGAACGTCTTTCCCCACATAAAATGTTTCATACCGGTACTCTAGAGGATGCGAAAGCAAAAAATAGTCAAATGTTTCGTCATCAGCTTTAACCTGAGTCAAGTATGCGTCCGAGCTGCCATTGAGCACAGCACGAACCGCTTCATATCGGTCTTTGTATATCACGAGCTGGAACGTGGCATTTAGGGCGAGAAGTGCGTCCTGAATTCCCTTAAACAACCGATGATGGCAACTTACGGTCGCTAAATTCTTTTGAGTTCTCTCAGGCGTGCAAGCCAGAACAATGGGTCGCTGTGTGAGAGCATTAGCGAGATTCTTTTTCCGGCTGCTGCCCCAGAAGGACATGTTACGAGATAATAATACCGATCCGTAGAAGAAAACACAACTTCTCTCCGTTTCTAGCTCCCCCGGAGCCAGTGAATTCTTCTCAGCTTCTGACACCGTAGTGCTCTCTACCGCTGCGTTTTTTGATGTGGACGTGCTTTGGTTCGCATTTACGACAATCCACTCGGTCATTGCAGCCCACCATGGAGGTTTCACTTTGCTCCGAGGACAGATATTGTGTTTTGCTTTATCATTAAGAAGAACTACCAGTGTTTTTAGGTTGCCACCGTTGTTCCGCCTGAGCATGCGGTAGAAATTTCTGCTGGGAACAGTCCACAACGTGAACGCTTTTCGAAGGGTGCGCAATACCGGGTGTTCCATACTCTGCTGATGGTCGAAGCAGGCCAGAAATGCCAAGTCGTCTATGCAGTGCTCTTCGCCATTTGAAATCCCTAAAGCACCTGTCTGCAAGGTAAGGTAGGACTGCGAAAGTACAAGAGAAAAGATGCACTCACCCAAAAATATTATCAGGAGTGTGGCCGCAGCACCCATATTTCTCTGCACCAGTTCCATATACGGGAATACAACCCTAATGCTTCATTCCAAACGAAACATTCGAGAGAAAACGGCACCAATTCCAGTAATTTGAACCGATCGCAACATCGCATTGGAGTTGAAGTAGTCACGACTATATCTTTCTCAATTATAAAAAATGTTCGCAATTAAATGGTGCTGGAATTTGAACAAGTTATTATGTTGGATTATGACCGTAGCGTAACAGAAACAAACTCAAAGTGAGAGCGTGATAAAGAACAAATCTACAACGTTTTTCTTCTTCAGCAATGGTTCAGGACCGCATGCCATAAAACAGTGCAATAATTTCCTTTCTGCGAATTGGAGCGCCCACGGATTTTACAGAATATAGCTCATTTTCAGCGAAAATGGTGGTTTTAGACGACTAACAGAAAGGGCATCTGTTTACTATTTTAAAACTGCTGGTAGTGCAGAGCACAATTATTTAACCCGGTTTCGACAACCCAGCATAATGAAAGTTGCACACGGCCACGCACGTGAGGCCTGCCCGGATCCGAAAGTGTAGCGCGATTGTGTGTCGTAGTCCAATAACATCACCGGTAACTTGCCGTGGCAGAACAAAAACAGCAAGCAAAATTTCGTGTGTTAATGATACTATAACAGGAAACGTCCTTCTGGGAACTATTAATTCGTCCCTGTATTAGGCTAGCTAGTCAGTGTACAACCTCCTGCGCTGCACTTTTACTGAGACGCATCATATATCCCTGTCTCTGCCAGCCCCTCTCACCAGCCACGGTTTTCTACGGTGTTATGCATGAAAGAATGCCAGGCACGGAAATCCGCGCAATCGAGATAAACTAATGACCACCAAAAAAGAAATGCTTTCTGATATATTTCATCTTTGCAATTTACGTGGAAGCCGTCAGAGAAGTCTTTGTCGTAGTTACCGGCACCACGCCAAACTACTGAAAATGAAATGAAAGTGGATATGAATATAAATACGAGATATTTCGATCGTAGCATGCGGTAGAGAGATCCGAAATATTGAACCACTACGCTTCTACAATGCGGTGGTGAGGCAAATACTTCCAACAACGTGACTTATACCTGCTCACTTATCTTGGAAAGATACTTTCGACATCGGACGATATGGTCTTGGGCCTACAAGACACACAGTATTATATTTCACAACGGGCCGCAGTTGTGCCGTGCATTTCAGGCAGCATACATTGGCGCAATAATTCTTTGCTCGTTTCCATGGTTCCTATGTTGCCTTTGGAGGAACACAATAACATGATACATGTTTAATGACACGCTGCCCGGCACTCCAAAGCACTTGAAAAACAATATGTTGTATCGACCTATTTCTATGCATCGCACAGCTGCCGAAACACGAGAATGACCTATGGCGGTATAATTCGCGGCTGGTGCACACTACACTCGAACCTAAGGAAAAGATGCCCAGATGGGCATAAGATCGATTATCCCCTAGCGCGTTCGCCTTCACAATTCACTTCAGTCCATCAAAAAGGCATAAATAATTTATGACCGCTTAGGGAGCATTTTTCGGGGTCCAGTGGGAATATTAGTTCCTTGAATTAATTGACACGGGGTGCTGAGGAAGCGCTTTTCAGGTACAGCGGTTGGTTTTAAACAACAATAAAGGTCTTTAGGAAGTTATGGAAAATTTTTTACTTACTAGACATGTATACTACCGGTAACACTACCACAATTTATCAGAAATTAGACATCAAGGCCTTGAAATATTACAGACCAATCACCTTATGTCCGTCTCCTACAAGGTATTTACAAATGTAGTCGCTAATAGAATCAAGATAACCTTAAATTTCAATCAACCAAAGATGAGGCAGTCTTTCGCAAAGGATACTCGAAAATAAACCATATTCACACTATCAATCGGGTGATAGAGAAATGTGCAGAATGTAACCAACCAAGAAAGTATAACGAAGAAAGCATTTAGTTTAAACCTCAGCAGTCATGAAGGGATTACAGAATCAGTGTGTAGAAGAGTCTTATGTGAAAATACTGGAAGATATGCACAATGATTGCACAGCTGCCATAGCCCTCCATAAAGTCAGCAATAAGATTTCAATGAAGAAGGGCGTCATGCAGGGACACACGCTCTCGCCATTACTATTCACCGCCTTTTTACAGGAAGTGTTCCGAGGCTTCGATTGGGAACACTTTAGAGATAAGAGTTCACGAAGAATATCTTTGTAATCTTCGATTCGCTGAGGACATTGCTTTCCAAAGTCCCTCAAAAGATTAATGTTCAGCAATCTCGGAAAGGAGCTGCAGTGTACCATTAGTCGCGAGGCACTAGAAAATGTAAGGAAATATGTCTTCTTAGGGCAGGTAGCTACAGCTGATCTGGATCATGAGAGGGGATTGACCAGAAAAATAAAAAAATTGGCCGAGGCTTAGCTTGGTTAAGCCCGGTAAGTTACGAAAGCAATAGCCCTGGCTGCGCCTGGTTTGGCTGGTCACGTAGAGCGAGCACCTCCCCCACGGCAGCGGCGCGTGGAGGATTCGCTGGGACGATCGCCACGAGCCGAGTTGGGGGGGGGGGGGGGGGGGCGCTTTTCCACAGCTGGCATGACGTCACGTACAGCGAGCGCCCCTCGCGGCAGCGGCGCGCAGCTGCGGCATGGAGGATTCGCTGGGACGATCGCGACGAGCCGAGTTGGGGCCCTGCTTTTCTACAGCTGGTATGACGTCACACATAGGTCACGCTAAAGGTGAATGGTGGATTCTCCGGGACGACGGCCAAGAGCGGAAACCTCGGGCAGTATTGCTTTCGCAAAAAAATGGAGTGCAGCGCACATGGAACGTTCTCTGAGGTCATGAATGTCTGCCCACGATTATGTGAGCAGGATAGTTGGCTATTTTCTTTCAATAGTTTCCTTGTTCGCGTGTTGATGACCCTCGCAATGTTTCCCGCACGTGACGTCAGGGAGGTTAGCCATAAGCGAAGAACTGACATAACTATTTCTTGCGCTGGGCTACAAGCCTCTAAATAAACATGTATACTAGCAGTAATGCTCAAAAAGCTTACTGTCCAATGTTAGTTAACCAGCCTGCTAGTTACCACGCTCTTAGTTGCATTCTGAATTTCTTATGCGTTGCACCGCTGGCAACGGTGCGCCGAAAAAAACGCTCTTCTAATTCAAAAAACACGATTTAAAAATTGCTGGCAGTTTAGGTGGTGGTGGCGCTGAAAAACTATTTTCACCTATGGCGACTGTAACCGCTCCCTGTGAGCCCAGTCCAGGACTCCAATAGATACCGATAGGAGGTATTCCGAGGCCCTGATTAGGAACAGTTGGGGATAAGAATTTATAGAGAATGCCTTAGCTATATCTGAGCTACGCTGAAGACATTACATTGATAAGTCACCCGGGAGATATACTGCAAAGCCTCATCAGTGAGTCAGACAGGCAGAGCAAAGTAGTAGGTCGAAACATTTATAGGCAGAAAACCAAAGTAATGTCCAAGAACCTTGCAAGGAAATAGCAGTTCGCAGTTGGTAGCAGTCGGCTGGAAGTGGCAAAGTAATCTGTCTGCTTACCGCAGGTATCTACCGCTCATGCGGGTTATGAGAGGGAAAGAACTAGAAAAATAAGAGTGGGGTGTAGCGCCATGTGGAAAATTCTCTCAGGTCAATGGTAGTTAACGAGTATCCCTGAAGCCAAAGGTATACAACACCTGTATCATACCGGGACCCTATAAGGGGCTTGTATAAGGAGGCTAACGAAAAGGGTTATGATCAAGGAAACGACCACACAGCGACCTATGGAAAAAAAAATGACAGGTGTAACTTAAAGGCGGCGGAAGCGGGCAGAACGGATGAGCGAAGAAACGCGGGTTCATTTCATCCTAGTCGAAAGCAAGAGGCGGAAATGGGCTTGTGCAGGGTATGTATTAAGAATACTGTGAGGATTGTGAGATTGCAGGTCTTATTTTACACAAACACAAAAGTACAAACAATAAACGAGGCGGCTTTTATCGGAAAGGAAACCAATTTCAGTATGAGCGTGAAAAAAGGAAAGGAACGAGAGAGCAACGCAACAACACACGGGAAAAACACACGGGGGAACAGAACAAAATGCTTACGAAAAATACAGGAAAAAGAAAGTCAAAGAGGAAAGTCACACTACTTGTCTCTTATTCGAGCAACGAGCGGGGAGGACTGGCTGGGTGTCGGGCAGTCAGGGAGTCTCTGGGTATTCCAATGTCGGTGCAACGCTACCGCAGCGTCAGCGTCTGTGGGCTCCCAGCACGGTTCCCAGGTCTGGTATCCCGGAAAGGCCACGTAGGCACCAGAGGCGGCCTGTGTGGAGCAGCTGACGGATGGACGGAGAAGAGTGGCGCCTGGGCCTGGTGGTTGAGGCTCTCGACGATGGATGTCCAGGTCTGGTGGCCCGGACGTCTGCGGCTAAGGCCCAAGACCGGAACTCGGGGAGCCAGCAGAACTCGTCCACGTCCGTCGCCCACCGCGCTCTTCTCTTATCTGCCACGTAGTCCTCTTCTACCTGTGCCGGCGTTCCCCTCCGCACGCGCTCCTCGTGCTTTTTCTTCTTCTCCTCACAAACGACGCTGGGTGGCGCTATCTCCTTACAGAAGGCCCCCTCTTCGGAAGTGTTTTCCAAGGGAAAGAACTCAACTTCAGGAGAGCGACCCCAGACGCGTTCGACGATCGCACCACACAACACCACACCACAGCACGCACACTACACGCCACACATAATACGATGGTCGTCAATGCTCGAAGCGTCCACAGACATTCGCACACACAGCACAGAGAGCATATGAAATGTCAACGTAAAGTGTCCATAGAGGGCGAAGAAACACGGAAGGCATAAAAAGTAGATAGCCGACACTCAAAAACAAATATGAACAAACAAAAACAATTCCAACAAGAACCGGTGTGGGCTACATTCTTCCGTATTCCATTGTTCACATCAAACCACTTCACCGTCGCGAGAACTCTCTCAGCTAGTACTTCCGTTTTCTTTTGTGAAACCGTTTTCTCCAAACCGACCTCGGTCTCCACCATGATTTTACATGTTCCCGTCCTACGATGTTATATACTCTGTGCCGGTCGTTGTCCGCCGGCACCGATGGAACAACGGCGTCATTTACTTTGTTCTGCCTTTCCTTCGACACAGTTCGTTGACACTTATCACACGATCTGACATAACTCTTAATGTCAGCCTGTACACCGGGCCAGTAAAACTCACTGAGCACCCTAGCTATCGTTTGCCGTAATCCTTGATGGCCGGATAATGCACTCTTATGCGCCAACTTAAGAACTTGCGTGCGTAAGCCCTTCGGTACCACCGCTTGCTCAACGACTCGGCCAGGACACACTTAGTATGTTCGGAAAAGAACACCGTCATCTGTGTCAAAAGAGTGGGCGGTCTGTCCCTTGCCACGAAATATTTGCCCCAACTTCCTGCAACACACCTCTAAGGCCGGGTCTTCTTCCTGTTTGAGGCGAAATTCCGGCCGTGACAAGTGGAGTGTGTTAAGAGTGGGGCTTTTGCTACTCTCTGAAACCTTTGCTGTCACCGTAAGGGAAGGAACATCGACCGAACTCGTCATGGCAAGGGAAACTGCCTGATCAGTTAGAACTGGCGGGTCGACCGAGAATGGAGGTTTAGCGCCAGGGACATTGCCTATTATGATGTCGTACAGGGGTGTAGACAAGCACCGCGCGATGGCCTTACCCGAAAAGTATGGTGAAGAAATCACCACCTCCGCTTCCGGAACTTCTACACGGGTCCCATTGGCCAAGAATAATGTAGCCTGTTTCCCTGTAAGTGCCGCTGCCGGTACAAGGGACTCACGCACAACAATGCCGGTGCTGCCCGTATCCCGTAATACCGAACCAGGCTGGCCGAACACCTCACCGTGCCCTACGGGCATAGCAGTTTTCACCGGGTTGGAAGGACACACCATCTCCCCTAACTGGCCCCCTACACGCGTTACCTCTGCCTGGTTATCGGGATGTGAATATCGAGGTGTCATGCAACAGGCGGACTCCTCACGGTCTCCTGGTCTCTTAGCTCTGCATGACTGAGCATCATGTCCTACCTCGCGGCACCAGGTGCAATACAATTGCTTCGGCTTCGTCCGACAATCCGACGCCTTGTGCCCAGTCTTCTCGCACAGAAAACACCGAAGGCGGGATTGTGAACCCGAAACCTCGTCCTTGGCCTTATTTAACGTATGCTCACCCCCCTCTTTAAAGACCAACAAGTTATTTTGCCGCTGTGCTTCGAGAAAATGATCGGCAGCCTCCGCCAGCTTGGAAACTGTCTTGCCCTCCCGCTCACGTAAGAAAAGGGCTAAACGAGAATGACAGTTGTTCAGAAATTGCTCGCTCACGACCATCTCCCGAACCACCTCAAAAGTGCGGCCTTCTCCCCGCATCTCGACCCAACGGTCAAAGAAACTAAACAACCTGGCAGCATATTGCGAGGCCGTTTCACCATCCTGGGGCTTGCTCTGGCGAAACTTCTCTCGGTACCCTTCCGCGGTGAACCTAAACCTCTGAAGCAAGGCAAGCTTCGCTTTGTCATAATCCACGGAATCCTCAGGCGAGAGCCGACCGAAGACCCTAAGTGCTTCGCCGCCGAGGCACAAGCTCAACGCCGTTGCCCACTTTTCTTTTGGCCAGCCCTGCCCCGTGGCCACATGCTCAAACCTCTTTAAGTAGGCATCGAGGTCATCCCGTGCCTCATTATACTGTGGTATGAGTGCGTGCGGGTTAATGGAGCTGGCCGGTGCGACGCTACGCTCTCCACGGTCACTTGGAGGATTTGCGCCACCCTCCATGAGCCTTATTTGTAGCTGCAAGTTCCGCGCCTCTAACTCCAATTTCTGTTTCTCCGTCTCTAAATTCCGTGCCTCTAACTCCAATTTCTGCTTCGCAGCTTCACGCTCAGCGGCCTCTTCCCGTGCCTTACGAAGCTCGTCCTCCACCCACGCTCGTAACTCCGCGCCGCACAAACCCATGCGCTCGCCTAAAGCAACCAAATCTGACGCGCTCATACTGTGCCTAAATTAACACACCAGGCAAAGAAATAAAAACCGACCTTGTCCTGTCGTAGTGGACGCCAAATTTGTGAGGATTGTGAGATTGCAGGTCTTATTTTACACAAACACAAAAGTACAAGCAATAAACGAGGCGGCTTTTATCGGAAAGGAAACCAATTTCAGTATGAGCGTGAAAAAAGGAAAGGAACGAGAGAGCAACGCAACAACACACGGGAAAAACACACGGGGGAACAGAACAAAATGCTTACGAAAGATACAGGAAAAAGAAAGTCAAAGAGGAAAGTCACACTACTTGTCTCTTATTCGAGCAACGAGCGGGGAGGACTGGCTGGGTGTCGGGCAGTCAGGGAGTCTCTGGGTGTTCCAATGTCGGTGCAACGCTACCGCAGCGTCAGCGTCTGTGGGCTCCCAGCACGGTTCCCAGGTCTGGTATCCCGGAAAGGCCACGTAGGCACCAGAGGCGGTCTGTGTGGAGCAGCTGACGGATGGACGGAGAAGAGTGGCGCCTGGGCCTGGTGGTTGAGGCTCTCGACGATGGATGTCCAGGTCTGGTGGCCCGGACGTCTGCGGCTAAGGCCCAAGCCCGGAACTCGGGGAGCCAGCAGAACTCGTCCACGTCCGTCGCCCACCGCGCTCTTCTCTTCTCTGCCACGTAGTCCTCTTCTACC
Organism: Amblyomma mixtum; assembly: GCF_055824585.1. Lineage (NCBI taxonomy): Eukaryota > Metazoa > Arthropoda > Arachnida > Ixodida > Ixodidae > Amblyomma > Amblyomma mixtum. The sequence continues at coordinate 29,183,316 of NC_143020.1, read as the reverse complement.
TGTCCCGGCGTTCCCCTCCGCGCGCGCTCCTCGTGCTTTTTCTTCTTCTCCTCACAAACGACGCTGGGTGGCGCTATCTCCTTACAAATACAAAGGTTAACGCAGTGGATTCAGAGAGGGGGGGGGGGGCAACCATAGCGGCGGCGGGAGAATGCTGGACAGATGAAATTAAGAAGTTTGCGGGGATACGGTGGCCGCAATTGGCAAATGCCAGGCATACTTGGAAAGACATGGGAGAGACCTTTGGTCTACAATTGCGTTGTCGCGCTGATGATGATGGTGATGGTGATGAACGTACATTTCTGTATCCTATGCGCTCGATAAGGCTTTTCAAGAACCTGCAGCAGCCTGGGAACCTTTGAACAGGAGCCGAATTGATACTATGCAAAAAATTTTAACAATGGGCACAATGAATCCCACCGTGACTAGAGCATATATTAGAGTAACACAGAATAGTAGCATATTTCCCAACCACCGCGGGATGAAGGGAAAAGGGAGAATAAAACCAGGGTGAAGATGTCATCTGAGGCATCAGGCGGCATAATCTTGGAGGATAAGTCCACACATAAAGGGACACGGCACGCTACTGACACAGTTACCTGGCGAAGACGACCCGCGGACAGGTATTGTCCACTACGACGCAGCGGTAGCGACAGAAGCTTAGGCCATGCGCTATGCCGGGCCACTGGTCACCACTGCACACACTGCCGCTTCTGGCGCGCAAAGCTGTCACTTCCCGCCCCGGAGGTGAATACCATCAGTGTGGTTTTACCTGAGAGCACGAACCACCACAAGTAGCGAGCGACCGCCGCGGCCGCGCAGCACGACCACAGCGCCCGGAACCACCGTCCGAACGGTCCGAGAAGCTGCGTGAGGGAGTCCTGCACTCCTTAAAACGAGAGCCCCAAACTGCGTGTGAAACGTATGAAGGCGTACACACCCAAAGATCCTTCGCAGGACTAACCAACATAGCAGTGCGAGCAATGCTGGTTGCAGCGTAGCGGGCACACCATAGAGTTTCTTACTATTGCCTAGAGGGAAAGCTGGCGACCCTTCTATGGGAGTTTGCATGGAGACCCCTCGAGACCACTTCAGCCACCATGGGCGCTCAAAGCATCATGGGGCGGTGAGCTACCGACTGCAGAACTTTTGGCCAAAAAATGATAGACAAATAAAGCTGTTCGATAACTACAAATGTCCTAACATTCAATATCTTGTCTAATGATTGCAACAAACGAGCAGAAAAGCATTTAAGTGCAAAGTTTGCCCAAAATAAGAGATGACTAGCTTTCCTATTGGCCAAGTAATGAACACTAAAAAAAACTAATATTTCTTAATTAACAGGCGCGTTTTTAAAAGCAAATATGTTTTCAAAAAAATGTTGTTGCTTAGATACATTAAAAGGTTTTTATTGGCATTTCGAAAAACTAAAACCTTTTATTGGCGTCGTGTGTCGTCGCGTTTTCACTACTATGGCTTTTGCACCTGCGTTCGCGCGAAAATCGTCTGCGCGCACACGAACAGCGTTTTCGGAATGAAACGTCTCAGTAGTGCCACGACTGTGCAGCAACAAGTAGCTCACCGCCCCATGATGCTTTGAGCGTCCATGGTGGCTGAAGTGCAGCGCCGCCAGCCTTCCCTCTAGGTAATAGTAAGAAACTCTATGGGGCACACAAAATCGCGGGAAGGAAGGCGGGCGCGAGGCGCTCGTTATGGCTGCCGCATAGTTGGTTAAAAGTACGATGGCAATGACATTGGTCTCTGAAGGTGCCGCTGCAAGCAGTGCCGCGGAGAAATATGACCAATGAAAGTCGCCCGCGAAAACCGCTCAGTGGAGCTGAAGCTGCACGGGAAACGAAGGGGTCCTATGTGAGCGGGCGTGATGGCTGGCGCGGCCAGGGAAGGATGCGAGAAAGCTCAGATGGCAGATGCCGCGGTCCACCTGTCGTCATGAAGACGACTGGCCCGTGGGGAGGAATGCCAGCCTCGGCGGTGTGCGCTGCACGACGGTTTGAATGAGCCGCTGCCTTGCGGCGCTTCTCTAGCAAACGTGCTTCCGAACGGTGATTAACTCATTCATTCATTTATTGACACTGTCAGCCTTTCTCAGGTTACTACAGGAGTGGAAAACCTAATAAATTCACGTTCAAAACAAGGTACATTTCACAACTGCGATATCGACACAAAAAACGAAGGAAAAATCAAACAGTAGATAAGAATAACGCATGCAAGTGCTGAGGCAAAACTATTACATTGGTGTACTACGGTCCAGGTAAGATTTTAGGCATTCTAGAAAGGCGTCGAGGGAGTTAATATTGTAACGTGGCGGCCAGCAGAAGAATGAGGCGTGGTGAACGATGGCTATGAGATGATTTAATGGCCGCTGGCCTAGCGCGAGCGCTCCGTCCCGCGCCAATGCCAGCTTCGTCTTCGTCACACTACCCGGGGCCTCCGAGCGATCGTCCCGATCGGTGACGAACAGACGGCGAAATGGCGATGGTCTTGAGTGAAGGATCGAACAATATGTAGAAGATGGTGCAGTGCTGGCCGCCACGATGAAAAAGATGAGAGAATGAGTCCCGGTCCACGAAGCATCCGGGCCGTAGGGTGCCAGGAGCTGACGGCCGAGGCCCTTGGACGCACCGAACGGCAGGGGCAGGGGGGCGGTGTCCTCATGTATGGGCAGGGTCTTCGGTCGGTCGGGTCTTAGGTATCGGGTCGGTCAGGTCTTGGGTCTCGGGTCTTGGGTCGGTTGGGTCTTGGGTCGTCGTGTCTTGTGGTCCGGGCGGGGGACGGGGCAGGCGTGAGTGTCGAGGGCGGTTCAGGTCGGGCGGGCTGGGGCGCGGCCGTGCGGCGCTGACCAGGTACTCACGGCCGACGTCCGCGGCAGGCCCAGGACGCCGAAGCTCCGTGACCAGGATGGCGATGAAGAGACCCCAGCACCTCACACCAAATGTAACGTGGCGGCCAGCCGAGGAATGAGGCGTGGTGAATGATGACTATGAGATGATTTAATGGCCGCTGGCCTAGCGCGAGCGCTCCGTCCCGCGCCACTGCCAGCTTCGTCTTCGTCACAATATTTACAATGGACTGTGGCAGCATGTTCGATTCTTTAATAACACGAGGAAAAAAAACTATACTTAAACAATCGTTATGAGAACGCGGCACAGGAATATACATGGAATGGCGATGTCTTGATGTTTCATTAGGGTGTATTGTAAAATATGGTGATGTGTTGATATTCAAGTGGCCATGGCCATGGCCTTGGACTCCCATCGAAGCTCAGACAGGCTTTCCTACCTTTTAAGCACATCGCGCTTTTAATACATGCCGAGCAACGATGTTTCCCCGAGCTTCGCAATCAATACGTGCAGACTGGCTGCTACGGCACCTACCAAAACTTGTCCCTTCGCGCTACATACTGCGCTTCACAAAAGTACCCGACTCCCCCGGTTATGATATAATGTCTGCACACTAAACGCGCGGCATTTCTCATCGCCGCATCAAAACTCGACGTCAAAAACTGTCAAACAAACGGCTGCGCCGCCAGCGAGAGCAGTCAAACCGCATGTTGGCCTCCCTGAGACGATACGGAGCAAGCCGGGGCCACGTCGCCGCGCGCGGAACTGCGCGCGGTTTTTCTTAAGTTGTTGCCGCTGTTCCGAAAATTCACCTGCACAGTACATTTGAGGGCGGTAAATTTTTTAAGAGGTTAGTGTAAACTGCTGGTTTCATATTAGAAGAGCGATTTGATTATTTCAGACACCACCAGTGCGATTGAGGCCAATATAAGTGTGAAGTCAAGGCGTCACTCGAGAAATGTAAACAATCACTACGGCATGTTTTTCACGAATCACGACGATAACGAGAAATCACTGAGCAGTCGATTCGCTCTGAGAAAATGGAGTGGAATGGTAAATAGGTAGGCAAACTCCTTCCGAGCCGAACAAGGGAAGCAGTCATCTGCGAGCAGATGGTTCGCGAGATCTCGAAGGATTTTTCTGGTACGGGTGGAACAGTGCGGTTATACAACATCCGGCGCACACTGCAGAATCCAGATTGTCAAGACTGTGATAACTGCGTTAAACTTTTTGATTGAGTCAACGCATAACCCTTGATCAAAAAAATAATCTCCGGGTCTTTTCGCACTTAGGCGTGAATAATGTTGAACCAATTTCGTGTATATTGCCTAACGAGCGACCATTGAATACCCTCCGACGAGGAGTTTGGCAAAATTTGTTTCGGTTTCAAAATAGATTAAAACCACTCGATGTACTCTAGTACCTTGTCACATACGGCAAAAAAAAAATTGAATACAGCATGTTCCAGACATTTTTCCATGCAAGTAAGTTCATGTTTTCAGCATGGTAGTTCATTGAGCACATGTCCTATTGAAATTCCTATAATGGCATTGTGGCTAGAGTATATATTACACCGTGACAGGAGTATACGAGGTCTGTTAGAAAAGTATCCGACTTTATTTTTTTTTTACGAACACCTGATGGATTTGAAACAAGCACGCTTGCACCAGCCTACCTCGAACCTTCGTGCGCATGCACAAATTTTTTCCCGCCTGCCGATAGCGTCATTCGCTGGGACGCAGCGTTTGAATGAGGCAGTGCGCAGTGCTCTCGTCGATTTTTTATTGCAAGGAAAATGGCGGAGCGACAGGAGCAGTGCTACTGCATCAAATTTTGCCAGAAACTGAGCGACAGCGAAGTGGAAACCATTCAAAATATTCAGACGGCTTTCGGTGACGATGCTATCAGCAGCACACAGATTAAGAAGTGGTACAATTGGTTTAAAGACGGCCGCACATCGGTGCAGAGAGAGACACGCTCCGGTCGGCCATCAAGATGCCGAAATGACCAGGTCATTGCCGAAGTGAACGATGTGGTGACGCGGGACCATCGTGTGACTATCCGAGAAATTGCGGAAGAGGTGGACATCACCAATTTTTCTGCACAATCCATTATCACCGAAGATTTGGGCATGGAGAGAGATGCGGCGAAATTCGTGCCGAAGCTGCTCAAAGTGGAGCAAAAACAGCTTCTTGTTGAAGTCTCACAGGATATGCTGGATTCCACAAACAGTGACCGCGACTTCATCAACACCATAATCGCTGGTGATGAGTCTTGGGTGTACAGGTACGACCCGGAAACCAAATCCCAGTCGTCACAATGGCAGCATTCCACGTCACCAAGACCAAAGAAGGCCCGCCAAGTGCGCAGCAATGTCAGAGTGATGCTGACTGCTTTTTTTTGACTCTCTCTGTGTGGCACACCACGCGTACGCCCTCCAACATTGACCAAAAGAATACTACATTGACCAAAAGAATACTACACGGATGTCCTCCGTCGCCTGCGTGGTGCTGTGCGGCGCAAAAGGCCGAAGTTGAGATCAAGAGAAAATTGGCGCATCCATCACGACAATGCTCCTGCACATTCCTCGCACTAAATTCACACTTTTTTTCGCGAAAAACTAGACTGCTGTAGTTCAACAGACTCCTTACTCTCCTGATATGGCCTCCTGTGACTTCTGGCTGTTTTCCAAAATCAAAAGGCCATTGAAAGGAGCGCGATTTCAGACAAGAGAGGACATTAAGGCTGCAACGACAGCTGAGCCGAATACCATTCCGAAAGGGGCCTTTTCGGAATACTTATAACAATGGCAGCACCGCTGGGAGAAGTATGTGGAGTCCCAAGAAGACTACTTTGAAGGTGATTAGGTTTCCAACGCTCCAGTTACACCAGTTTTTTTTCTTCGGCAAAAGGTCGGATGCTTTTCTAACAGACCTCGTGTAATAGAGTAACAAAGTATAGTAACACATTTGGCAACCTCGGCGGGACGGAGGAAGAACAAAACCGGGGTGCAGATGTCTTCTGAAGCACCAGGCGGCATAATCTAGAGGGAAAAGTCCCCACAGGACAGGGACACTGCAACGCGGCCGGCAGTTACCTGGCGACTACGATGCAGCGGTAGCAAAAGGCCCGGCATCCGCAATGCCGGGCCTCTGGTCGCCGCTGCACACACTGCCACTTCCGGCGCGCACAGTTATAACTTCCCGCTCCGGAGGTGAAGGCCATCATTGTGGTCATACGTGAAAGCACGAACTACCGCAAGTAGCGACCAAACAGTATAGACCAAACAAAGCAAGCTCGAAAACGCAGAAACTTTACCCCAACGGAACAGGCTACTCTGAACCACTTAGCATCTAGAACCGATATAGTCATTAAGCCTGCAGACAAAGGAGGTAGCATAGTTATCCTGCCGGCCAAAAAATACAAAAAAGAAGCTTTTAGGAAACTCAACAACCCTTGTCATTATAGGAAATTAGATTCAGATCCCACTTCAGAGTTCTGCAAATTGATTCTGAACAAACTGGCAAACTTATTATCAAGGGAACTAATCACGCAGTCCGACTACCACTTCTTAAATCCGCTAAACAAACAGGCAGGACGCTTTTACCTACTTCCCAAAATCCATGAGGTTTCCGCAGAAGACTTGTTTACCGCAGATATCCCCGGCAGACCTATCGTTTCAAACAATAACACGCCCACAGAGAACCTATCAATTTTCCCGAACAATTATCTTGCAGATATTCCCACCCACCTCCCTTCCTTTGTCGAGGATGCACCGCACTTTCTCCGCATAATAGAGTCTCTGAATGACGCTTCCATCATCCCAGCAGATAGCATACTTGTCACACTTGACGTCGCCGCTTTGTACACAAATATTCCCATAAATGAAGGTATCGCCGCACTCTCCAAAACTCTAACTCAAAGTCCTCACCCGCACGAAACTGAAGTGTACCTCACGCTACTTGAATTGGTACTAACACTCAACTACTTTGAATTCGATTCTTCTTACTACCTTCAAGTATATGGAACAAGCATGGGCACTCCCTTCGCACCCAACTACACGAACATTTTTATGGGGCTACTAGAATCTAAACTTCTCAATTCATTTCTAAAAAAAACCACTTATATACCTGCATTACATAGACGACATTTTCATGATATGGAAGCATGGGGCTGAGACCCTGAAGGCATTCGTCACACATTTCAATTCATGTCACTCCAGCATTAAATTCACCTTCAACTCCTCGAAAACGCAAGTCAATTTCTTTGACACCACTGTCCATTTAGAAAATAGCAAGCTCAAAACCACACTTTACAGGAAGCCTACTGACCGACAACAATACTTAGATTTCACTAGCCATCATCCAAGACACTGCAAACAAGGTATATTCGTAGGACAGGCAACGAGGCTAAGAAGAATGTGTAGCGACGACGACGACTACCTGAAACACCTCCACTCGCTAAAAAACACACTAATCATCACAAACCATCCACAGACAACCCTTAATAATGCGTTCCAACGAGCAAGCACTTTGAAACGAGATGTAGTTCTTAAAAAACGAACAAAAGCTAACAGTCAATGACCTCCTGCACTTATAACGAAATACTCAAACGCGCTTCCAAACATAAACAATATCCTGCGGAAATACCACCCCATTTTAACTGGTAACGACCGTCTCAAGAAAATATTTCCCGACGCACCAAGGGTAACATACAGACGCAACACAAGCATGAAGGACATCCTGGTGCATGCTAGGCTCGGTAAGAAACCACCACCGACAGTAACTTCATGCTCTCGACCTAGATGCAAGACATGCAAACATTTACAAAGGGACACTACGGTTAAAAGTACGGCAAGCGATTTCAGTTTCGATATAAAGACCAGTTTTGACTGCACATCGTCCAATATTATCTACATGCTCCAGTGCTCCTTCTGCCATAAACAATATATCGGAGAAACCGGGCAAACAATGAGTGCCAGATTAAACGGGCACCGGGCTGACACAACACGGAATGAACAGAAGGCAGTGTCCACCCATTTTAATCAACGCCATCACAAATTAGACGAACTCAAATTGTTCATTCTTCAGTCAGGCTTCAAATCGACTAGGGACAGAAAATACAGAGAAGCATTCCTAACCCACAAATTTAAAAAACTGCAACCAACAGGGATTACCATGTTCAGAGGAAACCTGGAATCTCTCAGGTACATTCCAGGGTTAGCATAATTTTAAATTAACAAATGTCTTGCACGCAGTCAGACCATTTCCTAGAATCTCGCATAAGTATATTATCGCTCTTTGCACTCTTCCCACGTCATATCTTCCACCCCATTTCCGGCCTTCTCACCCGCTCCCTTTGTTCACCCTTTATTTTTTCTCCTAATCTCCTACTATCAGTTCTCGGAAACCATGACATTCCTGTTACCCCCTCCGCCCCACCTTTTGGCTTCCTCTGAACTCGAGCCATTCCCCCCCCCCCCCCCCCCCCGCCTTGTCCTTCCTTGGAAATGCCCCTCCTTCCAGTGCCAGCCTATGTTGTTTGCCTTCGTCTCATTTCCCTGTACCACGCTGACTAATCCTCTTATCTGAGTTTTTCAGGTCCTACAGCGCCTCCCCCCTCCCCGTCGCAGCCCCTTCAAAGCCTTTGTTCATTACACACCCCCCGGATATAATTTTTTCCACTATTGCAGCTTAACGAATCAAGGTTCACCTCCCTGCCCTTCCTGACACGCATTCCCTCTCACACCACTTTCCTTCCCCACCCTGGGCCTTCCTCCTCGGAGCGAAGGCCCTATTTGATCCCTGCCAATGATGAACGCTTTGCCCAGAGGAAGAGAAGTCTCCTTGTCGAAACGTTGGCTCAAGAAACCCCCTTGAGCCAACGTTTTCCCCTCCCTTGTTCACTTTGTGATCGCCAAGGACCATCTACCACACTCTCTCTCTACCATGGTCACCATGAAGTGACGCTACCGGTGGCACCACTGCAGCGCGCGATGCTGACTGTTGCTCACACATTGACGTCAGGAGAGAGAGCATAGCGACATCACGCACACTAAGAAAACACAAGTAAAATGCTTAACCAATATCACATACACCGCAGAAAACCCCTATCGCTGATTCTCGCAATACGCAGTATGAACATCCTGTGAGGGCTTTTGTTGTGGCGCGAAGCGTTTTTGTACCTTCCATGCGGGATCAAATGATTTCTTCGTTAAGCAAAACTTTTGGCTTCAGAAACAGCTGTTTACGGCTCGAGCTTCTGTAAACTGCCTAATTCCGCATGTTATATTTCTTCCAGAGGAGCTTTGAAAAAATCTCAAAGAGTAAAAGCATATGCCCTAGTACTGCATGGGTGCGTACGGCAGCTAACACTACATATGTCCTAATTGGCACCCCAATTAGTCTGAATTAAGACTAATTTGAATCCGAAAAACCGAAATGCACAGTCAGGCGGGAATGAGCCGAGAATACGCATATGCCGCACTTTTCTACTTTCCGGCGAGATATTGCTTCACAGCCAGATTGATATATCATATCTCAGAAACATTAACAAGGCTAGTTCTATACTACGTACAAAACTTAGCAGGCAAACTGTATTGTTTCTCGAGAGGTGCTCTTAACGTTTAATTTACGCAAAACTGTAGATAGCAGCAAAGCGCGTTTATTCGATGTATCACCGTCACCTTTCAATGACTACACGTCAGAAAAGCTCTTGAGGATCAAATAGCATATTTCTTCTAATTCAGCATATAGAGAACTGAAAAAGGATGTTCCACATTTCTTACCCCAATCCTACGCGACTCTACCCGAAAAAAATGAAGCGCTAACCACACAGTTGTCTCAGCGTTCCTCTTGAGCCTTACCCAAGCGAAACAATTTCGAACACTGCAGCTCAGTGGTCTGCCTCTCGGCTGTGGTCGTTCTCTTACGTATAAGTGGCTTCAGCCTTTGGGCCAGTAGGTACTTCCTTGCTTCAGAGAGAAAGCGGAAAGCAAACAAGACACAGGCGTCCTTTAAGCATTTCACCTATCGCTCTCCATGTAGACGGCGGGCGAGTTCTTTTACATGCCAGTTGACCCTCAAATTGAATTTACTTTCCACGTGTATTTAGCGGACTCGCAATCACAAAGAGTAAATGTGTTGCTAGCGTATCTGGTGTTTGTGGGAGCGAGCGTCTACTACCCGTTAGCTCCCCATGATCTGTAAATTTCGTCTCTCTGTGTTCTGTGCATATTACAACATAGTAATTCTATGTTTGTTGTCTACTGCGACATCATGCGCAAAGAAAAGTAATTCAGAACACTGACTAACAAGTTTTGAGGTTGTATTCATGCACCGCGTTGCTACAGCCATGAACCCGCTTATGCTATCTTTAAACTACCCACTCTTATATGCGTTTTCATTGAAAGAAATGTTTCACTTTAGAACGTTTGTACTATGAATTCGCGTCAGTATAGCTGTAGATAAGACGAGGTGCTTTGATTTCCGCTTGCTGCTTCGTAGCTTTCATAATACGGTGTGAAGATAGCAGGGCACTTTTTTATGCCGCACATGATTCTGGCTTGCTCCGTCTATAAATGAAAGCTTACAAGAAAAAAGATTCCCATATTGAACATGTTGTTCGCAGCTTTAAACGTTCTTGGTAATGGGCATAATTTCGGGGCACGCTAGTACGATATGTACATCTCGTCGGATTTCTTTCTTCAAGATACATGAACCTGTTTACCCAAACACAATTAGGACGTCATATCACTTCAGCACCAGCGTTCTAGTTTCTCAAGGCGTAATGAGTTGTACCCTCCAGTGCTCGCACATTTCCTCTGTCAGGGACGTTTCTGTGTACACTGTGTACGCAGCAAGAAGATGTACGAGACATTTATTGGGCCACGTTACACACAAAATATGCGTGCTCAAAATGCACATAGCAAAGTATTTGTTTTATTGGTAATATAAATTGAAGGCACAAGACAGAACTATACAGAAATGTTCGATTATTTCGATATACTGAACAAATCAGTCTATCAAAGCACACCTTACAGGATCCTAAAGCAAATAACTAAAAATTCTCATATACAAACATGGAAAATTGGAGCTCTTTAACAGCGCCTATTTGTTCGCGAATTCTTTTACTATTATTAGTTCTGGAGTATGACTTGAACGGAAGATACACATATTGTGAAGCGAATGCCTTATGGGACCTTCAGAGAGGAGGTATAAAAACTTTAACTTGAAATGATTATCCGCTGTCGCAGTGTCCGTAAATTTTTCCAAGAGATTGCGTTCATAGCGCTGATTTACCTTCAATGTTTCGAGATAACAAATGTTACTAATTACGTGGGTACACGCACTAATCAAGCAATTATATTCTTTTGACAAGGGCTCCTCATTATCTCACTCCATTCTAGAGAAGGTACCATGAGTTTCTTCCAAGCACTCATTTTAATACGTGCAGGTGCATCACACAAAATAGGTCATTTTATATACCGTCAAAATTTCCGCAAATGTATTTGAGTGGTGGTTTCCAATAATCAAATCATGTGCCGGTGAGGCCCAGATGCTTCATAGTCATTTTAACGTAACCTTAGTGCGAGCAAGCATGTACAAAAAAAATGTGGCTACTTATTACTGGCGAATGCAAAAAAATTGATATCGGTCAAGCTTAATTCAATGTTCGAAGACCTGCACCATGAATACTCCGGTTTTAAAGAAACCTTTTGATGAATTTGGCCACCAAATTTTCTGGCATCCGCATACATGAGATTACATGAATGAAAATGCATTGATAAAGTGCATTCTTTAAGACGCATTAACGCGATGGAAATCACTGAGATATTTCGGTTAACTGCTTGCAGGTAAGTGAATTATTGTTCATTAAAATGTTTGTGCTGTTCTCACCTGCGGCTTTTCTTTTTTTCGGTTATAAAGTGCGATCTGTTTGGACAATAAGGTGACTGCAATGCCACCTGCAGCTGCTATCGCCAGAATAGGAGGCCTCGAACTGGAGCGTGCTTTTCAGATTCCGCTCCAGTATCTTCCTTGTGGCAACCGATAAAGCGCGGATCTCCATTCAGAGTAGCAAATTGGATGTATAGAATACAATGTGTTTTGTATAAATGTAAACTTAAATGTGCTGTCTCCTGTGAATTGCATCGATTAGTCATTTTAATTACCCAGTGTGATGCTGTGCCGTCAGCAGTACTCTCCATACATATAATAGGTGTCCCACCCAATCTTGACGAGAGATTAAAGATTTACAGGGGTACAATAGGCCGAGAAAGCTATACAAAGTGATTTGCAAAGAGAACATTAGGATTTAGAGACTTTTTATATTACCGAAGTAATATTGAACAGTCTAGCAAGAGAACAGCAGTTCGCAATTGATGGTGTGGTGCTGGAAGTAAGAGAATATATACCCGGTGTCCCAGCTAAATGTAACCAAGCTTTTAAAAAACACGGGATGTCCTAGCCGTCTGAAACCAACTGAGGGTTGTGTAGAGTCGCGTGACCTAGTCTGCAGTATTTTTTTCATTCTTCAAGGTTGACTAATTAGTTAAGGTTAATTAACTATCTTTTTAATTATTGACTCGATGAACAAAGTGTCAATGGAAAAGTTGTCGATCGCTTTGAGAAACAGCTTACTGAGAAATTTGCAGCAAAGTAATATTTACGTACAGTGGTTTTTGTACCGGCCTTTAACCATAACCCGCACAATAAGAAAAAGCTTCCACATGACAACTACGCCACTTCAACGACCCAAGACGCGCCTCAAGGAATAAAATCCGTTTTTTCTGAAGTCCTCTCCTCGATGAGACTTTGGGTGCACATTGGGGCACAGATGTGAGCGAGCAGCTGGTCACGTGATAACTTTCTTTTAAGGCCAATAAATGAAGCTACGTTAATCGTAACTTGATGGAAACAGCACTACTAGTGGTTTTTCGAGGCGATCTAAAACTTTTTCATTGACACTTTCTTCCTAAAGCCAATAATTAAAAAGTCAGCTAATTAAACTTTACTAATTAATTAACTTTGAAGAGCGAAAAAAATACTCAAGACTAGGCCACGCGACTATGAAGAACCCTCAGTTGGTTTCACTGGACTAGGAAACTTCGCTTTTTTTAAAAGTTTGGTTACATTTAGCTGCGACACCCGCTATATTTAGAGCAGGCAGTGACAGCTGATCCGGATCATGAGAGGGAAATAACTAGAAGAATAAGAATGGGGTGGAGCGCATATGGCAGGTTCTCTCAGATCATGAACGGCAGTTTACCAATATCCCTCAAGAGAAAAGTTTACAACAGCTGTATCTTACCGGTACTCACCTATGGAGCAGAAACGTGGAAGCTAACAAAGAGGGTTCAGCTTAAGGACAACGCACCGAGCTATGGAAAGAAGAACGATATCTGTAACGTTAAGAGATCGGAAGCGGGCGGTGTTGGTGAGAGAACAGACGCTGGTTAATGGCATCCTAGTTGAAATCAAGAGGAAGAAATGGGCTTGGGCAGGGCATGTAATGCGAAGGCAAGTTAAACGCTGAAACCTTAAGGGTAACGTAGTGGATTCCAAGAGAAGGCAAACGTAGTATGGGGCGGCAAAAAGTTTGGGCGGTGGATGAGATTAATAAATTTGCGGAAATACAACTGGCGAAAGACACGGTTAATTGGAGAGACATGGGAGAAGCCTTTGCCCTGCTATGGGCGTAGTCAGGCTGATGATGATGATGATACATTTTTTATATTAAGCGGTACCGTATAATAACTAAATTAAAAAAGCGTGCAGCTATTCCATTTTGCACTAAATTTGCAGTGCAGAAGATTGGAGCCTCCCAGCAAAATGTTTACTTCATAACTTTTACTTCTTATGCGTGCTTTAGATTCAATTTCTCACCATTAAAAAGAAAGCACAATAAATGTAAAAAGTCCTAGGTTAGCATGTCTTCGGACAAGGTGAGATCAGTGCTCTTTTGTGATTATTCTGCGCTTTGGCAATGCTGGTAATTTTCCTAAAGCTGTGCAGAAGCAAATCAGAGGGAAGGAAGTGACAGCATGGAGAAGAACAGTAATGGGGCCGACACCGAAGCTAGTATAAGGACATCACAAAGCAACACTGGCATTGATAACTGCAAGCAGGTGAGCTAATGTATCAGAAAGGGAGAGAGTGAAAAGGTGCTTGTCACTGCAACCTCCAACATGATATGGCGCCCTCGATGTTTACGGTAGCAGGTGAAGGGAGACAGGCGAGTAGAAGTCGGGATTTGCGCGGGGAGTACAATAAATGGGGTGCAACTAAAGACAAAAAATCGAATTTTTGGAGATTGTTGCAGGGCGCCTGGCAGTGATAGCAGCAGGACTAAACAATGTTAGCACACAGGGCACAGCAGAAGCTACTGAACAATTTGCGTAGGGAGTTTCGGATATGTGGTCAACAGCCCCACAAGCCTTGATTGTAGGCTGCACAGTACCGGCGCTGCGAGGACAGGCCAGGAGCCGATGTTGGCTGAAGTTTCTGACGAGATGGCAACCATTTTAAGGGAAGGGCTGGCGCATAGATAAGCTGGCGCTTGAATGGTTGTAGAGAAGCTGTTTTGGGAGTTTCTTGGTATCTCCAGGCACGAATGTAGGTGGCACTAAAGAAAATAAAATAGCGGAGGCCGAGGCCAACAAACTGCTTACTACAAACATGAGCCAAAATTATGAAAGATCCATTTAACACATGGTTGAGCTGCATAAGCATGCAAGGAGGCAGAAAGAAATTGAATTGGCTAGAAGTAGAAAAGTAGTTAACGGAAGATGCCATTGTGTTCGCTCTGTGCGAGGAAGATCTCAGAGATTTAAAACACCAGCCTGTATAGATCGTCGCGTCTGGTAAGGGCTAAACAGAACACAACGCAGAAGAAGAAAGGAGCAGTTTGTGTATTGATACAAGAAGGAACAATTTGGCAAACAATAATATCAGTTTGCAAATAACATATCTTTGTATCGGGAATGATTTTCAGGCAGAAGGATATGGCTAGCAGCAGCCTATCTATAGACACGGAAGAATAGCAGGCAAAAACATCTCTTGTTAAATGTCTGAATTATAATATAAAACATCGTAGAGATTGGGCCAAAATAATTCCCCTGGGGAATACGAATGCATACATGACGAGGATCTGGATGCAAACAGAGATATTAACGGGAAGCTAACGCTAGAACTTTGTGAGCAACGTCATCTAGTTATTGTAAACAGAGAACAAAATGCAAAAAGAACTCACAAGGCGATTCAAACAGGCAGTCCACACACTGATTACTGCTCAGTGTCGCAGGGAATGCAAAACAAGCTCACAAAAGCGGAATAAACGAGGAGAAAAAGTATTTATTGATAACTGATCATAAGCGTTTTATTATGCAGCTTGCACAGTTGATAAAGATATAAATTCAGAGAACACATAGAGGAAACCCAAATTTTAACAATCAACAAAAACCGCTAGTAGCACCAGGCGCGGAGGCAACTATAAGGAAGAGCCTGTGAAAAGCACGGAATATAAGTGAACAATTTATTCGTACCAAAATCAAACAAGTAAAAGTAGCAAAGCACCAACACAAAAATTGTTGCCGCGAGGCTGGTGGAATGAAGATATTAAGGAAACCATTGAAAAACGGCGGGCGGCATCAAGAGCACACTGAGAAGAAACGAGGACGCAGCTTTCTCAACATGCAAAAATAACAATCTTATCGACAAAATAAAATGGCAGCACAGATCCTCGCCCGGGACAAAATGAAACGGACCAGTGACACTGGATGAGGGGATGAGATAGAACTAGAAGTATGTCAAGAAAATTATTGAACGATGTAAAGTGTTTCGGTAAAAAGAATCAAGCTAAACAGAAACCGCTTAGAGATGCTCAAAGAAGCTGCTCAGAGAGGGAGAGCAGGCTGAAATACATCAAAACAGTTATGAGTGAGTCTTTTAGAGGCGGCGATAATGTCATCTCCCTAATTGGAGAACCAGCACACGACAGCATAACGAGAAGGAGTTCAGAATTAGGAATTTTTTACTGTGAAACCCAGAAGTCAAATATTCCTAATTCGAGAACTGCAAGGATTGAAGAAATTCGAGTAAAGGTAACTAATCAACCCAGTCTCTGCAGAAAGGAAGCATAGTAAAAAGCTCTCGCGACAGTCGTATCGAATAAGCAAATTCCAGCCTTAAACCCCGTAGAGCACATTTCTCCGGGATGCCTCCTGCTTGCCGCACACTACATAACGTCGCCGGCGCATCTATAAAGAGCTCACATTTTCTTCCACAAAAACCATTTCGCCCAGCATTGCATTTTCCGTCACTATCCATGCTACCCGCTCGTTACTGTGGTTTATGGCTCGTCGCCAGTTGTGATAAGCTGGGCCGGGAACATTTCCCGGCCAAGAGTAAAGAACAACACGCCAGTCGAGGGCATGCCACGCACTGACTGGCCCAGTCATGCGTGCCTTTTTGTTTACCGACGCGGTGGCGCCCTCCAGTGATCAATAATGTCACACTTGTTTTTCAAGCCATGCAAAAGTTCAACTGAAATGTATCTAACGTCAGCGCATGTAAATGAAGTTTTTTCAGGATTCCATTGAGAAATGTTTTGAGTAAATCATAGTAAATCATCTTTCGCAGTGCAATGAACGTTTTCACCTTCAAACCTGGTTTCTATGACAGATTTTCTAGTGCAGATGTAAAATTTTGAGTTCCCACGTTGTGATTGGCGCTTTCTTCAACATAATACACCGCACTTCGCACATGCCTCACTGCGTCACCGCTTATGTTGCAACCAACACTTTGCCCATCAACTCCTCCGTCGAAGCTGCGGCCCCTACTGCACGTGTTGTGAGCAATACGACTTATGTTATTTAACAGCTCCAAGGAATGCCAAACATAGAAACCATATTGCAGCTGCTTCTGGGTGGTCTAGGCACTAGAAATGATCTTGAAAACATTTATTGATTTAAGCATGCCGTACAAGTTAGGCAATCGGCAATCTTTTTGATAACTCTTTGGATCATTCCTGTCTTCCTGATGACTCGAAGATTGCGTCTGTTGTGCCTATTGATAAATCTTGTTTCCAACACTTTATCCAACTACACACCAATATCGCTGATATCTTCCGCCTGCCAAATAATAGAGCATATGTTATATACGTGCACAGTAGAACATCTAGACACTCACGGCTTGTTCAACCCTTACCAACATGGCCTCGGAAAGAGACTCTCCTTCGTGACACAGCTTCTAGAATCTACTTTCGACATATTCGAAGCACTTAACAATCAACCAACTGTGGGCTGCATTTTCCTAGATTTTAGAAAGGCGTTTGATGTTGTCTCCCAGGAACTATTAATAGAAAAATTGTGGCAATATAACATTAACTCCAAGATTATTTCCTGGATTTCTGAATACCTGCACGCACGACATCAGTTTGTTATAGTAGATGGAGAGGCATCAAATGTTCTTGATGTTACATGAGGCGTCCCTCAAGGAACATTTTTAGAACCCTTACTGTTTCTAATGCATATAAATGATATTTCAGACAACGTCACGTCATGCATGAGACTATTCGCGGATGACTGCATATTATACAGAAAAACTATCCGCGATGGCGACTGCCAGGCAATTCAAAACGATCTGGACTCAATACATGCATGGCGCGACAAATGGACTTTTAACTTAAACTTAGAAAAAACCGTGTGTATGAGATTCACGAGAAAGAAGAAAACAAATGATTTCCGCTATACGATTAACGGAAAAACCCTAAAAGTATTTCGCGAGTATAAATACTTAAGAGTTTATCTGACCCCATCTTTAAGTTGGCACCGGCACGTAGACTACATCGCTGCTAAAGCCTGTAAATCCCTTTACTTTCTACGCAGGAACACTAGCAATTTTCCTCAAGTCACCAAAGCAATTTTATTTAAGTCAAATGTGCGCTCCGTTTTAGAATATGCCTGCGCGGTATGGGATCCTCCCACTGCACTCGATAAAGATAAGCTTGAGAAAGTTCAAAACAGATCACCCCGTTATGTTCAAGGTAAGTCAGCCAAAGATCTGTTATTTAGTGCGACGCTTTCTAGACAAGCATTCGGCTGGGAATCTCTAGAACATCGCCCAGTCGTGCTTCGCTTAAAGTTATTTCATGACATTTATCCTCCTCGAACAGGTATCCCACGTGAAAATTACATCTTTTCACCTCATTACGTGTCTTTACGTCTGGATCCCGACAAATAAGTGCGCGAAAACAAGTGCAAAACTGAATCTTTCAGTCCTTCTTTTTTCCCCAAAACAATTCTACAGTGGAACCGCTTGCCCTCGGCTGTTGCAAATTTGATTGCCGACGCCGGGATCGAAGCCTCGTCTTTCGGGTAAGCAGCCGAGCGCCATAACCACTCAGCCACCCCGGTGGGTGAACTGGGAATTGTTCCCCTAGTTAGACTAGCTAAGATCCTCCTTCTTTATAAAAAAAATGGCGCCCTTGTTCTGTTCTAGTTGTGAAAATAAACATGCTGATATGCTTACTAAATAACAATTTCAAGCCGTACAGCGAGCTCCAAATACAGCGCCACGAAGAGGAGCGCGTGTTGAGGGAAGGCGGTGGCGCGCCAGATCACAGCAGCGGTGACCCTGGCCACGTCAGGGACCATACACGTCCGACTACGTCCGTGCAAAGGCTGGTTCACATGCATGCAAGCGACTGAAAATTGAGCAGCGCAGCGCGGAGAACAATTTGTAACTTGTTGGAACATCACCGCTCTGACTGCTGGAGCTGCCGCGATGACTCTAAACAGCCTTTGCGCGGCATCAACAAAGCGTTTCCACTTGCATGTGAAAAAGGCTTCACTCGAGCGTGCGGCGGTTTTGTGTGGGCCTCCGTCAGTTTTAGATAAAAAACAACGAAAAGCTTGTACTGTCTTCCCAATTTGAGAGAGAAAAAAAAAGAACTCTCCGAGCAAATGAAATTTCCTTAGAATATGCAAAAAATCCCTTTTACCCTAAACAGCGTCCAAACTCTCTAAATCTAGGAAAAAATCCCTAGGGTTGGGTTTTTTTGGTTCGGACACAGCGAGCATGGACGGACACCGCGAACATAGGTCATTAAAGGCTTTTGCCATAAAATAAAAAGTTGTCTGTAATTTTACATACATGGCTTGCTTGCATTATTTGCCTCAATCTATCGAAAAGCTGGAACAGCTGATGAGCTGCGCTCACATTTCGGATTGGGAAATTATGTAATCGTCCGCAATTTTTTTTCGCCACAACCATGTCAGTGCACATTGTAGGCCCCTAGGAGTTCGAAATTATTCCGGAGCACTGCGATACGGTAATTCTTCTTTCACTCCCACCTTTCTCCCTCCTTTCACGGCACGGTTAAGGTCTCCGCCGAGAAATGAGACAGTTACAGGGCTATTTCCTTCCCCTGAAAAGCCACTTTTGTTGTGAAAGCAACACTCCTACAGACAAAGCGAGATATCAGATGGCCGCCATAGCTACGCTGCCCTTGTTTCAATTGGTTGAAATGGTCGTCACGTCACAGTGTGCGAATTTCAAAAGGGGCCAATTGTACTTTGGATAGTAACCATGCAACCAATTAAAGGGATCCTATAGTGATGCTCCTAGTAAGAGGCACTGAGTTTAGTTATTTGCTTAGTTAAACAATTAGCCTAATTAAGCTTTCTAGTCAGACCAGATAAATAAATAAATCCTAGTAGTAAATTCGTCGAGTTGGGGAATCGAATCAGGGTCTCCGGAGTGCGAGACGAGCACGCCCACCACTCCGCCATGCCAGCTCGATGGCCTGGAATGAACAAAAGCGCGTCTAGAGAAACATTGCCGAATATATTGAAAGGCGTTTCTGCCGCAGTTAGTTTGAGAGAGGTGGGTGAGAATGATCTCGTTGGTAACGTTGTCGAATGCGCCCTTCAAAATCAAGGCGAGTACGACCTCGTCATTGTGAGGGCATTCCACGGGGTCGAGACACTCTTACATTCGAATCCAGGATAAGGAACATGGCCCTTTTCATTTAGGGACAAGGGGTACACCACAGGGCGCGGTGCTCTCTCCCCTGTTATTAAATCTGGTTATTTATTTATTTATTTATTTATTTATTTATTTATTTATTTCACATACTTTCAGGGCCCGAAGGCATTACAGAAAGGAGTGGTACAAAAAAAAATACAGTGCATAGTTATACAAAACAAGTTATATGATGGCAGAAAACGCAGTTTTCTTGAAGTTCTCAACATCGGTAATGGCAGCGATGGAGGGAGGAAGGTCGTTCCAGGCAACGCTGGTTTTAGGAATAAAAGAATCATGACACAATTTGGTTCTCGAAAATGGAACACCGACTTTAAATATATGATCGGAACGGGATGAAATGTATGAAGGGCTCGAAAAAAGATGATCCTTTAACAGGGGGTTATGGTGATACAGTCTGTGGAAAAGACATAGTCGAAAACACTTCCGGCGCGAAGAAAGGTCTGGTAAGGCAAGTGTGTTTTTCATAGAAGTAATGCTGGCGTAACGGGAATAGTTAGTTAAGATGAAACGTGCTGCACGATTTTGAATGGATTCTAGTGTGTTTATCAGTGTGATTATATTAGGATCCCAAACTGCAGATGCATATTCTAACTTTGGTCGTACTAATGTTTTATAAAGGGTTAGTTTTATCGGCAGAGGCGCGGTAGAGAAATTTCGGCGCAAGTATCCAAGAGTCCTGTTGGCGTTATTTGCGACATGTTCGACGTGTCTATGCCATGATAAGTTACGTGAGATATGAACACCTAGGTATTTGTAGGAGTTAACTGATTCAAGTGGAATGCCATGAAGAACATAAGTACGCTTGTTATCAGTGATGTTAGTGCGACGTGACACATGCATCGTTTTACATTTATTAACGTTTAGTCGCATGCACCACTTATCACACCAGTTAGATACGCTTGTGAGATCATCCTGAAAATAAATGGAATCAGTTTGATGCACCTGTTATGATGCACCTGCTGGCCCAGCTGGTCGCTGTCGCCGGTGTGAAACATGCGCTGTACGCCGACGACACCCTGTGGGCCACACAGGGTTCCCTCGGAGACATTGAGGCCAACCTGCAGGAGGCAACGACCATAGTGGACCATTATGCTCGCGTCTGCGGCCTCCACTGCTCCACCCAAAAGTCTGAATTTGTGCACATACGCCCCTCACCAAAGTGCATAGCCAAAACTTCATTGTCTCTTAAGACATGTCTAATCTCTGAAAATGCTGAAGTCCGAGTACTGGGGCTCTTTATACATCAAGACAGACGGTCAGAAACAACATTGGCCAAACCCCTTCAGGTGGGGGACCAGGTGAGCCGCTTGGTCCTCCGGGTTTCTGACAAGCGCGGGGGGTTATGATGTAAGTACGCCTTACGGCTGGCGCATGCATTTGTAACCACTCGAATTCTATATTCGACTCCATACCTCCACCTGCGGAAGCAAGACGAGAATTCCCTCGAAGTCATCCTCCGCAAAATTATTAAGCGGGCTCTGGACCTCCCCGTGAACACCTCCAACAAGCGCCTCCTGGGGCTGGGCATGGTGAACGCATCTCGGGAGCTCCGGGAAGACCACTTCGCCACACACGTCTCTCGAAGACATCGTCGGGTCGCCGCCTCCTTGCCCGACTGCACATCCAACACACCACTCTCATGGAAGAGCGCGTATGTATTCCATCCCAGTGGAGATGCGCCCTTCACGTGCGCCCTCTTCCCACGAACATGAACCGTGATGACCATAATGGCCTGCGCCTGGCGCGAG
This sequence comes from Amblyomma mixtum, assembly GCF_055824585.1. Classification (NCBI taxonomy): domain Eukaryota; kingdom Metazoa; phylum Arthropoda; class Arachnida; order Ixodida; family Ixodidae; genus Amblyomma; species Amblyomma mixtum. The sequence goes on along the minus strand of NC_143020.1, from coordinate 29,161,659 downwards.
CGGAAGCCCTGTCCCGTAACTATGGATCGAAACTTGGCGTCTTCTACGTGGATGCCTCCGGCCCCCACCATGGGGGATGGTACACGGCCGCAGTCATCCACCGATCCAAAACAGTGAACGGCCTTATTTTCCAAGTCCGTGACATAACACACGCAGAGGAGGTCGCCATTCCGTTGGCTCCATCTGATCCGACTTCAAAAACAACTATTTCCGACTCGCGAGGGGCCTGTCGGAACATCGAGCAGGGCTGGGTACCGTACCTAGCCTACCGCATTCTCCAAAACAGCGTCTATACCGGTGACCCCGCCCACCGGCGTATCGTTTCGGCTCCTGCTCACATGGACCTTGAGGGAAATGAGGCAGCTGACGCCGCTGCCCGCGCGCTCTCTCACCGGATATTCCCCTCCCACCCCAACAATCAGGAACTTCAATTTATTCCAGCGTACACCTTCAAAGACATTGTTTTACTCTATCGATCTGGTCACGGTCTTTATCCCTGCCCGTGTAAGGGTCTCTCAAAGGCGGAGGAGCGGCTTCCCCTCCACCTGTATTCTAATACTTTGCTGTGCCCGGCAGCTCTGAAACACTTCGACCCTTCTTTCTCGGACAGCTGTCCGCACTGTGCGGAGAAGTCTTCGGACATCTACCACATGGTTTGGGTCTGCCCCTCCAACCCTGCTATCCCCCCTCACCCCAACCCAACCCGGGAGGACTGGGAGGCGACCCCACTCGGCTGCTCTGACCTGCAGGCCCAACGGGCCTTTGTCGTGTAAGCCCGGGCGGCGGCCAACGCCACTGGGGTCCCGAACTAGGGACCTCCACATTGAAGAGAAGTTTATTGGACCCATTATTCATACAGAGGGACCCCATTCACTCACAGACAAAAACAACAATGCAGCGACTAGTGCCGCTCGGTACAAACAAGCTATGAAACAAGTACACGACGGCGACTGCTGTCGCCGTTCACACAAAATCATTCACAGCACAGAATGTTCAGAGGGTCCATAATGTCCAAGCATCGCGGGGGGAAGCACGCTCACTAAATGCAATGAACGCGCACAGACGCCGCGCACTACACACTCAATCCGGCAGGACCCGCACCGTGACGCGGCCCCCGCTGGCGGCGATGAAGCGGGTGCTCCACCCCCGCAGGAACTCGTCTTCTTGGATGGTCACACGGTCTAAACACGCCTGTTCAAACAGGCGCGCCCGAACCCTCTGCAGCATGGGGAACATGGCGCGTTGACGCCGGCCCTGCAAGGAAGCGACGCCTCTCTGGCGCCACAAAACAAAGGCCACGACGCACAGTAAGAGCCGCACAAATGTGTCGCGCGGCCTGGTGCGCGAGTCGAGGCTAACAAAAAACATGCGCGACATCAGGCGCCAAAAAGTGTGCGCTATGACGCACTCAAAAAGCGCGTGTTCGAGGGTCTCGGTCGCACCGCACTGGGGACACCGCGAAGAAGCGATGCCCCACGCGGCGATGCGGACCCCCGTTGAGAGGACTCTCCAGCCTCGCAGCCAGCCGAAGTCGCGGACGTCTGGTGGTATCGAGTGCGACGTCAAGTCTCGCCACCGTACCCGCCTGCTCCACTCTAGCTGTCCAGGTGTAGCCTCCTGGATGGCAAGGAGGTACACTGTAAAAAATATTTATTGAAAAAAACAGAAATTTTCTGGCAGCTGGCCTGCCAGAAATTTTCTGTTATGCTATGTTTTCGGTTTTTTACTTTTTCTGTCATTTTGCACATCTTTTCTGTTTTCGACTAATAGAGAATTTCTGTGAAGAGGATAGAAATTTTCTGTTATTGTATGTTTTCTGTTCTTACTTTTTCTGTCATTTCACAGGGTTTTTTGTTTGCAATTAACAGAAAATGTCTGTGAGGATGACAGAAATTTTCTGTTTTTACTTCTTTTCGTCATTTCACAGGTTTTTCGGTTTGCTGCTAACAGAAAACTTCTGTGATGTTCCATTTTCTCTTACCATATTTTCTGTCATTTAACAGCTTTTTTTTCATGAGTCACAAAAATATTCTGCGAAGCTCCATGTTCTATCATTTCATACACTATTTCTATCACATCAACTTTTAATGACTGACATAAAAACAGATACAGAATATTAAGACTGCTGCCACATTTCAATACAATAAAATATTTCACCGCTTCTAAACAATCACAAGCAAAGGCAAGTTAGTATTCAAGAATATTGGAAAATATGCAGTGTTAAACAATGCAATCATGGCTGATATTTTACTATAAAGTAATATCTTTCAGCACCACTGAATTAAGTTAAACAGTAGGAGGGTGGCCGAAGAAAAAAAGAAACTTACGTTGCCCTGCCTGCACTACAGGCATACACTAAAATCATGCAAAATATGCAGTAATGGCAAGTAAAGTAGAAACGAAACCTGTGCCTTTCTGTCATACAGAATGGCACGATTCACTCTAAAATAGCAATACAATACAATGAATACGACACAAAGTAATAATACCTGAACAATGAACACAACCAGTCACTAAACTAATGGCAGGCATACGCAAAAGGAGAGTATTGGAAAGATATGCTTTGCTCATGACTAGTGCTGCGTTAAGCAGCAAGAGGAAAGCAACAGGACATAACGGATGCCACGGGCTGTTTGCCTCATCACAGTGTAACTGCAAAACATTTTTTCACTCCAGTTAGTACGTCTTATCTTGAGACTACAATAACTTTAAAATGAAAAAAGTAACACAGACAAGATAGAAAGTAGTGCTACAATTCATACAACCAGCCACTGAAGTGTAACAGCAAGTATAAGCATAAATAAGGCATCTTAAACAAATTGTGTCTTGCCTGACACTAGTACGAAATGAAGTGAGATAGAAGCCACAGGACATAAAGCATGCCACAAGCTGTTTGACTTATCAGTGTAACCATATAACATTGATTCTCAATACATAGTACATCCACTCTTGTGACAACTGCATGATAAGGCATGCCACAGGCTGTTTGGTTTATCACAGCGTACACAAAATATTGATTTAAAAAGTTGTCAAATTTCAGAACAGTTAAAAGTCAAAGTCTTGCATGATGAGGGAAGCAACTTTTGAAGAGGGGCAGTGTTGCTTCTTCGAGTGCTCTGCCTTCGTTCCCCAGATAGGATTCACAGCTGCAATGGTTCTGAAACAAGGACAGAGCACTGTTACTCCTCGGACAGTGAACATATCTATGCTGTCTTCAAAAAAATAATAAACATTGCAAGAAGACTGCACCCCTCCTCCTACCCCAAATTTTAATTCCTTTGTAGCCCACATTTCAGTTTCATTGTGGGCACTAGTGAATATATAGTAGTCTTTAGTACTCAGTTAAAAACCAGACTTCAAGCCAAAATAAACCTTTCCTAAATGTTCACTTTAATAAGGTTTTTAACAACCATAGTGTTTTGTTACTTGTGTGAAAGCTGCTCACTGAACTCCAACACTAGTTTTTAAAGGGATGCAAAAACAACTCCATGTAACCTGTTGTTCTTGGGAAAAATTCATTCTGTCTGCACTTTCTCAATTTGTTGCACGCCGCGGTGGCTCAGTGGTTATGGTGCTCGGCTGCAAGCCCGAAAGACGTGGGTTTGATACCGGCTGCGGCAGCCGAATTTCGATGAATGTGAAATTCTAGAGGCTCGTGTGCTGTGCAAATTCAGTGCACATTAAAGAACCCCAGGTGGTCGAAATTTCCGGAGCCCTTCATTACGGCGTCCCTCATATCGTAAGTCGCTTTGGGACGTTAACCCCCAATAAATCGAATCAAACCAATTTGTTGATGTCAGTGTGGCAGCGAAAAAATGCATTTATTGCTGAGAAAACTAAATTTAAAAATTTGCCGGTCACTAAATTCAAATTCTGACGTATACACCAAAAAGGACTCCATGACCACATTTTGAAGTTAGTTGCGGGGCTGCTTAGGGCCTTGTTATCTGCACCCAGAAATCTGACGTGTCAGTAGACTGCAGTCTACTTAGAAAATGAGGCAATGATGACAACACCTGTACTTTGTTTCTTCATTTTATGTAGCTTGTAAAAGCACCATTTCAGTCTCCTTGCAATCAGACAGTAGCCTCTCGACAAAGGCCAACTTCAGTTTCCATTCAATGTTCCTTCAAAGTGCTCTCTGACACCAGAGTAGCAATGTCTATGTATACACAGGTCGAATCATCAGCATGCCTATTCTGTGTCACCCGAAAGTACAGCCGTAAGCAAAAATCTTTTGACAGGTAATAAGTAAGTTTGCAGCACATATTGACGTGCTTTGTCTTTACAGAGATTTAGATGCATGACGAGGGATATGCACATTTTAGTGAAGCTGGAATTAACAGAACTGAGCAGAGGCTTGTTTGTATTACTAATGCCCAACTAGTGATACGCAAGTCTAAAATGATGTCTAGTGCTGCAGAGCAAGCAGTTACGTGAATGTGACGTTACCCTCTTACATCTGCACTCAGCTTCCACTGTCCCAGAATAGTGCAAAGTGCCTGCTGCCCTGAGTAAAAAACTTTTCTGGCCACAACCTCAAGCAATAACCCAGCTAAAGAAACATGCAGAATGCACACAAAATATTCTCTGTAGGCAGAATCAAAACAAAATTAAGCAATAGCTTCGAATAAAACTTTTGGTTGAGCATTGGAAGTCACACATTTTCAGTGCTGTAGCATTTTCCCCACACGCCGCTAGTACAGCTCACATGCAGGCCTCAATAATGCAAGTACTAACATCCTTTTTCAGTATCCTGGCTTATGCTCAGTTTGAACAGCTATTGTCGACATGAGCTGAACTTACTCAGGTTAAACAGTTGTCAGTTTGAGCGTGTCTGTACAGCATCCTGGGCTCCTCACTCTTTCCACATATAAATTCCCCCTTACAGATGCACTTTGGAAGAAATATGTGCGGCTTACAGCGCACCCATCAAGAAAGCTTCATGTCAAATGCACCAATAACACTGCTGTATCTCTCATCAGCAATCCTCAAGTAATTGACTGAGGAGCCAGTTTATTGAGGCACACATAGCGAGGTATATGCCACAACAATATGCAATACTGTATGCATGGGTTATCTTGCATAGTATACAATTCAAGACTGTAGGCTCAAATACCGCAAAAAGGAAGTCTTCCAGTCAACGGCACCAACCAACCATTACGATTGTGTGGTTATTTTGGCTAATTTGTGGTTTATCCTTTCCCTTTGCCAGCTGGTGTGATGGATTAGCAAGTGCATGGGAATTAACCATGAAGTCGTCAGAATCATTATGCATTCTTCAGTTGTATCCAGCTATAGTCACAACATGAAGCATTGCCTAACAGTTCACGCTGAAATGAATGCAAATCAAAATACAAAAGAGAAAAAACCCAAACATCCCATTAGCAGTGAACCTGTCTCCGACAAGTGGGAGCAATGCCAGCCTTAGGGAAGGGTGACCAGTGCAATCGCACAAGACATCACCAAAATGGGGATGCTGAGTTGCCCTGTGGGTGTAATGCTACATCCTCCCATCCTCTACCCGCCCTCCCTCTGTCCCTGACCTTCAAAAGAAACATTTCCAGAGCTCTTCAAAATGAGGGAGACAACATGTATGCCTGAAGCATGCCAAAATGAGTGCATAACTCGCTACTGTAGAGGGTTGCAAAGGGTGCATGTACCTTACAGACGCGGCATAGTTTCAGGCGTCGTTTGTTGCGGGCAGGACCATCTAAATGACATTCTTTCCACCTGTAAGCTCTGCTGCGGCAGAAGGGAAAGGGGTAGGGGAGGACAGTTGTGCTTAGAGAGCTTTGTCAGTTCACTGCTTAGCCCTTGTCCCGTCTCAGTTGTGCAGATTCTTTCCATCTTTGAACTTAAAACTGCCTTCAGCACGCCCTGTGCATTATCTAAATCAGAACACATCTGACTGTGTCAAGCTGTATTGCCTTTAATGGTGGTAGGAAATAATGTGTGCACCATTTCTCTCCCTTTTGCATGCTCTGCTCTGTGAGAATTTCATTATAGCTAGTACTTCTTTTAGGCACCCAGTGCTGCAGAGTAGCACTGCTTGATTTTATGCGTTAATTACAGACCTAAATGTAGACTGGGCTTTTTGCTAATCATCATCTTTGAGACTCACAGGATTTTGGACTGTGAGCCCATAGTTACTCGTTCATAAGAAATACCTGTCTTGGACAAAAAAATGTTTTTAATTCTGAATGTCGAGAAAATGGGCACAGAAAATTTGAATGATTTTGTAGAGAATGGTTGTAGTGCTACTATTGTTGCTATGTGCATAGATGTAGACAAAAATTTTGTGCAGGGTTCTGGCAACTTAGAAACAGAGATTTGATTTCCTGTGTCTGGCATTATGTCGGCATGGTTTGTTTTTATTTTGAAATTCGTTTGCTTCTACCCAATCACCTGTCCTGCCTCTTGCATTGTAGCCATGGACTGTGCAAATGAACTCTCCTAACAAGCTGTCTTGCCTTATGCGCAGTTCTAAGCAAGACAATTTATGAAAGAAAAAGAATGCCGAAGTGCTAAAATTGCTGGTGCATTGCGACAGTTTTCAAGAAAAAGCAGAGACGATGGAAAAAGCCCTTTTTAAAGTACAGGAACAAGATGAATTATCGTAGTAAGGTTAAAACTAACCTGATCTAGCCTAGCTAACTTTGCATGGCCTGCTGTTTCACCTGAGTAAGTTCAGCTCATGTCGACAATAGCTGTTTCGCCCCACTAAAATTTTGCCCATGTGTATGCAGAAAAGTACGCCAGACCTTCTTCACACCAGTCTGCAGCCAAGGCACTGTTATTAGGAACAGAAGGAATCCTTGATGATAAATATAACGCTTGTACCATTTTCTACATATCCAACTGGAAAAAGGTTTCAATTCTGCTGTCACCCAATTTAACGCTATCAAAATTTTGTTATGCTGGCTTTTTTGTAGGCGCTATTAAAAGCGGAGCAGGCAAGACTAAAACATCAGCTTCATGAGCTAAATAATAGTTTCAAAAGAAGCGAAAATGCCCTGGGAAGGCCAGTATCGTCAAACACAGCGACCCAGAGAAGAGGGATTGCATGAAAAGTGGGACAGGTGGAGTGTACTCATGGTTCTAGGAAACTAGCGCATAACTTAAAAATCTGGATACCACTTCTCTGCTGCTTCACGGATATGTACACCAACGTAACATATGTTGACTATGATAACACCAAAGTAAATCTGGCCGGTCCCGTCCGTGACCGAATATTACAACCATTCAAGACATTTTAGTGGTTATTGCAGGGGCAGATTCATGAGTGCAACTGGAAGGGGGGGAGGGGGGATTTGAAGGAGGGGGGTGGGGTACATTAGAACCATGTATTCCTTGGACATTTTTCATCTAAGAACTGAGGTTCAACATGGCTGTTATTTAATATTTTCCAGTGGGAATCCTTTCCTTTTAATCAATTTCTCCTAATTTCTCCTAGTTGAGCATTACCATACATCCTAAACAAGGTTTCTCAAAGACACCTCAAAAACAACAGTCTTCAGTGGACGCCGGATATTTAACATATTAAGACAGAGTATTCTGTTTCTGCTGCAAGCTCTTTGACAGGGATCCCATGTAATCACCAGCGGCAACTGGATAAAATGACTGCAGGCACATGGCACAGATTCTTAGAAGCCTCGAATATTTGACAAATCACTTCGCACCATATCAAGCTTGCACAGAGGCAAGTCTAAGAAAGCATAGCAAATGCATTGACAAGGAGCATGAACTCATCATGGCGCAAGCGAAGAAACTCTTCAAGAATGTCTTAGAGCACCTGATCAATATAAAAAGCATATATGGTATTTCATGGCTGTTCAGAATGGCTTTCTGCAATCTGTGAGGAACCAGGGCAAAAAAAATGACAACAGACTACACAGAAGGAGGACCACATCGACTGAAGCACTGAATGATCAACTTTTGTACAGTTTCCTGTCAGCACACATGGCAAAAAAAGATGAAACCATATCAGGAGATACCCCGAAACAATGTGACAAGTGGTTTTTTTAGTCCGAAAAAACAGAGGGAATAAGCCAGTAAGGATCTGCACAGCTGTTTCTAGGACACAGCAGAAAAGCAAAGTTAGTGAAGAATGGCCAACAAGGAACATGGAAGAAACCAGGGTGGAAACAAGTGCACAAGACATGGTCTTGCAAGCTAAAACCAATAAAAGAGATAAAAACGTCACAGGTCAATGAATAACAGGGCAAAAGGCTCAAAAGATTAAAGTCACAAAAGTGACAATGAGATCAAAGACCAAATGTAAAACCAGAAGCAAGTGGTGAAGGCAAAAAATAAAAAATACGACTGAAGGCCGAGGGTGCACATGGTGAGACAAGTGTCACATATATAAAATCTGGTATTGCATGACAAATAGGCTGGTACTTTTTCAAATAATGAAACTGAAGGTTTCCTTATGCACTGGTCCTTCATTGCCAGTATCTTGCCTTATGATTTCACAAGCCAGTGAGTTCTTGTTCTTCGCTATTAATTCCATTCTTTGAAATTCGCATAAACGTCCTGTTTCCAAAATTTTACAGTTCCGACAGTGAATGCCAAGATGGCAGCATTACTCATTATCAGAAAAAGAACTAGCCTACCTGCCATCCAATGCCTGGTTTTAGCTACACAACACTTGTCTCATCATGTGTATCCTGGGCCTTCAGTAGTATTTTTTTATTTTTTGCCTTCACCACTTGCTCCTGGTTTTACACTTCGTCTTTTCCCTCATTGTCAACTTTTATCACTTAACTTCTTAGCTTTTTGGCTGTTACTTGCGGCCCTCTGAGCTCTTTATCTCTTCTATCACTTCTAACCTTCAAGAGCATGTCTTATTTTTTCACTTGTTTTCATCGTGGTTTTTGGCATGTTTCTTGTTGGCCATTCTTTGCAACCTTTGGTTTTTTGCTGCTTCATAGATACAGCTGCGCAAATTCTTGCTGGCCGATTCCCTGTCTTTTCCGCCTAAAAAAAATCTGCTTGAGGAATGTTTTTGTCCCCGTTTCTTCTGATATAAAAGTTGGCAGTTCAGCATCCATGTTGCCGCCTTCTGTGCAGCTCTTTGCCCAACAGAAAGTGTTGCTCTAGCTTTTCACTGTAAACAACGAAAACTTTCTGCGATTACCTGAGCTTCTTGGTTGATACGACAAAGTCATAAAAGAGCATTTAGGTGTGTGCCAGATGTGGTAGATCACTACTGCAGCAAAACAAATTAGAATAAAATATTTCACATGATGGTGAAGAATGTGATCAAGCATTTCACAGAAAATGAAATGACTGAAGTGAGTGCTTTTTTGCCTCTGATGCCTCCCTTCTGGCTAGCAATTTCATGAGTACTGGAAAAGGAATGTGTACCATGGTGGCAAAGATACCTTGGTGAAAGTGCATCATGCTGCGCCATCTAAAAAGTATTGTTTTTTTTTCCCCGTAACGCAAGTGCAAGTGCTTCTGGGTCACTGCAACAGCAAAAACTGGCTCTCTTGGATAAGTCGGGAGCTCACTCTATGCGACTCTTTCTTACCAAATAAGCACTTTATCGGTCCCTTCATTACTGGGATCTTGTTGCTGCCACTTCTCTTTGAATAACTATACTACTTGTGTCACTTTGATGCCCATTCTATTTATGTCCCTTGGACTGGTTGATTTATTAAAGAAATTTTAATCAGACATATAATATCTATGCTTTGCTTATGCATGCACTTTTAGAAGAGGAGCTGAAGGTGTCAGCATTTTCAGTTCATGTAACTAAACTCATCTTTCAGTCGCAAGCCTCTTTGCTTTTCTATATTTTAAACCGTACTATCTGCTTGCAAAGTCGGTGGTCCGTGACCTTCGGTGGCATTGTGGTGGCGACTTCCGGGTGCCGCTATTGGTTTGCAGTATCCCTTCAGGCTGCAGCCATCTAAGGGCACAGCTTGCGGTAATGTACTGTTAAGCACAATTTTGTTTTACAATTAGGCTTCCCTCTGAAAAATACCGAAAAAAAAATTGCAACGTAAAAAGGTAATATAAACAAAAGGACATAATGAGAGGCTTTGCAAGTATGGGCCTAAGCAAGGGCTCACACAAGGTGCGGTAAGGTTGTCCCTGAGGCAACGTGATACTGCCACAATTACCTGGCAATGTTGCAATGTTGCAGGGGTTACACTTACTGAAAGGAGAAAATTAAGAAAGTACGGAGGCTGGGACACATCTTAAGGTGGTACTTGTGAATCACTGTGTATTTTGAGGGACTGTTCTGCTACCGTATACGCCTGTGCACACAGACAGGGAAGCTACTGGCAAAGCGTTGTTTGGTAACTGTCATCACTGATTACTTAGTTAAATATGGGGTCCTTCTCTCCATGCAAGGACACTGGCATGACAGCTACAAACTGCTGGAAATGAAAAGTTGCATGTCATTCAGAGATCTGCCTTCGGCCATTGTTTATGAGACATTGGACGCATACCTGGAGGCATCTGCATATATCATATAGTGTAAAAAGAATTTTTTCCATCTTTTTCGTCTTTCGTCCTTCCCACAGCACAATGTATCCAACACAAGCCTAGCTGAACTCTCCCCTTTTCTAATTTCCGATTTTCTTTCCCTGCAGTGTCTAAAGATACACCTCACAGACTGTTCATTCTCACAGAGCGTATGGAGGACGTAGCTGCCGGCCCATGGCTAAATCACATCCAACATGATAGTGGATGCTGCCAGCCAGTGCACTACTGCTGCGTGCAACACTCTTTGCGAAGTATTTGCAAGTTGCATGCCACATACTGTGACTTTCGAGGAGCTTCAAAGGGAATTTTTCCCGACATTGGTGAAAACAGCGCGAAAGAAGAAGCCCGAAGGCGAAACGAGGAAGTGACAGGAAAGAGCGCTGACTGACAACTGAATTTATTGAGCGAAACTCGCGCAATATATAGGAAGGCAGTGCCAAAGATAGTCAGATGCAGTCAACGTCACATGGTGCAAAGAGCCATAAAAGCGATAAAAACAAAACAAGGTGAAAAAGCTAACAGTGAACTGAATATCAAAAGGGATGGTAACAAAATGAAAACTACACTCAATGACTATACACAGTTAATGTCACATGGTGTAAAGAGCCATAAAAGCGATAAAAAAACAGGGTGAAAAGGCTAAAAGTCAGCAGAATCTCAAGGGGATGGTAACAAAAAATACATGATGACTGAAAAAGTTGATGTCACAAGGTGTAAAGAGCCATAAAAACCGATAAAACATCCATAGCAGGTAACAAGGGTAAAACCGATAAAAAAAAATGACGAAATGGAATTGTGGAAAGAATAAAAACTAACTGAATGTAACAACGTATGGCTAAAAACATGCACAGACCTTAACAAAAAAACGATCAAACAGTGACACTCAACGATTGAAACACGCGTAGTCAACAATAAAAAATTAGCAATGTTGTTCCAAAAAGGCAAGTTCACTCCTGTACAATGATTTTGACGCGTCACTGACACATTCCAAGCCCTTTCTTTTTATAAAGAAAGCCTCCTTCAACTCCCGGGCTACGCTGTCTCTACTCCTATCAAGAACAATAGTGTCGCGTAATCGAGGCATGCATTTACAATCTTTGCAATGAAGCGCTAGATTAGAGCCAGTGCCTTTTTCAAGTGAGCGCTCATGTTCCCTTAAACGTTCGTTCAGGCACCTTCCGGTTTGACCAATATAAACTTTGTCGCATGTAAGCGGAACCTGGTAAATCACACCTTCCCTACACCTGACGAACATGTTGGCATGCTTTACGCCACAGGTTTGCTGTCTTGGCTTTTCATTATTTATCCTGCGACACAACGTAGCTAGCTTGCAAGGGGCAGAAAAGACTACGGGAATCTCATATTTATTTGCAACCTTTTTCAAATTATGTGCTACCCGGTGGGAATACGGGATAACGGCAGGCCTCACCCTCCTATTGCTTTCCTGGGTAACGTTTTTCTTCTTGCCTTTAACTTTCTGAAGCAGAGCTTCAGTCACTGCCGAAATCACAGTCTGCGGAAAACCTGCCTGTATTAACCGTGCGGTCTGCAGTTGGAAGCTCTCTTGCATGCAATGCTCGCATGATTTTTTTTAGTGCAGATCCTAATCCTTATGTGGCTATGGCTCTTTTAACTGTTTTTGAGTGAGCTGACTCGTAGGACAACAGCTCTTTTTGACTTCGAGGCTTGTACATCCAACAGAATCTATCTCGTTCCAAGGAGAGTTCCAAGTCCAAAAACTGTAACTTGTTGTTTTGTGGAAATTCACAAGTGAATTCCAAACCATGGCTCAGTTCATTAAATGCATCTAGAATTTGATTTACAGTGGCTCTGTAAGCTCGTGCGTCTTGCTTGGTTAATACAATTAAAAAATCGTCGACATACCTGAAAACCTTTAATACTTTGCTTTTGTCGAACCTATCGTCCAGATTTTTGTCAACTGCTGCGAGAAAAATATTACTCAACACTGGCGCTACACAGGACCCTATACAAATTCCTTTCTTCTGTATGTGCACCTGATTGTCAAACTCGACCACAGTAGCACTAAGGTAGAATTCCAACAAAGAAAGAAAACTCTCCATTGAAATACCCGCTGAATTTTGAAACAACACACCTTTCTTTTCAATGCAAGTCTGAACAGCTGAGAACAACTCTTTGTGTGGAATGGAATAGAAAAGGTCCTTGGCATCTACCGAAAACACACTTCCAATGCCTTTGCAGGATTGAAAGAAAGCAATAATTTCCGTCGAGTTCTTCGTACAGAAGGGATCATCAACGACAAGCGAGTTTAAGTGCCTTAACAGGTATTGGCTAATAAGCCTTTGGTAAGTGTAGCGCTCACTAACAATACACCGGAATTCTACCTTAGTGCTACTGTGGTCGAGTTTGACAATCAGGTGTACATACAGAAGAAAGGAATTTGTATAGGGTCCTGTGTAGCGCCAGTGTTGAGCAATATTTTTCTCGCAGCAGTTGACAAAAATCTGGACGATAGGTTCGACAAAAGCAAAGTATTAAAGGTTTTCAGGTATGTCGACGATTTTTTAGTTGTATTAACCAAGCAAGACGCACGAGCTTACAGAGCCACTGTAAATCAAATTCTAGATGCATTTAATGAACTGAGCCATGGTTTGGAATTCACTTGTGAATTTCCACAAAACAACAAGTTACAGTTTTTGGACTTGGAACTCTCCTTGGAACGAGATAGATTCTGTTGGATGTACAAGCCTCGAAGTCAAAAAGAGCTGTTGTCCTACGAGTCAGCTCACTCAAAAACAGTTAAAAGAGCCATAGCCACATCAGGATTAGGATCTGCACTAACAAAATCATGCGAGCATTGCATGCAAGAGAGCTTCCAACTGCAGACCGCACGGTTAATACAGGCAGGTTTTCCGCAGACTGTGATTTCGGCAGTGACTGAAGCTCTGCTTCAGAAAGTTAAAGGCAAGAAGAAAAACGTTACTCAGGAAAGCAATAGGAGGGTGAGGCCTGCCGTTATCCCGTATTCCCACCGGGTAGCACATAATTTGAAAAAGGTTGCAAATAAATATGAGATTCCCGTAGTCTTTTCTGCCCCTTGCAAGCTAGCTACGTTGTGTCGCAGGATAAATAATGAAAAGCCAAGACAGCAAACCTGTGGCGTAAAGCATGCCAACATGTTCGTCAGGTGTAGGGAAGGCGTGATTTACCAGGTTCCGCTTACATGCGACAAAGTTTATATTGGTCAAACCGGAAGGTGCCTGAACGAACGTTTAAGGGAACATGAGCGCTCACTTGAAAACGGCACTGGCTCTAATCTAGCGCTTCATTGCAAAGATTGTAAATGCATGCCTCGATTACGCGACACTATTGTTCTTGATAGGAGTAGAGACAGCGTAGCCCGGGAGTTGAAGGAGGCTTTCTTTATAAAAAGAAAGGGCTTGGAATGTGTCAGTGACGCGTCAAAATCATTGTACAGGAGTGAACTTGCCTTTTTGGAACAACATTGCTAATTTTTTATTGTTGACTACGCGTGTTTCAATCGTTGAGTGTCACTGTTTGATCGTTTTTTTGTTAAGGTCTGTGCATGTTTTTAGCCATACGTTGTTACATTCAGTTAGTTTTTATTCTTTCCACAATTCCATTTCGTCATTTTTTTTTATCGGTTTTACCCTTGTTACCTGCTATGGATGTTTTATCGGTTTTTATGGCTCTTTACACCTTGTGACATCAACTTTTTAAGTCATCATGTATTTTTTGTTACCATCCCCTTGAGATTCTGCTGACTTTTAGCCTTTTCACCCTGTTATGTTTTTATCGCTTTTATGGCTCTTTACACCATGTGACATTAACTGTGTATAGTCATTCAGTGTAGTTTTCATTTTGTTACCATCCCTTTTGATATTCAGTTCACTGTTAGCTTTTTCACCTTGTTTTGTTTTTATCCCTTTTATGGCTCTTTGCACCATGTGACGTTGACTGCATCTGACTATCTTTGGCACTGCCTTCCTATATATTGCGCGAGTTTCGCTCAATAAATTCAGTTGTCAGTCAGCGCTCTTTCCTGTCACTTCCTCGTTTCGCCTTCGGGCTTCTTCTTTCGCGCTGTTTTCAACAATGTCAGAATGGACCAACTAGCCCAGCAAAAAGTTCTGCTGGAATTTTTCCCATTCTTATATCGCCGGCTGTCATTCAGATGAAGTAAAACAAGCCCAGCTCTCCCAAAAAATCTCAGATATATGTCTTCACACCCGGTTGCACGTGCATATAGCACTACCATCGCTCGCACCAGTTCACATATGTAAGCAGCAAGCTACGCGGCGTGCACCAGCAGCTTGGTGCTTTCGCACTGGTCTTGTAATCTGTCACCTCTGCTCATAATTTAAGCAAGTTATCACCAGCACTGAAGGGCAGCAGAATGCTTGCTAGGTCGAGCGCCTATGCTCTGCACAGCACGCATATTCCTAGATGCACCTATCCGTATTACATAAGAAACATAATGCTAGCTCTTTTTTATCACCAGGTATAATATTCATCTTTAAAATATTTATATTATGCCTCACAGCCATGCAAAAGCAATAGTATGGGGAATTTATTTACAGCGTTGACCTAGGCGACTCAAAGAGATACTCCACCACAATACACAAGAACATTGTGGAGGAGCAACCACAAAGCAGGAAGCATGTACAGACCACTTCCGGGCCAACATTGACATTTCTGAGGGGAATACAAGGAAAGTGCCTAGCTCGCTGCTTGGTCTTTCAGGCGGAAATTTGCTCATATTGAGTGGTTCGAGCTTAGCATGAGCCAATGGGCCCTTCTCAGCCAATGCCACACACCACACGTGTATTTGGAGCACTGATCCTGCACACGCACTCAGCTTCGACTGAGGGACAGCGGATCGTCGCAAGTAAACAAACCTTCAAGTTCACATAGCGGACTTCAGCACACAACAGAAAAGCACACATGTGCACCATGCTGCATGGAAATAGCCAGGAATAATTTTGCAGTTCACACACCCTAACCAAACAACATGTGGTGAACGGTGCAACCGGAGAACATGGTGTTTGTCATGTGATCAAGCAGTTCATTGCATGGAGCTCTCAGATAATGTGCGCCAAACACCAATTGGCCCATTCCGGGCAGTGAGTAAACATTCTTGAGCCCAAGGTATGACTAATCCTGATAGAATTCAAAGGAGCACTGTGAGAGTAAATCGAGCAGACTGCCAGGCAAGAATCAAATGGCCGGACTTTGAAAAACACTGTCAGATTTGTCCGATGTATTTGGAAAAAAAAATGCTCCGGGTCTACCCAAAGTACTAAGGGGAGGAAATGCACCGGGTCCATCCGGCGTACCTTTAGCCACAGCCTCCTCTCGCAGTCAGTAGTGATAGCAAACCATACAAAAATTTCACTGCTCTATTTAATAACCCCATTGTGAGTTATATAGACAAAAGACTTAGCAGGTGAATGCAATTCCAAAAAATGCTGGAGCTAAAGAAGATTATTTTTTGACAGAACTCACAAAATGACTGCTAACGTGAACAAGGAAGCCTAATTGACTTAGTGTACACAAAACATTGGCTGCAAAAATGAAGCACTGTGGTTGCAAAGGCTTGTACACTTACACCATGATTTCAGTCATGTTGACTGACATGATAAGTACAAACACCATGCATGACCCGCCACTAAACCAGGGTGTCAAGCAAGCTACTTTCTTCCAGTTCCCTGACTTTTCCATGGTTTCCCCGACTATTTAAGTCAAAATCCTCTGAATACTGAAGAGGCGGGAAAACACAGTGGCCAATGGTAATGGACAATATACATAATCTATTCACAGCAAAAAACTACATACTGAAACTTCAAACGCTGCAATCAAAATAGATTTGCTCTTATTTGAGGCAG
This sequence comes from Amblyomma mixtum, assembly GCF_055824585.1. Classification (NCBI taxonomy): domain Eukaryota; kingdom Metazoa; phylum Arthropoda; class Arachnida; order Ixodida; family Ixodidae; genus Amblyomma; species Amblyomma mixtum. The sequence goes on along the minus strand of NC_143020.1, from coordinate 29,145,271 downwards.
CTGATTTCTTCTTGAAGAAAGTCCAGCTTAAATGCGACTTATGAAGCTATCTTTGCTTTTTCTGTTCCATTTCTCTAACACAAATGGTTAACATAACCTTTATTCTTCTGAGCATACGTTGTCTCCACTAAGTGTGTTCATATTTCAAATTTTTATTTTAAAGTGCAGAGTATTAAAAATTGGCTTAGATTACAAGACAAATGTGTTTCCACATAATACAGCAATGAAAAGCCCCAGACATTGGAAAAATATTTAAATCCTCATCAATTATCCTATCCGAACACCGATTAAGCACCACAAAATACAAAAACAAAATACAAAATATAGCATACCCTCCAAATAACGCCAGAACCACATCAGCTGCCAGAGCTCAAGATCAAAGAAGCTCCAGCAGCCGTAGTGTAAGTACGATCAAACCATCACAAAGTTCATCGCACAGTTACATGAACACAAGTCCCCGTACTTACTAATAGCGAAAGAATGCTGACAATTTCTGCGAAGTACCATCTACGACGTCAAATCCATCAAATCTGCATGGCGACACATTCAAATCTATCCATAAACAATGGATGGTTACATGGCCACAAAAGGGTTACTGGCATTGCATGCACATATGCACTCTTCAGTAACCCCCCCCCCCCCCCCCCCCCCCCAGGTGCTGTGCTCCTCTGGGCAAGTATCTATGACCCCTATGAGCAAGCAACATGTATGACTTCCACCAAAATAGCCATACACTGCTACATAGTCTCAGAAGCAATATAGTACCATGTAACCCTTCCAACCCTTTCTTATTAGTGACTGGGCACCATGCAATGCAGGTAGTATAGCCATAATCTGTGAAGAAGTGGTTGAAGATCAACTCCACAAAAAATAGTTTTATCTGTCTTTCCTTTCCACAGATTTTTTTCAGAGCACTATTTTACCAGCTGCATTAACCAAGCAGCAGCAGCAGCAAAATTTCATTCCATAGCTGATTCGTTGCCTGGGTTCAGCAAACATTTTCTTACTTTTTTAAAAATTGCTTTTGCACTTTGTTAGCATTTTCATAAAAAGGTCTTATGATAAAGTGGTATATACCTATAACTTTTATCATCACTGAGTATTTGAGAAGTGGCCAAACCAAAAACACGAAAGGTTATCACAACTCAGTTAACAAGCGAGATAGGTACTTACTGCTGTGTGAACTACAGGCAGAGGCTTGTTTCCTTGGGGTACACAACATTGAAAGCAAAGTGCACCAAAAACATGAGCTTGAAAGCCTGGCATGGGTTGGCTGCGTGCATCACTGGCAGGGTGTCGATGCATATGCTGAAGCTCCTCGCAGTAAGGAAACTGCCTCCTGCACAAACAAGTTTTAAATCAGGAATGCTCGCCCGAGTGCGGTACCACAGAGTTATACCTTTTGCAATGATGAAAGGAGAACATGGCATGTCCCCGATGTCGTCATCACTGGCAGATCCCTGGCATAAGAGGGAGTTAAATGCGTATAAGAATTGTCTACTAAAGTAGCACCATGTGAAAGCTGCAACTTTAAACCAGTTACAAATAAACATGCAGCAGAGTATAAGCATAAATAAGTCATTTCTGCACTTGCTCAGGCTCTTATTTTTCCCAACAATGCGTGGTGAAATGTATTGGAGTGTATACAAATAAGCGTCAACCACATATAAAGGCCCTAAAAATCAGCATAGGCATTTACAAGTGCTGGATTATCTACAATACATAAACATTGCACCATTTTAGTCAAATGCAGCCCAAGAACACAGTGTAAATGCCTCTCAAGAGCAAAAGAGGCCCTCCATCCAGTGTTGCCAAGAGACTGTCCTAGCAGTGCAGTTGATCCGGCAGACCGGTAGTGAATAACCTTGCACCTGCCAGCCCCCTTAAATGTCACACTACTAGGTCACAGGGGAATTATTTAACATAAGTAGAGCGCAGCTTGCGTTTTATCTCAAGCAACCGAGCAAATTGTTTGTAAATGACTATGTTTTAAGTAGCATAGTACGAGGTACTAAGGTGCGCAGTCGTCGTGATCGGCGCAGTGCTGCGGAAAGTTCGAGCTAGCGTAGTGAATGCTGAATGGTGTACTGTTATCTCGAAGCGCCCATTTAGCGAGCACATGAACTATTTACTAAAGAAGCACCAGAAAAACGCAAGCAGCAGATATCGTATTCAACAGCCACAGAGCCCAAGCAGACAAGCGCAGCACGGTTGTATGGATGGTAGTGGCTTAACCCTTCGTATCGGGCGGTGGCTCGCGCCTCCAGCCTAGGATCCCCCTCCCCCCTTTTTAATTTGTATTTTAATATGTATAATTTGGCCATCTTTCATAAAGTTACTCCTCCCTTGACCTCTTCCACGGGCTGGCCGAAGAGATGGCGATTGACATTGGAGGATACGGACTGAGCTCGCGTGTCGAAGGCGCTAAAAAATCTCGAATGTCGGCTCCAATGACATCAGTGCCATTGAAAAACTTGCCTGTGGCAGCGCAAGTACGGCATATGAAACGCCTGTATAGAAACTTTTGAGCCTGCGTTGACCCGTGCAACGCTATTTCGGCCCAAAGATAACATCAGTTAAATCTTACAAAATGAACACAATTACTGCATTACTTGTACCGGCATGAATAAACGTCAATAAAAATAAAAAGACACAACGTACCCTTATGATCCTTTCTTAGACGAGAAACGAATTTGAAAATCCCGCGCTCTTTGACGTCCTCCTCCGCTAACCAATCGCGTACTTCCCTGGCCTAAAATTTCCCGCGCTTACTCACTCGGTTCATTTAGGTGTGCATATCTGCAGACAAAGCAAAATTTGTGCATTTTCCCGCAAACTATCGCACTCTTCCGTGTTTCTCGCTTGTGTTCCTCTCTCTTCCGCGCGCTGTGCACCTTTTGTGAGAGACAGTAAAGCAGCAGTGACGCATCGGCGGTAAAGCGGCTGTGGTGGGCACGCTTCACTGCCCTGTTCAACAGCAGTACAAGCCCGCAACAATACTCCCAAAAGACGACAAAAAGCGTATCATTCATGCCGGTAAAAATGTGCACCACTCACCTTGTGTGCGAACGGTCTGATCGGTGAAAATCACGGACACAGCACGCCGGTATTATCCTAGCTCCCCGCTCATCACGTCCATGCCGTCCTCCATGATGCCGTCAATCGATGAATGCAGAATCGCAGCAAATAGTACTGCTTCTCATTCTGCGCGCTAATATTGCGAGTAGAAACTTTTTGACGCTTAAAATATGTATCGTGATTGATGAAAAGTAGCAAAGGTTTTTCGGATCACTTTTTTGTGTAACGGCGGTGCTGACGTCACCAACTTTCGGTGAAATGGGCGTGTTGCGGCTCCAAAAACAGAAAATTACTTTCTTTTTCGTGAACGTGTTTCTGTTAAGGGCGCAAAACAGATATTCTCTGTATGACAACAGAAAATTTCCGTAAAAATGCTTGTCATTTCACACACATTTCTTACAGTGTAGAAAATGCGGGAGGCCTGCGTCTGAGAGACGTCGACCTCGGGCAAGGTGGCAGTGAGAGACTCGGTCGTCCGACAGACATACCGGAAGAACCCCGGCTGCTGTTCGGCTGAAGGACCTACGAGTTCACCAAAAAAGAGGCGCCGCGAAGTTCCGAGAAGGTAGGCGAGGAGCCCTCTCCTCGGGTAGTCGGTGCGTTGACCAGGTCGCGGACGCCCTTAACAGCAAGCACGCTGCACATTGTGCGCAGGTTGGGCAGGCTGAACCCGCCCATGCGCGTGCACAACTTAAACTTAAGAACTCTCCATGCGTACACAGAAATGTTCGGGAAAGGAACTGTCTGTATTCGTGTGCGCCAACATCTTTAATGTATACGTGGTATCAGAAGTGTGCTATTTGTTGCAGGTCTTTTCATGCTCTTGGCTTAGCATTCAAAATTTTCATCGTCTCCTCGCAGTTTTTGTTTGGCAGTCTCCATGTGATAGAAGTAAGCGTTATAATTTATTTCTGCGTTTGAGAAAAGGGGGTCCTTCCTTGCCACACTTGTACCGGAGACAGGTGATGTCAAATTTTAAGTTTTTTCGAGATCAGCGCGACCCTTTCCTGCGCACTTTTATTCAGGGGAGGCTTTTTGGCTTTGCCAAACTCTGCTATTTCCACTGTAGACAGGATGAGATGCAGTGCAAGTAGGATTTTGAAAGAAGTGATCTTTGCTTTCCGGTTTCTTAAAGCTCGCTCCAGTTTGGAATGCCTTTTTATTTATTTATATTGTAACGTGGCGGCCAGCCGAAGAATGAGGCGTGGTGAACCATGAACGAGAGATGATTTAATGGCCGCTGGCCTAGCGCGAGCGCTCCGTCCCGCGCCACTGCCAGCTTCGTCTTCGTCACAATATATTTATTCACGGATACCAGCAGCGCCCGAAGTCATTATTGCAGACAGGCGTACAACGAAATCAAGCACTATAAGAGCTATAGTCAGGAGATGAGGCATTGAAACACACTTAAGATCCATAAAATACAGCAAAATCAGGCACACACACGCGTAAATTAATGATACAGAGTTAAGATTAAGTGATTCAATGAATAAGAGCTCGAATAACAGCAGGAAACGCTACAGCAGATGTGCAGTGAACGACGATTTTGGGGAGTTTGTTGGAAACTGATCTGACATGCGGAAGGAAGGAATTCTGATAAACGTTTGTTGGACACTTGATTTTACGCACCTTAAGACCATGATCAGATCTCACGCGTAAGAAATTGTTAAACGATTTTCTTGGTCTTCCCGGACCCAATATATCGGTCTCTGAATAGCGGCGGCCAAGTAGTATATGTTTTAAAGAGAGTACGGAAAAAGTGGTGCCAGCGGGTGCGAACACGTTTTTTTTTAAGCATGAAATGCTTTTAGTCCCCGTTGTTGGCAGTGTGGTGACGTCACGCCGAGACCCAGAGCCATCATCCGGGCACTGAAATCCAGTCATCCGGGCACTGAAATCTAGTCATCTGGGCACTGAAATGCAGTCATCCGGGCACTGAAATCCAGTCATCCGGGCACTGAAATCCAGTCATCCGGGCACTGAAATCCAGTCATCCGGGCACTGAATTCCAGTCATCCGGGCACTGAAATCCACTCATCCGGGCACTGAATTCCAGTCATCCGGGCTCTGAAACGAGAACATCCGGGCACCGTACGAGACTTAACGAGATTTAACGAGACTCTGTCAGCCCTCCTACGCGACCGGCATGCAAGCGCCGGCTGGACTCCAAAGGAGTCACAAAAAATAACTGCTGCCAGTGTCTTCTCAATGTTTATCAAGATATCAGTCGCTGTGCGTTTGATAATGCACGGAATTATAATTTCCGATTTCTAATAACGCGTGCAAAAAGCACATAAATGCCACGATACACTTTGTTGCCATACGTGATCTCTTAGGGGCTTCGCGCATCGAAACAAAATCGCGCAGGCGCACAGGGGCCCGGGGGAGAAGCGCTGCGTTCAAAGGGCAAGGCATCGCGCCGAACGGGTGGTGGCGTTCCTCCCTTCCATTACGGTGTGGTTCGGGTGTCCACCGAGATGGCAGAGAATTACTGCGCCATTTCCTTTCCTCAAAAAACGTTGCGTTCAAATGGCAAGGCATCGCGCTGCACGGGTGGTGGCGTTCCTCCCTGCCTGTACGGTGCGGTTCGGGTGTCCACCGAGATGACATTAGGCCCGTAAACATTTCATGCTTACTCTACTCTCGGTTACGGGAGAGGCAGAGATTTTTTGAGGAAAGGAAATGGCGCAGTAATTCTCTGCCATCTCAGTGGACACCCGAACCGCACCGTAAAGGAAGGGAGGAACGCCACCACCCGTTCGGCGCGATGCCTTGCCCTTTGAACGCAGCGCTTCTCCCCCGGGCCCCTGTGCGCCTGCGCGGCTTTGCTTCGATGCGCGAAGCCCCTAAGAGATCACGTATGACAACGAAGTGTAACGTGGCATTTATGTGCTTTTTGCACGCGTTATTAGAAATCGGAAATTATAATTCCGTGCATTATCAAACCCACAGCTCCACTGATATCTTGATAAACATTGAGAAGGCACTGGCAGCAGTTATTTTTTGTGTCGTTTGGAGACCAACCGGCGCTTGCATGCCGGTCGCGTAGGAGGGCTTAGAGAGTCTCGTTAAATCTCGTTAAGTCTCGTACGGTGCCCGGATGTTCTCGTTTCAGAGCCCGGATGACTGGAATTCAGTGCCCGGATGAGTGGATTTCAGTGCCCGGATGACTGGAATTCAGTGCCCGGATGACTGGATTTCAGTACCCGGATGACTGGATTTCAGTGCCCGGATGACTGGATTTCAGTGCCCGGATGACTGGATTTCAGTGCCCGGATGAGTGGATTTCAGTGCCCGGATGAGTGGATTTCAGTGCCCGGATGATGGCTCTCGGTCTCGGCGTGACGTCACCACACTGCCGACAACGGGGGCTAAAAGCATTTCATGCTTAAAAATCTCTGCCTCTCCCGCAACCGAGAGTAGAGTAAGCATGAAATGTTTACGGGCCTAATGTCATATCGGTGGACACCCGAACCGCCCCGTACAGGAAGGGAGGTACGCCACCACCCGTTCAGTGCGATGCCTTGCCATTTGAACGCAAGGTTTTTTGAGGAAAGGAAATGGCGCAGTAATTCTCTGCCATCTCGGTGGACACCCGAACCGCACCGTAATGGAAGGGAGGAACGCCACCACCTGTTCGGCGCGATGCCTTGCCCTTTGAACGCAGCGCTTCTCCCCCGGGCCCCTGTGCGCCTGCGCGGATTTGCTTCGATGCGCGAAGCCCCTATCACGTATGACAACGAAGTGTATCGTGGCATTTATGTGCTTTTTGCACGCGTTATTAGAAATCGGAAATTATAATTCCGTGCATTATCAAATGCACAGCGACTGATATCTTGATAAACATTGAGAAGGCACTGGCAGCATTTATTTTTTTTTTCAAGTTGCACACTGGTACGTTGCCGGTTAAATCATGGATGGAGGAGAAGGGATTATTCAGACAATGGGATGCTGACTGCTTGTTGTGTAACAAACCGGAGTTAATAGAACTCGTCTTTATTGATTGCTGGGATGCGCTGCCCTTTTGGGACGAGGTCCAGAGTACAATAATAAAAGACTTACCGTTGCCGCCGTATGGAATACGATTCCTGGATGTTGATCGGGATCTTTACAAATGTTATGTTATTTTCCTTCTTGGCCTGCAGAGTATCTGGGAAGCAGGATGGCTGTACGACACTGCGACGAGGATGCCTAGTCTGTCCGAGATTACTAAAAAGAAAACATATTTAAGCTACCCCCCCGTGGTGGCTCAGTGGTTACGGCGCTCGGCTGCTGACCCAAAACACGCGGGTTCGATCCCGGCCACGGCTGCGGAATTTCGATGAAATCGAAATTCTAGAGGCCCGTGTACTGCGCAATGTCAGTGTACGTTAAAGAACCCCAGGTGGTCGAAATTTCCGGAGCCCTTCACTATGGCGTTCTTATAGCCTGAGTTGCTTTGGGATCTTAAACCTCTAAGAAAGAAAGTTGGGGTTTGATGCCCCAGCAGCTAGTGACGACGAAGGCGAGAAAGAAGAAGGAAGGCGAAGCTGACGAAGTTCGGGTTTGCGCTTCCGAACGCTCGCCTGCTGAGCAGCATCGCTGTGCCTGGTCTTTGGCGTCCAAGGGTCCTTTGAAGTTGGAGGCACACCTCTCGTCTACCCCGGACCGCGCGGGCGGCGCCAGAGCGAGCCTTGGGACTGCTCTCACAGCTGTGCCTGGTCGGCCTGAGGACACTGCTTCGACTCAACGTTCGGGCTGGCGACAGCAAGCCGGCGACACTTCTTCCCAGCAGTCGATCCTTCGTCATCCGGACCAGCCAAGCACGGTTCTCGCTACCTGCTGCTATGGAATTTCGCGCCCCCGGCCGCGACGATACGGACAGTTGGTCGGAAAACAGGACGCCCTCTATGACCCCTCAACTCCTCTTTGCGCAAGTTTTCAAAGCCATACTTTCGGCTGTGTCACAGCATGCACATTCCCACTTCGGTCGATCGAGCCGCTCTGCACGGAACAACCACCATGTAAGATTCCCCACCTGTGCGAGATACCTTCCACGGTCGCGACGACCGCTCTACCGCTACAGAGCCGGAGCTGGCCGCTCCAGGCACGTCCTCAACCCATCTGTGCCGCACGAAGAGGAAAATCAGGGTGATGAACTGAGTCCACAGAACGCGCCAAACAGCGCTGCCTTTGAACATCTCCTGCGAGAAACGCTCGAAAACCACGGTATCGACAGTGGTGTAGTAATTGACGCATCCGTAGAACTTGCACCGTGGGAGACGACAATGGACCCAGTATCAACCGTTCAAGCTACAGACCCGCTGCCCGCCCCACCAGGCGCAGAGAATACGAGCGTGGCCGTGGATCAGAGTTACCTTAGTGATCCAGATACTTCAACTATTGTGTTTGCGGAGGGTTCTGCAACGTTCAGCATCCGAGGTGTTTCTCCGCGCCTCATACTTGATTGGCATGAGGGACGCATCGAGCTGGACGTTTTCATCGACATCCCTATTCCACTGAATAGCGCAGCTTAGTTCCGCCAGCACGGATGACTACGGCTGAAATGAGAGGAGATCATCGGCCATGCTCACCTGCTCGCACCAACCGTGCAAGAATGCGAAGCAGCTTCAGATTCCACTGAACAGGATGCTTTTTCTTTTTATTGCTATCCTGAATAAAAGTCGACTCCCTTTTCTCGCACTCGCAGCTGAACTTGAAAAAAATTCAGGGGGCAATTTAATCTCTAAACTGCTGCAAGGCGAAAGCGTTTCCTGACGCAATTTGTTTTTATGTCCTTTTTATTGTTCTTATTTTGTTTTCTGTTTTTTGCTCCTTTTCTTATATTGTCTTTATTTTTATTTTCATATCTTATTTTTATTTTGTTTTCATTCTTGTTTATTTTCTTACATTTTCTTTCCTTTCTTTTGTCTTTATTCCTTTTATTTTATTTATGAAATCTATGCATTCACTAAATTCACCTATATTCATGATCGAACCTTGAGCCTTCTTGCCGGATTGGTAGCGTCTCCGCTTCAAATTCCAAAGGTCCTGGTTCGATTCCCACCCTCGGCGCAGCTTCTTTTTAAGCAGTGACGCCGAAAGGCAAACAAAACTGCCGGCACGGCTGCGCACGCGTCTGTCTGTCGACAGGGCTTCTGACGCGTCTGCTAACGGCAGTATGAGGCATTAAAGGCTTTCGCCTTAAAAGTGTCGCTTTGGCGCCCGACAGGTGACACTCCTAGGCCACGTCGTGTCCAAGCATGGTGTACTCCGGGACCCTGGCAAGCTCCACGCAGTTGCTGATTTCCCGAAGCCCACATCCCTGAAATAACTCAGAATCTTTCTTGCACTTTGTCCTACTTCCGCCGGTTCGTCAAGAATTTTGTTGCCATTACCGCCCCGCTGACACTTCTTCTCGCTAGCAGCCACGACTTGTAGGCTTGGTCCGCTGAATGCGACGAAGCTTTTGCAATGCTCCGCCAGCACTTCACCTCCGATCTTGTGCCATTTCGACCCTTCCGCGCCTACAGAACTCCACACAGACACCAGCGGTATTGGTCTGGGTGTAGTTCTTGCTCAGCGGAACCCTGGTTTCAATGAGTACGTCCTTGCTTACGCCAGCCGTGCGCTGGCAATTGCAGAGACTAATTATTCCGGCACGGAACAAGAATGTTTGGCGATTATTTGGGCGATAAGAAAATTTCCTCCTTACTTACATTGGCGCCCGTTCGATGTCATTACAGATAACCATGCCCTTTGCTGGCTGTCATCACTCAAAGATTGGTTTTGTTTGGTTTATGGGGTTTAAGGTCCCAAAGCGACTAAGGCTATGAGAGACGCCGTAGTGAAGGGCTCCGCAAATTTCTACCAGCTGGGGTTCTTTAACGTGCACTGACATCGCACAGTACAAGGGCCTTTAGAATTTCTCCTCCAAAAAATTCGACCGCCGCGGCCGGGACCGAACCCGCGTCTTTCGGGTCAGCAGCCGAGCACCATAACCACTGAGCCACCGCGGCGGCTACTCAAAGATTCGTCTGGCCGCCTCGCTCGTTGGGCTCTCCGTTTACAAGATTACGACATTCGGGTCATTTATCGTTCCGGCCGTAAACATTCCGATGCCGACGTTCTCTCGCGCTCCCCTGTGACCTCTGATCCTGACCCACCATCTATTTCCGGCCTCACACCTTCTCTTGACACTACTGATATGGCTTCTGAGCAGCGCAAGGATCCTTGGATTACTTCTCTTCTCGATGTCTTAGCCAATCGCTCAGCGCGCCTCCCTTCTGAAGCCCCAGCAGCTAGCGCCGACGAAGGCGGATAGAAGAAGGAAGGCGAAGTTCGGGTTCGCGCTTCCGAACGCTGGCCTGCTGAGCAGCACCGCTGGAACAAGGACTGTGGCCGTCTATACTAACTGGGCGAGTTGCCTCTTTACAAACCCCAATAAACGAAATCAAACCATATTCAGGCTGCGTGAAGTGTAGAAGGAGCTATGTTTTGGAGATGAGGTTATGGAGTTGATGGGAGAGCTGTGTTCCCTGAACCAGTTTTGATTTTCTGACGCGAATGAAACATGTCTGCTCCTGATGTTTAAAAGTGCAGTGCAGAACACGCTTGTGATCTATTGTAGTCTGTCAAAACAGGCAATAAAGAAAAAAAAGAGCTGGAGTGGCGGAATGGTTAGCGTGCACGTCTCGCACTCCGGAGGCTCTGGTTCGATGCCGAAACTCCACCAATTTGCTACACTTTTATTTTAAGGCGGAAGCCTTTAATGCCTCATCGTTGTAAGCAGGAGTTGTCGACAGAAATGTCACGCTTTTCAATTGGTCGAAACGGTCGTGACGTCACAGTGCGAGAATTTCGAACGGGGCCAATTTTACTTTGGCAAGTAACCATGCGACCAATTAAAGGGATCGTATAGTGATGATCCAATAAGTGGAAATGAGTTCAGTTCACAGTTTAATTACCCAATCAGCCTAATTAACCATTCTAGTCAGGTCAGGTCATAATAAAACCGAGTAGGAAATTGGTCGAGTTCGGGAATCGAACCCCGGTCTTCGGAGTGCGAGACGAGCATGCTAACTCCTACGCCATGCCAGCTCGAGGGTTTCGAATGAACAAAGGCACGTCTAGTGAATACGGTGTCAAACCAATCCCCAAAAACATGTTACCTGGCCGCCATGCTACGCACCGTCAGCTGAAAACCCAACCACTAGATGCCACATACCTTGCCGACGAACATGCAATAGACGTAGATGCTGCATGGCAAAGTGCAAACACATATGTGGCTTGTGCAACCACGCCACAATCTACTCTTGTCACCGCCGCCACAGTAGTAGCTCACTCTCCGACAGCGGCAGAAGAAACCGCCATCGCGCTGGCCATCGCTGACCCGCGTACACGCACAGTACTAAGCGACTCCAAAAGAGCGACCAAAAATTACTCGGCAGGTTTTATCTGCCACCCCGCTGCACACATCCTTCGCGGCTTCACTCCCGACGATAAGATCAACCTGGTCTGGGTACCCGCCCACGCGGGAAACTCTGGAAACGAAGGGATCGACCGAATAGCCCGAGGACTAACCAACCGGGCAGCCGGCCCCACGGACCCAGACGCTCTTGCCGAGGCTCCTCAGACCTTTGCCGAAATTACCAACCTCCACAGAGAGATGAGACGCCAGTGTCCGCCTCCGCACCCCGACTTGAATCGAGGGCAAGCCACCTTGCTCCGCAGGTTGCAGAAAGACTCCATCCTTAGTCATTCTAGACTTTCACTCATCACAGACGGGTAATACGACCCCGTCTGCCAAAATTGTTACCAGGGAGAAATCGCCACCCAGGCACACATCCTCTGGGGTTGCGGGAAATCCGCCCCCTAGAACCTTATTGCCAGCTCCCTCCGAAGAAGGATGGAACCAACTCCTCAGAAGGCCAGACAAGACTATCCAACTGGCACTCATTTCGTGGGCCCAGGAAGTCGCCCCCACCTGGGGGCCACTCCAAGCACACCTGCCCTAAATCCCTCCAATCTATGGCAATAAAGTTGTTTCTCTCTCTCTCTCGCGCCTCGCAAGCGGTGAAGGACTCCGGCCCAAAGGGCCACAACCCCGTTACCAAGTGGAGGCCCCAGCTTTCGCCAGAATTCCACCTAGACGACGTTGTCATCGTCGTAAAGCCCCGGAAGCCATTGGCCATCTGGGACATCTTTCAATATGGCGCGCTTCGTGCCGCGTTCGGCGCTTTCCTCGGGGCGCCTAGGGCGGCCATGTTGAGCCTCCTTATGTGCAAGGAGCAAAATTTGATCTTCGCCAGCACGCGTAACGCTCACGTCGCAGTCCGTCTTTTGGAAGATTTTTCCATCAAATCGGCCAAAGAAGATGTGCCTTTCCCCGGCCATCTGAAAGAAAATGAAGAGGACGTCGGCTATGGGGTCATTACGGTGGCCAATCATGAGACGTCTGAGTCTCTTCAACCTTGTGCGCAGTAAAGGAGCGGCACTCTAATAGATATCCGCAAGTTCGGCAACTCAAACAAGGCCCGGTTGACCTTTGCCGGCACGGTGAAGCCTAGATATGTCCACTACAACTCTTAAATCGTCTCTGTGCAGCCATATTTGCGCGCTATTCCGCCCTGCAATTTGTGGGGAACTGTCGGCCATCGAGCAGACTTATGCCCGAACCTAACACAAGATAATGTGGCCTGTGTGGACAGCAGGCACCCATAAAATGGGTGCGGGCCCCTCACGAGTGCATGCCCAAGTGTGCGGTTTGTGGTGGTGGCCATGCCATGAACTCGCGGGACTGCACTGCAAAATACCGTCCCAACAAGCCAGCCCCCCCTAAGGGCGGAAAATCCAGCGTGACAGGCAGGCAGCCACGTCAGCCCTGTAGCGTCGGCAGCGATGCTTCAAAGCGACATACGCCTACTAGCGGGAAGGGCGTCAAGGGCTCTCAAGTGCCACCACCACCCAAACCCGGCGGAAAGGGGAAGCAAGCCCGCTCCCAAGACAAGAATGGCACGGCCGGTTCCTATAGGGACAACGCCATCAAACATGGCAAACAGGTGAGCGGTCCAGGCAGGGTTGCCTCCTCCTCCCTCCCCCTCTCCCCTCCGCCTCGCTCGGTGGCTGACACTCAGCTCCACAACCTTGTAGCTTCGCTCTGGGCACAAAACGAGATGCTACTTGCCAAAATTGAAGCCTTAGAGAATAAAACAACTCCCCCTCCCCCTAGTACCCCCGACACGGAAGCTATGGAGAGCGAGACGGCGACGACGCCGGCTCTGGAACCTTCCCTTGCCGAACTCTAAGCCCGTATTAATGCCAAATTTGACACCCTGTTGGAGACAGCGATGGAACGCCTCATCGCTCGAGTCATGGAGGCTATCCCCTCTATGATCGCTCACCACGTCGCGACTAACCCCCGCCTTTCTCGCAGAGCCCTTCCCCTTAAGGGCGTATCTGGTCGGCCCTCCAGATTGTCCCACCGAGTCAATGACCTCGACGTTGACGGACAGCTGCCCTCTTCTATAGTCGGATACAACTTAAGAAGGCAGCGGCTTTTCCCCCGAAAAAGGATCCCCTTCCAGCCAATGGCGTCAACCGATCCTCATTACCATCCTAGTGTCACAAAGCAGGAAGTGGTAGATGAAAGATGATAGTCCCCTGGCTCCATAGTCGGGGATAGACACCTCTCTCCTTTGTGGCACCGCTACCAGCATTGTCACCCTAGCAGGGTCATGAGAATTGGCCGACTCCATTGGCTGGCAGGGGATCCTTTGAGGGGGAAAAGCCGCTGCCTTCTTAAGTTGTATCCCTCTATAGGTGCTGAGCTTCAGCCCCTGTTATCTGACTCGCGGACAACCTCACTTCCACCTCTCACCTCTAAGTCTGAGCATGGCGGGACACCCTCGGTGTAGGCGCTCCCCCCTTTCCAAATCGGCTTCCCCCATTACGATTACTCAATGGAACTGTCGGGGGCTTCGGTCCCGTCCCAAGCGGGACGGCCTCCGGCTTTTCCTATCAGCCTTTGAGCATTTGCCAGTGGTGGTTGCTCTCCAAAAGCCAGGGAAAGACGCCACACTAGCAAATTATACGACGTTCCAGCAGGACCTCTCGTCTTGTTTATGCGTACATAGAAATTATGCAGCCAACCAGATCGACTTAGACATACAGCTTGAATACTCCCATGTAATGGTGACCCTCCTCCTACTCCGCAAGCGGGACCCACCGTTAGACATAACGTATACTGCAATCCGAAATTGCCGAATGTATCATTCGCGGACCTCTTTAGCCGCATTTTTGGCAATCAATATTTGAGAATCGCATTTTTGACAATCCAAAAATGATATGAGCACCAGTAATAATTAACCAAAAATAAATTAGTCAATGAGAAAGCTAGCAGTGATAATCCAAAAGTTAACCCTTACTCTTTAGTTCACCATGTTGCTATTAACCACATCAATTTTTCTTGGTATCCACCTTTGGTAGCAATATTTGACCGAAGAAAATGTTCCTTTCGCTCGGAGATCCATTTATTTAATAACTGCTAACGGTCATTTTCAAAACACCCTGCATATTCGAGAGATTGCAACACGCGGGGATATTTAAGCGTCGTACCTGACTGAATTTGCGATCACCTTGTAGGGTGAACGGCCGCTCTTTCCATACGTTAGAGCACCCACCAAACTTCCTTTAAGCCCCCGGACTGACCCCCAGCTGTTGTTGACTCTCTCGTTCTTCGACCTCATCGGTTATGCGCTAGTTCCAAGCCTTACTAATAGTGTGATATAAAATTCTCAGAAGCTTGATGATACGAATGGAGCTAGAAAAAATGCACAGCAATTTTTCGGCCCATGTATTTCACAATAAGTCCTTCCATGTCTTCTCTGATTGTCATGGTACTCAGGTATGCTCGCATTGCCCTAATGCAAGGCGTTTTTAATATTTTTGTTCTTCTACGTTTTTATGCGCCGATTAATCCCATTGTATTAATCCAGCCCTCTTAGTAATGACTCACTTAGGGGCTTTTAAATTATCGTAAGCGCTGATGATAACGACTTATATGTGCTTATCCCCATTTGGTTCAGCAGCGGCTCTAAGGGAAGGCATTTTGATTACGAGTGGTCGCGTGCTTTCGCAGCTGCCACTGTTCGTGGATTGCATAGCCGAATGCTTCCTGACGCTGAAGACAGTCACGTAATCATTTGATCCTTACTTCTTCACACAGAAACAGAAAAACACGTAAACGGGTGCGCAAACACTTTGAAACACAGTACTGCATAGGGTTTTTCTTTATTTTCAGTAATGGTTGCAACAGGAAACGCTTGCCAATTAGGTTCAGGAGAAAGCTGAATAATGGTACCCTATCAAAATGAAAGAATATCCTTCTCGTCATACAGAACTGCCCATTGACATATTCACTTCCTTCCCACGGTCGTTTCGTTTGCTTTGGTTCATGAGAGTTTAACGTCCCTAAGCTACTGAGGCTATGAGGGACGCCGTAGTGAAGGTCTCCGGAAATTTCGACCACCTGGGGCTCTTTAATGTACACTAACGTCACATAGTACATTGGCCTCTAGCATTTTGCCTCCATCGATATTCGATTGCCGCGGACAGGATCAAACCCCAGTCTTTCGGGTCAACAGCCGTGCGCCATAGCCACTGAACCACCGCGGCGGCAATGAGAATGAGCAATGTGTCGTCAGGCAACCTGTGAGCCCCGCATTGGGCTCTAAGAGTGAAAAGAAATTGGAAAGGCACGTTTAAAGTAAGGACATCGATCGCTGAATCATTACACCACAAAGGCGAAGAGGCGGGATGTATTTTTAATGGCCGATGCCCGTCGTACTGGTAGCATCAGCTGCGCGAATGACAGGGGGTTCTGGCTTTTAATTTTTTCTTGACCTTGCAATAATTGAAGTGGTACTCAAAGCATCTTCCCTGTCTTTGACTATCGGCTGTGTAGTACGACTTGAGGGGATGGAATTCCTGCTCTGGCTGCTCCCGCAAGCGTAGCAAGGGGCGGAAGAAAGTTAGATGGGCGGAGGAGATTAAGAAATTTGCAGGGATACGGTGGCCGCAGCTTGCAAAGGACAGGGTTTATTGGAGAGACATGGGAGAGCCATTTGCACTGCAGTGGACGTAGCCTGGCTAATGGTAATGATGAGCTGGAAAAAACGCCCCTGTGTTGGTCAATAACCTGGTGCGTTAAAGAACTCCGGATGCTCAAAAGTGGTATTCAAAATTCCGAAAGTGCGCTTTCACGCATAACAAATGTTGCTCAATACAAAATGGCTGGTCAGGCGTTTCCAGCTGAAATAAAGCAAGAAGGGCTAGTTTTTTGTTTGATACCTCCAAAATACGTTTCTTACATTCTATGGACACCCTTAGCGCATGTGCTGTAGCCCCCGCAGTTTTTTTTATAGAGAAGTCGGCCATCTTGTCTTTGGCAACATAGTTATGTGGAAAGCGCACATGCGGAATTTTGATTATCCCCTATGGCTCCAGAGTTGCACGTCGGTGTCCCTTAGAGCCCAGTGTAGAGTGTCACCTTAATGATTCGAGTTTTATTAAGCCACTCATTACACTGAAATTATTTGATGGGTGAGTGAAGAGAAATTGAAATGAAACTTCTTTTAGCGGCGAATGGCTGGGGGCAAAAGCTTGCACTCGTCCTTTGTGACAGCGCACCCGAAGGTGTTTTGAAAGCCGTAGTAACCCTTCAAGACGTCATTAAGTCTGAAAGGAAAAAACGCACAACGTTTTATATATGAGGTTCAACGAAAGCGGACTATTAATACTCCCAGTGGATAAGAGGCTAATTTGTTAAGCTGTGGTACGCTAACACTAAATGACTTGCATAACTTGCTCATTTATATTGGGCTTCCAGCTTAGTTTTCATTTCAGCAATATCCATTCGATTTTTTAGGACAAATACATGGCACAGTTATTGTACCAGCAAATATAAGCAATAGAGTAATAGGTGCCGTTGTAAGACCTATACTTTCGTACTAAAGTGCCAAGTAATAATAAAACTGGGTAAATATTTGCCTTAGATATAGCAAGAAAACTAACCGTTTCTTGTAACTGTTGCCGTCTTGAATGGCTGCAAAATCATCCGACCTACTTCTGGCAAGGCTCTTTACAATGTTAAATGGACAAAACAGCTGTAAAAAAGGCCATATGTTTAAAAAGCACGCTGGTAGTTTTCCAGAAAACTTATTAACGACTAAAGAAAATCAATTACACTCACATGTCCAAAGGATAAAAAGAATATCTTATCTTCGGTATCCAAATTGGTTCCCGGAAGCAGGTGTGGCCTGGTGTAATTTTCAATGCTTTTCTTCAAGGCCTGTAGTGGTATATACAGTCTTTTTTTTTATGACAGAGAATGAACCAGTTTTAGAAGCATGGTGTAGCGTAGTGAACCAAACACCACTACGATAGTAGGGCTGTTTTCACACTGGTATTTTTATTAACTTTCGAAGAGCGCCAAAATGCCTAACATTCATTTGGTTAAATTAGATCGTGCACAACACTGTCCAAACATGCAACTAAGTGCTATCAACATGAAATGTGAAAGTTCGATGCAGTTCAGAAGGCTGTGCATGAACAGTTTATTACGACCGACGGAATTATGAAAACTTCTGCAAGAAGAGTTCCCCTAAGCTCTTAGTGCATTTATTCCTACGAGAAGGGTGGATATCACCTAGAAAATTTTAGTTTCGAGATAGGATGTCATGACGTAATCAGAATACAAGATGCTGCCGTGTAAGAACAAATAGTGTACCCAGATAATAAAGTTTGATTTTTGTTAAAAGTATACGATCCGCGGGTTTTTGTTGTGAGTCATGTAGTTCCCCTCGGTTTTGATCGACAGCACCGCAAATTCATGCGAAGTGGGACAAACCTCGAAGTGGGCTATATTTCACTCTGCAATATCAAGCTGTTTGTAGACGACTGCATTAGAACAAAGACATAAAATGCCATAACAGCCACAAAGCGCTTAGCAAATTAATTGATGCCATTGCGGAATGCCGCCACAGATGGGAGATGACAATTAATTCGATAAAATCTGTATGCGTTTCCGTATCGCGCAAAAAACGGATCTCATGTTTTCTTTGAAGAGCGATGGATAGCTGGGCGAGTTAGAAATAGTGGTTCATTGTGGGCGGGTAATAGCAGTTTTCTTCTTGTTAAAACAAGAGAAAAAACGGAAGCATATTTCACCCGAAATCAACAGCTACAATGTGTAAGTCAGACTTCTTTAATCCTGGTTGAGAAAAAGGTTTCTTTATAATTCTTGGTGATGGCATGGTGTAGAAAGAGGTGGTGTAGGAGGAACAACTCGGTTTCTGACAGGTGTTTATTACGCGGCGGATGAGTTTATAATGTGAAATCTCTTGAAAATGCTGTGTGCTAGCCTCTTAGCGTCACATTATTCTGATCCATAAAATGCGAGTTTTCGTCAATAAAATCTAGTTGGGAGTCAGAGCTCGTCCGTGTCGTCTTCATCTTAGTCTTTCATCTGTTTCACGCTATGCCACCCACAATAAACTTATGTTTCCCTTAAAATATTGAGTGCACTCCACCTAATACAGTTCATCAGCTTCAATACCACGGTGTCGCATTAGCCGCTGGCCTTGAAGGGGATGCTCTTATTGCTAACATCTCATCCACAGTATTACGGATACTTCGTTCCCTGGGAAGATGCATCCGGCTTGCACCACCATCAACTAAGCTTATAGCATGTAAAATATTCATAAGAGCCATACTAGAATACGCTCACACTGCCTGGTTTAGTAGAACAGCGGCTGGCATTGTGAAATTGGAAAATATACAAAGACAGACACTCCGATACAACCATAAAAAGCAAAAGCGCACTGACTTCTCGACTGACCATGCAGTTATCTCAAGCCTCGCGACTCTGTCCACTAGAGCTAGGAACGCACGGCCAACTTTCTGTGTAGACTGCTACACAACCGGGTGTAATATTACTATCCAAATATATATATATGTATACCTCTCTCAGACTCTACCGGCACGGTACATTTACAGAAACTAACTAAATATTCGTACAATAAAGCGGATATAAGAAATAACTTTTCTTCTTCTCATCATAAAATGGAAATAACTAGACCCCTCAATTCCCCATGCGCAGAATTTGGAAGCATTTACTGCAAAAGTAGAGGCCATAACATAAACCGAATAATATTTTCAGTCATGTATACATTGGGTTGTGAATATTGCTGCATAGTTTTGCGGTATCAGTTTTCGGAACAAACAGCACATGTAAGTTTGTGTGATCCTTACTTTGCTTCTCATTCTCATTGATTACGTACGTAAAAAAAATTTAGATTATTTTATATAGTTATTATTTTTGCTCTACTTATTCCTTTTGCGCTCACTTTGCGTCTTTACGTGGAGTACATATTTACCCCTCTTCGGCATGGTCCTCTGTTCCTTATTTTTAACTGCGCTACTGATGTATCAGTTCTTGTCAGCATGTGAGTTTGGCGCTTGTTGTCTCGATGTAACTCTAGACACAGCGCACATATTGGTCAAATGTTTAGGGGAATCCCCCAAGGTGGAGTAGATTTGTAATAAGGTAGTAATTACTCATTGGCATCCACCCAAACGCAGCCATACGGCTACAAAGGAAAGCTTTCCTTTGTAGCCGTATGGCTGCGTTTGGGTGAATGACAATGAGTAATTACTACCTGATTAGCGCACATTTTGGGCGTGCCTACCGGCTAGGGCCTGGTATAGGGGGCCTGCTATAATTTAAATAAATAATCTTCTCCTCAGCCCTCCGAGTTTATGGTTTCAGTGGTACATATATCAGAAGCAAGCCCCTGGGGCTGAGTATTATTAACAAACACTGCACCTCATCTTTATCTTACTGTCTCCGGCAATAAGGCACCTTGAATGTCGCCATTCGTGAATGTCCCTGAATACTTAATCCATTACGATCAAGAAGGAGCAAGCCGCACATACCATAAAGGACGCCCGCAGCCCAATATATTCGCCAAGTCGAGCGTCGCTCACATTGTTCTTGGAGCGCTGAAAAAAAGATGACAGGAATAGAGCAAACGTCAATTGCATAAGCGTTCTGCAATAGTCGCCATGACATGAATTGGAGACAGCCTCATTGATATTTGCCTGGGATAAAATCTAGATCGCATACGTTTTGGAGAAAATGCGCCGAGCCTTGGGTTATATTCCCAGCATTACGCATCTTGTACAGCTTCTCGTAATAAAGCTCTCAAAATTACGAGCGAAAAGCAATCAACGTTTAGCAAAATATAAAAAGGCTATTATCATAGAAAACAGGTTACCTCAACACTGAAAAACGTTCGCGAGAGAGACGCACAGGACTAATTGATACTGACAACTGATCCATTTATGAAATACAAGCAGTTTCTATAAAGAGGCACTGTTCTTATGAACTGCCATAAACGTCGGGATGGTGGAAATAAGACTGCTTGTCTTCATTAAGGCTACATTCTTGTCGAATATGCCCCTGGTGATTTTGCAGAACGTGCCATATTATCTTTAATTTCATTTAAACAGTCACTCCCTTGCTTTAGTCGGTGTTCGCTTCTGAGCCAGTCAAAACGTACTCATTTCTATTTCCTCTTGCCGCGTTAGTGGTCCTTTACTCCTTATTTACACTACCTACCGCTTATAAGCACAGTGGTTGCCAATGTAAACTGCTTGTATTTCAATAAACGAATCAGTTGCATGTAGTGATTTATTCTAAGTTCCTGCCTTCTGAACGCTGTACTATCTGCGCTAACCTGTTTCTCACGTCAATGGATCGCCAACTAGCCCAGCAGCAAGTTTTACTTGAAATCTATTCTCACATAAGAAACCTGTTCACCACCTAATCTTTCTGTTACTTTTCTGTGCGTAATCTGTTGCAATCAAGGCCGCTACCGATGAGGAAAACAGTGAAACAGTATCCTTTTATAGTGTCCATAAAATCGCAGTTTGCGTAGGAAACCCTCAAAATGAACCATTTGTTTTTCTGTTGTAAGTCTGCTGGTGTAACCTTCCGTAAGTGCAAGGAGCTGCAAGAGATGTGGAAGAAGTCAAAGGGCTTTATCTGCTATAGCTAGCTCACTGCTTTTCAAGAAAATACTTAGCGCAAAATACAGCGACTGCCTCCACGGTGAATCAAAATCCCTTACTTTCATTTCCTTGCATTCTTCGTTTCTCAAACAGTCGGATGCTTCACAGAAGTTTTTTTTAGTCTCCGGATCCCAGAACTCTTCAGTGACTAGCTTTCTACCCGTCGAGTTTTCCTTATCGGCGACTAGAAACGCTGAAAACCATAGAAAGGGCATGACTCAGTGAAAAACGCAAGTAATGGTTTGGTTTTACGATTGGAAGAGCACTCTGAGCCAAAGAGTCGGCCAACTGCATTTGGTGCTGTGAATAGTGCGTTTGATTGCGTTAAAAGTTAATCAATCAGTATTTACTGAATAGGGGAGAATGGGGTAGAACGCAGGACCATTTTGCAAATTGTCGCATTATTTTTTATTCCCAGGTATGAAAAAACAAATATTGCCGAAATATTTCTTACCACTCCAGAATCAAATTTGCGTAATGTGAAAGGACCAGCTGAACGTTAACACAGTAAATCTATCTATATTTGAAATCTCAAAATGTTGCATTTTGTCCTACCCGGGGGGTGGGGTCGGTGTAAAAATGGGACAGTGCACAGAGTGAAATCAGACGCCCTTTCATAATCGAGACATTACTCACCCTTGCAAGAAATGAACACAAATTTCCCTCAGTGTACATCACGATAAATTTTCGCGTAAATTGGAATTACAGACACCGCGCATAGAACAAACCCGCCACAGTTTCTCGCCACGGCCTCCTACAGTCCAGGCAGTTCTACAGCCGGGCTCTGCATGTAGTCTGGCTACACGATACTTTATACTTTCCTGCCCTTCCTGCAATTCTTGTCTGTTCTCTTATACTTGTGGGAAGCCAGGAAAAGCATGATTCGCAGATTGCGACGACAATAGTTCAATCGCGAGTGGAAGAAACGAATTGTGCCGATCAGCACGCAAGCTGAAGACTATGGCTGCCACTGCACAAAAATAAACTGCCTTCAAACATGCGACTCTCTAAGCGGCAATCTCCGTTCCAAACGCAGATGAAGCCCATTCTGCTGCCTCGCTTATCCTGCGGAGAGATCAGGAAAAAAAGGAGAGAAAGAATTCCAGAAGGAAGACATCCCTTTTTTGCTTTCATTGGGGGAAAGATACGGAGGCGCTCCGAGAAGAAAACCTAATCGATCAGCCTTTCTGAGTCCTCGCAGTATTTTTAAACTTCTCTATTTTCTTTGTGAGAGTGAGATAAATGTACCTTAAAAATTATTTCTCTCCGTAACAGTTCTCAAGGCGTACATAAACAAAGCCGATAAATGCGCAATAAAAATGGCAACACAACTGGTTTTGCGTACTCACGTACTGTCAAACCTGTCGAAGACGTTGACCATAAGGAACCCTACGAGCGCTCCGACCGTTCCGAAGTTCAATGCCCTGAACAGAATGAAAAAAAGGATTAAGATCAAAGCTGCGAGTCTTGATAGAAGCGGAACCATAAAACATACCTTGGCATCGGTGGTCTCTTGTAGTATTGCACGAGTGCCGCCGCCGGTAGCACTGAAAACAGTTCGGCAACATTATCATCATCGTCATCATCAGCCTGACTGTACAAAACTTCCAGCCTCCCCATGCGGCTAGGTTTGAGACGCATTTTCTGCATACTTCAATAGAGCCTCACGCAAATTCTCCCCTTTTCCTGACGGCAGTGCTGCCACCACCCTGACAATAAGCTACAAGCTGCCTCCGTATAGCGTAGAGAACATTCCTGATAATAGCTGCGCTGTAAAATAAGCATATAAAACACCTTCAAGCTGGAAACAATTTGGCTTGAGGTATTTTACTTTTTTCATCACTTCTTGCCTTCTTTTTTTGCTTCCCAGTTCAAAGAAGCCCATCTAAAACTTTTTCTTTTGAAATAGTGCGTTACGGTGTTCAAAATAAATGTGAAAACAAAGCATAGAACAAAGAAAAGGCAAAGAACTTTGCAGGTTATATACTAATACAGCCCACAACCAGAACGACCCATAATTCTTCAGCTTGGCGTATGACACCAAGATTCAATAGCTGGAGCTCCGCAGTGAGCGAATTGCGTTAATGCAACACATACATGTGTGCCTGCAGTCTACAGCTTACAACGTAGAAGGCGCCACACGGCTCGCCCGACATATGAGAGTTGTGGGGGGCCATTACTCCCGAGATGTATCGCGTAGACCAAAGAAACATGCGATTAGGAAACATTTGATGGCACGTTTTAAGCTCCAGGCGGTGAAGTTTTCTGACGAGCAATTGGCGCATACTTTTTATGCAGCTGGTTTTCGCTTTGACGTTACGTTCAGCTGCACATGTAGTTGGCCGTAGATACGATAAACGAGATAGATGCGAAATAGATGAAATAGATATTAATGAAAATCGATCAATGGCTCTTTCTAACTATGTTAATTTTTTTGCTGGGTAGCCAAGGATATTTGTTGCTGCAAAAACTGGATTTCGGAACTTGGTTCTCGCTGTGGTGGATTCAAACACGTGGCGTCAACATCGAAAGAGACTCCGTGATCCCTGCAGGGACCTGCACTAAATGTACTATATCAATGTCATCTCGGTGCGCTTAAGATATCTGCATTTCATTTATTGGCCTTTTTAGCTTATAAAAGCCACGTTATTTAATGCAGCGTAGAAGTTGTCTATACACGCAAACTTCACATTAGACAGTTCTAGTTTCACGTCCGTGGAAGCTTCACGTACGTAGAGCGCTTACAGTTCGCCAGTGCTCATGCGCAGAACGTGAAGTGTCTGCGTGGGTCTCACGGACGTACGTGAGATTCGGATCTTTGTGCTGCGGTCTTCACGTTGCTTGCGTACGTCACGTCAGCAATATGGCGGCGCCCTGCCCACCCGCTTCAGAATGAATACAGCTTCGTCGCTTGTCCCTCGACGTGCTATCGTGCTGTAAACTGTTGTATTTACCTTCAGTTGGCCCATTCTTGCTCTCGCATCAAGTTCTAGGTGAGAACTAGTTTTTGTTTTCCAGATAGAAATCCGTTTCAGCAGCTCCTAAACCTGACGAAGAAGCGTTTGTGGTCGTCATAGCAACAGAGACCGAGTGTGCCGGGGGTCTCGCGAGATTACACGAGGCTCGAAACCTCGCGAGATATCGCGAGACCCTCGGCATAGTCAACGGGAAAAGCAAAACAGTGCACGTTCTGGCTCCATACACACGTTGTCAACACGTGTTTCGATTTCTTGCCAAGTCAATCTCGCCACTATGTCATGACGACTCAAGACACTCGAAGGAGGCATACCGACAACTGCAACTTCCTCAGTGCACAACAGCAATTCTTGGCTACAGCCGCACTGTGGCTCGGCTACAAGCAGCTTGACTAAACAAAATTTGTTTTTTATGTTTTATGTGTACTAGACGGTGCGGCATAACACGCTAGCGCATTTTTTAGGTTGTATGGCAGATCTACACAGTTTGCGTCCCGTACATGTAGCTAAAACTGTGCGAAGCGACACAAGCGTAAGCTACGTAGACTGCTCACGTTTACGTAAGTGAAGGTTCTACGTACATAAAACTAAAACTGTCTATTATCTTCAGTGTCAGTTTAAAGTCGTTGGTACCTTTCGGCACGATGATTCGAAACCAGCACCTTCGAAGCTGTTCTGTAAGCCTACAGCATGTTCCGCACTAACAATGCTGTTAATCATATGATTGTCGCTCTACGGGAGATTTGTTTTATCGCGCGCCATCTCTTTGGGTCATGAAGACGCTCTGCTCGATGACTTTAATAAATTTTTACAGCTGCCTTCTTCACCTATCCAGCTGACACAGGTTGTCTGTCCTACATCATTTCCTGGAATTCTAGATTTTGACCACATTTTTTTTTCTGTCTTGAATGTTGTAGCTCCTCATACCTTGTGCACTAACATGATCTGCTTGCAGAAGCTCTTGTTGATATTGGGAATAAATGAATACAAGGTGACCCATGGAATTCTACAGCGTGCGTGGTGCTCTATAACTGCTATTTAGTTATTAGGATAAAAATGTAGCAAGCAGCTTAACACATTGCTCAACTAGCATCTTTACTACTTTATCCAGAGCACTTCTTGCAATCATTTGCAGGAAATTATATATATATATAGGGCCAACGTACCTAATGTATCAGTTCGTTCAATGTAGTACATGTGTGGAAAAAGTGCTACGTCTACAAACCTAGAAAGGGACAAAGAAACAAGAAAAATTAACGCGGTAGCCAGTAAGGATGAAAAAAAAACTAGAAGCTCCGTTTTCTCTTCACGGTGCGACTTTTGAGTATGATGGAGGTGCATCTACAGAAACGGCATAAATCTCATCATTTTGGCGTCTTAAAGTTTCTAGACCACACCCTGTGTTCGAAGTTTTTCTTTATTGGAAATCCAGGGTCTTTCTACATCAATTTTAATTGCGAGGAAACTGTGGAATATTGTAAGGAACTGTTGTCGAAATATAGAAGGTAATGGTTCATTCTTCTGATGCGTAGCAGAAGAAAATTTGTCCGTCGCTCACATCGAGTATTAGGACGGCCATTGAAAGACAATCGGAAACATTTTTGGCAACATCAAAATCATAAATACCAAAAAAATGCAATCCTGACGAGGGCAGACCTTCGTATTTATTAATTATATAATGAAGTCTTGCGATGTAACAAAAAAATTGCGTTCCTAAGCACCGCCTCGTTGAAAATTTTGCTTTTGAGAATTTCTGCAAATTGATTGATTGATTGTTTGATTGATTGATTGATTGATTGATTGATTGATTGATTGATTGATTGATTGATTGATTGATTGATTGATTGATTGATTGATTGATTGATTGATTGATTGATTGATTGATTGAGAGAGCGAGCGAGCGAGCGAGCGTGAGTGAAAGAGTGAGTGAGTGAGTGAGTGAGTGAGTGAGTGATCGATATGTAAAAATGTTTTTTTTTTCATCTGCTTCAAGGCTTTGTTCCGCAGTCTGAAGAACTATAGCACCACTTCATCATCAGCCTGACTATGCCCATTGCAAGGCCTTTCGCAAAGCTGTACAACTGGAGAAATTTCATTACATGTCTCCAATTTTAAGTACCTAGGTGTAGCATTAACTAACAATCTGTCTTGCAATTGATATGTGGAAAATATCTACTAGTCCGCCTTTCGGAAACTATTTGTTTTTTACGAAATTAACTTTCCGAAGCCCCTGATCAGGTTGAACTCCTCGCGTATAACTCACTAATCGGGCCTAAGCTCAAATATGCATGCGTGGTATAGGATCCTTGCACTAAAACGAATGTTAAGAAACTGTAAAGAATGCTAAGAAAAGCCGCAATATTTATTTATTCAAAACTTTCGCCGTTTCATTCTCTGCCTAAGCTAAAGAAATCTAACTGTATCCAACCTCTTCAGGCAAGAAGAAAAAATATTGGACCAGAATTTTTTCCTTGCTCATAAATAACAAACTGGCGCTTGATCCTACATCCTACATATCATTTTTAGTTCCACGCGTAATACGTCACCGTCATCCCGGTTCACTTACCGCGTACTTTGCTAAAACTAACACATTAAATTTTCTTTTCTCCTGCGTACCATAACCGAGTGGAATTCTCGGACACTATGATTGTCAGCGAATAGTCGTTCTGCACGCTTTCTTTTTTTTTAGCTGTCCCTTCTACTTGTTGCCTTGGATCGGTAATATCTACGTCTGTATTTGTTCTGCTTGGATCTGTAATATGATATGCAGTATGAAATAAATAAATAAATAAATAAATAAAATTAAAACAGTGCCTTGCTACCACGCCAGGACCCAAACGTTATCACATCGTTAAAAGTAGCGTGTGAGCTACACTGAATTGTCAAATCGAGATAATGTGACATGCATACCCAGCAATTCTGGAAAAAAGCAATTTTTAGCAGGAAAACCGTTTATGAACGCAATTTTTTTCCTATAATGCAACATTTCACTATAGTAATCAATATATGCGCAGAACACCACACGGCAGTCTTGTATATTTTTTGTATTAACGTTTTTGCCATCATCAAACCGTTCCCCACTGATTTTCTAACACAGTCTTAAATGTTCGATGCGATCGATGGAAAAAGTCTATAACAAATATTTTGGTACATATCAGAAGAATAGAACATTAAATTCAATATTCACATAAGAGTGTGTTACAATTTTCCAATTTTCAAAATTTTTGCCCTATAATATTGGACACGTTCAAGCTGGTCTATGACCAGTTAGACTGACAGTACCAAGGTCACTTTCACAAAGACAGAGAGAGAGAAAAGAAGTGTCAAGAGGTTTATGAAAACAGAGTAGGCGCCTCACAGCATAGCCTCCCATTAATTAATCGCGTCGTGCACGATAAGGGTGCACGAAAAACAAAGCCAGAGGAGAACAGAACAATGCAGCGCCTACAAAGCAGAGTAGCAGCCGACACCGGCGATTCGCTCGATCAGGGTAGCCGAGGTACACATAAAAGAAAGGAGCAGCTTACTCTTTTTCCTCAAATTCTGGTTTGAGCTTCAGCAGCTGCTGGTTACGACTGTTTTCTTGCGTCCAGATCAAGTGCTCGGCAAAGGATGCGTTCTCTGTTAGGTCTGGGATCTGAAAGGTATCAATTTATGTCTTGCATGAACTGGCCTGCATATTCACCCGTAGTACTGAGTCAAAGCATTCCGCCTGTCCTAATATGTTTGCGTTAGCCTAAGAGATGACCGCAGACACGTTTATTGTAGCGAGAGCTACGCTACGCTACCTAGTCGAGCATTTCACCGTTGGCCTGGAAGGCCAATAGTGCGCATGCGCGAAACCAGAGAGCAGCAGCAGGTGCGCGACTGCCCGACTACGCCCACCGGCGCCACGCATGAATAAGTGCCGGAGTCTGACCTCGTGAACCAATACACGCGGCTCTCGCAGACGGCTCCTGGTCGCCGCCTGCTAAACAGCTTACACATCCAACACACATGCATACCGGAGGAGACGGAGTACATTCCGGCGCTGTGGCGCCATATGCTCTGGGTCGCTCCGCTCCCGCGAAGCATGGACATGACTTCACATGAAGGCAGACGACAAGCGCGGGTTCGCGCTCTTGAGAGGCAATATGGATCTAAAGAGCGCGTCTACTACGTGGACATCACAGGGCCGTTGCCAACAGGATTCTATACGGCTGCCGTAGTCCACCGGGGAATGAATGTCGATGGGCTATCTTTTCGGGCCCCAAATTCAACGCGAGCGGAGGAAGTCGCAATAGCTCTCGCTGCCGCCGATCCAAAATCGAGAACGGTCATCACAGACTCCCGCCGGGCCTGTGAACGCTATCTTGCAGGGGAAATATCACCTCTTGCCTCCCAAATTCTCAGACGGGCTCCCGCCGATCCAACTCGCACAAAGGTAATCTGGGCTCCTGGCCACCAGGGTCTACGGGGCAATGAGGCCGCTGATGCGGCCGCCCGAGCGCTCGCACACCGGGCTCCTCCGGACTAGGGACGCCGACCATGTAGCGGGGCCACTCTGTGGCTCCCAAACTCTATTTCATCAGTTAAAAGTTTTCACCACCACTACCCTCATCCTAGCTCTCCTGGCTCATAAGCTCATAAACCGCTTCTGCGGTTCCGCGAAATCCTAATTCATTATTGCGACAGCCCCCGCCTCTACCCGGCACCTGCCAAGGGGCTGAGTACGGCGTAGGAGTGAACTCTGCGGCGCCTGCAGACAGGAACTGTTCTCTGTCCTGCCATCGCCAAACACTTCGATCCGAACACAGATGGGCGCTGTCCGCACTGTGGAGAGATCTGAGACATCTTTCACATGGTGTGGGCACGTACTAAGAATCCTCACCTTCCTCCTTCCCCCACCCCCACCCCCACCCGAGAGGCATGGGAGACTGCCGTCCTCAACTGCTCCACACTGGAGTTTCAAAGGGCTCTAGTAAAGCGGGCGCGAGACAGGGCCTCATCGTGTGGTGTCCCGGACTAAGGATACCGACCATGTAGCGGGGTCTTCTAATCCCCAAACTCTCACTGAGTATTAAAAATGTTTTTCACCACCATCACCTGAGCAAAGAGAAGAACGTCTTGCCAAGCGGAAACTCCAAGGTAGCTCTCGTTACTTATATCCTGGCATTGCTGGGCTAAGCCACTGCCAATTTTTTTTTTCATAAAACCGTAGCCGAGAACGCTACAAGCAAAGGCAGACAAGCAATCAATTTACTGTAAGGACTCTCGCTATATGTTTTATTTTATAACGCATGCGCTATGACGCAATTCTCAGCAGTGTAGCAGCGATTGAACTGTTTTGCTCTAATTGTCACACCCTCCTCCAGATACGTACGAGAAGCAGCTGAAGCTGTCGGCTAGTCATTTTCGTGTACATCTTTGGTTCGACATGTTTGAAAATTTCCAATGCTAATCATTCTTTAGCCTCAAGCATTATATGTTGTCACATAGGTGGCACAATTTTTGCATGAAAGTGGAAGCAGAGTTCTAATGCCGCACTTCTGGAGAAGAAAAATAACTGTATTATAGCTTCGAGGTTTCTTGCGGAAGCATTTGCCAAGTAAAAAGTTACTGCCATGAGATTTATTGTTCCTGAAATGAAATGGCTCCCTTTTAGACGGAAGATTTCAGCGCATTCTCTTTCCGGGTAGCATAATTAAAACTTTGAGGGAAGGTATGAAGTGAAAGAATAATCTAATGAGTTACTAACGAATTTGTAAAGTCCGTTCACTTCAGCGTCGTCGAGCATCCAGTCCGGATACCCAATGATTAATTCCATTCTTGACAGCTGAAACGAATGAAAGCTGCCATTAGCTTCATTGAGCTTACTGCGAGTCATGGGACAGCGAGTCGTAAATCATTGAATTAAACGCCTACTCACACGCTCTGTGACTTTTTTCTTCGTCATAGCAGACATCCATTCGTTTTCTGTGAGAATCTTTGTAAACGATGACATAATAAAGTTGACCATCTTCTTAACCTGTTGCAAAGAATGATTGTAATACTAAGAACCTTGTTGCCAGACACACGGCCCATTGAGCGTGAACTGCATGATTAAAGTAACAACTGCTTACGTTGCTCCTGTCGTACTTGTTAAACTTGTATTTGCTGTAGAGACTGGCGCCTGCAATATGCATCATGTGTGGCTGCAACAACTTCTTAATACAGGACGCCTCCAAGTCACTGTTCTTCTGGAAGCCTTTGCTGAGTGTCGCATTGCTCTTGTACGCTAAATACAGGTCGTGCAAGGGAGTCCCTTCCATCTCAGCCAAAGACCGAACATACGTCCAAGCAGCATAGTTTATTATTGTAGCTCTGAAAGCATAACAGGCGATGCACGCGATCAGAGCATTCAAGAATTTTAGCTGTTCAGTGGACATACGCTCCTTACATGCAAAGCTCCACCTAGCTGTCAAGTAGCCCGAGTTACACTGGCTAATGCGAATAGGAGGAGGAAGAAAGAGAGGGATGTTAACGGAAGAAAAAATCGGTTTGATTTCCTCCACTAGTGGAAACAACGTCAGTATGCCAAGTCGATAAGCCTGCGGCAGAGTCACACCCTATCCCAGGCAGCAGGTAATGGGCCCAATATTGGAAATGCATTGGCAACTGCCGGTCGTACAAAGAACCAGAGTGAAGCGATCCATTTGAAATATTGGGCCGGTTGCCTGTTCTACTTGGGTATTGTGCAGGCCAGAGGCTCTCAAGAAGCGGAGCAGTGTGAAGGACTGACACATAGGCAGGGTTGAAAGGCACCGGAATCTCACGTACCATGCACGTATCTTAAAACCGTAGCATGCTAAGGTTTTGGAGAAATACTGTTGTAAAGAGGATTCTGGTGTGGGCTAGTTGGTTCATGCTTAATAAACAGATTCACAACAGCGCTACGGAACAAGGACAGAAGGAACACGAAAAACACAGGACGGGCGCTGACTACCAACTCTTTATTGCGTGATAAACCAGCACAGATTTATACTATTTCCTGGACCACGTGATGCACTGTCAGCCACGGGACACAGCGAAGGAACGCTTCACACGTTTGGGGAGTCATCACACAGCTCGACAGAGCTCATAAAACGTGCATGCACTATCAAAAAATATAGCATTACCAAGCTAATGATAAAGGGACTAACAGATACAAAGATGTGCATGGACCAGCTACAGCCAATGACAACTGCAGCTCAGATAGGCAACAAAATGAGTACTTCAAAGCAAAGCGGAATCTTTGGGCTACGTAAAAAACATTCAAGAGAGCGAGAAGGCATAAAAGCATGAGAAAAGCATGAGCAAAATGGCGATGAAGAAAGTAAAAGTTGCTAGGCAATAGGCACAGTCAGCAGGCTAAAAGCGAAAACAAGAAACCGACACCAACAAATAACACGGTAAAAGTTGTAACACGGTACTGTTGTAAAGAGACGTACAGCCAGTATCATCTCCAAGAAAATCGCTTTAGGATTAACCTGCACTCGATAAATAGTTCTACTGACGTTTATTTAGCGACAAGTCCGAACGAACCACATGAGCAAAGCTGGCCCTTTCATGCTATTTCTGAACATAGCATTTGATTAGGACAGCCTTCCGGGTGATGTTCTGGTGGCGGGAGGCGTTCGAAAGGTTTCTTCAAAAGTTTAGGCAGTCACTTCAGGGGTCCCTAAAAATGCCCTCGTCATTCTACATGAAGATCGCTTGCGTTCATGCTTTCTTACTACTCTCGGGCGGATGCCAGTGAGAAGTCACGCATACTATCTCGTTTATGTGATTCATTAGTTTCTTGTAATCAAAACGCGGACATATTTAGGACCGGAAGCTACGTCTAGCAAGGGCGGTCGGTTTTAATTCTTCTACCCGGGAATTCGTACCGCAGTCAGGATCGCATCCCGTGCACGGCCAAGCTCGCGATCAGCATCCACAGTTGACGCTTATGCGTATCGGAGCCGCAGTGGGCACTCGGGCTCAACTAATAGCCGAGCTTTAGAAGCGCTGAGCCAGCGCAGCGGCTTCCAATTATTATAAACTTCGAGGGTGTTTACAAAGGAGCTGGAGATCAGAATAAATGATGACTCACGTGTCGTTCATCTTGCTCATGGAATTCAAAAAGCTGGTATAGTAGTCTGGATACTCCACCATCACTTGAATCCCGTCGTCCAGCGTGATGTTCACAGCATCAAGATCCTTTTGTAGCGCTGAACGTATTGTAAACTGAGAAAGGTAAAGATGGTAATTGGTCACAAGAATTACATGCATACAGCCGTGCTCACTGTCTGCTTCGTCTCCATGTATAATGCCTCGTGAACGTGTCCGATCTGTTAAGTTCTTGCAGCGCATTAAGACATGGACTGAGAACTCCCAAGAGGAGGCAAGCGTAGAAAAGGCGGCAGAAATTTGAAGTTCAGAACTTTGCGGGGATAACGTCGCCGCAGCTGGCACACTACAGGGTTAACTGGACGGAGATGGGACAGCCCTTTCTCCTGAAGTGGATGTAGTGAGGCTGATGATGATGATTGTGAGAGAAAGGGAGGCGAACACAGCCCTGTGTTCGTCTTCCAATTTTTCTGGATGTCCTTGTTTTGGTGATTCGCAAGAACTACTGGACTGCAAAGCCAGCTGTCCCAACAAAGTACGGTACGCCATCCGTGCCATATATATGTAGAACAATGTACTTGAATCTTTACTGGCTGTTCTTATGCGAGGATGATTAAGCTACGGTACGTATGGTTTAACGTCTGAAAGCGACATATCAGCTTTGAGAGACGCGTAGTAAAGGACTTTGGAGACATTCCGACCACCTACTATTGTTTAACATGCACTGGCATCCCACAGCACATGGTTGTCTTATGCGTTCTGGCTCCATCGAAAGGCGGCCGCAGCGACCGGGATTGGACTCGCATCATCGGACTCAGCGACCGAGAGCCCTAACCGCTAAGCCACCGCGCTTTTCTACAGTAAGCTGCCATAGAAGTCTTGTACAGAGGTTTCGGACGATGGCCGATGAGGGAGTAGGCACGTAACACAGCGAAAGGCTGCAGGCATATCTAACCGGCTTATCGCCACCTTCTCAGGCTTGCACTGCGGAAGCTACGCGCTGTACCACAGAAAGGCCCCCGTGACGCCACGTGGTGAATACCTCGGATCCGCTCTCCAGCTGTCATCCCGTAATATTTAGGCCATCCAGCAAGCACAAGAGCAGCAGCACCAATTCACCGTCAACGTTCAAGGCGCCACGTGTCCTTGCTTCGACTCCTCGATGTGGTACTCAGAGGCATAGCGGAAGGTACTTGCTTGCTCTAAAAGAAGGCTGTCGGCCGTTTGTGGCCAAACTATATTTTCCGTACTTT
This sequence comes from Amblyomma mixtum, assembly GCF_055824585.1. Lineage (NCBI taxonomy): Eukaryota > Metazoa > Arthropoda > Arachnida > Ixodida > Ixodidae > Amblyomma > Amblyomma mixtum. The sequence goes on along the minus strand of NC_143020.1, from coordinate 29,111,745 downwards.
CTTCGTACAGCCGCGGAAAGCAGGGAGCAAGCGTGAACCTTAAAATGCTGCCAGAACTTCTCTGCTAACTCAGTCAACAGGAGAAGAAGAAGAAGCCAGAGGTGTTGCTAAAGACCTCAAGTTTGCGACCGTTGTTATGCGGTTTTTATCTAGGTTGTGGTTATAGTGCTTGTTTGGTGTGCGACGGAGCCTGCGTTCAGTGTCATTGCCCCGAATTAGCCTTGATGTGCTGCAATGCTTGTTTTATGCACGCGACTAAAAGAAAAGCTGGTCTACTAGAGTTCCTGGCAAGAGCAAGCCAAGGAGGCACTAAGTAAAAGTTACATTCACTGCCAAATTCGGGCGATTCTTCTAAGGCACTGTTACTTGGTTCTCTCGATCAGAAAGAAGCCAAATTTGGCACAGTTGTAAATTTCATTAAATGGACATGGCAGAATTGTCCCATGTTTACATATGCGCCACAGAACTGACACCGCAGCCGAGTTTTGGGGCCATAATCCGCCTTAAAAGTCAGTATATATTGGAAATCACAGATCCTTCTTGCGGTAAACACATCTTTCTATTAATACTAGCTGCGGCATAAGAATACACTGAAGAATGTGGAGAGAATGGAACCTGATTTCAAACTTTCAGAAATCGCTCACTTAGTTTTTCTCGAAAGACGGAACTTCCGCAGAACAGCTATATTATAAATTGACACACATTGGAATCCATTCTAGAATGCAAATATCTTGGATTAATTTTGACATCCAAAACGTGCTGGCACCCTCACGTTCACTATATAACCGCAAAAAGACAGCAAACAGTTGGGCTTTTTACGACGGAATACAAGATCATTTCCAGTTGAAACCAAAGCCTTCCTGTATAAAACTTACATTAGATCGATTCTTGAATACGTATCTACTTTATGGGGCGTAGTGAAAAATCTAGATAGAAACAAGCTGGAAAGAGTCCACAGCTTAGCCGCCCGTTATGTTTCTGGCAGGTACGACCGAAAAGTCAGTATAACGAATGTGAAACAGGAAATGAAATGGTCGCCTCTACAGACACGACGTAAAAAATTTAGATTTAAACTGTTCAGTAATATTCATCACAGTCAAGTTGGTATTCAACGCGAAAAATAGTTTGCCACCATTTAATAGGTCTGAATGTGTCGGCCACGAACGCGAAGATTACAGATGTAAAAATTAGTTGTTAAAAAATTTATTCCTTCCGAAGACTGTGCGCGATTGGAATGGTCTCTCATCGCTGGGAATTAATAATATAATAAAACCGCCGCTGTAAATTTGTGATGATTCTTGCTTGGATTGTTGCTGGTGGACATTTTACTGTATTTTCTTGTGGTACTTTTTATTCTTTCCCCTTTTCCCCACTGCAATGCCAGAGATGGCACTGTGGATAAATAAAAAATAAATAAAATGATCCTTAGGCCTAAGCTTAGTTAAACTGCTTCCGTTAAAGCACTGTCTTCTCTCAAAGCGATTACTTTCAGTGCCGTTCCTTTGTGTGAAAACCTAATCGCAAAAGTGGCTTCAGCAGAGTAAAGTGGATGCGCAGTCAGATCTGAAAGGGCGCGCCAAAATTGTAATGTATAACGGAGTTTCAACACTTACATTCCGAGTAGAAAGCGTAGAATTGCTTGAAATGACCTTTATTTCTACCTTCTTCAGTGTGGCTCGCTGCGACAACTGGAAATTAGAGAATTCAATGTTTAACATGAAATCAGAAACTTCCTTCGAGCTGATGTTCTACCATACTATAGTTTCATAACTGCAGCTTCAACTAGTTTATGCTAAACAAACCTACTTTCTTAAGGTGCTGCTAATGGCAGTAGGCATACCGCTGATTTCCGCAGCCTTCTTACTGAACACAATCAGCCAGAATGCCAACCCGGATGCAACACAGCGCGCGGTAGGACTCAGAGCGGAATTCGAATGCAAAGCTGGGTTGCGCACACCTTGACAGGGGGGACGTAACACGTTTTGTGGTCTCCGAGGCTGTCTGCAGTTTAATGCATTAGCGGTACATCATTAACCATCTCAAACTTTTAAAAATATACGAATTCTCAGGCTAATAGCCGAGGCTTATATGGTCTTCTGCGCTATTTTTTTAGATAATTCTATCTAATCATTTTTCATCTTTGAAATTTCAGTTTGTCTGTGCACATATTTCTCGCATTAATAACGTACTGGAACTCGAATCAGGTCGACTTGCCAACTTACTTATTTTCGCTACATTCGTCAGGGCGTCATTGTTGTTACTGTGATGTTTACTACATTCTTGATTTCATCATGGTGTGCATGTATTCTCTTTGCCAAAAGTAATGAGGCACAGGGGTTTGTTTTTTAACCATTTAGTGGAGCTATAAATTTCTGTAAGCTAAATACAACCACTCACCCCATCTTTTCCGACCTTTCACTAGGGGTGATGAAGGGTTCGACTGTATGTCTGAGAAACAAATCCCAATGCGTAGCTAGATCTGGCAAAGACGGTACATGGTCGCTGTTAATCTCCACAGTCTTCGCAGGCCCCATTTCAGCTTTTATTATAATACATCCTTTTATATGCTTTATGTATAGTTATAATAATAAGTCATAATACCTCATTTTTCATACTCTCTTGTACACAAACATGCTTTATATATATATATATATATATATATATATATATATATATATATATATATATATATAGGGAACTCGGTGATTCCCATGGCGAAGAAATTGATCGGTAACGTATAACCTGATTTGTATAACCCCGTAAACAGTCGCCTCAACAAGTAAAATCCCTCGAGACTAACTTTCTTCACATGTGCAGCAGTTTTACCAAAATCAGAAAGGCCATATAGCTTTGTTGCTAGGAGTTTCGTAGCGCGTACAATGAGGTTCTTACCTGAGCAAGCTTCTTTTCAAATGCTATAATGTCATCGGCCAACAGCATAGACTTCTCGGTGATGCTGGAATTTAGTAGGGCAATAGCTCGCGCAATGAACTTCTTGTACCTCACAAGGCCAGGATCACTAAATTCTTTACGAAATGCTCTCAGTTCAGACGTGTTCCTTAGCTTCTGTGCGTCAACGAGGACGCTGTGTTGAGAGGGCGTGTCATTGGAGACGAAGAAATACGTAGGCTTTGTTATCTGCAAGAAAGCACATAGTCATGGTTGGCAGTCAGCAGAGGAAGGTTGTGCTGTACTACGACTGCTGCTACTCGTTTGTTTATTTGTAATGATATTGTTGCACGTCAGCGCTCTCAAACGTACAGCCCTTTGTGAATGCGATAGCGGTAGCTGTCCCTTTGAGTAGCAACCCCCGGCGTCGTTGTATCAAGAAAAGCAGCTTCTAAGTCACGTGAGCTTTTTTACATCATAACACCCTGCCTACCGGATTTTTAGCAAGCTACCCACCATGGCAGGTCAAAGTAAAATTAATGAGTGGCCAGGAAAAGGTCTTCGGGAAGAGCAACCTGGGTCTCACAAGCCTCACAGGAGGCTTTGCTAAGAGCAGCCGCCTGCCATGGCAGTGGCGCATCGCTTAACCGCTGCCCTACTGTGCCAGGAGTGGTACGAGGACTCCCAGGGATCTATTAATACCAAGTATGGAATGACCACTTCCGCATATATGGGCATTTAGGGAGAAGCTATACGACGAAGAAGGAGTACTTGCGTGTGAGGGATCCCTAACGCTATCTCAACGCACTGTTAAAGGGGCTCTGAAACACCTTCCGAGGAGAGCACATCAACTCAATCGCTGATTTGCGTTGCTGTGAACACCTGACTCAAATAATACACTTCTACACACAGCAGACAACCTACAATCAAGAGCTAAAGTTGGTGAGGCCTTTCGGGCGACTTTTTCACGCTCGCACCCTCCTCCTGTCACACCGGTCCTCCGTACACCTGGTCAAAGATGGTCATGGATTAAATTATTTCAAACGTCGGAGCGGCGTAGCTCCGGCGGGTGGGGATACGCCGGCGGGGCGGAGCTACGGGGGGGGGGGGGGGGAGCTACGGGTAGGCGGAGCTTCCGGAAGGGGGTTGTGATCGGCGGTGGAGCGCCGACCTTTCAGCGTGCAAAAAGTGACGGGAGGAGAGGGAAAGGCGCGCAGACGCTGAAATTAAAATTTGGCCCACAGGTAACTTAGCTTCTATAAAGCGCATAAAAAAGATTCTTGCCAGAAGATATTCGTGAAACGGTGTCCTTTAAAATCACAGGCATACGGTAACTTTATTAGAGCCCCTTCCAGGGCCCCTTAAAGGGTAAGTAGAGTGTTATGGAATGGTGGGGGAAACAACAGTGTCCTTGTCTGCGAAATGATATGGAAAGAAGGACTCAGGATACTGAGGGGATCCCGCTAACGCTGTCGAGTCGTCCATTAAGGCGGAGCTTGAGTGTCCAGCTAAGTTTTCCTTTCCATATTTTATTACTTTTTCTGCTTTACAGCTAATTACCCTTAGGGTATAAATGCATCAACCACTAACCACGGGGTCGAAATGTCTTTTACCTCTCAGCACGTAATGGCTTGTTGGTCGTTGATGCACTTCCAACATTATTAGTCTCGCCCTGATTTTCAATCTCCCAGACTGCATGTACTGATTATCATCATCAGTCTGACTACGCCCACTGCAGGGCAAAGGCCTCTCCCATGTCTCTTCAATTAACCCTGTCCTTTGCCAGCTGCGACCACCGTATGCCCGCGATCTTCTTAATCTCATCCGCCCTCCTAAATTCCTGCCACCCTATGCTACGCTTGCCTTCTCTTCGAATCCACTCCGTTACCCTTAAGGACTAGCGGTCATCCTGCCGTCGCATTACGTGCCCTGCCCAAGCCCATTTCTTCCTTTTGATTTCGACTAGGATGTCACTAACCTGCGTTTATTCGTTCACCCACTCGGCCCGCTTTCGGTCTTTTAACGTTACACTTATCATTTTTTTCTTTCCATAGCTCGATGCGTTGTCCCTAACTTAAGCTGAACACTTTTCGTTAGCCTCCACGTTCCTGTCCCGTAGGTCAGCACCGGTAAAATAGAGCTGTTGTACACCTTTCGCGTGACAGATATTGTAAACTGCCTTTCATGATCTGAGAGAACCTGCCATATGCTGCACCCCATTCTTAATCTTCAAGTTATTTCTCTCTCACGATCCGCATCAGCGGTCACTACCTGCCCTAAGTAGACGTATTTGCCACTTCCGGCACCTGGCTACCAATTGTGAACTGCTGTTTCCTTGATAGATTGTTGAACGTTACTTTGGTTCTCTGTATGTTTATTTTTAGCCCCACATTTCTGCTCTGCCTCTCTTAACTTATTGATCGGGCTTTACAGTAAATCTCCTCAGTGACTAAGCAAAGCAATGTCATCAGCGTATAGTGAGGCATTCTGAGCATACTGAACCATACTGCGTATACTGAAGCATACTAAATTTCAAAAAGCGAACTGAAATGCAAGTGAAGGAGTTTGTCGTTGTAGAGCGTTGCCAAAAAGCAGATAAAAATCACCATACCCGGGCTGTTTCTAAATCTCAAACCATCTCTCATCGGATCTACAAACGACTGCAGTCCAAACCTTTGGTGGCGGCGACATGGCCATGCACAAATGCGCATAATTAATTCCATCTGAACTAGCAGGCGCCATGACTTAGTGCTGGCTGCCGTGGCTGTAACGCACCAGCTGCATTGTTTGGGTACTATAGATTCATGAATATGCATATTAATATCAATACACTAATACTAATAAAAGCCGCCGCGGTGGCTCAGTGGTTATGGTGCTCGGCTGCTGACCCAAAAGACGCGAGTTCGATCCCGGCCGCGGCGGCTAGAATTTCTTTGGAGCAGAAATTCTAGAGGTCCGTGTACTGTGCGATGTCAGTGCACGTTAAAGAACCCCAGGTGGTCGAAATTTCCGGAGCCCTCCACTACGGCGTCTCTCATAGCCTTAGTCGTTTTGGGACGTTAAACCCCATAGAAACCAAAACTACAAACCAAAACTAATACTAAGAAACTATGACTATACAAGACGATTGCGCGGCAGTGGCAATCCATTAACTTCGCAGCATTCCAGAACACAAGCTGTAGTCTATGAATGCATTCGTTTATTACTAAATTGACTCAAGCTGTTCTTATGCGCCGTAAAATCGGAATCAGCTAATGCGTTAGAGTGCCACTTATAAAGCTTTTTTATTAGTAAACGTTCAATGATACCTATGAAGACGCGCTCGCTTCTTGTGTAGTCATGGTCTATTAGTAGTCGGTAGTAGCAACAGCATCAGTAGTAACAGTATAACTAGTAGCAGCAGTACTAGTGGTAGTTGGCTGGTTTGGTTGGTTTTGTGGGGTTTAACGTCCCAAAGCGACCCAGGCTATGAGAGACGCCGTAGAGAAGGGCTCCGGAGATTTCGACCACCTGGGGTTCTTTAACGTGCACTGAAATCGCACAGTACACAGGCCTCTAGAATTTCGCCTACATCAAAATTCGACCGCCGCGGCAGGGATCGAACCCGCGTCTTTCGAGCCAGCAGCCAAGCACCATAACCACTGAGCCACCGCGGCGGCACTAGTGGTAGTAGTAGTAGTACTAGTCATAGTAGTAATAGTAGTAGTAGTAGCAGCGCTAGCACTCCTAGCAGCAGTAACAGTAGCTATGCTAGTAGTAGTAGCATTATAGTAGCAAGTTGTAGTAGCACTGCAGCAGTATAAGTAGTAGTAGCAGTAGTAGTAGAAGTAGTAGTAGTTATTGTTCTTTTAGTAGTAGTAGTAGCGGTAGTAGTAGTAGTAGTAGTAGTAGTAGTAGTAGTAGTAGTAGTAGTAGTAGTAGTAGTAGTAGTGGTAGTAGAGGTAGTAGTAGTAGTAGCAGCAGCAGCAGCAGTGCGTAACCACAGAGGGGTTGGCACGGGGAACATTTGGAGGATGTTACCATGAAGGGATGAGGATATGGCAAGAGAGGAAGCATGCATAACCGGTGGGTTTTCACTAAAAAGATGGAATGTATGGCGAGAGCGCCAAAATTCGCAATCTCAGTGTGATTACAATGAAACGATGAGTGTATGGCGAATGCGAGGAATTAACTGTAGGGTGACTTATCAGTAATAGTACTAGCTTGTTGGTTGGTTTACTGGGGTTTGACCTCCAAAAGCGACTCAGGCTAAGACGGACACCGTAGTGAAGGGCTTCGAAAATTTCGAATCACAGTGCTGATGTCAAAATTGACACCACACTGCACACGGGCCTCTAGAATATCGCTTCCATAGAAATTGGGCCACCGCGGCCGGGATAGAACCCGCGTCTATCGGGTCAGCTGCCGAGCGCCGTAACCACTGAGCCACCGTGGCGAGGTAGTAGTAGTAGTAGTAGTAGTAGTTGTAGTAGTAGCAGCAGTAGTAGCAGTAGTAGCAGTAGTAGTAGTAGTATCAGTAGAAGTAGTGGATGTAGTAGGAGCGGTAGTAGTAGTAGTAGTTGCTTTTTACTAGGAGCGGTAGCAGTAGTAATAGTTGTAGTAGTAGTTTTCTCACTAGGAGCGCTAGTATTAGCAATAGTAGTAGTAGTAGTAGTAGCTATAGTAGTATTGATAGTAGTAGTAGTTGTTTCTAGTAGGAGCGGTAGTAGTAGTTGTTGTTTCTGTTGTTGTTTTCTAGTAGGAGCGGTAGTATCAGTAGTAGTAGTAGTAGTAATAGTAGTAGCAGCAACAGTAGTAGTAGTAGTAGTAGTAGTAGTAGTAGTAGTAGTAATAGTAGTAGTAGTAGTAGTAGTAGTAGTAGTAGTAGTAGTAGTAGTAGTAGTAGTAGTAGTAGTAGTAGTAGTAGTAGTAGTAGTAGTAGTAGTAGTAGTAGCAATAGTAGCAGTAATAGCAGTAGTGCGCAACTGGAGTTTGGTTGGTACGGCAACCATTCCGAGGTTTGTTCTCATGGTCAGAGGATCATATGGCGACAGCGGAGGAAACCACAACCATTGGGTGGTTGACATGGAAGATTGAGGGTACGGCGAGTGCGAGGAATTCACAACGACAGGGTGATTCTTGTAGTAGTAGTAGAACTACTAGCAGTGGTAGCAGTAGTAGGAGTAGGAATACTAGGAGTAACAGCAGTATAGTATTAGACAGCAGTAGTTGTGGAACTGGTAGCAGTTGCTGTAGCAGTAGTTGTAGTCGTGGTCGTCGTAGTAGTAGCATTAGTAGTTGTAGTAGGGATACATCAGCAGTGGGTAACCAGAAGGTGTTTGGAACGGGAACCTCTTGAAGGGTGGTTACCATGGAAGGATGAGGGTATGGAAAGAAAGCAGCCCCAAGTGAAGGATTGTGACTAGGAAGATGGAGGATATATTGACAGCGTCAGCTTTCGCGATCAGACGGTGATTACCGCGTAAGGAGTGTCCGGCGTGTGCGAAGAATTCACAACCAAGCGGGGACTGTAGCAGTATTAGTAGCAATAGTAGAAACTACTGGTAGTACTAATGGTAGTAGTTGCAGTATAAGTGTTGTTGTGGTAACAACTGAAGCAGTTGTAGTAGTAGTTGAAGCAGTAGCAGTCGTAATATTATTGCTAGTCTGCTAGTTGTAGTAGTAGTAGTAGCAGCAGCAGTAGTATTACATGTAGTAGTAATAGCAGCACCAGCAGCAGTGCGTAGCCACAGGGTGGTTGGCTCGGGAACAACTTGGAGGATGGTTGCCGTGGAAGGATGAGGGTACGGAAAAAGAGAAAGCATCCCCAAGCGGAGGGTTGTGACTGGGAAGATGGAGGATATGGCGACGGCGTCAGATTTCGCAATTCGACGTTTTGGGTGCAGCTGCCCTTGGCTCAACGCTCGAGACAAGAAATGGTCAAGGATGGCGCTGCTCCTGCGAGGACACCTATAAAGCCGGCAACCACCAACCTCCGTTTGCAGTCGCCGGAAATTCTTCGCCGTGAACTGACTTTATACGTGTTCTTCGGCAGGTGAGCCTGATGTGAATCTTAAATATTCTTTTTATGCTTTCCCCCGCCGACTACACATTTTTTGTTTCGTTATTTACCTATTTTTGTATAGTAGTTGTGTTTTGTTTCTGCTTTTCATCTCAGTCATGTCTACGGTGAACTGTGGTTCTTGTGACAATGTCTTTTCAAATGATGATAAGCGCACCGCTTGCTCTCATTATTGCTTGTCATTTCATCTTGGTCAAGCTTGCTCTGGCATTGCTGAAACCACGTTTGTATCCATGGGTGTCGCAAAGCGAGAAAAGTGGCGTTGTCTGGCATGCCGTGGCGACTCACGTTTGCCATCGGCCAGCGAGGGGCGATAGCAGACTGAATCATCAGAAATAGTTGAGAAACTATCTGCTCTCGAGGCGGAACTCTCGTGCCTGCTAGATCATAAAACAAGCACTGACACCCTTCTTTTGCTACCTGCGCAAGTGGAAACGCTTACGCTAACCATTCAGGGTCTTCAGACTAAAGCACAGAGTTGCAGACCTCTGTCGAATTCATGTCAGCTGTGTACCAGAAGCTGCTCGAAATATGTAATGAAAACTCACGACAAACAAAAGAACATGATGAAAAGATGCATGCTTGAAAGCAACTGTAAGCGAACAAGCTGCGCAGACCAAATGCATGTAGACTGACTTGAATACCCTCGAACACTACAGTCGATCATGCAATATGAAAATTAGTGGTTTACCTGTTGTGACGGACGAGAACCTGCTCTCCAGAGTTGCAGATTTGGCTGAGAAGTTAAAAATTACTGACCATTCTGCGAATCAAATAACAGCCATTCGTCGTCTCCCGTCGCGGGAAAAGAAAACTCCAGTGGTGCTAGTTCAGTTTTCCTCTCGACTTGTACGTGAAAAATGGTTGCAAACGAGGAACAAGTTCAAAGACCTGAGAAGTGCCGATAAAGTCAAGGATATTTTTTGCAATGAGAACCTGACACGTGTTAGCAGTGAATTGTTTTGGAGAGCCGGGGTGAAGGCTAAAGAAAAGTCCTCCAAATTCGTCTGGGTGTGAAACGGCTGGATATTTGCCAGGAAGACGGAGGGTGCTTCAGTCTTGAAAATCTTGTCACTATCTGATATTGATAATATGAGATAAGCGCTACAGTTCAAATGGCGTCATTTCGAGATTTTAATACCTTTGCTGACACATTTTAACCTGCACCCAGTGGTTCAATTACCATTGTACACATTAACATTCGCAGTATTAGGAAATACTGGGACCAGTTTAGAATAATCGCTCTTCAACTCCTTGATACTGTTGATGTATTTTCATTTACCCAAATAAATGTTACCGACGACTGCACAAGTTATTTCCACTTTCCTGGCTTTTCGCAATATTTTTTACGCATAAAACTGGCAAAGGTGGTGGCATAGGCGCTTACTTTAGCAAATCTCTGTCTGCTTCTGCGGTCAACGTTAATTTTACTGCTGCGAAAATTTTGGCATTCGATGGGATGCGTAGCAGCATATCAGCCCATTCACTTTGTGGGGATCCACGTTGCCCCTCGCCCGCCGGGTGCACCCTTCTCTCTCTCGTGGCCTACCGCGGCTCTTCCTCTGGCGGCCCCCGACATGGCCCCCGACTAGGCGCAGCGGTGGAGGGAGCGGAGGGGAGGCGCCCGCGACTACGCGTCGTCACGTGGGCAGCCCTCCTTACCCACCCCTCTCGGTTTCGGCGGCCGCACGGGCCGCGCCCACGGGACACAGTCTGATGGAGAGTTGACAGCGAGCCTTGAGAGAGAGCGGACGCGACATCAGCGGCGGCCCAGGTGACCTGAACTGCTCTGTGCCTGTCTCCTGTGCCCGTGTCCTGTGCCTGTTGCCTGCCGCTGCTGCCTGCGCGCGACCGAGGAAAGACATTGGGAGATCCCAATTAAAGGTTTTGCGTGCGGGCTTATTCCTCGGAGGTGTGTTCTTCGCGGCCACAGGTGTGGTCGAGCTAGCGGAGTGGCGTTGGCCCTGAGTTCAGGGTCCGAACCGTGCCAGTAACCCCACATTTTGGCGCACCAACGTGGGGCCCCTCTGGAGTTCCAGGTGGGGTGCTAGCTCACGAAGAACAGCATGACCAGCCCGCGCTACGGGCTGCCGGACCTAATGATGTTGGCTGATGTATGCGGCGATGCACGGGAGATCTCGAGCATCGTTTCCGTGGCCACATCTAAACCGACCGCGGATGCGGTAGCGCAAGGTCCGTCGGGCGCTATGCATGAAGCCGCAGGCGCGGCTGGCGTCCGAAATATTGCGCCAGGAGTTCCTGGTGAATACTCCGAGCTGGAGTAGCCAGATGGCTGTGGCTACAGGAGTTCCGTTCTGCTGAACGTGTCCCCAGGCGCTCCCGCAGATGCGGGTCGCGCAACTGGTTACGCGCCGGGAGATCCCGGCCAGCAAGGAAAGCCAAAGTCATGTGTCAGTGGCTTCCAAACGCTCCGCTGCGCTCCCACAGATGCGGGTCGCGCAGCTGGTTACGCGCCGGGAGATCCCGGCCAGCAAAGAAAGCCAATGTCATGTGTCAGTGGCTTCCAAACGCTCCGCTACGTCTCAGGCGCGTCCGCAGATGCGGTTCGCAAACCGAGTTTCCAACCAGGAGATCCTGGACTGCTCGTTGAGCCATTGCCAGTTGGCGTCGGCTACTCGCTCCTTTCAACTCCTGCGCACGCATTCAGACCAGGTGGTCTAACTGCGTCGACGCCCGCAGATGCGGGCAGCGCTCCCCGCCAGATGGCAGAGGGTGACGCAGCGCACCTTGCTCCGGGAGGTCCCGAGCACCACTACAAGCCACCGCCAGTTGGCGAAGGCAACCCTTTTCCCGCCTCAGACAAAAGCTGGCCAGTTGGCCCCGCTCTAATTACGCCCGCAAATGTGGGACGCGCACCCAGCCAGGTGGCTGAAGAGCGCGCAGTGTGTCCGGCGGAAGGAGAGAACATCGCAAACGTCCTCGCAAACGCTTTGCAGCAGATGTTGCAATTAGCGCGCTCGCCCGGCCCTCGGATCGGAGTGCCGATACCGAATTACAGTGGCTACAGCGACAAGCAAAGTGCGAATGACTTTCTGCTGGCCCTACGCCGGTACGAGCTAGCGAGTGACCTGAGCGAGAGCGAGATTCTGAGACGAGTTCTCCCCGTCGCACTCGTTGATCAAGCCGCCCGGTGGTACCAGTTGGTTGGCCACACAGCAGGCAACATGGCTGATTTTCGACGCTTGTTCAGGGAGGAGTTCCTTCCATACGATTACAAGCTGCGTATGCGACGAGAGCTTGAACTGCGGACACAGGCCCCGGATGAATCGCTTGTCGAGTTCGTACGAGCGATGCAAGAGCTGTATGAATATGCAGACAAAGGAGCTCCGAGTCGGAGCGAGTGGAACGTGTCATCCGGCAGAGCCATCCGACATTTTCCCTCTACTTGAGGGGCTGCAGATGCAGCGATTTGAACGAGCTTGCCGTTGAAGCGCGCCGAGTCCAGGCTCAAATTTCAGCGGCCCGTAAATACCGGCCCCCACCGCCGGCTGAGGAGTGCCTCGAGCCAAGGTGTGCCTGGAGCGGCGTTGCAGCGATAAGGCGTGAGATCACTCCCATGGCAGGTGCGTTCACGAACGAGCGGATGCCGTTCGCAATGTCGGATCGTGCTCTGTATCCCTACAGGTACGGGCTGCGGAGTGCTGATACACAACCCCCGGAGATCTGCGGGGTACCGCCACAAAAGCCCACACCTGCTCAGAAAGCACCCACGGAGATCCGTGTACGGCTGGATGGCCGAGGTGCCACTGAGACCCCCCGAGCGTCGCAGCGAGAAGCATGGAGATCTGTGCGCTGCTTTAATTGTGGCCAGAATGGTCACATAGCCAGAAACTGCCCCTCGAGATCGGGAAACGAGGCAGGCCGCCGGTAGCAGCACCGGCGGAGGCTACCAACGCTCGGGAGCCCATCCCCGTCACGTCCGCATTCAAAGTTGGAGAACCAACTAACACGCCTGCTCCTTTCATGGACCTCGCAGTTGCGGGGAGAACCTTTAAGGCGTTGCTGGACACGGGGGCAAGCATCTCGCTAATAGGAGACGAGGTCGTTTCCGAGCTCCGGCGGAGATCCGTTCGGTTGCGACAGCGAAGGACGCCACTCCAGCTAGCTAGCGGAGAGGTGCGGTCCTGTGGTGACGTTCGCCTCGCAGTTCGCTGGGATCAGCGTGTGCGCAGAATGCGTTTCGTTCACCTGCCTGGTCTCACAGTGCCAGTTATTCTAGGCCGAGAGTTCTTGGCGAAAACTGGACTGGTTGTAGACATCGCCCGTGGCGGATATCGGGAGAACCCGTGCGCCCCACTGAGGCCCTTTGTCGACCCGCCGACTGCAACGAGATCGTTGTCAGAACGCACGGCCGACACGCCCGCGGAGGAGCGAAATACCTCCCACGAGCAAAGCCCGCACCGCCAAATGCCGGGATCGGCAGCAGCGGCCCGCTTCAATGCGCCCTCTCCGAGGTCGGAGAAGGGAAAGCAGGCTGTACCGACAGATGTCGGCGAGCTAAGAGACAGCGGGTTTCCCCGCCCAATGCCGAGATCGGCAGCGGCGGCCTGTCAGCACGGTTTTCCTCCGAGATCGGGGGCGAAAATGCACAACTTACTGGCAGATGCCGGTGCGCTGACACAGCTCGAACGTGACCGCCTCTTGTCGTTGTTGGATGATTTTGACGAGATATTCACAGACCAGCCGGGATGCACTAGTTTGGTGCAGCACCGCATAGATACGAGTGACGCGCTGCCCTGGAAATGTAACCCAAGGCCCGTCAGTGCTGCCAGACGGCAAGCTATCGACGAGGCGCTCCAGGAGTTGCTCGATGCTGGTCTCATATGCCGCTCTTCCAGTCCCTGGGGGTTCCCAGTGGTTCTTGTGCCGAAGAAAGATCGCACGTGGCGCTTGTGCGTTGACTATCGGCGGCTGAATGCGGTCACAAAGAAAGATGCGTACCCCTTCCCGAGAATAGACGAGATCGTCTCAAATCTCGGTGGCGCTAAGTTCTTCTCGATTCTTGACGCAAGCAAGGGGTACCTGCAGGTCGAAATGCGACCGGGCGATGAGTGCAAAACGGCCTTCACGTGTCACAGAGGTCTGTTTCACTTCACGAGAATGCCTTTCGGTTTGTCCGGAGCTCCGAGCACATTCCAAAGGCTGATGGACCGTGTACTCGGAGACGCCAGATGGCATCACGCTCTCGCATACCTGGACGATGTGATCGTCTACTCTCAAACTTTCGAGGAGCACCTCGATCACCTGAGAGATGTCCTGGGAAATCTCAGGGCGGCTGGCATCACGCTCAATCCCGCAAAGGTGCAAATCTGCCAGGCTTAGGTGAGCTTGCTTGGATATCGAGTAAAACGGGGACAGGTGTCTCCTGATCCAGAGAAGCTTCGGGCGATCCTGGAGTTTCCTGCGCCTAAAGATGTGAGCGGTGTTCGCCGTTACCTTGGCATGGTGGGATACTATCGCCATTTCATTCCTAACTGTGTGCGACTGCAAGCGCCCTTGGCAAGATTGCTGAGAAAGTCTTCTCCGTGGATATGGGGAGACGAGCAGGAAAAGAGCTTTCATCAGCTCTCGCACGCTATCGCTGAGACGGCGGCTTTGAAGCTGCCCGACCTGAACCGCCCATTTGTTATCCAGACAGATGCCTGTGATATCGGGGTGGGAGCAGTACTCCTTCAGATGGAGGGGCATCAACTCCTACCTGTGGCATTTGCGAGCCGCGCCCTGACGCCGGCAGAACGCAATTACTCAGTGACAGAAAAGGAATGCCTGGCCATCATCTACGCACTTCGAAGGTTCGAGATGTACGTAGAGGGAACAAAGTTCACGGTCGAGACCGACCATATGGCCTTAACCTGGCTGAAACGCCTGCGTGAGCCCAGCGGGAGGCTTGCGCGATGGGCCCTGACAATGCAACGCTTCGAGTTCGAAGTGCGTTACCGCAAAGGCACTGCAAATGTAGTCGCCGATGCGCTGTCACGGGCGCCGGTCACTGACACCCAACCGGCCGGCCAGGACGAGGAGGAGGCAGAGTGGCAGCTGTCTCCCCCTCTGCGGAAGGAGCTCGTTGCGGGGAGTGCCCCGTTTTCGAAGCCCCGAGAGCACGTGCACCTCGTTGGAGCGGGGATCCCTCTCGAGGTTGCGTTAAGCAGAGAAGAGCTTGTCAAGGCTCAGCAGGAAGACTCATTCTGTCAGGAGTTGATCAATAGTCTTAGTGAAGAGACAGACACTCTGACGAGTCAGGCCAAATTGCGCTGTGAAGCCACTGGTAGTGTGGTTGGCGCTAACTCTAGTGTCGCTGGTATTGCGGCGAGTGAGTTGGAGAACTTCCTGCTGGACCGTGATGGAGCGTTGCTAAAATACGTGCCAGGCAAAGAGGCCTCGGATGAGAGTTTCAAAGCCGTTATTCCGCGCAAACTGCGGCGCGCCGCTATGCGGCACTATCACGACGCAGACGGTCACGGGAGCGCTCCAAAGACATGGCAGAAGCTTTGTCGGTTTGCTACCTGGCCGGGAATGAAGGCTGACGTATGTAGATATGTACGAACATGCCACGTCTGCCAAGAGAGAAAGCCTAGAGGTGGAAAGCCACCTGGCTTGCTCCAACCCATCCTAAGCACCAAGCCCTGGGAGATCCTGGCGTGCGATTTGATGGGGCCGCTGCCGCGCAGCAAACGAGGGTACAAATACGTGCTGGTAGTCACGTGTCACTTCAGTGGGATCGCTGAATTGTACCCGCTGCGAAAAGCGACTGCCTGGGAGATCCTGGCAAAGCTGTGTGAAGTGTTTTGCCGCTACGGCTTCCCAAAGAGGCTGATCACTGACAATGCCACGTATTTCACATCGAAAGTTTTCCGTGATACGTGTGCACAATGGGTGTCCGGCAGCAGAAAACCACGTGCTACCATCCCCAGTCCAATGTGAGCGAGCGCCGAAATCGAGATATCAAGCCGCTCCTGGGCGCATATGCGAGATCGCACAATGATTGGGACGAGCACTTGGACGCCATCTCCTTCGCTCTGCGCACGAGCACCAATCGCTCGACCGGCTTCACGCCGGCTTTTCTCATGTTTGGCAGAGAGCTGAACTCGCCTATGGACACAATTCTCATGGAAGGGTCGGAGAGTGTCCGCGAAGTCACGGCAGATGTTGACGACTACGCAAGGCGATTGCGCGAGCGTTTGGCAAATGCCATTAAGGAGGCGAACCGCAGCCGCGCGAAGGCCAGGGCAAGTCAAAAGGCCACTTATGATCGCGCACGCAGAGACGTGGACTTTCAGATGGGAGACCTCGTTCTCAAGCGCAATCACGCACTCAGCGATGCAACCGCAGGTTTCGCGGCCAGTCTAGCGCCCAAATGGGTGGGACCCTTCCTGATCGCTGAGAAGCTTTCGCGGCTCAACTACCGGCTGAAAGACCCGAGATCGGGCCGAATCAGCGGACCCATTCACGTGGGAGAGCTGAAACAGTACTTCCAGAGGGAGGTTGCTGTGGAAGCAGAAACGCCACCCGCGCAGGATTGTGCAGAGGCGAGCGAAGCCCAGAGAGATCTCTACAGGCATCGCTATAATACCCGAAGCCAGCGAGCTCGCTGGGGCAACGGTAGAATGCCGAAAGCGTGAGATCACGCACACGGCGGCGTCGGTTGCCAAAACAGCTCGAGATCGAGCAAACGGCGAAGGAACGCCAGACGCGCGAGATCGCGCACGGTGGACCTCATGCAAGGAGATCCTTGCCCCCGACGTCACAATATCCGAACTGGGCGAGATCGCCGAATGTGACCCATGCCGACCACGGCAAAGCCTGGTGCGAGAGGTCTCGTGCCCACCCTGCCTGTGTGGATACACAAGCCGGTGTAGTTCCTGTGCCCGGAACACTGCAAGACGCCCGCTCGGAGGAGCTGAGCCCCCTCCGGCTGCCCTGATTTACGGCCCTGGCTTCAGCGACGGCACGGAGAGCGGCGCGCGGCCGGGGTCGAGCCGCCGAACTTCGCCCCCACACCATCGCACGGGGCCTCGGCGGCGGTTCCGGAACAGCGCGGGGCGAGCTGACGATGGGCGGCCTGAATGCGGAGCAGGCCGGCTTTCGCGGGCGCCATCCTGGTCTGGCCCGCGCCCCAGGCGCAGAGCTACCATCCCGGGGCCCAGTCTCCGGAAAGGCGGCATGGACCTGCTGATCCGCCGAGCTCGCTTCAGCGGGTGGAGGTCACTATTGAGAGAGGGAGGGTGTGGGGATCCACGTTGCCCCTCGCCCGCCGGATGCACCCTTCTCTCTCTCGTGGCCTACCGCGGCTCTTCCTCTGGCGGCCCCCGACATGGCCCCCGACTAGGCGCAGCGGTGGAGGGAGCGGAGGGGAGGCGCCCGCGACTACGCGTCGTCACGTGGGCAGCCCTCCTTACCCACCCCTCTCGGTTTCGGCGGCCGCGCGGGCCGCGCCCACGGGACACAGTCTGATGGAGAGTTGACAGCGAGCCTTGAGAGAGAGCGGACGCGACATCAGCGGCGGCCCAGGTGACCTGAACTGCTCTGTGCCTGTCTCCTGTGCCTGTGTCCTGTGCCTGTTGCCTGCCGCTGCTGCCTGCGCGCGACCGAGGAAAGACATTGGGAGATCCCAATTAAAGGTTTTGCGTGCGGGCTTATTCCTCGGAGGTGTGTTCTTCGCGGCCACAAGTGTGGTCGAGCTAGCGGAGTGGCGTTGGCCCTGAGTTCAGGGTCCGAACCGTGCCAGTAGCCCCACAACTTGTAGTTTACCGTCCACCATCGGAGAGCGTGCCTACTTTTGTTAGTGAATTACAGGATACCATTACCCACTGTCACAAACTTCGGCGGATTTTAGAAACAAACAAAGAAAAACCGCCGCGCGCACGGCGTCTCGCCGGCGCGAGCCCAACGGGAGAGAGGGAAACCCCCGCCGAGCGCGTGCCTCTCTCTCCATCGCCACGGCGTGCGCCGAAGGAATGAGTCATCCACGCCGAAGATTCTCGAACATGCGAGTCGGTTCTACTGCTGACCGGAGGAAAAGGGCGTAGCCTTGCGTGCACTAAGTCACGTCCCCCTCCTCTGCAATCGGACGTCGGCTACGCCGCCACGACGGCGCCATGCTAGAACACACTGGAACCTTCGCGAAACGACTCCTGACTTTAACCAATGAGGACGCGCGGCCGGCTAGAGAAAGGAAGGGAAACTACACGGGAGATACTGCGTGTATGTGCGCGCCTACTTTGGCGCATACAACAAACAGACGTGAGAGCGAGCCTATAAAAGAAGGACGCTGACAGCTATCAGTCAGTCCGGACCGCCGTTTAAGCTTAATCGAAGCGCGCCCGTTCGACTCCCGGGGAAAACACCACTCGGCCAGCATCGGACCAACGAGGCAACGTTCGCCTGTCTGCGGGACGGCATCGTCGCGGAACTCTGGTCGTCGGACTGCCACAGTGCCCGGTGAACAAATTGTGTTTTGTTTGTTTACCTCTCTCTCTTGCGTTAGTGCACTTTAGGTGCAATATTGCCTTTGTATTGCATTCTCTCTCGAGTTTAACTTTGCACGAATTGCATTGTTCTGTTAATCACTTTGTATGTGTTTGTACTAATGATTGTGTAATCCTCTGTATCGTCTCAATTTCTGTATAAACCTTGTTTTGTTTTGTGAACCTTTGGCTCCGACCCATTCTCTGGCTTGCGACCAGCGAAAGCTGGGCACCGAACGCCCAAAAACCTCTTGTCACATGGTGGCTGGTCTCCGCTGAGTTTGCCACGCTGAGTCGAGGGCATCTCCTTCGAGTCCGAGACTGCTACCCCCACACGCTCTAAGGGTGTCTGGGAGCTTCCCACGTAAAAGTGCGCGAAGTCTGGGTGACAATATATTCTGGCGTCCGCGACAGGACGTTCGGTGTTGCAAGCACAGAGAACGGAGCAAGAGTCAGAAGGAGTTTACGAATCGTAAACGAGTGTTAGCAGCAGAGCGATATTGTGAGGTGCCGCGCCGAAGCGGTTAGTGATGTTCACCGTTTAGAGGTATCCATTGCCTTGAATGTTGAGTTCGGTCTCCAGATATGAGTTTCAAGGAGCTAAAGGAGCTAATAGAGGTCGGTCTCCAGATGGGGATGACCGGAGCCGAACTGCGAGAATGGGTAGACCAGGAAAGAGAGAGAGCTCGAGAGGAGAGAGAGAAAGAGAGACAAAGGAAACGTGAAGAAGCCGAAAGGGCTTTTGAAAGAGAGATGGCAATCCTTCAGAGGAAGCTTGCTGAAATGCGGCGTTCGAGGAACGTCAGAGATCCAGTGGAGCTTAACCCCGGAGAGGCCGGGTGGAAGACTAACGAGTCTAATTTGTTGACAACCACGGAAAAGGTTGTAGCCAGCTCCACTGGTCAGAATGAGGTTGTGGAACAGCCGGTTCCTGTAACTGAAACCACCGAGAGTGAAGAACAGACCGGAGTGTCGCTTCCTCAGGTGATTGATTGTGTAGCTACTACAGAGGTAGTAAGCACTGAGAAGGCCAAACTGATACTTCAGTCAGAGGGCACCATAGGGCAGTCGCCTGAGGATGAGGAAAAGAGTTGGAGCTCCAGCGACAAATCACTGTCCTGCACGCCTGAGGGTTGCAGTAGGGACCATGAGGAAGAGTGGTCAAATGTCAAAGAGAACGAAGGCTCCAACGGAGTAATAGCTGAAGAGAGGTCACCCACAGAAAACGCGGAAACCGTTCCTAGAGAACCCTTGAGCAGCGAGGAAACCTTTGCCTATGAGAAAGGCGGGAAAATTGGTGCCTATGAAAAGTGCGAGGAAATTTTCGCCTATGAGGAAGGAGTGGGTGCAGCAGAAGGAAAGGAGCAGACTCAGGAAAGGTCTGTATACGGCTGCACGGAAAATGACCAACTGAAGCAAGGAATTGGGAAAGGAAAACTTAGCAGTGAGGAGAATAATTCTCCAATGACTCCTGAGCCGAGCTCTGAGCATTGCGCTCGAAGAGTAGGCAGAAAGAAGAAAAAGGAGAAGGACTTGGAAGATGAAAGCTCAGTCCTCGAAGAGAAAAAGAGAGTTGAACCAGAGGCTTCATCGCGTAACAACTCGGATGACGCAATTGACAATGAACCGGGCTTGACTCGAAGGACAATTTGGAAGCATGGAAAAAGAAAGAGAACCGAAATAGGCACCACCGATAAAGGTGAAATCGAACCGGACAAGCCCTGGAGAAAATTTAGGAAGAGAATGGACAGGAAGAGAACCAAGCTGAAGACAGCACAGCCGGATGCAAGCGAGCTGCACGAGCACCGCACCAAAGTGAAAAAGTTCACACGAAGGAGCCCAGCCTTCAGCAAGGGCTCAGTCTGGAGGCGCAAAAGAAAACAGAAGAGTGCGCGCCGAGAAGAAAGAAAACACCTGAAGCGCAGCCGTCATGAGCGAACAGGCGTTGAATTTGTTCGCAACAGACGCGCTAGCCGCAGGAAAGGAAGAAGGGCTCGAAGTCTGGGCACAAACCCAGACAGCAGTACGAATAGGAAGCTGGGCTACAACAGCGTTCGCAAGAGAAGCCTCAGCATAAGGCGGAAGAAGACTAGAACGCACGACAGGAAGAAAAGTCAGAGTCGCGTGCGTAAGAGAACCACGAGTGCGGCCGAAAGCTTGAGCGAAACATTCCTATTCCGAACCAACTTTGTAGGCCAAACCTGGAAGTATAGGCGAAAGTATGCCTCATACTTGTGTGCTTCCTGTTTGCAATGTTAATGTAATGCCCAATCTCGGCGTGTTTTTATGTGCATTGTGAACCCTGCATTGAGTTGTGTATGTGAAAACATCATGGTGTTGATGTATATATTTTCACATATAGTTTGTGAGCGCATGCATGTGCGCGCGAATTGTACCGCCGAACTGCGGCGTGTTTTGAAGTGCAACCTGTCTATTGCACTGGGTTATGTATGTGAAAGCATCAAGGTATTGATGTATGCATTTTGGCATTCGCCACTGACTTTGTGAGCGCATGCATGAGCGCGCGAATTTTGTGATTTGTGAATATTGTTACACAATATTCTTAAAGGAAGGGGCAGTGTCACAAACTTCGGCGCATTTAAGAAACAAAGAAAAACCGCCGCGCGCACGGCGTCTCGCCGGCGCGAGCCCAACGGGAGAGAGGGAAAGCCCCCGCCGAGCGCGTGCCTCTCTCTCCATCGCCACGGCGTGCGCCGAAGGATTGAGTCATCCACGCCGAAGATTCTCGAACATGCGAGTCGGTTCTACTGCTGACCGGAGGAAAAGGGCGTAGCCTTGCGTGCACTAAGTCACGTCCCCCTCCTCTGCACTCGGACGTCGGCTACGCCGCCACGACGGCGCCACGCTAGAACACGCTGGAACCTTCGCGAAACGACTCCTGACTAACCAATGAGGACGCGCGGCCGGCGAGAGAAAGGAAGGGAAACTACACGGGAGATACTGCGTGTATGTGCGCGCCTACTTTGGCGCATACAACAAACAGACGTGAGAGCGAGCCTATAAAAGAAGGACGCTGACAGCTATCAGTCAGTCCGGACCGCCGTTTAAGCTTCATCGAAGCGCGCCCGTTCGACTCCCGGGGAAAACACCACTCGGCCAGCATCGGACCAACGAGGCAACGTTCGCCTGTCTGCGGGACGGCATCGTCGCGGAACTCTGGTCGTCGGACTGCCGCAGTGCCCGGTGAACAAATTGTGTTTTGTTTGTTTACCTCTCTCTCTTGCGTTAGTGCACTTTAGGTGCAATATTGCCTTTGTATTGCATTCTCTCTCGAGTTTAACTTTGCACGAATTGCATTGTTCTGTTAATCACTTTGTATGTGTTTGTACTAGTGATTGTGTAATCCTCTGTATCGTCTCAATTTCTGTATAAACCTTGTTTTGTTTTGTGAACCTTTGGCTCCGACTCATTCTCTGGCTTGCCACCAGCGAATGCTGGGCACCGAACGCCCAAAAACCTCTTGTCACTTGGTGGCTGGTCTCCGCTGAGTTTGCCACGCTGAGTCGAGGGCATCTCCTTCGAGTCCGAGACTGCTACCCCCACAGGCTCTAAGGGTGTCTGGGAGCTTCCCACGTAAAAGTGCGCGAAGTCTGGGTGACACCCACAAGTTCTCTGCCGGTAACCTGTGTATAGTAGGGGATTTAAACATTGATCTACTTAGACCCGAACGGTCTGCTGCTGATAGTTACCTGAACATGCTGGCAGGTTGCGGTATTGAAGCCCTTATTCAGGAGCCAACAAGAGAAGAATTTGTGAACAATATTCTGACCAGAACATGTATTGACCACGTCAATATTCGCGCATCTAATCTTTCTTCTGCCACAGGCGCAATCATCACGCAAAGACTTGCAGACGACTACTTTATTGCATGTCGCATGACTAGGGACAGCGATCACCAAGTCGGGCCTGCTAAGCATATTGCCACAATTCCTGATAAGAATCAATTCGACAACAAGATAGCTTCTTTTGACTGGGATACTTCATTCACCAAAACAGTATACACGCAGCGTACGACAATTTAGTCGTAATGCTCAAGGACTTCAAAGAAGATTGTCAAAAAAAAGTAGTCATCAAAAAACGGAACACCGGTTACCAGTGGCTTACAGCTGAAGTGCTATCGGTGATTAAGGGAAAGGAAATTCTATGGAAAAAATGTCGTGCAGCTCCGAACAATCAAAATGTTAGAGCAGAATTTCGTACAGTAAGAAACCGAGTAAATGCATTAATTCGCTTATCGAAGCGCAAATTCTACGCAAACCAATTTCGTGAATCACGGAACAGTATTGGCAAAACCTGGTCTTTAGTAGATGAGCTGCGCGGAAAACAACGTTTACCAATGAAGGATTCAATTCAGCGTAACTTTGGGTATATAACGCCATCTTTAGCAGATGCTTTTAACAACTATTTCTCTACAGAACAACGCATTAGAGTGGTGAATGTAAGCACAA
Source organism: Amblyomma mixtum (assembly GCF_055824585.1). Lineage (NCBI taxonomy): Eukaryota > Metazoa > Arthropoda > Arachnida > Ixodida > Ixodidae > Amblyomma > Amblyomma mixtum. Next base: position 29,088,841 of record NC_143020.1, on the reverse strand, counting down.
CTCTACCACCATGTCAGGTATTGTCATCTGCCTTTCTTCCCGAGTTGACTGAACCCGATCTTTTCAGCAATATCCTTAGTCTTAAGCACAATAAAAGCGCCGGAATGGATGGATTATACATAGACGACATTTACAGAAACTTCACGACGTTGAAACCTGTTATACTCTACATTGTAAACGGGGTAATTGAGAGCGGCATATGGCCAAGCTCTCTGAAGCAAGCACGCATCATTCCTCTTTACAAAGCTGGATCTAAGAACCAAATTGCGAACTATCGTCCCATCTCCATCATTTCTTGCATATCGCATGTGTTAGAAAAACATATCTTGTGTGTTATGAGTGCGCTTTTAATGAAGCACAATATAATAAGCAAACACCAACGTGGATTCGTATCGGCTCTGGAACACAAGTGCTGTTAGAAAAATTTTCGGACTCCCTACATAGCAGTTTAGACAAAAACTAAGTATTATTTGGTTTATTCCTTGATCTTAAGAAGACTTTCAGTACAGTTAATCATGAAATATTAACCACTAAGTTATATTCCTACGGGTTCAGAGGCCCCTTTCTATCGTTTCTAAAAAGCTAAAGTTTGAACGCTCGCAAATAGGTTCATTGGGATGTGTTCAAAGCAAATCTGTCAGCCTTGAATGTGGAGTCCCGCAAGGCTAAATTTTAGCTCATCTTCTCTTCAACCTTTATGTTAACGATGCCCATGATGTTATCACGACTTCTCAACTGTATCAATATGCTGCCGATACGGTGCTTATTTCAAATGATGCGGATTGTTTCACTGCAGTCTCCAAGCTCCAAGATGATACTATTAGAATATTCGATTAGTGTGAATCCAATTTGATACAAAATAATCCAGCTAAAACGAGGCTCGTGTGCTTCCACAACCCTCACAGAACAGTGCCGTCGGACTGCTCAGTTCTTCTTCATGCATCTAATTGTTCACCTTGTTATTGTTTTCCTGTTACATGGGTTCCTTGTGTGAAATATCTAGGCATTCATATTAATAGTGACTTATCTTGGAATACACACATGGCATATGTGTATAAAAGACTTCGTAGCCTAGCATGCCTACTCCACAACATTAAACAGGTCATGCCTTTCTCAATTAGAAAGCTAATAGCGCATGCCCTTGGCTATAGCGTGTTAAGGTATGGTATCTGCTGTTTCCATAACTGTTCCGGCATGTGAAAAAATAGCTAAAAGTGTCCTTTATAAACCCGATAAGCAACGACTGGAAACGCTATATTATCGCTAGAAATTTAACTAATGTAACTTTCTGCCTTCTTTTTCTTCTTGTCTCCCCCTTAGCGAAATATCTTTTTCATCTTTTACTTTCCTTCTTTTTTTGCTGGTATCTATAATCAATTCATCTTTATTTTAGTGGACAAGTTTCAGTGCACGTTTACATAGGTAGATAATTTTTTGTGTTTCGTTCTCTGTTGTATATATTGTGTACTCGGATTGTCGCTGCTGCCGGGCGAGACCCTACAAGCCCTCTTGTGGCTTTATTGTGCCTGTACCGGATTGTAAATTAAAAAAAAATTGCAAGGTGATTACCGTGGAAGGAGGAGTGTGAGGCATATCCGGAAAATTCACAACCGAACAGTGACTCTAACGGCAGTAGTAGTATTAGTAGTAGTGTTGACAATAGTAGTGGTAGTAGTAGTAGTAGTAGTAGTAGTAATAGTAGTAGTAGTAGTAGTAGTAGTAGTAGTAGTAGTAGTAGTAGTAGTAGTAGTAGTAGTAGTAGTAGTAATTGTAGCAGTATTTGAAGTAGTAACAGTAGGAATATTAGTAGTAGTGGTAGTAGTAGTAGAGTAGTAGTAGTAGTAGTAGCAGTAGTAGTAGTAGTAGTAGTGATGGTAGTAGTAGTAGTAGTAGTAGTAGTAGTAGTAGTAGTAGTAGTAGTAGTAGTAGTAGTAGTAGTAGTAGTAGTAGTAGCGCTCAACTGGAGTGTGGTTGGCTCGCGATCCACTCGGAAAATTTTAGGAGGCGGAGGATTGCCGTGGTGAGCGGAAGGTATGGCGAGAGCACAGGAATGTGTACCCAGAGGGTGGCTATCTTAGAAGCAGAAGGGTGTGGCGAAAGCGAGGATTGGCAAGCTGAGTGTGAATGCCCCGGGAGCCGTCCGAAGAGCAGGTGCCGCAGAGGTGGGAGAGAGTTCACGGCGAGAGCGGAGGAATGCAGTAGGGTCCGGCTGCGGCGGCTCCTGCAAAACGCGCTGCTCGAAGATAGGCTCCTTGGCGGTAGAGCCGTGCTCTTCGAACGGCGGACTAGACAGTAGCGATAGTCGAAGAACATGTGTGCAAAACAAAACAAGAAACAATGCTCTATAATTATACACACATTCATATCACTCAACTTATTTACCTCAATATATTCTGAAAATTAAGTTCTTCACCAGCTGTCACTGAATCTCGCGCTACGCAGTGGTAACCATAATGTGAAATTTTCTGCGACCCTTATGATAAACAACACCAAAAAGCAGCTATAGTTGGATACAACTTAAAAAAAAAAAGTAGTTCCTAACACTGGACCGTGGACTGCGGCGTCCGGTATTACTCCGCTCGCCAGTCGCAAATGTAAAAGCAATCAGCTTTTTAATGTTTGACAATATCAAACAATCCACGTATCGAAATTCTAGAGCTCAAAATTTTCTCCCTGGCTAAGCTTCTAGTTTACGTGACAAGAAACGATTAAGCAGCGGTCCACTTTTTCGTCGTGGAGGAATTCTGTGCGCGGAGGCTGTATGTGGGCAGAGCTTTACTGCAGACTTAAGCTGTATCCGACCATTGTGAGCGTGTCGCGCCCACGATGCCCTATGCCTGAGTGGGAGGGCAGGTCCGAGAAGGGAGACGGACTGGGCACGTGGAATCCGGCTTAAAAGCAGAACTGGTGACTAGAACGGCTGTTTGCTTTTGGCGTGGTCGACGCGGTAGACGCGGTCGGAACTTTGTCGTTTTGCCGTTGGTGCTGGCGCCGCGGTAGACGCGGTTCTGACTTAGCTGTTTTGCCGAGCGATGAGATCGCCCGGGCAGACGCGGTCGTTCCAAAATTCGCAAAATTGAAAGTCACGGTTCCCTCTCGGTACGAGGGCGTACCACCCAGCCGCGGACGCGTTGGTTTCCGATCACGAAGAGCTCGGTGTCTCGCGGGGGCATGCGGCTGGGCGATCCAAGCTTGGGTTTTGGGGAAGCCGCCCTTGGCCTGAAAGCACGAAAAGAGATGGAGTAAGTAGCAGCAAACTCCGAGGCCAGTAAGCTCCGAAACGCGGGAAAGCCCGGCGGCTGTCTGAGTAACGGTTAGTAGACAGGTGAAATCGCAGAGGGCATCAAGCCTGGCCCGGGCTCGTGCAGATATACCTTGTGGTAGCACGTGTTGTCACTGCGGACATCAACCGAGACTTCAACCATGAAAGAGTGGGAGTATGGATTGAAGTTTCACATACTCTGCCAGGGTGATCGGTCTCGATCGCCGCGAAAACCGTGAAAGGATGGCTGCAGCTTGTGCGAGTACTGCAGGAGTAAGAGCCGAAGTACCGAACGAGTGCTGCGAAATATCTGTCTCTTAGTACTGTGGGAGGGTCGGGGCGGCGGAACCTGGCTTGGGGGAGGGGATCCTAGTCGAGCCCCTGTAGGATTTTCCCTGTCTCGGACGGTGGGAGATCGCCGGCAAAACGTTCTCTGTGGTGTGGGAGTACGTTCGACGCCGAGGGCCCACTATTAGTGCACTGAGTGCTCGCCCTTCAAGGAGGCCTGAAAAGGAACTCAGGATCAAATCAAGCCAAATCTGGTCAAAATCCTGCTGTCCCCAATCCCACCTAATTCCCATAACCCAATCCAACGTCCAATTTCCCATCCATTTATCCCATCCTTTCCGCTACTTCCCAGGGGAGATCAGGGGAGTCTCCCCGGGCCCGCTTCCTAGGTTGTGGGTCGCTGATGGAGCATTTTCCCTATCATTTTATTTTTCCACCCAAGGGTGGCGAAAATATGTTTTGCCTACGGGCCTCCTCTTTTATTTTCCAATTGGGTTGAGCCTGTTGTGCGTAAGCGGTGCAGGCGGGGGCATATTATTTTTATTTCCTTTTGGTTGCCCCAACCTAACAAATGTAGCACGAAATCTGACTGTGCAACCTGCTCGTGCCCCCCCCCCCCCCCCGCACCCCCCCGCCACCGGATATGGGCCGGTGTAGTTTCGGCTACTAGGCTTTGTTCCGGTGCAACGCCAGCAGTGGGGATGGGACGGCCGGGACCCATCTTCTGGGGATGCAAAGCCCCATGGGAGTGGCAGCGACTCCCAGGCGACTGTGTGGGAGAGTCGCGCGCGTGAAGTCCGATGCCTGACCGGAGGCAGGCCTGGGTTTACACGCAGGTTGGACACACGAAATCCGGCCCGGAAGGCATGTCCAAGGATCAAAAGGTTTCAAATACATGCTACTTCCCTCCGCACGCGGGGGCGTGCAAGTCTGGCTATCGACGCGTCGGTTTCTGGTTACGGAGAAACCAGGCCCGCGCGGGGGTTTATAGCAGCCAGGCTCTGAAACGACGCCTCGGGGAAGCGGCCTCACAGCCGGCCGCAGGGCTGTTATGGCCTTTGCTGGACGCCGAGGATGGGGGCGTAGTACGACCTCGAAGCGTCCATGTGACTCCGGCGATGTTGTGGAGTAACGGCGAAGTAGGCCCGGTCATCTCACCCTAAGCCCCGTTCTTGGTTTGTGGCCCGGCCGCCCGGCCTTGAACACTCCACCCTCAGTAGGAGAAGAGCAAGCTAGGGGAGAAAATAAGTGCATGGTTGGTTGGTTGGAAGAACAGATGGGTCCTCCCGGAGGTGTTAGGTCTGGAGCCGAGGGCCGGAGGGCCGTGTAGGACGACAACCTAGAGCCTCTACTGGCAGGATCACATCACACATATTTCCGGAGTCTTAAAAACCGTGAAAAGCACTCCTCGGTTGGTAGTTGGCAGATCGGAAACAAACCCTGTCATTGAGGGGCCCCTAAATAGCTGCTGACCCCGTGTTAGGTTTTCCTGCCTTCAGCGGTCGGAGCCCGTTGCGTTTGGTGGGTGGTCGGGCATCCCGTGAGTGGGGCCGCACGATTGCGCAGTCTCGATGCTCTCCTTGCCCTGGCCAGGCAGGCCAGAAATGGAGTCGAGATAATCGAAGGATCTGAACAAAAATCTCATTGTCCCCATTCCCCTCGTATTTCCCAACCCATTTCCTACAACCATTCATCCCATCCATTTGTCCATCCCTTCCGCTACTTCCCAGGGCAGATTTTATTTATTTGAAAATACTGCAGCCCCATTCAAGGGGCTATAGCAGGAGTGGGTACAAAAATGTGGAACAATTCCACGCATACAAAAGTACATACAAGCATTACAAATATAAACGCTAGAAAAACAACATACAATGCTACGACTGAATTGCCGACGGAAAATCAGAGATTGATAGTGCACGAATGTTGCCATCCAAAGAATTCCAACACTCCACAGTGCGCGGAAAAAAACTGTATTTGAAAACGTTAGTGCGGGCAAAAAAAGGTTGGATATTAAGATCGTGATGGCTCCTGGTTGCAGATGGTTTTGAAAAAGAGATATGCTTACCCTCTGAAAGGCAATTAGCAGAATGTACTATGGAGTGAAGAAGTTTTAAGGACTCAGTTTTTCGGCGGGATGCAAGCGGGCTTATGTTTAGGGAAGACATCGCAGATGAGGGTGAAAAATGAAAGTCGTAGCGGCGAAAAATAAATCTTACAGCTTTACGTTGCACAGATTCTATTTGATCGATTTCACATTGCTTGTATGGATTCCAGACATTAGAAGCGTATTCAAGAATAGGGCGAATTAGAGTTTTGTACATTAGCAATTTTGCTTCTTTAGGAGCATCCCGTACTGTGCGCCGTAAGTAACCTACCTTTTTAAGAGCTTTAGCTGTGATGTAATCGATGTGTTTTGACCATTGCATATTGTGAGAAAAAACGACGCCAAGATATTTATATTCATGAACCCTTTGCAGTGATGCATAGTCGTAATTAGAAGGTGATAGGCGGTTGGTGAAAGACATGACAACTGTTTTGCTGAAATTGATGTTCATCTGCCACGTATTGCACCAGTCACGGAACATACCAAGACTCATTCAGAAGGAGGTGATCATTAACAGAGTTGATAGTGTGGTACAGTACGCAATCATCGGCGTATAGACGGATCTTGGAGGTTATACTGTCAGGTAAAT